>NC_064927.1:74124178-75389178 GCF_023897955.1 Schistocerca gregaria | reverse complement strand
ACACACCATTGTGTTACTATGAAACAGCAAAGCTCCTAATGTAATTTGCTTACTGTTTCGTATGACCTGCACTTGTGAGCCATTGCTAAAAGAGTTGATCAATATGGCATAAATTTCTGGTAAGATATGGTTCTTTGTGACATGTTGGGGATAAAGCATCTCTGAAAATTTCGAGGTTGGTCATGGATGCAGGCAGGCACTGATGGTTCATTTCGATAGTGTTTGTATGTCATTAAGGACCTTTGATACAACATAGATTTCAGATGTCTCCACAACCAACAATCCAAGAGATTAAGATAGGAGGGAACTAGCTAGCCAATGTGCTGGACATCTCCGACCAATGCATTGCCCATTAAATGTATGTGTGAGAGTTTGTCAGACATTTAAGAGAAAATTGACTGATGCTACTTCACACTTGAACGACATCTCCAGTAACAACACTAACAGGTGTTGACTGCTTGCTGTATCCAGCAGGTGTTGCACTTGACAGAGGAATATGTCTTCAAATTTTTAGTGCCTTCTATACGTAGTTCAAAATAGTAAAGAGCTTGCAGTAGAAGAGATGTGTTTTATAGTACCAAAGATGAAAAACTGCTCATAGCTATTACGGTATGCGTTTTAGAGCCCATGTTTACTGGAAATTTTTGTCTTGTTTCGGTTTATACCAGCAACTCTCAAAATATGGAATACTTTTTTAAACAATAGAACACAATATGTGAACAGAATGCTTCTATGAGTCTAATAACAAATGCATAAGCTAAATCTAAAACATTGAATGGTTCACATTTCACAAGATGTTGGTGGCATACGTTATGTATCTGGGTCATAACTTTGGTGATAACAAAACTGTTGCACTTGAATGGTGCCATTGTGTTGTAGCCATATCAAAGAACACCAGCAGTATGTTGAATAAATGTTCTATATAACACATCATGCAAATGTTTGTGAAACAGTCATGCAACTGGGAGTTCTCAAACATGCCTAGACACAGTTTAATAGTGGTACTGACAATTGTAATAGTGAAGAAAATTGTGACATACAGTCACATTGTGGAAGTTAGCTTTTTAGTAGACAGACTCTCGATAACTACTATAAATTTTGATATATATCCTCTGCTCTTTGTATTGTGTATGACAATGGTGTGTGAATTTGTGTCTTACGATTACAGGCCAGTCAGGGTATTCAGCGTACAAGTACATCCCGTACGGTCCAATTGAGGAGGTGCTGCCGTACTTGTCGAGAAGAGCTCAAGAAAATAAGGGTGTTCTAAAAAAAATTAAGAAGGAAAAGAAGCTGCTATTGCAGGAGCTCGGTCGTCGTATTGTGAGAGGAAAGATCTTCTACAAGCCTCAGGGACATTATCTTCCTGTCTGAACTGCCTTAATTTTGCATCGAGACTTCCGTCGCTGTAGAGTTTTGGCTGAAGCATCTTCATCTTAGAGAGAGATTCTTCCGAGCTGCTCCTTTATTATTTTCTCTGGTTTCTGCCCTGCAGAATTCCTCAGCAGATGATGTGTACCAGATGTAAACTTTATTTCAGCTGGAACTTAATGGTGCAGTCAAGACTTTGAAATACTGTGGGTAGTAGACAACAATATTCTCTTCCTCTCAGCAGTGCTGAGATTGGTTTCAGAAAGTTGGTGTGACAGCCCACTGCACTGGCTAATTTACTGGATTTTTTTTTAGACAAAATGTGAAGACTGTTTTGAAAGTGTGACTTCTTCATGCAGACACTGGAGAAAGAAAACATTTTGAAAGTGCTTTTTCAGACTGGATGTGCTCATTTGTTTTTGGTAGCAAGTGTGTGTGTGTGTGTGTGTGTGTGTGTGTGTGTGTGTGTGTGTGTGTAATTAGCCTTTTGCTTGAACATTGTTGTTATGATGTAAATATATACATATTTAGTTGTCCACACTGTAGTAAATGTAAATATAAATTAATGTGAACATTTTATCTGTAGTTTATATATGTCTGTGCGTGTGTTTATTTTTCTTTTATCATGTAACTGTAGGCATTAAAAAGCTACACAGAATGCTTGTCTATATTTCACACATTATTTAAAGATTCCTCATTACCGAACTTGAAATTTGTGTTCTTGAGGGTGAGTGTAGTGTTTTGTTTGTGGTTAATTTATTGTTCATCTTTAAACTTTGTCATGTTATGAAATTTCTGTGTGTTTGGAGTACTGTATTTGCTGGTGATAAGACCTTAGTATCCAGCAGCTCTGTGTGTGCCTGGAAATCCTTTGTTTCTGACCTGGTTTAAATGTGAGAGTTTAGTAGAATTGCAACTTCCATATTAGTAATCTGAGTATCAGTACTGTTGTGAAGAGTCTTTTTTATGAAATTCAGCTTTGAAGCAGTATCTCATTAATGAATAAAAACTGTAAATGAGACCTGTGGGCTAAAGGAGCTTACATAAGATGTACAACAATGCTACCGAAAATGCCTGCTGGCATTAGACAATAAGCACATAAATTTTATAGCTGTAAACATTGTTCTGCTTCTGGACAAAGATGTACTAAAGCAAAAATGATTTTATCACTTCAGAGGAGGACACAATAAATTTTGCAAGTTGCTGTTTCTTGGAGATGGAAGGCAGATGAACAAGTGCTTTCTTATCCGTGACATTGTGTAAACGTTCTTTGTTCGTGATTGACAGGAAATAGTTTTAGATTTCCCTTCAGAAATTATTTTAGTCTTTAACTACTATTTGTATGTTGTTAAAGTATTAAATATATTTCTTGGGAAGTAAAAAGTTCCTCGGCAAGCAGAATTGGCAGAGATGGCAGTTACTTAATTTCCACGTATTGAGTGTGCTTCTGCGTACGAGTGAAACTGAATAAAGTATGTCTTGTGGGAAGATTGTATTACTTGGGAATCAGTATTTGCTAAGTGTTAAGTAACAGGGACTTAAGAAATATTTTTGTTTATTACTACAGTTCAACTGCAAAACTGTTTTCTGATTTATGTAGAATCTAATTTTTGTAAATAAAGCTCAGTTAAAACTTTTGTAATCAAATTTATTATTTAACAGACCTGTAAAATAAAATAGACATGCCCATTAATAAAAGATGTAAGTTTTCACAGTAGCCATAGTGACTATTCTTGCCAAAACTGAGACACGGAAATGAGGGATAATTGAAGCCTGATAATGCGGTGACTTCTAAATGTACACTGGCAATTTAAACACACCATAGAAAAGACAATGCGTCGATTAAGTTTGCTTTTTTTTCTTTTCCGAGAGAGAGAGAGAGAGAGAGAGAGAGAGAGAGAGAGAGCAAGCTCAGAAAACATATATTATTGAAACAAAAATAGGCTTCAGTTTAGTTGTTTGGCTATTCTATTGATCACATTTGTGATCTTCCATCAGGATGTGATACACATTGCAGTGAACATACTTTGCAGAACAATTTTTCACTCGCCAGAAGCCTGTGCACTAGTTTCACAGTTCCTGGCAGATTAAAACTGTGTGCCAGACAGGTACATAAAATCGGGACCTTTGCCTTCTGCTGGAAAATACTTTGCTGACTTAGCTGTCAGAGCATGACCCATCCTCACAGCCTTTATTCCACGAGGGCCCATCCCTCCCTCCCTTCAACTTTTCAGGTTTCACTGTGAGTTTTTTTATGTCCATCCTTGTGACTGACAATTTGTAGGACTGTTGCAGAGACAACATCGCTTTTGCAGTTCTCTGTGGAAGCCAGTTTGTAGATGTTGGCTGCTGACAGGAATGTGTATACGATTGGAGTTCAACCTTTGAGCGTTAGTTCGGGCCTGAAGATAGTGTATTGAGTCACCAAAAGTTATTGCAATATAATGAAATAACATCAAAATGATGACTGCACGTGTTTCATTTTATTATGTTCATTGTGAGCTGTCTCTCTGTAGCACTTAGCACCTGCTCGTGAAAGATAGAGGATTCAGGTTCGAGTCTAAGCCCAGCCTACATTTTTTATCTGTCAAAAAGTTTCAAAATAATTTCTGCTCAACACAAAAGTTTTGATAGAACCTAAGTATACTGTGAGGATTTTGTTAGTATGCCTCGTTTATAAAATCATTTTCAGAGGATAACTTGTCAATGGCTTCTGTGTTCGATTTTCCGTATAAAGTCTTCTACAGAAGCTAAATGTGATATCTTAAGAGCAGTTCAGGTTAAATGATGATACATATTCTGTTGGTACACTCCATGACACTGCCAAGGTCTTTAGAGCATGTGGAGCATAAAATTATACTTAACCTTTCAAAGATTCCTACTACTTGTCAAAAAAAGAAAGACTGGTCTGCTGGTACCAAAAGTTAACATTAATGACTGCACACTAAATTAAATGTATATGAAATTCCATGAAGTCCAGCTGGATAACAAGATAAAACAGTAGATACACAGATAATCTAACCTGAAAACTCAAGTTCAGCATGTTTTGCATATGGATGGATCTCTTATCTGTTGTTCTGAAGACATGCTGCTTAGATTAGTTTGCACACTTTCACTCTGTTGTCATATGGAATTTACTACTAGAGCAAGACAACTAAAAGTGAAGAAAGTATTCATTCAGCAAAGGTAAGCAGCATCTGTATAAAATAAGCTTACTGAACAAAAAATTGATTAACCCAGTTTGCATGCATGTCTGAATCGTTATGTCTTTACAGGCGATGCGGTGATCAGCTCATGTATTCAATTCCATGCACACTGCTTCTGTTTGAGAGTACAACAGTAGTGATCAGTGAGACACTTATGTTACAAGCACACATTGTAAGTTAGCATGGGTAAATGTGCAGACATGTCAGTGGCAAGAAGGGCAATCTTATTGGGCCTTGCCGGTAGCCATACGGCTGCGAAGTTGCTGGATTTGTTGGTATGTTGCAGCACACTGTTAGATGTGTCTACAAACAGTCATGTGAAACTTATGGCCACAAAACATGACGTCAGAGTTGTTGTTGGAAAGAGACCATGACTGTGGATGACTGGAGGTACATTTCAAGGCTTGTGAATCAAAATCACATCCCAGCTTGACAGAAATTACTGTAGGCACTGAATAACAGTCCATCCCAACCTGTTAGCGAGAGGACAATGTGACGCAGACTGCATGTGACGAACATTTGGAATCAATCACATCACAAGAGGCCATTGCTCACGTGTGCCTGCAAAGACTACAACAGCAAAGTTCAATGGGGTGGAAGAATATGTTATAGTTTTCTGAACATCCCCCATCATATTACATCTTGATTCACCTGCAAAATCACTGACGTGAACCTCAAAAAAAAGCTGTGGGACTTGTTAGAACAGTGAGTAAATCATCCACATCAGCATCCAAACAATTAAGTAGAATTGTGCAAGTAAATCCTGAATGTGTGGCTTAACCTATATGTGACATATCTGGACAACCTTGGGAGGGTTATAAAGTACAGGGTATAACAGAACGTAAAATCATGTATGTCAGTAATTTCTTTACATGTAATGTTTTATGTAAATATAGCCTTTGACTGCGAGTGTAACAACTAAGAGACGGTTATCTTTGGTCATGGGGGAAGGAGGTCGAGCTTTGAAAGTGGTGGTTGATGGTCTTTCGATGGGGAGTGGGGGTTGGAGGAGGTGGCGATACAGATGTGGTGTAAAAAAATTTCTTTTTTCATATTATTGTAGAAGAGTTAAATGTGAATAAATGAATTAAATAGTGGTGTGCAAAAATAATGTAAGGTTTGCTCTCTAAAAACAAAAATACCACGTCGCCCTTCAAACCAGTTAGTCTCATCCAAACACAAAGAAAACCGTGGGAACATCGTAGTGGAATCACCTCTAGACTTCACGAAGACAACAATGCAGCCATCGATATGAGTTAAGTACCAAACTGTTCGTACTTGTTAACGACCTCGGCCTATAAATTTGAATCTCCTGTAGTGCCTGAAGTCACCATGTGGGCAAAGGAGTAGGACAACTTATAGACTGTGGAAATCTTAGGAAGAGGTCCGTTAAACTTGGGAGCTCGTCCGGGATATTACAGTTAAATGCGATGAGACTAATTGTGCTTCGTTTGCGGAACATTATAAATTTTATAATTCGTAAAACATGAATAAAATTGTACATGTTTCCTGGACCAGAAAAAGTAGTAGGAGAACCAAAAAAGTGCTGGTTTATCAGAGAGGTGGACCTGTGATCGACGTCGTGGTGTGAAAAGATAAGTACAATTATGCTTTGTTTTAAACTTTTCGTCAAAACTGTGTCCAATCACGTGGTGCCATCATGACGCGATCAGAAGAAATTAAAAAGGAAGTGGGAGAAATGTTAGACTCGAACGTGTGTGGTGTAAGTGACAATCCAGATGACTCACAAAATGAAAGAAAACCGGATCAACAGGACTGGGTAAATTTACTCTTTGCCAGAATGGGACAAATGCAGTCCGAATTAACAATGGCAATGAATTCAAATAGTGAATTCCTAGAATCAAAAATAAATGCATCCAGTGAGTCGCTAGAAGCGAAATTAAACTTAACTAGTGAATCGCTGGAAGCAAAAATGAAAAGCAACGGTGATGTACTGAAAGAAGAGATCTCAAATTTAAAACTTCAATTAGGAGAAAGTTTGAAGGGCGTGAACTCCAAAATTGAGGCTATTGAAAATAAGTTTGTGACCTTAGAAAATAAATTGGCCACAGTTAGCTCAAGTCAAGGAAAAGAGATTGAAAGGTTAACTGCAGCTCAAAGAACTGTGGAGGTGAGAGTAGACAAATTAAGTCTAGATGCAAAATCAAAAATTAACGCCTTAGATGATGAATCAAATAAGATACAAGGGTCTGTAACATGTAATTTAAGTGTAATAGACAAGAGATTCACTGAAATGCAAGATAATTTTGTGTCTAGAAATTTATGTATGAATGGTGGGAGTGTGTGGAGTAATTCACCTGTAAAAAGTTTTCCTTGTGATAATTTACACCCTGTAGACTTTTTACAACACTGCTCTGACAACCTTGTTCCTGGCATGTCTGATAATCTAAAGATTAAGTTTGTAAAAAAATTCCTTGAGGGAGAAGCTTTGTCTTGGGAAAACCAACATTTTGATGAGTGGAAAACATTTGATGATTTTAAGAAGAGTTTCTTCAATAAGTTTTGGTCTGAGACTGAACAGGGTAGAATAAAAAGTGAATTTTTAAATGGGCAGAAACCACTCAATGAAAGACTTTTGCAGAGATCAACTTAGGAAATTGGTACATCTAGATAAACCCTTTGACGAAATGACGCAAATTGATGCCCTTAAAAGGAGGTTACCTGAAAGAATACAGTGGGTATTAGTGAATGGACCTGATGACTGTTTAGACCAGTTTCTAAAATATATAGACAAATTAGACAGGGCAATGGAGAGAAGTGTGCAACAGTTTAGTAATGGAAACAATTACAGTGGGAGGTGGAATTCTGATTACCGTGTGGAGAACACTAGAAGGGACGATAGAGATTTTCGGAATGAACACCAATATGATAGAACAAGAGAGTGCAATGCTAATGGGAGAGGGAGTAACTGGGAAAACAGTGGTGTAACTAGGAACAACAGAATGAATACAAATTGGAGGGGTGACAATAGAGGTAGACATCCGGAAAACTCCGGTCCACCTCAATGAGGGTCCACAGCTTTGGGGTGAACAGATTTAAATATAATAGGACCACTAACGTTCACACAAAACCCAATAGTGTAAATAACTGTACCATTAACCAGGAATATCAAGTGAGTTATATAAATTTTGATAAAAAATTTTGGGGTGCTATGTGGCACAGTAGACCACCACAAAATAAACATAGGATAGATCAAAGTTCTGACTCAATTCTGGATGAGGAGATGTTAAATGATTTTTACAGCTGGGCAAAAAGGGGACAGCAAGCTACTGATGAAGAGAGTAATAAAAGTTTTAGTTCAGAATTGGGGTGGGGTGGGGGGGGGGGGGGGTGTTCACACAAGAAGGTAATAGTGAATCAGCTGATGATATACCTAAGCAACAGGAAAAAAAATCAACCATAGAAAGTAAGAAACAGAGAGAAATAGATGAAACTGGCAGTAAAGTATACCATAGTAGTGATGATGTTAGTATTATTGATGTGAAAAGTATGGTAAGCAAGCCAGAATGTGAGTACAATGTTTTTATTGAAATAAATAATGAAGTGTTGAAACTTGATGATAGTTGTGGTGATGAATCAAAGGAATATGACAAGAATAATGAAGTGACAGCTGAAAATCAATTGCTACATGTCTGTCCTGATCATCTCATGGTTAATCAAATTGGTGATAACAAAAGTGAAAATATTGTGAAAGAATTAGATTTGCGTGATATTGAAAGTAATGGAAGCCAAATTTTTAGAAATCCTGTGGAACCAGTATAATGAGAGTGGTAGTAGCAAAGTGTTTTGGTATCATCTAAGTGTAATTAGTAGAGTTTTATGCCCACACTGGTGGGAGAGTAAAAGAAAAAGTCTGAGTGAAAGGTACATAAACAGTAGGGAGATAGTGTGTGTGCAGCCAAAGTGTGAACTTGACACTGGTAACTTGGAATCTGAAACTCAGGTAAACCTGATGAAGACTGAAAGGGAGGAAGTAGATGGAAATTTTAAAGAAATTGAAAAAGATTTATTATATGAAGGCCCTGAGGGGGAGGCAGATGAAAAGGAATTAGGCTGTCCATACCTTAAAATAAGAGTCAATCAATGGGAAGGACACTGTCTTATTTATACAGGAAGCCCCATATGTGCAATATCAGAAAAATTTAGAGATAAAATTAGAGATGGTAAGAACTTTGTAGAAATGCCGGTTGTAGGGGTAAAAATCAGAGGTGCCCACTGGTAGGCAAAGTAATGTAGTTAAGAGTCAAGTATTGTTAACGTTTGAAATTGAAAATGTGGAGTTTGAGCAGGGTTGCCTTGTGGTCCCAATGTTAGAAGAAAATATCATTTTTGGCATGGATTGGGTCTTAAAAGTGGGTGTAAGCTTCTCTTGGGAAGATAAGTGTTATAATTACTGAACCTGAGAAAAATAGTATTCTAAAAACAGAAATGTTCATCCTTAACTATAGTAATTCTAGCAACCTTATCAAAGCTGTTGTAAGCGAGGTAGATAATCAACCCATAACTGATAACACACCCTTTGACCTCATAAATGAACAAAATTTCGAAGAATTAGTCGAAGTCAAATTGAAGGAAGCTGTAAATCTAAGTGAAAGTCAGAAAAATCAGTTAAGAGAAGTGTTACGGGAATTTCAGGATACATTTAGTGAGAGACCAGGGAAGGTAAAAGACTATCAGTGCAGACTTCAACTCAGAGATCACCATCCTTTCTTCTTAAAACCATATGGCATTCCATTCTCCAGGAAAAAAGATGTAGAAAGGGAAATCCAAAAAATGGAAACTTGGGGGATTATAGAAAGAAGTATTAGTGCTTACAACAACCCATTAGTAGCTGTGTCTAAGAGAAATGGTGGGGTTAGACTTGTGCTTGACTCTAGGCACCTTAATAAGTTCTTGATTAGAGAAAATGCCCATCCTGACAATATGGATGAACTTCTGTACAAATTTGATAATGTAAAATTTATGAGTAGCCTAGACTTGACATCTGGTTTTCACCAAATACCACTTGAACTTGATTCTAGGAAGTATACTGCCTTTTTGTATGGTGGCAAAAGTTACCAATATTGTGTTGTCCCTTTTGGACTGAATGGATCTGTGGCTGAATTTATCAGAGCACTGGATTTTGTATTAGGTGATGAATTGTCTTCAAAATTAATAGTATATGTAGATGAAATTCTTGTAACTGGAAAAACCTGGGGAGATCATTTAAACCTTCTGAGACAAGTCTGTTCAAATTTGAGGGAAGGGGGAATGACTATAAAATTGGAAAAATGTTGTTTTGGAGTTAATGAACTGAAGTTTTTGGGGCATAATACACTCCTGGAAATTGAAATAAGAACACCGTGAATTCAATGTCCCAGGAAGGGGAAACTTTATTGACACATTCCTGGGTCAGATACATCACATGATCACACTGACAGAACCACAGGCACATAGACACAGGCAACAGAGCATGCACAATGTCGGCACTAGTACATTGTATATCCACCTTTCGCACCAATGCAGGCTTCTATTCTCCCATGGAGACGATCGTAGAGATGCTGGATGCAATCCTGTGGAACGGCTTGCCATGCCATTTCCACCTGGCGCCTCAGTTGGACCAGCGTTCGTGGTGGACGTGCAGACCGCGTGAGACGACGCTTCATCCAGTCTCAAACATGCTCAATGGGGGACAGATCCGGAGATCTTGCTGGCCAGGGTAGTTGACTTACACCTTCTAGAGCACGTTGGGTGGCACGGGATACATGCGGACGTGCATTGTCCTGTTGGAACAGCAAGTTCCCTTGCCGGTCTAGGAATGGTAGAACGATGGGTTCGATGACGGTTTGGATGTACCGTGCACTATTCAGTGTCCCCTCGACGATCACCAGAGGTGTACGGCCAGTGTAGGAGATCGCTCACCACACCATGATGCCGGGTGTTGGCCCTGTGTGCCTTGGTCGTATGCAGTCCTGATTGTGGCGCTCACCTGCACGGTGCCAAACACGCATACGACTATCATTGGCACCAAGGCAGAAGCGACTCTCATCGCTGAAGACAACACGTCTCCATTCGACCCTCCATTCACACCTGTCGCGACACCACTGGAGGCGGGCTGCACGATGTTGGGGCGTGAGCGGAAGACGGCCTAACGGTGTGCGGGACCTTAGCCCAGCTTCATGGAGACGGTTGCGAATGGTCCTCGCCGATACCCCAGGAGCAACAGTGTCCCTAATTTGCTGGGAAGTGGCGGTGTGGTCCCCTACGGCACTGCGTAGGATCCTACGGTCTTGGCGTGCATCCGTGCGTCGCTGCGGTCCGGTCCCAGGTCGACGGGCATGTGCACCTTCCGCCGACCACTGGCGACAACATCAATGTACTGTGGAGACCTCACGCCCCACGTGTTGAGTAATTCGGCGGTACGTCCACCCGGCCTCCCGCATGCCCACTATACGCCCTCGCTCAAAGTCCGTCAACTGCACATACGGTTCACGTCCACGCTGTCGCGGCATGCTACCAGTGTTAAAGACTGCGATGGAGCTCCGTATGCCACGGCAAACTGGCTGACACTGACGGCGGCGGTGCACAAATGCTGCGCAGCTAGCGCCATTCGACGGCCAACACTGCGGTTCCTGGTGTGTCCGCTGTGCCGTGCGTGTGATCATTGCTTCTACAGCCCTCTCGCAGTGTCCGGAGGGTGGGTCTGACACACCGGTGTCAATGTGTTCTTTTTTCCATTTCCAGGAGTGTATTTCAGAAAAGGGAATCTTACCTGATAAGGACAAACTTGAGGCCATTGTAAACTTCCCAACCCCAAGAACAAAAAACAACTAGAGTCCTTTTTTGGTCTCACTGGATTCTATAGAAAATTTCTTAGTACCCAAGCTTTAAATGCAAACTGCTTATGTAACTTACTAATCAGGATGCATTCGTGGAAATAAAACAACTGTCCCAAAGTCAGATGTTGTATAGACCTGTTATGTCGTTACCATTCTGTGTAATGATAGATAGTAGTGAGACAGGTTTAGAGGCACACTTGTTTCAAAACATAGAAGTAGAAGGAAAATTAGAACGCCATTCTATTGCTTTTGCTAGCCGGGTTTTACAAAAGTATGAAAAATCATATACAGTCACAGAGAAGGAACTACTTGCCATCCACTGGGCATTTAATAAGTTTAAAAGTTATCTGTTAGGGCACAAGGTAATTGTTTTCTCTGAGCATAATGCTCTATCTTACATTCAGGAGTGCAGACTCCATCATGACCGTATAACAAGGTGTTTTTTTTTCCTTCAACAGTTTGACTATGAGATCAAATTTATTCAGGGTAAACATAATGTCATTGCAGATGCCCTTTCCAGACTACCAGTAGGTGCAGATGTTGAAAATACTTATGAAAAAGAGGAGAAAGAGTTCAAACTTATGTACTTAAAGGGTGTAAAAGATGAAGCTGAAATTCTGAAAATCTGTAATGATATTCGTAGAAACCAAAACCATGATGAAAATTGGAAGTTGGTTAAAAGTTATATAGGGAAAAAGGGAGGAGAAAAGGTAGATCAGTATTATAAAGTACAAAAAGGGATTTTGTTTAGGAGACCTAGACCTGACTTAGACAATTGGAAACTATGCTGGCCTGAGCAATGTATTGACACATTAATCAGGTACATACATGAAAGCTTCGGACACTGCGGAGCAACAAAATGTATACAGAAGATACAGGAAAATGTATACTTCTATAATATCAGTAGGAGAGTGAAGAAAAAACTTGAAACCTGTGATCGTTGTCAGAGGGTAAAAGTGAGTAACCAGACTTCTAAAGGATTGATGCAAAACATTTTACCAAATAAAAACCTTGAATTGACAGCTATTGATCTATATGGACCACTACCAAGATCAAGGGGAGGGTACAGTTACATCTTTGTTATAGTTGATGTTTTCTCTAAATTTATAAAATTGTATACATTAAAGAGAGCAACCAGAAAACAAATTATCATCAAGCTGAAGAATCATTATTTCACAAAAGTTGGTATACCCCAGGCCATCATGTCTGATAATGGGTCACAGTTTACATCTAAATTATGGAAAATTTTTATTGAAGATACAGGAATAAAACATATTTTGATTTCTGTTTTTCACCCATCAAGTAACCCAGCAGAAAGACACACGAGGGAAATTGGAAGGCTCTGCAGAACATACTGTAGTAAAAATCATGTTAATTGCATTGAAAATGTTACTGACTTCAAGGATATAATGAACAGCCTACAGCATTCATCCACTGGTTTTTCACATTATGAAGTAATGTTTAATAGACAAGCTGCAAATTTGATTTCTGAGAATGTTGATTTCCCACCTTGTCAAACTATGACACCCCAGGAAAGAGAGACAGCTGTTAGGAACACTATGAAAAGGCAGGGAGAGGTAAGAAAACGGGGACATGATGCAAGAAGTAAAGGAGTACAGTTCAGGACGGGAGATCTGGTTTTAGTAAAAACACAGGAAAAATCTAAATGAGTTCTGAAATAAAGAAATTTTTCGACATCTATATAGGCCCCTTTGAAATCAAGGAAAACCCGCACCCTAATGCCTATAGGCTAATCTACCCAAAATCCAAGAAGTTATTTGGACTGCGCAATGTTGCAGAGTTAAAACTCTACAAACATGACCCATAAAATAGTCATTAATAAGTAAAATGCTGCTCGGAAAGAACTAGTTGACTGGCCCAACTATATCACTTTATTGCTTTATCATTCAAGGAAAACTTCATGTCAAAGTGTGGGACTATGTCAACTGAAAGTATGAAGTAGATTTTGTGTATGTGAATTATGTCTGTATTAATGTCTCTTTGTTCTCTAATATACCCATTCATTAAATTTGGTATGAAGTTAATGATGTGGACACTTTTAAAGTAATAAGAGATGAATAATGATTGTGTGTAAGAAGACAAAACCTTGTCATTTGTAAGCTATGTCAGATGGAACATTATTTAATGGATAAAGCAAACTGGAGGTACTTGTCAGATTATGAGAGTGTGCATTGAAAGACCAGGCATATTATAGAGTGTTAAAAATATAGTGGATAGTCATGAAATTTAATTACACAAATTAAGAATATATTGAGGTTTAGAGCATTATGGAGACAGATGTTGGTGTGTTACGTTTGAAACCCCTGTGATGGATTGAAGATTATGTGATACTAATTTTGAAGTTTATATTGTGGGAGAATATTTTGTAATAGTTTAGATAATTTAATGCTAAAGTGAATGAAGAGCTGTTAGGAATCCCATACCCTGTTGCACAATTTGAAATAATTTCTATTCATGGCAATATGCTATTTGAGCACACGAGAGTGAATAAAAATGAAACACTGTTTAATAATGATGTAAAGTTAAGGTATAAATACTAACAATCTTACACAATTGAAGTGTAGAGTTTGTCATAGTTTGACCTATGAAGCTGACATAGATGTACAATGTGAGGATACTGCAATGATAGTCACAATCATATATGGAACGTCTCAGCTACCTCATTATAAAGGAACATTAAATCATAAATATGTAAACCAATCTGACTCTGAAAATACAGTGCTGATCACACATAATTGAATTCACACTCGATCCACCATGTGATTATATTCATCACATATACATGAATTTTCCCTAAGAGCCAACCATTTAACATTGTGTATAAGTATTAAAATATTTTGAACTATGTCTATTTTATGTACATGGTTAAAAGAACCTGTTTATTTTAGAATAATGATTTCTTTAGATTTAATGGTTGTTTTGGGCACAAGCTATGGCATAAGGTATTTTATTGAAGCACTAATATTAAAAGATTGTGAGAGATGCATCATTTCACAGTTCACTTAATACATTCTAAAGAAACCACTGATAATGTTCACTAAGATGCTTTAAGTCAGTATTGAAGTAAACTTGAGTGTATACATATACTATATAATTATGTACCCATCTTAACGCGGCACTGCAGCTACCATGATCAATTAAATTTAAGGTGCCATATTTTATTGTTAGTTATAAACTCATTACACTTATTACTCAACACAGCCAATGTAACCTTCAAATTGTATATCTTGGAAAGTTTATATATATAAATAAGATCACTTGGGAAACCAATTTTATTACTAACTTTCGGAACTGTAAATTTTATGATAATGTGTGTATTAGATTATTTTATTCCATAGTGAC
Organism: Schistocerca gregaria; assembly: GCF_023897955.1. Taxonomy (NCBI): domain Eukaryota; kingdom Metazoa; phylum Arthropoda; class Insecta; order Orthoptera; family Acrididae; genus Schistocerca; species Schistocerca gregaria. The sequence continues at coordinate 75,374,399 of NC_064927.1, read as the reverse complement.
ACACAATCCCATGCATGGACTTGTGTGTGTGTGTGTGTGGGGTGGGGGGTGGGGGGGGGGGAGGGGGGGGGGTATTATAACAGAACGTAAAATCGTGTATGTCAGTAATTTCTTTACATGTAATGTTTTATGTAAATATAGCCTTTGATTGCGAGTGTAACAACTAATAGATGGTTATCTTTGGTCATGGGGGAAGGAGGTTGAGCTTTGAAAGTGGTGGTTGATGGTCTTTGGATGGGAAGCGGGGGTTGGAGGAGGTGGCGATACAGATGTGGTGTAAAACAATGTCTTATTTCATATTATTGTAGAAGTGTTAAATGTGAATAAATGAATTAAATAGTGATGTGCAAAAATAATGTAAGGTTTGCTCTCTAAAAACAAAAATACCACGTCGCCCTTCAAACCAGTTAGTCTCATCCAAACACAAAGAAAACCGTGGGAACATCGTAGTGGAATCACCTCTAGACTTCACGAAGACAACAATGCAGCCATCGATATGAGTTAAGTACCAAACTGTTCGTACTTGTTAACGACCTCGGCCTATAAATTTGAATCTCCTGTAGTGCCTGAAGTCACCATGTGGACAAAGGAGTAGGACAACTTATAGACTGTGGAAATCTTAGGAAGAGGTCCATTAAAAGGGGCAGAATTACACAGTGTTAAATGATGTCCGTAATGATTTCTCTAGGGATGACTAATTTTTTGTCTCGTGAGCTGTGATAACTGAAGTTATCTTAAAAGATTTTGGAATTCTTATACATACTTCACAGTACATTTACTCTTTAGTGGTATTTATTGCTGATCATAAAAATAATTTTGTCAAATTTTGATTTATCTGCATCTATACAAGAGAGGAAAATAATTTCCATAGAGACATTGCCTAGTTATGTATATTTCAGTGTAAAATTCTATAGTCTTCTGGAAAAAATCTCCAACAAGCTCATGGATTATAAAATAAGCAGCCTTATAAATTTAATAGAGTATTAAAAACATACCACAAAATGAGCTGTCCTTTGATGGCAAGGTGACTTTGGCCAGTATATTATGAAAAAATATTTGCATAACACATGAAACAATTCAGTATCAAAAATTGTGAATGAACTTTTAGTGGCAAAGTGCACTTGTAAATTAAATTCTACTGAAATATTAAGAAGTGTTGATGTCATAACTAAATGAAATATGGAGCTTTGTCTTTTGTGAGATTACTTTGGACACGCGTTCTGCAGGTATCCATGCTCTCTCCCAAATCAGCTGATTCGTGATGGTAAATTATTACACACAATGTGCAATGAAGATAATCGAAATGGGGAAAATGGTGTTCAAAACTGGAATCAAATGAATTTTTTTTCCTCTTGTTGTAAAAGGTGGCATTTGTAGAGCTTTGCCCGAATCTAAAGTAGACAGGAAGGGAAGATTGTCTTTTGGTGTTGCATTTGGTGGTTATAACCTCTCTTCTATAATTCTTTGCTACAGAAATTTACAATTGCTTTTTTGTTTAAAAATAGTATTTGATATCTTTATCAGTAATAATAATAACGATCACTATGCCACAAATATAGAATACATCACACACATTCAGCAACAGAAAGATTCACATTAAGCAGAAAGGATGGAGGAAGGGGATTTATCGACATGAAAAACCTACATTATGGACAAGTAGAAGATTTAAGAAAATTCTTTATAGAACGAGCAGAAACTAGCAAAATACAGAAAGCAATCACTCATATAAATACATCGGCTACACCACTGCAATTTCATAATCACTTCTACAACCCTTTAGATCACATAACATCAACAGATACGAAGAAAGTAAATTGGAAAAAGAAAACACTACATGGCAAGCACCCGTATCATCTAACACACCCACACATCTATCAAGGCGCATCAAACACATGGCTAAGAAAAGGCAATATATACAGTGAGACGGAAGGATTCATGATTGCAATACAGGATCAAACAATAAACACCAGATATTACAGCAAGCATATTATTAAAGATCCCAATACCACAACAGATAAATGCCGACTTCGCAAACAACAAATAGAAACAGTAGATCACATCACAAGCAAATGTACAATACTAGAAAATACAGAATATCCCAGAAGACATGACAATGTCGCAAAAATAATACATCAACAGCTTGCCATACAACATAAACTAATAAAACATTACTTTCCCACATACAAGTATGCACCACAAAATGTACTGGAGAATGATGAATACAAATTATCCTGGAACAGAACCATTATAACAGATAAAACACCACCTCATAACAAACCTGACATCGTACTTACCAATAAAATGAAGAAATTAACACAACTAATTGAAATATCCATACCCAATACAACAAATATACAAAAGAAAACAGGAGAAAAAATTGAAAAATACATCCAACTGGCTGAGGAAGTCAAGGCTATGTGGCATCAGGATAAAGTTGACATTATACCAATTATACTATCAACTACAGGAGTCATACCACACAATATCCACCAGTACATCAACGCCATACAGCTGCATCCAAACATATATATACAATTACAGAAATCTGTAATTATTGATACATGTTCAATTACCCGAAAGTCCCTAAATGCAATATAACATATACCGTACAGTTAAAAGGAAGTCACGCTTGATCAAGGTCCGTGTCTCTTTCCATTTTTGACCAGACGTAACGTCTGAGACAGGAAAGAATAATAATAATAATAATAATAATAATAGTAATAGTAATAGTAATAGTAGTAGTAGTAGTAGTAGTAGTAGTAATAAAATTAGTTCCAAAAGGACTGGTTTAATTTTTTCTCTCTGTAATTATCTACTCACATTTTCAATACCCAAAAATTTAATCATAAAGGCATCAGCCATTTTTTGTTATCAAAGGAAATAATTAATAGTACTCAACATTTATTTTAAGAACTTCTTTCATACACAACGAAGTATGCTCTTGCTTATGAGAAGGGTGTCATTAACAAACAGTTAGGACGTGAAGATATCAGAAAATATTCAGTCACCCTGATCAATGGGTGATTTTGAACAATCACATAAAAACGACAATAAGAAACACAGAAGATACAAACAACATTTAATATCTCCAGAATGAGATTTTCACTCTGCAGCAGAGTGTGTGCTGATATGAAACTTCCTGGCAGATTAAAACTGTGTGCCCGACCGAGACTCGAACTCGGGACCTTGGCCTTTCGCGGCAAGTGCTCTACCATCTGAGCTACCAAAGCACGACTTACGCTCGGTACTCAAAGCTTTACTTCTGCCAGTATCCGCCTCCTACCTAGTTTCATATCAGCGCACACTCCGCTGCAGAGTGAAAATCTCATTCTGGAAACATCCCCCAGGCTGTGGCTAAGCCATGTCTCCGCAATATCCTTTCTTTCAGGAGTGCTAGTTCTGCAAGGTTCGCAGGAGAGCTTCTGTAAAGTTTGGAAGGTAGGAGACGAGATACTGGCAGAAGTAAAGCTGTGAGTACCGGGCGTGAGTCGTGCTTCGGTAGCTCAGGTGGTAGAGCACTTGCCTGCGAAAGGCAAAGGTCCCGAGTACGAGTCTCGGTCGGGCACACAGTTTAAATCTGCCAGGAAGTTTCAACATTTAATATGCTTTATATGAATTATGACAACCTTACTAACTTACACTTTTTATATCAGCAGATATTTCCGTAGTTTTGGTGTAATTTTGAGAATACCTTTAAATGTTAGAAGTCACCCTATTTTATGGTACTTTGAGCCACTCCTCCTGCAAATAATCTCGTGGTTCAGTGAAGAACAGAAGATTTCTGCTAGCTGCATGAAAATTATCTGTACTGATGGCAAACAGATCTCTGTTGGTACAGCCCACAGATAACTATTGTTCTGTGGTAAATGCCCATGAGTCCATGTGCATAGTAAACCAGCAATTGTAAACAGCTACTGTTTAATATAACAGCAATCTGTAACTTCCCTGGTAATTTTAGTGAGTTAAATTTAGCTTGAGTGAACACACAGTTTGTAGTAGTTTAACAATAGATAGTTGTTAAAGCAATTTCTAACATAATTTACATCTCAATTTGTTCCACATCCCTCATGGTTATGATGAAATCTGTGAAATATTTTGAAACAATCAATGAGGATTGACAGTATACACTAAATAATATTCTTATCCGACATTTATGTAAATAGAACATTTTGTGTTTAGGTGTGTTATTGCCCCCGAATAATTTTCCATTTTACATTAATGGATGGAAGTTTGCAAAATCCAAAATCAGCAGTTACATGCAGAACAAATGAGTAACAAGTAAGTAATTATTGGTAATGCTTTAGAGCTTGATTCTTCTTTGACAAAGAGTGATGAGAACAGCCATTGTTCTCTGAAACTTTTTGCAGTTGTGTTTCTGAGGCTTTGTGCACAACAATATCTTCTCATTGTTTTACCACTAAAATACTACAGCCATATGTTGTTTCTAATGCCAATGGTATTTCGATGTGAAACTCGCCACAGTGAAAGTACAACTGAATAAAATTTGTAGGAAAAAGAAACTTTCCCATACTAAATGCTAGCAGACATTTAGATGGATGGATGCTAGCTTTTGGAATGAGAGATGGGTCCATGGTGCAACAAGAAAGTTCTCAAGTTTGGTACCTCATGCTGCGGAAGTTTTGTAGCCGATTTCTCTTGATTACTCTCTGATCCGAGGTGAGCATGAGAAGATGGCAGTAAACTTGTGTCCTAATGCAGGTATTTTAAAAATTGTATGTATGGAGATCAACTTACCAAAGCTACAAAACAGGAAAAGCTGTAACATTTTTGTATGTGCTTTATAGTGAATGAGTGATTATCTTTGTAGAGTAAAACCTGAACAATGAATTTTGATATGAATTAGCAACACATTGTTAGTAATACTGTACATCCCCCTCCCCCACATACACTGAAAGTTTAATAAAATTGTAACTGGCCAGTTTCTGTAAATAGATGTTTAAGAAAACTTAATAGGAGGCTCTGTATAACAGCAATAGAAGCCAAAACAATTATTATTAGAATTTTTGTTTGTGTGTCTGTCTTTCTATTTCTCCATCTTTCTGTCCGCATGTCTGTCTTTCGGTCTGTCTGTCTGGCTGGCTTTCAGTCTCTCTGTCTGTACACACATCATGCAAAAACTACTGTGCAAAATTGGAAGTAGTTCCCACATTTCTATTGTTGGAGGTCTAACTTAAAATCTGGTACAAGTTTCATCTCAATACGCTGCCCCGAAGCCAAGTGTTTTCTTTAAGTGAGTCAGTACCGGGAAATTGGAATCCATTAGAGATGCAGAGAAACTTTTTGCCAAGCATGAGATCTCCATGAAAATGAGTAAAAGTGGCAATTTCCCACACCCTCCCCTTCTGTGTGGATCAACTCAGTTTTGTGTACGGATCAGTTCATTATATTGGGAGAAAAAGTCAGGACAGCAGGAGTTTTAAAAAACTAAACTAAATAAACCAGGCTGGAAATAAAATAATCCATAAAAAGTAGTATTTTGGAACATTTGATGATGATAATAATATTATAATAATTAAAATTTTAATAGTGTAATCCCATTATCCATAGACATTCTTGAATTGGTGTAACTATTATCATTGACAAGTTTGTCAAGTAGTAATAATTGTTTAACATTTCTCCTTTTTCTACTCAACCCAAACAAGCACAATTGAGAAGATTAAAAGAAAGTGAACTAAAGTGTGAAGAGCATTTAGCATCACAGCACTCAAGAATTGCATCATTTTGATTTTGTTGTGAATGCAAATCACATTTGAATGCTAATAGACACCGTAACACAGTTTGTGATCTGTAGAGTAACGTAGAATGTTAAAGTTGTCGAGTGCAGGCCGATTGTGCCATGGTGCAGAGCAAGGTGTGGAAACGCAGGAAGAACATGCGATTCAATTATTGTCTAATCATATGTGACATGAGATTTCCCAGTCTGTAGAGACAAATTCCAAAAGGAAACTATATGTCTGATGACCGCATCCATCACAAAATCTCATATTCTCTTGAAATGCACCAGGAAAGAGAATCACATTTATCTGTTGACTTTAGCTGTCATGAAATTTTGCAGTTATTGGAAACATATTAGCAGCACAAGCTTCATTTATCTGTTGACCATAACAATCAAGACATTTCACAACTTTTGGAGATAGAAGAGCAGCATGAACTTCGTTTCTCTGCTGAGAGAAGTCACCCTGAAAATTCATGGCTTTTGGAGACAGCTGATCAGCACGAGCTTTGTTTGTCCACAGCTTGGAGCCATTATCATGATAGACAGGGTATCACTTGGAACAAGAAAGGAGTTGTTTACAGGTAGTTTCACAAACACCAATCCAGTGAGACCTGAATGATGCAGTTACAGGAAGATTAGCTGCACCATGCCATTCTTAGGACATCAGTCAGTGATGATAAGTCAATAGTATTGGATCCTAAGGAGCTGCCATGACTAGGAAAAGAAAACAGTGGATTTGATTATGATTTAGTAATAAAATATGTTGATGATTTTCAACTTGACTGAATGAATGAAATAAGCACACAGAGCCAAGGGAATGTGTTGTTCATGTGGCAAAGTTTTCTTAGAAAGAATTAAAACCCACCACAACCATTGAAAGAGTTATTATGGAGAACATCCACTACAAAACACTTTTTGGAGACCTTAAGGGCAAATCGGACCACTGAAGGAGTGTTTAAGGTACGGGGCCAAGTGACCATTTGATAGGCTATTTGTTGTCAATGGATGATCCCAGGTCCTTGCAAATTTCCTTTGTCGATAATTAAAAAGATTGGCAAATGTTAGGCAACAACTTATTTCTAATTTAAACTCAGGTAGAGCTTTAAAGTGGCATTTCAAACATTTCCAAATGAAAAGCACAATAATTACAAGTTTGTAATTACAGCTGAAAAAAAGACTGAGAGGATCTCATCTGGGTCACTATAATGCACCAGCTACAAGTGAAGTTGCTGTCCTGTTAGTCTGCCAGGAATGTGATAAGAGATACATTGTACTCATGCTGATGGTCTTCAGAGAATCAGTGAAACCCATTGTGCTTATGTTTCATTACAATATCGTTTAATGATTTATTTGTTGAGGTGAAGAGCCTACAGTTTTACAGTATACAGTGTAAATCCTGGCATGGGTACTCTAAATTTTAACAAAAGTCTTCTGCAATACAGTTCTACAGTTTTTTAATCCAGCTGTGTGAGAACGAACATATCTGGTTATTCTGATTTTGAGGTCTTTTTGACCACTTTTTAATAGACAAATATGCAGAAATTGAAGCTGAACGGCCAGTATTCATAAGCACTCATCAGAGGCAATTACATGTGGAAAATTATATCAATGTTAGAGATATTTTACAGCAAGATTCCGATGCTGAAAACTTGGGTAAGTTGGTGATTCCCTCTTCCTGATTTACTGGTGGTCCCAGGTATATGGCCGAGAGTGATCAGGACACGTTTTACCATGTTAGAAGACATGTTGATGCAGATTTCTTCATTATTATTATTACCACTAATCCAAAGTGGCTTGAAACAGGGAACAACTTGCTTGCCAGCCAGGGATCCTATGATATGTAGAACTTGACTCTTCAAGTATTTCATTTAATACAAATATGCTTGATAGACCTTCTTAAAGAAAGAAGATATTTGAAGCAGTCCAGTGCTATATGTACTCAATAGAAGTGTAAGCATGGTTTGCATCACTCATACAACCTTATGTGGCTTGAAAAAAACATTAGCCCAGTGACATTGATCAAGGCATTAGTGTTCAAATACCAAATTCTGATACAGACCCCACTCTGCACAGCTCATTACATACCAGTACATCTTGCATGAAAGAAGACGGTTGCACTTAGAAGTTTCTGAAAAACTTCATTAACGAAACTGTTACTGGTAAAAATATTACTGGTGAAAATGGATATCCACCATATATGCTGGGTGCTTCAAGATGGCAGTTTCACAGCATGAAGTTAATATGTGCAGTGATTGTTTTGCAGCAGGAAATCACTGGGTAGTACCATATAGACCAGTACTTTCACGTGCATTTGAAGCTCATCTCAGTGTTGATCAGATACATTAGTTTTCAGAGTGCTGATCATGACAAGCTGACAAAATACCATTCTGGTCACTATGTTAGTACCTTGGAAGCAGTGTAGTGGATACTGGATTTCCCCATTCACAAACCCAACTCTACCATTATGCAATTAGATATTCATGCACAAAATGGTCAGTAAATCTATTTCAATCCTGAAAATGTGCAGGAGCATTTACAGAATCCTCATCATACCACACTGTTAACTTATTTCAGTCTGTGTCAGGAAGACAGTTTGAGTAAAACTCTTATGTACAACTATGTGCCATCCCATTACACTTATGACAAACAAAGAGGCACTTTCAATAGATACCAACTCAGTCAACCTGGAACAGGCATTTATCACAACCCTACATTAGGTACACTGTTCATCCAAGCAACAACGAATGCTATTATTTGTGCCTTTTACTGAACACAGTCCACAGAGCCACATGTTATGCACTCCTGAGTACTGTAAATGGTCTTGAGCATTCAGTGCTTCACACAGCTTGCAGCGCATGTGTCTGCTATATGGTGACCGAAATTTGGACGAAACGCTTGAAGACACTGTAATTGGTGAAAGTACCAGTTGATTGCACCATCTGTTTGCAGTTATGATGGCATTCCGTGGGCTTTCCCATCATGTACAGTGGTTGGAGAAATATCAGTGACATGTATTAGAAGTTTTTATTTTGGTGGGTAGGCGTGCTTATGGAGATGGTGCAGCAGAATCTGATGCGAGTGTTGCCAATCATTGCCTTCGCTCGCTTCAAGATATTGTCATTTCCAATGGTGGATATCTTTGTGTCATTACAGTTTTCCTGAACTACAAGAAACCACTGACAGTCCACAAGTTAGTTGTGAGTATGCAGCAGAGACAAATTATAGTTCTACTCTGATAGCTGAGATCATGAATAATTTTATTTGGAATCTTCCCCACGAGCAAAAGTAATCCTATGACAAAGGTGTTATACAGCGTTAATCAACATCAAGGTGAAATCTTTTATCTTGATGCCCCTGCTGGTACAGTCAAAACCTTTCTGATTTGATTGCTACTGGCTGAAATCAGAAGGCAAGAGAATATAGCATTAGCTGTTGCATCTTCTGGGATTGCTGCTACCTTACCCACTGGAGGATAAACAGCACACCTTTGAACCTAAGCATAAATGAAACCCCAGCACGTGCAGTATCATGAAATAGTGACAAGACGACGATCCTTGTAGATTGTGGCCTAATTGTTTGGTACAAATGCACCATAGCACACAAAAAATACCATATAAACATCGGTCACATTCTGCAAGACATCTGGTGAAATGATTGCATTGTGGGAGGTGTCACTGTTTTATTTTGTGGTGATTTCTGGGGATTCTACCCATTACAACTCGAGGAGGTAGATCAGATGGGGCACGTCTCAGATGCTCTATGCTCTGGCCTCAGGTACAGAAATTAAGTGTGACAAGGAACATGAGGGCTCTATTGGGTGGCAATTCCCATGTGCAAGAATTCTCGGATGTTGTATTTAAAATTAGTATGTCTATATTGCCTGAATCAAATGGGTTAGTGAGTCCACCAGAGAGCCTTTGTCTAACTGTTCCTTTGGTGGAGGAACTTATTTTTTTCCTTAACCCTTCTGAGGCCATGTAATGGAACTCACCTTAAAGTGGCGTTACTCCATAATAAGATTATAGTAGCCAAAATTGTCATGGGCTGTGGAGCTGGTGAAATAATTTTCCTATCCGTTATACCCCCTTCATTTCCAACAATTTCCCTTTCCAATTCAAATGTGTGCAGTTGCCCATGAGCATATGCTCCAGTGTGACCATGAATGAGTTGCAAGGATAGACGCTTTGAGCTACCAGCATCAACCTTTGGATGAAATGTTTCTCGCGTGGACAACTCTATGTAGCATACTCGCAGCTCACTAGCTCAAATAATTTGTTTCTAATGGCTCCTATGGGCAAAACATCAAATGTTGCATATAAAGAAATTCTTAAATTTTCCAAAATTCTTTAAATATAACAGTAGGCTGTTCCCCTATCCAGGTGTCTTGGTATTTCACATTTCAAATATCTATATCCATGCTTCCAAACATGTCAATTCTTTATCATTGCACCCTTTTGACAGCTGCCACCTTCAGCTTTTTATATCCATTTTTCTCACTGATGATGAGCTACAGAATTTTTCAGAATTGATGCATGTTCGAGATCCATGTGGTCAAAGTTGCAGACGAATTTAGATGGCAATAGATGCTTTCAATGTACTTCAGTTGCTGCAGTGTTACAAAGCTTTATGTAAGAATACAAAAATATTAAAATAGATCATTAATCTGCATCCTCATGATCATGAACATATCGGTATTGTTTACTTTTACTTGATTTCTTCAACTGCTTGTTCTTGTAACTGATCATAGAAAACTGGTGTGTGTGTGTGTGTGTGTGTGTGTGTGTGTGTGTGTGTGTGTGTGTGTGTGGTGTCTGATCATAGTTCACACACAGAGTTATCAAAACCTCAATGTTCATTGAAACACTCGATGCCAGAAAGAATATGTTGTTGTTAAAATTCTGATCCGAATTCATAGTTTAGTTGTTGCTCTTTGCAATTTCGGATTTGCACAAGTTAAATTTTAATGTGTTTTCATCTACAGCAGTATCAGTGTTCCTTTCTTAAAACATGTGTGTCAGACAGGACATACATCATGACAATCTAGTCCAACTAGGCTATAATTTTGTTTTTAATTTATGAAAATATTATATTTATGTAATAATTAGTTTGATGTCACATTAGACTCTGCAAATTATTAGTTGTATACATTGTGTTTTGTGTTGATTACATAGTGGCTGTGCACTAAATTAACACTTGTTTCTGTAGCAGTAAACGTCTTCATTTACAGAATAAACTTTGTTAACAAACAGTTTTGGTCAAATACGTTACACTTACAAATTGAGTGAGCATTATCTTTCATAAATAATTTCCAACTGCTCTCACAAGAAAATTTCATTATTTGGATGATTTAAAGTTAAAGACTGCATTTAAATTAGCTAATGGAAATGTGAGTGAGTAACTCTCATTTATGAACCATTTGATTAAAAATGTAGATTTATAAATCCATTAGGGTTATCTTTCAGTGAACAAAGAACTTTAATCATACACTGAACAAAGAATGTTACTGTCAGAATGGGCAAGTGTGCAAGTTGCCATGGAACCACTGGGAATAGAAGTCAGCTTGAGGAATCTCAGCAGTATTTTTGTTTTGGGTATTATGATAAAATTACATGCAGGCACTTCTGAGGGTGCAGTGATTATCACTATCACTACCTAATCCTAAGACAGGGCAGCTAATTTTGTGACTTCATTAGCAAGAGAAGATTTAACTGCAGTTTTTAGCAGTAATGTTATGACTAGATCAGAACACTGGATTGCAAGTGAGCCTTCCAAATCAGTGAATAGATTTAGGATACACTGGAAGTCTAGTAGCTTTCCTTCTAGCATCTGCAGTAGCTTCCTTACCTTGGGGACTGTCAACAGATGCTTGCAGAAAAAACAACCAATTCAGAAATGGACACTACAGGACATAAAGCTGCAAGTTAAGGCTCTAAAGGAAAGTGTTAAGGAATACCAGGAGTGTCTTATTGCTGGGTGGTAGCCATAAGAGAGGAATACTAGACCTGAGAGGGAACTCTTGGAGAGAGAATTACAAGTAACTGTAGTCTGATTAAAATCACTTGTTAGTTGATAGTTACTGTAGTCTGATTAAAATCACTTGTTAGTTGATAGTTACCATCTTGGAACTTAGTTCCTCCAATCGGAGCTCTCAGTATCTCATGTGATTTCTTTCTTGTCGCTGAACCACTACAAAGTGTCAAATCAGTTACAGTTCTGATGCAGTACATTGAACGTCCACCATTATGGGGCACTACTAGTATATATATATATATATATTAAAACAAAGATTCCAAGCGGGAAAGCACCGTTAGATAGGCACAATAAATAAAACACACACACACACACACACACACACACACACACACACACACACACACACACAGAATTTCTAGCTTTCGCAACCGATCGTTGCTTCTTCGGGAAAGAGGGAAGGAGAGGGAAAGACGAAAGGTCCTTTTTTCTCCCTAAGGTAAGTCTTTCCGCTCCCGGGATTGGAATGACTCCTTACCCTCTCCCTTAAAACCCACATCCTTTCGTCTTTCCGTCTCCTTCCCTCTTTCCTGAAGAAGCAACCGATCTTAGTAAATGAGTGTTTGTAAAATGATTCTTTCACATAGTGTTCATTAAAAAAAAGTGACGATCATTCATTCCACTTGGGACTTATGGAAGGTACATTAGCTTATTTGTTTCAGTTGTAAATATTTATCATGTATTGTCGTTTTTTTGACATACTCCTAGAGGACATCCTCACTACAGATCAACTGGAATGAAAGTAAATGTAGTCTAATGTAATACTCATTGCATGCCTTCTGAAGGGTAAAATACTTTAAAATATAAGAAGCCATAGAATATTTATAATTACAGTTAAAACAACTGCTATCAAAACAAAACACTGCTGGTAGGACACAGGAATAGCTCTACGGGACACAAATTTAGTGTCTTGCGTGAAAACATTAAGAATCTAAAAGAATATATTTCTTACAGCAATTTAATAAAAAGAAAATAATAATTAAAGCACAGGTGGAATGTCACCAGGTGTTTTGTGCTTATTGGAGCATCACATAGGAATACTGAAACTGATGGAAGACTATGGTTTAATGTCATATTTCTGTAGATTCAGTAAGAAGAAATGTGGACAATAGGACAGTGGGGTTCCTATCACAAAAAGAGCCACACTATGTTGGAAGTTTCTCTTCAGATGTTCAGATGTCTTCTACTTTGTCAGATAAGAGGGACACAGTGTGATGAGTCTGTGTGTGGCACACACTGATTTTTGTGAAGATACTGTTATACTACTGCTACTGGTACATATATTATAGTTTTTCAAACTAACTTATGCTACACTTTATGCATTTTTCTTCTTTCAGTAGAATTCGTAGGACCATTATCCATATCTCATTTTAATGTGGACACATTCATCATTCTTGATGCAGGAGGTCTTCATTCATAAAAACATGCAACCCATTCAGCTGTGTGGATGTGAGGCAAAGACTTAGTCCTAGCTATACAAAGGGTATTTGAGAGCACCATAGACTGCAGCATATGTACACACACACATTAATCCTTGTTCTGTAGATCATGAGTATGACATTTCATAATGATGTGGAACATGTCACTTTAACATAAGTTTTCTTTACATAATTTTTTTATAGTTACTACTTCAATACTCTCTTTCAAATTCTGAAGGTGGCAGGGTTAAAATACAGGGAGCGAGAGGCTATTCACAATTTGTAAAGAAACCAGATGGCACTTATATGAGTTGAGGGACATGAAAGGATAGCAGTGGTTGGGAAGGGAGTGAGACAGGGTTGTAGCCTCTCCCCAATGTTATCCAATTGAGCAATGTGGTCTTCAGTCCTGAGACTGGTTTGATGCAGCTCTCCATGCTACTCTATCCTGTGCAAGCTTCTTCATCTCCCTGTATTTTACCCCTGCTGCCTTCAGAATTTGAAAGAGAGTATTCAGTCAACATTGTCAAAAGCTTTTTCTAAGTGTACAAATGCTAGAGAGGTAGGTTTGTCTTTCCTTAATCTAGCTTCTAAGATAAGTCATAGGGTCAGTATTGCCTCACGTGTTCCAATATTTCTACGGAATCCAAACTGATCTTCCCGAGGTTGGCTACTACTAGTTTTTCCATTTATCTGTAAAGAATTCATGTTAGTATTTTGCAGCCGTGACTTATTAAACTGATAGTTCAGTAATTTTCACATCTATCAACTGATGCTTTCTTTGGGATTGGAATTATTATTCTTCTTGAAGTCTGAGGGTATTTCTCCTGTCTCATACATCTTGCTCACTAGATGCTAGAGTTTTGTCAGGACTGGCTCTCCCAAGGCCGTCAGTAGTTCCAGTGTAATGTTGTCTACTCCGGGGGCCTTGTTTCGACTCAGGTCTTTCAGTGCTCTGTCAAACTCTTCACGCAGTATCGTATCACCCATTTCATCTTCATCTACATCCTCTTCCATTTCCATAATATTGTCCTCAAGTACATCGCCCTTGTATAGGCCCTCTATATACTACTTCCACCTTTCTGCTTTCCTCATTGCTTAGAACTGGGTTTCCATCTGAAATTAGATTAGATTAATACTTGTTCCATAGATCATGAATACGACACTTCGTAATGATGTGGAACATGTCAGGTTAATGAAAGATGTCTGTACAAGATATTACATTACACAAAATATTGCATGACACTAATGCTTAAGTTAGTGTTTTTCCCTCCCTTAATTTATATCTAAAAATTCAGCCAATGAGTAGAAGGAGTTGTCATCTAGAAATTATTTTAATTTATTTTTAAATGTTGGTTGACTATCTGTCAGGCTTTTGATGCTGTTTCATAGGTGACCAAAGACTTTTGTGGCAGCATAATTTACCCCCTTCTGTGCCAAAGTCAGATTTAACCCTGCATAGTGAAGATCATCCTTTCTCCTGGTGTTATAGCTATGCACACTGCTATTACTTTTGAACTGGGCTGGATATTTTTACAAGTGGTTCTCTTTTCTCTGAAGGTCTGTTTAATTTTCCTGTACGCAGTCTCTATCTGACCCCTAGTGAGAGAAGACTCTGCATTCTTACATATGTCCTCCAGCCATCCCTGCTTAGCCATTTTGCACTTCCTGTCAATCTCATTTTTGAGACGTTTGTATGCCTTCTTGCCTGCTTCATTCACTGCATTTTTATATTTTCTCCTTTCATCAATTAAATTCAGTATTTCTTCTGTTACCCAAGGATTTCTACTAGCCCTCATCTTTTTACCTACTTGATCCTGTGCTGCCTTCACTACTTCATCCCTCAAACCTACCCATTCTTCTTCTACTGTATTTCTTTTCCCCATTCCTTTCAATTGTTCCCTTATGCACTCCCTGAAATTCTGTACAACCTCTGGTTTAGTCAATTTATCCAGGTCCCATCTTCTTAATTTCTCACCTTTTTGCAGTTTTTGCAGTTTCTTCAGTTTTAATCTACAGTTCATAATCATTAGATTGTGGCCAGAGTCCACATCTGCCCCTGGAAATGTCTTAAAAACCTGGTTCCTAAATCTCTGTCTTACCACTATATAATCTATCTGAATCCTGTCAGTATCTCCAGGCTTCTTCCATGTATACAACCTTCTTTTATGATTCTTGAACCAAGTGTTAGCTTTTTCATTTCTTATCCCCAATCCATATTCACCTACTATGTTTACTTCTCTCCCTTTCCCTACTACCGAATTCCAGTCACCCATGACCATTAAATTTTCGCCGCGCTTCACTGTCTGAATAATTTATTTTATTTCATCATACATTTCTTCAATTTCTTCATCATCTGCAGAGCTAGTTGGCATATAAACTTGTTCTGCTGTAGTAGGTGTGAGCTTCGTATCTATCTTGGCCACAATAATGCGTCCGCTATGCTGTTTGTAGTAGCTTACCTGCACTTCTATTTTTTTTTTCATTATTAAACCTACTCCTGCATCACCCGTATTTGATTTTGTATTTATAACCCTGTATTTGCCTGACCAAAAGTCTTGTTCTTCCTGCCACTGAACTTCACTAATTCCCACTATATCTAACTTTAACCTATCCATTTCCCTTTTTAAATTTTCTAACCTATCTGCCCCATTAAGGGATCTGACATTCCACACACTGATCCGTAGAATGCCAGTTTTCTTTCTCCTGATAACGACGTCCTCTTGAGTGAGTGTCCCCGCCCGGAGATCCAAATGGGGGACTATTTCACCTCCGGAATATTTTACCCAAGAGGACACCATCATCATTTAACAATACAGTAAAGCTGCATGCCCTCAGGAAAAATTACGGCTGTAGTTTCCCCTTCTTTTCAGCCATTCGTAGTACCAGCACAGCAAGGCCGTTTTGGTAAGTGTTACAAGGCCAGATCAGTCAATCATCCAGACTGTTGCCCCTGCAACTACTGAAAAGGCTGCTGCCCCTCTTCTGGAACCACATGTTTGTCTGGCCTCTCAACAGATACCCCTCAGTTGTGGTTGCACCTACGGTACGGCTATATGTATAGCTGAGGCATGCAAACCTCCCCACCAATGGCAAGGTCCATGATTCATGGGGGGGGGGGGGGGGGGGTAAATGATATGTTTATCATTAAAATTTGCAATAACCCTAATAGCATAAATAGCTGAACCAAACTGTTTCAGCAGATCGTCGATGTGTTTCTTCCAGTAACAGACTTCTGTTCATGGTCTATATTTATCAATGATGTTATACCATTTACTGTACAGAATAGTATAAACTGTGTTTTCTCCAAATTTAGTTAGAGTCCATTTGTGGAGAACCACTTAATAATTTTCTGAAAGACATTATTTATTATTTCCTCAGCTGATTCTTGCTTGTTGGGTGTAATTACTATACTTGTATCATCAGCAAAAAGAACTAGCTTTTCGTCTTCATGAATGTAGAGTGGCAAGTTGTTAATATATATTAAGAACAATAAGGAACCCAAGACTGAACAGTGTGGGACACCACTCTTGATACCTCCACAGTTAGAGGACTCTGCTGATTTTTGCAGACTATCTGTACTGTTAATTTCAACCTTCTGCATTCTTCCAGTTAAGTATGCATTAAAGCATTTGTGCATTGTCCCACTCAAACCACAATACTTACGCTTATCTAGAAGAATTTCATGATTCACACACTCAAAAGCATTTGAGAGATCACAAAACATCCCAATGGGTGATGTTCGGTTATTCAATACATTTAATATTAGTTGTGAAAGCATATATAGCATTTTCTTGAAAAGCCTCTCTGAAAACCAAATTGACAATTTGTTAGTACTTCATTTTTGCAAATATGTGATGCTACTCTTGAATACATTACTTTTTCAAGAATTTGGGTAAAGCTATCAGAAGTGAGATTGGGTGGTAGTTATTAGTATCAGACCTATCCCCTTTTTTATACAATGGTTTAGCAATAGCGTATTTCAGTCTATCTGAAAAAATACCCTGTTTCAATGAGCTACTACATATGTGGCTGTGAATCCTACTTATTTGTTGGGAACAAGCTTTTAGTACTCTGTTGGAAATGCCATCAAATCCATGTGAGCTTTTACTTTTGAGAGAATTTGTTATTTTCCTAATTTCAGTAGGAGAGGTGGGTGGAACTTCAATTTTATCAAATTGCATAGGTACTGCCTCTTCCATATACTGCCTTGCATTTTCTAATGAATAGCTTGATCCTTTTTTTCTCTACAATACTTACAAAATGATTATTAAAAATGTTTTCTGCTTTTGACTTCTTGTTAACAAAATTTTCATTGTGTTTGATAGAAATGCATTCTTCCTGTGCTCTTGGTTTCCCTGTTTCCCTTTTAACAATATTCCAAATTGTTTTAATTTGATTATCAGATGTGCTAATCTCAGACATAATGCACATACTTCTGAACTTTTTAATAACGTTTCTTAATACAGTGCAGTAGTTTTTATAATGTTTCACTGTTTTGGGATCATTACTCCTCCTAGCTATAAGATACATTTCCCTTTCCTGTTTACAAGATACTTGTATCCCTTTAGTAAGCTGTGGTTTTTACATGGTTTCTTACAATTATATTTCACTGTTTTCTTAGGAAAACTGTTTTCAAGTATACTCACAAAGGTATCATGAAATAGGTTAAATTTTAAATTAGCATCATGTTCCCTGTACACCTCATCCCAGTCTAAATGTTTCAAGCTTTCCCTAAAATTTTGAATTGTGAAATCGTTAATTGAGCACACTATTTTGGAGGAGTGTTTTGCATTACTGTATGGAGCTATATCATATGCTGAAACTAGCTGTGCATCATGATCAGAAAGGCCATTGTTAACAGGAAAAATATTTGTTTGATTAAATTTATCTTGGTCTATGAAAACATTATCTATAAGTGTGCTGCTTTCCTGTACCACCTGAGCAGCAAAAGCAATAACTGATGTCAAATTGAAAGAACCCAGTAATACTTCAAGGTCAAGCTTTCTGTCAGACTCTTTCAGAAAATTGAAAACCCCACAAACAATAATGCTCTATGTAAAATTTTATGTTTCCAAATTTTCACACTATGACAGATTTTAACATATAGGGCAACTCCTCTCTCCATAGAGTCTCTACTTACATGTGCTGAAAGCTTATATCCACCTACATTTACCATTTCCATACCTGTGATTATATAGTCACTAAATAGTATAATTGTGTTTTGTGACAGAAAATTACCTTAAGAAAGGCAGCAGTTTTGTAAGGCTGTGGAATGTGGAAATTTACTGACCTCAGTTCTCTCTCTGAGACAGAAACAGTTGCCAATCTCTCATTAGATGACTGGGTTGCTGCAATTGAAACAGCTTTTACTTTCTTTCATGTTATTACTACTCTCATCTTTCTTTCAAAGGAAATGTAAAATATTGTTTGCTAGACTGCTTCCTCACTTCTTGGTTTCATTAAGTTATTAATTTTTATTTTTGTAGGCATAGAATCTGACATGAGGTTGAAATTACAGTCATACTGATTAAAATTAAACACAGTCAAAATCAAAAACATTGTCCTGCAGATAACTCTCCAAAGTGTTACTGGTAATATGTTAAAGTAGACAGAAAGAGAGCATTGCATTTGTGTTCCCAGGCAAACAAAGTGGGTCTGCCTTACTTCAGACACAGTGAAATCAAATTAAAGGTATATATATTGTTATGATAGAAAGGAGAAATGTACCATGTAATTTCAAAATCTGTAATTGTCATACATGATCATAAGATGTCTGGGACAGCTGACACATGTTAAGGTGTTTAAACTGAGTCGGTATGTTGTTTATGTTGATTTATGCAGCATACTGTTGGTCCACTTGAGAACTGATCATATCCATTATTGTTTTCATAAGCAATATGTAAGATAATCAAGGCTGGGAATATGTGCTCCACTGCCAATTCTGAGACACATCATGCCATTTATATTTCTTCTTGTACCAGTATGAAATGTACACAGGAAGTCAGAGACCACGTGGAATGCTTATAGACTTATTTTAACCCAAAATTAATAGGATTTTTCTAACAACATGGCCTCTCATCAATCTCCTGCATACTTCCAGATGTATTTGTGGGTCTAGACATAACCAGAAGTGTTAATAGTATGGGACTGAGTTCTGATACCAATTAGAGAGAAACAGGATAATGAATTTATATTTCAGCCCTACAATACATGTGGACCACAGGTTTCATTCTGCAGATGACTGATGGAAATGCTAGAAAAAGTATCATAAACGAACTGTCAGTGGTGGTTTCTCTGTGAGTGAGGTAATTAGTTATCTCTTTTACAATGCAGTGTAACATGGGAGTGCATTTGAAATACTTTAAGTCTCTAAGGAATGTAGCTCTGATTCTTTTATTTAATTTGAATGCTACTTATGATGACTGAATTAAGATTCAAAAGTGACACTGCTACCTTTTACATCCACACCTACATCCATAACCTGTGATCCACTGTGAAGTGCATGACAGAGGGTACTTCCCCTAGTAACTGTTACTATGGATTCCTCCTATTCCATTCATGTGTGGAGTGTGACAAGAATGACCATTTAAATACCTCTGTGCTCACTGTAATTAATCTAACTGTGACCTCACAATCCCTACAGTAGCAGAATGTAGGGGGATTGCAATATATATTCCTAGAGTTAGGAAACACAAGTATTCTGTAAGTAGTCTCCTTCATAGACAGACTGTCTTTTCCCAATAACCTATCAATAAAATGAAGTTTGCTATCTGCTTTACTTGCAATTGAGCTTATGTGATTTCTCGGGCTATGGAAAATCCAGGATAGAATAATGAGGAAAGAAGTTGAGGAGGAGAAAAAATAGTAGTGGATGCAATGGGGAATAGAAGGACTGAAGTGCTGGAGCGGAATCAGGGAAGGGGATGGATAGTAGAACGACAAGGACTAACAAAGATTGATGCCAGGGAGATATAAGAATATAAGGTCATATTCCAGGGAGAGTTCCCACCTATGTAGTTCAGAAAAACTGGTGTTGGTACAGAGGGCCCAGATAGTGCAGGCTGTGAAGCAGTCATTGAAGTGAAGAGTGTTGTGTTGGGCAGTAACTTGGTGGTTCAGCTACCTCATGGCCACAGTTTCAGTGACCATTCATCCACACAGACAGCTCAGTGGCTGCAATGCCCACATAGAATGCAGCACAGTAGTTCCTTTTACAGGTAGTACTAACTTTGATGGAATAAGTGATGCTTGTCACAGGACTGAAGTAGGTGGTGGTGGTGGTGGTGGTGGTGGTGGTGGTGGTGGTGGTGGTGGTGGTGGTTGTGGTTGGGGGTGGGGTGTATGGGACAGGTCTTGCATCTATGTCTATGAGAGAAATATGAGCCATGAGGCAAGGGGTCGAAAGCAGCGGTGAAGTATGGATGGATGAGGACGTTCTGTAGATTTAATGGATGGTAGATAGGATATGCCTCATTTCATGGCATAACAAGAGCTAGTTGAAACACTGGTTAGGAATGTGATTTGTTGCTTCATGGCTAGGTGGTACTGAGTTACAAGTGGAATGCTCCTTTGTGGCCAGATAGCAGGACTTTGGGAAGTGTTGTATGTCTGGAGAGGTGAGGCACAAGAGATCTGTTTCTGTACAAGGTGGGGAGCGGAATTCCTGTCTGTGGAAGCGTCATTCAGACCCTTGGTGTATGTATGAAGAGGGACTGCCTGTCACTGCAGATGTGATGACCACAGGTGGCTAGGCTGTATGGAAGGGACTTCTTGGCATGAATGGATGGCAGCTGTCGAAGTGGAGGCATTTCTGGTGTATGGTAGGTTTCAAGTGAACAGAGGTACTAATATAGCCATGTTGGAGGTGGGGTTAAAATCAAGGAAGGTGGCTTGTTGGGTTGAGGGGGGCCAGGTGAAGTGAATGAGGGAGGGAATGTTGAGGTTCTGGAAGTATTTAGACACCTTACCTTCACTCCACATCATGAAGTTGTCATAATTGAATCTGAACCAGGTAAGGAGTTTGGAATTCTGGGTGGCCAGAAAGGGTTCCTCTAGATGGCCCATGAATAGGTTGGCATAGGATGATGTAGTGCATGCTCTCATTACTGTACCATGAATGATGTCTTCAAAGGTGAAGTAGTTGTGAGTGAAGATAATATTGGTCATGGTGAGCATGTAGGAGATTATAGGTTTGGAATCAGTTGGGCATTAGGAAAAGTAGTGTTCAATAGCCAAAGCCGTGGGCATTGGGGATGTTAGTGTATGGCGAGGTGACATTAATAGTGATGAGGGGGTACCATGTGGTAAAGGAACAGGAATTGTAGAGAGTCTGTGGAGGAAATGGTTGGTGTCTTTTATATAGGAGGAGAGGTTATAGGTAATAAGCTGAGGTGTTGGTCTAAGAGAGCAGAGATTTTCTCAGTGGGGGTACAGTAACCAGCCACAATGGGGGGTCCTGTGTGGTTGGATTAATGGACTTTAAGAAGCATGTTGAAGGCAGGAGTCCTGGGAGTGGTAAAGGTGTGTGTGTGTGTGTGTGTGTGTGTGTGTGTGTGTGTGAGAGAGAGAGAGAGAGAGAGAGAGAGAGAGAGAGAGAGAGAGAGAGAGACAGAGAGAGTGCTTCTGGGAGGGACTTAAGGAGAGACTGGAAATCCTGTTGGATTTCTGGAATGAGGTCACTGTGGGAAGGTTTGCAGATGATGAATCTGAAAGCTGGCAGATTATTTCCACCAGATAATCCCCGTGGTTCAAAACCACAGTGGTGGAGCCTTTGTTGGCTGGTAGGATTATAAAGTAAGGATCAGTTTTTAGGGAGTGTGACCTTCCAAGACAGTCAAAATTTTTGCAGAACAACTTATACCTTTTCTGAAATGCAGAGTTAACTAACACATGCAGTCATTTTAAAAAGTGCAGCCCTCCATTAACCATCGCTTTCACAAAGTCACCCCTGAGCCCAAACTATTGCCTACCCATGATCTAGAGGAACCGTTTCCAACCATCCAGAACCCCAAACCCCTCATGTGGTTCAGCTCCACTGATGACACCTTTGGGATCTGGATAGAGAGTAATGTACCCTCTCTACATTAACCCAGGATCTTTAAACCTCCCCCATTCAGTTCACCTGGTCCTCTTCGACCCAGCAAGTCACTGTCCTTGATGTTGACTTTCACTTCAGACATGACTACAGCAGTATCTCTGTCTACATCACACCTACCAACCACCAGCAATACCTCCACTCTGACAGCTGCCACCTACTCCATACTAAGACGCCCCTTCCATGCAGCCTAGCCACCTTTGGCCATTGCATCAATAGTGACAAGCAGACCTCTCCATATACACAAAAGATCTCGCTGAGGCCCTCACAGACAGAAATTAACCTCCCAAACCTGTAGAGAAACAGATCTCCTGTGCCTTATCTCTCCAGTCATTCACCATCTCAGTCTCTCACCATACAGATGCAAAACAGCATTCCACTCATGACTCTTAACCACCCAAGACTGGAGGAACTGAATCACATTCCTCACCAGTGTTTGACCTGAAATGAGGAATACCCTACCCACAATCCTCCCCCCCCTTTCACAAAACACTTCCACTACCCACACAGTCTACACAATATCCTTGTCCTCCCCTACAACCCTGTTCCTAAGACCTTACCTCATGGTCATACCCCTGTAATAGATCTAGACGCAAGGCCTGTCCCGTACATTCTGACTCCATCATCCACTCCAGTCCCGTCACAAGCACCACCTATCTCATCAAAGCCAGAGCCGGACGGCAAAGAGGTTGCAAGAAGATCGATAATAGGTGCTGAATCAAGTGTGCCCATCAGGAGAGAGGCCAAAGAAGACTCGCAAGCAACACACTGCCAACACCCTCTCAACCGCCAGCATTTAGAGCACCACAGTGGACCGGAGGGCCCAGGCAGTCACAGTCACAGTCAGCTCAGTAACTAGCTGAGTCATTACTCTTGTTGCACCTGTCAGTTCATGTCACCGGCTACGAGAGCATAGTGTTGATAGTAGGACTTGTACTTCATCAGCAGTGAGGCTAACATGGACTTACGGAATGGCTTGTACTACAACAACTTGCTTAAAGATAAGTAGCTTCTTGTTCTTATGAATACTCTGCAGGAATGAGCATGGGTTTCGTGTGAAACCCAGCTCGCTATTCGTCCACGAGACTCGGAGGGCCATAGACACGGGTTCACAGGTAGATGCCGTGTTTCTTGACTTCCACAAGGCGTTCGATACAGTTCCCCACAGTCATTTAATGAACAAAGTAAGAGCATATGGACTATCAGGCCAATTGTGTGATTGGATTGAAGAGTTCCTAGATAACAGAATGCAGCATGTCATTCTCAATGTAGAGAAGTCTTCCGAAGTAAGAGTGATTTCAGGTGTGTTGCAGGGGAGTGTCGTAGGACTGTTGCTATTCACAATATATGTAAATGATCTTGTGGATGACATCGGAAGTTCACTGAGGCTTTTTGCGGATGATGCTGTGGTATATCGAGAGGTTGTAACAATGGAAAATTGTACTGAAATGCAGGAGGATCTGCAGCGAATTTACACATGGTGCAGAGAGTGGCAATTGAATCTCAATGTAGAGAAGTGTAATGTGCTGCGAATACATAGAAAGATAGAACCCTTATCATTTAGCTACAAAATAGCAGGTCAGCAACTGGAAGCAGCTAATTCCATAAATTATCTGGGAGTACGCATTCGGAGTGATTTAAAATGGAATGATCATATTAAGTTGATCGTCGGTAAAACAGATGCCAGACTGAGATTCATTGGAAGAATCCTAAGGAAATGCAATCCGAAAACAAAGAAAGTAGTTTACAGTAAGCTTGTTCGCCCACTGCTTGAATACTGCTCAACAGTGTGGGATCCGTACCAGATAGGGTTGATAGAAGAGATAGAGAAGATCCAACGGAGAGCAGTGCGCTTCGTTACAGGATCATTTAGTAATTGCGAAAGCGTTGTGGAGATGATAGATAAACTCCAGTGGAAGACTCTGCAGGAGAGACGCTCAGTAGCTCGGTACGGGCTTTTGTTAAAGTTTCGAGAACATACCTTCACCGAAGAGTCGTGCAGTATATTGCTCCCTCCTACGTATATCTCACGAAGAGACCATGAGGATAAAATCAGAGAGATTAGAGCCCACACAGAAGCATACCGACAACCCTTCTTTCCACGAACAATACGAGACTGGAATAGAAGGGAGAACCGATAGAGGTACTCAAGGTACCCTCTGCCACACACCGTCAGGTGGCTTGTGGAGTATGGCTGTAGATGTAGATGTTAATACATGTGTACAGTTGTGTTATAGAAAGAGGATAGTGGCCACCATGCAACATCCTCTCCTTGCTTCTCCCGGTACAAGACTCTGCAGTGTCAATGATGACACAAAACTACCTTTGGAAGCATTCATGTGATCCATAAAGTGAGCTGCAACCACTGTGCTGCATTACATGTGGGTGTGACAACCCACAAACTGTCTGGCTGCATGAATGGCCACCAACAAACTGTGGCCAAGAGACAGCTGGACCTCCCAGTTGCTGAGCAAGCTGCTCAGCAGAACATCCTTCACTTCAATGACTGTTTCACAGCCTGTGCCACCTGGATCCTCCATACCAACACGAGCTTTTCTGAATTATGCTGGTGGGAACTCTCCCTGTAATATATCCTTATATTCCTGTATCCCTGTAACTTCATTGGTCCTCATAGTTCTCCCACCTATCCCCTTCACTGATCCCACTCTAGCACTACACAGACATATACTGCACCACTGAACCCATTAGCCTTTCTTCCCCTCCTCTGTTTCTTTCTCTTTCCACCACCCTTCTCCCCCCCCCCCCCCCCCTGCTCCCTCATCAACCACACAACTACACCTAGTTAGCCTACCCTGTTGCCACTGTGCATCCTCCCACAAGTAGCACTTTACTGTCTGCCACCCCTATCCTGCTATCCCTATCCATCTCCACCCCAGCATCTTCCTTACCCACCACAACCCATATTGTTTCTCCAATCATGCACAATTACTCACAGTCTGGCCTCAGTAGCCAGAGACAGTGGTCATGTGTGTCAGTTGTGCTTGCATGAATGTATGTGTTGTGTACTTTAGACAATTGCCTTTTGGCTGAAAGCTCAAATTTTAGCAGTTCTCTCTCTCTCTCTCTCTCTCTCTCTCTCTCTCTCTCTCTCTCTCTCTCTGCCTCTGCCTCTGCCTCTTCCCCCTGTCTGCAACTCAGCACCTCCTCTATATGGTGGTGAGAAGCAATCTGTCCTTTTCATATTTATGAGATCTTCCTGTTTTGCATCCATTCACCCAGGTATGTGTGTGTGTGTTGAATGATTCCAGTTGTGATTCAGAGACATCATAATCATTGCACACCACTTTTCTGTATTTTATGAAGTGCACAGCTTTACATTTGTGTACATTTGAAGCAATTTGTCAATATTTGCACCACTTTGAAATTTTGTCAAGATCTGACTGTATTTATGCAGCTGTTTTAAGGTAGCACTTAGCTAACAAATTATCTTTAAGAAGTCTGAGGTTACTAATAGTTTTGTGTGGTAGGTCATTAATGTACTCCTACAAAATGAACCTATATAGTTACCTGGTACACACCTATTTCTGTCAGTGTTTCTTCTTCCAAGTTAACACACTGCTTCCTCCTATCAAGAAATCCTTAGTCCATTCACAAAGTTTTGTTTGATATCCACTATACTTGTGCTGTTGTTAATAAATATTTGTGTAGTACTGAGACAAAAGCTTTTCGGAAGTCAGGGAATACTGCAGTTACCTGACTGTACACATCCATGGTATTCTGAGTAATGCATGAAAAAAAGTGAGAGTTGGGTTTCACATGACTGATCTTTTCTGAATAAGAACTAGACTGGGATGGTACATCTGTATCTTACTTTGTAAAGAAACATTTGGAAAGGGAGTTCAGCATTTTTGCTTTGCTACCTTCAACCCAGTTTCTGTGTCATCCATAAGTGTTTCGACACTAACTTTGTTGCCACTGACAGACTTTATTAGAATTTATTTGAGTTTCATGAGGGCACTTTCAAATAATATTTTATGGTAGCCACTGAAGAGATTTCATCTAATCTCCCTTTATGAACAGCCCAAGGCTTTATTTTATACCATTTTGCAGTACTTGCTGTTTTTGTTGAAATTTCCTCACACAGACTGCATACCGTGGAGAATCCCTCCCATCATGAACAGTTTCATGTGTTCATCATATCTAACTAGTGCTTGTAAATAAAATAGAAATAAACTTCCACATGGGAAAAATATATTAAAAACAAAGATTCCAAGACTTACCAAGCGGGAAAGCACCGGCAGACAGGCACAATGAACAAAATACACACACACACACACACACACACACACACACACACACACACACAGAATTACTAGCTTTCGCAACATTAATTGATGTCTGCTTGTGTCTGTGTATGTGCGGATGGATATGTGTTTGTGTGTGTGTTTGTGCGAGTGTACACCTGTCCTTTTTTTTCCCCCTAAGGGAAGTCTTTCCTCTCCCGGGATTGGAATGACTCCTTACCCTCTCCCTTAAAACCCACATCCTTTCGTCTTTCCCTCTCCTTCCTGAAGAAGCAACCATCGGTTGCGAAAGCTAGTAATTCTGTGTGTGTGTTTGTGTATTTTGTTCATTGTGCCTGTCTGCCGGCACTTTCCCGCTTGGTAAGTCTTGGAATCTAACTAGTGCTTGGTTAGATATGAGCTCCAGTGCTTTTTAGGACTAATTCAAACTTTGGAACTTTATTACAAATGCTTTGAAAGTTTCCAGAATGAGATTTCATCTGAGAGGGACATCAGACTGGTGCGTTATTCATCATGGAGTCCTGTAGGGCTCAATCCTGTGTCCTTTATTATTCCTGATTGTAATAATGACCTGCCATTAGTTGGGAATGATAATGAAGTGCAAATTTCCTATGTTTGCAGCCATTCTCAGTACTGTGAAAGAAAATTTGCAACCACAGTCACCAAAAATTTTTTTATAAAAAGTTCATAACTCATGTACTCTTCCTTCTGCCAACCTAAGCAAGACAAATTCCACAGGAATACACAGTGATACACAGTAACTAGCAGTTACAGAAAGTTTGATAACTCTATGTTCGTGGGCCTTGACTTGGAGTGCGACTGAATTGGGAACATAATACTATTCAAATTTTGCAGAGATTGAGCTCAATTTGTTTGCTTTAAGAGTGCTCTCTCATACTGAAGACCAAATGGTCATGAAGGCAGCTTACTTAGCTTAAAAGTATTTGTATTCCACATTGTCATATGGAATTATCATCTGGGGGATCTCTCCTTTTGCTCAAAAAGTCTTCATTCTTCAGAAAAGAGTGATTAGAATCATTCAATGGAAACTACAGGTAGGAATATCAACAATGTGGAAAAGACAGATTGCTACTTATCATAAAGAAGACACATCAAGTTGCAGACAGGCATAATTAAAAGATACTTACATAAAGCTTTTGGCCACAGCCTTCATCAATAAGAAACACACACACACACACACACACACACACACACACACACACACACACACACACACACAGACGGACGCATCGTGCACACACAGCTGCCAACTCCAGCATATCAGGCCAGAATACAATTATCTCACTGGATGGAAACAGCAATCTGGAGGGAGCGAGGAAGGAGAAGGGATAGCAGTGTATGGGCGGGGAGAGAGACAAATGCTGTCTGGTGTTGTGTGCGGGACTAGACTGCCTACAGGCACCGCAGGAGGTCGTGGTGCTGGGAGGTGGGGGAAAAAGGATAAAAAAAGAAGAGGAGCAGGGAAAGATGAACAGATGCATTGACAGAGGGCTGCAAATAAACAGGGTAAGAGATGACAATAGGAAGGAGGTGACAGGACAGAGAGGGTGGAAATTGTTGGGTGGAGGATGTGTGGGCAGTACTTTACTGTAAGTTGAGGCTGGGATAATTACGGGAGCAGAGAATGGGTTGTAAGGGTAGCTCCCAGCTGTGCAGTCATCCTACGGTAACATACTGCCCTCACACCACCCAACAGCTTCTACCCCCTTTGTCCTATCATCTCCTCCCCATTCTCATCTCCCACCCTGTTTATTTGCAGCCCTCTGCCGATGCCTCTGTCCGTCTTTCACCACTCCTCTCCTTTGTTTTGCTCCTTTTTTGCCCCACCTTCCTGCCCCAGAGCCTCCTAACACTGTGTCTGTTGGCACTGGTACTGCACACTACATCAGACAATGTTCATCTCTCTCCCCACCCGTACACAACTATCCCTTCCCCTTCCTCGCCCCCTCCAAACTGCTGCTTATTTATTTATTTATTTATTATTTGTCCCATAGATCAAATCAGTACAATGGCTTGTACAACTGATATGGGATAAGTCAATACAAATATACAGTTTACAGGAGTCTAAAAAAGTAAACAAGAACACAGAAGAATGATTATTTTACATTACTTACAGAATTATGTTACTTATCGCACATGCCTGAGGTGCTGGAGTTGGCAGTCATGTGTCCTTGAGATGTGCTTGCTTGTGTGTGTGTGTGTGTGTGTGTGTGTGTGTGTGTGTGTGTGTGTGTGTGTGTGTGTGTGTGTGTGTGTGAGAGAGAGAGAGAGAGAGAGAGAGAGAGAGAGAGAGGTTAAGGCTGTGCCAAAAGCTTTATGTGAGTAGCTTCTAATTGTGCCTGTCTGCAACTTGACGTGTCTTCTTTACAAGTAATAGCAACTTTGTTGATTAGAATAATTTGTAGAGTATGTCCAAGCCCTCCTGTTCTGAATTATTTACTCAGCTTGTAATACTTACCACTGCTTTCCATTACATTTTTTTTCTCTTTGGCAATTTGTTACAAAGAAATTCTTTCTTTTTGAAAGAAACTCAGAAGTTCAGAAGTGTGACACTATATGTAAGAATGACATGTATTAACGACCAAACAATCTGTTTCTGGTGAAGCAAGTGTCCGACCCCTTTTCAAATTAAATTGTGCTAATTTTTCTTGAATCGTTGATTCTACACTGATCAGGAATTAGGAAACGAGAACTTGCCAGAGAAAAGATATACGCAAATAGTTTCTTTACTGTCAAATATTAATATGAGCATAATACAAGCATTTTATATAAATTAAGTTGTTTTCATTCAGTCACTGTACAGTGCGCATGCGCTTTTTATTTTTTATATGTTGCTGAACTGACTGCCTAGAAGTAGGATAACTTTTGTGCCTATAAAACTCTTCTAAACATTTCACCATTGAAATGAGAAGTTCATTATTTTTATTTGTAAGACTGTAGCATCTGATTGTAAATCTGTTGAGTAGCAAACTGAAATTAAATATTCGTGTAAATGTATGTAATCAAAAGCTCAATACGAGCCATTGCTAGGGCAAGCTCATCATGTATGGATCTACAGAACATGCATAAATAAGATAAAATAAAATAAACACATGTAAATTTGCTTAGTTTAAAAACCACAGGCTACTCCTGATATGGGAGAGGAAAGGATTGGAGGGAAAAAAGACTGGTAGGAATTACACACATCGAAAGTCATTCTGGTCTCTCATTCAAGGGAATCTTCATTTGTAGGATGACTGGGAAGAGTGAATCTCCAGTACCAGATGAGATTTAAAATTTTGATGACATAGAAGTTGCAAACAGAGCAGTAGATATATCACCAAAAATTATATTTTCAAAAACATAGTAGTAGGTAAGTTTAAGAAGAGAATGGAAGTAAGTGCAGGAAAAATCTCATCTGATACCAACAATACATTTTTTCTTTACATCGCATCCATAAGTCTTTGGCTGTCTGAGATGACTTTTCCTGTGCTTTTAAGTCTTACTAGCTTCTCTTCTTCCAAACCTTTCCTCTCCTGTACCAGAGGGAGCAGCCACAGCTTCTAAAATATTGACATTTTACACGTTTCTATGTGTTTTCTCCTTCTGGTGCTACAGATGCCAGCTGTAAATAGATTTATTTCTATGTATATAATAAATATTTTTAAAATAGCAGACAGGATGTCTCTACACAGGTTATTGGCTGTAATCACACACACACACACACACACACACACACACTTTCTTTTCCAGTCTTGGCCAAAACTAACAAAAAATTTTGTGTTTATAAATATTTTTGTTTCATTGATCACTTTCACAGTTATAAAAACTTAATGTTCCACAGGGGACAGAGACAATTTCATTTCTATAACAGTTGTGACACATTTGTCTGTCTGTCTAAAATAGATTTGTGAGATGAATGCTTGTACAGTGTGGTATGTTGCCATTCACCATTCAAATTATCAAACTAGAAAAATACATTGAACAATGGAAAACCCAGGGTGGAATAACGATAATTATGAAAAGGATAGATGGTGCTCATTGTATAGAGGAGCTGTTGTCGCAGTCTGGCATAACAAAAATACTACTAAATGTGTGAGCTTTCGGGCAAAACACCTTCATCTAAAGTATACAACACACACACACACACACACACACACACACGCAAACACAACTTTCACACATATGACCAGTGTCGCTGGCCACCGAGACCAGACTGTGAGCAATTGTGCATGATGGGAGAAGCAGTGTGGGTGGTGGGGATAAGGAGGAGGCTGGAGTGGGAAGGGGGAGGGATAGCAGGGCAGGGGTAGGGAACAGTACAGTGTTGCTTGTAGGAGAATACAGGGACATGGTGGGGATATGGTAGGGCAGCTAGATGCAGTCAGGAGGTTAGATAGTTAGGGGGCGGGAAAGGAAAGAAGTAGATCCAGGGAAAAAGAATGTAGGTGCATTGGTGAAGTAGGAGGATGTGTAGTGCTGGAGTGAGAGCAGATGGGAACTTCCCTGCAATATGTATTATGTTCCTGTAACCCTCCTGGCCTCAGCCTTTGTTAGTCCCTGTTTTTTCATCCACCTGTCACCCTTCCTGTTCCCACTCCAGGACTACATGGCCTTCTGCTCCACCAATGCGTCCACAGTCTTTTTTCCCCTGCTCTTCTTCTCTCCTTTATCCCTCCTCTCCCCCCTCCCTCCCCATCATCCAGCCACCCAACTACACCTAGCTGCCCTATCCTGCCTCCACCACATCACTTTTTCTCCCTCAAGTAGCACTTTACTGTACCCCTCTGTCCTGTATCCCACCCTGCTCTCTCCGCCCTCTCTGTCTGAGCCTCCTTGTTGCCCCCACCATCCAGATTACTTTTCCCATCACGCACAGTTGCTTACAGTCTGGTCTCAGTGGCCAAAGACAGAGGTCATGTGTGCATGTGCTTGCATGAATGTTTGTGTGTTGTCTACTTTAGAAAAAGGTGTTTTGGTTGAAAGCTTGCATGTTTACCAGTCTTTTTGTTGTGCCTGTCTGTAACTCAACGTCTCCTCTACATGTAGAGTGGCAATCTATCCTTGCCATTAGAAATATAGACTCATGGATTGAGGATTCTTGTTAACAGCATGAGAAGTATTGATATTTATTTTTAACAGACCTCTACTCTTATAACATATCATGAAAAATGTCAAAGTAGCCTTAAAAACAACAAAGCTGAAGGAGATAATTGGCAGTTGCTTAATGTAATTGCAGAAGCAGTGGCTGTTTAAAAAGTAGCAGCTCAATATCCAATTTGATATTTTAAATTTAGTATGAGTAGGAACAAATCCTCCGACGAACCATGGACCTTGCTGTTGGTGGGTAGGCTAGCGTGCCTCAGCGATACAGATGGCCGTACCGTAGGTTCAACCACAACGGAGGGGTATCTGTTGAGAGGCCAGACAAACGTGTGGTTCCTGAAGAGGGGCAGCAGCCTTTTCAGTAGTTGCAGGGGCAACAGTCTGGATGATTGACTGATCTGGCCTTGTAACAATAACCAAAACGGCCTTGCTGTGCTGGTACTGCGAACGTCTAAAAGCAAGGGGAAACTATGGCCATATTTTTCCCGAGGACATGCAGCTTTACTGTATTGTTAAATGATGATGGTGTTTTCTTGGGTAAAGTATTCCGGAGGTAAAATAGTCCCCCATTTGGATCTCCGGGTGGGGACTACTCAAGAGGATGTTGTTATCAGGAGAAAGAAAACTGGAGTTCTACGGATCAGAGCGTGGAATGTCAGATTCCTTAATTGGGCAGGTAGGTTAGAAAATTTAAAAAGGGTAATGGATAGGTTAAAGTTAGATATAGTGGGAATCAATGATGTTCGGTGGCAGGAGGAACAAGACTTTTGGTCAGGTGAAAACGGGGTTATAAATACAAAATCAAATAGGGGCAATGCAGGAGTAGGTTTAATAATGAATAAAAAAAATAGGAGTGCGGGTAAGCTACTGCAAACAGCATAGTGTATGCATTATTGTGGCCAAGATAGATATGAAGCTCACACCTACTACAGTAGTACAAGTTTATATGCCAACTAGCTCTGCAGATGATGAACAAATTGATGAAATGTATGATGAGATAAAAGAAATTATTCAGGTAGTGAAGGGAGATGAACATTTAAGAGTCATGGGTGACTGGAATTTGAGAGTAAGAAAAGGGAGAGAAGTAAACATAGTGGGTGAATATGTATTGGGGGAGAGAAATGAAAGAAGAAGCCATGTGGTAGAATTTTGCACAGAGCATAACTTAATCATAGTTAACACTTGGTTCAAGAATAATGAAAGAAGGTTGTATACATGGAAGAATCCTGGAGATACTAAAAGGTATCAGATAGACTATATAATCGTAAGACAGAGATTCAGGAACCAAGTTTTAAATTGTAAGACATTTCCAGGGGCAGATGTGGACTCTGACCACAATCTATTGGTTATGAACTGTAGATTAAAACTGAAGAAACTGCAAAAAGGTGGGAATTAAAGGAGATGGGACCTGGATAAACTGAGTAAACCAGAGGTTGTACAGAATTTCAGGGAGAGCACAAGGAAACAATTGACAGGAATGGGGGAAATAAATACAGTAGAAGAAGAATGGGTAGCTCTGAGGGATGAAGTTGTGAAGGCAGCAGAGGATCAAGTAGGTAAAAAGATGAGGGCTAGTAGAAATTATAGGGGAACAGAAGAAAAATTGAATTTAATTGATGAAAGGAGAAAATACAAAAATGCAGTAAATGAAGCAGGCAAGAAGGAATACGAACATCTCAAAAATGAGATCGGCAGAAAGTGCAAAATGGATAGAGGACAAATCTAAGAACGTAGAGGCTTATCTTACTAGGGGTAAGGTAGATGCTGCCTACAGGAAAATTAAAGAGACCTTTGGAGAAAAGAGAACCACTTGTATGAATATCAAAAGCTTAGATGGAAACCCAGTTCTAAGCAAAGAAGGGAAAGCAGACAGGTGGAAAAGAGTATATAGAGGGTCTATACAAGGGCGATGTACTTGAGGATAATATTATGGAAATGGAAGAGGATGTAGATGAAGATGAAATGGGAGATTGATACAGCGTGAAGAGTTTGACAGAGCACTGAAAGACTTGAGTTGAAACAAGGCCCCGGGAGTATCAACATTCTATTAGAACTGCTGATAGCCTTGGGAGAGCCAGTCCTGACAAAACTCTACCATCTGGTGAGCAAGATATGTGATACAGGTGAAATACCCCCAGACCTCAAGAAGAATATAATAATTCCAATCCCAAAGAAAGCAGATGTTGACAGATGTGAAAATTCCCGAACTATCAGTTCAATAAGTCACAACTGCAAAATACTAATGTGAATTATTTACAGACGAATGGAAAAACTGGTAGAAGCCAACATCGAGGAAGATCAGTTTGGATTCCGTAGAAATATCTGAACATGTGAGGCAATACTGACCTTACGACTTATTTTAGAAGAAAGATTAAGGAAAGGCAAACCTATGTTTCTAGCATTTGTAGAGTTAGAGAAAGCTTTTGACAATGTTGAGTGGAATACTCTCTTTCAAATTCTAAAGGTGGCAGGGGTAAAATACAGGGAGCAAAAGGCTATTTACAATTTGTACAGAAACCAGATGGCAGTTACATGAGTCGAGGGACATGAAAGGGAAGCAGTGGTTGGGAAGGGAGTGAGACAGGGTTGTAGCCTCTCCCCAATGTTATTCAATCTGTATACTGAGCAAGCAGTAAAGGAAACAAAAGAAAAATTCAGAGTAGGTATTAAAATCCAAGGAGAAGAAATAAAAACTTTGAGGTTCACTGATGACATTGTAATTCTGTCAGAGACAGCAAAGGACTTGGAAGAGCAGTTGAACAATATGGACAGTGTCTTGAAAGGAGGATATAAGATGAACATCAACAAAATCAAAACGAGGATAATGGAATGTAGTCGAATTAAGTCGGGTGATGTTGAGGGAATTAGATTAGGAAATGAGACACCTAAAGTAGTAAAGGAGTTTTGCTATTTGGGGATCAAAATAACTGATGATGGTCGAAGTAGAGAGGATATAAAACGTAGACTGGCAATGGCAAGGAAAGCGCTTTTAAAGAAGAGAAACTTGTTAACATCAAGTATAGATTTAAGTGTCAGGAAGTCGTTTCTGAAATTATCTGTATGGAGTGTAGCCATGTATGGAAGTGAAAGATGGACGATAAATAGTTTGGACAAGAAGAGAATAGAAGCTTTTGAAATGTGGTGCTACAGAAGAATGCTGAAGATTAGATGGGTAGATCAAAAACTAATGAGGAGGTATTGAATAGAATTGGGGAGAAGATGAATTTGTGACACAACTTGACTAGGAGAAGGGATCGGTTGGTAGGACATGTTCTGAGGCATCGAGGCATCACCAGTTTAGTACTGGAGGGCAGCATGGAGGGTAAAAATCATAGAGGGAGACCAAGAGATGAATAATACACTAAGCAGATTCAGAGGGATGTAGGCTGCAGTAAGTGCTGGGAGATGAAGAAGCTTGCACAGGATAGAGTAGCATGGAGAACTGCATCAAACCAGTCTCAGGACTGAAGACCACAACAACAACAACAAGAAAAATAGTTTATAACAGATTCATGATAACTAATTTCATTATTAGTGGCTGCTTCTCTGTGTTAATGTATACCCATATGTGTTCAACATTCCTTAAAATTCACCATGGAAAAGGATGAACAAATGAGTCACACAGTTGTATGACTATACAGACAGCTGTTATATTCTATTTGGTATGAATAACAGTTGCCTCTTACCAAATAGCAGTCCATCACCTGTGGAATAAGTATAAAAAGGCAAGCCTTACTGCAAAGAGGATGAGTTCTGTTTTGATGAAACTGAACACTCCTCGATATTAGCTGTGCCATCAACTCTTCAAAAGTTGTCTGTTAATGTCTAGCATCTGTATTTGTAACTGTTATTCACGTGAAAGCTCTGCTCTCCACTGTGAATGCAGAAACATGTGGAGAGATGTTAAATGAAATGATGATTGTACTGACATTTGAATGTGATGCGAGTGTAGATCTAAGATGTTATGTTTCTTCATCACTCTTATAAGCTCTCACTAGCACTAGACAAGCACTTACACTTTCCCATTATGCCTCAGTTCTTTCTTAAATATTTATGCTTCATTCTGTGTTCAAAGTGTTACCAACATGAGAATAATGCAGAAGGGTACATGTTTATATCTAAGTATAAGTTTCAGTTAAATTATCATATTTGCAATATCTCCATATGATGAGAAAAATGCCAGTTGGTTTGGAAGTATCAAAGAGTTCCTCAATGAAAATACAGATGCAGACTAACACACAGGCAGAGGAGACTTGCCAGATATGATGAAAAGAAAATAATATTTTGTTGGTATCACATGCGATTTTTCCTGCACTTAGTTTCCCCTCTCTTTTTAAATACGTTCAGTACTGGTAACTGAATCTATTCAGAAATTCACATGTGGACAAGAAATAAGTGTCCAGTGGAGGGGACTTTAGTTTTTTTCATTAAAATTGTTTACATTGTGTGTCAGTACTTTAAATTCATAAAAAGAGGTAGCCAAATATTGTCATGTTTTCATTCTTTACTCACTTCCTGCATGAGTACGGTAAAATTGTGAATAGGGGAGGCAATTTTAATTTCTGATGCTAGAAGAAAATAAATGTCTCAGAAGGTAGTTGTCAACATGACTTTGTTTTAAAAGTTTTGTCTGTGTGTGGTTTGAGGAAGAGCATAAGGTCATATTTTCACAACATATGTCTGCACAATGAATTATTCTGTGTAATTTATGTTTTGACTTTCATGTTCTCTAGAAGGTGATATCTCTTAATCTCTTAGAATATTTTTAAGACAAAGTTCAGTATCAACTCCACAAAAAATGTCAGTTGCATTACAGCAGACCACACATAACAATTACTACAAAATTTGAACAATTTATAACAAATGTCAGTAATCCCTCCCCCCTCCCCTAGGTGAAGCATTTATTGATGATGTTTTAACAGCTATGTATCCAATACACTCGCAGATACTTTCATCTTTATAATGATCAAAATTTTTATGGTCTAGGATACAGTAATTGATATATTTCATTACCACATCTCACATAAAAATTGGTGTCTTCACTATTGCCTTGTGACTATGTATTACCACACACTCTTTAATTTTCATATAAATAATTAATCAGCAACATGCTACACACTGTGTTTAAGGTTCAGTAATTCAACTAGTAATATTACACGATAATTTAAACTTTATTTAGCAGTGGTTGGTTGACATTGTTTGGTAAACTGTTGTATAAGCAGCCATCAGCCAGTTGTAAATAAAGAGGCACCAAGTTTTCTGTTATAAAGTGACCTAGAACAAGCCAGGCATATTGAACACATCAATTCGAAGCCGAGTACAGACTATTATTTATTTATTTTTAAGGTGTCTAAAAGTATGCATAATGAGCATTCATGCCTACTATGCATATTTCAGTGTGCATCTGAAATATGGCCAGTAATAATGGGGTGATTCCCCAGCACCTCAGGGGACCTTTAGAATACAAATGAGAGCCATCAGATCACTGCAAGGAGCAGAGTTAGACTGTTGTTTAAAATACTGAAAGGGCAACAATTACAATGCATGTATGTTGTGGACACACTGACATACAATTATATTATTGGCAATGATAGCTCCACGAGATAAAATTGTAATATACACAATCAAAACACAAGATTAAAAGGGAATTCCAGCTAATACTAGTTTGTGTCTGAGGGGGTGTGTTGTATGGTAATAAAAGTGTATAACGAGTTGCCAGATGATTTAAAATGTAGGCCTAAATTAAATATAAATGCATCTGGAAGGTCTAATAGGGAACAGTATCACTGCTTCTTTTCAATAAGTGAACTCACTCACTTTGTATATGTACACGTATAGATGTGAGATTTGTTTTACATGTGTTTGTCATTTGCTCCTGAATGTTCACTACAGTAAGGGCATAAATTTAGCTATATGACCTTTTACCGGCTTATTCGTATTTGGATTGCTCTGTAGATGTGTATCTATGAATTAAGGATCGGTTGTTAAAGTGGTTGACACGTTATGTTAAGATTTGCCGCCGCGAATGGATATGTCATTGGCGATTTCCGAACGTACCAAAGCGAACTGTCCGCGCGAGGCAGAACTGTGCGCCTTTCAGTCGCAGCGGCCGAGCACTCAGAATTCGGTTTCCTATTGGCTGCCGGTCGACCCGTAAGAAATACTGGAGCTTTGGGCGCGCGCATAACGTGAACAGTGTGCCTGAGCTTTGCGGTGCGGGAGAAGCAAAGGATCTAAGTGGCTGGCTGTGAGAGCGAAGACCGGCGCCATGAGGCTAGTTGCCGCGCTGCTCGTCTGGGCAATTGGCAGCAGCACCGTCGCAACGGTGAGTCTGCTGTTTTTCAGCTTCAGTGGTCTGCCGGCAGCAGCGGTGAGCGTATGAGACTAAGTCGAAAACAGAGCGAGAACACAGATATTGTCGCCCGAGAAAGACAGCGATGTCCTCTAAAGAGACGAAGGACTCACGTCTCTTACTGTTTTAATAGCAGTGCGTCGCAGGAGCAACAGCTTTGTGCACTGAAGTAGTTATATATTTTTAAAGGAATTGTCAGGGTTGATTGTGTTCTTTGTGGATAGCCTCTAAGGATATTGTGAGAACGTCCGTCAGTTTGTTCTTTCAGTTAAGCGATGGTACTGTAAATAACATATTGTATCAAGTATTTCCAGGTTAACCCTAGGACTTAAAAACATTGGATATGTCGGTTTCGTTAAGTGTTTTGCTAATAATAATTGGTACCGTATCGAAGGTACACGTTGCGCAAGACGATTTATTTTCCCATCAGCTATTTATGTTGCACTGCAGTGTGTGCGATCTCCTGTGAGTTGTTAATTTATCTTACTGCCTGAAATTCTGTTAATAGATGAAAGCTTTTAACACTTTGTTCAGTCGGGCTTAAAGCTTTTCCTACGAAAGAGCTATAGCCTGATATCGGTAATTCACTTGTAGGCACGTGGACGAAGCCTGTGAACACGTTCAGTGTGTGATCATCATCACTTGTTTAGTGTCTACATCCCCACGATGTTGATATACGATTTGGAAAATACATGGGTACGGTAACAAAAACGTGAAGTTTCTTTGCAAGCAAAAGAATCGAAAGAGCGGCAGTTTTCGAACTTGATTTTATGGCAAATGTGGTTAATACAGACGTGCAACTCAGTACATTACCGTACCCGCGAACAATTTTTCTCGAGCGAACAGCTTGAATTGGTAAACACTACTGTGTAGGAACAAACTAGTGTAATTTTATTATTAAAAACATTATGGCATACTGCAATTGATAACGAGTAGCCTTATATATGGTGTGAGAAAATTAGCAAAGAAAGTTTATAAAAATATGTAACATCCGAGACAGTATTATAATGACAAATTCGTTATCCGAATAGTTACTGACCTTGGTCGTCTAATTCTCGGTTCGCTGTTTTCGGTGAGTCAACTCATAAATTGTTTCGTGCCATTGTTCAACAGTTTCCTTCGCAGTGGTGATGGGATTTCTTGATAACGTCATCGTTTCAAAAGATGATGATTACGAACAATGAACAGAGAAGCATAAGTTACCTATATGTACCGCCTAATTTGTACTAGTGAATGGGATAAAACAAAAAAATAATTCTGAACATAACACAGCAGCATTTTGAACGTTATTTTGGTTATTCTGCGAGTTCGTAACAGAATGGGAACGCTTCGCTTTCGTGTAACTAATGTTCTATGCTTGACGTACGCAATCTTGAGGCAGAAGGGTATTGATTTTCACATGGAATGGTGTCGCAAACAAGGCCTATAAGCTTTCAACAACGCCCCGTTGAATGTAAATATTTAGATACAATTTTGAAATCAGTCTTCCATCTGCATAATGCAAGTAATGCCGTGAGACAGTCTCAAATGTTCGGTTTCATCGAAACGACATCCGTAATAGCGTTACTAAATACATGTTCATGTGTTTTGGTTCATCCTAATATACCTATTGACAACTGATTGGTTACTAGTATCGGCAGTTGCAGAACTAAAAAGTGTCATGTCTATTTATGCCAGAAAAATTTCTACTTTTATTTCCAAAAGCATCAATGTTTGTCTGTTTTACATTATACGTACATACATCTCTCTTTAGTTATTTAACTTCACGCTTGTATGTAAAATAACGGTAGACGGCTACTGATTACGTAATTTCAAGTCACGAATGATTATTTTGAAAATTAAAAAAAGTGCTTCGAACTGCGAAATTGATAACAATGGTGCAATGCAACGCATTAACAACTTTCACTTATCTGCAGTGCTTGTAATTTAGTATCGTCCGCTTATGCGTTGTTTTTGGAATGGTTTGTATCAAACTTTTTTAAATTGTTGCCACAAATCAGCGCGCTGTGGCAAGGCTCCGACGTAAACATTGTAATTTTGTTGCCTGGTGTTCCTAAGCTCCAACATTTAATTTGTTAAATCAAACTAAGATATAAGTACCCGAATAGACTAGTGTTACGTGATATTGAAGAGCTCGTTTCGCGCTATTGGAACCGCCAAGAAAACTCTTGAGTTCATGCTCTAGAGACTTTTCGTTCGATCCAATTGAGTATTTTGACTTCGGCTGACGACATGGTATATATGACCTTGAGTTAGGTGCATCCGCACTGTGCCTTTTTTGTGTTCAGACACGCGCATAAATTTCCAACGGCGCAACAGAGCATGAAATTTGTGCATGCGTAATTTTCTGGAAATGGAGGCCATGCGTAAAGTGCATTGCTTCCCACATTCGGTGGGAATCTTCGCGCTTTCTAACAGACGACAGGCAGGCAGGTAGGTGTTAACGTGGGTTTGACTTCGTAATGAGCTGAAGTTACAGTGTGAAGCGATTTACGCGCAATAATGTCTGTTGACTGCAAAGGAAGCACGCGTGAATTTGCAGATATTTATAGTAAAGTCGTATTTAACGCCGTTTCAACAGATTAATTGAATAAAAAATTGAGATATGATGCCCTGAGCGTCAAGTATTAGAAAGTTTCCGATCATATTACTGTAAAGAATAAGAGACAGTAAGTTTGAGAGAGAAGAATTAGCCAGAAATTTATGTAGGTGTATATGAAAACTGTGGACGAATAGTCACGCTGTGACGACTTAATAAACAACTGAAGAGCCTGCCTGACATGTTGACAAAACAAATGATGGGGTACCGCTATATGTAGCTCATCGGCAAACTATTAGAAATAGGAATGAAGTTCGGTGGTGATGCAAAAACACGAACTTGGAAAACACAACCTCTGTTCTAGTGGATTATAGCGTCCATGAATTTCCCAAATTTGTCGAGTCTGAGGATGTTAATCTACACAATATATAATCGTTTATGATTAAAGTTGTGTAAACATATTTTTTATAAAATAAAGATTAAGAACCTCTCTTAAGCATTTCTCAGTTTTCAGGAATAATCACTAGAATGGTTTGTTTTGAAATGCAAAACAGATAATTCAAATTGGTAGGCCTGTGTAAGTTGCCGGTTGTTAGCTAACGAAATGGTATTGCCAGCCTTATCGCTGCAGTTACGCAAGCAAAAAAACTCGCTGTGACTTGAAATTTGAAAATGAAACGTTGTCGTCACTTTGTATTTCTCGTCCCTCTGTTACTTAGATACTTTTCTACCCACGGTCGCTTTTGGGTTTTGTTTTTCTGTTTCCTTTTCATTACAAAAAAGGACAAGCACAAGCTCTGAAGCAAAGAGGAGGATACATAGCGTACTGCACGCGCAATGAGGCAACGCGAGAACGCCCATGCGTACATGCGTTATTTCCACAAATTTCTGTGCATACCTTTTATCACCGCGCGTCTGCGACTGCGCACGAGGAATGAGGCATCGTTTGGACGTACTTTTAGTTATGGACACTTGCTCTATCTTCCGAACTAGTTGTTTGCAGCAGACAATCACTGTAACGGCTTTAGAGAGACTTGGTTGGTTTAACATACATTGGCACCTGAGCAAACAGACAGAGCGGTCGGGGTGTGGGAGCGGCTTGCCGGCTCTTGACTGGACCCGTGTTAGTTTCTAAATCTGGGCGCTGGGCAGGCTCCCAGATCGGAACACGCCCCGCCGCAACCCGCGCTGCCGCGCATAGTCCCGGCCAGCCGCCTACGTGTCAAATTCTGTGGCGTGAGAATTGGGGTGCTACAGCTGTGTGACACGATGCACGTGTTGCAGCTCTTAAGTCATCAGCTGAGACAGTGTTTAATGTTCCTTTTATTCTGCCTCCGCTTATCACTTAAGCAACATGTTAAGTCCTCCTCCTACAGCACATTTAATTTGATGACAGTCGAACAGACAACTTACGAGCAGGTCACGCGGGGCAAATGATGACACCGTGTGCCTTATGTCAGCGCCGTGCCTGCAATTAACTGCCGTACGAAATTAATAACTGGCGATCACAATATCCTCTACAATAAGGCGATGTCCATTGACTTTACTCTCCAAACGGCAGAACACGCCTACGTCCTTATCATTCACCCAGATATACATTGGTGAGCCAAAACGTTATGATCACCTGTCCGTCTTTGGAACGAAATACGTGACTGATTCTGAGTATCAAGGATCAGACAGTTTGTTGGTAGATTTGTGGAGGTACGTGGCATTGTGTGTCTACGCACTATTCATGTAATTCGCGTAAATAACGGGCCGCTGATGTGAATAAGCAGTAATGGCACCAGATGGGTTGCATAGCATTTACATCAGGCCAGTTTCATCGACGAGACATCAACGTGATTTAACTATAACCAGTGCTGTTTTTCTGGGGGAACGCTGGGGGATGCGTGCCCCTAAACTTTTCCGTCGACAAAGTAATTTTTTTACGATGTTGAGAAAGTGCCAAAGATTTATTTCACGGACGTAAATTTTTTATTTCAATTTTTCGTGTTGGTAATTGCAATACGAACGATACCAGTGCAGTTTTTGGTGGGAGAATCGATGTCATTGACTGTTTCAAG
The DNA here is from genome assembly GCF_023897955.1 of Schistocerca gregaria. Taxonomy (NCBI): domain Eukaryota; kingdom Metazoa; phylum Arthropoda; class Insecta; order Orthoptera; family Acrididae; genus Schistocerca; species Schistocerca gregaria. Next base: position 75,331,792 of record NC_064927.1, on the reverse strand, counting down.
CATTTCGAAGCTGCGGCAACCGTTCTCGACAACTGAATTGCTGGCAGCCAGTGCGACAAGCATGTAGTGCCTTCGCCCGCTAATAGTGGGCGTTGGTAGTGCTAAACGGATATGCATACGCTCAAATCGCATGCTTCATTTGAGGTGATGTAAACTTTAAGTGTTCGATACCACTTTCTCTTGAATGTCTGTGCGTTTCTCGGTATCGCCTGCTTCGTTTGAGCTGTAAAGTCAACTGAAGAGTCCGATACCATTTTTTTTTGTTATTCGACGTGTTGATGACGTCATGGCTAAAAGCAGACGGGTGGTATCCCATACTTTAGTTATAACTAATTTTCGCTGCATGTCGGAGTACCCTCAAACTTTTTTTTTTTTTTTTTTTTTTTTAGAAAAAAAGCACTTACTATAACTCTCCTCAAAGCACTGTATCACGGTTCTGCTCAAAGATATCATTGTTGGAGAATACATCAAGCATGAAGGGATGCAGGTGGTTCGATTATACCATAGATCCCTTGCAAGCGAAGGAGAATGTCCCCTACAGCATATTACTGCACCCACAAGCCTAGTTCCGTGGCGTGCTGCACTCTTCGAGCCGCCGTAGTGTAGCAAAAATGTGATTCACCCTAAGAGCCGACACGTTTCCACTGATCGACTGTCGAATATGGTCCCGTGCCACTGCACACGCTACTGACAATGTCGTTGAGTCAACATGTGAACATGGAGGGGTCGTCTGCTGCGGAGCTCTACGTTCAGCAATGTACTATAAACGGCATGCTCTGAATCACTTGTGCTCTTTCGGCAGAGCTGTGAGAGATCACCATCTATCCTACTTTACAGAACAGACAAACCTCCGATCCCCACGTTCTGTGAAGAGTCGTGCACGTCCACCATCTAGCGCCTAGAGGTAGTACTCCCACTGTTCTGCTACCTCTTTCCGTAGATGCTCACGACAGTAGCAAGTGAACATTCGACGAGCTTCGCGGTTTTCGAGATATTCGTTCACAGGCCCCGCGTAAGAATAATGTGCCCTTTATCAAATTCGCTTACCTCAATCGATTTCCCCATATCTTGGCTAGGGTGATTCCCCCGTCCGTGCCTGCTTCGCTTGTCGCGTCACGTTCTCGCAACGCCACAAGGCGGCATCCAACGTCACAGTGGGCAGTGGTCATAATCTTTTGCTTATCAGTGTAATGCATAAATCAAAGTGCACGTATTACCGAGAAGCCACAGTTGGTTCACGCATTGGCGTAGGTAGGTAGGTAGTTCGGCACACGGTGCGGTGTTTTAACTCGCCACCCCTCCGCCCCGCTTCCATAAAACCCACAAAAAACATCTTTTTCTTTGTATATATGGTTCTCGGGCGAGACGTCGGATGTCATAGTGAACTCCACAATATTTCGTCAGCGCAACTGGCCGACATCTGCAAGTGCGACGAACACACTGTTAAGGCAGGACCAAGGCCACCTATTTATGCCAGTCTTCGGCAGGAAGTGCGCCAAATTTGATGGCCAATAGCTGGAAGGACAGTAACGCCACCTACAGGATGAAGAACCAAAGACTTCGGCGCACGCGCGGAGGCTGCCGCCACTGCTGTGCGCTGCCATCGGCAGCCCCAGCGACCTCTGTCGGAGGCCTCAAGCCCGGAGGGTGCCGCTGTTACTCTGCGCTCGGACGCCCCAGCGATCTCTGTCGGAAGCTGCAAGCAAAACTGCGCGTCCACGTAGGCGCCTTGATTATCCTCCCGTTGTCAGTAGAATATTTATGTTGGTGGCGAATCGTCGTCCGTCTTATGACCAATAGTACTCCTCTCTGCTCGAAGCGACTTCAATATGGCCAGTGCTGGATCCCAAGCTGTACTAAGCTGAAAGCCCCTGTCTCTGTTTACATGATTCGTCGAGCTACCTATTTCCACTGCTTCCTTAATAACACTGTCCCAGTACGAACTCGTCGATGCGAGAATTTTTGTATGTTGATAATTCATAGAATGGCCTGTACTGAGACAATGCTCGGCCTCTGCAGACTTTTCTGGTTGCACCAGATGAGTTTAGCGTCGGTGTTCAATGCATCTCTCTTCTACAGTGCGACAAGTTTGTCCGTAGCTACAAGGAATCTCGTAAACACCGGGTCTTCTTAGGCCAAGGCTGTCCTTAGATGAGCCTAAGAGAACTCTGAGTTTTGCCGGCGGACGAAAGACACATTTAACTTTATGCCTCTTCAATAACCTTCCTATTTTTGAAGAGACACCGCCGATCTATGGTAAGATGATCATTCCCCTTTGTTCTTCGCCTTCTTCCACTTCCTCACGTTGGGTAACCCGCTTCAGTTGTAAGACACTGCGAATCTCCCGTTCGGAGTATCCATTTTGTTGGAAAGTGGTACGCAGATGGGAGTAGCTCATTGGATAAGCCGTCTGAGTCTGATATGGCTCGTGCTCTGTGGACCAACGTTCTCAATACGCCACTTCGTTGCGAAGGATGGGGACAGCTGGTGGCCTGTAAGTACAAGTCCGTCGTGTGCGTTGGTTTACGGTACACTGCGTGACCTAATGTCCCATCTATCGTCGCTATTGGCCATCGAATTTGGCGCCTCCACGCATGCGCACTTCCTGCCTAAGACTGGCATAAATAGGTGGCCCTAGTCCCGCCTTAGCAGTGTGTTCATCGCGACTGAAGAAGTCGGCCAGTTGCGCTGACGAAATATTGTGGAGTTTTCACTATGGCATCCGACGTCTCGCCCGAGAACCATATACAGGGTGTTACAAAAAGTTACGGCCAAACTTTCAGGAAACGTTCTTCACACACAAACAAAGAAAAGATGTTATGTGGGCATGTGTCCGGAAACGCTTAATTTCCATGTTATAGCTCATTTTAGTTTCGGCAGTATGTGCTGTACTTCATCGATTCACCGCCATGATTTCACACGGGACACTGTGCCTGTGCTGCTAGAACATGTGCCTTTACAAGTACGACACAACATGTGGTTCGTGCACGATGGAGCTCCTGCGCATTTCAGTCGAAGTGTTCGTACGCGCCGGCCGATGTGGCCGAGCGGTTCAAGGGGCTACAATCTGGAACCGCACGACTGCTACGGTCGCAGGTTCGAACCCCGACTCGGGTGTGCGATGTTCTTTGGTTAGTTAGGTTTAAGTAGTTCTAAGTTGTAGGGGACTGATGACCTCAGCAGTTAAGTCCCATAGTGCTCAGAGCCATTTGAATCATTTTTTTGTTCGTACGCTTCTCAACAACAGATTCGGTGACGGATGGATTGGCAGAGGCGGACCAATTCCATGGCCTCCACGCTCTCCTGACTTTCATTAATGGGGGCATTTGAAAGCTCTTGTATACGCAACCCCGGTACCAAACGTAGAGACTCTTCGTGCTCGTATTGTGGACGGCTGTGATACAATACGCCATTCTCCAGGGCTACATCAGCGCATCAGGGATTCCAAGCGGCGGAGGGTGGATGCAAGTAACCTCGCTAACGGAGGACATTTTGAACATTTCCTGTAACAAAGTGTTTTAAGTCACGCCGGTACGTTCTGTTGCTGTGTGTTTCCATTCCATGATTAATGTGATTTGAAGAGAAGTAATAAAATTGGCTCTAACATGGAAAGTAAGCGTTTCCGGACACTTGTCCACATAACATATTTTCTTTCTTTGCGTGTGAGGAATATTTCCTGAAAGTTTGGCCGTACCTTTTTGTAACATCCTGGATACAACATGTCCGTCGGGAAAGCCTGAAGCAACACATCTTTTTCTTTCTTTTTTTATGGGAGGGGAGAGCAAGCCATTTTTCGATACAAGTGTTTAAGCAGTCAAAATATGTTAGCTAGTTTTTATGAATGGAAATAAGTAAACTCATTTTTATAAATAACTTTGTTTAACTGATTAGTAATGACTTAGCAGCAGTGGCAGCTGCTGTGTAAGAGCACGTGAACACCCCAACTTTCGACACCTTGCGGATTTATTGGTTATTTTTCTGTAAATGCTGTTAAACGTAACATAGGTTATGCAATCTGAAAGACACGGCGCTTAAATGTACTGCGCTGTTGCTCCTGTAGAGTACTTAGAACTTGGCATCGGGGTCGCACGTGCACTTTTTTAAGCTTTTGAGCATGCGCAACTCGCGTGACGTAATTGCCTTATGGGTCAGACGCATACGGATTTGATGAACCACGTGGACGGTTCACGGTTCACGCTGTGCACTGTTAGCCCTTGCCATTCAGCCAGGACCACGCGGCACGTACTGTTATACTGTTATCCCCGTCCGCTCAGCATAAGTCCTGTTAGATGACAGTGCACTCTCCAGACATGCTAATTCACTCACTATATGCTGTAGTAAAATCAGATCGGACGTCAGTATGTGTTAAATTTGTATTGAAAGTAAATCTTATTTTGTGAATGAGTTATAGTGTATAAAGTTACGAATTTTCTCATACAGTAATACGTTTGAGGCACTGAGAAACAAAAGTGTGAGATTATAGTATTCATTTATGCTTCTGAAATCTGTTGAACTTATGGTGAGTCAGGTTTATCTGTGCTGTAGGCCCACACGAAAAGCTGATCACTAGTTTCTCTGATATTCTTTTAAATGTGGGACTGACGGTGGTGTGCTTTAGGCCCTTATGGATCTCAGCGCCTTATTTGCGTTAGTTTTTAGTCCATGTTGGTAGACATTTCTACTTGAATTTAATCATTTCCAAAAACGGCGTTTTGTGTATGAGTCGGTTGTTTACTGTGCGGTAATCGCCTTCGTGTGCAGTGTAAATACGAAATACGTTGAATCTGATTTAAATGCTGACACAAATGTAAAGTTGCGAGAACGGGTCGTAAGTCGTGCTTCGGTAGTTAAGTCGGTGGAGCACTTGCTCGCGAAAGGCAAAAGTCCCGAGCTCGAGTCTCGGTCCGGCACACAGTTTTAATCTGCCAGGAAATTTCATATCAACGCACACTCCGCTGCAGAGTGAAAATCTCATTCTGGGAACAGAAAAGTAAATTACCAGGAAAAGTTAGCGCAAAGGAACTAGGGCCTTCGAGAACAGATCCTTTGATTGAGAGGGTAAAAAAATCAAATAAGCGTGACTCCAAGCGAACACTCAACAGGAAAGTGTACAGTTAGCACAAGTCGCTGTAAGGCTACAGCGTAAGAATATCTGACTTTTAGCTCGGAAGTAAATTCGTGAACTAATACATCTATTACGGATCTTTTACATTTGTCCGAAAAAATGAAAAGCACGGAAACACTCACTCACTGAAAAATGCGGAATTGAGAGTTGCGGAAGCTTATATATTATTTCGTTATTGCCCTAATCTGTGCTTAATTATGTACAAAACAACAACATTCCACAAAACAATTCTTTCTTTCTTCAGATAAGTTATGCATCTTTGTTATTATTACATAAACTTGTTGGTAAGCATAACTGTTGTACAGCAGATGCCACTAATTTCACACTCTCAAATTTATCTGAATCTAAAAATTTGTGAACAACCGGAATGTATGCTCATGAGTCGCTACTGCTCAGGACACGTAACCAAAGAACTTCGTGATAGGCGACTTTAACATGTAGCGTAGAATCACTTCCTTCTAACTTCTTCTGCTGCAAATTTTGAAACTGCGTCATCAAAGTCAATATTTTTAGCTACAGTATTTTCAATTTGCAAGATTGCCAAATTAGAGGGTCTTGCTTTATTCATAAAAGACCTAAGATAATTTTTAATTAGTTTGAGTTCTGAAAAATTCCTCTCACTCCTTTGCACCCTCCGTACTACTAAGAGAAGAAAAAATGACACACACAAAAATTCATATGATTCCATTTACTTACATAGAAATGAATAAATATTTTATCATCTGTAGTGTGTATAAGGTGCAACAGGAAAAGAAAAGGTAAGGCCAAACTTTCAGGAAACATTACTCACACGTAGAAGATGACAATATTTTATCTGGACGTGGATCCAGAAGCGCGTTTGTTAGAGCTCAGTTTATACAACTCTTCAATACATTAATCATGGGAAACACACAGGAAAAAATTTATCAGCAATGTGTGAAACACTTTCCTAAATGAAATGTTTAAACTGCCTGCCGTTCGCAAAGATACATGCATCAACCCGCCATCGCACTGAATCCGCGAAGCGCTGATGTATCCCTAGAGAATTGCGTACCAGTAGTTTCACAGGCTTCCATAATACGGGCCCGAAGACTCTTCACCGTGCACCGGCATCCGGTACACAGGAGCTCTCAAATGCCCCCACAAATAAAAATCTTGGGATTTAGGTCCGGAAAGTGTGGACGCCAAGGAACTGGGTCATCTCTACCCATCTATCAGTCTGGGTTTCTGTTCTTTAGAGGCCAACGAATATTAATACTGATATGAGGAGGAGCTCCATCGTGCATGACGTATATGTTTTATCACCCTCGTTAAGGCACATGTTCTAGCAGAACAGCTAGAGTATTCTCTAAGAAAAAAAAATGGTTAGTTTCTCCATTGAGCATGAGTGGAAGAACATGAGGCTCTAAAGTCACCAACAATGCTGGCCTAAACGTTCACAGAAAAAAATTGTTGATGACATAATTGCACAAATTCGTGAGGATTCTCGACAGCCCAATTAAGGAATAGAACTGGTCCCAAAACTAAACTGAACCTTGCGGGTCTACTTTCGTGATTTGTCCTTTGGCACTAAAGCTTTTTTGAGTTATTCGGGACCGCTTTTTGTATTCTGTTTATTAATTATGACTCAGACCGGTCCTGTTTCCCATGAGTATTTCAGTGGCGAGGTGTAAGATATTCATCACTAATTGCTTTTAAAAATTGTTAAAAGTAACAGTATAGTTTCTGTAATTGTTATTATTTCTATCACTGCATGTGCATCTATACTCTGCAAACCACCGTGATGTGCATGATAGACGGTACTTCCCATTGTACCAGTTATTAGCGTATCTTCCTGTTCCATTCACGTACGAAGTGCGGGAAGAATGATTGAATGCCTCCTTGGGTGCAGTAATTATTCTGATCCTACCTCACGATCCATTTGTGGGCGATATGTACGGGCTTGTAATATATCCCAGGAGTAATCATTTAAAGTCGGTTCTCGAAACTTTGTTAATTGACTTCCTTGGGATAGTTTACGTCTATCTTCAAGAGACTTCCAATTCAGTTCCTTCAGTATCTCTGTGACACTCTTCCACGGATTAAACAAACCTGTGACCTCTGCATACTTTCAATATCCCCTGGTAGTCCTATCTCGTACGGGTTCCACACACTTCAGTAATAGTCTAGGACTGATCGCACATGTAATTTGTAAGCAATCTCCTTTTGTAGACTGATTCCACTTCCCAGTAACCTACTAATAAACCGATGTCTACCACCTGCTTTACCCACGACTGAACCTACGTGATCATTCCATTTCATATCCCTACAAAGTATTACACCCATGTATTTGTATGAGTTGGCCGATTCCAGTAGTGGCTCATCGATATTACAGTCATGGGATACTAGATGTCTTCCTTTTGTGAAGTGCAAAATGTTACATTTCTGAACATTCAGAGCAAGTTGCCAATCTCTGCACCACGTTGAAATCTTATCAAGATCTGACTGAATATTTATGCAGATTCTTTCAGATAGTATTAAAAAAATAGATAACTGAGTCATCTGCAAAAAGCAAGATTTTACTATTAACTTTGTCATTAAAATACAACATGAACAGCAAGGGTCCCAACACACTTCCCCGGGGGACTCCCGAATTTACTTCTACACCTGACGATGATTCTCCAGCCACGAAACATGCTGTGTACTTCCCACCAAAAGGTCCTCAATCCAGTCATAAATTGCACTTGATACCCTGTACGATCGTACTTTCGACAATAAGCGTAGGTGCTGTACTGAGTCAAATGCTTTTCGGAAATCGAGAAATACTGAATCTACATGAATGCCTTGATCCAAAGCTTTCAGTATATCATATGAGAAAAGTGCGAGTTGGGTTTCACATGATCGATGTTTCCAGAATCCATGCTGGTTGGCAATGAGAAGGTCATTCTGTTCAAGATACCTCATTACAGTTGAGCTCGAGATATGTTTTAAGATTCTACAACAAATATATGACAAGGATATTGGCAGGTAGTTTTGTGGATCACTTCTACTACCCTTGTTATAGATGGCTTTGTGCTTTGCCTTTCTTCAAGAATTGGGCACGGTTTTTTGTTCGAGGGATCTACGACAGATTATAGTCAGAAGAGCTGCAAATTCAGTATATAATCTGACAGGGGTTCCATCGGGTCCTGGAGCTTTGTTCAGTTTTAACGGTATCACCTGCTTCTCAACGCCACTGACTCTAATACTTATTTCATTCATCTTTTCAGTGGTACGGGGATTAAATTGGGGGCAGTTTTCCTGGGGTTTCCTCTGTAAAGGAACATTTGAAACCGGAGTTAAGCATTTCAGCTTTTGCTTTGCTACCCTCAATTACAGTTTCTGTCTCATTCACTAGGGACTAGACACTAATTTCGGTGCTACTAACAACCTTTACAAATGACCTGAATTTCTTTGGGTTCGGTGAAAGATCACTTGACTGTATTCTGCCGCGGTAGTCACAGAATGCATCATGCGCTGCTCTCTTGACAGCCAAACGCTTTTCATTCAGCATCTCTATTTGTAGCCCTAGACTTTGTTTTGCGCCTATCATCCAATAATACGTGTTTCTTTAGAAGTTTCTTCACAGTGACTGTTACCATGTAGGTTCCCTCCATTATTATGTTATAGTTAACGAGTATCCTCTATTGCAGTTATGATAAATTTCGTGTGCCATCTATTAAAGTATAATGTCCAACCTCGTCAATAATAGGCTACCGAACGCTACCAGATACTCGGAAAATACATGAATATGGATGATACTAAAAGTTCCGGTAGTCACTGTCTTGTATATATCTGAGATCAATTTCTGCGATCCTTCGTTTCGAGAACTTCTGTCATGGAGTCATAGAATGACATTTTTTGTTCCACAGACTTGAATAATTGTTTTTCAGAGGACAACAAAGCAAGGTGAAAGAGTCTGGTTTGCGGCTGGGTTTTTCGAAGGTAAGTTTCCTCTATCTTCAACGCCGAAAATGATATTTCTGCCGAAGCACTGGTTGCAGGAATGGGTAAAATTAATTTCATCAGTTTTGTTGGCTCAGGTGCTGCTTCAGTGAGAATACAAGAGGTGAGATATTGACTTTATCTTAGTACTGGCTGAAGAATATATCGTAGATATAGGATACCTACAAGGAATTAAATACAGTCCCCGGAAAGTTATCTGTATATTGGCTATACTTTTCATAATTCGGAAGTGAAAGAAATGCCAACTTATCCAAGTCTACATACCTGTCAGGTAAACTGACACGAAACACTACCAGCAATTTCATAAAACAAAGCATGGTACGATGTTTCTATCTCGCCAACCCATTGTTTCTTTGTTGGAGACTCTCAGTCGCTTTCTTCTGGCTCGATTTTAGACCACACTACTTCAAATCTACCGCGAAATTCCAGTAACTCTGGCCACCTTTCTTCAAACAACAGTCGACATCAAAGAGCTTAGTGTGCAGTATTTTTAAGACAGCTGCTGACTCGGGAAGTATACAGAAAAAAACATTAAACAAGAAATTTAAAATAAACTGCTTAAGCATCATGTGAAAGTCTTTGGCGCACACATTCATGTTTCGCCGTCCCACGCATTGGGATCATTCTTCATAGACTTGAAAAGTTTTGTATAACCATCTGGTGTTCGATACTGAAGGAAAATTTCGTTTGATCTATTCATCCAAAGCACTGGATCTTTCAGACGATTTGAAGAAAGAAGAGGGAAAACCAGAAACTGTTTTAAAAAATATTTTGCACTCGCGTATATGTTCAACAGACTGTTTCAGTAGCAAATATAATTTATGAGCGTGACCCAAGACAACTGAGCGGTATTTGTCTCTTAAGTTTTTGTACCCCATTATGCTGTCCAGCCATAACGGCACAGCCGACCGGTGTGGCCGAGCGGTTCTAGGCGCTTCAGCCTGGAACCGTGCGACTGCTACGGTCGCAGGTTCGAATCCTGCCTCGGGCATGGATGTGTGTGATGTCCTTAGGTTAGTTAGGTTTAAGTAGTTTTAAGTTCTAGGGGACTGATGACCTCAGCAGTTAAGTTCCATTGTGCTCAGAGCCATTTGAACCATGTTTTTGCTCAGAGCCGTTTGAACCATAACGGCACAGCCATCGTATTTCTGAGCTACAAGTTTTCTGCCACAATCAAATTCACTAATGTAGCCAAACAGATGCTCCGCTAAGGTAACTGCACTTCGGTTATCACCGATCTCAACAAACCCAAAAATCTCTGACATGCGCCAGTGGATAATGTGGCTATCTTCAGTCTGAAGACTGGTTTGATGCAGCTCTCCATGCTATTCCGTTCTGTGCAAGCCTCTTCTTTTCCCAATAACTACTGGAACTTACATCCTTCTGTATTTGCTTACTGTTGTTATTTCTTGGTCTTCCTCTACAATCTGTACCCCCCCCCCCTCCAGTACTAAATTAGTGATTCTTTGCTGTCTCCGAATGTATCCTATCACCGCTGCTTTCTTCTAGTCACGTAGTTCCACAAATTTCTTTTCTCCCCAGTTCTACGAAGTACCTCCTCATTAGTTATGTGACCTTCAGCATTCTTCTGTCGCCACCACATTTCAAAAGCTTATATCCTCCTCTTGCGTAGATTGTTTATCGTTTTTGTTTCACTTCCATACATAGATAACACATATCGTGAAACAATTGAAAGGTGGTACTAGCTTGAAACATCCACCGTTTTATTCATAATAACAGCAATAAACGGCGTTCATTTTAGTTCTTTCGAAATATCTGTAGAAATGACTTCAGGAATGGAATGGAATGTCACTGGAAGTACCTTGAAATCTGCAGTTGAAGCCTGCAAGTGATTTTTGTGCAATTAAGTGTAACGGTTCAACATAATTGCTCCGATCATCACTGTCCTCTGTTTCATCGTGTTCCCTGAAAGGAAATTTTGTGCGGCTGGGAGACATGTGACATCATTTAAACAGTTCACAGTGTGTCTGATTTCTTCAGCTGATCGTTATGCTTTGAACATTTGATATCGAGGCATTGTTCAAATAAAAATCTATCGTACTGCCAAATTTAATGAGTGTTCATATAGACGTAATAAGATCCTTGGAATTTTCGTATCTGTTATTGAAATTGTTCATGTCATTCACGCCATTTTTTATACAGAACACACGAAAGAAAACAAAACACATGGCCAAGACTACAATTTTTGCGTCTCTTTACAGCCACATAACTATTTGTAAGAGTACGAAGATTCTTGAAAATGTCTGACATAATTTTCAGTTACTGCATTTAAATGTGGAAGATTTAGAGTATGCCGTCCCTGTTGGATCACCTCACTTTCCTCCTTAAAACTACGTTCCCGAAACGAATCTTTCCACAGACTTTCCAGAACACATTTATAATACGATATGTTTGTGCTTTTGAGGAACCCGCTACTTTTTCCGTATTGCTTCAGCAAACCAACTTCACACTTACGCAGGATTTAACTGAAAATCCATTAAAATATACCCGTTCACTAAAACGATAACGAATAAATAATATGTAATAAAATACCATGAACCACTGAAAAGCGTACCGTGATTTATATGTATCACTGTACCGCGCAAAAGAACGGCACATGTGTCGTAAGAAGAGCTAGAGAATAGTAGGCGCTACACGATTACCAACTGCCTGTCACATCTTCACAGTCCCCCTCCTATTTCTCTAGAGGAAGCGAAATAAGGGATGGGCTTTGCAGTGGGATGCGCGCACATCGTTAATCGCTGTTGCTGGGAAATTACAGGAGTGTAGCATGCAGCCTACCAGGTCCTGTGGCATTCCGAACTGGTGAGTGTCACGCAGACAGCTGTTACTATCTTAAATGCCCCTGGGTTAACAGTGCGTCTTACACGTACAAAGTACGCTCGCAACTGAAATTGATAAAAAAATATATACCAAGAATTCTGAAGTGTGAAATGGATGTCTTGTAAATATTCCATCACTCTATTAGATTTGTTGACTAATTAATTAAATCATTACCCTCTGTGTGCAGGCAGATTTTCCTTGCAATATATTGGTAGATTTTAGGACTGGGCTGGTAAATTTGGTGGGATTCGATCCTGCAACAACCCAGCTTCCAAACCCTTCTGGAGCTTCTTTCCCTTCCCACATGTTGGTGGATAAAGTCACAGTTAAGTGACTGGGTAGGAAGTCTGCTATATTGGAGGTAATTGAGAATTTCAAATTTCAGCTCAGTTGCATGCTATATCCTTAAGCAATCTGTGGAATGGTTGAACTGATGTGTGTCCTCGTAATACCACTATTGGAGACGATTTATTGATAAGTCAGGAATTTGATGTTGCGATTGATTTTTTTAAAGCACTATATGATTCCTAAGTTGGTTCTCTCAGCTACTCCAGGACAAAAAAATGAGGAGGATGATGATGATGATGATGAAGAAGAAGAAGAAGAAGAAGGAGGAGGAGGAGGAGGAGGAGGAGGAGGAGGGTCAGCCACATGATAGGATAGTAACAATAACGAATATCACTCCCACAATCCCGCCGAAAGACAGAGTCCACTGCAGTGTACTGAGAAGCACTAAATGTGACACACTTAAACCATATTTCATTCCAAAATAGTAGTTGTCATGGCCAGGTGTCAGAGACTGCAGAAACTTTCATAGGCCACCGCCGCGGGTTAGTGATGCCCGCAGCTGCCCACTCATCTCCCAACATCTGCACACGTGCCATACCAGACGCACACAGGCCGGAGAGCGTATCACTGCAGCCACCCAGCTATGATATCATGCCATCCATTTATAAGTACACAAACGCACGGAAGGATGTTCTCTCTCATTTATTGAGAAAATTAAAGACGTAACTTCTGCTGCTGATTGTGTCTCAGTAAAAATCTTCATATTATCTCCTAATTTTCTCATTGCTGCCACTTCACGAGACATGTGTGAGAGGCTGTAATACAGCTGCCCACAACACTTACAAGAAGTGGTATAGAGCTCACCTATCTCCCCTTTCAGCAGATTATTGCTTACCCGCTGTATTCTTACGAATTGTCCATCTTTGGACCCACATGATTTCCACGACTAAGAGGTGTCACCCATCAAGCCATAGACCCCAGCTAATTTTCTTGAAATCGTGTCATGTACCAACACCACTATTCCATTAGTTAAAAGACTGTCTATTCCTCCACCCGTCACTGACTAGGTATAGATCTATCACAACAAGAAAAATTGCACACTAACATACAGGAGGAAATTCACAATCATGCAGAGATGCAGAGTATACATGGACTGCACACAGAAATTCAGAAGCATGACACCTATAATTCATTGATATAGAATTGCAGTCTAGAAGTATGATTCTCTACATGGTGTGATATCATTTGTCATATACTAGAATTAATACATTACAAATACAACAGTTCCTCTCTCTCTCTCTCTCCCCCTCCCCCCCCCCCTCTCTCTCTCTCTCTCTCTCTCCCCTCTCCCCCCCCCCTCTCTCTCTCTCTCTCTCTCTCTCTCTCTCTCTCTCTCTCTCTCTCTCCCTCCCCCTCCCTCTCCCCCCTCTCTCTCTCCCCCTCCCTCTCCCCCCTCCACACACACACACACACACACACACACACACACACACACACACACACGCACACACACACACAAACCACCACCATCCCTAATTACTTTTATAACATTCAAGGGAATCAAACTATGAATTATGAAAACTTTGCTAATGTCACCTGGTGGAGACTTGTGTGGTGATCCCGTTAAAAATACAGCTATTGATTCATTGGAGCAGGTGACCAGTGATCAAAGTCATTTGCATAAACCTATGTAAAGTTTTGTCACCTGTACTGTAGGAGGACCATATCCCATTGACTATCAATCACAAGAGAGGGTTTCTGTGTTGTTCTTCTATAGGCAGTTTGATACATTGTTTTTCTGCTGTAACACATCCAAGCAGTATATGACTACAGCTTCGTACACCACCATACATTTTGTTTTTCCACCATGACTTTAAGGTTTGTTTCAGGTACTAAACCGACATTAACATGTTTGGATCCATTGGCTCTTACAGAAAGTTGGATACTGCATGGTTTAGACTATGCAGCTCCCGTAACACTCTGGATGGCTTAAATAAATCACAGATGCGGTGTTTCTTATTGACAAAACTGTGAAGACCTCGGAACATATGGAAACTGGATGTGTTTGTGGCATTGTGTGGCGTTTCCGAACAACTGTCCGAAGATGATGACCTCTACATTTAATCTCATCTTTCACAGTGATGGGGTAGGAGATACCTTGGTGTTCCGTTTTTTGAAGAGACCTTGAGCACTGATTCCTCACAGTGGTCGTGCATGTTGCATCCAGGTATAAAACTGCTGCTTCGGTATCCTTGGTGGTAGCCATCCTGACCTTCAGATCTTTGGACACTGCAGTTTTTATTTTGATGACTAACAGTGCATAACCACATGTGGAACAAGGGGGCATTCTGCAGGACTTAAAACTATAGGGCACGGATAGTATGCAAGTATGCACTATCAATTGTCTGTACAGGAATGAAATGATAATCATACACCCAGCATGGAAGTATTCTCATCACTTCCCACTTTTGTCATACTTTTATCAATTTTACGTATTTTCCACCAATTTCTGTAACACTCTCAACGAGTTGTCACGTCAACAAAACATCTCATTGCATCGAGCTCGCGACGCTATTAGCCAGTAACATTGCAGAATGCTTCTCAATTTCTGTATCATCATTGCTAACCCCCCCGCATTATTATTTTGCGAGGGTCATGTACAGATGGACATATCGTGAACCTTGTTATACTGCCTACATCACATGACGCAAATATTGTTTGTTAGCGTACAAAATAGCCACCAGCAGAGAAGGTGCAGAGACTACGTTCATTAGCCAAAACAGATTATAAATTAGGTAAGATTTTATTACCATTTGCCATATCCCCCTATGTGGATGAAGTCGCAAAGTATTCTCGCATTCGTGGGATAAAGTTGGAGATTCAAAGCTCTAGCACGCAGTCCTTTATATTGACAGGGGCTTCCCATTGATCGAACTTACAGGCCAGGGTAAGGACCCTGTGAAAAACTCTACATTGCCTCTCTCTATGCTTCTAGTAACCCTTTCTCTGTCTTCAACCAACTCTCCCTGCAACATTGTCTCCAATTTAATTTGAAACTGGCCAGAAGTATAGAGACTATGAAAATCTCACACACGGTGTATGAAGAGCAGATGTAACATTATAGGCAGGGGAACATTACAGTAGGGAAAGATGATTCACTTTGTATAATAAAACAGTAGTATTAACAGTGAAGCCCATAATAATGCTTATTACCCTTAGGATAGAAACATCGTAAGAAAATGGGTAAAAATTACTCACCATTTTCCGGAACTGTGCGACTGCTACGGTCGCAGGTTCGAATCCTGCCTCGGGCATGGATGTGTGTGATGTCCTTAGGTTAGTTAGGTTTAAGTAGTTCTAAGTTCTAGGGGACTAATGACCACAGCAGTTGAGTCCCATAGTGCTCAGAGCCATTTGAACCATTTTTTACTCACCATTTACATGCGTAACAAAATTTTCCAATTTAAGGTTGAAAAGTGTGTTTTTTTATTCTAAGGTGCCAGCAAACAAAACACATTCGTCTCTTTATCATTGAATTTGTAATTTCAAAGGGCAAAAACACTCGGTATTTTTCATCAGCCTTTGTGTGTCCAATAACCCACATAATCTTTTTGGTCGATAACTTATTTGTACTTTTGTCTTCATTAGCTCGATTTCCGAAAACACTCTTCCTGCAGCAGCACTAGAGCGGGGAAGACCTAGCGAGCACCAAGAAAATATGGCAAGTACAAGCTTTGAGTCCGTGTAGATTTTGATCTTCACTGATTTCCAAAATTCATGTATCCTAACAGCAGTGTTGCGTGCAACTTCGATGTTTCTGGGCAGATGCCATGCTGTATCTAATTGCTGAAGTTAGTTACTAGCCACAATACTTGGAAAACATGCCGCAATTGAGGCTACTGAAACTTCCAGTGATTACCTACAGGATCCGCAAAAAAGAAACGAGTCAAAATTTGCTGGTCTGCTTCAGTATAAAAATCTAAGCAACTTAACTTGACCGCATTAATCTTCTGATTCGAAACATTCATTTTTCCTGAGATATCTACACCTTTCCATAGAAATACATGTGTTTAAGAGGAATGAACATATGAAGATCTCTGTACCGAATTGTTTCCAAATTTGAGGACTGCAGTCAAGTATGATAACAGTGAAGAAGAAAGCTTTCTCTTAATGTATATATCTGAGGCTCTTCGCTTTGCGTTTGCTTCTTCCATTGACTGAAAATCGGGAGAACGAATTGTAGGTTCAAATGGGTCAAATGGCTCTGAACACTATGGGACTGAACATCTGAGGTCATTAGTCCCCTAGACTTAGAACTACTTAAATCTAACTAACCTAAGGACATCAGACACATCCACGCCCGAGGCAGGATTCGAACCTGCGACCGTAGCAGCAGCGCGTTTTCGGACTGAAGCGCCTAGAACCTGTCGGCCGCAACGGCCGGCTAAGAATTCTAGGAATTAGCTTATTATAAAGGCATTTCAGTTTTTGAAGAATGGTGTCAGACGTAAGTAATCAGCTGAAACAGCATACGTAAAGAAAAGAGCATCATGTTTGTATGAGAGTCGAGAAACTGCCGCCTGAAGGGACAACCACTTCGTTTGGTTTGTGCCGCTTGACGCCCTCCAAAATCATGAAACTCCTGTAATACAACTATGCGCCTAATGCCAGTATGAAACTAAACTGAATATACATGGTGTTTCAAAAAGAATCTACGTATTACAAAGTGTCATTTTGTCCCAGCTATCGATCGCTGCGCCTCGGCTCGGCTATTGCAGAAACGAATATATAGTTTATATTAATAGCCGATCGATGTCAGTTGTCTTGTTTTGCTTGGTAACCGTCATATGTTTAAAGTGGCTACTCCGCAGCAGAAATAATTTCGTGTTCTCGTGCTTGCGAAGTGCAGTTCCGCGATTACAGCGCAAAGACGTTTCAGGCTGTAGCACCAAATTGGCCCTCCGAATGGGTGGAACATTCACAGATAGTATCGACAGCTTCTAGATACAGGACGTGTATGTAAAGGAAAGAGTCCTGGCCGCCCTCATGTTCCTGAAGGAAATGTTGCATGAATTCAAACTGCTTTCCAGCGTAGTCCTTCAAAATCAACTCGTCGTGCCAGTCGGGAGCTACAACTGCCTACAACAACAATTTGGCATGTTTTGAGACGTTGGTTGGTTATGAAGCGGTACAAGTTACAGCTGTTACAAGCTCTGTGTCTTGCTGACAAATGCAAACGTGCGTCATTTTGTAACGAGTTTCTTGATGCTATTGACAAGAACCCTTTCGCCCAACGCATCGTGTTCACTGATGAAGCGACTTTCCGTGTTAGTGGTCAGGTAAACAAACACAGTGTTCGAATTTGGGGCCTACAGAATCCACATGCAGCCATTGAACATGTAAGAGATTCGCCCAAAGTCAATGTGTATTGTGCGATATCCCGATCATCTGTTTACGGCCCTGTCTTCTTTAGAAACACAGTTAACGGTCAGCAGTATCTCTCTGTCTTACAAAACTGGTTGTTTCCGAGGCTGCACGAAGACAACTTCATTTTTCAACAAGACGGGGCACCCCCTCACTGGAATCGTCAAGTACGTGAATACCTGAATGAAACTATACCGAACCGTTGGATTGGTCGTCAAGGAGCTGGCGACTTAGCGTGTCTCAGCTGGGCTCCACGGTCGCCGGATTTGACACCCTCTGACTTCTTCCTGTGGGTTTTCGTTAAAGACATTGTCTATGTACCACAAATCCCACAGAAATTGGAAGAGTTGACGAACCGGATCCGGACGTACTGCCATAAAATCAGTGACGAAGGACATGCTTGCCCGAGTATGGGAGGAATTTGAGTACTGATGTGATATTGTTCGTGTCACCGATGGAGGACATTTTGAACATCTGTAATTTGAAATTGGGAGGTTCGTAAATATGTGTGTGAACTTTTATATTCGTTGGTCTTATAGTTTAATAAATATATGCATTCTAAATACGTATATTATTTTTGAAACAACCTGTATATCTCTAATCAGAGCTTCAGGGACCCTTGGCAGTTTTGCACAAACATAGGAGCAGCACAGATTGAAAGAATGGCATATGCATTTCATTATGAACAAATGAGGGATATCTGTTTTCAAAAGGAGGGGTAGACAGGGAGTTGTGCAAGCCCATCATGACACTAGCTACGTCGGCAGCGAAACTTACTAGTTTTCCTTACAGTGGCAGCTCGTACAATATTTTACCAATGCCCTACAATGTGGTGGCCCATAGCCTTTTGACTTCCAAGGGCAGTAATCGTAACTAAATTGAATATATTAATTTTACGTGTATAAATTGGACTGTTTATGTATATTTAAGTTTTATAATTCATTATTTGACATTGTGAAGAATAAAATAAGAAGGAAAAAATATTGAGGGAATCGAAGCCGATCCGAAAGATCAGGAGTCAACGCTCTGAGCCACTAACCTATCACTCCGTTACGTAAGTTGTTGCTCATAAATCTCTCATGCTCTACGCGTAAATCTTACGAGAACGTTTCAACTTTTCTAACGGCTCACTCAGGCTAAACATTCTGGGAACCTGGAAAGACCATCAACCTGCTTCTACTTACACAGTTTTATTTCATAAATAGTTTCTGTCAACGGAATCAGTGGCCTTTTGGAAATCAAGAAACACCTTTTGGATTCAGTAATATGTGGCAAATGATTGACATCAGATTAAATATTTGCTCACATGATCTGCCCTTCCTAAAACCACCTCGATATTTGCTTAAATTAGTGTAGTATTGATTGTACTCAGTTTAGTATAATCTTGGAAGGTGTGTTATATGCAACTGGTAGCAAAGAAATTCCTCTGTAGTTGTTAACATATTATTTATTGCCTTCTTATGTAGTCGATTATCAAGGCCACCTTCCACTCTACTGGGACTTTTTCTATTTTCCAGATTAATTTTAGCTCATTTCCTATTCTTGCTAAAGACAATTTAAAGAATTCTGATGTAACGCCCTTCTCCACAACATTTATAAAGTTTTAATATCTTCTTCAATTCCTGCGATAGCTGGGACAAATCTTCTAGATGAGTGTTTGAGTATTCGAGTTTATTAATTTGTTCTGGGCAATTAAGAAGCTGATAAAAATATTTTAAAAGTATTTGTAAATTTTCAGTTTTGCGTAAGCCAAGCTGGTGAGCGTCGTCCAGTGCCCCTTTGTTGTTAGATTTATATATGAAATAGGCCTACCTAACTCTCTAAATCCCACTTTCTCCACCAAAGATCTATCGTGAAAGGGCCAATTAGCGTACTATCTACAGGAAACACTTTCATACTAAACTTACTCATATACTCATTTTTAACTACTATAAAATGGCCTATAGCCTTTTGACGTACAACTGTACTAATCGTAGCTAAACTGAATTATTAATTTTATGTATTTTAACTGAAATTTAATAGTTATGGGTGACTGGAATTCGATAGTAGGAAAAGGAAGAGAAGGAAACATAGTAGGTGAACATGGATTGGGGGTAACAAATGAAAGAAGAAGCCGCCTGGTAGAATTATGCACAGAGCATAACTTAATCATACTTAACACTTGGTTCAAGAATGATGAAAGAAGGTTGTATACATGGAAGAGGCTGTAGACAATGGAAGGTTTCAGACTGATTATATAATGGTAAGACAGAGATTTAGGAACCAGGTTTTACACTGTAAGACATTTCCAGGGGCAGATGTGGGCTCTGACCATAATCTATTAGTTATGAACTGTAGATTAAAACTGAAGAAACTGCAAAAGGGTGGGAATTTCAGGAGATGGGACCCGGATAAACTGACTAAACCAGAGGTTGTAGAGTGTTTCAGGGAGAGCATAAGGGAACGATTGACAGGAATGGGGGAAAGAAATACAGTAGAAGAAGAATGGTTAGCTTTGAGGGATGAAATAGTGAAGGCAGTGGAGGATCGAGTAGGTAAAAAGATGAGGGCTAATAGAAATCCTGGGGTAACAGAAGAAGTATTGAATTTAATTGATGAAAGGAGAAAATATAAAAATGCAGTAAATGAATCAGACAAAAAGGAATACAAACGTCTCAAAAATGAGATCGACAGGAAGTGCAAAATGGCTAAGCAGGGATGGTTAGAGCACAAATGTAAGGATGTAGAGGCTTATCTGACTCGGGGTAAGATAGATACTGCCTACAGGAAAATTAAAGAGACCTTTGGAGAAAAGAGAACTACTTGTATGAATATCAAGAGCTCAGATGGAAACCCCGTTCTAGAGGGTCTATACGGGGGCGATGTACTTGAGGACAATATTATGGAAATGGAAGAGGATGTAGGTGAAGATGAAATGGGAGATATGATACTGCGTGAAGAGTTTAATAGAGCACTGAAAGACCTAAGTTGGAACAATGCCCTGGGAGTAGACACCATTCCATTAGAACTACTGACAGCCTTGGATGAGCCAGTCCTGACAAAACTCTACCATCTGGTGAGCAAGATGTATGAGAGAGGCGAAATACCCCCAGACTTCAAGAAGAATATAATAATTCCAATCCCAAAGAAATCAGTTGTTGACAGATGTGAAAATTAGCGAACTGTCAGTTTAATAAGTCACAGCTGCAAAATACTAACACGAATTCTTTACAGACGAATGGAAAAACTGGTAGAAACCGACCTCGGGGAAGGTCAGTTTGGAATCCATAGAAATATGGGAACACGTGAGGCAGTACTGACCCTACGACTTATCTTAGAAGATAGGTTAAGGAAAGGCAAACCTATGTTTCTAGCATTTGTAGAGTTTTAGAAAGCTTTTGACAATGTTGAGTGGAATACTCTCTTTCAAATTATGAAGGTGGCAGGGGTATAATACAGGGAGCAAAAGGCTATTTACAACTTGTACAGAAACCAGATGGCAGTTATAACAGTCGAGGGGCATGAAAGGGAAGCAGTGGTTAGGAAGGGAGTGAGACAGGGTTGTAGCCTCTCCCCAATGTTATTCAATCTGTATATTGAGCAAGCAGTGAAGGAAAGAACAATTCGGAGTAGGTATTAAGAGCCATGGAGAAGAAATAAAAACTTTGAAGTTCGCCGATGACATTGTAATTCTGTCAGAGACAGCAAAGGACTTGGAAGAGGAGTTGAATGGAATGGACAGTGTCTTGAAAGGAGGGGATACGATGAACATCAACAAAAGCAAAACGAGGATAATGGAATGTAGTCTAATTAAGTCGGGTGATGCTGAGGGAATTAGATTAGGAAATGAGACAATTAAAGTAGTAAAGGAGTTTTGCTATTTTGTTAGCAAAATAACTGATGATGGTCGAAGTAGAGAGGATATAAAATGTAGACTGGCAATGGCAAGGGAAGCGTTTCTGAAGAAGAGAGATTTGTTAACATCGAGTATAGATTTAAGTGTCAGGAATTCGTTACTGAAAGTATTTGTATGGACTGTAGCCATGTATGGAAATGAAACATGGACGATAAATAGTTTGGACGAGAAGAGAATAGAAGCTTTGGAAATGTGGTGCTACAGAAGAATGCTGAAGATTAGATGGGTAGATCACATTACTAATGAAGAGGTACTGAATAGAATTGGGGAGACGAGGAGTTCGTGGCACAACTTGACTAGAAGAAGGGATCGGTTGGTAGGACATGTTCTGAGGCATCAAGGGATCAGCAATTTAGTATTGGAGGGCAGCGTCGAGGATAAGAATCGTAGAGGGAGACCAAGAGATGAATACACTAAGCAGATTCAGAAGGATGTAGGTTGCATTAGGTACTGGGAGATGAAGAAGCTTGCACAGGATAGAGTAGCATGGAGAGCTGTATCAAACCAGTCTCAGGACTGAAGACCACAACAACACAACCTAACATATTAAATACACTAATACAGGGTGTATACTACCCGGGACAACCGGGAGATCCGGGAAAAGCCGGGAATTTTTCATCCGGGAAAAACCCGGGAATTTCTTAGAAATCCAGGAATTTTTCGTTGTTTTAGTTTTTAGCTAAATTTTTGTGATTTTGACTGGTAAGAACCAATCATCTAACAAAGGATATTACTGTATCCTGCTATTGCAGCATAATACTGCATCAACAAAACATGAACGAGAGAAAAAATAACGAAAATAAAACTTAAGTTGCTAAGGAAATGCGCCGTATAGAACAACAAAACACAGTGCTCATACAACCGTCTGCCAACAGCAAAGTGTGTCAATGGCTATGCAATGCTTCCTAAAACAAATTGCCTCCGATGACCGTGACGTGACAATTGTTTAAATTACATTCGTTCGAGCAGTGGCGGCTGGGCTCTTGAGCATTCGCAGTTGAGTCGCGTATGAGTAGTACCTTCTTTCGCTTCTGCTTACAGAAGTAGGGCTGGGCGCCACTACTTAATATTGCCCCGGTTCGGAAATACAGTAAATCTGGCGCTGATGTCAAGAGCAGTCTGAGTTGTGGTGGGGTGATGGATCGTCTCCACGTGACCTGGGTTTACGTTCAGTGATTTTGTTGTTTGCTCTTAGTTTATTGCTCTCACGTTGAATGATTCCAAACGGATTTTTGCGGCCAGGAGTTATCAAATGAATTAAAATACGTTCGCATAATTACGGAAGGCTAAAATATGTTATTAGTTTTAGATTTTATTCCCACCTCCCTGACAGTAAAGCATTAATCGCCTTGTAGAACAATGAAGTTATTTTTGTCGGTTTGGTAAAGAGATTTGGCTTTCATTAAAATTTTCTGTTTTATTTGAAACGAAGTGTTTAATTTCAAACTATTGGCTAGTTTCAACTGTTCGCTGCATTTCAAGTGCACGTATGGAATTATGCCATAATAAAGAACCAAACATGAGATAATACAGTACATCTACATCTACATGACTACTCTGCAATTCACATTTAAGTGCTTGGCAGAGGGTTCATCGAACCACAATCATACTATCTCTCTACTATTCCACTCCCGAACAGCGAGCGGGAAAAACGAACACCTAAACCTTTCTGTTCGAGCTCTGATTTCTCTTATTTTATTTTGATGATCATTCCTACCTATGTAGGTTGGGCTCAACAAAATATTTTCGCATTCGGAAGAGAAAGTTGGTGACTGAAATTTCGTAAAAAGGTCTCGCCGCGACGAAAAACGTCTATGCTTTAACGACTTCCATCCCCACTCGTGTATCATATCTGCCACACTCTCTCCCCTATAACGTGATAATACAAAACGAGCTGCCCATTTTTGCACCCTTTTGATGTCCTCCGTCAATCCCACCTGGTAAGGATCCCACACTGCGCAGCAATATTCTAACAGAGGACGAACGAGTGTAGTGTAAGCTGTCTCTTTAGTGGACTTGTTGCATCTTCTAAATGTCCTGCCAATGAAACACAACCTTTGGCTCGCCTTCCCGACAATATTATCTCTGTGGTCCTTCCAACTGAAGTTGTTCGTAATTTTAACACCCAGGTACTTAGTTGAATTGACAGCCTTGAGAATTGTACTATTTATCGAGTAATCGAATTCCAACGGATTTCTTTTGGAACTTATGTGGATCATCTCACACTTTTCGTTATTTAGCGTCAACTGCCACCTGACACACCATACAGCAATCTTTTCTTAATCGCTTTGCAACTGATACTGGTCTTCGGATGACCTTACTAGACGGTAAATTACAGCATCATCTGCGAACAGTCTAAGAGAACTGCTCAGATTGTCACCCAGGTCATTTATATAGATCAGGAACAGTAGAGGTCCCAGGACGCTTCCCTGGGGAACACCTGATATCACTTCAGTTTTACTCGATGATTTGCCGTCTATTACTACGAACTGCGACCTTCCTGACAGGAAATCACGAATCCAGTCGCACAACTGAGACGATACCCCATAGCTCCGCAGCTTGATTAGAAGTCGCTTATGAGGAACGGTGTCAAAAGCTTTCCGGAAATCTAGAAATACGGTATCAACTTGAGATCCCCTGTCGGTAGCGGCCATTACTTCGTGCGAATAAAGAGCTAGCTGCGTTGCACAAGAGCGATGTTTTCTGAAGCCATGCTGATTACGTGTCAATAGATCGTTCCCTTCGAGGTGATTCATAATGTTTGAATACAGTATATGCTCCAAAACCTTACTGCAAACCGACGTCAATGATATAGGTCTGTAGTTAAATGGATTACTTCTACTACCCTTCTTGAACACTGGTGCGACCTGCGCTATTTTCCAATCTGTAGGTACAGATCTATCGGTGAGCGAGCGGTTGTATATGAGTGCTAAGTAGGGAGCTATGGTATCAGCGTAATCTGAAAGGAACCTAATCGGTATACAATCTGGACCTGAAGACTTGCCCGTATCAAGCGATTTGAGTTCCTTCGCAACCCCTAAGGTATCTACTTCTAAGAAACTCATGCTAGCAGATGTTCGTGTTTCAAATTCTGGAATATTCCATTCGTCTTCCCTGGTGAAGGAATTTCGGAAAACTGCGTTCAATAACTCCGCTTTAGCGGCACAGTCGTCGATAACAGAACCATCGGCACTGCGCAGCGAAGGTATTGACTGCGTCTTGCCGCTTGTGTACTTTACATACGACCAGAATTTCTTCGGAGTACTGGTACACCAAGAAAATTTGCATACGAATCTGAATATATGAATGTGCATTTAAGTCGAATTATGCATTTTAGCATGGTTCACGAAATTCCGATGCTCTAGAAGTATCCTCTGATGTCTTGTTTCTTTTATGACATAAGGTAAGATGTTTTAATGTTTTACATGTACGAACATATGGGCTTCCTGCGCCATCGTAGCTGCGTAAGCGCGGTGACGCCTATTATCTGGCGCTCTCTTTCAACTGCTGAAACGAACCTATTTCTAATAGGTCGCAGGAAAATATTGGGAATGGTGGTTTGAAAAGCGTCACATTCAAACCAAATTTCCTTTTACGCAAGATGAACTATGTGCGAGAATGAATTACTTAAATCACAAAACGTTTGACTCTCATTTAAAAATCAGCTCTTTGAGGACGACCATTGTGAAGAATTTCGAGCCCAGAAGATCAAACAATTACGTCGTTATTAAAAATTGTACTGGCACATTTATGTGTGTCTTAAGGTGTAACACGCGCAAAAAAGATCAACATTATATGGGGAAGCTTAGCTTCTCTTCCAGCTTATTACTCTTAGAGACCAATATTATACACTCCTGGAAATTGAAATAAGAACACCGTGAATTAATTGTCCCAGGAAGGGGAAACTTTATTGACATATTCCTGGGGTCAGATACATCACATGATCACACTGACAGAACCACAGGCACATAGACACAGGCAACAGAGCATGCACAATGTCGGCACTAGTACAGTGTATATCCACCTTTCGCAGCAATGCAGGCTGCTATTCTCCCATGGAGACGATGGTAGAGATGCTGGATGTAGTCCTGTGGAACGGCTTGCCATGCCATTTCCACCTGGCGCCTCAGTTGGACCAGCGTTCGTGCTGGACGTGCAGACCGCGTGAGACGACGCTTCATCCAGTCCCAAACATGCTCAATGGGGGACAGATCGGGAGATCTTGCTGGCCAGGGTAGTTGACTTACACCTTCTAGAGCACGTTGGGTGGCACGGGATACATGCGGAGGTGCATTGTCCTGTTGGAACAGCAAGTTCCCTTGCCGGTCTAGGAATGGTAGAACGATGGGTTCGATGACGGTTTGGATGTACCGTGCACTATTCAGTGTCCCCTCGACGATCACCAGAGGTGTACGGCCAGTGTAGGAGATCGCTCCCCACACCATGATGCCGGGTGTTGGCCCTGTGTGCCTCGGTCGTATGCAGTCCTGATTGTGGCGCTCACCTGCACGGCGCCAAACACGCATACGACCATCATTGGCACCAAGGCAGAAGCGACTCTCATCGCTGAAGACGACACGTCTCCATTCGTCCCTCCATTCACGCCTGTCACGACGCCACTGGAGGCGGGCTGCACGATGTTGGGGCGTGAGCGGAAGACGGCCTAACGGTGTGCGGGACCGTAGCCCAGCTTCATGGAGACGGTTGCGAATGGTCCTCGCCGATACCCCAGGAGCAACAGTGTCCCTAATTTACCGGGAAGTGGCGGTGCGGTCCCCTACGGCACTGCGTAGGATCCTACGGTCTTGGCGTGCATCCGTGCGTCGCTGCGGTCCGGTCCCAGGTCGACGGGCACGTGCACCTTCCACCGACCACTGGCGACAACATCGATGTACTGTGGAGACCTCACGCCCCACGTGTTGAGCAATTCGGCGGTACGTCCACCCGGCCTCCCGCATGCCCACTATACGCCCTCGCTCAAAGTCCGTCAACTGCACATACGGTTCACGTCCACGCTGTCGCGGCATGCTACCAGTGTTAAAGACTGCGATGGAGCTCCGTATGCCACGGCAAACTGGCTGACACTGACGGCGGCGGTGCACAAATGCTGCGCAGCTAGCGCCATTCGACGGCCAACACCGCGGTTCCTGGTGTGTCCGCTGTGCTGTGCGTGTGATCATTGCTTGTACAGCCCTCTCGCAGTGTCCGGAGCAAGTATGGTGGGTCTCACACCGGTGTCAATGTGTTATTTTTTCCATTTCCAGGAGTGTATGTGAATGCTATGTATATTAATTTAAACCATTAAGTTTTCTTATTTGTGTGTTCGCGCTACTTAAGTGTGATCTTGCTATTGGCTTACTGCATCACGTGTCTGTGCTGTCATCAGCTGGTGAGATCACGTGACAGTGAGCAATGACTGGCTTACAAAAGCGCATCGCAAGCTCGACTTCAATGCTTCGGTAAGTGACATGCGGTGTTTGGTGGAATTAAAATTTTTACCTTCGTAATACGGAAATATGCAGCGTACATGTTGCTGCACATCAAAGGTCTTTCAAACGTCGGTAAATAATAACATAAGCATTCAAAGAATTGATGTGTTTTACAGTGCCGAGGAAGAGTCAATTAACACGGAAAAGGTGTATTTTTACCCTGGAGAAAGTGTGTTTTTAAACGGGAAATCCGGGAATTTTTTTTCCTTGTCCACGTATACACCCTGTAATAGTTTAGCATTGTGAGAAATAGAACAAAGTGAAAAGAAGTAGACAAATTACTGGTCCATGCGCTACGACTATGCATCTCGGCCACAACGCCGCTGCAATAGTGGCTCCTAAAAAATTACTTGTACTCTACACTCGTAAAACATGCTGCAAGCAGTTTCAAAGGAAAAAGAAATACTGAACTGTTGCTGTGAGCAACGTGGCACTCCTAGTGCCCGTAGGGATAACGCCACACCAGATCACAGGCATTCGAAAACACAGCAGCTGCGTCCCTTCTCCGAGACAATCGTAGCACAGTTGGATTCCACGTATCGTGGAGAGAGCGCCACAAAACATTCATGGGCATTCCAGCACGCTTTCGAAAAGAAATAGCGTAATTTTAATGCGGCTTCTGGCTTGCATTCGAAGGGAAATGGCATAATATTAGTGCGATATTTACAGTGTTCTGTAGTACATTATGTTTCTTTACATGGTGTACTGCTGAAGCTAAAGCATTCAGTCAGGCTGCTGTAAAGATTAAAAGCAGTGATCTCAGTTACTGGAGTGAGATCAAAAAGTCCTCAGCTGTCGTAGGTCCACTCTAGTGGCAACGTTCGAATTTTGATACCGCTGAGATCAATTGTTTAATCAACCGTCACTGAAAACTTATTTTGGCAAAGCAAATTACATAACGTGTCTTTACTTCCACCGACTGTAATATTTTCCACAATAGCAATGGCGTTCGCTCTACTACATGTAACTTTTTTGACAATTTCTGAATCAGAACACATTGGCTTCAGTGATGCAGGAAAATGTACCATAATGTGTTGAAAGATACGCGTTGTTGAGCTATAAATGCGCAAACCCTTATTTCCGCTTTCTTAACTTCGTTGCTCGTATTTAAGTCTTGGAATGTAAATGAAGTTAAAGTTTTCTGCCCTATCTTGTAGCCCATTGTACACGCTTCTGCGTTTCTACACGTCTATCGAGAGTAATTTTCCCTCGCGAATACATATTTATTTCACCTTCACATATCTCACAATATGTAAAATTATCGCTCTTGTTGGTAAGCGCCGGCTGTAGTGACCGAGCGATTCTAAGGGCTACAGTCTGGAACCGCACGACCGCTACGGTCGCAGGTTCGAGTCCTGCCTCGGGCATGGATGTGTGTGATATCCTTAGGTTAGTTAGGTTTAAATAGTTCTATGTTCTAGGGGACTGATGATATCAGAAGTGCTCAGAGCCATTTGAACTATTTGTTACTAAGCTGTAGGCAACACTGAATGTAATTTCACTTTACCGCGGTATTCTGCAGTTTTGAAGTATTTCACTATCTTCCGAGTCCCGGATGCACTCATTTCCTAGTCAAACTTTCGCCAAAACAATTTCAAATCTTTGCGCACTAAATGTACGGCTTGAAATACACCATGCACAACTAACAGCGAACTGAAGCCTCTTAACTTCGACACTGAAACTCAGTAAGCCAGCAGCTGTTACCAGTGTGCACCGCGATAAGCGATTACGTTATTTACGGTTTCAAATTCTTCGCTCGTACCACTCCAGTAACTCAAGAGAGTTGATACAAAGAGAGACATCTTACCATCGCCATTACTCTATATAATGGTCTGCCACTCTAGCTTTGCAAGCATATCAGTCGTTGTTACCTTCGCTTTTTGCATAATTTTAGCCACGAAAATACAGGTACCACGTGAACAGCTTTACTTTCTTGGAACAAATGACGGAAGAGGTACTCCAGACTTATTTTGACAACATTATACGGACATAACAGACAATATATTTCGAGCTTACAATAATGATTTGTTAACTTCTCGCAGTCAAAGATAGGGTGGATTGTCTTTGCCCTGCCACATATTATAAGCAGATAAACAGAAATTTTGAATAATATTCATGTGAGGAGTGAACTTACAGCAGAATGACTCCCAGTCGGAGCTGGTAAGAGAAACGTCTCCTAAGTACGACATTCACAAAAATGATGTCCAAAACTTTATTAGTATCTCAAGAAATAAAGAGTTAATTCGTGTATCAACATTCGCTAAAATAAAAATTACTTCGAAGGAACAGACACGAATGTGAAAAGAACAGGAGATTTGCCCTTTTATTTGGTTTTGTGCTGTAGGGCAGATTTTTAAAAAAAGCAGCAAATATCCTGCGGAAACAGTAGATCTGACAGCGGTGCTCGCTCGTGTCAGCCCATGCGCGATAATAGAACGCCAACAGTCGCAGCGGGCCAGACTCCCAGTAATGGAACGGCAACGTGAAGCAATAACACCAACGACTCCGATGAGACTGCTGCAGACTCGTGCTGCGGAGCCTAGCAGGTTTTGTCACCTCCATGGAGCTGATACCCCGTACGGACCGCACTTTCTGCACGCCTTTGCCACGCCACAAAAAAATGGTTCAAATGGCTCTGAGCACTATGGGACTCAACTGCTGTGGTCATCAGTCCCCTAGAACTTAGAACTACTTATACCTAACTAACCTAAGGACATCACACACATCCATGCCCGAGGCAGGATTCGAACCTGCCACCGTAGTGGTCGCGCGGTTCCAGACTGCAGCGCCTAGAACCGCTCGGCCACACCGGTCGGCGCTACGCCACAGCGTTCATGGTAATTCAGTACGAATCCGATAGTATCGTACGGCCAGCTGTAAGTTATTCCGCGTGCTGCTAGTCACACCAACGACTGGAATTCACATGAACCGCATAAGCTGTCATATGGTCCCGTAAAGCTACATCTGTTCAGCGTGAAAGGTTATTGTTAATTTCAAGTGTCCGTTACCTGAGACTCAGTGATCACTTGTCGATCTTAATTTCTAAGTCGGCTCGACACGACAATGTCTCTGCGTTGCTGGCAGCGAATATGATACTAGTTCTGAAAAATTCAGCATGGCGAGCAAAGTCTGCAGGAAATACGAATATTTTGACGAAAATTGGTGTACTGGGATTTTTTTAATGCTAATATCGAGTTCGATATACAAATTGTAGACCATGTCGGATAAAATCACGCATCTTTTGTCTTAGTCCGGCTTCTCGAAGTAGGATTCTTTCCTTTTTGAGAATGGAGTGTCAAAAAGTAAGAGCCACGCCCCTTCCTGCCATTGTTGCCGAGGAGAGCCGTGAGACGCCAAAGAAGCAAAAAGCTTCTCCGTCCGGTTGCGGGAAGTGGTTGGGGTTGGGGAGGGAGGTGATCCTCATGATGTTAGCGTAATTGATGGTCATATCTAAAGGATATGCGTTCATATTTCTTTTGTGCTTCAGTGTACAACAGACGGCTAATAGATTTGTATTCCTAGATCTTCCTTTCTTTCTGGAAAATTGGGCAAAGTGGTGAACTTGGACGATGATATTCTGTGCACTTGAAACACACGGTCTAGCTTCGTAGAGTGATCGTCCACAGTTGCCGTCTTACAGTGAGATGACATATACCCAAAGTGTATACGTCTGAAGCATCTTAGAGGCGGTGGGGTATACGGTTTTACATCACACCTGTACACCGTGACCTTAACCTTCTCCCGGAGGACATTCCCTTCAAAAGGTAAAATAAAGGCACCCGTATCCATACAACTGCGCTCGGGCCCTTGTTGTATACATATGATAATATGCAATCTCGCTACTGGAGATTAGTCCAGAGTTCCTCATCTAGTTGGAGTGTATACGTCTGAAGCATCTTAGAGGCGGTGGGGTATACGGTTTTACATCACACCTGTACACCGTGACCTTAACCTTCTCCCGGAGGACATTCCCTTCAAAAGGTAAAATAAAGGCACCCGTATCCATACAACTGCGCTCGGGCCCTTGTTGTATACATATGATAATATGCACATCTCGCTACTGGAGATTAGTCCAGAGTTCCTCATCTAGTTGGAGTGTAAGATCTTCGCGGAAGAGGATTCGCTGGAGCGTGTTCAAAGTTTTGTGTGGGGCAATGGTCGTAGGTACGTCACCTAAATGATCGCATGCCTTAACAGCTGTAGATTTGGCAGCAGAGGAAGTTATAATTTAAATGATCCATTTCACATTTTCCCCAGTCTGCTGTGCGTACTGTAAGACCTTCGGTACACACACCCTCAGATTATTTGACTTGTCGCTCTAACGAAGTAGGCGAGTGTCAGCAATATGTCTCGTGGTCTTATCGTGGCGTGTTTATCTTCTGCCGTTAGGTCAGACGATAGAAATGGCACTTGCACGCTTAGAGTAGCAGATTGACGGTGACCAACTTTAAAAAGAACTTGATTAATTTTCACACATATTTATTAAAATAATAAAAATAATAAGCCTTACTTAACTTGATTCTGGATGCTATTTACAATTGACGATCTGAAGTTCCATTGGTCTGGGTCTGTTAATCTTATTATCACATATCTCTGATACTTGACAAAGTGTCTATACATTTATCTTCATGGCTACGTACAGGAATATGATAATCTTATTAGGCGCAGACTGAAACTTGACTATAGACGGGTACAAACTAATGCAGACGGGTACAGACTGGTGCAGACAAATGCAGACTGACTAATCGGAGGTCTGTACACTCGTTATAATAGCTCGCCCTTTCGGGTATCAGTGCGCGAGTGTGATCCGCCAGGGGAAAAGGTTTTACGTTAGCAGCAATCTCATTGGCTACGTTACATATTAATACGCGGATCGGTGGAAGCAGAATTTGGTCCGTCTCTATGGATGCGCTATCTCGTAGTGCGGAGACAAACGAGCGCTGAGCCTGCGCTATTGTGCTTAGTGGGACGCGCTCTATTGGGAAAGTTGTGTACGGGCTGACTACGCGGAACTATGTACACCACACTCACCATACAGAACTCATGTATTGTTTTGAGCTGGCAAATAGTTCGTGTACTGGGATCACGAAAAGGGCTTCGTTTTTCGCGTGTGTGTGATGATTGTTTAGTTTGAGGATTTTGCTATCATTCTCGTAACGCTCTCTACACAACTTTACTGCATCTAAGTCTGCTTGTATTATACTGGTTGTCATAGGGTAACTTTCTGTTTATTTGAAATTAAGTTTCTTGAATAAAAATTATTCAACAGTATATTCTGATGCCGTCTACCTCAATTACTCACGTTAGATAGAACTCTCTTATTAATTATTAACGTATCTTGTATTTAATATTTTATTAATTCGAAATTGTAGCCAGTGAAGAGACTATTTGACTGCAGGACCACAGCTACAGGTTATCTGCTGCTGCGCAGGAAAACAGATGTGTTCGGCTCCAATCTACGACATTATCAAGCTATTATTTTTAAACAGAGCCGTACATAGCCCAATTACCTGAAGTATGACTAACCGCAGGAACTCTCGGTTTGCTCGTATGGGATTCTAGTTGGAAGAACTACTAATTGTCATCAGAATGTCCATGAGGCAACATCACAGTGAAAGTTATATATAGAATCAATCTCTACTCATCTTTTGGATGTCTGCTGTAGTCCACAGGCTGAAATGACGAATCCCTGCTTTTTAATATGACAGTCTGTATTTTTTAATTAATCATGCCTGAGTCACATTTTTTCATTTTTATCTTGGCTATTTATTGCGTTGACTTGCACGCAGTTACATTAATATATATAAATTGAAGGGGATCACTGCTATCAGCTCCAGCGGGACATTATGCGGAATCAGCGGCGACGAGTGAAAATGTGTGCCGACCTAGATTCGAACCCGGGATGTCCTGCTTACTAGGTAGGCGCGTTAACCACTACTGAGCGGACTATCTCGTCACACCTCACGGCCGATCCGCACTCCACGAGCGCCAACTGTTCGCAGTCCTGGTCCATTGACTCCATGGTAGCTACCCTGAGATTGCCACTGGAGATCGGACGTATTTGTGCATCCGCACTGAAGAAGATGGACGTGTCCGAAAGAACAGGTGCCACGCATTCATATAACAATAATTACTTCAAAAACAGAGTAGCCAGAAAAATAATTCTCATTTTCAAAAACTTTTGACTATTATAACTCTGTCCGATGGTTGAAGCACAGAAAACCAACCTCATCTACGACAGATAACAAAATTAGTTACAGGTATGGCATTTTGGCGCGATCACAATTTCAAAGATAACGTTACATCAAAGATACATATTTGAATATTTAGATGTAAATACATGTTCTCTTTGTATTAGAAGGTACTTTACAAAATGTGTGATTTCATTTATTTTTATTTAAACTGATACTTAGAAAGGTATCAAGGTGGCTAACTTTTGATGCACATATTATTCTATAAAAATGGAGCCAATTCTTCTCATAATTATCAAAAAGGGTAAACAAATATTAATAAAGGATAAACGCAATGGAAAACCGCGAACTGCACAAAAACTGTATTCATAAATACAGATAACGGCATCGATCTCTTCAATCTGGAAAAAGAATATCAATCTAGTCTTTTTACAATGTACACGAAAAACTCACTTTCCTGAAACACATCGTGAAAGAGATAAGTAAAAGAATATCCTACCTGGCAGCGAAGGAAGTTATTTTATAAACAAGTCAATTTTATATCTTATTCTATTCGCTAATTGGCTGAGAGGAAAGTGACTTTCTATTTTTCTTCCCCTTTGCGTGTGTGGTGTTATACAGGCCCGGCACAGCTTTTGCGCTCATAATCCTTAAGCGGGATGTAGCATGGTGCCAGCAGAATTGCCGCACGTTCTTCCTCGAATGTCGCTTCTCCAAATTTAGAAAACAGGTTTTCGCCACCGAAGAGTCGTCTTTGTTCCATAGTTCACCGAACGTTTCTGTTACACTTTGAAGGACTGTCACAACTCTGCATGGGTGTCCATCTCTGCTGTCGCAACTATTTGATAACGACTTGATACACCCTAACATTGCTCTGTAATCGGTCGCACTACCGTCTCATATGGGGTTCCCTTTGCAGACGCACAGCACTTTACCTGGTCCCATTCAGCAGATCAAAGCCTTCCATGCGCCGTCGCTATTACGGATTTTGTGTGTTTCTACCATTTGACAGCGCTATTTGAAGTTGCACTTTAGTATTTAAACGATGTTCGCCACTAATCTTGCAATCGGGAACTATTAGGTTCTTGCTTTTTGTACGCGGGTCATTCAATGATTAAAGAAACAAATTGGTCTGGGGAAAAAGCTGTTTGTGGGGAAAGTTTGGTACTTTTATGGCTTTAAGTTGGCATCACTGGGATGAGCCCAGATCAGCTGATGTATCAACATTGTTTTGTTTATAATCTCAAATATACATTTCAAGATGGCGAGTCTGCTTGAAACGTCCACATTAGTTGACGAACGTTCTGTTATTTGTTTTTTAGTTGCTGAAGGCGAGAAACCAGTGAATATATACTGTAGAATGTCTAAGGTTTATGGTGAAGGTTGTATGAAACGGGCAAATTTTTAGAAGTGGGAAGAGCAGTTCAAAATTGGTCGCGACTCAGTGACTGATGAAGACCGTTCTGGCCGACCAGTTGCACTTTCAACTCCCTCTCTTGAAAGTCGAACTGATGGCACCATTCGTGCCGACCGCCGTGTGACTGTGGAAATGATAGTAGATAAGGTTGAAGCTAGTACAGGTACAGTTCATAACATTAGCTGTAACAAGCTGAAGTACTGCAGAATATATGCAAGATGAGTCCCAAAAGAGTTGATGCGGCTACACAAGGAAACAAGATTGAGAATGTGCACAGAGCTAAAGGAATGTTATGAAAGAGGGTGAGTGCTTTCTCAACAAATTTTAACTTGTGGTAAAACTTGGGCTCACTATCATGAACCAGAATTAAAAAGACAAAGCATGGAGTCGAAGCATTCCAACTCACCTGTCAAGAAAAAATTCAAAACCCAAGCTTCAGCAGGAAAAGTCATGTTGCCCGGAGTTTTGGGACGCTGAAGGTCCAGTTTTTGTGATTATCTCGAAGAGCAGCGTACAATGAACAGCCAGTACTACTCGGATTTGCTTTTAAACAAGGTGAAGCCAAGCATGAGAGAGAGACGTCGTGGATCTCAGAGGAGAGGTGTGATTCTCCAGCAAGACAACGCATGTCCTCGTACTGCTCAACTAACCCGTGAAACCATCGACAGTATGGGCTGGAAGTTACTGCGTTATCGTCCTTACAGTCCTGATTTAGCCCTAGTGATTTCCATATGTTTGGCGCACTGAAGGAGGCATTACGTGGGAAGAGGTTCCAGGACAACGAGGCCGTGAAAAAGTTTGTGGGGAATTGGTTCAAACATCAAGATAAGGAGTTCTTTGCAGCCGGAATAAATAAGCTTGTAGGCTGTTGGAACAAGTGCGTAAACATTCAAGGGGATTATGTTGAAAAGTATAAAAAGTATTGTTTTTTAAAAATAAAGCTTTTTCTCCAGACTACTTTATCTCTTTAATTATTGGCCCTCGTATGTGAACTCTCTTGTATTTATCCACATTTTAAGAAGGCTGCCATCGATTACAGCATATAGAAATTTTCTTCAAGTTTTACTGTCGTCCAGTGAATGTATCCTGCAGTGTGCAACATAGTCAGCGAACAATTTGATAGTATTTACGACCATTTTCTTCTGGGTTGGGCACGACAGCCTCAGTAAATCTGAAGAAGGACATTGTTCCAACACGCTCTATTTCAGATCACTTTACCCTGCACTGCCGGTTTTGGGCACGGTCCGTTCTCAAGTGCATCTAGTCCGCAGCTTGTGGTCTCGCGAGCACGGGGTCGCGGGTTCGATTCCCGGCGGGGTCAGGGATTTTCACCTGACTTGAGATGACTGGTGTTTGTATTTTTCTCATAATTTCATCATCATTATTCATGGAAGTGGCGAGATTGGACTGAGCAAAGGTTGGGAATTTGTAAGGGCGCTGATAATCTCGCAGTTGAGTGCCCCCAAAACAAACAGCAGCATCATCATCAAGTGCATCTAGGAATGTAACACTATACGATAATCAAACAAGAGACCTACATCGTCAAAAATTATACTCCTGTGTTGGGTGTGACATTATACACACATACTAATTTCCTGTACTGCATCCAATATAGTTGTGTGGTTTTTGTTGTTGTGCCCTTTTATTTGAGTATAGTGTGTTATGCTCTTTCAAACTCTAGACAACGGGACGTGCCCTAAACCGATAGTGCACAGTAAAGTGATTTGAAATACAACCTGGTGGAACAATGTCCGTCTTCTTTGTGCCTATGTTTGATAATGAGTTCGTGTATAGTGAGAACATTACGCCATCTTGGGGCATACTCGACGTTAAATTTGTGTCTACTGAACATTCCCGGTGTTCTGCCTGTCAGCAGTTCATTGTGCCAATGGCTTGCCTGTAAGTATAAGCCCTACGAGCGTGTCTTGGTTATCAGTTTGAAGTATGGCTGCTTCATATTCCTGATGGACGATAGCTCTGTGGTGTCGATGTGAATTTAGATATTAGTTTCAGAGACCATGTTTGTCGTTTAAATCTGTCACGACAACCCATAATACCACGAAATTATACGAGGGATTACCACTATACGTAGTTTTTCAAATACTCCGTCGTCAGATAAATCAACTATAAAAATCGCTGCTGAGCAGTACAAAACTTCAATGTAATGTTCAAAAGTATTAACTCACTCCTTTTCTCTCGTGGAACAAATGTGAGGCGGTTCAAATGTCATCATTGTCAACGTACAAATTATCGGTAAATATGTTTTATTCTTCTTAAGCTGCAAACTAAAATATTTGTGAAGGTGTGTGTGTGTTGGGGATTATGGGCGCTCAACGTCGAGGTCATCAGCGCCCTGACACACATTAAAAGGAACGAATGTGGACAGACCTAATAAAACTGATACATACACGCAAAGAAAGCAGGAAAAAAGGAAAATGCAACATAAGAAAGTAGAACGTAAGGAAAGGGAAAACGTAGCAACAAGAATGCTACAGTAAATTGCCATTGGCTGGCCACTTACATAAAATATGGGCGAGCTTGTCACACAGTGAGAAAATTAAGATCCTCTCCCTAAAATCTTTGTAAAAATATTTGGCATGGCGCAGAACTTTAAAACTGTAACCATAATCTTCCGAGTGTTGGCGAAAAGAGATGGCAGGTCCGCTGGCAAGTCAGCCGCGGCCCGCTGGTCAGAAAATAAAACGCAGTCCAATAAAACGTGGCGCACAGTGACCTGGACGCCACAAGCACCACACATTGGAGGGTCCTCCCGCCGGAGCAGGAAGCCACGCGTCATAGGGCTGTAGCCTATCCGAAGCCGAGTGAGGAGAACCTCGTCCCGTCGACGGGGCTGAAAGGAGGTACACTACACACGCGTTGTGGGCTTGACTATACGGAGCCTATTGTCAGTCACTTCCAGCCACTCATCCTCCCACCGACGCGAGGTGACTGCGTGCAGAGGTATAGCACGCTGAGATACTTGTGGATCGAGACACGCCTCCTTGGCTGCGAGATCTACCCTTTCATTCCCAGCATTGCCGACATGCCCCGGAACCCAGTAGATAGCCAGCACCTTCCCCTGTCGATGTAGTTGGAGGAGGGCATCCTGGATGGTCTGGACTATTTTATCTGCTGGATACAAACGTTGCAAAGAGTGAAGGGCACTTAGTGAATCGGAACAGACAAGAAATTTATGACAGGAAGAATGTCTCATTTGCTCCAGTCCCCGCAAGATGGTATTTGTAACGTGGACAAAAAAATATTCAGACAAAAAGAGATTGGAACGTTTCGAAATGTGATGCTACAGGAGAATGCTTAGGTTTAGGTGCGTAGATCGGGTAACTGACCAAGAATTACTGAATCTGTGCTGGCCTACGCCTTCGCCAGTACAGCGGTCGGCACTGGGAATCATCAACTATGCGCGCCTATGTCAAGAGAAGACAGACACGCCCCCTGGCTAGGCGCTGGTAACGCCCTCTGGGCAGCGTGCATATATCCTGCCACCGCCGATCGAGCTGTCTGTCTCAGTGCCTCAGTACCTCGCTTGGGGACTCAGTTGGCATTGCACCTCAGTACGTCGCATTGTGCTCTAGTCTTCCACAGTGATACTCCTCGCCTCGCACCTTACCTAGCCGTGAGAGAACTTTAATCATTGTATATACGAGGGTAAATCAATTATTATCCGCAAAGTAGCTATAAAATTTTATTGTAATAGAATAGGAAATATACAATAACATCATTTTTCGACACAGTCTCTTTGCGTTGCAACGCACTTGGTCCATCGTTGTGCAAGCTTCCTGATGCCCTCATAAAAGAAGGTTCTCTGTTGAGCTCCGAGCCAGCAACGCACCGCTTCTTTCACTCCTTTGTCCGAGGCAAATCGACGGCCCCTTAATGCCTGTTTGAATGGACCAAACAAGTGATAGTTAGAAGGGGAAGACCTGGACTACATGGAGGATTATCCACTACTTCGAGTTTGTGGAGCGTTTCAGCAGTGTGAGCAGCAGTATGCGGACGGGCAACAACACAACACCTTCTGACACCAATAGTCGGCGTTTGCTTCGAATTGCAGGCTTTAGTCTGGCAGTAACCATCTCACTGTAACGTACACCGTTTACTGTTGTGCCCCTTTCACCATATTGTTCCAGTACTGGACCTTGTGCGCCCCCTCCCTCCCCCCCCCCCCCCCAAATAAAACAAAACCGTAAGCATCAGTTTTCGTGCGGACGGTTGAGTCTTGAACTTTTTCTTGCACGGCGAATTTGGATGTTTCCATTCCATACTCTGCCGTTTACTCTCCGACTCGTAATGGTGGATCCATGTTTCGTCATCAGTAATAAACCTGTCTAAGAAGTTGTCACCTTCGTTACCATAGCGATCCAAAAATTTTTTGCAGATGTCCAAGCGCGTTCTTCATGCAACTGTTTGAGTTGTTTCGGGACCCATCTTTCACAAACTTTATGAAACCCAAGTAAGTTGTGGATGATTTCGTAGGCAGAAACGTGACTAATTTGCAGACGATGTGCCACTTCGTCAATAGTTAATCGTTTGTCTAAGAGAATCATTTCACGTGAACGCTCAATGGTTTCTTCATTTGTGGCGGTAAACGTTCGTCCGGCTCCTTCATCGTGCGTAACACTTGTGCGACCATTTAGGAATTTTTCAGTCCATTCTAGACACTTCGTTGTGACAAAACACTGTTCCCGTACTGTACCGAAAGTCTTCGATGAATTTCGACACATGATACGCATTCCGACCACAAGAAACAGATCACTGAACGTTGCTCTTCTTTTGTGCAAATATACAGCGGAGCAGCCATGATTAACAGCACGGCAGCGATAACGAAACTCACCTAGCAGCTTGAAAATTGCAAAGAAATAACAACAAATAAACAGAGCATGCGTCATCAACGTAAAACGACAATACTATCAAAATAAACAAAAATATAACTACATAATAATCGACTTACCCTCGTAGTTGTGATGTGAACACGGACAACATTAAAGAATTAGTACATATTACTTGATTGCTGTTAACCACAGAACTTCAGATTGGACATCAATGAATTTAAGTACTCAACTGGTTCCGTAATAAAGTGTATTTTAAGCACCTCTGCATTTTGTGTTGTAGTGAGATGAAACCGGCCACCCACCTATCATAGCACCGTCACCTCATCCATTCAGGAGCCACAAAACATTACAAGAGGGCAGAGCCACAACAGAATCAAACTGAGGAGAAAAGCAATTTATAGCACAACTTTACTAAAAAATGCACTGGTCGACAAGAAAAGTCTATAGTGGCGTTCTGCTTGATACAGTCACGTCGACGAAATATCTAGGCGTAACGTTATAAAGTGAACAACGTAAACTTCTGCGAGAGAAGCCCGGTTTACAAGAAATATAAATACTAGTTTCGGCAAGTTACGTTGCCATCTCCAGGTCTGAAAAGGTATTAGAAAAAATGCTACAGTCTAATAATCGTTATTCGGTATAAATAAGAAATTCTAAGACACACTCTACTTATATAGACCGTTTGCCCTTCCACGTATTGTGTTTCTTATTTATAAGGATTAACCATTATCAGACTGTAACAATCCTTTTCTAATACTTTTTCAGACCCGAAGATGGCAATTTAACTTGCCGAAACTATTTGTCTATATTGGTATTTACTGAGATCTGCACAAATAAACTTATAACAAGAACATGACAATATTCCAATTGAGCGATCGCTTTTCTGCTGACATTGTGAGGTAACCATGTTATAAAGGGATATGAAATGGAACGGGCACGTAAGTTCGGCAGTAGGAAACGCGAATGGTCGACTTCGTTTTACTGGGAGAATTCTAGGAAAATGTAGCTCCTTTATAAAGCAGTTCAGGTACAGTGAGACCCATTCTTGAGCCCTGCTTGAGTGTTGGCATCCCCACCAGGTCGAGTTATAGGCAGAGATCGAAGCAGTTTAGAATGTCCTACTAGATTTGTTACCAGTAGGCTCGAGCAGCACGCCAGTATCACTGAAATGGGAATTCCTGGAGGGACGACGACGCTCTTTTCGCGAAACGGTATTGAAAACAATTAGAGAACCTGCGTTTACTGGTGAGTGCGGATTCTATTGCCGTCAACTTACATTTCATGTGAAAACCGCAAAGACAAGGTAAGAGAAATTAGGGGTCGTATCAAGCAAATGGACAGTCGTTGTTTTTCCCTCGCTCCATTTGCGAGTAAAGCAGGAAGGAGAATGACTAGTTACAGTACAAAGTACCCTCTCCCATGCACCGTGTGGTGGCTTGCGGAGCATGTATGTAGGTGTAATGTAGATGTAAATCGAGTTAGGGATCTTGGAATTGTAGTTTGGTAATTGCAGGAGGTGTGTGTGTGTGCGTGCGCCTGTGTGTGTGTGTGTGTGTGTGTGTGTGTGTGTGTGTGTGTGTGTGTGAGAGAGAGAGAGAGAGAGAGAGAGAGAGAGAGAGAGAGAGAGACGGGGTGGGTGTGGTGGAGGGACTGTAGAGGAGGACCAAGAGATGAGTGCACTAAGCAGGATTAGATACACGTAGGATGCGGTAAGTATGCAGAGGTGGAGAGGGTTGCGTGGCATAGTCTAGCGTGGAAAGCTGTGTCAGACATCAGCAACAACAAGTTAAGGAAGTATCTGAACGCTAGGGCAGTGGCTAAACACCACAATGTTTTGGAATCCCCTTACTGTATTTTAAGGACTATAAGACGCACTTTTTTCTTCGAAAAATTTCCTCCAGATTTCAGACGAGTCTTATACTCGAAATTAATATAAAAATGTACAGTGTTTCAATTAAAATTCCTGTGAGTCTTAAAAGAAAGCTATCTCTGTCTAGCAACATAGGATTCCACCGGCGGCAGCAGCAGTGTACCCATGCGACAAAAATGAGTTGCGGGGATTCACGAGCTTGCTAACACTGTCTCCCTCCAGCCCCGCCATCACAAATCTACAAAACTGTCTAGCCTGTGATGAGTCATTGCAGTCTACGGTGTCAGTGAACTTTAATTGAAAGTGATTTGCGTTATCGGTAACAGTACAATGTTTTTGTTAGTAGCTAGTTTCGTAATGGAAAAAAGTATAAGGTATTTATATGACGCGGGCTATAGATTGAAAGTAATAGCATATGCAGAAGAACGTTGAAACAGGGCAACTGAGTGCCATTGCGGCCTTCCATTAACAGAAGAAAAAAATTCTCGTTTGACTGGCTAGTAAAGAAGAACTGAAAAAATGAGGAAGAGTAAATGTGCAGATAGAGGAATCAATGCAAAATGGCCAAATCTAGTAGATGTGTTGAAGTAGATGCAAGGATACCTTCGAAATGGCATTAGAATTAACATAAAAATGATTCAAATA
Source organism: Schistocerca gregaria (assembly GCF_023897955.1). Classification (NCBI taxonomy): domain Eukaryota; kingdom Metazoa; phylum Arthropoda; class Insecta; order Orthoptera; family Acrididae; genus Schistocerca; species Schistocerca gregaria. The sequence goes on along the minus strand of NC_064927.1, from coordinate 75,289,791 downwards.
CACTCTCGCAAGCTGGCGCTACAGTTTGACTTAACAGACTTTGGGGTGCAGATGTCCACAGAATGCGAACCAAAACCAAAATATCTCAGAAAATGACACAAGTGTATAAAGAGAAAATTTCGTCTTTCCATCGCTTTATTATTCGATATCGAAAGAAAACCAGTGTTGCAACCGCGTGGTCTAAGGCGGCTTACCACAGTTCGCGCAGCTCCCCCCGTCGGAGGTTCGAGTCCTCCCTCCGACATGGGTGTATGTGTGTTGTCCTTAGCGTGATTTAGTTTTAGAGTAAGTAGTGTGTAAGCCCATGAACCGATGACAGCAGTTTGGTCCCATAGGACCTTACCAGTGTTGAACTAAGCCAGATAGCGAACATGAACGAAACCTCTCTGACATTTGATGTGCCGAGTAACAGAGCTGTTGTCATGAAAGGTTCTAAACTTGTAACCACAAAAACAAGTAGACATGAGAAACTGCACTACACTGTTGCTCTTTTATGTCGTGCTGGCCAGTAGTGCAGTATCGTAACATGCGCTGGCACAGTATGACTCGGTTTGAAAACATTGCATATAGATATTCAGTAGCAGAAATCAAGATCTGCAATGAGGTGCAGATTGCGTATACGACTCACTGTTAAGTATCTTTTCCTTTTTTGAGCACTAACTTCTCCCGCCTGGTAAACGATGCCGTGACGAAACGCCCTGCTCTTTGTTGGAACTTCTCTGTCACTTCTATTAAGCCTACTTGCTAAGGATCCCAAACGTATAAACAGTACTCAAGAATCGGTCGAACAACTGTTTTGCAAGCCTCTTCTTTGGCGGTTAAATTACGTTTCCTTAAGATTCTTCCTACGAAACATGTTGGGCATCTGCTGTTTCTACAATATGTTTTCTGTGGTCATTCCACTTTAGGTCCCTCCAGGTGAGTATTTTACTGTAGTTATTATCAGTAATTTGTCACCTCTAGCGTAATCGAACAGTAGTGGTTCTCTTCGACTGTTTATGAACAATACGACACTTTTATATACTATCAGGCTCAACTGCTACTCACTGCTCCAACAGAGGATCCTCTACTACAGTTTCCCAAACCTGGGGTAATTACCCCTAAGCAGTAAAACGAAGTTTTCTGAGGTGTAAAAACTAAATGATTCGATTCTGTTTCAAAAGGTCATTACTATTACAACAATTTTTAGACTCTAATATTCATTATATGAGTCATCAATAATTACTTTTTCTAAAGTAGTAGCACTAATGCGGTGGACGTTACAAATTCCTCATTTACACACATATCTTGTTTTTTGTCCCGTATATAAAAGTGAGATGTATGCGTAAGAAATGATGAATGTCTCAAGAAAATGTCTTCTTCAAGTTGCAGACAGTACCTGTAGTAGCCCAGAACTGCTTCATTACTCGCTTCGAAACAGATAAATGAATTAATTGACACCATGACACAGCAGTATTCACGTAAGGGCTACTATAGTGCTGTACACAGTGTTATTATTATTATTATTATTATTATTATTATTACATTGATTAGGCACAAAGCATTAACAGCCTAATGTCATCCAATTTCTGCCAGTTCAGAAGCGAGGAGCGCAGCAATGAAGTGATTTACGAACAGCATGTACTGGTATAGTACACAAATCTGAGCCTGTTTGATTTTAAATGGTGTTGCAATAAGCAGGTTGTTGTGCACATAGTTCCGCGTAGTCAGCGCGTACACAACTTTCCCACTAGAGCGCGCCCCGCTAAGCACAATAGTGCAGGAGCAGCCCTCGTCTGTCTCTGCACTACAAGATGGCGCTGCCTTAGAGACGGACCAAATTCTGCTTCCGCCGATCCGCGTATTAATATGTGACGCAGCCAATGTGACTGCTGCTAATGTAGAACCTTTTCTCCTCACGGATCACACTCGCGCAATGATAACTGAACGCGCGAGGTTTTATAAAGAGTGTACAGACCTCCGATTAGTCAGTCTGCATTTGTCTGCACCAGTCTGCATTAGTCTATAGCAGTCTATAGTCAAGTTTCAGTCTGCGCCTAATAAGATTACCATATTCCTGTACATAGCCATAAAGATAAATGTATAGACACTTTGTCAAGTATCAGAGATATGTGAGAATAAGATTAACGTACCAAGACCAAAGGAACTTCAGATTGTCAATTGTAAATAGCATCCAGAACCAAGTTAAGTAATTTTATGCTTGTTATTATTTTAATAAATGTGTGTGAAAATTAATAAAGTTCTGTTTAAAGTTGGTCACCGTTAATTTGCTACTCTAAGCATGCAAGTGGCATTTCTATCGTCTGACCTAACGGCAGAAGATAGACACGCAACGATAAGACCACGAGACTATTGCTGACACTCGCCTACTTCGCTAGAGCGACAAGTCAAATAATCTGATGCTGTGGTACCGAAGATCTTACAGTACGCACACCACACAGGTCCAGCAAGTGCAGCAAGACAGAGCAGTAATGCATGGTAAGTTTTGTAACAAGTAGCTCACTGTGGATAATTAGCTTTCTTTTCTGAGAAGGCGTTGTAGACAGCACTTGAGATGGACCACAAATTCTTTCGTCATTCATTCTAACATACACACACAAACTAAACATTATTCATCTTTTATTCTAAAAACAAAAGTGTTCCACTAGAGGTCTTTCATTATAGTTTAGATAGTTGCTAAAGGTGGTGATAACGTGGCTGAGGGGGAGGACCAACTGATGGCACGGGGTGCTGGCTGCACTCAGGGGTTATGGTCCAAGAAATTTTGGGAACCTGCTCTACTAGGTGTTCCCACATTTCGCTACAGTTCTCTAGCGTTGCGTCCTCCTTGCAAACGATAGCTTCGTCCGCGAACAGTTTATTGATTAAAAGTTACGCTCTGATTAATTAAAACGAGCTGTAAACGGTAACGGCCCCACAAAAATCCCTCGGGGTACTGCCTAAACTGCCTGGCGACAAGACCAAAGCTGCCACAAGCGCCGTACCGGCCAAGTCCCAAGGCAATCTGCTTGATGTGTTTGCATACTGGAGTAATGCAAATTGTCTCCAAATTGGTTTCGGCTGCCAGAAAGGAACGCGAGGGAGGACGGGGAGCGCTGTGTAGAGTTTGGAGGCCGGCGCGGAACCTCGTCAACACAGCCGGCGTTACGCAAAGCGACGGCAAAAGGTCAGATCAAACAACGGACGGCGACGGCATAAAAGCGCGAAATATGTAACCCTGGGTGGGTGGGTAGTATTTAAAAGGTAACACATTTATTTTGCATGAAAACATTTGAACGCACACAGCATTGTTAAAAGAAGCGAAGTGTAACAGAGAATGCGGAAGGCCTGCGTATAACGCTGTTCTTGGCATAAACGTGGAAGCCGTGGGCGTCGTCTGCGGGCCCTTTCAACCGGCCTTCCGTTAGTGTCGCCATGGCAGTTCCCGCACGATGAGATCGTTGCTGCCCCTAAGCGCCATATTTTACGAACTATAAGATACTGCGGAAATATAAGGTGCACATTAATTTTTAAGCAATTTTTTAAATAACACTTCAAACACTTTTATTATTAGGTTGCCAAGTCAGACTACAAAAAATTCATAGTCTATAAAACCGAACCAACCTTAAAAATGCCTGCCAATCGTCGTCCGAACTTTCTTCTTCTTCTTCTTCTTCTTCTTAGTTGTCCTCTTCATATATAAGATATACTGCCATCGATAGCGTTACTTACACTTGTCTGATTGTAGGTCGTTTTAAAGCCTCCTTCGTCATGTATTCCTGTTGGGTTTCATTCAACATCCATTTCTTCCATTCCTCTCTCACATACACTTTAAATGGTTTATCTATCGAGAAAACAAGAGGTTGCAATTGTGAAGTAAGTTCTCTCAGAATAACAGCATGCTGTGTATTTCTCTGCCCAGTTTCTCTTTCACAGAATTTTTCAAATGACTACTAAATTGAGCTAGCACAAGAAGAGAACTCTTCTTCAGCAAAGCGCCTTTCCCTCTCTCACACGCTCTGTTAATCCATAATTTCATACCAGCCTCGTCCATATTAACCTTGTCATGTACGTGAACAACACCTGGCGGTATTTCAGAAGGTTTTCGCATTGTTTTAAAAAAATTGTGTTTTACTGCTGCTTTGATGTGTTGAAATATTTCGGTTGTGTTTTGAATAAATGTTTTAAACCTATTATGATGTGTTCAAAATGAGTAGTATTGTTGATCAAAATTATTTTTAATGGTGGATTCCATGTTGGTTTCACACACACAAAATGCGATGAAAATCCACCGCTTGCAATATGTCATCTTATTTTGACAGTCGTGAAACCAAATCGAGGTTCTGCAGGAATTAGGCATTTTCCTTCTTCATTCATTTATGCATTAATTATAATCAGTTTTATTCTTTTACACTGAAATATATTTACCGTATGGTATCCTGTAACATGAGGAAACAGTATCGTGTTTTTTTTGAAACGTCTGATGTTCCCAATTTATTTCACTCTTAACCCTTGTGCGTACGGATGTTTTGTACAACAGAGAAAAAAGCACATGTGTGTCTGTGTGTGTGTGTGTGTGTGTGTGTGTGTGTGTTTGGCAGGAAAGTAAAATATGTCATATATATTTTAAATATGTGGTGTACGTCTGGATACGTACTACATTTTTCGAGCTGTTTGATTCTTTTCACTCGTTAAATTATACTGTAATGTTTTAGGAGCTTACACGTAAAATTCTCAGAATAAATAATTCAACGTGTTAACAATAAGCAAAATTATGCGAATACCCTGAAAAAAAGAGGAAAATAACTACATTAAAAAACAGAGAAATGTAATGGAGGAGCAGGTTATATAGTCTCTAATGTTCGGCAAATTAGATACTTTTCGGGACAGTTTCAATGGCAGTGGATTACTATTATCTCGTTTTGTATTGCCATCATAGCAAAAAATTACTGGTGTCGTGCGCCTTCGTGCACGGATCAAGAGAAGACGTTGTGGTAGAAAAAGCCGCGCGCCAATCTGCGCAAAATTTAAACATTACACTCTTCCTGCATCGTAGGCAAAATCAGGAAATCGGTTGACTCCTTGAGTTATATGTGATGTAGGCTTGGCCTTAGGCGGCTTACAAAAGCACCACTTGTACATGCGTGGTTTCTGACAAAACCCATAAAAACCATGAATATTGGGCACCAAAAGTATCAGCTGTGGGGATGGCCTCATCTAATTTCCATTCATGGCAAATCGTCGAAATTTTTATCATATGTTGTCAAGATGATGTTTTCGGGGAACCTTGGGACTTTTTTCGATAAATTATTCGCTTTCGAGGTCCAGAGGTACGAAGTTACTTGTGCACGTAAAATATTCACGTAATATTTGATATAAGGCATACATATAGTTTCAGCTGACGTAGCGAACATATGACAAGGGTTTTGAAAATTGAAAGGGTTCTGAGGTCACCAAACTGTGCTTTTAGTCGCGACTTTGTGACCCGTAAAACTCCATGAGGCGCCGTTACTATATAAGGAGCACTTCAAGCATGTACAAGTTGACCTGACATGGAAATTATTCGATGGTGCCACCTGGCGACGCCAGCACATTCCAAAAAGTATTTTGTCTTACGGGATTCTTTATATTTGCAAATGAAACACCGCAGTTTTTTGGAGTACTGTGGGGACAACTTAAAAACGTTGTATATTCTTATGTAACCTGGCGTTAAGTGAACTTGGTTGGATGGCAAAGGATTTTGTGATGACCTTACATTACGCGTACTTCTTTGATGTTTGTTTGTGTCAGTGTATGTAAATGTGTCGACGTTTATAAATAAGTTGTGAAAACGGAACTGAACTATCGAATTCGTTTCATACGAGCAGCACACCACGCTATAACGGGGAAAAGAAGGGAAACAGCTGAAAATGCTCCTCTCAGGGCACAAAATGGCGAACATGTTCCTTTTTTAACACTCTGACAGTAAAGTAGTGAACCGACAACCTCAGTACTGGTTCCGCCTTCCTCACGAAAAATTTTGGCGCGTGAATGTGTTCGCGCTTTTTTTTTTCTCTATGCTGTTCATTTTTGGAACACAACCTACGACCAGCTTAGAGACAGAAGTGATGACATCTTCTGCAGGACCTGACCATCATGTTTCAGGACAATGCTGAAGTACGTACAGTGCAAGCTGTTACTGATTTGTTTGACTGATGGGGCTGCTAAGTGCTATACCACCTGCTGCACTCCCCTGACTTAAGCCCTCGTAAGTTCGATTCGATTTCTAAACTGAAGGAGACACGTCATGGCATTCGCTTCAGAATTGCTACAAATTCGTTGGGCAATAGACCGCTCCGCTCGAACCGTCAACACAACTGGCACTGCTAAGAGTGTCCTACGACTTCCACATCGCTAGCAACGGGCTACACGCAATGTTGCTGACTACTTTGAAGGCCAGTAAAACTTTGAAACACATATCTATTTTGTACGAGCTGTAAATAAATAGTTGCCACTATTGGAGCTCCAACCCTCGTATGTATACAGATGGCGTCTGTGAGAAGGAGATGCTACAATGAGTGGCTGGATGGAAAGACTTAGAATGTTCTGTGCGAACAGAGCGCGATTATGTTCGCGTGCCAAAAATTTTGGTGAGTAAAGCGGAATGAGGAATTGAACTAGCATCTTCCCCACTTTTCCGTCACAGTCTTTCAAAGAGGAGCCTATTTTTCTTTTTGTGTTCCAACATGAGCATTTTTCAGCTGGTTTTATGGCTTTGGCGGCAAGTTTTCCCGATACGGTCATTTGCACCACTGATAGGTCCTCGCCCTGCAATCCCCTGCGTACGGAGCTCCGTTCGTGCCGTTTTGGTGCTGACAGGTTTCGCGACAATTCTGCAGTGACTTTTGCAGTGTCGTGGTCTTATTTTTCGTCACACTCTTCGTCAGTGACCATATGTCTCGTGGTTATCTGAACAGAACTTGAGGCCGCATCGAAAAGCATATCGAACGCCATCATGTCGCGAAGTTCTGCTACAGAAAAGGAACTGAAACCATATGGTTCCAGAGACTCTTTTCAGGTCTCAAACATGTATGATGTAGATGTACAGACTTCAGCGACGGAAGAAAATTCGTGCCAAAGCCAGGCAATATACAACAATCGTTCGCAGTGACATTAGCGGTCAGGTGTGCATAGGAACTGCTAAAAGAAGCATCAGCATTGGCCATAATGAACGTGGACTGATGACCACATCAGTTTGGTCCCTTAGGAATTCCCCCCTTTTGGAACGCGAGAGCGACTGTGATCTAAGCAACAGACATAAATCGGAAGTAGCACATCGTGCACTGTGACCAGGTAACCAAATTCATTTCTCTGATGCTATGGTTTCATTAAGGTCCAATCATTACTATACTAACATGTATCAGGGAGCACATACATGTTCAACAACACAAAAATAACTTTAACAGGAAAGGAGCAGGACTGTATTTACACGAGCCGTGGGCCTTAGTGCTACATAAAGCAAACGATGCCAACTCTTAGGCCGTGCCCTGTGTGAGCGACAGAAGCAAACGACAGCGAGCGACTTCTGGATACGCGACACTCCAGCGACGAGCAGCACCATTGGGTGAAAAGCTCGGGTGCCCTGCTTGCGAGCGACCATGTCGTGCTACTAAATGGCAGCTTAGAGCTGACCAGCTGTTTCTATAAAACTGCACCCCTAAACTGTAGCTGGAGAATAAGGCTATAAAATTAGGTTTACTTAAGAAAATAAAGCAAAAAGAAATCCTGTGCATGAAATTTGCAAAGGGAAGAATCTCCATGGAGAATCTTATAAATATCATCAACTACGAAGATCACCAGACCAATTATTAGAATACACGTAATTGAGCAGAGGAGCATTTGACTTTCTCATCAATAAATTAATTATGAATGTTTTTTGCATGATCAATAACTTTTAACAACCAATAAATGCAGAAGAATGACTGACTACATGAGTAACTACTGTAAATACACACATAAATAAAGAAATCGTTGGCATAACGAGCAGCCAGCTGTGGTGTAGCGGTAGCGTTATAGTTCGTGCTTTCAAAAAGATACTGGGTTCGGTTCCAGGTTGTTCTCATATTTTAACTGACTCAGTTGCAATTCTGTATGCTAAGTTTTATGTTTACTATTTATACTGCATCACTAAGTATATTTTACGGTCTTGCCAAACAACTTGATCTTTAAGATTTTACAGATATCTGATGTTGCAAACGTAATTCATCAGCAGTCAGTGTTAAGCCCAAGCGTTTCAATCAATCTAAATAGTCTGTAAAGCATGCAAAATTTTTGAGAAGAAAGTCAAACGTTTTGTGTAATGATTTGTCTAAAAGTATGAAATAAAAAATATTAGGGAAACTTTTGGTGCACTGCATGTTCTATTCATGTCTTCGAGCTTCATTCAAAGCCACGTAGAATGTTTCTCTGATCTACTTATTTCTTTTATACAAATAATTTCATAAAATATTTGATTGATTTCATTTTTTATTTTCAAGTTTTATTCGAAAAGCATCATCTTTGACTCCTCATTTGCCTTCCTAATATACTTGAGTCGAAGGAAGCCATTTTGACATTTAAATACCGCCCAATGCGTCTTTTTGTGTGAAAAATATCTAGGCCTTGAACAGATGAAATTTTTGACACTTCTTTGGCAGCAGCATTTCGTGAAATATTTCAATTTTTGCCCAACTCATTAATTAAGAATATCGTTAATTACCCTGATTACTCTCAAGCAGTTAAAAGTATTTTCATGCAAAATTAGACCTCACAATGGTCACTTTGATACCCCAATTACCTGTTTCTCTCCATTTGTTTGGCTATGAAAATTCGCACAAAGCCTTATGGTGTAATTTATAGGGAGTCTTCTTTTCGCTCTGCTATCACGTCTACAAAAACATATCGACTGTTAATCATACAATAAAATAATCCTTTCTGCGTGCTGTCATTTCCAAAAACCGTCGTTTCGATATCTTGAACCGTTTATGAGATGCGACGATTTTTACGACTACTTGATTCCCGAAGCGCAGGAAAGGTTTGGATTCGCCGCGAGCGACTCGTCCGCGGATATAACAACCAATATCTCAAGAATGAAAAAGAGACATCATTCCGGTCTCAACTTTAAATACAATTTAGTTTAATTGGTTACATTTCATACGCAATAATGTATGGCCCTAAATGAACTATATGAAAAGAGATATCATTCCGATCTCAACTTTAAATACAATTTAGATATATTGGTTACATTTCATATGCAACAATGTATGGCCCTAAATGAGTTATATGGAAAGTCTACTCAGTGTGATTTTACCTCCGCAAATTCTTAAAAATTTCGTGCAGTCCTGTACTCAATTTCGTGAAGCACAGTAACTATGACGAATAACGAAAATAAATTCAGATCTTTGTCGTTTAAAGATATCAAGCTGTAAGATGCGGAAGAATCATACTTCCTCACTGAATAGTTTTCTTAAAATCGGATGTCAAGTAATTCACAGCTGCCGTCGCGTCCGCTCTCCTGCTTTGCTAAGAAGACATGTGACTGTCGCTCTCTGTCGCGCGTGCACAGCGACAAGATTCAAACACGTTTGAATTCAAACGTCGCCAGTTGTAGCGGAACACAGGCAGCGGCACAGATGTCGCTCAGGTATGACACTTCCGTAACTACACCTGCGGTGTTTTGTCGCCTGAAGCTGTCGCGCATTGTCGCTCGCTTCAGTCGCTCACGTGGCACACGGCCTTAGGCTTCACAGCAGACGCCGCACGACTCTTTTGACAGCAGGAGGACGCATAACGCACTCTGCCGCTACACAGACTTACCGTAGCACTCTACCCTCCAAAATCCAAATTCCCATTCACGTCTCAGCCCACTTGATATTACTCATAAACTCAGCTACTCTAGGGTAGTCATTGCAGTTGAGCAAAGCCACTGTATCAGGGTGGCGTAGTGGTCAGCGCATCTGCCTAGTGAGCAGGAAACCCGGGTTGGAATCCTGACCACGGTATCAATTTTCATTCAGCTTGCATATATACAGCTGGGAAAATGAACTGTTGTGTCTACCAATAGTAGCAGTTGATCTCCACGTGATGAGTAGTGCTTGCAAAAAGAACATATATAAAAAGGAGTTAAAACTTCATTAACTTATTTTATAAAGATTTTCTTCGGAACTGTAGGCTGTGTTAGAGAATACATTACATTTTTATCATTAACACCGAGTGTGTTGCATATACATTTCTAGTCTATACTTCACAAATATATTTTAACTCTTCAGTTCTTTTCCCATTTATTAATCTTGCAGCTGCCATTGTCAGCCTCCATTGCCGGTGGCAACTGTAATAGTGCCCGGTGCTGGGGGGTCACATGTAGCTGTCGCGCCATTTCTCTGACTACTTTAAACAAACGGGCATGGCAGCTCTTCTCCATAGCGAGAATACCGTTGTCTTCGAAGATCCTTGTATTCGTGGATAGACCAGACATTCCGACACAAACTTTACCACGTATAAACGGTACATGGTATACTCCCGACACTGGGAGTGGGTCCCTTTCGTCGTTTGCCGACTCCAGACAAACCATGTCTACAGTTCGCAGGACAGTGTTCAGCGATGCTAACTCTAGATCGTGCGATCCTGCTTCGATTCCCGGCCGGGCTGGAGATATTGTCCTAATTATCTCACTTCACCTCGTCCCATTCATTTTCATCGACGCACAAGTCGCTGAGGTGTGGTGACCTGGAAACGCTTGCTCCAGGCAACTGAGCAACCCCAGAGTGGATCTACCAGTCAATAACGCCACACTATCGTTCAGTTTTTCATCGTATTTCTCGGTTTGTAAGCAATCTTTTCGCCGTGCTTGCGAAGTAGACGGCCGATTCTGTCTGTCACGCTGGTGACCTGCGGCAGAAAGACAGTACCCGACATTTGTTCTTCAGCAGCTTCACTTCATCGTGTGTTATGTTTAGCGACACTTCTTAGGCAACTGGCAGAGTACGCATTGTCTCGCAAAGAACGCGTTCCAAGTATTGCACTCGCGTCCGAGGTGCTGCGAGACGCATATTTCTCGCTTAGATGGCGATTTTGAAGTTTGTGCAAGAATCAGTCGGTGTGTTAAAGTTTTGAATACACGCTGTGGCCTAGGCTTTACTATTCCTCGTCACCAGCATGTCTAGGAGGTGAAGCTTTTGATCCTTTTCTACTCCATGGTAAATTTTATGATGACATGGAGACAGTTCGATGCCTTACGAACTCACCGAGCTGATCCTCACCATGGCTGCACAAAACGAAGGTATCGTCGACGTAACTGTACCATACCTTAGATTTACAGGGTACCAGTCTTTCGAAATCTTGTTTGTAGAAATTCGCAACCACTAGACTAACAGCGCGTTGTCTTGCGGTAGCATTCTTGCTTCCCGCGCACGGGGTCCCGGGTTCGATTCCCGGCGGGGTTAGGGATTTTTCCCTGCCTCGAGATGACTGGGTGTTGTGTCGTCTTCATCATCACTCATCCCCATTACGGTCCGACGAAGGCAACGGCAAACCACCTCCGCTACAGCCTTGCCTAGTCGGCGGTGCGGGTCTCCCGCATCGTCCCCTACACTCCTCGGAATATGGGACCTCACCATCACCAGACTAACAAGTAAGAGAACTATCCGTGCCGACGCCTTTTAGCTGTTCGTAGAAGTCTCTATATCACGTAAAGTACTTCGTTGTGAGACATGCATGACACAGCTCAGCCTTATCTTGCAGGGAACTCTAACCGAGTGTCACTAAGTGCCACTTCGGTAAACAAACAAATAACATCAGAAGTGTCCAGGATGTCGTTTGGTCCAAGTTTTAGTTTCTTCAACACCTCAATGAAATGTTGCGTCTCTCTTATGTGTGGGTCGGTGTTTTCCCACATGCAGCTGAAGCAGAGGGGCGAAGTGTTCCACAGTTTGTATGTTGGTGAGCCAGTCTTAGTGGTACAGCATCTTTGTGGCTTACGTTAAGTACCGCGCGTTTCGTGTCAGGAATCGATTCGTCGATCTACTTTCCGTTATCTTTCACACTCTTTCGTCTGTGCTGTGCAGCAGTAGAGTGCGCCTTGCTTCCTCCTGCTGTCAAAAGACCGCGAGTCGCACCAAATCTGCTGTGGAGCCTAAGAGTGAGCGCCGTTTGCTTTATGTATCACTGTGGCCCACGGCTCATGTAATTTCACTCCTCCTCCATTTTCGTTAAATTTATTTTTGTGCTGTCGAACACGTATTGCTCTGTTACATCTTAGCATAATAATGGCTGGACCTTACGGAAGCCTAGTATCGGAGGAACGAATTTGCTTCCCAGGTCTTAGCGCACGATGTGCTGGTGCCAGCTTGTGTGTGTTGCCTAGACCTCAGTTGCTCTTGCGTTCCTTATGGCCAGTGTTGCTGCTTCTTTTTGTAGTTTCCGTGCACACTTGACCGCTTGTGTAACCGCGAACGACTGTTACATACTGCTACGTGCTCAGCGGCGGGTGTGGCTGTCTCGCAGTGTTAAAATATTCACGCTCCTTTCTTGTTGGTTTACACAGTGTGTCAATACCGCGTCTCCTTGCTATTCTGCTGACGCGATTCCTGGCTGTTTTTACGAATGGGAGGAATACGCTCCCTTTAGTCCGGTCATTTTCACAAAAAGCCCATGATGTTTTAGACTGTAGTACCCTCTTTATCTCTTTGTCAGTGTGGCCGTTACTTCTGAAAGTAATTCTAGACTGACTGAGCTCGTATTCTAAGAACTGCACCTCCAAATCCTTCAAGCCGGATCCACCAGTGTCTTAATTGCTCCTCTCTACTAATTAGCATTGTGACTGGAATTTTGTGAAGTTTTCTGTCTGTGTGAATGGGCTTCTTATAGCCTCTGTGCCTTAAAAACTTACTGAGCTTTCCAGTTTCGTGACAAGACAAACACCCCCTAAACACGACAGACTCACCTCCGGCTTGAACCTGACCTTGCGCACACATTCAGGATGAAATGCTTCATATGGCCTCCAATGCACTCGACGCCGCGTGTCATTTGAATACAGGCACGCACGTGATTCGTCAGATCAAATTACGTTCCGCTCCCCCCCCCCTCCCCTCCCCTTCCCATTGTGCCCCCCCTCCTCCTGGCCATGCTGGCTCCTTCCCCGCTGCCCCTCCTCCCCCTCTCATTGTCATTTTATTTATGTCGTCCTGTTCTCCCCCTAGCGTCTACGGCGTGGATTCCTCTCCTCCCCTTTCTTCCCCTCTCCCGTCCCCCCCCACTACACTCTGCTAGGTCACCAGCATGTGTCGTCAGTCTGTGTAGTGGGGCTGTTATGTACCCTTCTGACTGAGTCCCCTGACAACACAGGAATCGTACTACTGATACCTGAGCTGGTTTTTTCCCATGCACGCCAAGGATTGGTCGCTTGCCAACCTGGAGCAACAGAACTCCCGACAATGACCGCTGTGCCAGATGGCCGTTGCTGTGGCTGGGTGGCGCCCATGGGGAGAGCCCCTGCCTGGAGTGTGTGTGTGTGTGTGTGTGTGTGTGTGTGTGTGTGTGTGTGTGTGTGTGTGTGTGAGTGGGTGGGTGGTAGTGTGGTATCAGGGCGGATACTTTGTGCATGAAGCGTATCAAGCTGAAAAAATGTGGCTGTTGTCAAACAGCTGTCTTTTCGAGTTGTAGCGGAGTAGTATGACCCTGCCATCTTCCCCTTCCTGGCTACCTCCTGTGTGGAGGGTCAGTCTGGCCATCTTGGGGTGAAACACTTTCCCCGCTATCTGGTCTGTACTAGGACGGATGGAGACATATTTCCTGCCACAAGGCCATTGTTATTTAGCAGTCAGTCAGTAAGATGCGGTCATGGTCCTTGTTGATCAAAGCTGCTTCTGCCACCCAGTCTGCAGCCCTTCGTGCTTGTGATCGCCTCGGCGACGTTCTGGTGTCTGTTATCCCTCCCCAGTCCCTGAACATGGTCCAGGGAGTGATTCTTCATGGGGACCTCATCCTGCAAACTGATGAGGAACTCCACGCTAATCCAGAGCGACACAGCGTTAATTTTGTTCGACGTGTGCAGAAGGGTCTTAAGACAACCGCACCTATGCTGGTGGCTTTATTCTGTCTTTTGAGGTTGATATCCTCCCACGGAAAAGGTCAAGGTTCTGTATTACTGATGTGACGTGAAGCCGTACATGCCATCTCCCATGATGTGCTTTCGGTGCTTGCATTTTGGGTATGTCTTCCCGCTGCAGTTTGGTGCTCTTCCTTCCTCTTCTCTCGGAAGGAGTCCACTGTCTTATGCCGAAAACGCATCGGTCATACTAGGTTCACTCATTGTTTTCACTTGCGGAACGAACCACCCCACAACGGGAGTGTGGAGACAGGCTGACTGTATCCTATTATCGTTGTGGACTTTCCCCTTCTTTTTGCGCTCTGTACTAGATATAGCCTTCCAGGTTCCTTGCCTTTAATATTAGGGATTATTCACGAATGGTTGAAGTGAAAGTGGTTTTCATTATCAGTTGTAGGGTTTTGCTTTATTCCTGGAGCAGGGACAGAGCGGTTGTGGTTGGGGCCTCTCTTCGTGTTTTCTGTGTCTGGTACCCTGTGCAAAGAATACTCTTTTATCCCTCTGTTTGTTTCCAAGTTTTTAGATATGGCCTACTTTTTTACGCTTTTTACTGTGCGTATTTTTAGCTACCTCGCTTTTTAGTTTGACCCCTATGACTGGATCCGCCCACTTTCAGTGGACCCTCCACCGTTCACAAGTAACTTTTGAATCGCGGGGCTTGTGACCTCGCCATTTAGTCCCTTTACCCCCCTCAGAAAATCACGTTCGATGGTTTCCAGTCTAATGAAGACACGCAGCTTTATGTGCCTGTGTGTGCAACGATCTCTTGCAAGGTGACGGACTCCAGATGTTTACTGCATGCAGTTCCCTTCGCTAACAGGTGGGGATGGACCTTCATTATTGCCTGCACAAATTCGTGTGGGTGTCGGAAGCGATTTTGATTGATTCACAAGCCGTGAAGCACATCTCCGATCCCTCTGTCAGGATCTTTTTGCGACTACTTTTCTGACGTCCTGTTTCGTTGACACTTGTGTTACACCACTGCTTGCAGATACAGTGAACAGTCCGCCGTAAAACACCAACGAATCCAATAGCTTCACACACCGTACAGCCATGGGCAGGGCTAAACTCGACTGATTCTTTGGCACTCTACCATTTCTTTAGATTTACCCGTGTTTGCTTCCAATGTCTCACTGATCGCTACTGCCATATGCTCACGTAGAGGCACTGCGGGCTGCGCGGGATTAGCCCAGCGGTCTGAGGCGCTGCAGTCATGGACTGAGCGGCTGGTCCTGGTGGAGATTCGAGTCCTCCCTCGGGAATGGGTGTGTGTGTTTGTTCTTAGGATGATTTAGGTTAAGTAGTGTGTAAGCTTAGGGACTGATGACCTTAGCACTTAAGTACCATAAGATTTCACACACATTTGAACTTTTTTTTTTAGGTAGTGCGCGTGACTGAGCACGTGACTCTGTCGCTGTGCCATATGTAAAGGACTGACGATTCGTATGTGCTCGCGGACTGCGGTGACAATATTTTTTTTCCGCTGGACTTATTTTTCCCTATAGTTACACTGAGGGGTTTCCCCATAGAATGTGTTGCATTAGTAAAAGTAAATTGTTATGAAGCAGGATTTAAAGCAATTTGCCATATATCTTGCGGAAATACATCCGAACTGTGTTATCATTTCATTCGGAAAAATCATAGTAAACGGTGATAGAGCATCAAAACTACCCATAGTATCAGCTGCCAAACGCGACTAGAGACAGCTTAGCTGAACGCACAGCGGGGGCGGCATAGAACGATGCACAGCGACCGAGAGGTTCCGACAGCGGAGTGGCGAAGCTGGCACCTTGTCTGCCTTTTAATTCTACACGAGTCTTCACTGACGGCAAATGCAGCAGAGCCTTTGTACCCATAACTCTTATACAAATTTGGTTTTAAGGCACACATTATTTCCATGGCTACCTTGGACTACTACTTTTGGCTGAGTCTCTTCTTCCAAGTTGTCGCTTCACGTTTCTACACTGTGACTTGGCGTGAATTCAAGGTTGGGTTCTGGGGCGCTGATCGTTTTTTACTTCCTCCCCCCCCCCCCCCCCACACACACAATGTAATGTGCTTACTTTTAATGTACCAGAGATGCCCAGGATTTTCAAAATAATAACAATGAAGTTTATCATATGTTTAATATAGTAATATAAGTACATTGCTTTGGCTTTCAAGTTGTAAGATACTGCAATCCAGAAAAAATATATAATTTTAAAAACCTTTCTCCGAAAATCTTGAAGAGTTCATGTGTTATGGAAAAGCCTTAAGAACTATTGCTGCAGACGATGGGAGTAAACTCTGGAATGGTGTTTCTGTGAGGCGTTTCCACTTCCGCTAGAGAAAGTCTGTCTTTCTGCTTCTTTTCTGTGTGTTTACTGAACGATCCATCCTTTTTGCCCTTCTTTTTCATTCAACTTCCATCTGTTTTGTTGCCCGTTCCACATGTGGAGTCCGCAGCACGTGGTCTAGTAGCTAGCACTGGTTGCTGCCTCTGGTTCACGGGGTCCCGGGTTCGATTCCCGGCCGGGTTGGAGATTTTCTCTGCTCCGGAACTGGGTGTTTGTGTTGTCCGCATCATTTCATCATCATTCGTGACAGTGGCTAGATAGGACTCTGTAAAAAACTGGACCGTGTAAAAATTGGGACTTTGTCAGTCGCTGATGACCGAGCAGTTGAGCGCCTCACAAAACAAACATAATCATCGTCCACATGTGGACTCACGAACCATGCCCGATTTGCTCTGTCGGCCGCAGCCTGTGAATGCGCGCCTCTACTCCCCCACCCTCCCTCCCCCTTCCTCCTCTCCAGTTACCTGTACAGAGTTCGAGGACAGGTTCCTTACATCAACAGAAAAAAAAAGATGTATAGTAAACAAGAACTCTAAAAAAGGCTCAAACGACTCTAAGCACTATGATACTTAACATCTGAGGTCATCAATCCCCTAGACGTAGAACTACTTAAACCTAACTAACCTAAGGACATCACACACATCCATGCCCGAGGCAGTATTGGAATCTGCGACCGTAGCAGCAGCGCGGTTCCGGACGGAAGCACCTAGAACCGCTCGGCCACAGCGACCGGCCAATGACTCTAAAATCCGTATCTTAAGAGCTATGAGCATTTGTTCATCTTCGATACTACGAAACACATCTCCTCTATGTAACAAGCGTCATACTCGTTTGGTATATGTTTTGGTCTCTACTATATCCTCCAAAAACATGGAACGCAGATGAGCTTGCAGTAATAGATATGTGTTTCGCAGTATAGAAGAGCTCATAGCTCGTAAGGTAGACATTTGGAGTCTGTAAAGGGAATTTCGGTACACGCTGTATATCCACACTATTAAGAGAATGTTATTTGGGCGATCATAACCGGCATGACCCCCAGGGGCACGCTGTCCTGCTCCCTCACCTTCACCCCAGCGTTCCGCGCCTAAGTGTCGTGGCGATTTTGATACTGTACTGAAATGACTGAGTTTCATTGCACGAATTTCAACCTTCAGTTCACGACCTTTTCGTCAAAATTTGAAAGTTTCTCTCCTCGTGCGAACCAGCCTATTAGAGGCTTAACATCAAAATCCCCCCATATTTCTAGTAAATAAGCCATACAGCGCCCTGAAATATTCGAAAGAAAAGTGCATTACACTCAATTGAAAATAAATATCACACACATCCCCGCAGTATATAAAAGGGGGACAGCGAATTAATTGAACAAATAAATTCTGTGGGTCTCACGGGAAGCGTGCAAGGGATAAGTCCCTGCAGTCGCGCTGTTCATCTGTCTCCTCGGTGGCTCAGATGGATCGAGCGTCTGCCATGGAAGCAGGAGATCCTGGCTTCGAGTCCCGGTCGGGGCACACTTTTTCAGTTGTCCCCATCGAGGTATATCCACAACACCTGTCGTCAGCTGAGGGTTTCAATTACTTATCATTTAAACCGCTCACTAACGAAGAAACAAATTGCCATTAGCTCTTAGTCCTTTTCGTTTCTTCGATTATGAATCGTTATGTGCAACTGCTACCTGTTTATATTACACAGAAGTCCTTTCTGACCACTGACGCAAGGGCAATGAAGACAATTGTTGAGTGGCTCAGAGGCAGTAGCCCCCGCTTGTACGGTTCGGCGGCTGAGAGAGAAAGTTCTGTCGGTTGCCGGGGCGTCGACACCAGATACTACCTCAGCCCAGACACCTGCCAGACGTCGTGTTTGTGTGTGTGTGTTTGTGTGTGGCGACCACTGAATTGACTCAGCGAAAGCGCGCACCTGTGCGACACAGCCGCACCGCACGGGCTGTGCTCTAGGCAGAGACAGCACAAAAACAGGCGAGCAGTGGAGAGCCGCGTGTCACACGTCACACACTGTCAATAACGCGGTTCGCTCGCGTCCGCATTGTTACTTTGTGCCAGGAATGGCTCTCAACAAGGGAAGTCTCCAGGCGTCTCTAAGTGAACCAAAGCTGCGTTGTTCGGACCTGGAGGCGATACAGTGAGACAGGAACTGTCGATGACATGCCTCGCTCAGGACGCCCAGGGACTACTACTGCAGTGGATGACCGCTGCCTAAGGCCGGTATTACACTATCAAATTTCTTTGTCAAATATCTTTGTCCAACATCTTTGTCAATAGCGAACTTTGTCAAATGTTGTCCAATATTTGATCAAATCTAGGGCCTCGCCGTAGATTTGATCAAAGAAGTCGCTTGTCTTCTGTTCACTGCAATGTGACATGATACCACATGGAGCGCTAGCATAGCTGCATTCTGTCGTCTGTAGTGTTTTATAAACATTGCCAGTAAATACAATTGGTGTGTGCCGACAACTACAAAATTAATAGAGATGTATGAAGCTGATGAGGCGCTTTACAACATGAGGCACGCTGAATACAAAAATAGATTGCGAAGATTGGAGACCTGACCTAACCTAACCTAACCTAACCAACCCTCTCCTGTAGCAAGGAATCGGAGTGTTAAGGTGGGCCTGTCTTCTGCAGATGTAGCAGTTCTTAAGTGAATATTGTTCTTTTGGATATGACGATACACTTCATTGAGCAAATACAGAAATGTATGCTCATCCATTCTTAAGTAATTGATGTACGACTTGACGTCCTTCACTGTAAGCTCACATAACAAGTTTTATTGAATGCTTTTATCGTGTCGTCGTAAAACCCACGGCTTCACCCAGGCATGTTTCCTTTTCTTTCCCCGCTTCTCTTCCGCATGAGCACACAGTGCAATTGTGGTACATGCAACTGCTGCGGTTAATAACAAGTTGTTGTTGTCAGCCATCTTGAACTTTGACGAAAAATATGATGACAGTGTAATACCCCTTCTAGCGCTACGTCAAAGATCTTTGTCGAATGTATTTGACGGAGTATTTGATCACATCTTTGATCAAATCTTTGACAAAGCAATTTGATAGTGTAATACCGGCCTAAGGATTATGGCTCGGAGCAACCCTGGCAACAACGCCACCATGTTGAACAATGCTTTTCGTGCAGCCACAGGACGTCGTGTTACGGCTCAAACTGTGCGCAGTAGGCTGCATGATGCGCAACTTCACTTCCGACGTGCATGGCGAGGTCCATCTTTGCAACCACGACACCAAGCAGGGTGGTACAGATGGGCCGAACAACATACCGAAAGGACCGCTCAGGTTTGGCGTCACGTTCTCTTCATCGATGAGTATCTTATTTGCCTTGTTTGGAGGCAACCCGGTGAGGCTGAATCCCTTGGACACACTGTCCAGCGAGTGCAGCAAGGTGGAGGTACCCTGCTGTTTTCGGGCGGCATTATGTGGGGCCGACTTACGCAGCTGGTGGTCATAGAAGGCGGTGTACGGCTGTACGATACGTGAATGCCATCCTCCGACAGATAGTGCAACAATACCGAATACCGGTATCTTGTTGGGGAGTCGTTCGTCTTCACGGACGACAATTCGCGCCCCTATCGTGCAAATCCTGTGAATGACTTCCTTCAGGATAACGACATTGCTCGACGAGTGGCCAGCATGTTCTCCAGACATGAACCCTGTCGAACATGCCTGGGATAGATTGAAAAGAGCTGTTTATGGATGACGTGACCCACCAACAAGTCTGAGGAATCTAAGCCGAATCGCTGTTGAAGAGTGGGACAATCTGGACCAATAGTGCTTGATGAACTTGTGGATAGTATGCCACGACGAATATAGGCATGCATCAATGCAAGAGGACGTGCTACTGTTATTAGAGGAACCGGTGTGTACAGCAAAGTGGACCACCACCTCTGAAGGTGTCGCTGTATGGTGGGACAACATGCAATGTGTGGTTTTCATGGGCAATAAAAAGGACGGAAATGATGTTTATGTTGATCTCTATTCCAAGTTTCTGTTCAGTTTCCGGAGCTCGGGAATCGATGTGATGCAAAACTTTTTTTTTGTGTGTGTATATCTCTAGCCCTGAGGAGCGTCTCATATCTCACGAAAAACCTGCTCAGAAATTTGCAAGGACGTTTTGCATGTCGGAATCCCCATTTATTCTTCGCTCGACCTACGTTTCTATTGTCACTGTGTAACATAGGAGTAGGGTCAGATTATTAAAAGCATTCACAGAGACATCCTGGAATAGAACGTCAAAGAACGTTAATACATACCAGAATACGAAGTACAATCCAGCATACGGGATTGAGTCTAGATGTAGAAGAAGCTATCTCTTATGAGAGTACCATTGGCGATACCGTTACTTAATAATCGATTAGAGACACCTGCTTCCGGTGGATATCATATCATTGGCCTCCCCGAAAGCATAGAACTTAACGATTCGCGCCAACAGGCGGGAGTCCCCCATTATATCGCGCACACTTTGTCAGAAGCGGGAGGAGTTCAGTGCGGGATGAGCGGCCAATGTTGACGGTTCGGTGCGCCACCAGTGTCGGAACGGTTTCAGCTAATTTGAAGAAATATCCGCTAGGCTGAGATCCTGAGGTGTTCAGTGAACGGAGAAAGTAATTCTATAGTGTTGGAAGAGGTTTTATTAATATATTCGCAAGGACTCTGAAGTTACAAGTAGAAGAAATATTACATAATATTAATGTGTTGCCACCATTAATGCCACGTGCGTGTTTCGCCATAACAGAGTGATCTTTGATATTATCTTACATTGGAAGAAGACATACTGATAGCCAGCGAATCAATTTAACCGTTCAGAACGTAATTTTCAAGTGAAATTTTACGTCGTGGCTAGATGACGTGAGTGCTGTGAACTTACGTATGAACTGGATTGGGGACCACTTACTTGTCTCAAGAATTAATAAACTGTTTTTCCGTAGAGTGACTTCTATCATTTCAAAATATCGTTAAGAATAGATCACCATGAGCTTAGGAAGCAGTCCGTAGGTAGGCTACAGGATCACGTTAGAATGCTGTCTATATGGTTGTAATCGCCAACTCTTCTCTCATTTGTCCGATACCCCAGAGAGCTATTAAACAATAAAACGGGGCGGTTATACTCTGGACGACGACACAGCACACTCTAGTGTGGCGATTCTGAGCATGGGTACCGGAAGCGCGTCTGAGATGTGGTGCGTCACACCACTTCAAGGAAGGTTAAGGTGGCGCCTGTGCCGCTCAAAGACGCTGAATGTTCTCGCGTCAAACTGCTCCTCGTAGGATCTATGCTTTGCAGCTGGTAGACACGTTTTCAGTGACAGGATCTCATCATCTTCAGCCACCTTTAGCTGTTCTATAATCTTTTGTGTCTCACGCTGAACTTGTTTTGGACCACAGTCGTAAAGGTGAGAGACCGGGGATGGAAACCCGAAAAGAAGAGAACTGAAACATTTAAGATGTGATGCTGTAGGAGGATGTTGAAAATTAGGTGGACTGATAAGAAATTAGGAGGTTCTCCGTAGAGTCAGGGGAGGTACATGTGGAAAACATTGAGAAGGAGAAGGTCAAAGATGATAGGACACGTGTTAAGATGTCAGGGAATAACTTCCGTGGCATTTAAATGAGTTTTAAGGAGCAAAAATTAAAAAAAAATGGAGAAATTTAAGGTACAAATGCTCCACTGAGATGAAGAGGATGCAGAGGATAGGAATGCTTTGTGTCAAACTAGTCGGAAGACTGAAGAGAGAGAGAGAGAAAGAGAGAGAGAGAACCTACATCAGCCTGCTGACTTCATAGTCTCGTACCAACGGGACAGTTGTTTACTCTGTATACAGAATCGTTACATTTGTATTCGTAAGTAGTTCGTAATATGTGGTGTATGAATTTTGTTTTTGTTCAAGCTTTGCGGCAATATTGTCTTGCATGCAATTCATTTTCCCATCTGTATGTTATGGTAAAGACTACGGAACCTCTCCTAAGTGTGTGGCTAGAAAAAGCACCTATTTTCTATGCGAGATTATCATGTTTTTATTTTGTCGCGACTGTTGAAAATAGATTTTGGTCTGATGCATATTCAACGAGAAAAACAAAGGCTTATGAATCAGGCACAGCTGTCTGAATCTGGTGTAATTTGGTCAAATATCTTTTGATACGTTGTAGGTATCATGATGTATTCAGTTTTCACCCACACAGTGTGTGAGTAAACCAAAGACAAGTATGTTTTCGAGATACTCGGGCCAACTTTCTTTTTCATTTTTCTCTTTTCAGAAGGGAGTCATATTGTCTTTGCGCTATGGAAAACTAGTTACGAAAGAGGAAAATCCAGTGATGAAACTGTTTCGCAAGCCTGACAAAAAGTAAAGGAATAGAAACACATTTAAAAGTTTGGATTTTCTGTTGCGGTAGAGTGAATTACGTGTCGTGTGAATGTTTGAGCCTATCTCAGCGGTAGAATGGCTCTACGAGATGGAATATGCTTGGTCACTCGTGTATTGCTCTACGGAAAAGTTCACTGGAATTTTACGTAGGCCAGAATTACTGGGACGTTGAACGAATCATTTATAGCCTGCTGTCTGTGAAACGTACGCATTGGCGAAACGTTATTAATTCATAAATTTATTTATGTATAAAATGAAGGAGCACTTAAAGTGGATAATATAGACAAAAATTGATTGCTACCCACCTGGTCACATCTTCGTCATCAGTGACGGAAGACAAAGTTTTGAACCGAGGAAACATGGGTCTATTCCAAGTGGGAATGTTGCCCACAAGGCAGCAGAAGCGGCTGTTCTTGGAACTGCGGTATGAATCGGTATGCCAGCTCTCGTCAAGTGGAAATACACGTATTTTATGAACAACGGACCAAAAATGCATTGTGGAATGCCTTCTAATCGCTGCGCGACGAATAAGTGCAGACGCGGATTTGGGGAATTCTTGCAAATTTCGCGCAGCCATGACTGGAAGGCAGTAGTTATGGAGCGATTGGCACATCGGATGACAGGCGCGGGCGATGTTGATATTTTTCAAACGATTGTGCGAGGTAGGTTTAAGATACCGCTCGCAGGCTGGAAGGCAAGGGGCGGCGGGCACTGTATGCAAATGTGAAGTAACCAGGACGGCACAGGGCGACGACGTGCTGCGAAGGGACGAAAGCTGGCTGAGGAAAGCTAACGTCGTAATTATCAGAGTGCCCTCCCCTTATCACCTGCAGAGGAACTACGTCAGACACCTAGGTAAAAGATCTTTAAATATGCGAGCCACTTAGCCATGGGATGGCTACCTCAGCAAGGCCGAACGAGCGCACGCAGACGCTGCGGATACCGGCATTCGCGTTGGCGCTAACGCACTCACGCTGCGCAGCGCCATCGTCGAATTCAGAGCACGGCCGACGTAATAAAGTCAGTGACACTATTGCCTGTGTTTCTCTGCACGCTTCGGCGTGAGTCGTCTCACTCTCCCAAACGATACCTCCCGGTCGCTCTAACGTGTTACAAACCGTGAGCTCAGAGGGTTGTAACATAATATACAGACTCGGCGCGCTGCCTTAGGGGGAACGGAATTCCTTTATTTATTTTTCAGCCTCAGCTCACAAACCAGTGTCTACGTCTTAGCAAGTCATCATGAGATGATGTCTTTGAAAGGAAAATAAAAGGAGAATACCAAAGTACTTACTAAACAATGGGATAATTTTATCTAATCTACAGATTTTATGGCGGCTTCCGCAGTTTGATGTGCATCGTCAAGTTGACGAAGCTTTGTTTGAAGTTTCGTTAACGTATGTCTTCCAATTCTGTAGCAGTGTGTGAAGTTATGCAACCATCCTCTGCATCCCTTGAAATCACTGTAATCTCTTTGGCGTGCTATTTCCTATCACGCATCCTGTAAACTGCATCAAGCAAACTTGAGTTTTTGTAACAAGTGCGCCTTGTACTCCCTTGGAGATCCGTAGTTTTTCTTATGCACTACGCGTTCGTATTGCTGCGGACTCACTCGAAATCTGTTCATAATTGTTTTTTACTATTCTGCTAATTGTCCTCCATGTACGTATTTATGTTTAGTAGCCGTTGCTGTCCTCGAAGGAGGATGAGCTACGTAGCTGTACCCTGTTTCAGTACCTGCTTGACAGGTATCGTGAGCACTGCGCTACTCATGCGCAGTCCGTATACCTCACCACACACATACAACTGTGGCTAAAACACTGGACTCACATTCAGGACGACGACGGTTCAATCGCGCGTCCAGCCATCCTGATTTAGGTTTTCCCTGATTTCCCTAAATCACTCCAGGCAAATGCCGGGATGGCTCCTTTGAAAGGGCTGACTTCCTTCCCCGTCCTTCGCTAAACCGATGAGACCGATGACCTCGCCGTTTGGTCTCCTCCCTCAAACAACCCAATCCCCCTCAACCCAACAAACAACTGACTGATGTTGCAGAAACGGTAATATTATTTTCATGTGCCACTTCTTTCTCATTCAGCGAAATTCCGTGGACTGCATACAGACAAAACTTCAGCTTCGGCGACTGTTGTAGATACAATGCAATGGTTCAAATGGCTCTGAGTACTATGGGACTTAAGTTGTGAGGTCATCAGTCCCCTTGAACTTAGAACTACTTAAACCTAACTAACCTAAGGACATCGCACACATCCATGACCGAGGCAGGATTCGAACCTGCGACCGTAGTGGTCGCGCGGTTCCAGACTGTAGCGTCTAGAACCGCTCGGCCACCTCGGCCAGCATGTCAAGACGAACAGCTGCACTCCCTCTCCGAGATCATCATAGGGTGGTTGCCCACTATTTCATAATTCGACATAGGTTGCCAGTTTTCGTGTAGAGAGCGCTACAGAGCGTGTTTTCATCCATTTTGTTTGCATACCAGCACGAAGTCGAAGGGAAATGGCGTAATATGAGTGCGATTTCTCTCTCACATTCGAACCGAAACGGCATAATTGTCGTACAACATTTACGGTGTGCACTATCATGTTAGTACGTGGTCACCGGTCGCCACTGAGGGAAGGACATGTACAAGGAAGCAACTATAGAACGTGTGATAATTAATCTAGTGTAATGCATTTTATTAATTTTCCCATCTTTCTAAATAAACACAAAGCCAATGTGCTCCTCGAAGCACTCCATCAGACTTTGTGACATGGCGCATTATCTTGTTGAAAAATGCCAATGCCGTCGGGAAACATGATCGTCATGAAGGGATGTACGTGGTCTGCAACCTTGGCCGTCATGGTGCCTTGCACGAGCTCCACTGGACTCCTGGATGTCCACGTGAATGTTCCCCAGAGCATAATGGAGCAGGCGCCAGCTTGTCTCCGTCCCGCCGTACAGGTGAGGTGTCAAGCAACTGTTCCCCTAGAAGACAAAGGATTCGCGCCCTCGCATCGCCATGATGAAGAAGGTATTGGGAGTCATCAGACCATGCAACCCTCTACCGATGGTCTCATGGCCATTTTAGTCGTAGTTGCCGATGTCGTGGTGTTTGCATTGGCACATGCACGGGTCCTGGGCTGCGGAGGTCCATCGTTATGGAATGTACTCTATCTAACATTGAAATTTGATGTTAGTTCCTCCAGAGTTCGCCACCTGTCCTGTTTTACCAGCCTGTGCAGCCGACATCTGTAATGAGGGGTTACCGCCCAACCCCACGAGGTCTGGGTGTGGTTTCACGCTGGTTTAGCCACGTGTTGAAGACACCCACCACAGCGCTCCTCGAGCACCCTACAAGTCGTGCAGTTTCCCAGATGCTCGTACCGAGCCTCGGGCCATCACAATCTGCCCTCGGACAGATCGCATGCCTTCCCCATTCTGCACACGGACAGCACGCTCACTTATACGACGTACACCGTGCGTGTGTCCCACTAGCAGTCATTCCTCGCGAGGTGACGCTGCTGTCGCCTGGACGATTTTATATCCATAGTAGGTCGGCGGACAAAATGTTCTGGCTCATCAGTGTGTGCTACAAGCTACGTGGCGCCAGTCTGACTACATCCACGTCTGAAAGCTACATCTACCACTCCGCAGGCCACGTTACGGCGCGTGGCAGAGGCTACTTTTTCAGCTACTGTCATCCCCACCCCTCCCCACCCCCTCTCCTGCTCCAGTAGCGAATGGTTTGCGTTAAGATGGTCGTTGGGAAGCTTGCGTATTAGCTCGAATGTGTCTCATTTTTTCTTGGTGGTCATTTCACGAGATTTAGGTAGGAGAAAGCACTATACTGCCCGACGACTGCAGGAAAGTACGCTTTCGGAGCTTTAATAGCGAACCACACCGTGATACAGAACGCTTCTCTTGCAGTGTCTGCCATTGGCGTGACCTCCGCCTTTCCGTAACATTTTCACGCTTACGAAATGGTCCTGGTAGGAAACGCGATAATCTTCTTTGGATGTTCTCTATTTCCTCTTTCTATCCTGTCTGGTACGTATCGCACGCTGACCAACAGTATTAGAGTACTGGTCGAACAAGGATTTTGTAAGCGACCTCCTTCGTCGGTGGTCTACACTTCCCGAAGATTCTTCCAATGAATCTCTGTCTGGCGTATGTTTTATGTATCGTTTCTCTGTAAATTGTTCGACCACAGAAATATAATCGCAAGTAAGGTATATACTAGACTAAGATGCATTCGAAAAATCCTCGGGAAATGTAGTTCCCCCTAAACGATGAAAAAAGTCATCCACAAGAGTACTAAAAGGGATTCGTTGAATTTCGGGTTCATTATTAATCACAGAAAACTAAAGCACGTCAAACGAACTTGGCGTAAAAGCTACAAACAACTTTCATTCCAACGATCACATAGAGAATGTTGTGAGGAAAGCGAACGAAAGAGTGCGTTTTGGCAGAACGCTTAGAAGGTGAAAGAAATTGTAAGTGGGCTGCTTCTGTGTTGGCGGCGCTGTGTAGCGCTTTGCATTGGATCTCAC
This sequence comes from Schistocerca gregaria, assembly GCF_023897955.1. Lineage (NCBI taxonomy): Eukaryota > Metazoa > Arthropoda > Insecta > Orthoptera > Acrididae > Schistocerca > Schistocerca gregaria. The sequence goes on along the minus strand of NC_064927.1, from coordinate 75,262,417 downwards.
TGCGCTTTCTTTGTGAGAGACTTTGTGGCTGGTCGGATTCGTTGTTGGAAGTTAATCGCCAGTACTGTTGGGCAGTTGGAGGTAAACAGCCAGCTGTGATGGATGCTGGACGTGAGAAGTTATAGCTTTGATGGAGGGTTGAGGTCTGAAGTGTTAGCGTAGGCTAACGATCTGTACATGTTCGACTTGGAGATTGAATATTATTCATGATTATATACCTTGCACTGGATGTCAATAAACGATTTATATTCGTGTCTGAACTGGATGTCACATTATTAGGGTAAAAAAAATGCGTTATTTGGTTTGCAACAAAATATTTCCTTTGCTAACCATATGTGTATTTTTAGTTCGTGGCTCTAATAGTTACAATATTTTATTTAGCTGGCAATATTGGCGCTCGCTGTATTGCAGTAGTTCGCGTAATGAAGATTTGTGTAAGGGCTTAATGAAATGTATAGGTTATTGTTAGCATTTCTTTTTCGTCAGGGCTATTCTTTTGAGTTAATTTGGTAGGAGTCAGATCGCGTTACCGTTGTATATTGAGAGTAATTAATGAATACGAAAAGTTTGAGTTCTATTTGCCAGGGCAAATTCAGTAGGTCAGTGTTGTAAGGATAAAGATTAACAAAGTGACACTTGCATTCAGTTTCACTCAGCAGTTTAAGCAAATATTTTATTAAGAAGTTTCAAAATGCACTAAAGGGAGTACCTACACTACGCTTGTCCGTCATGTACTAAATAATAACTGTGCGGTACGGAATCCTTACCACATAGCATTGTCGGAGAACATCTAAAAAGTTCAACGGATGGCATCTCGTTTTGTGTTATCGCTAAACGTAGGAATGAGTGTCATGTGTATGATTAAGACATTTGGTGTGACTGTCATTCAAAGTTTTCCATCGTGATTTAGGTTTCCCGTGATTTCCCTATATCGCTTCAGACAAATGACGGGATGTTTCCTTTGAAAGGACACGGCCGACTTCCTTCCCCATCCGTCGCTAATGCGATGGGACCAATGAACTTGCTGTTTGGTTCCCTCCCACCGAAACAACAAACCAAAGACGGTTGTCTTTACGGCGAGATCTTTTTACTAAGTTTGAATGTCCTCCTTTCTCTAATGAATGAGAAAACATTTTTGACACCCCTCTAAGCAAGAAGAAATGCTATAAAATGGAAGAAATGGTTCAAATGGCTCTGAGCACGATGAGACTTAACATCTGAGGTCATCAGTCCCCTAGAACTTAGAACTATTTAAACCTAACTAACCTAAGCACATCACACACATCCATGCCCGAGGCAGGATTCGAACCTGCGACCGTAACAGTCGCGTGGTTCCCGACTGAAGCGCCTAGAACCGCACGGTCACCGTGGCCGGCAAAATAGTAAAAATCAGAGCTCTAATGGAAGTGTGTCGGGATTCGTTTTTACCGCGCGCTGTTTCCGAATGGAACGGTAGATGTAGTGTGAAAGTGAAGTGGGTCCATGGACACTCTTCCAGTCCTATAGGTGTGAACTGCAATGTAGATTTGCTCGTGTAAGAACGAGGTAACTTACAAAACTGTCGGTAGACCATTACTCGAGTATTGCTCGCTCAAGGGTAAATTGGAGAGTTAGTGGAAGCTTTCTTAACCTTTTCTGGACTGCGAAATTCGTGTCTAGCTGTCTATGCCACCTGGTCCAAAATGGATCCTGCCATACGCAAGTAACAGGCAATAGACTTCTGATAATAATATTTTGCTTTGAGAAGAGTTTCGCGTTGTTGAATTTTATTTATTTATTTTTATTTATTTATTTGTTGTTCCTTGGGACCACATTAAGGAGAAGTCTCCATGGCCACGGAACGAGTCAATACATTATAACACGATAGTGGAAACAGATAAAATGAAATATAAGAAACATATTCAGGCGACAATTCGTAAGTTTAAATAAAGAAAATCAACAATGTAACACTGGAATTTGCTAAATTTTTCAGCTCTTCCCGCAGCTCCTCGACAGAATAGAAGGAGTGAGCCATAAGGAAACTCACCGGTTAGACTTAAAAGTGTTTGGACTACTGCTAAGATTTTTGAGTTCTTGTGGTAGCTTATTGAAATTGGATGCAGCAGAATACTGTACAAGAGTCAAGGAAGTGCATTCCACATGCAGATTGGATTTCTGCCTAGTATTAACTGAGAGAAAGCTGCTAACTCTCGGGAATAAGCTAATATTGCTAACAACAAACGACATTAAAGAAAATATATACTGTGAGTGCAATGTCAGAATTCGACTATTGAATAGGGGTCGACAAGAGGTTCTCGAACTTACACCACACATAGCTCGAACAGCCCGTTTTTGAGCCAAAAATACCCTTTTTGAATCAGAAGAGTTACCCCAAAAAATAATACCATACGACATAAGCGTATGAAAATATGCGAAGTAGACTACTATTCGTGTTGAAGTGTCACTTATTTCAGATACTGTTCTAATGGTAAATAAAGCAGCATTTAGTTTCTGAACAAGATCCTGAACATGGGCTTCCCACAACAACTTACTATCTATCCGAACGCCTACACCCATGCTGCCTGATCAAAATATCAGTTCTTGTTGAATTGTGAGTTAGAAACTGTAAAAACAGTCTTACTGTGATTTAGCATCAAACTATTTTCCACAAGCCACGAACTTATTTCATGAACTACATTATTTGATAATGTTTCAATATTACACACAAGATCCTTCACTACCAAGCTGGTGTCATCAGCAAACAGAAATATTTTTGAATCACCTGTAATACTAGAAGGCATATCATTTATATAAATAAGAAACAGCAGCGGCCCCAGCACAGACCCTTGGGGAACGCCCCACTTAACAGTGCCCCATTGGGTCTGAACATCACTACCACTCTCAATATTGCGGAGAAATACCTTCTGCTTTCTGTTCTTAAAGTAAGAGGCGAACCAATTGTAAGCTACTCACCTTACTCCATAATGGTCCAACTTATGCAATAATATTTTGTGGTCAACACAGTCAAAAGCCTTCGTTAAATCAAAGAAAACACCTAACGTTAACACCTAACATTCGCAACCTTTTATTTAATCCGTCCAAAACCTCACAGAGAAAAGAGAATATATCATTTTCAGTTGTTAAGCCATTTCTAAAACCAAACTGTACATTTGACAGCAAATTATGTGAATTTAAATGCTCCAGTAACCTTGTATATACAACCCTCTCGATAACTTTAGCAAATACCGAGGGCATAGAAATAGGTCTATAATTGTCAACAGTACTTTAATCGGTCAGGAAACCGACCACTCCTAAAGGAAAAGTTACAGATATGGCTAAGTACTGGGCTAACATACATAGAACAATACTTCAGTATTCTGCTAGATACCCCGTCATATCCATGAGACTTCTTGGTCTTTAGTGATTTAATTATTAACTCAATCTCCCTCACCCTTTTTTTCGGTCGTTGAAGTTGCTCTTGGCTCAATCTATCTTCGTAATCGTCATCTCATCATTTAATTTCTTCCAGGATGAACTTTCGTGCAATGCTTATTACGCGATTCTTCCTCACTTTGTGAGTCAGCTCGAGCAGCATCCGACACGGGAGCTTGCAGCGAAAGCGCATGTCGACACGCACTCGCCCGCTTGCAGTGGAGGTGACAGATCCCTGGCGCGGTGTGCAGGCGCCGGCAGTGGAGTTCCCTGATCTCGCGCGTCCGCAGCTGCGGTTAACCACGCGGTGCGGCAGCAGCCGGCAGCTGGCAGCTGGCAGCTCCACCTCGGCTTGCGTAACTGCGCGGGGGCAGAGCGCATGCACAGGTGTTCGTCCGGCCCGCCGGGCTGACGCGGGGGGGGGCGGTCTGCTTTCTCCCTGGGTGCTGCGCAGCCGCCCCGCTGTCTGCCACACACACACACGGCTGCTACTCACACCTTGCGTGACGTCTGACGCCTTGCACTAATGGGCGCACATGCGATCTGTTTGACGCAGCAAGGCTTGGAAGAAGAGCGTGTGCATCTGCCTTCAAGCAGTCGACAACAACAGCAACAACAATTAAAGTGTGCAAACCGCTCTATTTCACCGACTACCAACATTCTGGCACACATAGGTGCCTACAGTCTGATTTAAATTGACTGGCATCCGGCGCGTCAAGGGACACACAAAAAGGTACGGCCAAACTTTCAGGAAACATTCCTCTCACACAAATAAACAAAAGATGTTATGTGGACATGTGTCCGGAAACGCTTAATTTTCATGTTAGAGCTCATTTTAGTTTCTTCCACCTACGCTCAATGGAGCACGTTATCATGATGTCATACGGGATACTCTACCTGTGCTGCTAGAACATGTGCCTTTACAAGTACGACACAACATGTGGTTCATGCACGATGGAGTTCCTGCACATTTCAGTCGAAGTGTTCGTACGCTTCTCAACAACAGATTCGGTGACGGATGGATTGGTAGAGGCGGACCAATTCCATGGCCTCCACGTTCTCCTGACCTCAACCCTCTTGACTTTTATTTATGGGGGCATTTGAAAGCTCTCGTCTACGCAACACCGGTACCAAATGTAGACACTCTTCGTGCTCGTATTGTGAACGGCTGTGATACAATACGCCATTCTCCAGGGCTGCATCAGCGCATCAGGGATTCCATGCGACGGAGGGTGGATGCATGTATCCTCGCTAACGGAGGATATTTTGAACAAAGTGTTTGAAGTCACGCTGGTACGTTCTGTTGCTGTGTGTTTCCATTCCATGATTAATGTGATTTGAAGAGAGGTAATAAAATGAGCTCTAACATGGAAAGTAAGCGTTTCCGGACACATGTCCACATAACATATTTTCTTTCTTTGTGTGTGAGGAATGTTTCATGAAAGTTTGGCCGTACCTTTTTATAACACCCTGTATAAACGCTTATCTGTAGGGAACTATACCAGGCAACTCAACTTATACATTGTTTTGCGGCTATACTTCGACATGTGATCCGTCTGTTGCCCGTAGGCCGTCTGGGCGATACTCAGTTTCCCTCCATGTCCTTAGCGACACCTCTTGCGTCAACGCGTCTACCGCACGTCATATTCGCACGTAAGAGTTTACACGTTAGGAACTGCTGAACTGAACGCCATCTTTAACGTAACGCCATAAAAATGTCGAGAAGGGTTATGTCTGCTGAACGTGGTGACCACGATATCCGGAAAGGTTTCGTCCAGAAACTTGCAAACAAGTAAGCTGTAGTGTGGCGGTCCATCATTTTGCTGAAACGCTGGCAGTGGTTGACACTACGGTGACTAAGGCCCAGAACTACTTAAACCTAACTAACCTAAGGACAGCACACACAGCCATGCCCGAGGCAGGATTCTGACCTGCGACCGTAGCGGTCGCGCGGATCCAGACTGTAGCGCCTAGAACCCCTCGGCCACCACGGCCTAGCAAGCTCAGTGAAGAAAAAAGTCCAACAATATCGTCCTTTGCATGACGCCTACGAAACATTCACTTTCGGGCAGTTCCTTACCTAGTGTACGAGGATATGTGGCCCCTCCGACCACCAGATCCTCGAATTATTCCTGTTTATTTTCCCGGAAATGTGAAAAGCTCCTTGATAGAAAAAACAGGTTCTGTCCACATAGATTTGTTCCAGGATACTGCTTTTAAACTCAGCACGCCGGGGCCTATGAGCGGGCCGCAAAGCTTCACTTTGAATTCATGGAAATGCAGCCGTTTTTGTAACGCCTGCACACAGTGCCCTGACTTACTGGTAGGCCTGTTTCTCTGAAAACATGACGCGTCGGTTTCCGCGGGAATCACTTATTCCACGTCTACCGCCTCTTACATTCTCACCAACGCTGCCAGTTTCTTTAAACTTTTCCCACCAGCCTTTGCTGCTCTTCGCATCTGGCGCATCTCGTCCGTAGGCACTCCGGAACCATCACTGAACCGTGTTTCTTGAAACATTGCGCTTCCTCCTGCAGAGACGCTGACAGCAACTCTCTTAAATTACGTCATATGTAACAAGAGAAGGAATCACATACCTCCTTCAGAGCATATGTAGAAGTGTACCCATAAAAACTTCATGAGTGAAGCTATCATAAAAAAAGCGAAAGTCCGCCCATAAAAACGTCATAAGTTAAGCTACGATTTGCAACAAACAGGACAGTTCCTAAGAGAGAAATATCTTTTATTGGCCATCAGAGAACGGCACTGGCCATTTGCGCAGTATATCGAAGAAGACAGCAGACTTTCAAAAATAGTAACACTGATTCAAAACACTGTGCAAAAGGCTGGCGCAATACACTTCAGTTCCTGTCGAAACCGACAGAAATTCAAAATGATGAGAAAGAATTACCGCAGCGAATCGGAAAAAAGTAAATGACAGAATATCAGGAAGTGGAGCTCTATGGCTGCAGAAAGTTTCGGAACATACTTTCACCGGATGTGAGCGCTCACAGAAATTTTACTTGCTTTTTGCGGGGGACGGAGACATTAAAGCGTTTCCCTGTCGCCGCAGAGAGCGGCTCCCTGTGGCGGCTGCCAGCAGGCAACCTGTACACGTCGCGTCGACGTCGCGACTTCGGACCTCACACGTCACATGCCATCTGACTTAAATAAGTGTAAAACTTTGTCCGATATGGGTTCGAACATTGCCCGCATATTCGTCGGACTGTCGCATATTAAGCAGAATACGTAATGGAGGTGTAGCTTTACGCTAAATCACTTTTGCGTAGGAGAAGGCTGAAGCGGCAGGATGGGAGGAAAACATGGACGAATGCCCTGCACAGAAGTAGAAAATAACTCTGTGGGCTTCGCCGTGTCTGCGTGCGACGATCCAAGTGACAATTCATGAGAGACTGTTCAGTTACTGCAGAATGACTCAAGAAACATTCGATTATATACTTAGAAGTTTATGTGATCGCTCTAAGCTTGTTGACACCAGTGCCTACCAATTTAAATTGTATATTACAGCACTGAGGATGGTCACTTAGTGACCGAAAATCGATTTTGCGCTTAATAAAACAAAAAAATACGACCAGCGCTGTCTCTCCTTCCAACTACACTCCTGGAAATTGAAATAAGAACACCGTGAATTCATTGTCCCAGGAAGGGGAAACTTTATTGACACATTCCTGGGGTCAGATACATCACATGATCACACTGACAGAACCACAGGCACATAGACACAGGCAACAGAGCATGCACAATGTCGGCACTAGTACAGTGTATATCCACCTTTCGCAGCAATGCACGCTGCTATTCTCCCATGGAGACGATCGTAGAGATGCTGGATGTAGTCCTGTGGAACGGCTTGCCATGCCATTTCCACCTGGCGCCTCAGTTGGACCAGCGTTCGTGCTGGACGTGCAGGCCGCGTAAGACATCGCTTCATCCAGTCCCAAATATGCTCAATGGGGGACAGATCCGGAGATCTTGCTGGCCAGGGTAGTTGACTTACACCTTCTAGAGCACGTTGGGTGGCACGGGATACATGCGGACGTGCATTGTCCTGTTGGAACAGCAAGTTCCCTTGCCGCTCTAGGAATGGTAGAACGATGGGTTCGATGACGGTTTGGATGTACCGTGCACTATTCAGTGTCCCCTCGACGATCACCAGAGGTGTACGGCCAGTGTAGGAGATCGCTCCCCACACCATGATGCCGGGTGTTGGCCCTGTGTGCCTCGGTCGTATGCAGTCCTGATTGTGGCGCTCACCTGCACGGCGCCAAACACGCATACGACCATCATTGGCACCAAGACAGAAGCGACTCTCATCGCTGAAGACGACACGTCTCCATTCGTCCCTCCATTCACGCCTGTCGCGACACCACTGGAGGCGGGCTGCACGATGTTGGGGCGTGAGCGGAAGACGGCCTAACGGTGTGCGGGACCGTAGCCCAGCTTCATGGAGACGGTTGCGAATGGTCCTCGCCGATACCCTAGGAGCAACAGTGTCTCTAATTTGCTGGGAAGTGCCGGTGCGGTCCCCTACGGCACTGCGTAGGATCCTACGGTCTTGGCGTGCATCCGTGCGTCGCTGCGGTCCGGTCCCAGGTCGACGGGCACGTGCACCTTCCGCCGACCACTGGCGACAACATCGATGTACTGTGGAGACCTCACGCCCCACGTGTTGAGCAATTCGGCGGTACGTCCACCCGGCCTCCCGCATATCCACTATACGCCCTCGCTCAAAGTCCGTCAACTGCACATACGGTTTACGTCCACGCTGTCGCGGCATGCTACCAGTGTTAAAGACTGCGATGGAGCTCCGTATGCCACGGCAAACTGGCTGACACTGACGGCGGCGGTGCACAAATGCTGCGCAGCTAGCGCCATTCGACGGCCAACACCGCGGTTCCTGGTGTGTCCGCTGTGCCGTGCGTGTGATCATTGCTTGTACAGCCCTCTCGCAGTGTCCGGAGCAAGTATGGTGGGTCTGAGACACCGGTGTCAATGTGTTCTTTTTTCCATTTCCAGTAGTGTATATCCATTATCTGGTCGTGGTGCACAGGACACTCCATGGAGTCGCCAATCAATAAACATTTGATTATATTATGACTAGTTAGCAGTGTCCAGTTGACAAGTTGAGCAAATTTTAGAGAAACGTACCTCCACCTGAACGCATAGTTTTTACTGTCAAGTTCCTTTTCTGAAAGGACTTGGTTTACTAATAGAATTATAGCTATGTGTGGGTTGTGGTAAATGATTTCTGTTGTAATGGTAAAAACGCGGAAATCATGAAAAACAATATAGTATTACTCTACACGTACATAATGTAATTGGATGGATAAAAATCTACTCTTCAAGCGGCGGCAGTAAAACATGTATGTATGCAATCTTTCGGAGCCAGTGGCTCCTTCTTGTGGCAGAAGGGTTGAAGGGAAGGAAGAGGGGTGAAGGAAAAGGACTGGTGAGGCTTACGAGAAGAGGTAGAGTTCTGAAAAACCCCGGGTCAGGGGAATTTTACCGGACGGAATGAGAAGGAAAGATTGATTGCTGTGGACTGCATCGGGCGAGATTAAAAAACCTGAGAGCTTAAAGGCGGAAGAAAGGGTAGACAGAGATTACTACCAAAACATAGTTCAGGTGTTAATAAGAGCGGAAAGCTAAGTGCATTTTATGTGGGAGACATGGGAGGTGGTCAGCGAAAAATAGACAGATCAGAAAACTAAAGATGTAGAAAACTAAAACAGAGTGAAGAAAGGAATAGTTCCTGTGAAGAAATGTTGAGACCAAAGAAATTAAGGCGAAGCGGGTGGCGAGAACCCAGGACATGTTGTACCGCCAGTTCCCACCTGCGGAGTTGTGAGAAACTAGTGTCTGGGGAAAGGCTCCAGATGCTGTGTGTGGCGAAACAGGCACCGAGGTCACCAATAACTTGGTGATAGTCAAATGTTGAAATGTGTGTGAAATCTTATGGGACTTGACTGCTAAGGTCATCAGTCCCTAATGACAAACACACACACCGATGCCCGAGGGAGGACTCGAACCTCCGCCGGGAGCAGCCGTACAGTCCATGACTGCAGCGCCATAGACCGCTAGGCTAATCCCGCGCGGCTGGTGATGGTGAAGCCGATGTAAAAATCCGATCAGTGTTTACATAACAGCTGGTAAACGACGTGTGGTTTCACTGGTAGCTCTTCCTTTGATAGTATGTAATGTACCAGCTACAGGGCTGTTATAGGCCGTGGTAGGGGGATGCACAGGGCAAGTCGTGCAGCGGGGACGGTCACAGTGGTAGGGGCCACAGGGTAGGGAGCATAGGGTGGGTGAAAATTGGGAGAGCGACGGAAAGTTATTCTAGATGTGTTGGGTAAAATCGCAGACAGAATGGACCACATTAGAGCATGATTTTAGGAAGTCATGGCCTCGTCGAAGTAGCTGATTAATACATTGAAGACCAGGGTGACAAGTGATGTACTCTTGAGTTGCTTTTTTGGAGGAATCAGCAGTACCATACTGGATGTAATGGCCTGGTAAAACTGCTTCTGAACTATGCTGGTGGGGTAACTGCGTCCAGTGAAGGCTGCGGCGAGAATGGTGGTGTATTGCTGTAAGGAATCTGCATCTGAAGAAATACGTTTGTCTCTAATACCAAGGCTGTATGGGAGGGAACATTTGATATGGGAAGCATGGCAGCTGTGAGAATGTAGGTACTGTTGTTTGCTAGTAGGTTTGATGTGGAGGGATGGCCTTCGATGAGGATGAGGTCAACATCAATGAAAGTGGCGTGGGATTCGGAATAGGACCGTGTGTAATTTAATTGGGAAAATGTATTTAGGGATTCCAGGAATTTTAACAGGTTAGCCTCACCATGAGTCCATATGGTAAAGATGCCATCAATGTTTCTAAACGAGATCAGGGGCTGGAAGCTTATGGATCTCAGGAAAGCCTCCCCCAAGCGACCTATAAAGAGGTTAGCATAGTAAGGAGCCGTTACCATGGCCGTAACCCTGGTCTGTCTGTTACGTGTGCCCTTCAAAGGTGAAGTAGTTGTCGGTATGTATAAAATTAAGATGAGTTGGAAGGATATCATAGGTTTGGAATTAGGTGGGGTATCTTTCATATGTCTTTTTTCCTGCCGCCGCTTGGTGAGTATATTTTTTATCTATTCATTTATATCATGTTTTCAGTAGCTGGTGATTTACGTTGGTCTCCCCATATACAGCGTCATGGCATGGAATACATATCACTTTGAAAATAGTACTACTACTCCTACTCCTGTTCTTATAATTATAATAATAATATCAAATGTGTGTGAAATCTTATGGGACTTAACTGCTAAGGTCATCAGTCCCTAAGCTTACACACTACTTAACCTAAATTATCCTAAGGGCAAACACACGCACCCATGCCCGAGGGAGGACTCGAACCTCCGCCGGGACCAGCCGCACAGTCCATGACTGCAGCGCCTAAGACCGCTCGGCGAATCCCGCGCAGCATATAATAATAACAATTATTATTATTTTCAATTTGGAGGTTGCCTCAGTAACACCGGCCGGGAATGTTAAATTCGGATGAAATCTCAGTCTGTTCGAATTTTCGGTAGCGCCCTGTTTACAAACTTGTACCGCTTGCTACCAACTTGCGGTGACAAAAAACGCGTCGAGAGATTTTCTCATATGCTGTTCCACCGGTACTGCGGAACTTTCAACTCAGTGGTTTTCTTGAGTGGGTTGCCTCTGACTGCGTCAAGTACGTTCTTTGCAAGCTTCTCTCTGGGACTGAGGGCGCTCTTGTGCGTGTAGTGCTGTCGCATGTAAGTGGAATCTCTGTGTGGTCCGTGGGCGGTGTTGCATACTCGGGTCTGCACGAGGCTGCTGTAGGCTGGACGACTTATTTCCTGTGATTCTGGACGTCCTGTGTGTGTGTCGGCAGAGCAGCGCGCTTTGCGATAAAGTCGATTTTATAGAGGCTTCCTCCTCATGGTCCCAGAGTGCTGCCATAGTAAGCAGATCTGGGACGTTTCTTGTCGCATCCCATTCGCGTTTGGAACATGAAAGGGATTGGGGGGGGGGGGGGGTTGTTAGGGGCACTGCCTGCTCTCCACCACAGCTTTATCTAATGAAACGATTCAACGCATTATCGTCGTGACTTTTAAGCCCCACGAACTTGCAGGTTTCACCTTTTGTCAACTTCCATCCTCTGCGAGACTCTTAAACGCTTCATCGCGAAGGATGACCAATTTCAGTGCATTTGCATTTCTTATGAAAATGAAATTATACTAGAATTTGCCATATTGGCCATGGCGACATACTGAGTGTTAAAGTGACAAATTATGATTACAACATAAATCGAAAAACAGCTCTAAAAGCAGCCAGATAATGATTATAGAATCATTCGAACAAGACTTCTTAAAGTGACCAGATAATGGCACCGAAATAATTCGGACAACAGCTGTTGTCTGCGAACAACACATGGAGAGCTCAGACACGAACCATTATTTTAAGTACAGTTCCAGCACGCCAGCCACGGATCAAGATTAGTTGAGTTCAGCAGATTTTAAACGGATACCGTTACACGAACCATGATCAAGTACTTGAGGTTTAATTCGAGACTTGCGGCACGCTAGGCCAATCACACTTCCCATTAACGTATTTTCCGGACAATACGAGTAAGACGACCTTTTTTATTCGAAATATTGCCTCCAAAGTTCAGGTGCGTCTTACACCAGAAATTAATATAAAAATGTCCAGTTGTTGATTTAAAATTCCTGCCAGGCTTAAAAGGAACCTACCTCCCTGTGGCAACATTGGATTCAACTGTCAGCCGCAGTACACCGATGCGACGAACACGAGTTGCGGGGAGTCACAAGCTTGCTAACACCGTTTCCCTCCCATCCCGCCATTAGGGACCTATAACACTGTCTAGTCCATGATGCGCCACTGCAGTCTTTGGTGCCAGTGAACTTGAAATGAAAGTGATTTGTGTTATCGGCAACAGTAAAATACTTTTGTTAGTAGCTAGTTTCGTAATGGCCATAAATAAAAGACGTTCACATGATGCGGGCTATACATTCAAAGTAATAGCGTATGCAGAAGAAAATGGAAACAACGCAGCTGAGAAGATAGAAAAAAACCATTCGCGATTGGTGGACTAGTAAAGAAGAACTGAAAAAAATGAGGAAGACTAAATGTGCAAAATTTTTCAATACAATAAACTTTATCAACAGCCGTACACTTCAAGATATTTTATTTCGAACGCAACCAGTTTCGGCAATTAATTTTGCCATCTTCAGGCCCCATACGCTTTTTTCGAATCAACGAGCTTATCGTATAACGCCATAAAACTGGATATCGTGAATCCCTACCGTTGTGCAGCTGATTCGTGCGGAAGCAATCAGCGGGCTGTGGGTACCCGGGCGGCGTGCTCGCTTTTTGACTTTGGTGGTACTTGGGACACGATCCACAGTTCACAGCCGCGTCCCCCGTAGCAGCATCGCCCCCGCGGCTTTGCTGCTTACTCAGCTGTCGCCATCGGTGGCTGCCCGTATTCACTCCTCTGTCGCACGCCCAAGCTTCCGGCTCCGCGCGTTTGCTTTATTCTCCTCGGCTGTAGGTGGAGTCAGTTTGCTCCTGTTAGAAGGTAGCACCTCGATAGTGCACTCTGGCGTATGCGATTAGTTGAGCCGTCGATAGTCACGGCTCACAGTCGCCCTCAAAGACGGAAATGTTGATGCTAGTTAGACTCCTAATATAATGTACGCTATGTGATGAAAAGTATCCGGACACCTGGCTGAAAATGACTTACAAGTTCGTGGCACGCTTCATCAGTATTGCCGGAATTCAGTATTGTGTTGGCCCACTATTAGCGTTGATGACAACTTCTACTCTCGCAGGCATACGTTCAACCAGGCGCTGGAAGGTCTCTTGGGGAATGGCAGCCCATTCTTCACGGAGTGCTGCACTGAGGACAGGTATCGATGTCGGTCGGTGAGGCCTGGCACGAAGTCGGCTTTCCAAAACATCCCAAAGGTGTTCTGTACGATTGAGGTCAGGACTCTGTGCAGGCCAGTCTATTACAGGGATTTTGTTGTCGTGTAACCACTCCGCGACAGGCCGTGCATTATGAACAAGTGCTCGATCGTGTTGAAAGATGCAATCGCCTATCCTGAATTGCTCTTCTTCAGTGGGAAGCAAGAAGGTGCTTAAAACATCAATGTAGGCCAGTGCTGTGACAGTGCCACTTAAAACAGCAAGGGGTGCAAGCCCCTCCATGAAAAACATGGCCACACCATAACACCACAGCCTCCGAATTTTACTCTTGGCACTATACACGCTGGCAGATGACGTTCACCGGGCATTCGCCATACCCACATCCTGCCATCGGATCGCCACATTGTGTACCGTGATTCGTCATTCCACGCAAAGTTTTTCCACTATCTAATCGTCCAACGTTTACTCTCCTTACACCAAGCGAGGCATCGTTTGGCATTTACCGGTGTGATGTGTGGCTTATGAGAAGTCGCTCCGCCATGAGATACAAGTTTCCTCACCTCCCACCTGTCATAGCACTTCCAATGGATCCTAGTGCAGTTTGGACTTCCTGTTTGTTGGTCTGGATAGATGTTTGCCTATTACACATTACGACCGTCTTTCAACTGTCGGCGATCTCTGTCAGTCAACAGACGAGGCCGGCCTATACGGCTTTATGCTGTCCATGTCCCTTCACGTTTCCACTTCACTATCACATCGGAAACAGTGGATCTACGGATGTTTAGGAGTGTGGAAATCTCGCATGCAGACGTATGACACAGGTGACACCCACTCACCTGACCACGTTCAAAATCGGTGAGTTCCACGAAGAGCCCCATTGTGCTCTCTCATAATGACTACTGAGGTCGCTGACGTGGCGTACCTGTCAGTAGGTGGCAGTACAATGCACCTAATATGAAAAAAAAACCATCTGGTTTTGGGGGTGTAAGGATACTTTTGATCACATAATGTATGTCCCAGGTAATTTGGAGATCCGAATTTGGCCAAAGATAGAAACTTTAAGTTTCGGCGTAACGACAAGCGCCGCCACGACGATGAGTAACGGGAGAGCAGAGAGGGCTGTGAGATATCGTCAGCCAGCAGTACGCTGACGAACCCTTCTCTAGGACGACACCAAACAGGAGCGAGAAGAGAATATAAGCGCGGCGCCGCCTAGCCGCGGCTCAGTGGAAGACGAGCCGTCATACAAACGCTACGGCACTGACTTATTAGCTGTATTGTTTTGGTCGCATTGAAATTGTATATGCCGAAGGATATTGATTATTTGCATGTCGCCATTTGCTTGCGACACATCTTCGTGAATACGCAAAGTTAAGTACTGTCAATTTAATTTACTTTAATTAACTCCATTTATATGATTTGCATGAAGTGTTCTCTAGCGATCCGAAAAAACAGCTTCCTAGGCACCCTATTTTAGATGAGTGCGGAGACACAATGCTTTAAGTACCTCACTTTCCTGGTTTAACAGCCACAACTTGAAACAGGAGACAAAAGACCGGATAATTAATGCATCCAGAATGCACTTCATCGCGAAACAGATAGTGAAACCTTCCCGTCTAATATTGGATGAACGTTTGCTTGCTGACTGAACGCTGCGTCTCTTAAAATCTTTTAACTGCTGCTCTGTCAAGACTACCTGCTGATTATTACGACGAAACATAAAATGTGTTGTCGCCGTGGCCCTCAGTCGTTACCTGAAATTATTAAGACTGATTCTTACCTTTAATTATTTATACTGGATCGCCATCTGACTGCTACAGCAAACTGTGGAATGAATATACTTACTTCTCTTTAACATAATTATAAGCTGCTGGTGGAGTTTCATAATACTTTGTGACTGGAATTCTTTAAGTTGAAGTTAATTTAGATTTGATAAAAGCTGAAGCTCAGTTTAGACTTTTCTTTTAAGATAACAATAAATTCCGTAAAGCATTTACGTGAATGATTTTGGGATAGAAAATTCTTAATGCATTTAATCTGGTAGAAGTTAACTATATTCTGAGAACGATCTTGACAAACAATTACAAGGGGTATAGTTCTTTACAAAAATTCTTAAAAACTAGCATTGCGCTACATATAGCGAGTGGCTGGCGAGCACACCGCTTCTTTCAAAGTGTTAATTCATACCTCGCTTACAGCGACCTCCTCTCATGTCTCGCTAGCTACGACTGCCTCGTCTCACATCTTACTCGCAACTGCTCGCTTCCAACGCTCAATGCTACAAAAGTGCGGTCTCGCCGCCAACAATGGTTTTTGGTGCAGACAATCCCTGCTACCATTACAGATGTATTACTGCGCGCTGTTTCCCGCTCTTTCTCAAAATGTATCTATGCGCGGTTTCCCGCTCTTTCTCAATAATACACAATGCAATTTAATTAACAAAACAATTTAAATAAGAAACAATTCAGATAATTACATGCTAAAACAGTTTAAATACGCCTATTACATAATTACAATAGTGAAATTACCCTCTCTGTCCGGCCAAAGCAAACTCAAGGCATATAAGGCAGCAAAAGTTCCAGTGGAGGTATGTGGAACAGGGATGCGGGAAGCTATGGATGGACCAAAGCATAAAATATCTACGACAGATTGGACGTTGAACCAGAGAGATGGAAACAGCTCCAGAAGCTGGAGGCACTACGAGGTCTCTCCAAGATCAAGAAACGCCGGTTAAGTAAGGAACTGACCTGGAAGCATTACACTCTTCGATATGCTTGCGTACTGTCTTTACTCAGTTGTGGGATTTGCTTCCGCTAATGGTTTGAAATAAGAAAGGGAGCGGTACTTAACTGCGCCTGCTCATAAGCCACACATCACGTCAGTAAACTCCAAATGACGGCTCGCTTGGTGTAAGGAGCGTAAACATTACACGATGGATCAGGGGAAATGTTGTGTGCAGTGGCGAATCACAGTACTCAATTTGGCGATCCGAAGGCAGGGTGTGGGTGCGGCGAATGCCCGGCGAACGACATCTGCCAGTGTGTGTAGTGCCAACAGTAAAATTCTGAGGCGGTAGTGTTATGGTGTGGTCGTATTTTTAATGGAGGGGGATTTAATTTTGCGTGGCACTGTCACAGCACACTCCTACATTGATATTTTACGCACTTTCTTGCTTCCCACTGTTGAAGAGCAATTCGGTAATGGCGATTGCATCTTTCAACACGATCGAGCCGCTGTCCATATTGCACAGCCTGTGGCGGAGTGGTTACACGACAACAACATCCCTGTAATGGACTGCCCTGCACAGAGTCCTGACCTGAATCCTACAGAACACTTCCGTGACAACGTCGAGTTTGGGACTGGCGAGGTGAGGCGGCAGCGGCCACGCAAGAGGCGTTCGTCGTCTCCCGTGAACTGCGGCTCTGCGCTCTCGTGGCGGGGGCGTTGCCTTCCAGACCTCCAGCTGACGCGCTCCGTCTCTCTGAGAGATTCTGGGCCCTCCGCAAGTACCTGCAGTGTTGGGCTATGTGGTAGCACTGATTAACATCATTCAATACAAGATTTCACGACACGCGTTCTTGTCACGTTACTCCGAAGGTACGTATCAACTAGGAGAAGCATCGACACGTGCCGCAAAGAACGCGAGAGCAAATGTCGTGTGGGCAACTCGGATGGAGTGGCAGCAGCACGAGATCGTACTCTGCGTTCACGCGACTGCCAAATTCGATTCTTGGATACTAAAAGTTTGATCGAGCTCCAGTCATTGAGCTAGGATGGGCAGAGAAGCCAGACAAATTAAAAAACGCGAAAAGAACTTTAATAGGAAAGGAGGAAAGCTGGAAATAGAACTTTAAAAAATCGAAACAGCACCAATTCCCCTGGAGTACGAGATGAATAGCACACACTGGCGCGACTCCATCGCCTTTTGGAGTGTCTACATGACGTCTCGAGGTGAAGGTTGCGCGATTGCGAATGAACAGTTTGGCAGTTCCGTTGAGCTCAGATGATAGCCTACGAATTTTTCTCCGGCTGCAGGCGACCTGACATTGGGGGCAAAAATATGCCTTATAGTGTAACGCCGGAAATGCATATCCTCCTATTTCCATCTATTGTACTATAATTTTTTTCCTTATTTTGTTACCTGAATATATGACATTTCTGTGTCTTTATATATTGTAATTGTTCTACTACTTATATATGCACATCCCAAAGAAAGCAGGAGTTGGCAGATGTGAAAATTACCGAACTATCAGTTTAATAAGTCACAGCTGCAAAATACTAACGCGAATTCTTTACAGACGAATGGAAAAACTAGTAGAAGCCGACCTCGGGGAAGATCAGTTTGGATTCCGTAGAAATGTTGGAACAGGTGAGGCAATACTGTCTCTACGACTTATCTTAGAAGCTAGATTAAGGAAGGGCAAACTTACATTTGTAGCATTTGTAGACTTAGAGAAAGCTTTTGACAATGTTGATTGGAATACTCTCTTTAAAATTCTGAAGGTGGCAGGGGTAAAATACAGGGAGCGAAAGGCTATTTACAATTTGTACAGAAACCAGATGGCAGTTGTAAGAGTCGAGGGACATGAAAGGGAAGCAGTGGTTGGAAAGGGAGTGAGACAGGGCTGTAGTCTCTCCCCGATGTTATTCAATCTGTATATTGAGCAAGCAGTGAAGGAAACAGAAGAAAAATTCGGAGTAGGTATTAAAATCCATGGAGAAGAAATAAAAATGTTGAGGTTCGCCGAAGGCATTGTAATTCTGTCAGAGACAGCAAAGGACTTGCAAGAGCAGTTGAACGGAATGGATACTGTCTTGAAAGGAGGATATAAGATGATCATCAACAAAAGCAAAACGAGGATAATGGAATGTAGTCGAATAAAGTCGGGTGATGCTAAGGGAATTAGATTAGGAAATGAGACAATTAAAGTAGTAAAGGAGTTTTGCTATTTGGGGAGCAAAATAACTAATGATGGTCGAAGTAAAGAGGATATAAAATGTATACTGGCAATGGCAAGGAAAGAGTTTCTGAAGAAGAGAAATTTGTTAACATCGAATACAGATTCAAGTGTCGGGAAGTCGTTTCTGAAAGTATTTGTATGGAGTGTAGCCACGTGTCAAAGTGATTGGTTCAAATGGCTGTGAGCACTATGGAAAACATGTGAGGTCATCAGTCACCTAGAACTTGAGAACTACGCAAACCTAACTAACCTAAGGGCATCACCCACAACCATTCGCGAGGCAGGATTCGAACCTGCGACCGTAGCGGTCGCGCGGCTCCAGACTGAAGTGCTTAGAACCGCTCGGCCACACCGGCCGGCTGTATGGAAGTGAAACGTGGACGATAAATAATTCAGACGAGAAGAGAATAGAAGCTTTCGAAATGTGGTGCTACAGAAGAATGCTGAAGATTAGATGGGTAGATCACGTAACTTACGAGGACGTATTGAATAGAATCGGAGAAAAGAGAAATTTGTGGCACAACTTGACTAGAAAAAGAGATCGATTGGTAGGGCATATTCTGAAGCGTCAAGGGATCACCAGTTTAGTATTGGAGGTCAGCGTGGAGGGTAAAAATCGTAGAGGGAGATCAAGATATGAATAAACGAAACAGATTTAGGAGGATGTAGCTTGCAAAGGATAGAGTAGCATGGAGAACTGCATCAAACCAATCTGGACTGAAGACCACAACAACAACAACAACGAAATCATGGTGGAGGAGTTTCTACACTGGTGGCTTTACACAGAAATCATGTAGTTTTGCGATGATGAAAACTTACATCACTCTCCGATGTAATTGTGAAAGTTCTCCGCCGTGCCTTATCTGGCCCCCATCGAGAATAAAGGAAAGCGGCTCGCACGGGAACCAGGACGGTTTCGGCACGTCAGGGGCTCTAGAACCACTCTTCTTCTTCTTCTTCGGCATGTAGTCGTTATGTACGCGACAGAAGTAGGACCGGAGGTTTTTTTAATCTTATTCAGGGTTACCTTCGTTGTTTGCATGTTGTACTTATTTGTCAGAAACTGAAGACATTTCTCTTAATTCTGTCTTTATAATCGGCAGACTTGACGAACCATAAACAAGGAAAGGAACGATAATCCACAAATCCAATGAGGCACGGTGCTAACGCAAGCGCGTGCCAAAAGCTGAATGTTTCAACTGTCAGTGCCAGACAGACAAACGATCGCGGACATGCGCATGACTGTCACACGTGTTCCCCTGGCCAAGTCTTCGCACCGCTGCGTTCCCTCGCCTCTAGGAGCAGCGGCCGCGTGGACGTAGCAGTAGGGCGCCTAAAGCAGGTGATTTGGTAAGGAGGGCAGGCACGGGGGCACGGCTGGTGCAGGGGGGCCGAGTCTTGTCTACAGTAAGCACGTAGGCTGCGGCCTTTATGCGGTGAGAGCTGCATCAAACGTGACGTGTGTTCTCACTGAAGAAAACAACAACAAATGAAGGGCTGCAAGTAATTGGTCTTTATCATCTTCGTCTGCTTTTCTCGTCCTTTAGTCGCAAAAAGCTCTGAATGTGCTGTCCGGCCCTTCACCATATACTGAGAGTCTTTCTCACACGCTGCCAGAAGGTCTGTTCCGTCTGCCAACTTTATTATTGGTACCTGTTGCACTTGCACCCCGATTCGCTTCACATCAGCTCTACATCTACGTACATACTCCGCAATCCACCATACGGTGCGTGGCGGAGGGTATCTCGTACCACAACTAGCATCTTCTCTCCCTGTTCCACTCCCAAACAGAACGAGGGAAAAATGACTGCCTATATGCCTCTGTACGAGCCCTAATCTCTGTTATCTTATCTTTGGGGCCTTTCCGCGAAGTATTAAGTTGGCGGCAGTAAAATTGTACTGCAGTCAGCCTCAAATGCCGGTTCTCTAAATTTCCTCAGTAGCGATTCACGAAAACAACGCCTCCTTTCCTCTAGAGACTCCCACCCGAGTTCCTGAAGCATTTCCGTAACACTCGCGTGATGATCAAACCTACCAGTAACAAATCCAGCAGCTCGCCTCTGAACTGCTTCTATGTCCTCCCTCAATCCGACCTGATAGGGGTCCCAAACGCTCGAGCAGTACTCAAGAATAGGTCGTATTAGTGTTTTATAAGCGATCTCCTTTACAGATGAACCACATCTTCCCAAAATACTACCAATGAACCGAAGACGACTATCCGCCTTCTCCACAACTGCCATTACGTGCTTGTCCCACTTCATATCGCTCTGCACTGTTACGCCCAAATATTTAATCGACATGACTGTGTCAAGCGCTACACCACTAATGGAGTATTCAAACATTACGGGATCCTTTTTCCTATTCATCTGCATTAATTTACATTTATCTATATTTAGAGTTAGCTGTCATTCTTTACACCAATCCCAAATCCTGTCCAAGTCATCTTGTATCCTCCTACAGTCATTCAACGACGACACCTTCCCGTACACCACAGCGTCATCAGCACACAGCGGCACATTGTTATCCACCCTATCCAAAAGATCATTTATGTAGATAGTTCTCTTTGTCAGTCTACCAATAAAATATTCTGCAATTGGGTAGCGTAATCTGTTTAAAATTATATCTATAAAGATAGCAGTTTATCGAAAAATCGAACCTGCTCGCGCTAACAACGTGCTTAGGTTTCTAGTGAGTAATGAGAGTGGATTTAAGCGGCGACTGGTACCTGGCGTTACTAAAAAAAACATCAAGGTGCTCCGCAGATCTGCCGGCACTGGCGGTCCTTGAGCGCAGCAGGGGTTATTAGGCAGTCACACAGCGCCGCTGCGTCCTTAATGACCGCTTGTTTGGGATAACTGGTTCCGCGCCCAACGATCGCCATCACGTCACAACTTATCAGTAGTTTATCTTCACCGTCCGACACAAGACCGCGTTTCTCTCCAACGAGATACCGCTTTAATTCACGAGAAGGAGCTTCGGAAATAAAGCTGCGAACAAACTTCTTGAAAATGCGAGAGAAAACTTGCGACGTGTATACCGTTCGTCCAAAAAGTTTCGAGGCTGATTTTATTCCTGGTGTATAAGCGGCGTCGGCGCAGTGGCTATGGTGGCAGCCTCAACTAACGACTAGTCAGCTAGTTACATGTTCCATAAATCGTCTGAACGAGTCTTTTACCGGAATGATGTGGAACGATTCAGTTTACAGGTATACACGATTAGTGTAAAGATTAATGAATACGTAATTTTTAGTCCTACTTATGCCACTACATTTAAAAACTAGTCTTTTTTACAGGCTGCCAATTTTTTAATAGAAATTCGTCCTCGGGGTAGGAGTTGGAGCCGTGCCGACTCGCACGAGTTACTGGCGCCACGGGCGTGCGATATCTGGCCGCTCATCGATCATTCGGGCCCGCCGAGAGACCTTTGACGATGGGTCTGGCGCGAATTTTTGTGATTAAAATACCCCATACGAAAGCGCGGTGGCCACTTGGACAGTGGAGCAGTTCTGGTGCAGTGGTTCCGGAGAGCGGAACTGCGCGACGTGTGGGAGAGGACAAAGTGGGCCATCGATTCAAAGCCCCTACCACGCCGTAGCGGAGAAGCGAGGCAACTGTCCCCCAATTGAAGCAGCTGATCGCCGCCATTTGCAGGGATGGATCCTAGTATTGGGGTTGTGATTTGAAGTATATAACCCGCAACAAGAGCAAATGTTTGTTTAAAAAAATACTGAGTATTCGAGTTTATTTCAAAAGTATACTTAAATGAATCGAGTTTCCTAAGTTCCGAAATACGTCTGCATAGAGACGCGAAATTTAAGAATGTAAGGCTCTTTCCTGACAAGGTGGAGCGAGTTTACATCGGGTTATTTGCAATAGATAATTACATGAAACTTTTAAAGTAGCAGACAGTACGATTATATTTGCCCCTAACTCCTTTGCCATTGCAATATTAGTGGAAAGTCCACCACAGGTAGCATCTAACACACTGACATTTACATCATACAACATTGTAATGGCCATCACCAATAACATGTCGATGTGAGTAGCGTTAATAAACGAGATGGTTTACTAAGTTTTTAGTTTTTAGCTCTTCTAAAATATTTGCTAATTTGCAAATCTTCTGCGCCTGTGTTTTTCACTTTTTGTTCACTGTATTTAACTTAATCTTATATTGCCCAATTTTTGCTTCCTTCCTTTCTTCAATTTTTTCCAACTTTTCCTTCAGCTTACTTGGACTTGATGGAAATGAATAATTGTGGTCTCCTGTGTTACCAGAAACGTGCACATCCATACACACGTTTTCTGCTATCTCAACATTTCTTGGCTTTGGCGGTTTCCTTGCTTTGGTAACCTGGAAAAGGAACATTCAAAATTATACACACTGACAGTATTTGCACACTATTTAACCTAGACCCATATTGCACGATTTCCAGGACACTATACCTTTATCAAATGAGTTGCAAATCCAAATTCTGTCGGTATAGCATCGTCCTTCAGTTGACGTCTATTTACATAATTTTCCATGTAACAATTCTCTTCAAAATGAAGAGCGCACAACAAATGATTTGCTGTCGGTTGGAAGTTCTCTCTCCGAATAGCAATTATCCATTTCCGATTTATAAAATCATTTGTAAGGGGAAACCTAAACAAAAACAAACGCTCATGATGTATTATTTCTCCATGAAAATACTATATACAAGTAATAGAAAGTAACAAACAATCAGAAATGACTGACCTGTGAAATGTAATATTGTTTCCGTCTTCGTCTTTGCTTCCGTTCTTACTGTTACAACTAAAAGCAGCACACGAACGAACCATGTTTACTCACGGTTTCCCTGCAAATGGCTGCTTGTATCACGTTCAATGTGGGGACGCGACCCTAGCGCCAATGCGCGGTCTAGTTGTTATTTAGTAAGTCTATGATCGATACGTCTTGCAACTACTAC
Source organism: Schistocerca gregaria (assembly GCF_023897955.1). Lineage (NCBI taxonomy): Eukaryota > Metazoa > Arthropoda > Insecta > Orthoptera > Acrididae > Schistocerca > Schistocerca gregaria. The sequence goes on along the minus strand of NC_064927.1, from coordinate 75,239,108 downwards.
TGCTGGTGGACGGAAAGCTTCGGGAAATAAGTAAACCTTGGCTGCTCTAAATTTCCGGATGGAGAAAACCAAAGCTGTGAGCAAAACTGAAATTGTAACTTTTGGTATTGTGTACTACTCATTTGTTATTCAGTCAGGCGGCATTAATTTATCAAAAATAAGTCTGACGTTACGCTACTGGAAGTCAGTCGAATCTAACCCATTTTTAACAGCTGCTTTGTTTAAGCGAGTCTTCTGATTCTATTTTGTGAATGACGAATGTGTAAATAGTGGTTTATTTTGCGATATATGCGACAGCTGTGGCTGTAGTTAAAAAAAAAAGATTCCGTGGCTTCGTTTAAACGTTTCTCTCCGTGCAATATCCTCTTCAACGGCCGCTCTGTTCAGTGGAATCTACGGGAACCTGGCACCGATTAAGACATTCACCGAAGTCATAAGTGTATTGGCATTAATATCTGGGAGTTAGTGCGCTTGGTTAAGCAAAAATGTTGTTAAAAACTTGCGCCTTATTCAGAGTTGTGCTACAATAATTATTAGAGTAATACACTCCTGAAAATTGAAATAAGAACACCGTGAATTCATTGTCCCAGGAAGGGGAAACTTTATTGACACATTCCTGGGGTCAGATACATCACATGATCACACTGACAGAAGCACATAGACACAGGAAACAGAGCATGCACAATGTCGGCACTAGTACAGTGTATATCCACCTTTCGCAGCAATGCAGGCTGCTATTCTCCCATGGAGAGATGCTGGATGTAGTCCTGTGGAACGGCTTGCCATGCCATTTCCACCTGGCGCCTCAGTTGGACAAGCGTTCGTGCTGGACGTGCAGACCGCGTGAGACGACGCTTCATCCAGTCCCAAACATGCTCAATGGGGGACAGATCCGGAGATCTTTCTGGCCAGGGTAGTTGACTTACACCTTCTAGAGCACGTTGGGTGGCACGGGATACACGCGGACGTGTATTGTCCTGTTGGAACAGCAAGTTCCCTTGCCGGTCTAGGAATGGTAGAACGATGGGTTCGATGACGGTTTGGATGTACCGTGCACTATTCAGTGTCCTCTCGACGATCACCAGAGGTGTACGGCCAGTGTAGGAGATCGCTCCCCACACCATGATGCCGGGTGTTGGCCCTGTGTGCCTCGGTCGTATGCAGTCCTGATTGTGGCGCTCACCTGCACGGCGCCAAACACGCATACGACCATCATTGGCACCAAGGCAGAAGCGACTCTCATCGCTGAAGACGACACGTCTCCATTCGTCCCTCCATTCACGCCTGTCGCGACACCACTGGAGGCGGGCTGCACGATGTTGGGGCGTGAGCGGAAGACGGCCTAACGGTGTGCGGGACCGTAGCCCAGCTTCATGGAGACGGTTGCGAATGGTCCTCGCCGATACCCTAGGAGCAACAGTGTCCCTAATTTGCTGGGAAGTGGCGGTGCGGTCCCCTACGGCACTGCGTAGGATCCTACGGTCTTGGCGTGCATCCGTGCGTCGCTGCGGTCCGGTCCCAGGTCGACGGGCACGTGCACCTTCCGCCGACCACTGGCGACAACATCGATGTACTGTGGAGACCTCACGCCACACGTGTTGAGCAATTCGGCGGTACGTCCACCCGGCCTCCCGCATGCCCACTATACGCCCTCGCTCAAAGTCCGTCAACTGCACATACGGTTCACGTCCACGCTGTCGCGGCATGCTACCAGTGTTAAAGACTGCGATGGAGCTCCGTATGCCACGGCAAACTGGCTGACACTGACGGCGGCGGTGCACAAATGCTGCGCAGCTAGCGCCATTCGACGGCCAACACCGCGGTTCCTGGTGTGTCCGCTGTGCCGTGCGTGTGATCATTGCTTGTACAGCCCTCTCGCAGTGTCCGGAGCAAGTATGGTGGGTCTGACACACCGGTGTCAATGTGTTCTTTTTTCCATTTCCAGGAGTGTATGACTGCGAAAGCTTCGCGGCCAGAGTCAGTCGACATAAAAGTTGTCTGGGTAAGGTATCTCGTCAGAAAGTATAAAAACTACTGCTGCTGGAGAAAAAAGCAACGTCTCGGCCCACGGTGGCAGCGCCCTTCCTCTTGGTCGGCTCGGTCACCCAGTAGACCCAGAAGAAGGGCAGTAGTATGAGGCTGTACCGTACCCAGAAATCTTTTACGTCGAATTAATAGACTGTTCATTGAAGTATCTAGTGGTGTAAATGAATAACTGCCTGTTATTTAAAGTGACCCCCATATTCAGGTTAAAATTTGGAGGTCGTAAATACTGCTGTTTTAAAATTGGATGGTAAATTCTCAAGTGATTTCGAGTAAAGATAAGATTGTTATGGGCCATATGTTAGGGCTCTATGGAGTGAGATATAATACTATTCCAAGACTAGTTGGAATGCGCCAAATGCGTTTGAAATTTGTTTTGATTCGCAAGGAGCTGTCTTCTAATGGCCAACTGTTTGAGCTCATTCGTTTCGTACAGGTCTTGCACTTGCTAACTGTATAACCTGCTCGTCTGGAGCTGCATGTGGCCTGTATTCTGACCACATGCGTGCAATGGAATTTGCCATTTCTAAGAAACCGCTTTAAGTAGCCTGGCCTCGAGTACGGGCTCCCGCCTTTCTCTCAAAGCTCACTCAATCTGTTGTTCACTTCTCACTCTTCGATATAAGATACTTTGCTATTCGGGTAATTGTAGTATTCTGATTGTAAAATTTTATTGTATTTCCCTATGTCCTTGTGTTATGCCTTTTGTGTCATCTCGTTGTCACTTTAGGTTTGTACCGTGGGAAGCAAGGAGAGGATGTTATTTGGTGGTCGGTATCCTGTTTTTATAACACAAACTGCACGCAGGTGGGGTTCTTTACTCACAAGAATAAGAAAGATACTTAACTAAAGATAGTCCAGATGTTGTGGTACAAGCTCTCTGTAGTAGTCCACGTTAGCCTCACTGCTGGTGAAGTACAAAGTCCCGCAATGTACACTGTTCTGGTGGCTAGCTGCTGCATGATTCTGAGTTAGAGGCTGAGCTAACTGCAACGGCGACTCCCAATGGGCTGCGACCGATGACTCGGCTCGTTTATAACACTACCGTCTGATACCGCTGTACCATAACCTTAAAGCTGGAAGCAGGTTGTGTGATAAAACTATTTTATTAAAGCAATTATAGTACAACGCAACAGAGCAGTGTTACCCTCTGAGAGGAATTTTGTTGTGTTGACCGTGTTGTACCTAACAGAGGTGGCTTATCGGAAGTGAAAGTTAGAATTACGGAAATATTTGAACAGTAACAAACAAAATTTTGCCTATCTGCAGTATTTAACAGGTAAAGAAAACGGTCGCCAGCTTAACTAGGCAAGAGAATGATTAACTTTCTCGTTCAAGAAAATAGTTATTAGTAACTTGAATGGATAAACACAACCTATACTTTGTCACACGCGAGTGCAGTGAACTCTTGACACATACATATGTGTACTGTAAGATTGAAACTAACAGTTAAAGCAGCACAAACTATTTGCAAAATTATAACAGATACCGATACACACTATTACTTTCAGGGCTTACACAAACTGAATGGTCTTTATAACGTTATTATTACTATTAACTGTAGAATCATTAATTGGATATAGGTTAAGTCTCTCTCGGTTAAATACGTTACTATTTAAAATGAAAGTTAATTTGAATCCACTTACAGGTTGCTCCTCACTATCATTTGACTAAAGAAATTAAGGTTTTCCTAATTAGTGGTCTTTCCGTTACTTGTTACCGAGCATTAACCCAATAGACAAACCGTGGATCCTGTTATATTATTAATAAGCACTTCTAATACACAGGAGAGACAAACACTTAGCAAACTTGAGTATATAACGTTCCACACTGCAGTTATCCACTTTTACTACATTGAGACACAAAATTAACATATATGTAAGATACTGACTCACCTTCTGCGATTTACAACAGGCAGTAATGTGATCATTTACTAAGGAAAACTTTATAAGCCTCAGTCTTCAGAACTTTTAATTTGAAGTTGGCAACAACACATTAATAAGCAGTTTCAATAGAAAAATTATTTTCTGCAAGCATCAATTTAAGGAGAAAAATCAAGGTAGGTACATAAATGCAGTTATAAATTACCTTATATTTGAGCACACTAACACATCCATTTAGCTGATCCTACACTGTACATTATTATAGCACTCCTTTACAGTGATTGCGGAATGTGGTGGCGATTTCATGTCGGTAGGTGGAATTGCAGGTAGAATTGCTGGACTCTGTCATTTCTTGGTGGCGATGATAGATACAAATTCCAGAATAGTTCCAGCTATTTATCCATCCATCCGTGGCATTGGAAAGTAGCAGAAAAAACCTCTCTCGGAACCAGCACAGTATGCAACATTTACATGGCAGTGCACAGTTTGGTAGCTCGTCCCCGACTCGTAGCTCGTCCCCGACTGACTCTTGTTCCACCTTTTCTACCTAGACCAACCACAATTTGCGCGCGCTACACAGTTCCGTCCCCGAGGGGAACCACAACAACTTTTACATACAGAATAACAAAGAACCCTAAGTGAGTATCAGCAGTTTACATAACAGTAAAGAAATACATTAAATAAAACAGAGCATTTGCACATATTGACATTTCTACAAAAAAAAATTATTCACACAGAAATTACAATTATATACAGTAAGTTTTGTTCCCTCCAAATGGGACAAAGAATTTAAATGACAGATACACTACATTGCATAGAATCATATCATGACATCGAAGTTCTTACAAAGAAATGAGTATACAATTTTATGTTATCGATTCAAACAAACACATTTACAGAAGCTCAGTGATGTAACATTAAATGAAACAAAAACCAAAATAAATCATTGGAGTATTAGAGCTATGGTGTTACACGTTGACCCACTCGATGTCTGACTAGAACTTACTGGCCGCTGTGGTCGGCGGTGGCGGCCGAGAAGGCGTTGGCGGTGCGTTTCTTGCGAGTCTGTCTTTGGCCTCTATCGATCTTCTCGCAACCTATTTCCCATCTGGTGTGCTGATGACAGCTTACGCCAGCACAATGACACTACCAAACGAGTTCACATCTGACATCCTACTTCATTCTAGAACAGGCTTCTGGGTATCCTTATGTTCAGTGGTCTGCAGTTGGGCTGTTACCTGTTAGGAGTCAGAGCCTGATTGGAATCAGCTATAAACTGAGGTATAATGAAACCATCTTTTCCATTGAAACTATCTGCTCCATTGAAACTACAACCAACTGTGATTTCATTGCAAGTGCATATTTATTCTGTGATGGATTTGTACCCATAACTTATTAAGCCAGAATTGTGTATTATTTGTATTAACAGAATTTTTGAACAAAACTTTAATCAATTAATTGATCTTTGTAGTCTCCCCTTTTATTTATCATCACTGAATTACCTGATTAATCCGAGCTGTTGAACTCTTAAGTTCTTGCTGTCCTGCATTTGTTTTCTAATTAATTGTTTTTGTTGTTTATTAAATTTATGGATTTAATTTGTATAGCTGTTAAGTTGTTTACTTTGTTTAACTGTGTGAGACTTTAGACCAGATGTGTCTGACTATGAGGGTTCATAAATTTCAAATTTTTCTTTAACTGACCCTGATTCAGCCTTACTAAATCTGATTGTAAACCAAAGAACTTTGTATAGCTATCCAGATTGGCAGTTTTCCTTTACGTTAGGAGTGTTTGCTCTGAGTAATTGACTAATTTTAAATTTTCTTTGACTAGCTTTCATTACTGCCTTGGTATTTATTTAAATTAACTTCTGAGAAAAATTCAGTTATTTTAAGTTAATGATTGCCCTTTAATCGTTGCCATGACAGGCTTATCTATTTGTTGCCTTTAATCATTCACTGTTTATTTTATACTGATATTGTAATGAAGTACTGTGAAAAAAATTGAGAAAATATCTTTTTGCACTTTTTGGGATCCAAGTATCCCACTCAACAGCCGATTGTACTGGCACCTAGTGGGGCAAGGTTTCAGAATTGGCCGGAACAAATGATTTTTAGGTTAGATTTAAAACTAACTTTGCTGCAAGTCAGGCGTATTATGGTACTGGGCACAGAAAATAAGTCATTTTTCCCTGTAGTGTCGTAGATATGGATATCACTTGTATGATATGAGTGAAAAAATGGGAACATCTCTTAAATAAGATAAGAGGGTACCAAGTTACATATCCGGTTTCAGGTTACCCACTTGGTCTCCTTGATGCTGACCACTCTCGGTCGTCTGGAGAATCACTGGGAATTGATCAAGGTCGCCCAGGGGAACCCCCAGCCAGCTGTTCATAAGGAAACATTATAGTGATCACGTGACAAAATTATTCGGAAACCCCTAACAGCAATGAGCACCAAGTGTCTGCTTCTCTTTTCCCCTTCCCCTTTTCACCTTCATAAGCAACTCAGCTGTGTATAGGCCTCTTCAGGTTTTGTTGTAAACAATAGCAAATATTCGACAAGAATTTTCTCTCTCTGTAGTTCAAGTGCATGAGTCTAGTAAATTCTACTCTGTGGTGAAACGATTTGTAAATGATGTAATTCATTAACTATTAGCCTGTTATGAACAATTTTTTGCAATAAATTATTTTTTATAATCATTTGTTGGTGTTTTTTAACACTTTTCCATTTCTATTTACAAGGATATTTGTTTCTATGATATACATGCAGTGTATTTTTCAATTACAATCATTTTGCTATTCTAGTCACAAACGATATTTACAGTGTGCTCCACTGTATTCCGTGCCATGCACTTCTGTGTGGTGTCTTTCTGTGCGTGTATCCGCAAACCGTTACATTGGTTTATGTTGAGATTCAACAGCCACACCCTGCAGCAAAAATCGTTCCTTTGCAGGTCATCCTGCATTTCACTATAATTTTCTAGCTTCGCAACTTCTCTCTTATACAGTAGGATCATTCGCAAAATGCCCCATGGAACTCCTGACGTTATTTACGACGTCATTTATAGAAACTCTAAGACAAAAGAAGGCTCACTACGAAGTAATTATCCAAGTGGGACGAAAACTGTTAAATGATATATAGACGTACAGACAAACAAATGATTAGAATTTCAGGAAAACTGGAAGATTTACTCAAGGGATAGAGTTTCACACCGGCCGCTGTGGCCGAGCGGTTCTAGGCGCTTCAGTCCGGAATCGCGCTGCTGCTACGGTCGCAGATTCGAATCCTGTCTCGGGCATGGATGTGTTTGATGTCCTTAGGTTAGTTAGGTTTAAGCTAAGTCTAAGGGACTGATGACCTCAGATGTTAAGTCCCATAGTGCTAGAGTTGTGTAGCCACAGGCTGTGCACACGGACCTTGTCGCTTTCCTTCTGGCTTCTCCTCTTCTCAGAAGAATGGCGCCTGTGCTTCCTGCCGCAGTATTTCCTGCGCCAGGATTATCGTGCGTCTTTCTCCGTAATGGAATCGCGGCGCGCAAGATAAGCGATTTAAGTGAGGCAATAACTGAGACGCCAAAACGCAGCTGGCCGATCATAGCGTGTGAGACGCTCGCGACTCCGACCACACTTGCGTCACCTGCCTCGCATTCGACGTCTCCTCCGCAAGCGTCCTGTGTCACATGCCGGTCAGTACCCGCACGGCCTCAAGTTGCAGTATGACATTCGATACAACATTTGGTACCCTCGCCGGTTACTAAAATCTTATAGATGCCTCAATAATCAATATCAAGAGGCCTGATGAAAAGCCATTATGAAGCAAAGAAGTGAAAGCTGAAAGGTGCAAGGAATATGTACAACGACCATGTAAGGAAAATGAGCTTTAAGCAATGTTAGAGAAAAGAAAGAGGCAGTAAAAGAAGATGGCGAAGGAGCATCTATGCTGCGAGAAGAATTTGACAAAACACTGAACGACCCAAGTCGAAACAAGGTCCCAGGAGTAGACGCTAGCGGTTACAAAACTATTCGTCCTGGTGTGCACAATAAATGAGGCAGGCGAAATACCATCGCCTTCAATAAGAATGTAATAATCCCAATTGCAAACAAGACACGGGCAGATAGATGTGAATATTATCGAGCCATCGTAAGTCGCAAGTTGCAAAATATTGAGGCAAATCATTTACAGAAGACTGCGAAAACTCTTAGAGGCGATCTCGTGCAGAAATGTATGAATACGCCAGGCACCATGTGATTAAACTCGCTGAACAGACCGAAGAAAGCCAAACCTACTTTTAAAGCATTTGTAGATTTAGAGAAGACTTTTGACAATGTTTAGTAGACTACACTATTTGATATTATGAATGTAGCAGGGATGAAATATAGGGAGCGAAAGATTGTCTAAAACATGTACTGGGACTAGACAGCAGTGTGAAGGACATGAATTGGAAACACTAGTTGACAAGGCAGTGAGACATATTTGTAGCATTTCCCCTATGTTACTCAATCTGTGTATTGATCTAAACCTAGGAGAAAGTTGAGAAACGAATTAAAATTCAAGGGGAAAAAATAAAAACTTTGAAGTTTGCTCGTGACAGTGTAATTCTGGTAGATGCGGCAAAGGACGTAGAAGATCAATAGAACGTAATGTGCATCCTTTAAAAAGAGTTTATGGGATGAAATTAATAACAACAATAAAGCAAGGAGGATGGAATGTCGTCGAATTAAATCAAGCGATGTTTAGGTAGATGAGGAAATGAATGCTATCCACACATAATGTAGTACATTAGTTTTGCTATCTATGCAGCGAAATAATAGATGATGGCCGGAGTAGAGAGTATATAAAATGCAGAATAACAATAGCAAGGAAAGTATTTGTAGAAGAGAGAAATTTCTTAACACTGAATGTAGATGCAAGAGTTACGAAGCCTTTTCTGAATGTATTTGTTCAGAGTGTAGCCTTGTACAGGTGTCGAACGTGGACGATAAGGAATTCAGACTTAAGAGAACAGAGGCTGTTAAAATTTAGTGCTAGAGAAGAATGCTGAAGAATAGACGGGTACATTTACACCCAGACTCTGCAAGCCACCTGACGGTGTGTGGCGCAGGGTACCTTGAGTGCCTCTATCGGTTCTCCCTTCTATTCCAGACTCGTATTGTTCGTGGAAAGAAGGATTGTCGGTATGCCTCTGTGTGGGCTCTAATCTCTCTGATTTTATCCTCATGGTCTCTTCGCGAGATATACGTAGGAGGGAGCTACTTGCAGTAGCTGTGCACAGGCGAAGGGGATTGCACAGAAGGTGAGCTGCTTCAAACCACAACAGCAGCAGCCTCAATAATATCTGGAAAAAGTATCGATACCACGCATACCTCAAGGTAATGAGTGCTTTCGTATGTATACATATGTTCTCAGCCATCCTTTCTTACGATGATGATGATGATGATGATGATGTTTGGTTTGTGGGGCGCTTGACTGCGTGGTCATCAGCGTCCGTACAAAGTCCCGATTCTTACACCGTTAAATTTTTGACACAGTCCAATCTAGCCACTGACACGAATGATGATGAATCCTTTCTTACGAACCATACTTTTCTTCTAGAGTCGTCTATTTTCTCGTTACATTTTTTCCCGTAACATTATCCGTTCTATTTACCATGAGTTCATGGTCTATTTCTCTTTTAGTTGAAACAGCTGTGTTGTAAACAAATCCATTGCAAGTTACCGCACCAATCTCGTAACTCCTCGCTGACTTAGTAGGTGCGTCCTCTGTATATACCGGTAGATTAAAAGTAATTGTAGCTGGTGCGCACTCTTGCCGGACTCCTTTTTCGGATTTGTGCCTCTTGGTAATGTTTAGTACCCCCCATTAATATCTGTCTCTGCTTTTTAAATGTTCCAAATCAGTTCTCGGTGTGTGTGGTCTATTCCTACGTTCTTCAGTTCGTTAAACACTTTTTCCCATTTTACATTATCAAACATTTTCTGTATATCTATAGAAGTTATGGGTGCCGTTACATTCATGCTCACACGTTTTTGTACAGCTATTTTAAAGCTAATACTCGTTCTGTGGTTTCTCGCTTTTTCAGAATCCACATTGGTCTTGTGAAGGTACGGCCTCAACTTTTTGTTGCATTCGGTTGAGGAAGGTGATGTTTATTATTTTCGTTGCGTCCAAAGCTTGGATAAGCATTCGGTAGTTTTCACATTTGAAGGCATTCATCTTCCTAGCTATCGGAACTATATGGTACTGTCAAAATCCGTCGACAGTTTTTCCTGTTCATATATCTTATAAGTAAGTGCGTAAAAAGGTGTTTTATTCCTGTCCTTTCGCTTTGTGAATTTTGACTGGAATATTGTGGGCACACCGGGATTTGTTATTTTTCAGATTTTTGACGATCTATTTTAGTCCACAACTACTTGTGGGAGAGCGGTTTCTGTCAAGACACTTCCACTGCCCCAAGAACTAGCCTAACCTTCCGCCGTACAGTTGTCCAGTTCGCTTCAAACCCTGGACATAATAGAAAAGTATATCTAAAATGCTACAAATCTGTATTCCTTTTTGGATTGTTTGGATCACTGATTAGAATCCGATGTCGGAATTACAAAATTCAAAATGGCGCATCCAATTTCGGGGTTCAGAAATTCAGCAGATTCGAGTAAAACTTCGGGTATAAAGTATTATGAAGTCGCTGATAACGAATTGGAACTCAAAATTGGCATATTGAAATGTTTTATTCGATTTTTACATTTTTCAACCGAAATCGTGGTCAGTTGATAACTTGCGTCATTATTGTTTTCAGAAAGGTCACTGTGGAATGTTCACTGGGCAATGGTTCGCAAAGCAGATTTTTTACCTCAGGTAGTATCACTTTACCTTCTTCAATTGTCATTTTCGGGACTTTCGAGATGAATGGGTCCTAACGTGCCAGAAATCGACAGAATACGACATGCACCGTTTTCTCATGGGATTGTTTCGCGTGTTAAATCTCCTAAGTAACGCCGAATATCCTTATTCCGAGCTTCCTGTGTGTCTTCAGATAGCAGATCAATCGGCAACGCAGCAGCTTCGATTATGGCATATCCATGCAGAAAAACCAATTACACTGATGTCAGTATGGGACATTATTGCAGAAGATTGTGAGTGCGGTGAAGTTGCCAAACCAACTTTCGAGAAATATAAATTTTTAGCGTTCAGCGCCTCAGTCTGTGAAAATCGCACCCATGTAGGATCGTTTTCTTGTCTGTCTCTGTTTTAAGAAAATTTTTCTCAGGAATGGTCAGGTGTATCAAGTCAAATATATGTCACTTATTAACGTCTATGGTTTCATGGCGATGTAAAAATTTTAAGCTACTGTCACTTCTGTCAAAAGATGCGACCTTTTTATAACATATTTTGATACTCGAAAACTCACTCATCAGAACCTATAGGATGCTTTCCGTTGATGTAGAAACATGAAATTTGGCAGGAAGCGGGGTTTAACAGTACAAGTAAAGGAAAAAATCCCAGATTGCTAATTTGTAATTACATCACACGAAAAAATGTATTTTTGTCATTTTTTTATCCGTCCATAAGCCCGTTTGTTTGTCTCTTTGCTAGTTAAAACCCTTTTCTCTAGAAGAGTTTCACGTATCATGTTGAAATTTATGGCACATACTAAGGCCTATCGTCCCTTGGCGGCTTAAAAATGGCAAGCTCCTAAATCAGTGCAGTCAGAATATTCGGCCATTTACGTCACGTATTTTGACGCTCGTAAACTCACTCACCAAAACCTACATTGTACTTCCTGTTGACATAGAATCATGAAATCTGGCGAGAAGCAACATTTCACAGTACAAGTAATGTAAAAAATCTGAAACCTGTTACATTGTGATTATATAACATGAAAATATCTTTTACCATTTGAACATACATTGCGTTCATCATCCGTCAAAAGTATAATAGACGAAGGTTATTGCTTGCAAAATAAAACGTTTTAGTCATGTTTTAGTAAGTAAATATAAAATGTTTTATTAAATCTTCTGTCTCTGCAGACACTGATGAGCCAAAACATTATGATCACCTGCTTAATAGCATGTTTGTTTGTCTTTGGAACGTAGTACATAACTGATTCTGCGTATCAGAGATCCGACAGTTTGTTGGTATGTTTGTCGAGGTATGTGGCATTAGATGTGGCATTAGATGATTCGCATACGCAGTGATGGCGCCCAATAACGACCCAGCTGGTTTCCATAGGATCTACTTCAGACGAATTTGGTCGTCGAGGCATCAACGTGAGTTCAGTAGAAGGCTTTTTATACCACTGTAGGACGGGTGCGGCTCCGAGATGCAGACAATTTTACTGCTCAAAGGTGACATCGCCGCCGGGGAAGACATCAAGCATGAAGGTCCCTTGCAAGTGCAGGGTAATAACTGCCACAGTATATTACTGCTTCCACCAGCCTGCGAACGTAGCGCCCTACACGTTTCGAGCCGCCGTTCACCCTGATGGCGGTGTTTGTGGAGACGACCATCGAGATACTGCACCAAAAATGCGATTCACCGTAAGAGCCGACACCTTTCCATTGATCGAATCCCGATGGTCCGGTGGCCACTGAAAACGTAATTGACGATGTCGTTGGTTCAACATGTGAACACGGAGCTCTATGTGCCACAGCTTAAGCAGAGAACCGACTCGTGGAGGTAACATCTTGGACCTACTGATAACAAACAGACCCGAGCTTTTCGACTCTGTATGTGCAGAACAGGGAATCAGTGATCATAAGGCCGTTGCAGCATCCCTGAATGTGGAAGCTAATAGGAATATAAAAAAGGGAGGAAGGTATATCTGTTTAGCAAGAGTAATAGAAGGCAGATTTCAGACTACCTAACAGATCAAAACGAAAATTTCTGTTCCGACACTGACAATGTTGAGTGTTTATGGAAAAAATTCAAGGCGATCGTAAAATGCGTTTTAGACAGGTACGTGCCGAGTAAAACTGTGAGAGACGGGAAAAACCCACCGTGGTACAACAACAAAGTTAGGAAACTACTGCGAAAGCAAAGAGAGCTTCACTCCAAGTTTAAACGCAGCCAAAACCTCTCAGACAAACAGAAGCTAAACGATGTCAAAGTTAGCGTAAGGATGGCTATGCGTGAAGCCTTCAGTGAATTCGAAAGTAAAATCCTAGGAAGTTCTGGTCTTACGTTAAATCAGTAAGTGGCTCGAAACAGCATATCCAGAGACTCCGGGATGATGATGGCACTGAAACAGAGGTTGACACGCGTAAAGCTGAAATACTAAACTCCTTTTTCCAAAGCTGTTTCACAGAGGAAGACCGCACTGCAGTTCCTTCTCTAAATCCTCGCACAAACGAAAACGTGGCTGACATCGGAATAAGTGTCCAAAGAATAGAAAAGCAACTGGAATCACTCAACAGAGGAAAGTCCAATGGAACTGACGGGATACCAATTCGATTCTACACAGAGTACGCGAAAGATCTTGCCCCCCTTCTAACAGCTGTGTACCGCAAGTCTCTAGAGGAACGGAAGGTTCCAAATGATTGGAAAAGAGCACAGGTAGTCCCAGTCTTCAAGAAGGGTCGTCGAGCAAATGCGCAAAACTATAGACCTATATCTCTGACATCGATCTGTTGTAGAATTTTAGAACATGTTTTTTGCTCGTGTATCATGTCGTTTTTGGAAACCCAGAATCTACTCTGTAGGAATCAACATGGACTCCGGAAACAGCGATCGTGTGAGACCCAACTCGCTTTATTTGTTCATGAGACCCAGAAAATATTAGATACAGGCTCCCAGGTAGATGCCATTTTCCTTGACTTCCAGAAGGCGTTCAATACAGTTCCGCACTGTCGCCTGAAAATAAGAGCCTACGGAAGATGAGACCAGCTGTGTGGCTGGATTGAAGAGTTTTTAGCAAACAGAACACAGCATATAATTAAATGTGTCCTTTGAGACTCCCGTCTCGTTATTATCTCACGATAATGATAAAGATCTGAGAACACAGCATGTTGTTATCAATGGAGAGACGTCTACAGACGTTAAAGTAACCTCTGGCGTGCCACAGGGGAGTGTTATGGGACCATTGCTTTTCGCAATATGACCTAGTAGATGGTGTCGGAAGTTCCATGCGGCTTTTCGCTGATGATGCTGTAGTATACAGAGATGTTTCAGCATTAGAAAATTGTAGCGAAATGCAGGAAGATCTGCAGCGGATAGGCACTTGGTGCAGGGAGCGGCAACTGACCCTTATCATAGACAAATGTAATGTATTGCGAATACATAGAAAGAAGGATCCTTTATTGTATGATTATATGATAGCAGTTACTTCTGTAAAATATCTGGGAGTATGCGTCCGGAACGATTTGAAGTGGAATGATCATATAAAATTAATTGTTGGTAAGGCGGGTACCAGGTTGAGATTCATTGGGAGAGTCCTTAGAAAATGTTGTCCATCAACAAAGGAGGTGGCTTCCAAAACACTCGTTCGACCTATACTTGAGTATTGCTCATCAGTGTGGGATCCGTACCAGATCGGGTTGACGGAGGAGATAGAGAAGATCCAAAGAAGAGCGGCGCGTTTCGTCACAGGGTTATTTGGTAACCGTGATAGCGTTACGGAGATGTTTAACAAACTCAAGTGGCAAACTCTGCAAGAGAGGCGCTCTGCATCGCGGTGTAGCTTGCTCGCCAGGTTTCGAAAGGGTGCGTTTCTGGATGGGGTATCGAATATATTGCTTCCCCCTACTTATACCTCCCGAGGAGATCACGAATGTAAAATTAGAGAGATTAGAGCGCGCACGGAGGCTTTCAGACAGTCGTTCTTCCCTCGAACCATACGAGACTGGAACAGGAAAGGGAGGTAATGACAGTGGCACGTAGTGCCCTCCGCCACACAATGTTGGGTGGCTTGCGGAGTATAAGTGTAGATGTAGATGAACGGAGTGCTCCGAAACGCTTGTGCGTGCACCAGCATTATGCTCTTGCGGCAGAGATGCCACAGGTCTATCCTATTTGACAGGCTTCAGTCTGGAACCGCAGGTTCGAATCCTGCTTCGGGCATGGATGTGTGTGGTGTCCTTAGGTTAGTTACGTTTCGGTAGTTCTAAGTTCTAGGGGACTGATGACCTGAGATGTTAAGTCCCATAGTGCTCAGAGCCATTTGAACCATTTTGTAGCTTATTTCAAAATTTGCGAAAAAAATTATGAGGGCAAATGCGAATAACTCCCGAAGAATTGCACTGGAAACCCTAATGTCATATTTCTGTGCAGATAATAATTTATGAGATAATTGCAAGAATGAGAGAGCAATTTTTACCGCATGGCGCTACCGTACGGTAGAAAAATGACCGTCGACTAAAATCGTCCAATTATGTGCAGGAAAATACATACGAATTTGTTAAGGTGTGACGATGGAAAGATGGAGCCACGAAAAGGAAATTTTGTAGCCAACAATTTCGGATAATGTCGGTAGTTAGTTTTGAGTCGATATGCGTCATTCCGAAGGTTAAGAAATGTTTTGAAAACACCTTCTGGAGTGCTAGACATCTTATTTTACCCTGACAACTAGGCAGGATCGCTGTCATATATCAATACAGGCCACACAAGGCACACGTCATATCGACTCGAGACTGGGATGACACGGCAGCACTGGGCTAGAATGCACCAGCGCAAACTACACAAAGTCTCGCGGTACTAACGCGAGAGGTCGGAACGGGTAGTTTCGTTGATTGCATGCGTGTGCAGAACGGTAATCCGTAGGTCGTGGGGTCGAGCTCCTCTCCGGGAACTTTTTTTATTTTTAATTTTTACGCTCCATAGACAACGCTGCAAATAAATCGAAAAAAACTTTCATGCATTGTTGTATTAATATATTCATATAAGGCTTGAAAAGTAAAAGGGAAATAGGACTTTGGAAAAAAATTTCTGGAAGCAATTAGAAGGCGAACACTAGAACTTCGTATATAAAATAACAAAGTTTTGGTATTTTCAGCTTATGATTTACAAGTGCTTAGGAGACAATCATCGTAAAAACAGGGGAAGCAGTGATTTTCTCGGTACCTTGCACAGGTTGCAAATGCCGTATCTTCACAATTACATGGTTGTTTTAATTTATACATACAACTGACATTCAAAAAAAGGTTCTCTCTCGTCGGCGAAGATAACTGGTGACGTACAATGGAATGTGTTTTGATGCATGTTTCTCGGGATGTGAATTCTTTTTATCTCTCGACGAGGTAACAGCAGTTTGGAAGCTGTTTGGTCAAATTCTTTAACTGTCGATAAAAACAGTCATCACAGGGTTGCACCAGCGGTGCCCATTTGGGTGAAACAGTTTAATACTGCACGATGACAACCCTTCTTCATCTTGAAAACTCTCATCGCCTAAGTGCTGATTTGATCGTCTTTCCATCGAGTTAGTTAAGAGATGAAATTTGTTCTCCTGGACAGCTTAACTACGTCAAATTGTTTTTGGATAAGTCTGTTGTAAGTAGAAGTAATGACGACATTGCTACATTTTGCCGCATAGTCATTCAACGTTTTTTGAATTCTCGGTTCAAATGTGCCAGTGCTCTCTTGTTGACATACGTAGACTGTCCACAATAATCTACCGGAAAGGGTTATAGCACACTGCGCTGTATACGAGTGGGTAACTTTGTTCGTATTTTGGTTTATTTGCAGTGAACTAAAGTGAAAATTAAAAAAATAGAAGGAAATGATTTCAGCATAGGGGCTGCAGCCCACAACCTTTCAGCTATGGTTCTGTAGTTTCTCTGGTGCGCCAGCCGCTGCCTGGAAACGGTGCTGTCATGAATGCCTCGTGCCTCGCCCGACTCGCGCCAAAACTGCAATTTTTTCTAAACTCTTTGAGTTCCCACATCTTTCACTTTCATTTCTGGCCAAGCTCTGCGTACAGTAATAGAAATCAGTATAAAGACAGGGTTCCACGAAAGTAATACAACATTGTCTGAAGCATACATGCTTCGAATTTTCTATGAAAGTAACTGGTACGTGTAAGGCATAAACGTTGACAACGGAATTACATAATTTCTTTCGTAACACGAGTAACAAAATAAAGCGTTTACATTTCCTGGGTGGAAATTGGTACAAAGACACTTGAAGCAAACCAAGCGGAAGATACAGAGGCGAGCGAGTGCACCGCGACTTACCCCAGTTGACCACAATTTAGTATGAAATTAAAAATCAAAATTTATGTTTAAAACTTTGTTAAATTATAGTTTAGTGTAATAATGTTCCAAATACCAAGTCTTGATGTTCTAAACTTAATAGTTTACGGAAAAATGCTGTTTTAAGAGAAAAACTAGATACGCTAAATAATATCGCTAGGAAGCCAGAATTTGGTCAGAAGGTGCAGTTAGAAGTTATAAATAAATGATGCTGGTTTCCGAAACCATAAAACAAAAATTAACGCCAGAATCCACGTTTTTCGGAAAAATAATGGACTTAGAAACTTGAAAATTTGTTTTATGCTTCAGTACACCCCAAAAATAATAACAGAGAGTCCACGTTAATCTACCTCTTACAGTTTTTGAGTAATTAAATAAAAACTAATTTTGTAACTAAAATGTACGTAAGTGTTGTAGGTTAAGTACTTGAAATTTTAATGATAGAGGATTTTGGTTAAACCAGATGATAAAATATATCAAATAATAGAGTTGGACCAAGTTTAAGACTTGTAACATAAATAGCAACTGATATGTCTTAGCAAAAGTCTGGTTCAGAGGCAACAATTTACCATTAGTTCCAAAAATAAATTCTATTAAGCAAAGTTTTCATTCTAGCGAGTTGAAACTTTCTACGTGCTTTCAAACTGCTTATCTGCATACCAGCAAAAATTAAGAAGTTTCTGAAGTAATTGGTAACTATATTATCAAAGATTATGTGCCCGAGATAGCGGTCACTTGTAGACAGCCGCCGTATGCAGACAGACGGAGACAACAGGTGTTTTCTCGGCAGTCCGCACCGGCACCTTATAAATACAGCCTCTGAAGCATTAGGAAGGTTCACTTCGCTCTCAGACACTGTGAGGTCCACGCCAGTTAAACGTCTTGTCGCGCTCTGCCTCAGATGACGTCAGAACTGAGCTGTGACAAGCGCGTATTTGGCAGTGAAAATGGATAGTGAACTCGCGAGGACTGTACACCGTCCTGGATCGTTTAGAATTCGGTAAAATAACTGTTAGTGTGCCGTCCGTGTGAAATTCAATTCCGCATGGCAAGTGGTGAATTTATTTCCACTTTTAGGGCGAGCATTAATTTTTTAACATTTATTGCGAACTTTCAATTGAGTGATGTTAGTCAGGACGAAAAACAATCTGGCAGGAAGTTACCGTAGAGGTCGCCTCTGAACTGCTAAAGGTGCCGTTAGATTAGACAGACTTGTTTTCAATTGAACATAACGCAATTTTAAGTATTGTTTGTGAGAAACTTTAATTAAATTAAATCTTGATTGGAACTTTAAACTTTTGCTGAAGTCATAGCCCTGATCTCGCAAAGAAATGGGGAACAGACACTTTTCTTTCAGTGGGTTGGACCGGAATGTGGCCGTGCACACTGGAAACTAAGGTCAGTATGTTTCCGTTCGCTTTCTAGCTGACCACCAAATTAGTTGCCAGGTTCAGGGGATTAAAGACGGCATCAAAGCTTTAGACCGGCGAAGTAACTTACACGACACCCCACACACTCACTGTTCTGTTGTCTTACTGCATTGTTAGTACTTCGTCCAACCTCTGTTCTTCCTAATTTCCTCACAAATTCCCTTCGGCGTCGATTTCGATAGGGTTCGTAGTTCTTGCAGTGAAACTGTCGCCCACTAGTTTCGTGTCGCTTTTTTCAGCTCATATACGGCCTCAGATTGCTTTCCATTTGCAAATATGCCCCAATCGTTTTCGACGGGTTTCATATCCGGGCCACGTTCACACCGAGTAAGACATCGATATTTTTATCTTCAAACTGCTTTTTGGTTGTAGCACAAACATACGCAGATGTATGATCTTGGGGAAACATTACACTTTTGCCCCCTAGGTACTGATGAATTGTAACGAGTTCTGTCTCTAGTACTTCAGTGTACATGTTACAATTCGTTCTCGTGTTCAGCCAAGCAGTGCATGACTTACCTGCTGCCCAGATCGTAACACTTGCATCATCAAAGTTTCTGCTCATTCCAACCCAGCCTGTTTATGTTTGGCTGTTGCAGCGGATTTCTGCAATCGCTGAAAACTGAGCGCAGCTTTATCAGTGACGAATGAAAACTGAGCGGAGCACATAGGAATAACAAGCTGCACTGCAACTGCAGTTAATATGAAGATGTACGAATTTTGAAGGAAACTAATGCTCGTCTTCGCGAATACATATATGTCCACTTGATACCATGTCAAGGTTTCATAAAGAAAAAGGTCTTTCATCGGGATAATTCAGCATCCACTAAAGCTATTTTACTCGCGGGTAAACTGAGCTGAGAGACGTGAGGTTCGAATTGTTAGAAGATTCACCCTGTTTATCGGACGTGGCAGCATCTGGTATTTTTCACATATTTAGGCCTGCGTGATCAACGAGAAGACTGAGGCAGCTTGTAATCGATATGCTGAAGGAGTTCTGGGTTGGATTTGGATGGAGTATACCGACTGAACAAAAACATTGATTTAAGAGCATTCGCTTAAGACGAGAATACGTCTTAAAAATTAAGGGTACTTTTGACATAAGAACTCATAGTTCTCCACTGCCAAGTTGATAAATTTCTCTTACACCGAGTGCAAGAAGGGTAGCAGAAGTGGTTCGCAAAATCATCGTCCACTGTCACCGACTACTATCAGACGTATGATTTCAAAATCTATTGTGACAGGTATTTCTGACAGGTATTTCCAACAGACCTCGTCCGAGCCGACCAGCATGGATTCCGGAAAACACCAGTCTCGCGAAAACCAGAATTTGAAAAACATGAATCAGTGCAGTACTTCTTGACCGCCGAAAAGCATTTGACTCGTACCGCAATGATGCCTACTAACGAAACAACAATCGTGTTAACTCCTGTGATTCGAGTGCGGATTGTTTGATCGCGAGGATGCAAAATCTTATCTTGTATGGAGAGTCACCGACATATCTAGAAGTATCTTCTGGTGTGTCCCAGGGAAGTGTGTTGGGATCGTCCCTTTTCATGTTCTGTGTTACTGAACTAGCAGCCAATATTAGTAGTGAGCTCAGGCTTTTCACAGATTACGCAGTATCTATAAAGAAGTACTGTTTAAAAAGAGCGGCGCAGATATAGAGTCAGGTCTTGATAAGAGTTCAAAGTGGTGCAGTTGCTTTAAACGTTCATAAATGCAAAATTGTGCACTTCATAAATCGCCAGAACATAGTTTTCTATAATGAATCAGAACTTGAATCCGCACACACTGGAATCGTACAAATACGAATGTATTGGCGATATACAATTTAATGATCACATAGGACGTCATACGGAAAGCAAGGGAAGGCTGTCGGTTAGCGGATACGGGAGGATTGCAGTCAGGTTACAAAGGTGACTGCTCGCAGAACAACGCGCGCGTTACGTGCCATAGCATTGCTTAAATGCGTGAAACCCATAGCGGCTGGGGAGGCTGTTGTGATCTCCAGACCTGACTCAGCTCTGACTGCCCGCAGAACAACTCGCGCGTTACGTGCCATAGCATTGCTCAAATGCATGAAACCCATAGCGGCTGGGGAGGCTGTTGTGATCTCCAGACCTGACTCAGCTCTCCACTGCACGACGCTACCCTATCCTCTGCGAGCCTGCTCACGTGTGCCTGGCTATTGCGACCCACATCCACTGAAACCTGACTGCTGTAGCTAGCCTGAGTCTCCCGAACTTCCCTCTGCTCCCAGACTGAGGATTCTTTCATGCCTCGGGATGTGTCCTACCAATCGGCCTCTTCTATTAGTGAAATTGTGCCAGAATTTAGTTTCTCCCCAATTCGATTCAAGAGGTTGAACCGTGATTTATTTTCAAAGAATATTCTTAAGAATTTATTTATTAGCGATTCATCAATAACTATGTAAGCATGGGAGTAGTTGCCAGGGAGTAGCTGATGAAATCATAACCAAATTCCTTTTAACAAATGGGAATTTTATTCAATTTAATAGTGCCTAAACATTTTTTAAAAGAAACAGATTTAAAATTGTAATCAGAAAGCACCCCCTAAATATCAAAGTTACAATTTACTCAGAGGCAGAAAGAAACAAGTTTTGACTGTATGAGCTTTCGGGCAGAGAACCTTGCCGCTCCCTTTTGACACTGCCGTAGTTACGACCGCTCACAACAGCCTCTGAAAGACTACACTGCTGCAAATCTTCAACACACCAGATAACTTTAAACTAAAAGATTTAACAATTTACACAAGCACGCTATGCATCCCCCTGTAGGAGGGATGGAAATGGTACAAAACACTAACGATTAAAATATTAACCTTGCCACCGAAGATGCAACTTGATTTTAACTTCTAAGAAAAGTCTTATGAGCCGGCCGCGGTGCTCTCGCGGTTGTAGGCGCGCAGTCCGGAACCGTGCGACTGCTACGGTCGCAGGTTCGAATCCTGCCTCGGGCATGGATGTGTGTGATGTCCTTAGGTTAGTTAGGTTTAAGTAGTTCTAAGTTCTAAAGGACTAATGATCACAGCTGTTAAGTCCCACAGTGCTTAGAGCCATTTGAACCATTTGAAAAGTATTATGGTGAAAGGTTGACAACTTTATATACTGAAATGATTATTTAAATAAAAGCCCATGAAATGCAATCTTATATAAAATTCTACAAGGTTGGCCAAACAATAGTTAAGATGCTCTACAGTACATAGATACCGCCTCTGAAAATCATAGCCAATAATATCAAAGTTTCCAAAGATCAAAACATATTTCAGGTATTAGGCCATTACACTCCAAGCAATAAATTCGTTAATACACCAAATCTGACAAACATGACAGAGGCAGCTACTAACATACCGTAGATTGATAGGGAGATTACCTAACAACCCGAACCGCAGGTTGCTCTAACGCGCCCTTAATCCACAAAGAAAAAACTGGCCACCCAATTTATAAACAACCACCTTCCCTTGGGTGGGCAAACGGAGAAGAATGGTGGGACGACACCAAAGCAAAATGGCTGGTGATCTCACCAAGAAAACAAGTAGAATTTGACAAGAGTAAATCAAACAATATATCACCAATCACTTAACCAATAAACTGCGATTTCTCGAGAAGACTTGGCGCAGCACCCTCAAATCGCTCTCCCGAACTGTCGGCTGCCAGCCGCTTCGACGGATGCAGGAAGGCGCGCCGATCTCCTTTCTCACGGCGTCGCAGCTCGCACCGGCCAGACATGTCGTGGGTTGACTCCTGTTGCTCTCGTGTCGACCGCGAAGCCACTACCCCTCGCTATACGCAGCGGCCCACTGGACTCACGTGGCGACCTCACATGCGCCGACACTCAAGACGGACAAGTCATCTTGTCTCTCAGTGCGCGACCGACCAACCGATCGATCCAACCGTCAATGACCATTGCCTGAGCAAACTCGAGCAGACTGGCGGCCTAACGCGCAGACTCAGATGCAAGAACTAAGCCCCCAACCGGGCGACCACTCCCTGAGTTCTCTTACTGGCGGATTGGAAAGACGCTCATTTTGCCGGCTTTAAAGGTTGACCCGAACGAGAGAGATACTAGCACTCCGAAAGACAGACAGACAATAGCTGCTTAACAAATGCGGACGAGAGACAGACTAGCAAGTTGGGGACGAGAGACTGACCCAGACTGACTCACTGGCGATCGCATAGCGCCCCTTAAATGCAAGTGAACAGGCAACCTTTCCCCTCTCCCACCAGAGGGACACACCAAAGCTGCGATTGCCACAGCGGCGCCACCGCCAGAAACGGAGGGCGACTGCTTCACACTACGCACTGCGGCGCGCTCTTCAAAACAGGGATTTTCTACCACGGCTCAGAGCTCTTCACTGACTAACAGATCTACTCATATAATCTCGAGTAATCTGATGTAGCGCCGTATTTCAAAAGCTTCTATTCTCTTCCTGTCTGAAGTGTTTATCGTGCACATTTCACTTGAGTACAAGACTGCGCTCCATACAGGAAAAAACTTCGGAAGACTTAGATTTGTATTCCACGGTAACAAATTTCTCTACTTCAGAACAATTCTCCTTGTTATTGCCAATCGGCATTTTATCTCCTCTCCTACTTCGGCCGCCGTCAGTTATTTTGCTGCCCGTAGAGAAAATGTAGTGGACAGCTTCTAGCGTTTTAGTTTCTAATTTAATCTGTCTGCATCATCTAATTTAATTGGACTGCTTTCCATTACCCTCGATTACTTTTGTTGATGTTTATCGTATAACCCGTTTTCAAGACATCCTTACCGCTGAACTCATGTTCCAAGACATTTCATGTCTATAAAACAATTACGATATCTGAGGAATCTCAAAGTTTTTATTTCTTCTCCTGAACTTTAATCTTCTTTTAAATTACTGCTTGGCTTCCTTTATTGCTTTCTCAGTGTATAAATCAAATGACGTCGGGGATATTGAGTTACGAGAAGAAGGGGAGCATGATCGGAAACAGGTTTTTGTTTGACCAATTTGAAAGCGTCACGGAGAGCTGAAAAACGTAGCGTGGAGGAAACTTCACGATAGACGCCAACTATTCCGTGAAAACCTACTTAGGAAGTTTAAACGTCGGGTGTTAATCTAAGAATGTCGAAATGTACTACAGGGAGCGGCTGATGTAAGTTGCGTTGCCTGTCTTAATGTGCATGAAATATTTTGACGCCCAGTTTCATTTCGCCGTTGCTATATAACGTAGTACCGGAAGGAAAAATGCAGCGCCCTAGAGGACAAAGCCATTTTATTGGCAAGTGATGTCACAGATACGTCATCATTGCAGGAGCGTACACTCACACCAAAGAAACTCATACTGCACAGTAAAGGGCTGCCAACCAGACGCATCAATACCTGTGGTAGCAAGGCAGGCGTGTAGACTCTTATGAGACTGCCATAATGGTACCGAATGGCATTATGCGATAGATTGTCGCAAGAATCTTGCGTCCGTTGCAATTCTACAATGGATGTTTCTGGTCCTGGACAAAGGGTAAGTTCCCGCTTCACCGTGTCCCATGTTTTTCTGCTGGCCAGGACAGCTGTTGTTCACCACGAAGAGCACTTTGCGTCCATCCGTATGCGGACGTGCATTTTCCTGCTGAAAAAGCACGTCACGGAAATGCCTGGGCTAGCAGGACAGAGCGGATTAGGTTGCGGAAAGGGGCCGAAATGAGTTCCTGGCACTTGCACTCTACATATAAACTTTATTTATCAACACACAATATTACAATAAGGATGCAAATCACTCAAAACTTTAATTGATCTCCCTTGATTAACTTTAGATCGCCTGAAGGCCACAGTCAAAATCCAAGAAACAAGGCCCAAGCAAGAAACTGAAATACAAGGTTCTTCTGGAGGTTTCACCCAAAAAAGTTTCTAAATCTTCAACCTAAACAGACTGAAGGCCTTTTTTTTGGGTCATCAGTCTACTGATTGGTTTGATGCGGCCCGCCACGAATTCCTCCCCTGTGCTAACCTCTTCATCTCAGAGTAGCACTTGCAACCTACGTCCTCAATTATTTGCTTGACGTATTCCAATCTCTGTCTTCCTCTACAGTTTTTGCCCTCTACAGCTCCCTCTAGTACCATGGAAGTCATTCCCTCATGTCTTAGCAGATGTCCTATCGTCCTGTTCCTTCTCCTTATCAGTGTTTTCCACATATTCCTTTCCTCTCCGATTCTGCGTAGAACCTCCTCATTCCTTACCTTATTAGTCCACCTAATTTTCAACATTCGACTATAGCACCACATCTCAAATGCTTCGATTCTCTTCTGCTCCGGTTTTCCCACAGTCCATGTTTCACTACCATACAATGCTGTACTCCAGACGTACATCCTCAGAAATTTCTTCCTCAAATTAAGGCCGGTATTTGATATTAATATACTTCTCTTGGCCAGAAATACCTTTTTTGCCATAGCGAGTCTGATTTTGATGTCCTCCTTGCTCCGTCCGTCATTGGTTATTTTACTGCCTAGGTAGCAGAATTCCTTAACTTCAGTGACTTCGTGAACATCAATCCTGATGTTAAGTTTCTCGCTGTTCTCATTTCTACTACTTCTCATTACCTTTGTCTTTCTCCGATTTACTCTCAAACCATACAGTGTACTCATTAGACTGTTCATTCCGTTCAGATCATTTAATTCTTCTTCACTTTCACTCAGGATAGCAATGTCATCAGCGAATCGTATCATTGATATCCTTTCACCTTGTACTTTAATTCCACTCCTGAACCTTTCTTTTATTTCCATCATTGCTTCCTCGATGTACAGATTGAAGAGTAGGGGGGAAAGGCTACAGCCCTGTCTTACACCCTTCTTATACGAGCACTGCGTTCTTGATCGTCCACTCTTATTATTCCCTCTTGGTTGTTGTACATCTTATATATGACCCGTCTCTCACTATAGCTTACCCCAAATTTTCAGAATCTTGAACAGCTTGCACCATTTTATATTGTCGAACGCTTTTTCCAGGTCGACAGATCCTATGAACGTGTCTTGATTTTTCTTTATCCTTGCTTCCATTATTAGACGTAACGTCAGAATTGCCTCTCTCGTGCCTTTACTTTTCTTAAAGCCAAACTGATCTTCAACTAGCGCATTCTCAATTTTCTTTTCCATTCTTCTGTATATTATTCTTGTAAGCATCTTCGATGCATGAGCTGTTAAGCTGATTGTGCGATAATTCTCGCACTTGTCAGCTCTTGCCGTCTTCGAAATTGTGTGGATGATGCTTTTCCGAAAGTCAGATGGTATGTCGCCAGACTCATATATTCTACACACCAACCTGAATAGTCGTTTTGTTGCCACTTCCCCTAATGATTTTAGAAATTCTGATGGAATGTTACCTATCCCTTCTGCCTTATTTGACCGTAAGTCCTCCAAAGCTCTTTTAAATTCCGATTCTAATACTGGATCCCCTATCTCTTCTAAATCGACTCCTGTTTCTTCTTCTATCACATCAGTCAAATCGTCACCCTCATAGAGGCTTTCAATGTATTCTTTCCACCTATCTGCTCTGTCCTCTGCATTTAACAGTGGAATTCCCGTTGCACTCTTAATGTTACCACCGTTGCTTTTAATGTCAACAAAGGTTGTTTTGACTTTCCTGTATGCTGAGTCTGTCCTTCCGACAATCATATCTTTTTCGATGTCTTCGCATTTTTCCTGCAGCCATTTCGTCTTAGCTTTCCTGCACTTCCTATTTATTTCATTCCTCAGCGACTTGTATTTCTGTATTACTGATTTTCCCGGAACATGTTTGTACTTCCTCCTTTCAGCAATCAACGTTACGTCTCTTTAATGCAGTGGTTTCCATTGCCTTCTGCATCCTCATGTCGTTGATCATTGCTGATTCTTCCAACTTTAGGGTCAATTTCCCACCCCTAGGACAAGAGAGTGCCCTGAACCTCTATCCGCTTCTCCGCCCTCTTTGACAAGGCCGTTGACAGAATGAGGCTGACTTCTTATGCCGGAAGTCTTCGGCCGCAAATGCTGATTATTTATCAAAATTTAGGCAGTGGCGGGTATCGAACCCGGGACCGAAGACGTTTTTGATTATGAATCAAAGACGCTACCCCTAGACCACGGGCACATCTCCTGAAGGCCTTAGCAATTTAATTTTAATTTAACTTGGCTGGAGGCCACATGTTAAGCAATAACAAGAGTTACAATCAAAAGGCAGAAGGCCTTATCTTAAAACATTTCATGCAAAATTCGCTGAAGGCCCCTATAAAAAATAACAATTTCATGCCTTAAGGGCAAGACAACATCATTAATTTAAGAGATATTGATACTCGGCTGAAGGCCACTCATCAACCAAATTACTAAAACCCAGGCAGGGAAATTACTATGTAACACACAAGGAACGGCGCTCAGAAGTTTACAAAGATCGGCCCAGGATTGTAACACTAACGCCCATTTAGGTGAGACAGGCAGCGTCTCCAACGAATTCTTAATCTGAAGGCAGCCCAACTGACAGACAGCCGGCCGACCAATCAACAAAATCAGTCCCGCTCCAAGCAACCAGCAAAACGACCACAAGATGTCAATACAACTACAAGGACCAACAACATCTCAGCTGTCGAACTAAACGCTGTGCTGGACAGCAACAACACGACGAGGAAAATACTCTGGCGCAAATTACGTCAACGACCAGGTGAGGTGACCGTAAATCCGAGTGTCACAAAGCAGAAGATGCCGCTGGTGAAATTCAACAACAGGGAATAAATTAAGTTCAACTCCACAGGAAGACGGTTCGAATCTTAGCCGACTTGAATACACACATACTCGTGGGAATGTCGCAAAAGCGACAACCCGGGTCAAACGAAAAAATGTAAACAGTTGAAACTCGATAGTAGGTTAAGTGAGGACTCAACTTTCATGTCCAAGATCGGAGGGCGACGAAGTTGGTAGCACTCGGAAGTAGCACCTCACATCCCAACCGCGCGTGCACACCGCCAGCGGAGATTTCCTCGCTGCTCCACGCCAACCGACCGACTGGCCAGGCCCGGAAATGGTGAAAGGACCAAATATACGTCGGCCGATGAGACGACCAACCGAACGACCAACCAGGTGTCGTCCCGTGCCAATCTCCCTCCGTCGGACAGTTCGTGTGTTTCGTCAGCGCTCGGCGAGCGCTGGCTGTCGGCGCCTCACCGGGGCTCCGTCCCCGACTTCACTGCTGCTGCGTCCCGACTGCACTGCGAGACACACGACGACCCGGAAATACTATCGGTCGCTCCAGAGATGGTACTACAGTGCACTTATCGATACGCGCTGCTGCTGCCGCTCACGGGCAAGTGAGGCAGGAAGTTAGTGATGCCAGTAAATGGAATAATGAAACGAGGCGGCAGTACCGTAACAGAAGATGACAAACAACATACGGCATGAACACGAGCCGTGCACTGCTCAGTCACCTTCCTTCGTAATGAATGGCACTAGTACGCGGATGACAACCTGCAGTACGTAGTGGACATTGGTTACTTCACGCTGCAGAAATACCAAATGTGACCGCGAGTTGTATCTAATGGCCCCCACACATCGAAGCCGGATGCGGGACCTGTGTGTCATGGACGAATGCACTCTGTAATAAGCAACTCACCAGGTCTCCGCCATACACGTCCACAACAATTACATAAAGACACTGAAGACAACCCAGCGCTATTCCAGTCTCTCACGACACCAGAGTAGCCGTGCTTGTTGGTGCTGTGGTGTCAGCGGTAGCCCCGACGCAGGTACACGTGATCTGCAAGGAAACTGTGGCCAGTGGTGTTTTGTGAAACATTAGATGCAACATCTACCCAGATTTCTTCCACGGACGACGATCGACCGGCCACTGCTGCTCGCACGGTGCGTCGCTCTTGATGTGCTTTCTGTCCTACGTTGAAGTCCAGAATCTGGTGTACGGGTGCGTCAGTGTTTCACGGTGCACTGCTGAAAACAGCAGCACACCAGTGGCACATCGCGCCCAGCATGTGCAGCAGTCTGTCGACGCGTCCATTCAGTTTCTTGCAAGCCCACAGTGCGACACCGCTGAAATGACTGAAACCGTTCGACAGGGGTACGGAGTCGTCATCGATGCGTGGTTGTAATTTAGAATGAACGTTGCAAACGCTTTTGATCTCTATAAAGAGAGATTGTACGGGTACAGCCTGTGTGGTATACACTACTTCTAACAAACACCGAACAACGCGCTCCAGTACGCGGCCGCCAAATACATCGCTGGCAGCACTTCTCTGGGCGGCCCGCTGCTTCCATCGCTGGCCGTCTTCACAAGCACGCTCCCTTACGTGGCCGAGAAATACATCGCTGGCCGTACTTCTCCGGGCGGCTCGCGGCTACCATCGCTGGCCGCGTTCGCGCGCGCGCGTTTGTCAGCACTCAGCAATTGGCTACGCCAGGAAACATTGCGACTGGTTTTCCCTGCGATTCCGGCCGACGGCTCCACTAACTAGCAAGCCTTATATAAACCCGGGCGCCGCCGCACACGACAGTTCTGATCGGGAAGTGCAGCACGCCGTGTTTCAGCTGCTTGTGGGTGACTCGCCGCTTCACTCGTGGTTACCTTGCTGCTCGGCGGAAATCTTGCGACCACTCGGAGAGACAACTTCACTGGAATAATTAGGGGACGTGCACCCCACCATGCACATTTGGACATTGGTATAACCAAACTTTAATTATGCGTTACTTCTAAGTGTGAGCCTGGGTAGACGCTTGGCTAACATAATTGTTATTGTCTTATTTCTGGTTATAACAGCCTGCAGAGTAATAACAGAGGGTTCACACACAGCTCTCATGACCTTTGTCTGATCACCAGTGACCGTGACAAGAGGATCACTAACTCTATATGACGCTGGACACAGTCTTTCAGGGCGTCACATTCTTTGTGTATGTATGGCACGCGTAGGGAGAATTAAACTACAGCGCGCACAGAAACATTTAAATGCCCGTTCTTCCACCGTGCCGTGGTGGTAATTACCTTCTGCCGTACGCTTCGCAGCACTTTGCAAATGGTTCAAATGGCTCTGAGCACTATGGGACTCAACTGCTGTGGTCGTCAGTCCCCTAGAACTTAGAACTACTTAAACCTAACTAACCTAAGGACGTCACACACATCCATGCCTGAGGCAGGATTCGAACCTGCGACCGTAGCAGTCGCACGGCACTTTGCAGAGTACGCCTGCAGATATCGAGCTACCGGCAGCGGTGCGGCACTCGGAACTGGATTGGGTTGGGTTGATTTGGGGCAGAAGACCGAACTGCAAGGTCAACGGTCTTATCGGATAAGGGAAGGATGCGGAAGGAAGTGGGCCGTGGCCTTTGAAAGGAATTATCCCGGCATTTGCCTGAAGCGATTTAGGGAAATTACAGAAAACCTAAATGAGGATGGCCGGACGCGGGATTGAAACGTCATCGTCCAAAATGCGAGTCCCGTGTGCTAAGCACTGCGCCACCTCGCTCGGTCACTCAGGACTGGACAGGGCGTGCGGCTATGCATCTCAGACACAGCAAGAGCCGGCACAGCTGCGGTCTCTGCAGACGAGGTCTCCTGGCTGGCAGCCAGGGACTGCCAGTAGATAAATCCAGTGTGCTGTGCCCAAGTGGGCCGAGAAGGAGGGGGCCGCTACACTGCCATTACACGATAGGCGACCAATCACTGGAAACGGTAACTACCGTAAAATACACAGAGTAAACTTCCGGAGCGACCTGAATAAGAACGATCATCGAAAACAAGCAGTAAGAAAACGAGAGGCCGCATTCAGATTCAGTGGGAGACTGCTAAGGAAATGCAATTCATCCACGAGGGCAGTGTCGCACGAAGCACTCGAGCAACCGATTCTTGAGTGTCGTTCTGGGCCGCTTACCAAACACGATTAATACAACAGTTAGGACACATCCGACTGAGAGCGGTGCGTTTCGTCACGGGATCTTTTACTCTGCGGCAGAGAGTTACGGAGGCGCTCAACAAACTCTAATGGCAGGCCCTACAATAAGACAGGTGTTGTGCAGCGCGGACAGCCTTTTACTGTTGAACTGCGGAGAGCGCGCGGTGCGCACGACGGGAGTTCAATCTGGTGCAGGGCTACGTCACGACGCGGCGCGGTCCTCTGTGTGCTCACTCTGCCGCCGCTCAGAGCCGCGCGCCTGTCTGGGATCACAGCATTGCGCCATCTCGCCTCGCCTCCAAGCGCCAGCGGCCCCTGTGTCGGCTGCCGTGGAGGTGTGTGCAGCTCCGCCAAATAGTCTAGACCAGGGAGCCCCAAACTGTTTTGGACAAGTGACCCCTTTTTCAAAATGAACTGTTACCTCAGACCCCCACGGCCAAATTACCTACTTTTAAGATCAACCCCCTTATTCATAATGGTCACTTCACTTAATTTAGCTATGTAATAACTTTGTAATCTCTTGAAACAAATGAGTACTTATATGAGTTATTATCGTTCGGGCCCCAACGAATTTCAAAAGGCAAATGAACTCTCAACCTAAGTTCAAGCTCATTAAATAGTAAAATATCAGGAACATGTTTGTACTTGATCACGAATTCGTTCGTGTTAAATCGCGTAAGCGTCTAATAGAGAGCAAGTGAAAACACGCCACTGAAAGACGTACGCTCGAACTCATTATCTTGCACAAACTTGTCCACACAGATCTGCCGAGTTTTTAATCTTGTACTAACTTGAGACTTTGCATTACTACAACAATACTTCACTCCTGAAAATGGAAAAAAGAACACATTGACACCGGTGTCTCAGACCCACCATACTTGCTCCGGACACTGCGAGAGGGCTGTACAAGCAATGATCACACGCACGGCACAGCGGACACACCAGGAACCGCGGTGTTGGCCGTCGAATGGCGCTAGCTGCGCAGCATTTGTGCACCGCCGCCGTCAGTGTCAGCCAGTTTGCCGTGGCATACGGAGCTCCATCGCAGTCTTTAACACTGGTAGCATGCCGCGACAGCGTGGACGTGAACCGTATGTGCAGTTGACGGACTTTGAGCGAGGGCGTATAGTGGGCATGCGGGAGGCCGGGTGGACGTACCGCCGAAATGCTCAACACGTGGGGCGTGAGGTCTCCACAGTACATCGATGTTGTCGCCAGTGGTCGGCGGAAGGTGCACGTGCCCGTCGACCTGGGACCGGACTGCACCGACGCACGGATGCACGCCAAGACCGTAGGATCCTACGCAGTGCCGTAGGGGACTGCACCGCCACTTCCCAGCAAATTAGGGACACTGTTGCTCCTGGGGTATCGGCGAGGACCATTCGCAACCGTCTCCATGAAGCTGGGCTACGGTCCCGCACACCGTTAGGCCGTCTTCCGCTCACGCCCCAACATCGTGCAGCCCGCCTCCAGTGGTGTCGCGACAGGCGTGAATGGAGGGACGAATGGAGACGTGTCGTCTTCAGCGATGAGAGTCACTTCTGCCTTGGTGCCAGTGATGGTCGTATGCGTGTTTGGCGCCGTGCAGGTGAGCGCCACAATCAGGACTGCATACGACCGAGGCACACAGGGCCAACACCCAGCATCATGGTGCGGGGAGCGATCTCCTACACTGGCCGTACACCTCTGGTGATCGTCGAGGGGTACATCCAAACCGTCATCGAACCCATCGTTCTACCATTCCTAGACCGGCAAGGGAACTTGCTGTTCCAACAGGACAATGCACGTCCGCATGTATCCCGTGCCACCCAACGTGCTCTAGAAGGTGTAAGTCAACTACCCTGGCCAGCAAGATCTCCGGATCTGTCCCCCATTGAGCATGTTTGGGACTGGATGAAGCGTCGTCTCACGCGGTCTGCACGTCCAGCACGGACGCTGGTCCAACTGAGGCGTCAGGTGGAAATGGTATGGCAAGCCGTTCCACAGGACTACATCCAGCATCTCTACGATCGTCTCCATGGGAGAATAGCAGCCTGCATTGCTGCGAAAGGTGGATATACACTGTACTAGTGCCGACATTGTGCATGCTCTGTTGCCTGTGTCTATGTGCCTGTGGTTCTGTCAGTGTGATCATGTGATGTATCTGACCCCAGGAATGTGTCAATAAAGTTTCCCCTTCCTGGGACAATGAATTCACGGTGTTCTTATTTCAATTTCCAGGAGTGTATTTCCTACAAAAATACTAATCATTCTTAGTACACGTAACACAACATAAACAATACAGTACCTACCTATCTTGAAAGTTTTAAATAAGAGCTTGTGTTAATTTAATAGGGGTCGATTTTTAGACGTCGGCGACCGCCAGAATCAGTTTTCGTTTATGTCGACCCCTAGGAAACCGATATCGACACCAAGGGGTCGATATCGACCACTTTGGGGATCCCTGGTCTAGACGCTCCGTGTCGGCCTGTGTTTGCACGTCTCGCCATCGACTGGCCACGGATGTGGGCACAGTTTTGTAAATAAACTGCAGGCCACAGTTTTAATTTTATCCGTCTGTGCATCCGAGATGTTGGTCTTCACTTATCTGTCTCACGATTAGCTAGTACCAACTGCAGGTTTCCTATCCAATGGCTTCCAAGGGTAGCTAAATTTGATTCTCAGTGTTTCATACAGTTACTGACCGAATTTCAAATGCTTCGTAATTTATTCATTAAAGGTACTGTCGGCTGAACTCAATTCTGATTATGTATAGCTTCTTCCTGCATAAAATCAGCATTTCAAATTGACTTACAGGAGAGTTTCCTGTGGCTGAAGAGACCAATCCTGACATAAAAGACGCGTCCACAGAAATCGCACTGAGCGGTCGGAAGAGGGCGGTTTGTAACCCTCACAGCTTGTCGCTTGGCCTTTTCGTGTGTGCGGCGTTGTGCTTGAAACGAGTTGACAGCGGTGGGTCTAGTGTTCCTCTACAGTAAGCGCTCCACAGCGCGTTGTTCACACGTTTGTACGTTTATACCAGTCGCAGTTCTTGATATGTTTTAGCTGGTCTTTAAAACGGGGCTGCAGGAGGTGTACTTCCAGAACAGCGTTCACCATGAACGATTTGGCGGCTAAACCTCGTATCACTCGTGGAATGAACATCGTGTAACCATCAGTTGATCAGCGATGATGGTTGCATCGTTCGCGCACTTGTGTCTCAGTTTGTGTGGGTGGAAACGCTCAAGTGAGTCGATATCACAGT
Source organism: Schistocerca gregaria (assembly GCF_023897955.1). Classification (NCBI taxonomy): domain Eukaryota; kingdom Metazoa; phylum Arthropoda; class Insecta; order Orthoptera; family Acrididae; genus Schistocerca; species Schistocerca gregaria. The sequence continues at coordinate 75,205,413 of NC_064927.1, read as the reverse complement.
AATAAGTTTCATGGCCACACAGGAGTTTAGAAATGACAGCAGCTCTGTGTACCTTGACTTTGCTATCTTTAACCCTTTATTCATAAAGTGTCTGTGTAGTAGCCTTCCAAGTGCTGCATGGACAGTCCCAATTCTTTTCCGTCATCTTCTTCCAAGGTACACCGTTTAGAGAAGATGCTTCCGAGGTATGAAAAGTGCTCAACCTGCTACAGTGCTGTGTCTAGGATATAGAACTCAGGTAGAGTTAATCCCGGGGTATGTTGTGCGTGTACCTTCGATTTTCCGCATTGATGGCAATACCAAAACGATCACATACAGTTTTAAAACAGCTGAATGAAGTAAATTAAGCGGTATAATGTTTCGTTATAGCCTTAACGCAATAAGGCAAGCGTTAAAGTCAGAAACTGCGTGTGCGTCTTGAGGCTGTGAACACTCTTAGGGCGCAAATTATCCAGACTATATTCAGTCAGTATCAGAGCACTTAGCGACTGTTAACCAACTTTGCACATAATTTGGAACTCTTTAGCTCTGACGCCTTGCACAAATCTGTTACAGGAAATAAGTGTATAGCTTACTACATTTTCGCTGTTAGTGCAGTAAAACTTCATCAGCAGCCTTGCCTTATTATTTCTTCACTACTAACTTTATTCGCGACGCATTTTGTAGCCAGGATCTGCATTTACCACGGAATGCATGTATCATTACAGGACGTGTAGTTCACGAGATGTGATGTCAGAAAGATCGAGATGTGTGAAAAACTATATTCCTTAAAATCAGAGGTGGGTTGTTACCGGTTTTTATCTATCCAGAAAACAACGCACACTAAACCACCGTCAAGCAAGAGATACGGGTTTCGAGAGTGACTGTGCGATAATTTGGTTCTTCGTGTTTAAATCACGAATCGCAAGCAGCTGAACATGCAGTTATGAGAGAAAGTCAGTTGTACAAAACGTCGCCGGCCTACGTGAAAATTCCTCGTGTGCGTCTGTCGTAGCACGAGCAGAGGGAGGCGTACTGGCAACTGTGAAATGAGCTTAGGACTTAGATGGGGATGGTTTTATGTTGGAACAAATAAGCCCTCGGTCAAGTCAAAATTGACCAGGTTCGACGCTACTATGAGCGTCATCTTCAGAATTGAACTAACTGTTCTAAAACATATTAGGTATATAATACATTAATAAAATTATTGTACTGACTGGAGAGAGATGCAGTACTTACAAGTCACATTTTAAAAAATCTAAGCCGTAAAGGCGACGTTATGAATAGTTGTAAATAAGATGGCGAGCCGCTAAGGGCTGCTCGTACTTGAGTGAACAAGGGTTGCAACAAAACTGAGGTGCCCACGTTAGAAAGTGTGGGCAAGTAAACACGGTGTTGCTACGAGCGCCATCTAGTAGCCGCAGATGGTTTTTATTTTGCGGGTGTTTGCTCAGGTGCGTCTGACTGGTGATTTAAATGATAATGAAATGCTGAGAGCGCAACTTTCGAAAAGCGCAACAGTTTGTCAGCATTGCCTTACGGCGTGCCTGTGAGCTGGATACACGTAACGAGGTGTCTCGCATTCCGTAGTTAGGTGATCGGGGGTGGCCTCACACTAGGACTCGAGTACTGCGAAATCGACAGCCTGACACCCAGAAAGAGCCACAGGTTTGTGGGCAAATGAACTGTATAAAGAGAAGTAGAATACAGCGAATGTCGAACTGGTGCCGTAACTAACCTGGTCGTATTACCCCGTATCCGGACAGCCACGTTCAGCCATAGCGAAGGGAAATCGCAATTGCTCTTGTTGTATTGTAACTGACCTCACTGTGGTCTGCTTCTGAAACATTCTAAATAATTATTCAACGACACACAGTTCTATGTCTACAATTGACAACATTTCGTTTTATTACCAAGGTAGAAGTACAAGTCCACTTTTTAATGTTACTGATAGTGATATGAATAATAAAACTCTGAAACAGCTATGTTATTTCACGCTCAGCGCGACACAGTACAGGAATTTATTCAAATTTTCACGTCCTAATATTTACATTAGTTGGTTTATTGTATGTGATGTCTGCATTCGTATAAACAGTGGTACTACAACATGGGAATAAATTTCTGAAACCTATCACGCTGTGCGTGGCAAAAAAGCGTTAATGGTGCAGTTTTATGTAATTTAAATCATTTGTGACACAGCTGCAGGCTTTCGAAAAATTCGAGTGTGATTACTGTAAATAGAAAAAAAAAGTTTTGTGACCTCTTGTTATAGTTAATTCGTCGTAGTCTGTCTAAGGCAGTAGGTTTGTCTGTTTAAGGCAGTAGGTAGACATAGGTTGTAGCCTCTGACGTCACCGTTGCTGCGTCTCCATCGGTACCAGAACAAGCGCAACGCCTGTGAGGCGCGGCTAGAAGAGTCTCTGCGGCTGCCTGTTTTTGAGCGCGCGACAGTCTGATGTCGCCGGCCGCGAACTCCCGCTCAGAAGTAATATTCGATACAAAGGCAGGTAGTATACTGAACTTCTAGGACGGCATGTCGGAAAAATATTGAACAGTAATTGGCAAGCAATGAATGTCGACCGAGACTGACGCATTCATCGAGATTGAAATTTTATTCCAATTCCGTAACATCACATCGTTACAACAGTTCAATGATACATTTCGACAAAGGATGTAATAAATTAGTAGTAGCATTTCAATCCATTGTGCTTAAACAACTTCAGCCAAACTATTATCTAATAATACTAATAATGAAACAATCCATTATGAACAAGGAGAGGGGTAATTATCAACGAAGTGAACAATGAGTAGGTACCTCATCATAAATCGCACCTCTGGTCTTCTAACAAATTGACCTCTATAAGAAACGTGTGTGTGTGTGTGTGTGTGTGTGTGTGTGTGTGTGTGAGAGAGAGAGAGAGAGAGAGAGAGAGAGAGAGAGAGAGAGAGAGAGAGAGAGAATTGGCAGTAATATATATGCGCAGTTATGCAAGTTGGTGAAGTTATTGAACGGAAACTGGAAATGCAAATTGCTAGCGCTGCAGGTGGAGTTTGTTGTTTTTGCGGCTGAAATGACTCGTCCCGGCCTGCGAGTGACAGATCGGCTCGTTTCCGTGAAAGTCGTTGGTTTCGCAGTCGCTTTGGCTATCGCGCAAATCGGTCACGCTAAGCGTCTTCTGTGTGCCCCACTTGTTCAGACGTAGCCAAGCGATTATTTTCTGCTGCGACGTGATTGACACCTACCAGAGCGGCTTTTTTTACTCAATCGACTACTTGTGAGTGAAACTTACGAAATATCGCTACTCTACCAGATAACTATAGTGGATGGGTAAAGAGGCTGATTCAGCTAAGCTGTTCGCATCAGGTATTTCCTAGACAATATTTTCTCTTGACTCATCAGTCTTCTCACTGGTTTGATGCGGCCCGGCACAAATTCCTATCCTGTGCCAACTTCTTCATTTCAGAGTACCACTCGCAATCTACGTCCTCAATTATTTGCTGGATGTATTCCAATGTTGTCTTCCTCTACAGTTTTTGTCGTCTACAGATCCCTTTATGTCCTACCATTCTGTCCCTTCTTCTAGTCAGTGTTTGCCATACATTCCTTTCCTCTCCGATCCTGCGCGGGACCTCCTCATTCTTTACCTTATCAGTCCACATAACTTTCAACATTCGTCTGAAGCACATTTCAAATGCTTCTCTTCCGTTCCGGTTTTCCCACGGTCCATGTTTCACTACCATATAATGCTGTGCTACACACGTACATTCTCTGAAATTTCTTCTCCAAATTAAGACCAACGTTTGATACTAGTAGACTTCTCTTGGCCAGGAATGCTCATTTTGCCAGTGCTAGTCTGCTTTTGATGTCCTTTCTGCTCCGTCCGTCATTGGTTATCTTACTGCCTAGGTAGCAGAATTACTTAACTTCATTTGCTTCATGACCATCAATCGTGATTTTAAGCTCTCGCTGTTCTCTTTATGCTGCTTACCATTACTTTTGCCTTTCTTTGATTTACTCCCAGTGAACATTCTGTACTCATTAGACTATGCATTCCATTTAGCAGATCCTGTAATTCTTCTTCATGTCACTGAGCAATGTTGTCAGCGAACCTTATCATTCATATCCTTTCGCCTTGAATTTTAATCCCACTCTTGAACGCTTATTTTATTTCCATCGTTGCTTCTTCGATGTGTAGATTGTACAGTAGAGGTGAAAGACTTCATCCCTGTCTTTCACTGGCTCTTGTACACGTCGTATATGAATTGTCCCTCCCTACAGCTTACCGCAATTTCCCTCAGAATTTCGAACATCTTGTAGCTTTTGAGATTGTCGAACGGTTTTTCTAGGTCAACAGATCCGATGAACGAGTCTTGATTTTACTTTAGTCTTGTTTCCATAATCAACCATACCGCAGGACTGCCTCTATAGTGCATTTACCTTTCCTAAAGACAAACTGATCATTATCTAACACATCTCGGTTTTCTTTTCCATTCTTCTGTAAATTCTTGTCAGCAGCTCGGATGCGTGAACTGTTAAGCTGATTGTGCGATAATTCTCGCACTTGTCGGCTCTTGAAGCCTTCGGAATTGTGTAGATGATATTTTTCCGGAAGTCAGCAGTCTCCTCTGCATTTATCAGTGGAATTCCCATTGCAGTCTTAATGTTACCACTCTTGCTTTTAATTTCACCGAAGGTTATTTTGACTTTCTTACATACTGAGTCAGTCCTTCCGACAATCATTTCTTTTTCGAATTCGGCACATTATTCATGCAGGCATTTCGTCTTAACTTCCCTGCACTTCCTACTTGTTTCATCCTCAGTGACTTGTATTAATGTATTCCTGAATTTCCCTGAACATTTTTGTACTTTCTTCTTCCATCGATCAAGACCATTTAAATTATCGTAATTCTGTTTTCATGCTGGTGAATTGTGAGGAAGTCCTCACTAAATGACATCTATTCCCTTTTCCTACCTCCATTAGTTACAGAGATATTGATCACTTTCTCCTTTTTAAATGGAAACAGTAATTTCTCTCTTAATATAGTACTTCTAAAAGAGACGAAGTCAACGACGTTTCACTCTTCAAAATCCCGTTAGTAGTTTCGGAAAAAATTAAAGTATTTAGAACTTACGATTTTTCTGTTTTAAACATGAAGCGGGCTGGTGTCTTATCGTGATTTCATACTCAAATAAAGTTATAAATTTAAAAGAAAAAAAAAGCGACCTCAATCAATTTATGAAGTCGTAGACGTGCGAACCTGGACCAGAAGCGAGTACAAGAAAAGTGCGTCCTTGGGAGTTGTGGATTTGGGAGTAGGGGGAGATTAGTGTTTAACGTCCCGTCGACAACGAGGTCATTAGAGACGGAGCGCAAGCCCGGGTGAGGGAAGGATGGGGATGGAAATCGGCCGTGCCCTTTAAAAGGAACCATCCCAGCATTTGCCTGAAGAGATTTTGGGGAAATCACGGAAAACCTAAATCAGGATGGCGGGAGACGGGATTGAACCGTCGTCATCCCGAATGTGTGGATTTGGGAATCTATTCTATTGGAGGGGTGTAGGTTGGGGAGTGGGTGGCTTGGAATTAATGCTATTTATACTACGTTACAGATACACCTCATTGTAATGGGTCCTAAATTTGGTGTCTACAGACAGGTGTTCACAGTGCAGTTTGACGGATATGCTCTTAGTGAAGGACGAACCTCACTGTATGTCCACCGAAACGTTAGCACAGCGTCATGTCGCTTGGGATGGTACTGATCTTATGACGGAATCGTCTTATTACAAAATATCGAATACGGAACTAGCAGTGATAGTAGAGTTTTTAATGACAAAACCTAAATTTATTGTGGATGTTGATGCAATTGTTGCATAGTAAGTTCTCCATACTGCTGATAATTGAAACAATAGAAAAAATATCATCAAAACGCCATCTATTTGCTTGGCCAATTATTTATAGGTATTACAAATTAGTCTCCCGTCGCGTTTTTCTTTCTGTATGTTGTGTCTGATATCGGGAACCACTGTAAGGATTTTGATACGGCTTTCACAAATACTTATACTGATCCATATGGAAGATTTGTGTATGTGATTTATTATTTATAGTAATGACGCCCGTGTGATTTATATATTGTTATCTCTTCCATACTTAACTGGCATTTGGAGTGACATCTCGTGTCAGTGATGGGGGATACGGGTTGGTCAACTATAGAGGTGGTCGTATATGGCGGAAAAAGTAGTAAACAGTCGCCGCAACTTCAGAAAGCAGCAAAGCTTGACTAGAATTATACACAGAAGGCACACCTGACACGTTAGGTGAATGGTTTCATAAAAGTAATGGAAACAAGGGTTACGAACAAAATACCTTTACTGGCCTTCAAAGTAATCACCAGCAGCTACAACACATAAGATTTTTGAAAACATAGTCAGCGATCTTAAAAGTAGTTACAATTAAAATTTAAAACAGTCTTGATCGCAATCTTGTTAAAATATTTTTTATTGGATTGAGTGACCGGTTTCGACTCTATGAAAGTCACCTTCAGACTCCAGAGCGGCGGATTGACACTGCTAGATGAGTTCCGTCGGTCCTCGACGCTCTTGTAACTGCGTGTAACATGTTCATCAGGGAGTCGACTATGTGTTTTCAGATTTTTATCTATGGTTTCTATTGTTTCTGGTAATGATGTATTGGAATACATGCTTTCTGTACAAAATTATTTGCAAAACAAGTATTTCTGTGCTTGATGCGGAGGATAGCCATGCTAACAAACTTGTGAACAAACGCTTCACAGTCGAAGCACTGTGATCACACACAACGTCCGCGAAGGGTAAGCCTTCTATGGCTAATTTAAGACGGAGAAGCAGAGAGAGGTCTGAAGTACACGGGCAACAAATTTATAAAATAAGAAAAGTGCTGAAGAGCTGTCACCCTGCGTTGAGCGAGAAAGTTTAGCAAGTGGACATTACGGATACCTAACAATGCGCCACCGCGGCGTTTCGAGCGATTCCACAAGAAGCGATCGCTAACAGTTAACTACCCATACCTTATGTGTGCTGTACGTAGCAATGATTACTTTGAGGGCCAGTAAAGATACTTTGTTTGTAAGTCTTGTTTGCTTTACTTTCTGAGAACATTCGCCGAGCTTTTCAGGCGCAACTTTTATTATAAATTAAAATCCCTTGCCGCATTTTTTTTTTCTGTTAGTGTGAGAAGGCTAATCTTAAGAGCTAATATATGGATTTTTATACATTTTTGCTGACAGACTGTTCACGAGGAAGCCGAGGTGTGCCGATAGCATACACAAACACACATCGAACAATATTTATGATGTAGTATATAGCCCGTTTTAAATTTATCCTCTGTGTACTGTTTTCTATCTAAGTGCCAAACAAGAGTCAAAATTATATTTCTTATTGAGTAGAACTCAGTTTTTCACTGTTGAAGCCATTACACGGAAAAACAATTTTTTTATGCACAGTCCACTCTTCACTCTGTCCAAATGTTATAAATCGTTTTTCGCTTTCATATATTTGTTATATCTTCTGGGAGAACGCTCGCTGGAAAATACCCAGTGCTCGTGCAACTACCGTAACGTGACACGAAAGCAAACACTGAATAAAGATTAAGAGCACAAAAAAATCACGAAATCCATCACAGCAACATGAGTGAGAGAAGCGGTTAACATCCGATGTTGGCAAAACCCTGATCCAGCCTGTTGTTCTCTATGGCTGTGAGACTTGGAGTATCCGGAAACAGGACTTCCATAAGCTCCTTGTTTTTGGAGAAAAATTCTACGGAAGATCTGGATGCAGATACAGGGGAATGGAGGATCAGATACAACCGAGAGCTTGATGAACTTACCAGCAGTCCAGCATAGCTGGAACTGTCAAAGCCAAACGAATGCAGTGGGCCGGCCATGCGGCCCGGATGGAGGATCACAGATGGCCTCGGAAGCTACCTACAGGAAAGAGACCGCCAGGGAGACCCGAGCAGCGTTGGACGGATGGACTCCGTGAAGCTTTAAAACAATAGATGTGAACGGATGGCAGATAGCAGCAATGGACAGAATACAGTGGAGGAGGAAACTTGTAGATACGTGCGGTCCACTGGGCCTGATCACGTAGTGGTAGTAGTGGCAGCAGTAGTTGGCAAACGACGGCTTCGTCACCCAAAGCAGCACCACCCTGCTGTTTCAGTGCACGCGCCAGCTACTAATCAATGACGCCACTGATCCACTCACGACGTGACTTACACGCTAGCACGTGGAGCGCACCCAGTAGTCGATTCCGACCACAGGTCGTTCCTGCTCGGCAGACTTTAGTCACAGATTAGAGGCTGCCAAGTCAGGCTCACACGAGCGAGTTCTCTCCGGAACACAAGCTCTGCACGTCTTCTATCAGGTTTTGGATGTTCTCTTCGCTGTGAAATCTTTCTCAAGTGATCTTAAGGAAACTCTCTGGGAAGACAATCTCTTCATATCGCAGCTTCATATTGGATTTGGTATATTTCCATCATTGATTGTAGTTATTACGACAATTCGAAACCCATCATCCTGTAGCGCATGACTCTAAGTGTAAATTAGAGACAAACTATAGCAGATCTTGCAACGCTTTTAGATACATGTCAGCCTCCTCAAATGCATGTATTTGTTATTTGCGCCGACAGCAACATAAGTGAAGAAACAGCGTCTGTTATTTTTGCCCTACAAGTAAGTGCGCTTCTGTACGTTTTAGGAGTGCAACCGTGTCTCGTGAACTTTCGTCCCTCTGTGGAGTGTAGTGTCCATCACTGGTGTGTCCACTTCCGCTGCCACGCGCCATTTCTGGTCGCATTAGACACTGAACTTGTGCGAACTCAGCGTAAATTCAAATGTGTGTGAATGCCTAAGGTACCAAACTGATGAGTTCATCGGTCCCTAGACTTACACCCTACTTAAACTAACTTAGGCTAAGAACAACGCACACACCCATGCCCGAGGGAGGACTCGAACCTCCGGCAGGAGTGGCCGCGCAATCCGTGACATAGCGCCTCAAACCACGTGGGCACTCCGCGCGGCCCCGAGCGTAAAGCTGTAGTCACTGGTTCCTATCACTTCTGGGAATCAGGCTGCAAAGGCTGGAGGGTACAAGTGTCATATAAACATCCATCATATCTGAGAGATGTCAAAATATGTGTTTCTCCGGGTAAAACCCTGGGACCAATGTTGTTGTTATCAATATTGGGAAGATATACTTTTCGTTACTCACAGAAGTAGTGTAATCACAGTTACAACACCCTAATTGCCACAGAGGAAACATGGTCAGTTAAATACTGAGCCCAAAACTGTAACCGAAAATTGAAAAATTTCTAGCGGCTTACCGCTGGTCTTTTTACGATGATAAAAAAGACTCGTTTTTGAAATAAACATTGAGTAAGATGCTACATTACGACTGGCGTGCCCCACCGTCTGTAACGGTATGGCATTGTCGCACAAAGTTCTGTTGCTTTTCTTCAAACAACCGTGGTGTTCCCAGACTGAATATTTTACTCTGCACTGATTTAAAAGTTAAAACAGCGTGCCGGACGGGGACTGGGGCCCAGACCTTTCCCTTTTGCGGGTCTGTGATCTTACCGCCCGATTTGTCGACACATTCAACCAGGCAACAATCCGCTAGGCTTGTGACTGAACCATTTCTCCGCAATATCCTTTCTTCCAGGACTGCTATTTTCGGAAGGCAAGAAGGAGAACTTCCGTGGAGTTTGGAAGGTAGGAGGAGAGGCGCTGGCTGGCGGGTCGTGTGTCGTGCTTGGATGGCTCGGTCGCTACTGCGGATGCCCTCGGAAGGCAAAGCTCCTAGGTTCGAGTACCAGTACGCCACAGGAAGTTTCAGCGCCGGCATATCTGCGAAAATAACATGTCGTAGGTAACGAAAATAATAGCTAGGAAATCTTCATAAGTGTGGACAGGAATCTGGTACACAGCATTCTTCCAACGATCGCACTGAAAGAAATAAAGTGAGGGTGAGAACAGGTGAACGAACTCGAATATTGCTACCACAGAGCATTACGATTCTGTCGAAACAGACTGCATCCGAGGGGAGTAGGAAAATCGGAGGAAACATTAAATAGCGTTGCAGCGCCCCAGGTGAGACCTACATTTACGTCTGCATGTGTACTTTGCACGCCGGTAGTGCACGGAGGAGGGTACGTGGTACAAACGTTTGACACCTACTACCTCACGTCATCTTCCTTGCTTTACTCTCACGATCCTTCGCGAAATATACGAGGGTGACAGCAGAATTGACGCACAGCAGTCTTCATAGAATACGGGATTTCACAATATACTCACTCGTGTTTCGGGAGAACTACATCTGTGTTCTTCCAAGTATACCCATCTATGAACTCTGAGCATTTCTCTTATACGAGGGAAGTTAAAAAAGTGAGTTACACATAATTATTGGAGACCAAGTAATTTCTATTGAATGCTGCTCTACGTTTCAAAGTGACACTGATACAAGACATTGTGTTCCAACATAGTAAACATCGATTGGAAAGTGTTACCAATCGTTCAACTCCTCGAAGACAGAAGTCCTCCTCCGATTCGAGAACCACTGTGCGTGCGTCCTCGTAGTCCCCAGATGCAAGAGATGGAAATTCAATGATGCGAGATGTGGACTTCCCGTTCAGCCTGCGACTTCGATGAGGTTGTTGGCACCAGTTCACATGTGGACCATATACCTTCATAATTTAACGATGAACCTGTGTGCAATTTAGACGTTTCCAACAGCGCCTCTCTCGAATAGTTGGATGTCCAGGCTTATTGCCACGCCCATTTGACGAAGACTACAAGCACTGGAACAATACTCCAGTATTTGTCTCGCTGGCATTTTGTATTCTCTTCACTTTACAAATGCACTGTAATTTCTATGAAGTCTTACGTCAAATTTAATCCCTCCGGTGAGCTTCCTAATACCGATTTACTCTCTTTCTTTATCTGATGTGAGTACAATGCAGACAGGGCCGGGTTTGAGGTGTAAGCGACATATGTCGCCCCATTGGGCACCAAGCTAAGAGGGGTGTCAAAGGCATCACAACTGTAAGGTTTCCATACGGGACATTAAAAAAAAAACGAAATTAGCAGTGGCTGCAAGACTTGTATATATTTGTATCGAGATTAGTGACCAAAACTGGCACAGCTGAAAGTGTGCGCGGGAGAAAGGGGGGAGTGCCAAATGATAAACTGCTTGTATGGAGACGGGCCCTTAAGGCAGTAATTGAACATTTTATCGTATAACTCCTCTATGTTCTCGTAAGGTTTTCTTTCTTTACTTTCTTCTCGGAGTATCTACAGCGGCTGCTACAAAAATTTATTGAGAGACTAATAGATGTCGACTCTACGGTATATTCTTCGGTAACTTTCTTTTCGGTGATTTTGCGGTTCAAACTGTGCGTGCTATATGGTGCAATGTGGTAATGCGTAATGATAAATCTTCTTAAAATAGTGATATGGAGAGAGTTACTAGTCCTATGTAATGATATTCCAAGACAACGATTTCAGAGTGAAGTATGTTTTCAAAAAGACACAGTAAAATTTCGCGTGATCTTTACGCATAACATTGGCATGAACAGTACTATGCTTAACAAAATAAACAATGATTTGGAAAGAGAGAATCTTAATAGAGAATTTATACAAAAACCAAACAGCTTACTCAGTTGATATCTTAATGCACGACTAGGGAAGTGCGGTCGTCTTTTTTTCAGCTCTGAGAAATTTATCTAGTAGACAATAATCATTCCGACAAACTAGCTGTGCTGTGCTGTAGTCCTACCTCAAACTTCTTTTCTTGAACAAATAATAACATTTTTCAAAGCTTATATTCTTCTTGCCCTCCAGTATATTCATCATATTCATCCTTGCTGTCCTATACAATAAATCCTTCTTCATCTAACAGTTACAACCCCAAGTCAACACAGCACTACTGAATATTTCCATCATCTACCACACTTCAACTAAGAATGTATCAGGCTGAGGCTGCGCAGAGGCAGAGACTGTGCCACAAGAAGACCAAAGATTATTTAACAGAAACATGACTTGCTCTCCTCTCTCTGGAGTGCACATCGATAACGTGCAAAAATCAAATTGACATGCCTCCCTTATATAGTTAATTCATATCAAGAACTGCATCTTTTGTGTAGTGGTTTTCGTGTGCTTTTTGGTTAAATGTCTCTGAGCACTATGGGACTTAACATCTTAGGTCATCAGTCCCCTAGAACTTAGAACTACTTAAACCTAACTAACCTAATGACATCACACACATCCGTGCCCGAGGCAGGATTCGAACGTGCGAGCGTAGCAGCCCCGCGGTTCCGGATTGCAGCGCCTAGAACCGCACGGCCACCGCGGCGGCCGTCTGCTTTTTAATTGTGTATGCTCAATATAGTTGTTGCACAATTTATTGTACAACGCCAGGATGTATTTGTAAGATTTGCTTTCGTGACAAGATACTTAAGGTGCTTTAACTGTGCTGTGTCAGATGACAGCGAGCAATTTATAGAGTAGTGGTTCGTCGTAATGCTGCAATATTGTTGAAAACAACTATGGATCATTACGGTGGTTTAATTACCATATTTTCAATGGTTCAGTTGCTACAAGGCACTGAGCATGTTTTTGTTATTGTACCTCATAGTAAGTGTGATGCACAATTAATATATTTTCAGGGTTAGGTTGGTGTAGGACAACGACTAGATTATTTATTACGTGATATGGACTGCATAAAAAAAGATTGACAGCCGCCTTCCAGAGTCATATGTCACAGCACATTGTTGCTGTGCTTTATCTACTGTACCCTACTTTTACATACTGTTGCTTTAGTTTTTATGTATCTATCATAAATGGAATATTGTTGAACAAAACCGCTGCATTTTTAATGCTACACTGACAGTGTGCTATATTTCACAACCTTTTAATTGTAGGTTACACATTGCGCATGATCACAAGATTCGACAGATGCTAATTTTTACTATTTATCTTGAGCTGTATATTAGATACACACTCATGTGATGCGCTCCTGTCGTTAGAAACGTTAGATTTTGTACTTTATTGTACACACTGTTGCTTACCTATGCAAAATTGTGTTACATACCACATCTGCTTCCTTTCATTCAGCGTGTATCTTTGTAAATTTGTTTTATCTTATGGTAGGAATACCAACTTACTAAGGTTAACTTTCTTGTAAAGACATTAATCGATACTATATTATGCATTTATTTGCAACATACTGTGTTATTGAACACAGTTGTGCACTTATTTTAATTACATCTTCATACATTGACGCCATCTTGCGGTGATAATTTTCGTACTCCCCTTACACCAGATGGTTATTTGTTAGATAGTAAACTGGGTGATGTAATAGATGTAATAGAATGTTATTTGTCATTTAAAACTGCACAGTATCAATCTGTTGTGTCAGTACTTCTGTATTTCAACACATAAAATTTTTATTCATGTCTTATAGTACTGCCATCTGGCGAGTTGTTCACCTAACACTCCTACCGTATTGTGAGTCGGTTTGCAGTCAGATACCATCAATTGATGTAGACCAGATAGTTTGTATCCATGTGTGAGAAGTTCAGTTTCGTGTTACACAGAAGTGTGTTATAGATATTTTGGTGAGTTCTATCTGTCTTTTTCAGGATGTGCATTTCTCGTATTGTTTTGCAGTGAGCGCTTGCTTCTTCCGTCCGTACGAAGCACGTTTTACGTAACTGTAATTTTTCTGGTAGCCTTTCCTGTATCTCTCTCTTCTAGATCCTTCGAGAATCGCGCAAGACGGAAATGCGAAAGGAAGTATAATAAGTACAGTGGTCAAGAGTAATATCAGTTTTTGAGTGCTTATATTTAATCAATGGGCATAAGGTTATGGTACAAGGCAGGGAATCACGCTTAGGACCCCAGCCTTATATGCCTGTAAATGAAATGTCAGCAGTATCGCAAATACTGGCCATGAAAATCTACCCTATAACAGACTTAATTGAGTTCATTTATTTTTCGCTGTGTTTTGATTTTTGAGATACTTACTGCTTTCGTCTAGAAGAGACAACCCTATTCAGGAAACGAAAGGAAATGAATGGATCTGAAATACTTTCGGAGCATTCTGACGATGATTGTTCAGATGTTCCTAGTATGAGTGAATGAATGTATTGTGCTTCTGAGAACTATTCCAGTGAGAGTGACACCATTAGGGCTACAAAGAAGCATAAGGTGGAAATGTTTTCAAGTGATTCCGAAATTAACGATGAAAGTGATTCTACTCTTGTGAGTGATTCGTTTTTTTCGGAACTTTAACGCATCAGAAATGTAACGGTAGTGTCTAGATTACCGGCTATGCGAACCAGAGGTGATGGCTTTGTGTACCAAATGGAGCCCCACAATACAAATGTGCCAAATGCTGGTCTCACTCACGGGCAGAGCCTTCGCGATGTTTCTGGACTCTCCGTCTGCCTGTCTCTCCCGCCACCCTGCTGCTGCTCCGGGCTTCCACGCACTGGCGTGAGCATAGTGGTCTTGCGCCAGAGAAGCCCGTTTCCTGATACGAGGTAGCAATCTTGCACAGGTTTCCTCATTTTAGACTCAGAAATGTATCAGGGCCGCTTCGAGGATTTTTTTCCCCATATAAGCGACTTGTTATTTGTAGCCCCCTCCCCCCTCATCCATTTTCACGGGTGTCCCTTTACGCTACTAATTGTGATACGCACTGAACAAAAGTCCTGCACTTGAGCGCCCCTGGAACACCTCTCAGCTTTGTGCCGCAAGCAGCATTGTGTGCCTCTTGGGCCTTAAAGCGGCCCTGAAATTTGTACTGATGTTTCCTGTTTCTAGTAGTGTCTCGGTAATATCTGATACGGAATTCATTTAACCGCTTATAGTATGCCAAGACTTACTTTACACATAGGAAATACACTCCGGCTTATTTGTTTCACCGATAACTCTCGTCAGATATCTATAGTCCTGTTGAAATGTGTCTGCCACAGTTTGGGCAGACTAGTTTCAATAGGTGAAAGGTTAATGACTGATACCTGTGGACAGGTGGCAATGCCTATCCCTCCCCTTTTTTTGCAAAAACAGACATAATGTTTTATGGGATAACAGCAATCAGTGATTTTATAATAATACTTAAAATCCGTCTTGATTGCAATTTTTTTTTATTCATATGACCGGTTTCGGTTAATTCAGGACCATCTTCAGATCTGATTTTTCAGTTACAGGAGTAACCCGTCCAAATCCAGCAATTTTCACATGCTCCTCTAATTATGGGACTCGGTTAGCAGCCGGCTAACTCCCGCCATCCCAGCACCCGGCACAAAACGGGACCTCTTTAGTCCGTGGGGAAACAGAGACATCTTGGCCAGACAAGTCAAGCGTTTTTAATTGAAGAGCAGAGGTTGGCGGGGGTCAAGTGGTCCACACTGACCCTTCAGAGTTTGGTGCGCTGTCGGAACGGAGACGACGGACGTAACGACAAAATCAAGGCCGTCTCTCTCTCTCTCTCTACTTCTCGTCAGAGGTGCACAGTCCCTGGTCAGTTCCAAAGTTCCACCAGCGCCATGAATCTCCACTACGTTAAACATCTTTGAATGCAAGACTTGGTAGAAGTAGCTGAAGAATTTGTACATTTTTTTCGCGTTGAAATTGTTCAAACAGCATTCTTACGTTACTTTTTTGTTAATTTTTAATTCGTCGAATTAGACGAGATTTTGTGATTGCTACCACATGTAGTTAGGTGGCTATTTGTGACGTTTTTTTAGTATCATTCCGGCTTGTACAGGGCTTCTATTTCGGATTTATCCTTTAAGCAATGATCATGCGACATTTCCGGTAGTTCACGATCTTGATTTTTCGCAGGAAGCCAATTTCTTTATCCACTGGTTGCACATCGTGATTGTGTTCCGTTTTACTCATAGTACTAACCCAACCCACCGTACCCGTCATTCATTAGTCATTCCGATAAGGTTCTCTAACTTCCCACCTACTTGCGAACGTTCATAACTAACTGTCATTTATGACAGACTACACGTGGACTTAGTGTCCCACGTCGCTCACGATATTGAATACATCCTCCACAGTGTTCTATTCTTAATTAAATTGATAACCTCGATCTAAAGTCCTTCTTGTCCTTTTCTTTCGGCTATTTCTAAATCTTTATCGAATTTCCCTTGTTAAGCGACCCACGTGGAACAAGGCCGACCGCTGAATGCCGCATGGCTTGTGGATAATATCTTATGGCGTTCACTTCTCTTCTTAATTTTTTCACAATTGTACTACCAGATCGTAGCCGACCAGCTGCAGTTGAAATCGATGCGTGTCTCTTGGCGTCCCGTTAGTGTACGCAACCACAAGGTGGTTTTTTTTGCAGGCTTCTAGTCCATCGGTTCCTTCTGGCGCTATCGCTTTTCATCCACGTCTCCCCTTATCCGTTCGGTACGATCAGAACAGTCATTTCCTTCGAAATTTGTGAAATAATTGAGTCATGTGGAAACTAGCCACACGTTGGACTCTGTGAGGACCCATGCAGAGTGAAAATGATGGGAGAGGGATGCCTTGATGTAAGTTCCACCCAACAAAAAGCACTCTATCTTCAGGCCACAAGTGGCCCATCGGGACCATCCGACCGCCGTATCATCCTCTGCTGAGGACGCGGATACGAGGGGCGTGTGGTCAGCACACCGCTCTCCCGGTTGTTATGATGGTTTTCTTTGACAGGAGCCGCTACTATTCGGTGGAGTAGCTCCTAAATTAGTTCCACCCAAGAGATCTCACATTAATTACCGCAACGCAATCTGCTTTCTTAATTCGACCCTGTTGCGAGACCTGCGTGGGGGTCTGCCTTCACGTGGTATTCCAGTAGATCAAGTAATAAAAAAATATTCCGTCCAGAATAGTGATTGGTAGGAATTAAGGTACGACTGTTACATGAATTGATAAATGCAATCCTACCATCACACTATCACATTTATTTCCTTTAAACATAAATTAGGTATATTTTATCAGAATTTTCGTTCATGGCACGAGTCTCTCACCGAAAAGCCTTTCTGCCGCCGTGGCGATTGCGAGAGTTCATTGCCCCGTTCACTGAATCCCGAGACCGAGGAGGGTGTCGCCGCCGGCAGCTGAACACAAAGGCTGAAACCCGCGTTCTCCGCGGTCAGCGTTTAGTATTGTGTGCTGTTGCCTGGAGCAATCTTCTGCAAACACATGGAAACTTGAAACTTATTCCATTCCCTCCCATACAATTACTTCTCTCGGTCCATTGCACTACATAATCCACGATCCGCTGACAAACCAAATACCACAGTCCACTAGATGAGTACCGATTAGTCCTGCTATACGTAACCTGACGTTTGGCACGGATGCACAACAGGCGGCTGTCACATGCCTCCTAGACTTCAGCTAACGCTTGACACTGCCGTCTTCCACATTCTACTTGCCGGAATTAGCAGCCCAAATTTCTCGCTATGTGTGGTGCAATGGTTTCTCTCACACGTGACGTCTCGCCAGCAGTGCGACTTGTCCGGCACCATAAAGTCTCAAAGGCGGTGGTTAGCATGAGGCATCCCCCAGGGTTCAGTATTAGGTCCTATACTGCTTCCATTGTATATGAATGACGTCATCACTTTTGTCCTACTGCGAGTAAATCCAGTTGTATCTAAGTGGAAACCCAATAAACCTGAAGACAGCTTATTACTGACTTGTGTGCTTATTAAAATGGTAGCATGATATGACAAAACTGGTGCTGGTTGGTCAGTCTAGGTTCATTATCTCTCTCTTTCGGAATACGTACCATCTTTACACCTAAATGGGAGAAATATAAACATCCCTACTTCAGCAAAGAGTCTAAAAGTAATGAAAGATGAAAATCTGAATTGGACCGAGCACGTATTTGCAATGTGCAAGAAGGCATCAGTATCTTTCTACACCCTACGAAAACATAAAAACCTCTTCTCACTTGACGTGAGAGAGAAACTTTTACAAACACTTGTATTTCCAATCATTGAATACAGCGATGTCACTATGAAAGGCCTCTCTCGAGGACGCTCACGGCGCCTGGAACTGGATATGAATACCTGTGTTCACTGTGTCTGTGATGTTTGACTCCTTGATCACGTTTCGACATCATATGCACAGCTATATTCTCTGCGTGGAGATAAGCGCAGAGATATCCACTGTCTTATCAATGTGCACTCTCTCATCTCTCTCCTCCACCTGAACGCTCTTGCCTAAACAATATGGCAGAAATACCCGTCCGCATCAGAGCAAAATTCTTTCTGTCCCACTCCTCCGTTCACTTATTTTCACCAAGTCCTTTTCAGTAGCAAGAAACTGACTCTGGAATAACCTCCCGCGTTATATTAGAGAAATGAATAACATCTCCAGCTTCAGAAGACAGTTAATCACATATGCACTAGAGTATTAGTAATTACTACTATTGCCCCTGCACGCACTCGTTATCCTTGTGCATACATCTTTCCAAACAGTCTTCCTCATTTCCTAGTATTTGTAGCTGATGCAGTCTCTGTAAATTTCCTTCCCCCAGAACTCGATATATCAGAAAACATCTGCTTTGTACACCTACAAGTTATTGTCATTATATAATTATAATTATAATAATTGTAGTTATTATTATCACTATTAGTGGCAGCAGCAGTAACAGCAACAACCGTAGTTGTACTACAAATACCGACAGTATTAACTTTATTATTTCATAGTCAGTATTAGGTTCCTTACTAATTTGGTCACTATACACAATCAAATCACTTAAACATTATTTGTCGTATAAAAATTGTTATTTCTTAGGTAACTATGAATAAGAAATGTACTGTTTGTGTGAAACAGAGAACCTGATGGCCGCAGCCGGCCGGAGTGGCCGTGCGGTTCTAGGCGCTACAGTCTGGAACCGAGCGACCGTTACGATCGCAGGTTCGAATCCTGCCTCGGGCATGGATGTGTGTGATGTCCTTAGGTTAGTTAGGTTTAATTAGTTCTAAGTTCTAGGCGACTGATGACCTCTGAAGTTAAGTCGCATAGTGCTCAGAGCCAACCTGATGGTCGCAGTCAGATCAGGACGGTTAAATAAAGGAAATATAATTAAAATAAAATTCATTTTTCTTGCAATAACTTACTTGAATAACGGAAAACGAACATGTTGAAAGCGAGTAGCATATTGCATAGAATGGGGACGCTGCCATTGTATAACGGCCCGTTGTAATGTTGTAGCGAAAACTAAGTTAAGCAGTGACAAGGCTGAGATCAGGAGCTGGTGTCATGAGGCACGGAAGAATGGCGCACAATACAGCTAGTGCTCGAGCAGTAACGACCAGAACATGAGTCACATCCTTCAGCACTCTGAGTTAGCTGACTGTCAATATCATGATGGCTGATTGCGAGACGAAGCGGAGAGTAGGTCTCTCATAAACCTTGAAAGTGCGTTAGTCACCTCAGCTTGAGAATCACTTCTTCTTCTGAGTCTCTTCCTGCCTTACGCAACGTCGGCGTTTCTAGCAAGGTTCTTCCACTTTTGCCGCTCCTGCATGCCGCCCTTCGCCAGATGTGTTCCTGGCTCATCGTCTGGAACACTGTCTGCCCACATCTTTTCAGGCCTTTCTCTTTCCCTTGAGCCTCCCACTGACATCTCCATCGCTCTCGTTGTGCCATGACTTTCGTCTCTTCTCGTGTTGTGTCCATAGCACTGGAGCCTTCTCTCCTGCACTCTGTTGGAGATTTGAGCAGCTTTTACATCTTCGCTATTGCATTCGTTCTTACTTGCTGTCATGTCTCTTCTTCATACAATAATGCTGGGCTGCTTTATATTCCGTCCCCTTGACTTTGACATTTATGTTTTTGTGAGAGAGAGTTCCAGAGATACTTTTCCAATTCCTCCATCCAACTTGCACTCTGCAGTCTATATCAGAATCCAGAGTTTCTTGTCTCAGGTTATCCGACGTATCTGAAGCGATCTATCCTCTTATGGCTCTTCCCCTTCATTATGACTGCATCGCCTTTCTTGCTTAACAAATTGTGTCCTTTCTTTCTGCAGATTTTAAGCCCTCTGTCGTCCAGTGCTTGCGTCCAATCTTCCAGTTTGCAAATGGTTCAAATGGCTCTGAGCACTTTGGCACTTAACATCTGAATTCATCAGTCCCCTAGAACTTTGAACTACTTGAACCTAACTAACCTAAGGACATCACACATATCCATGCCCGAGGCAGGATTCGAACCAGCCCCTGATGCCAGCCGAGCTATCAATTTTGCCATGCCTATACTGCCGCTTATCCTTGTTGTTGCATTTGTAGTACACGTACGAGGCGCACATATTCTCTGGAGAGTCACTAATGGACTAAATGCAGCCAGCATATCGTACGAGGTCACATGTAATCGACTGAGATGAGGGCAGTGGTGCATCATAACGCGTCGGTGAAAGAGCTGGAACGGCATGAGCGGGGACAGCCAGAAAGATACAGCTGCCCACGTCACATTTCCAGCGAGCGTCTGTTAAAAGTTGCAGGTTCGGCGTCTCGCTGAACTCCACTTCGGACCTCCCTGACACGCCTGGCCTGCGGAGCGTCTTGTGCCTTCAAAGGCCCCGCGGAAGATGGCGGCGCGCATTGCGAGGCCGCCTTCCCCGAGGCCCGGACTGTCTGCGGTCTGTCGCTACAAAGACAAGGCAGCCGGACAGACTGCCAGCACTCGGCACAGGACAGACCGACCCACCGCGGCCACGTGCAGGATCTCGGGTTTCCGTCTAGGGGGAGCGGCGTAGAGCGGTGCCGTCTCTAGAACGGGCACGTATGTATGCACGGTCTAGGGACACCACGCTGGACCTCTGATGCGGGCTACACCGGGGAAACTTTTGACAACAGCGCTATAAATTCGATAATGCAGTCTTTAAGTTTTATTACTCAACTGTATAAAATTTTACAAACTATTGAGCAGAATGAGATTTTCACTCTTCAACAACAAAGTTAGGAAACTACTGTGAAAGCAAAGAGAGCTTCACTGCAAGTTTAAACGCAGCCAAAACCTCTCAGACAAACAGAACCTGAACAATGACAAAGTTAGCGCAAGCAGGGCTATGCGTGAAGCGTTCAGTGAATTTAAAAGTAAAATTCTATGTACCGACTTGACAGAAAATCCTAGGAAGTTCTGGTCTTACGTTAAATCAGTAAGTGGATCGAAACAGCATATCCAGACACTCCGGGATGATGATGGCATTGAAACAGAGGATGACACGCGTAAAGCTGAAATACTAAACACCTTTTTCCAAAGCTGTTTCACAGAGGAAGATCGCACTGCAGCTCCTTCTCTAAATACTGGCACAAACGAAAAAATGGCTGTCATCGAAATAAGTGTCCAAGGAATAGAAAAGAAACTGGAATCACTCAACAGACGAAAGTCCATTGGACCTGACGGGATACCAATTCGATTCTACATAGAGTACGCGAAAGAACTTGCCCCTCTTCTAACAGCCGTGTACCGAAAGCCTCTAGAGGAACGGAAGGTTCCAAATGATTGGAAAAGAGCACAGGTAGTCCCAGTCTTCAAGAAGGGTCGTCGAGCTGATGCGCAAAACGGACATCGATCTGTTGTAGAATTTTAGAACATGTTTTTTGCTCGCGTATCATCTCATTTCTGGAAACCCAGATCTACTCTGTAGGAATCAACATGGACTCCAGAAACAGCTATCGTGTGAGACCCAACTCGCTTTATTTGTTCATGAGACCCAGAAAATATTAGATACAGGCTGCCAGGTAGATACTATTTTCCTTGACTTCCGGAAGGCGTTCGATACAGTTCCGCACTGTCGCCTGATAAACAAAGTAAGAGCCTACGGAATATGAGACCAGCTGTGTGGCTGGATTGAATAATTTTTAGCAAACAGAACACAGCATGTTGTTATCAATGGAGAGACGTCTACAGACGTTAAAGTAACCTCTGCGTGCCACAGGGCAGTGTTATGGGACCATTGCTATTCACAATATATATAAATGACCTAGTAGATAGTGTCGTAAGTTCCATGCGGCTTTTCGCGGATGATGCTGTAGTATACAGAGAAGTTGCAGCATTAGAAAATTGTAGCGAAATGCAGGAAGATCTGCAGGGGATAGGCAGTTGATGCAGGAAGTGGCAACTGACCCTCAACATAAACAAATGTAATGTATTGCGAATACATAGAAAGAAGGATCCTTTATTGTATGATTATATGATAGCGGAACAGACACTGAAAGCAGTTACTTCTGTAAAATATCTGGAAGTATGCGTCCGGAACGATCTCAAGTGGAATGATCATATAAAATTAATTGTTGGTAAGGCGGGTACCAGGTTGAGATTAATTGGGAGACTCCTTAGAAAATGTAGTCCATCAACAAAGAAGGTGCCTTACAAAACACTCGTTCGACCTATACTTGAGTATTGCTCATCAGTATGGGATCCGTACCAGGACGGGTTGACGGACGAGATAGAGAAGATCCAAAGAAAAGCGGCGCGTTTCGTCACAGGGTTCTTTGGTAACCGTGATAGCGCTACGGAGATGTTTAGCAAACTCAAGTGGCAGACTCTGCAAGACAGGCGCTCTGCATCGCGGTGCAGCTTGCTGTCCAGGTTTCGAGAGGGTGCGTATCTGGATGAGGTATCGAAAATATTGCTTCCCCCTACTTATACCTCCCGAGGAGATCACGAATGTAAAATTAGAGAGATTAGAGCGCGCACGGAGGCTTTCAGACAGTCGTTCTTCCCGCGAACCATACGAGACTGGAGCAGGAAAGAGAGGTAATGACAGTGGCACGTAGCGCCTTCCGCCACACACCGTTGGGTGGCTTGCGGAGTATAAATGTAGATGTAGGTGTAGCGGAGTGTACGCTGATATGAAACTTCCTGCCAGATTAAAACTGTGTGCCGAACCGAGACTCGAACTCGGGACCTTTGACTTTCGCGGACAAGTGCTCTACCAACTGAGCTACTCAAGCACGACTCACTCCCCGTCCTCACAGCTTTACTTCTGGCAGTACCTCGTCTCCTACGTTCTAAACTTTGCAGAAGCTCTCCTGCGAACCTTGCAGAACTAGCACTCCTGAAAGAAAGGATACTGCGGAGACGTGGCTTAGCCACAGAAGTAAATCTGTGAGGACGGGGCGTGCGTCGTGCTTGCGTAGCTCGGTTGGTAGAGCACTTGCCCGCGAAAGGCAAAGGTCCCGAGTTCGAGGCTCGGTCCGGCGCGCAGTTTTAATCTGTCAGGAAGTTTCAACTATTGAACAGGTTGACACTTTCAGATTATTGGGCTGCGACGTTCCATATCTCGGCGAAGTTGATATTGAAAGAAAAAACATTGGCACCATCAAAAGAACGCTCAGAAGAAAAGTGGGAACGGACAAAGTGATAAAATTTTATAAAGCTGTGGCAATTCCTGTGGAACATATGGAGGTGTCAAGTGGACTGTGAACTCTAGAAGACGTAGTCAACTCGAAGCAACTAGATCTTTGAGAACAATCCAGGGACTAACGAGAGAAGAAGGGCAACAAAAGATGAGACCATCTGGAAGAACGTAGGATTTTGCAACTTACAACAAAAGATTAAGGAATACAGAGAAAAATTGAAAGATCGTATAGAAAGAATGAAAAGGACATATGAAAAAAATGGGGCATGAACACTGCCAAACAACTGCTATAGTCCATCCGTGAAGGACGAAGGAATACTGGTAAGTTCCGAGAGAAGGTGGATGGATAAAGAAGCAGCAACGGACCAACTGGTCTATTGTTTGAGACACAAAAAGAAGAAAAACAAGCAGACGAAAATTTGCTCTACAGTTGTGCGATTTAATGAGCTGTTGTTACTCTTGACCACGCTGTGGTGTTCAATAAAACGGCGAATCTGATGCAGATCTTTGCGCTAATCTATAAGTGCAAGCCTCTGCATCTCCGAATAACTACTGCAACGCTCGTCCGTTTGAACCTGCTTACTGTGTTCATCCCTGCATCTCCATCTACAATTTTTGTCACCAAATTCACGATTTATTTATGCCTCAGTATGTGTCCTATGAACCGATCCTCCCTTTAAGTCAAGTTGGGTTATAAAATTCGTTTGATTCACTATCTCCTTGTTACTTACTCTTTGTCGCCTTAAAGGCGTTCCTGAGTGACATAAACTCAACACGTCCAATCTCAGGGATAACTAACGCTATCGACCGTTACAGCATGTTGTTGTTGTTGTGATCTTCAGTCTGGTTTGATGCATCTCTCCATGCTGCTCTGTCCGGTGCAAACTTCTTCATCTCCCAGTACCTACTGCAGCCTACATCCTTATGAATCTGCTTAGTGTATTCATCTCTTGGTCTCCCTCTACGATTTTTATCCTATACGCTGCCCTCCAGTACTAAATTTGTGGCCCCTTGATGCCTCAGAACGTGTCCTACCAACCGATCCCTCCTAGTCAAGTTGTGCCACAAACTCCTCTTCTCCCCAATCCTATACAGTACCTCCTCATTAGTTATGTGATCTACCCATCTAATATTCAGCATTCTCCTGTAGCACCACATTTCGAAAGCTTCTATTCTCTTCTTGCACAAACTATTGATCGTCCATGTCTCACTTCCGTACATGGCTACACTCCATACAAATACTTTCAGAAACGACTTCCTGACACTTAAATAGATACTTGATGTTAACAAATTTCTCTTCTTCAGAAACGCTTTCCATGCCATTGCCAGGCTACATTTTATATGCTCTCTACTTCGGACATCACCAGATATTTTGCTCCCCAAATAGCAAAACTCCTTTAGTACTTTAAGTGTCTCATTTCCTAATCTAATTTCCTCAGCATCACCCGACTTAATTCCACTACATTCCATTATCCTCGTTTTGCTTTTGTTGATGTTCATCTTATATCCTCCTTTCAAGACACTGTTTCATTCCATTCAACTGCTCTTCCAAGTCCTTTGCCGTTTCTGACAGAATTACAATGTCATGGGCGAACCTCAAAGTTTCTTTTGTTTCCTTTACTGCTTGCTCAATATACAGATTGAACAACATCGGGGAGAGGCTACAAGCCTGTCTCACTCCCTTCCCAACCACTGCTTCCCTTTCATGTCCCTCGACTCTTATAACTGCCATCTGGTTTCTGTACAAATTGTAAATAGCCTTTCGCTCCCTGTATTTTACCCCTGCCACCTTCACAAGTTGAAAGAGAGTATTCCAGTCAACATTGTCAAAAGCTTTCTCTAAGTCTACAAATGCTAGAAACGTAGGTTTGCCTTTTATTAATCTAGGGTCAGTATTGCCTCACGTGTTCCCATATTTCTACGGAATCCAAACTGATCTTCCCCAAGGTAGGCTTCTACCAGTTTTTCCATTCGTCTGTACAGAATTCGCGTTAGTATTTTGAGGCCGTGAGTTATTCAACTGATAGTTCGGTAATTTTCATATCTGTCAGCGCATGATTTCTTTGGGATTGGAATTATTATATTCTTCTTGAAATCTGAGGGTATTTCGCCTGTCTCATACATTTTGCTCACCAGGTGGTACAGCTTTGTCAGGACTGGCTCTCCCAAGGCTGTCAGTAGTTCTAATGGAATGTTGTCTACTCCCGGGGCCTTGTTTCGACTCAGGGCTTTCAGTGCTCTGTCAAACTCTCCACGCAGTATCATATCTCCCATTTCATCTTCATCTACATCCTCTTCCATTTCCATAATATTGTCCACAAGTACATCGCCCTTGTATAGACCCTCTGTATACTCCTTCCACGTTTCTGCTTCCCCTTCTTTGCTTAGAACTTGGTTTCCATCTGAGCTCTTGATATTAATACAAGTGGTTCTCTTTTCTCGAAAGGTCTCTTTAATTTTCCTGTAGGCAGTATCTATCTTATCCTCGTGAGATAAGCCTCTACATCCTTAAATTTGTCCTCTAGCCATCCCTGCTTATCCATTTCGCACTTCCTATCGATCTCATTTTTGAGACATTTGTATTCCTTTTTGCCTGTTTCATTTACTGCACTTTTATATTTTCTCCTTTCATCAATTAAATTAAATATTTCTTCTGTTACCCAAGGATTTCTACTAGCCCTCGTCTTTTTACCTACTTGATCCTCTGCTGCCTTCACTACTTCATCCCTCAAAGCTACCCATTCTTCTTCTACTGTATTTATTTCCCCCATTCGTGTTAATTTTTCCCTTATGCTCTCCCTGAAACTCTGTACAATCTCTGGTTTAGTCAGTTTATCCAGGTCCCATCTCCTTAAATTCCCACCTTTTTGCAGTTTCTTCAGTTTTAATCTACAGGTAATAACCAATATATTGTGGTCAGAGTCCACATCTGCCCCTGGAAATGTCTTACAATTTAAAACCTGGTTACTAAATCTCTGTCTTACCATTATATAATGTATTTGATACCTTTTAGTATCCCCAGGGTTCTTCCATGTATACAACCTTCTTTCATGATTCTGAAACCAAGTGTTATCTATTACTAAGTTGTGCTCTGTGCAAAATTCTACCAGGCGGCTTCCTCTTTCATTTCTTAGCCCCAATCCATATCCACCTACTACGTTTCCTTCTCTCGCTTTTCCTACACCTGAATTCCAGTCACCCATGACTATTAAATTTTCATCTCCCTTCACTATCTGAATAATTTCTTTTATTTCATCATACATTTTTTTCAATTTCTTCGTCATCTGCAGAGCTAGTTGGCATATAAACTTGTACTACTGTAGTAGGTGTGGGCTTCGTATCTATCTTGTCCACAATAATGCGTTCAGTATGCTGTTTGTAGTAGCTTACCCGCATTCCTATTTTCCTATTCATTATTAAACCTACTCCTGCATTACCCTGTTTGATTTTGTCTTTATAACCCTGTATTCACCTGACCAAAAGTCTTGTTCCTCCTGCCACCGAACTTCACTAATTCCCACTATATCTAACTTTAACCTATACATTTCCCTTTTTAAATTTTCTAACCTACCTCTCCTATTAAGGGATCTGAGATTCCACGCTCCGATCCGTAGAGCGCCAGTTTTCTTTCTCCTGATAACGACGTCATCCTGAGTAGTTGCCGCCCGGAGATCCGAATGGGGGACTATTTTACCTTCGGAATATTTTACCCAAGAGGTCGCATCATCATTTATCCATACTGTAAAGATGCATTCCCTCGGGAAAAATTACGGCCGTAGTTTCCCCTTGCTTTCAGCCGTTCGCAGTACCAGCACAGCAAGGCCGTTATGGTTATTGTTACAAGGCCAGATCAGTCAATCATCCAGACTGTTGTCCCTGCAACTGCTGAAAAGGCTGCTGCCCCTCTTCAGGAACCACACGTTTGTCTGGCCTCTCAACAGATACCCCTCCGTTGTGGTTGCACCTACGCCACGGCTATCTGTATCGTTGAGGCACGCAATCCTCCCCACCAACGGCAAGGTCTATGGTTAATGGGGGGGGGGGGGGGGGAGGAGGAGGGGTTTACACCATGTATTGAGAGCAAACCTGATTTGCGTCCTCATAGTGGCGCTTCTAACACCACTCTTATGCGACTGGCGCAAAATTGGAATAGACATCATCTTCCAGATGTAAAAACCCGCCTACCAGACTTTGTTTATGTCGCACAAGGCCTCCTTGGTGTTGCGATTTTTTTCTGCCAGTGTTTCTGTGTGTTTGAGATGATATTCACAGCGACGGCACTGGACAATGGATTACTAGAACCGAGAGGTTTGGAGAGATGAGTGACACTGTACTCTGTGGTAAACCGATGGAAGGGGATTGGGTTTGACGAATGCTGGGAGGATCGTTACCTGCCGTTGTGCCTAGTGGTTGGTGGTAAGTTCCCGTGGGACCGAACTGCTGAGGTCATCGATCCCTAAGGTAACGCACTATTTAATCTAACTTAAAGTAACTTGCGATGCACACACCCGTGCCCGAGGGACGACTCGAACCTCCGATGGGGGGAGGCCGCGCGAACCGTGGCAAGGCGCCCACAGGCCGGACGGTGGGCTACGCCGCGCGGCTGTGTGTAGTGCCAACAGTGAAGTACGAAGGAGAAGGTGCTACGGTATGGGAATATTTTTCGTGGTTAGCGGGTGGGTTCGTTATCACACAGAAGGAAACGCTAAACGCAAGACGATACGAACACATTATTAAGCGTTGTCTACTGCTTACAGTCGAGGAAGTGCTCTGAGGCGACGTTTGTTTTAGCACGGTAATGCACCACGTCATGAAGGGGCATCTATGAGATAATTGGTTTGTAGACAATAACGTTGCTAAAAGGGACTGCCCTGTCCTGAGTCGCTACCTGAACCCAACGGAACGCCGTTGAGACGTGTCAGAAAGTCGACTCCGATCGAGACCCCGGTGTCGATCATTGCTATCTTATCTGGCTGCTGCTGTTAATGAAGAATGAATGGGCTGTCATTTGCCAGAGACATCCAGATACGTCACTGAAATTGTCAGCAGAGTCCAAGCCGTCATAAGGTCGAAGGGTGGACCTCCCGCCTCCTTCCGGATATTACTGTTCACTAATGTGTGTCATCCTAATCAATGTCACGTATTTCCTCAGAATCACAGGTTGCTGTCATAACCGATCAACACCGCAAGGATATGCAGGTAAATACTATAGCCTAGAAAGGATTTCAAATAATGAAATGTATTTGGAAATTTCGAATACAGTTGTGCACCAGCTATACGATTTACTAGTAAATTTGTGCCGGACTGGATCTCGAACCCGGATTTCATTCTGTAGGCGAGAGTCGCCTTAACCGCTTCGGCCATCCGTACACAACTCACGGTCAGACCCAAACTTCCATGTGTCCTAGTGTCTACGTGGCATAAAAATTGCAGCGGAGAAAGAGACATTGTTTGTGGCAATCGGATTACCTTGTTTTGGCATGATATACAATGGGGCAGTGTCTGTTTTTTTTACAGTGTCTGTATAGTTCGATGCAATGTTCCTTAGGACATGTTGTTGTTGTTGTGGTCTTCAGTCCTGAGACTGGTTTGATGCAGCTCTCCATGCTACTCTATCCTGTGCAAGCTTTTTCATCTCCCAGTACCTACTGTAACCTACTTCCTTCTGAATCTGCTTAGTGTATTCATCTCTTGGTCTCCCTCTATAATTTTTACCCTCCACACTGCCCTCCAATCCTAGATTTGTGATCCCTTGATGCCTCAGAACATGTCCTACCAAACCGGTTTCTTCTTCTTGTCAAGTTGTGCCACAAACTCCTCTTCTCCCCAATTCTATTCAATACCTCCTCATTAGTTATGTGATCTACCCATCTGATCTTCAGCATTCTTCTGCAGCACCACATTTCGAAAGCTTCGGACATGGATGATGTTAAAGTTGAACCGCCAGTACGCCGCGTTCATGTTGCCGGGTCCGTTCTGCAAACGGGAGACCGTGAGAGCCACGAGTCAGATAGCTGCCTCTGCACCCTGGCCGGCCCTGGCCGTGAGGAAAGCAAATAAACAAACAAACGCTGCCGGAGAGAGTCGTAGGTCAAGCCGCGCTTGACAGCTGCGATAGAGATAGCGACAACACACACACAATGCACTGCTTTCACAAGTGCGTCATCGTCATTGCGACAAAGTCGCCGACAGCAGTTCAAAACTTACTATCGCTGCCAGTAAAACTTGAGATGTAAGATAATACAGGCTAACTTGATTATTTTTCGACGGTTATCTTGTGTATCAACACAGTCTACCGACTTTGCACGTCTTCTTCTTCTTTTAAATACTGCCAGTAAAATAAGATTTGCGAACACTGCTTCTCATGGTCAGTCTCTACGCTTGATGTGAATCTTAATTCGTCTTCGTCCTCTTAGCCTCTTCCCGTTTCGCTACCGGGTGGGTCAGTGACAGCTGGTGGTCGCAAGCCCTTGCTACGCGACGACTCTCCCGGTACGGAATCCGTGGAGCACGTCTGTCTGCGTCTATAGTAAATGTCTCGTTAAAGTGTGGGAACAAACGAATTTGGAGTTGGCACGCATCACCTCTTTATAGATTTCTAAGCGGCTTATGATAGCATAAATAGAGAGCAGTTATATTAAGCTCTAGATGAACTGGGAATCTTTAGAAAGCTGGTGAGAATGACAATGAGTGAAACCCAAGGTAGTGTAAGAATAGGGGGAATGATGTCCAACATCATTAAAAGTATTAAAATGTAGTGCGACAAGGGGATGCATTGGCATGCCTTCTCTTTAATGCCGCCCTGGAGAAGGTGATGAGAAACGCAAACCTTCTGAACAGAGGAACGATCTTCTGTGAATTGGTGCAGATACTGGCCTACGCAGATGACATAGATATAATAGCAAGAACCCAAAAAGCAATGGAAGAGACATTTGCTGCTCTTGAACAGGCCAGTAGGAACATGGGGTTAATTATTAATGAACAAAAAACAAAATATATGACAGCTGGAATAGCAAATAGAGAAAATATGCCAAATGCAATAACAATGGGCAATTATACATTGGAGAGAGTTGAAAATTTCAAGTATCTGGGCTCGACAGTTACACCTCTAAATGATACCTTCTTTGAAATTAAGCAGACATTAATACTGGCCAACAGAGCCTATTTTGCCCTAACAAGACTTCTATCCTCGAGGCTCCTGACTCGTACCACGAAATTAACTATTTATAAATCACTTATACGACCAGTGCTTGCATATACCTCTGAAGCCTGGACATTAACAACTAAAAATATTGAAACACTGGATGCATTTGAAAGAAAGGTACTTAGACGAATTATCGGTGCAATTGTGAAAGAGGAAGATGGAGGAGGAGATACAACCATGAGTTGTATACAATATACAAAGACCAACCCATCAGAAGGATAGTGAAATCATCCAGACTGAGATGGGTGGGGCTCGCATGAATGATACAGAAGTACCAAAAACTATATTACAAGGAAAGCCAGGAGGGCATAGAGGAATTGGTCGACCAAAAGCCAGATGAGAAGATGGAGTAATCGAAGATCTTAGGAAGATGGGCTATAGAAACTGGAGAGTATTGGCAAAGGACCGAGAGAGATGGAAGGAAATTGTAGAAGAGCCCAACGCTCATCATGAGCTGTAGAGCCAAGAAAGAAGAAGAAGAAGAAGAAAGTGTGGGAACGTATTCCGAATGTTTGCCTGGCCTGTAGTTATGGAAAGATTAAGAGGCCAGTAAGCCGTAATAATAATTCGCAGGCAGCTAATGAGCACATACCACAACGCAACAAAGATCCACTACAGTGCCTTTAAGCATGACGTACGGCTTCCTTCTCACTCGAACAGATTACTTTTTTTGAAAGGCTAGCACGAGGAGTTGCAGGAGACCGCACTTGCAACTGAAGACCAGAACGAGAACAACCGGACGCAAAACGAAATTCACCACGTCGCCGTAATGTTAGCAACGCTCGAGAACCTGCCCACTGTGGAGAGCGGACTCTGCTGGCTCGATTGCCTCACTTGCGGTCGCAGACGAGCGGATATGCAGATGCGGCGCGGAGCCCGGGGTCAGCAGTGGCCGTGCTATCGCCCTCCGACGCGCCGGCCGTTATAAATAGCGGCCGCTGCGCACATCACACGAGGCTGAGGCGGCACGGTACTATACAGAGGACTGGCCTCCAGCAGGTGACGACTCCACAAGGATTGGCCAAGTCGCCATCTCTGCGTGCTGTGAGCTGCGGTCAGCTACTCGTGGCGTAGCCGTGCGCTAGCGAGCAAGGTTGCGGTCACAGTATCACCAACGTCTTCCGAAGACCACTCCGTCTACAGGCCACAAGTGGCCCATCGGGGCCATCCGATCGCCGTGTCATCCTCAGTGGAGGATGCGGGTAGGAGTGGCGTGTGGTCAGCACACCGCTCTCCCGGTCGTTATGGTGGAAAATTGTACTGAAATGCAGGAGGATCTGCAACGAATTGACGCATAGTGCAGGGAATGGCAATTCAATCGCAATGTAGACAAGTGTAATGTGCTGCGAATACATAGAAAAATAGATCCCTTATCATTTAGCTACAAAATAGCAGGTCAGCAACTGGAATCAGTTAATTCCATAAATTATCTGGGAGTACGCATTAGGAGTGATTTAAAATGGAATGATCCTATACAGTTGATCGTTGGTAAAGCAGATGCCAGACTGAGATTCATTGGAAGAATCCTAAGGAAATGCAATCCGAAAACAAAGGAAGTAGGTTACAGTACGCTTGTTCGCCCACGCTTGAATACTGCTCAGCAGTGTGGGATCCGTACCAGATAGGGTTGATAGAAGAGATAGAGAAGATCCAACAGAGAGCAGCGCGATTCGTTACAGGATCATTTAGTAATCGCGAAAGCGTTACGGAGATGATAGATAAACTCCAGTGGAAGACTCTGCAGGATAGACGCTCAGTAGCTCGTTACGGGCTTTAGTTAAAGTTTCGAGAACATACCTTCACCGAGGAGTCAAACAGCATATTGTTCCCTCCTACGTATATCTCGCGAAGAGACCATGAGGATAAAATCAGAGAGATTAGAACCCACACAGAAGCATACCGACAATCCTTCTTTCCACGAACTATACGAGACCGGAATAGAAGGGAGAACCGATAGAGGTACTCAGGGTACACTCCGCCACACACCATCAGGTGGCTTGCGGAGTATAGATGTAGATATAGATGGCATTCTTGACAGAAGCCGCTACTGTTGGGTCGAGTAGCTCCTCAAATGGTATCACGAGGCTGAGTGCACCCTGAAAAATGGCAACAGCGCATGGCGGCCTGAATGGTCACCCATCCAAGTGCGACCACTCCCGACAGCGCTTAACTTCGGTGATCTCAGGGAACCGGTGTACCCACTGCGGCAAGGCCGTATCCTCCGAAGACGGTCGACCTTTTCCAGTCAGTATGCCACTACCTGCGCGGTCACAGTGTATCCGATCTCATCATCCGAAACTACAGACTTCGGATGACAGTCGGTGAAATTCAGATGAGTTTCTTTTCTCCGGTCGAATCGGCAGACGTTATACACGCTACATGACTGTGGGAAACACAAATTTAGCCCAAGAAAGTAGTTTGTGGCATGCTGAAGACACCATAATCGGGATACAGCTCGGAATCGGCGGACAGAAATCACTGCTTCATTGGAAACAACAAGGAGGCAAAATGTTTATCGCAAGTTTTAGGCTAAAATATAACCTCAAAAAAAATGTTCAATTGAGAAAGGTGCCTTACGTTATGCTTAAAGTTACTATAGGGGCTCTTAGTTGCGTTGTGGTAGGTCCTCATTAGCTGTCTACGAATTACAGTTACCACTTATTGGCGCTTTTGTCCCTGTAGGGTGCCGTTTCTACACACATCAAAAAAGTTTTGCATCACTTCGGCTCCGAGAGTTCCGGAACCTGTACAGAAAATTCGAATAGAGATCAACATAAACACCATTTCCGCCTTTTTTCTCGTGATAACCACACATTGCATGTTGTACCACCATGCTTCCAGCCTTGAGAGGTGGTGGTCCAGATTGCTGTACACACCGGTACTTATAATACACAGTAGCATGACCTCTTGCATTGAAGCATGCCTCTATTTGTCGTGGCGAACTATCCACAAGTTGACAAGGCACTGTTGGTCCAGATTGTCCCACTCCTCAACGGCGATTCGGCGTAAATCCTTCAAAGTGGTTGGTACGTCCCATCGTCCATAAAGAGCCTTTTTCAATGAATCCAAGGCATGTTCAATAGCGCCGGCCGCGGTGGTGTCGCGGTTCTAGGCGCGCAGTCCGGAACCGTGCGACTGCTACGGTCGCAGGTTCGAATCCTGCCTCAGGCATGGATGTGTGTGATGTCCTTAGGTAGTTAGGTTTAAGTAGTTGTAAGTTCTAGGGGACTAATGACCACAGCAGAGTCCCATAGTGCTCAGAGCCATTTGAACCATGTTCAATAGCGTTCATGTCGAGCAATGTCGTTATCCTGAAAGAAGTCATTCGCAAGATGTGCACGTTGGTAGCACGAATTGTCGTCCATGAAGACGAATGCCTCGCCAATATGCGGGTGATATGGTTGGACTATCGGTCGTAGGATATCATTCACGTATCGTACAGCCGTTAAGGCGCCTTCCATAACCACCAGCGGCATACGTCGGCCTCACATAATGCCACCCCAAGACAGCGGGGAACCTCCACCTTGTTGAACTCGCTGAACAGTGTGTCCAAGGAGTTTCAGCCTGACCAGGTTGCCTCCAAACACGTCTCCGTCGATTGTCTGGTTGAAGGCATATGCGACACTCATCGGTGAAGAGAACGTGATGCCAATCCTGAGCTGTCCATTCGGCGTGTTGTTGGGCCCATCTCTACCCCTCTGCGTGGTGTCGTGGTTGCAAAGATGGACCTCGCCATGGACGCCGGGAGTGAAGTTGCGCATCATGCACCCTATGGCGCACATTTTGAGCCGTAACACGGCGTGCTGTGGCTGCAACAATAGCATTATTCATCATGGTGGTGTCAGGGCTCCGCCGAGTCATAATCCATAGGTAGCGGTCATCCACTGCAGTAGTAGCCCTTGGGCGGCCTGAGCGAGGTATGTCATCAACAGTTTCTGTCTCTCTGTATTTCCTCCATGTGCGAACAACATCGCTTTGGTTCACTCACCTTGCTGAGAGCCCTTCTTAGTACAAAGTAGGAATGCGGACGCGATCGAACCGCGGTATTGGCCGTCTAGGCACGGTGGAACTACAGACAAGGCTTGTAGGTCTGCCTCGTTTCTGGTGGAATGACTGGAACTGATCGGCTGTCGGACCCCTTACGTCCAGTAGGCGCTGCTCACGCTTGGTTGTTTACGTCTTTGGGCGGGTATAGTGGCATCTCTGAACAGTCAAAGGGGCTGTGTCTGTGATACAATATCTACAGACCAAAACCTTTTTTAATGTGTGTGTTATCTGAGTGGATTTGGAACTGTGGAATACGTGATTCCCTTCGTCAGTGGTTGATGTGTCCAGCGAATGTCACTCTTAGATGTATGTGACAGTCATTGAAGGTTAAATGACATAGCGGTATGTGTGTTTTGTTGAATTTATTTCAAGTTTTGCAGAATGTTGCTTCTCAGTGTCAGTATGAATGATCTCGAGTATGTAACAGAGGATTTCACTCTTGATCTCATGTTTTCGTAACACTTTATCGATTGTTAGAATTTCTGTCGTTATGCAGTGTTTGTATCTTCACAATAAAATGTGCTACAGACACCGTTACTGACGGATACATTAGGAAATAGTTTTACATTCTGCGGCTATGCGCCGACAAGTGTCGCAGACAGAAGCGAAACTATTCTTTCTTTTCGAGCCGCAATCGGGATTCTTCTGCACTGGACAGGGACGCCGTGGCAGCCAGTCCGCTCAATGAGGTTAAAATAGACGCTAACGTAACGCCCTCCATTCCGCCAAAAACAGACGGAGGAGGCTGGATGTACTGTGACCGAGCTGTCGGCCGGTGTTATCGGGTGGCGCCTGGCGACCTTTGCCAGTGCCGCTGTGAACACCGCCTGACCCGTGGCTCGGGCACAGGCGCTCACGTGCCAAGCGGCGCCTCACACTCAGCCATGCTCGTACCGGGCGGCGAATCGCCAAAGCGTCATAATGAATTGCTTGCAATGAAAACATCGCACATGACAGCATGGGTTTCGAAAAAGACGATCGTGTGAAACCCAGCTCGCGCTATTCGTCCACGACACTCAGAGGGCCTTAGACACGGGTTCCCAGGTAGATGCCGTGTTTCTTGACTTCCGCAAGGCGTTAGCTACAGTTCCCCACAGTCGTTTAATGAACAAAGCAAGAGCATATGGACTATCAGACCAATTGTGTGATTGGATTGAAGAGTTCCTAGATAACAGAACACAGGATGACATTCTCAATGGAGAGAAGTCTTCCGAAGTAAGAGTGATTTCAGGTGTGCCGCAGGGGAGTGTCGTAGGACCGTTGCTGTTCACAATATACATGAATGACCTTGTGGATGACATCGGAAGTTCACTGAGGCTTTTTGCAGATGATGCTGTAGTATATCGAGAGGTTGTAACAATGGAAAATTGTACTGAAATGCAGGAGGATCTGCAGCGAATTGACGCATGATGCAGGGAAGGGCAATTCAATCTCAATGTAGACAAGTATAATGTGCTGCGAATACGTAGAAAGAAAGGTCCTTTATCATTTAGCTACAATATAGCAGGTCAGCAACTGGAAGTAGTTAATTCCATAAATTATCTGGGAGTACGCATTAGGAGTGATTTAAAATGGAATGATCATATAAAGTTGATCGTCAGTAAAGCAGATGCCAGACTGAGATTCATTGGAAGCATCCTAAGGAAATGCAATCCGAAAACAAAGGAAGTAGGTTACAGTACGCTTGTTCGCCCGCTGCTTGAATACTACTCAGCAGTGTGGGATCCGTAGCAG
This sequence comes from Schistocerca gregaria, assembly GCF_023897955.1. Taxonomy (NCBI): domain Eukaryota; kingdom Metazoa; phylum Arthropoda; class Insecta; order Orthoptera; family Acrididae; genus Schistocerca; species Schistocerca gregaria. Next base: position 75,169,046 of record NC_064927.1, on the reverse strand, counting down.
ATAGGGTTGACAGAAGAGATAGAGAAGATCCAATGGAGAGCAGCGCGCTTCGTTACAGGATCATTTAGCAATCGCGAAAGCACTACGGAGATGATAGATAAAGTCCAGTGGAAGACTCTGAAGGAGAGACGCTCAGTAGCTCGGTACGGGCTTTAGTTAAAGTTTCGAGAACATACCTTCACCGAGGAGTCAAGCAGTATATTGTTCGCTCCTACGTATGTCTCACGAAGAGACCATGAGGATAAAATGAGAGAGATTAGAGCCCACACAGAGGCATACCGACAATCTTTCTTTCCGCGAACAGTACGAGACTGGAATAGAAGGGAGAACCGATAGGGGTACTCGAAGCACCCTCCACCACACACCGCCAGGTGGCTTGCGGAGTATGGATGTAGATGCAGAATGCAGGTTTACTGAATTCATTATTTCATCGCTACAATATTTTATCTTCGCATTTTGTCGCCTACTTGCTTACAATCACCGTACTATGACGCTCGTTATATCTAGAATGCAAATTTTTGGTTGCTATTGTTACAGGCCTAGACAGTTTATGAAGTTATTTCACGATTTCAGTGAGATTTAAGAATACTTAAGATGTCACATGCCAGTAGCGCTCTGTGGCACTGCAGTTAAAGAACCACAAGTGTCGTTGAGCCACTATCGGAAATACGTAAAATATAGCGTTAATAAACAATAATTCTGCCTAATTAAGGTTCTGCCCCTTCATCTTACTGCTTGAAGAAATAAGGAATTTTCTTCGAAATTAGAGGGCAAAAAAAGTAGAGTGAAAAATCTTATGACTTTGATTCCCCTACAAGTCCGATGCTTCGATTAAAAAGAAACATTCATGTTTTTCGATGAATCAAAGCGGGTCTCAAAATTTATTTTACATTAAAGCTTCCGGTTTTAGTTTCTTTAAGGCGACGTCTGGTGCTAATCCCATGTTTTCGTCCGCAATTTCATTCTTTCTGCTTTATTTTTAGCGGAGATACGCAACTTAAATATGACGAAAAGCGAAAGGAATGCATCAGTTTTCGTAATTTAAACAGATTACTATTCTTAAACTATAAAGGGAATAAACTTGGGCATTTCTAATCGGTGTAAAAGTGAGCCCGCCGCGGTGGCCAAGCGGTTCTGGACGCTTCAGTCCGGAATCGCGCTGCTGCCACGGTCGCAGGTTCGAATCCTGCCTCGGACATGGATGTGTGTGACGTCCTTAGGTTAGTTAGGTTTAAGTAGTTGTACGTTCTAGTGGACTGATGACCTCAGAAGTTAAGCCCCACAGTGCTCAGAGCCATTTGAACCATTTTTTGTAAAAGTGAACAATGAAAAAATTTAAGACTTTCTGATAACACCTACTAGGGCACCTAGTTCATCCGACGTTAAACGGCGCTAATTCATAATAAAATTAAATAACTACACTCCTGGAAATTGAAATAAGAACACCGTGAATTCATTGTCCCAGGAAGTGGAAACTTTATTGACACATTCCTGGGGTCAGATACATCACATGATCACACTGACAGAACCACAGGCACATAGACATAGGCAACAGAGCATGCACAATGTCGGCACTAGTACAGTGTATATCCACCTTTCGCAGCAATGCAGGCTGCTATTCTCCCATGGAGACGATCGTAGAGATGCTGGATGTAGTCCTGTGGAACGGCTTGCCATGCCATTTCCACCTGGCGCCTCAGTTGGACCAGCGTTCGTGCTGGACGTGCAGACCGCGTGAGACGACGCTTCATCCAGTCCCAAACATGCTCAATGGGGGACAGATCCGGAGATATTGCTGGCCAGGGTAGTTGACTTACACCTTCTAGAGCACGTTGGGTGGCACGGGATACATGCGGATGTGCATTGTCCTGTTGGAACAGCAAGTTCCCTTGCCGGTCTAGGAATGGTAGAACGATGGGTTCGATGACGGTTTGGATGTACCGTGCACTATTCAGTGTCCCCTCGATGATCACCAGAGGTGTACGGCCAGTGTAGGAGATCGCTCCCCACACCATGATGCCGGGTGTTGGCCCTGTGTGCCTCGGTCGTATGCAGTCCTGATTGTGGCGCTCACCTGCACGGCGCCAAACACGCATACGACCATCATTGGCACCAAGGCAGAAGCGACTCTCATCGCTGAAGACGACACGTCTCCATTCGTCCCTCCATTCACGCCTGTCGCGACACCACTGGAGGCGGGCTGCACGATGTTGGGGCGTGAGCGGAAGACGGCCCAACGGTGTGCGGGATCGTAGCCCAGCTTCATGGAGACGGTTGCGAATGGTCCTCGCCGATACCCCAGGAGCAACAGTGTCCCTAATTTGCTGGGAAGTGGCGGTGCGGTCCCCTACGGCACTGCGTAGGATCCTAGGGTCTTGGTGTGCATCCGTGCGCTGTTGCGGTCAGGTCCCAGGTCGACGGGCACGTGCACCTTCCGCCGACCACTGGCGACAACATCGATGTACTGTGGAGACCTCACGCCCCACGTGTTGAGCAATTCGGCGGTACGTCCACCCGGCCTCCCTCATGCCCACTATACGCCCTCGTTCAAAGTCCGTCAACTACACATACGGTTCACGTCCACGCTGTCGCAGCATGCTACCAGTGTTAAAGACTGCGATGGAGCTCCGTATGCCACGGCAAACTGGCTGACACAGGCGGCGGCGGTGCACAAATGCTGTGCAGCTAGCGCCATTCGACGGCCAACACCGCGGTTCCTGGTGTGTCCGCTGTGCCGTGCGTGTGATCATTGCTTGTACAGCCCTCTCGCAGTGTCCGGAGCAAGTATGGTGGGTCTGACACACCGGTGTCAATGTGTTATTTTTTCCATTTCCAGGAGTGTAGTAGCTTGGAAGCATTGTAGTGTCCAGTGCAATGCTAACATTCGTGGAAGGTTCTTCTCCGTCGTCATAGCCCACTGGGACACCACATGTTATGTATATAAACCGGGGACCTAGAAACGACGGAGAGGCATCGTCCCGCCGTAGCCCTCAGTGGTTCACAACCTCACGACAGGCCAGAGAGAGCAGTCCATCCACCCCATCGCCGACCCACACCCAATCCAGGGTTATTGTGCGGTTCGACCCCCAGTGGACACCCCTCCCCCCCCCCCCCCCCCCCCCCGGAAACGTCTCACACGAGACGAGTGTAGCCCCAAATATTTGCGTGGTAGAATAATTATGGTGTACGCGTACTTGGAAACGGTGTTTGCGCAGCAATCGCCGACATAGTGTAACTGAGGCGGAATAAGGGGAAGCAGCCCGCATTCGCCGAGGCAGATGGAAAACCGCCTTCACAACCGTCCACAGGCTGGCCCGCACACCGGACCTCGACACTAACCCGCCGGGCGGATTCGTGCCACGCCTTCCCGCTCGGGAAGCAGCGCGTCGCGGCCAGCCGGACGGGCTCACGTGTTGTGTTCCCTCTTTCTGAAGTTGGTGTCACTCTTGCGAGGCAAGCGTGCGGCTGCCGGTGTGAGGCGAGACTTCGCGGAACAGCGGCCAGACGCCGGGCATTGCCGCGGTGTTGTTGACGGCGCCTCCAGTTGGCAGGGGTCAGGTCGCAGCTGGCTGTCGCGCGCTCTGCGGCTTAGCAGAAGAACGCACAAGAAAACACAGGCTCTGTCAGACGGCGCCCCGGTCTGCTAAAGGCACCAGAGGGACATAATACCGTTAGTCCAGGGGGACGCCAACAAAATGTTTTCACGTTCACATTCTGCACATTATGATTGAAACGTAGTGAAAAGATCCCGCCGCAACGAAAAACACCTTCGTTTCAATGGCTGCCACTCAAACTCGCGTATCGTATAAGTGACATTCTAGTTCCTATTTCGCGATAGTACAAAATGAACTGCCCTTCTTTCAAATTTTTCCAACTTCTTCGGCCAAGGATCCCATGCGCGCGGCAGTACTCCGCAAGAGGACGGACAAGCGTAGTTGGGTTGGGTTGTTTTGGGGAAGGAGACCAGACAGCGAGGTCATCGGTCTCAACGCATTAGGGAAGGACGGGGAAGGAAGTCGGCCGTTCCCTTTGAAAGGAACCATCCCGGCATTTGCCTGGAGCGATTTAGGGAAATCATGGAAAACCTAAAGCAGGATGGCCGGACGCGGGATCGAACCTCGTCCTCCCGAATGCGAGTCCAGTGTGCTAGCCACTGCGCCACCTCGCTCGGTGACAAGCGTAGTGCAGGCGGTGTCTTCAGTAGGTCTGTTGCGTCTTCTAAGGTGTCTGCTAATAAAACGTACTATTTGGTTCGCTTTCCTCACGACATTTTCTTTGTGTTCTTTCCAATTTAAGTTGTTCGTGACTGTAATCCATTAGTGTTAGTAGAATTGACTGGCTTTAGATTTTTGTGATTTATCGTGCAGCCCAAGTCTAACGGATTCCTTTTAATGCTCGTGTGAAGAACTTCAAAATGTTCAAATGTGTGTCAAGTCTTATGGGACTTAACTGCTAAGGTCATCAGTCCCTTAGCTTACACACTACTTAACCTAAATTATCCTAACGTCAAACACACACACCCATGCCCCAGGGAGGACGAACCTCCCCCAGGGCCAGCCGCACAGTCCATGACAGCAGCGCTCGGCTAATCCCACTTTTCATTATTTAGGACCAGTTGCCGCTTTTCGCACCATACAGATAACTTGCTGAAATATTTCGCAATTTCGTTTCGTCTCCTAATGACTCTCCCACACGGTAGACAGCAGCAGCCGCGCGGTATTAGTCGAGCGGTGTGAGGCGCTGCAGTCATGGACTGTGCGGCTGATCCCGGCGGAGGTTCGAGTCCTCCCTCGGGCATGGGTGTGTCTGTTTGTCCTTACGATAATTTAGGTTAAGTAGTGTGTAAGCTTAGGGACTGATGACCTTAGCAGTTAAGTCCCATAAGATTTCACACAAATTTGAACAGACAGCAGCATCATCTTCAGACGATCTAAGATGGCTGCTTAGAATGTCTCTTAACTCCTCTATATAGCTTAGGAACAAGCCAGCTTTATAACACTTCTGTTTTACTCGATGGCTTTCCGTCAGTTTCTACGAATTCCGACTTTTCTGACCGGAAACCACGAATCCGGTCCCGCAACTGGGACGATACTCCACAGGCACGCAGTTTGATTAGAAGCCGCTTGTGAGCAGACGTTTCAAAAACCTTCCGGAAATCTAGAAATACGGAATGTCTGAGAACCCCTGTCATCAGCACCCATTACTTCATGAATATAAAGGGCTAGTTGTGTTTCATAAGAACGATATTTTCTGAATTCATGCTCGCTACGTGCTGATATATACTTTTCTTGAAGATAATTCGCAATGTTCGAACACAAAACTTGTTCCAAAATCCTACTGAAAATGGACGTCAGTGATACGGATTTGTATTTCAAAGGATTACTGCTTCTTCCTTTCTTGTGTATTGGTGTAACGGTGTCGCTTCCAGCCTTTACATATGGATCCTTTGTCGAGAATTTTTTTCTTAAATCCAATAAATTAAATGGTCCTTGAAATGATGTAAAAGGTGTTTGACTTTTTAAAAAATCAAATAGATGAACTTAATTAAAGTTTTTAACGGCGATACAAGATGAATTCAGTTGTTTTGCTCCAAAGGGACTTCACTCCAAAACTCAATGATGGTCATCTGCCACATCCGAAGAACTAGGATTTTTATTTCCATTGTGTCCGTATTTAGAATGTAGGAGCAAATACACGTTCCAAAAACTGAGCTTCTGGAAGAAAAATTGATAATGTTTGTTAAAAGTCTTATTTCTGAAAATTTCTCAGTTCTTACAGATTCACCAGTTTGGAAATACGCTGTTGAATTCTAAAACGCATTTTGATCTAATAATGAGCCTGGACCTAACAGGTAGCAACCAGCAGTAATATTGAAACTGTGTAAATGAGGCTGGAAAAAATATCAAAGTATTTTATTCTTGCTTCTATAATGGCACTCAATACGGTAGGGAGCAGTTATTGCATCTGATCTGTCATATCCTATATATTGGAACGTAATATGATAATAATAACTAGTAAAAGAGAACAATATTATTTGAAGTTTGTTTTGTACATTTTCAAATATCCACAGCCACAAATTACCATTAACATTTAGCAAAAGTCCTGTTAAATTGAAAATTGGTGATCACGTATGCCTGCGCTAATCTTGACAAAGAACGTGCGTTTTGCACACAGATACATATAGTTACTTTGGGATCCTTCTTGTTGGAGAGGTGACTCCACTGCACAGGAAAACTGTGCAAATTCCTAGTCCTCCTCGCTGCATTTATTTGGACGGTTGTTTCGTCCCCCACCGTAAACAAAATATTTAGTTTTAATGCCATGTTACACGTGAATGTATCATTGTGAATCTACGTGTAGTGTTTTGTTACCCACCGAACATTTCTAGACAGGCTTCTTCACGAATCTCAACTTCTGCTTCACCTGCAGAACCTTAAAGGTGTTTGTTGTCTGCCGCCTAATACTCTTTGATTCATCACCGCACCTCCGATTGACAGGATTCATATTCACACATTCAGATATGTAAGAATTTTGAAGATCATTGTTACTTAGATTTCGGAAATCACGAAACAACTTCTTCCGTGTAGCTACAGGTACGATATCGAAGCATTTTCTCGTATAGGCTGAATCTGAACCTTGTCGTTTTGCCTTTTTCACTACACCCATTGATTAATATACTCTTTACCCATATTTCCCAGTTCTTCTAAACTTCTTTGCGCCAATTCTGTGGATTACGCTTCCTCTTTCGATAATTTCCGCTGATTTTTCACACTTTCATCAACGTTTCCCATTTTTGCTTCCACCATCTTCACTACCGGTATTCGTATTCTGTACTGAGAACATAAAACACTCTAAACTAGGTTCATAAAGTGATTAATATTAGATATTACACAAGAATTAAATTTGGTTTTATATTTTTATTAATTACAATATAATATACTTCAGCTCCCAAACCTTTATTTATTTATTTATTTAGCCGTCAATTTCCGTAGGACCAAATTGAGGAGCTAACATCCAAGGCCACGGAGCGTGTCAGTACATGAAATTACAACATGAAAGTAATAATAGATAAAAATAAATGTTTATGAACCCGAAAAAAGTCAGTCCATAAGTTTGAGTAAACGCAGTCAACAATACAATAAGAATCAGTTTAATTTTTCAAGGAACTCCTCGACAGAATAGGAGTGACCCATGAGGAAACTCTTCAGTTTCGATTTGAAAGCGCGTGGATTACTGCTAAGATTTTTGAATTCTTCTGGTAGCTTATTGTAAATGGATGCAGCAGTATACTGCACACCTTTCTGCAGCAGAGTTAAGGAAGTCCGATCCAAATCCAGGTTGGATTTCTGTCGAGTATTAACTGAGTGAAAGCTACTTTTCTTGGCAATAAGCTGATATTGCTAACAAGAAACGACAATAGAGAAAATATATGTTGAGAGGCCAATGTCAAAATACCCAGACTCGTGAATAGAGGTCGACAAGAGGTTCGTGAACTCACACCACTCATTGCCCGAATCGCCCGTTTCTGAGCCAAAAATATCCGTTTAGAATGGGAAAGGTTACCCCAAAATATAATACGATAGGACATAAGAGAATGAAAATAAGCAAAGTAGACTAATTTTCATGTCGAATAATCACTCACTTCAGATACCGTCCGAATAGTAAAAATGGCAGCATTAAGTATTTGAGCAAGATCCTGAATGTGGGTTTTCCATGACAGTTTGCTATCTATCTGAACACCTAGATGTCGGGTTTTGTTGAATTGTTTGTTAGAAACTGTAAAAACTGCTCTTACTGTAATTTAGCGTTAGTTTATTTTCTACGAGCCTTGAACTTATATCATGAACTACACTATTTGAAACCGAGCCAATGCTGCACACAACGTCCTCTACAACGAAGTCAGTGTCATCATCAAACAGAAATATTTTAGAGTTATCCGTAATACTAGAGGGCATATAATCTATATAAATACGGAGCAGAAGTGGCCCCAACACTGATCCCTGAGGCACCACCCATTTGACCCAGACCCCACATCATAGCCATTCTCAACGCTGTGTATAATGACCTTTTGCTTTCTAAATTAAGAGGTGAACCAATCGTGAGCTACTCAGTGTATTCCATAATGGTTCAACTTCTGGAGCAATATTTTGTGATCAACACAATCAGACACCTTAGTTAAATCAAAAGGTATGCCTAACGTTCGAAACCTTTTGTTTAAGCCATCCAGTACCTCACAAAGAAAAGAGAATGTAGCGTTTTCAGTTGTTAAACGACTTATAAAGCTGAACTGTATATTTGATAGCAAATTAAGTGATCAGTTATATAAAGTGATCAATTATCCTCATGTACACAGACTTTTCATTAATTTTAGTAAACACTAAGGCATAGAAATAGGTCTAAAATTGACTACATTGTCCCTTTCTCTCCTTTTTATAAAGCAGCTATACTACTGAGTACTTCAATCGCTCAGGAAATTGACCATTCCTGAAGGAAAACTTACAAATATGGCTAAGTAAAGGGCTAACATGTGCAACACAGTACCTTAATGTACTGCTAGGCACTCCATCATAACCAGGAGAATCCTTAGTATTCAGTGATTTAATTATTGACTGAATCCCCCTCTTGTCTGAATCACAGAGGAGTATTTCAGACATCAATCTCGAAAAGGCATTTGCCAAGAGAGATATATGATTCCCTGTAGAAGCTAAATTTTTATTTAATTCACCAGCAGTGCTCAGAAAATGACTGTACATATATCTGATTTACCAGTAACGGAAATATTTGACTACAAACCAACTTTATGTGGTCGACCTTGTGCTGGTGGCCAGCCACTTCCTTCACAACTCACCGTATGGCTTTAATTTTAGCCTGTGGATTCGCTATTCTATTTGCGCATCACATACTGTTTGCCTTCCTAATAACATTTTTAAGGACCTCACAATACTGTTTGTAGTGGGCTACTTCTAACATTTTGATGTAATACCCGCTTTGTTCTATATGATATCCTTATCCGACTAGTCAGCCACCCAGGCTGTCTTTTACTGCTAGTACCCCATTTATAACCTTCTAATGGCAAGCTGCTTTCAAAGAGCATGAGAGATGTGTTAAGGAAAGCGCGGCGCTGTAAACATTCTGCCAATCTTGTTCCTTGACGAGCTTTAATAAACTCTCTATTTCCGATGGATTAACTTTCCTACATAGTTTGTAATTATACGTGACATTTATTTGAGTACAAAAGCCTTTTAGTGTTAAAATATGAGCATCATGGTTTGCAAGGCCATTCACCCTTTTACTAACAGAATGCCCATGTAGTAATGGAGAATGAATAAAAATATCGTCTATGGCTGTGCTACTGTTCCGCTGCAGCGTAGTTGGAAAAAAAAGTCTGCATCAGTCATGTGGATTTAAGAGATCTACCAAAATCCTTTTTCTTGCACAATTGTATACAAAATTAATATTGAAGTCACATATAACTAATTTCGGGTACTTCCTATAAAGCGAATCAAGAACCCTCTCTAGCTTTAGCAGAAATGATCTGAAGTCAGAGCTAGGGGACCTATAAACAACAAAAATCAGAAGTTAAGGTTCACTAAATGCAACTGTCCCAGAACGGCATACAAATATATGTTCAGTGCAGTGTCGTGATACGTCTACGGGCTCAAATGGAATATTGTTTTTTATGCAAGGAACTCCTTGAAAAACAACTTTCTCAACTTACAGTTAATTATCTGTCTGTTTATCATATGGCACAGTATCGGCTATCCTGTTACTCAGCTAGTCATCTTCTTTCCGCCGGAGGGAAGCCCGTTTTTGACATTACAGAAATCATATCTAGCGAAACGTAAGAAATTCTCTGCGTTGGTTCAAATGGCTCTGAGCACTATGCGACTTCTGAGGTCATCAGTCTCCTAGAACTTAGAACTAAGTAAACCTAACTAACCTAAGGACATCACACACATCCATGCCCGAGGCAGGATTCGAACCTGCGACCGTAGCCTCTGCGTTGTATTACACCCTAATGTTATGTTTAAGGGTGAGACCACTGTCAATTTTGATATTTCCTGTACCCACAACGAATGACAACACTTATGTAAGTTTTTACACTTGAGGGTTAGCCCCATTTTCCGCACATGTCATCAACTGTTTTTTAATGCTAGGTCCCGCAGCTATCAAACGGCGCTTAAGAGTAGTTGTGGTTCCTATGAGACTGTATGTTATTTGAATACGATGCTATTATTCACCACGATTGGCCATTTTCGCCGTAGTAGTAATTTTCACGTGAGCGTATTCACATGAGACGTACGCACGTGTCACATACCCTATTAGCATTGGGGTAGGACGTCAAACGGGCCGACTTGGAGCAGGGGAGGCACCACAGGACATTTTAATTTCCACTGTCTATACTTTTGCAAATAAATTCATAAAACTTTCTCAACACGACCAGGAAGGATTCAGCATTCAAACTCATAGCAATGTAAGTTCAAAAGTATAACAAAATAAATTGTTTTTACGTGTGAAATTTCATCATTTTTTTCACTTAGTATTGGCTGCATCTGTTGCTATAGGTACACTTTTCTTCACAAGTAAGAGAGATTCTTCGATGAAGTTTGCACAGTATACAAACTATACTTACAGGTGTATGAAATTCTAGAATTTATTTAATTAAGGAAAAAATGAATGAGCTGTTACATTTTAAACTTCATGTTTGGAAAAAAACTCAAATTTAATGGTTAATTATCTCAATTTTTACCACAGTTTTTAATAGATTTGGAAAATTCTAGAGTTTCATACACCTGTAAGTGTGGTTTGTATGCTGTGCAAAATTCATCGAAGAATCTTCCTTACTTATGAAGAAAAGTGTACCTATAGCAACGAATGCAGCCAATAGTAAGTAAAAGAATGATAATACTTCACATCTAAAAAAAATATTTAGTTATATTTTTGAACTTACACTGCTATGAGCGTGAATCCTGAACCCTTCCTGGTCACGCTGACAAAGTTTTATGAATTTATTTGTAAAAGTATAGGCAGTGGAAATTAAAATGTCCTGTGGTGCCTCTCCTGCTCCAAGTAGGCCAGTTTGACGTCCTACCCCCCTTAAAGTGGAACGGAGATCCCAAGGAACCTGGAAGTCGGCAGCCTGCTCACTCTGTTAAGCACGATACGCGGCCTGTAACAGACTCGAGGACAGAGTGCGATGCTGGTGCTGGCGCAAGTGTTGCGGAATACGCTGCTAAACTCCGCGTGTTACTATATTGACCCAAGGACATCGTCAGCTACAACTGCACCGGGCACGAGGTCGACGAGATTGGGCCGTAGATGAATGGAAACGTGCCATGTGACGGGATGAAGGGGGCTTCTTGTCGCAGCAGGTCGGTGGTCGTCGGCCATCCTGGGAAGACGCGGCGCGCCCGCGGGCGGGGGAGTAACAGACTGCGGGGGCGTTCGCCTCGCCCTCCGTGGGACACCGCGGCTGGGCCAGCACTGCTGCGGACCAGCTGCGTCCTCCCGCGCTCCGCGACGATGGCGTCTTCCGACGGGATATCTGTCCGCGTCATCGAGCTACTGCGGTTTGCCTAGACTTATGGTGAACTCACCTTCATGTATTCGCCACAAAATTCGCCCGATGTGAATCCGATGGAACATGCACTAGCGGGTGCTGGCTGCAGAACCCACCGTCCCGAAATTAATTACCCTCTATTCCGAACGAGCTGTTAAGTAGGCGCTCACAATGTGTGTGTGTGTGTGTGTGTGTGTGTGTGTGTGTGTGTGTGTTAGCCACTGAAGCCAATTGAAGACCCGGGAAGACACGGCCAGGGCGGCAGCAGCGTCGTCGTCATAGGGAGGGAGGCGGTAAAGCCGTTATCTCAAAAGTGTAGCGCCATCACATGCTGTCCGTCTGCACACAAGGGCCCCGTGCACCACAATGAACCACTGACCAGCACTTTTTGACGATACTCCTAGCACATTTTGGCGACATTCAGTCACTGTATGACCTGTCTGAATCCACGTTTAATCTGATTAAACCACTGGCTCTTTTAACTCTGGTGTTTCACTTTTTACTAAAAATTAATGTAGTAAGGTTTCTTTTCATTTTTGTGTAAGGTGTGCCGCCCCATTCGCACGCTTGACCGCTCATTTATTCTGGCATCTTTTAAAATCGTATCCCATAGATTTATCAATTTTTTCAGTTTCTACACCAGTTCGAAGTCCAATCCTTAGCGACAAAAGCTGCAAAGTCTTCACAATCGTGGTGTTCATAATATCGCAGACATTACTGCGTAGTAACACATTTATCCATACCGTTACTAGAATGCTTAGCTGTTGTTTATTGAAAGTTTGCAAAGCGAAGAAACTACCGAAATACTGGAAGATTAGTACAGAGACAGCAGCTGATCGTGAATCTACACTAACGGGGACAAAATCGCAATACCAGAAATTATTTCACGTAGAGTAATGATATTTCGGAAATAGATTTGTCTGGGTAACATATTTAAGTGATTGACATTTCAAGACCACGGGTTAATGTTAGCGCGAAATAAGCCACTGGCAATGTCAAATGCTGGTACATTATCAACCGATGAAACCGCCAGAATGTTGAATGCAAGTATGCAAAGGTGCGTCCATTATCTTGTATGGTTCCAGAGGTTAGTTCGTGGGACGGAGTGTAAAGTATGAATGTAGAACTGTAAACGGATCCTAGCCGGGGCTCGACATATGTTACGTACCAAGAATAATGGAGATGTAACCCAATTTCTGGTTAAGCCACCTCAGTAGGACAATTATAAATTTCAAAATTACAGGGTCGCCACCAGCGCAACCCCTTCCTAACAATTAAGAAAAGACCAAACTGGAAATTATCAGTTCAATTAAATTAAGGATTTAATTATAAGAATATAATTTTTTAACGACACTAACAATATGAACAGCATTGTATGTCGTACATCAATGACCTTGTTTAATTAAATTCATTTTTCATCCCATTTTTGTTCATCACAAGCAAGCAGATTAACTTTTAAAAAATCAGGGAATTGAAAATTAATTTGAACACCGGCATCAATGAGAAACATAAAGGACGCAGAGTTTATCTTTTACGTAACACATTTATTTCATTACTGAATTTGATGCGCGTCCTACGAATACAAATGACTGATGCCTGAGTGAAAAATTTAACTAAATAATTCGCCAAAAAATGGTAGAATAGCGCAGTTAAAAAAGGAAAAACACACACAAGGGAAGTGGAACACAATAATTCAATCATTCCATCTGAATATCCAAGACAGAAATAGTTCGGAGAGATACCTATCACCATTTTGCTCATGCACTAGTTTGGAAAGAGATTTATCTGATTCGCAAGGTCTGTATAGTAGATATACGACATGGAATCCGAGCGTGCCGCTTACGAACGGCCGAACTTCGGCACGTGGTAAACTTGATTACGAGTTAACTGTTCAGAAATTAGACATTAAACCAGGCACAAATGTAAGGAATTTTAATGGTGCAATAGCAGAATGATTTTGCTGTCACGAAATAAAATGAACTCGGATAGGCAGAAACCCGCTCTAGGAGCTACGAACTGTACTCACCAACCGCTAGCTGCAGAGTGTTCTTTCTCCGCCGAGCTTCGCCCAACTACCGGTGCAATGGAAGCTACCAGAGGGGGTAGACTTCCGTCACCAACCTGACAGACAAACCAACCTACTAAAAGAGGTAAACCTCTCTGTCCAGGTACTGGGATCCTAAGTTGGTCATTTGTGTTACCCTCCAAACGAGAAGCAAACATCGCCTAGCAGACGACAACCAACTCAGTGTCCCCCACAAAAGAAACCCGCACCCATAGGGTTGTTGCTGTTGCTTTGGTCAGTCCTGAGACTGGTTTGATGCAGCTCTCCATGCTACTCTATCCTGTGCAAGCTTCTTCACAGAACCTACTGCAACCTACATCCTCCTGAATCTGCTTAGTGTATTCATCTCTTGGTCTCCCTCTACAATTTTTACCCTCCACGCTGCCCTCCAATACTAAGTTGGTGATCTCTCGATGTCTCAGAACATGTCCTACCAACCGATCCCTTCTTCTAGTCAAGTTGTGCCAAAAGCTACTCTTCTCCCCAACCCTATTCAATACTTCCTCATTAGTTATGTGATCTACCCATCTAATCTTCAGCATTCTTCTGTAGCACCACATTTCGAAAGCTTCTATTCTCTTCTTGTCAAACTGGTTATCGTCCACGTTTCACTTCCATACATGGCTACGCTCCATACAAATACTTTCAGAAACGACTTCCTGACACTTAAATCTACACGCGATGTTAACAAATTTCTCTTCTTCAGAAACGCTTTCCTTGCCATTGCCAGTCTACATTTGATATCCTATCTACTTCGAACATCATCAGTTATTTTGCTCCCCAAATAGCAAAACTCCTTTACTACTTTAAGTGTCTCATTTCCTAATCTAATTCCCTCACCATCACCCGACTTAATTCGACTACATTCCATTATCCTCGTTATAGGGTAGGGTGAAGGAAAAAACGTAATAAATACAGGTCATGATTTCCTGTGGAACACAAAAAAATCAAACATAATATTTAATAAGCCTTATTTTGATTGTTCAGTCTGTCTGGGAGAGTTAATAAATTAAACGGCAATCAGGTGGTGGACAGAATAGGATGCACAAAATCCAGTGAGACAAGCGTCTGTGAAACGACTCCACAGAGACGTTTGAGGAGTTCCACTCCGGTTGCAATTGGTCAGTTCTGGTACAGTTAGTGCCGTTTGAGATGTGGTCCGGCGATGGCCCACACGTGCTCGATTGACGACAAATCTGGTGGTCTTGCAGGCGAAGGGAACTCAGACTGTAGAGCATGTCTGGTTACGACAGCGCTGTTTGGACGAGCGTTATCGTGTTAGAAAACATCCCGTGGAATGCTGTTCATGGATGGCAACACAACGGATCGAATCACCATATTGACGTAAAAATTTGCAGTCAGTGTGCGAAGAATAACAGCGAGAGTTCTTCTGCTGTCATACCAAATGGCACCCCAGATGATAACTCCAGTGTGTCTAACGCGCAGACAGATTGGTTGCAGGCCTTCAACTGTCCTCCTTCTAACCAACACACTGCCTCTAGGCAGAACCGGCTTTCATCAGAAAACACAACTGACTTCCAGTCCACCGTCCAATGAGCTCTCGCTTGACACCGCTGAAGTGTCAAGCAGCGGTGGTTTGTGGTGAGTGAAATGAACCCTACAGGTCGCCTGGTTCCGAGCTGTTTTTGAAGTAATCGATTTGTGTCGCTGTGGTGCCAACTGCTGCTCAAATTGCTGCTTCAGGTGGAGAACGATGCGCTAGAGCCGTAAGCCGAACACGATGATCCTTCCTTTCGTGCCACGTGGCTGTCCGGAGCCCAGTAATGGCCGCTATCGACAGGGGATCTCAAGTTGATTCCGTATTTCTGTATTTCCGGAAAGCTTTTGACACCGTTCCTCACAAGCGACTTCTAATCAAGCTGCGGGCCTATGGGCTATCGTCTCAGTTGTGCGACTAGATTCGTGATTTCCTGTCAGGAAGGTCGTAGTTCGTAGTAATAGACGGTAAACCATCGATGAAACTGAAGTGATACCAGGTGTTCCACAGGGAAGCGTCCTGGGACCTCTGCTGTTCCTGATCTATATAAATGACCTGGGTGACAATATGAGCAGTTCTCTTAGGTTGTTCGCAGATGATGCTGTAATTTACCGTCTAGTAAGGTCATCCGAACACCAGTATCAGTTGCAAAGCGATTTAGAAAAGATTGCTGTATGGTGTGTAAGGTGGCAGTTGACGCTAAATAACGATAAGTGTGAGGTGATCCACATGACTTCCAAAATAAATCTGTTGGAATTCGATTACTCGAAAAAAAGTACAATTCTCAAGGCTGTCAATTCAACTATGTACCTGAGTGTTAAAATTACGAACAACTTCAGTTCGAAATACCACATAGATAATATTGTGGGGAAGGCGAGCCAAAGGTTGCGTTTCATTGGCAGGACACTTAAAAGAAGCAACAAGTCCGCTAAAGAAACAGCTTACACTACACTCGTACGTCCTCTGTTAGAATATTGCTGCGCGGTGAGGGATCCATACCAGGTGGGATTGACGGAGGACATCGAAAGGGTGCAAAAAAGGGCAGCTCGTTTTGTATTATCACGTAATAGGGGAGAGAGTGTGGCAGATATGATACGCGAGTCGGGATGGAAGTCATCAAAGCAAAGACGGTTTTCGTCGCGGCGAAATCTATTTACGAATTTTCAGTCACCAACTTTCTGTTCCGAATGCGAAAATATTTTATTGAGCCCAACCTACATAGGTAGGGATATATCATCAAAATAAAATAAGAGAAATCATAACTCGAACAGAAAGGTTTAGGTGTTCGTTTTTCCCGCGCGCTGTTCCGGAGTGGAATGTAGAGAGATACACTCCTGGAAATTGAAATAAGAACACCGTGAACTCATTGTCCCAGGAAGGGGAAACTTTATTGACACATTCCTGGGGTCAGATACATCACATGATTACACTGACAGAACCACAGGCACATAGACACAGGCAACAGAGCATGCTCAATGTCGGCACTAGTACAGTGTATATCCACCTTTCGCAGCAATGCAGGCTGCTATTCTCCCACGGAGACGATCGTAGAGATGCTGGATGTAGTCATGTGGAACGGCTTGCCATGCCATTTCCACCTGGCGCCTCAGTTGGACCAGCGTTCGTGCTGGACGTGCAGACCGCGTAAGACGACGCTTCATCCAGTCCCAAACATGCTCAATGGGGGACAGATCCGGAGATCTTGCTGGCCAGGGTAGTTGACTTACACCTTCTAGAGCACATTGGGTGGCACGGGATACATGCGGACGTGCATTGTCCTGTTGGAACAGCAAGTTCCCTTGCCGGTCTAGGAATGGTAGAACGATGGGTTCGATGACGGTTTGGATGTACCGTGCACTATTCAGTGTCCCCTCGACGATCACCAGAGGTGTACGGCCAGTGTAGGAGATCGCTCCCCACACCATGATGCCGGGTGTTGGCCCTGTGTTCCTCGGTCGTATGCAGTCCTGATTGTGGCGCTCCCCTGCACGGCGCCAAACACGCATACGACCATCATTGGCACCAATGCAGAAGCGACTCTCATCGCTGAAGACGACACGTCTCCATTCGTCCGTCCATTCACGCCTGTAGCGATACCACTGGAGGCGGGCTGCACGATGTTGGGGCGTGAGCGGAAGACGGCCTAACGGTGTGCGGGACCGTAGCCCAGCTTCATGGGGACGGTTGCGAATGGTCCTCGCCGATACCCCAGGAGCAACAGTGTCCCTAATTTGCTGGGAAGTGGCGGTGCGGTCCCCTACGGCACTGCGTAGGATCCTACGGTCTTGGCGTGCATCCGTGCGTCGCTGCGGTCCGGTCCCAGGTCGACGGGCACGTGCACCTTCCGCCGACCACTGGCGACAACATCGATGTACTGTGGAGACCTCAAGTCCCACGTGTTGAGCAATTCGGCGGTACGTCCACCCGGCCTCCCGCATGCCCACTATACGCCCTCGCTCAAAGTCCGTCAACTGCACATACGGTTCACGTCCACGCTGTCGCGGCATGCTACCAGTGTTAAAGACTGCGATGGAGCTGCGTATGCCACGGCAAACTGGCTGACACTGACGGCGGCGGTGCACAAATGCTGCGCAGCTAGCGCCATTCGACGGCCAACACCGCGGTTCCTGGTGTGTCCGCTGTGCCGTGCGTGTGATCATTGCTTGTACAGCCCTCTCGCAGTGTCCGGAGCAAGTATGGTGGGTCTGACACACCGGTGTCAATGTGTTCTTTTTTCCATTTCCAGGAGTGTAGTATGATTGTGGTTCGATGAACCCGTGGCCAAGCACTTAAATGTGAATTGCAGAGTAATCAGGTAGATGTAGACGTTCTTGCGACAGTAGGTTATCGAGGTATCGCTGCCAGAAAACATGTACAGTAGCTACATTCTTCCCAAACGTTTCTGCAGTATCGAAGAAGGAACACCCAGCTTCTCGTAGCCCTATTACACGACCTCTTTCAAACTCGGTGAGGTGTTGATAATGGCGTCTTTGACGCCTTAAAGGTATTCTTGACTAATATCAACTCACCATGTCCAATCTCAATGGCAGCTAACGCTCACAAGCGTTACAGAGTGTATTTAAGACAAACCTCATTTGCATCGTCATATTGCCTACTAGCTCACTCTTACGTGACTGACGCGAAATCTGAATAGACGTCATCTTCCAGATGTAGAAACACACCTACGAACTTTCGTTTATGTCGCACGACTCCTTCATGACTTTGCGATTTATTTCCGTCAGTGTAAATATGTGTAAACTACTGAGCACAAAACCGACGGAGAGCTCGACATCTGTCAGATCACACTGCAGACAAGAAATCACTGAAAACAGTAACCACCGTGATACAGCCAGAAGTAACCAACTGGAGCGACCTAAGTGGATGACAACGTAAAACAGATAGTAGAGAAAGCACATGCCAGGCATAGATTCTGTGGGAGAATCTTAAGAAAAATGTAATTCGTCCAGGAAAGAAGTGGCTTACGAAACACGTGTGGATCGATTCTTGATCAGCGTGGGACGTTTACCAACTAGGGCTGACACGAGAGAGCAGCTATAACCAAGGAACAGCGGCGCGTTTACTAAAGGGATCTTGTCTCGATAGGGTTACGGAGATTTTTTAAAAATAAGTAGATGTTTCAAAATTATATTAGTAACTGTGTAATGTCATATCCGCTACCACTTGCAATGTATCTATTCACTTATTTTATGTATTTTAAGGTCGCCAATTTTTATGTAGTGTATCTGACCAGTTTTGTCTTAAATCATAAGTAACAAATTTTATCAGTAATTTGGTGTATTTTACTGTAAAGAAAGGTTTATGGACTATAATGAGGGAAGGAAAGCATTCTCCAATGTATTTTATTTTTGTATGTTTTGTAAATGAAATGTAGCCTCGACATTTCATTGTATCCTAAGCTTGTGATTTATTGTATCAATCTACTTCAACAGTAATTCATAGAGCTGTACAGTTATTTTAGACTCTTACCGAAAACATTTTAAACAATTTCAATGGAATAGTATAGATATTTACGTAGTCCTGTTAGCTATAATAGAGCGTGGTTGAAGGATGCATCAAGTATTTGTGCAGAGGCATTGTAAAGTTTTGTCAGAATTTGAGGTGCTGCCCCATGAGTTGGATTGCTGGCGAACGTTTATGCCATTTATATTCGTAAAATTTATACGCATACAAAGTATTATATATGAGAGCCCTGTCTTCATCTCAATTACGAGCACTTAAGTGAATGTGATAGCTTAATAACAGATAACACATGTATTATCCTCTATTATATTATAAATAAATATTCCCATCCTATTGTACTGCCCATCACAATCATAGCACTATTTAGTAAGCTGTATGATGTGGACAGATGAAAAGACTACCCGATTTAAAGCTTATAAGTTGTATCCTTCGTGTGCACTATCTTTGCCACGTGCACAGGCAGAATCTTTAGTAAATGTATTTTCGCGCCAACTGCTTAGCTCCACGTGTTGTCAATGTACCTGAACTTCTATGTGCGATAGATTATTAGAACGATGATAACATCGACAGTTCATTAACGATATATTACGATGTAGTAAGTGTCGTACTCATCAGATCTTGTGGGACTCTCACAGTCAAAAGGCTACATTTTGACGACGACATTACTGATGTCAGATAGTTTTAAATTCTGACCGAATGTAAGTAATGTACATTTATCTTCAATTTTTATAATTGAGCTACTTTCTTAATGAAATATTTGCTTAATTATGTATATACACCCTGTGCTTCACTTTTGTGTTTTTGTGTTCAGGTGTCTATGCAGTGTTACTTTAAAATGGCCACAAGGCCGAAATTGCAATAGTAACAATAAATATTTTAAACAGTCAAACGCGACTATGATGTTCTTTAAGAAATATTATAAGACTGTGAATCCCAACGATGAGAAGTTAATCACATGAGAAGGTTACGGAGATGCTCAACGAACTCTAGCGGCAGACGCTACAAAAGAGGCGTGGTGTGTCACGGAAACGTTTACTGTCGAATTTCCACGAGAGTACTTTCCGCGAAAAGTCCAGCAATATATCAGTTCCCCACAGGCAGGGCCCACGAAATTGTCACGAGAAAATCACTGAAAATAGAGCACATATGGAGGTTTTCCGACAGTCGCTCTTCCAACGCCGCCTTCGTGGTGAAGTGGGATAAAGGCAGTAGTACTTTGGTACCCTCCACCAGCCACCGGAGAGTAGCCTTCGGAGTACAGATGTAGCTTTTCATTTGTTTCTCAGCTCAGCAAGGCTTCGTTAGTTAGTACTTCGACATTCTTCTTGCACATTCGCCATCTTTTCTGTAGTAGTGTCGTTCCTTTTCTCCTTCTTGTGGCAGACAGCAAGCTGTCGCGGCGTTTTCCGCGATCACTTTCTGCACTCTGGCAGTTGACGATGCGTCACACACACTCGTGTGTCGAGTAGCAGGCAACAGCTCTGGCTTTCTGCTCACTGTGTCTGGTGCGCTGTAACTTCTCGTACTGCAAGCAAACAAAGTGAAGTGAAGTGAAGTGACAAGCAGGTGGGTTTTGTGAAGCACTAGCGACACGGCGCGTCCCCGTGTTTCGCGAGGGCGTCCTCGGGCTGTGAGCGCTGACCCTCCGCCGCTGCGACCTTGACTCCGGCAAGGCTGCGGCCGCCACGGCTCGGCGCTTCCAGCACAGCGCCGAGCGCTCGCTTAGCTGTTGTTGCTCGGTGCTCGGTGCACGGTGATCGGCACTTGGAATCGGTACTTGGCGCGCGATGCTCTAGATCTGGAGCTTGTGCCCGGTGCTCTGCATATGGTGTTCGGCGCTACGTGCTCACTACTTCGTGCACGCCACTTGGTGCTTAGAGCTCGACGTTGGTGCCGGATACTCGGTGCTTGTTTCTTGTTTGACGCTGAGCGCTCGGTGCTCGAATCTCATCTAGCTCCTCTATTAATCTTACCTGGCTGGAGTCCCGAACTGAGAAGCAGGTACTCACAAGGGAATTACATCAGTTCGAATGTCTGAAATCGAATGAAAGAAAATTTATAACATTGAAACCTTCCCGTCTCCTCTATACCTCTTTTGTTACTGATAACCTTCCCTTTTACAATAAACTATGAAACCTTTCCTTAGCGTTTCTATCTCTTGCTTAATAATAACAAATGAAATTTATTCTCTTTCTCCATCTTCGCATACACATTTAATTGCTGCTTATTAAAAGTGATTTTCTGATTATTTCGACGAAACATACTGTGTTGTCGTCGTGGCCCTCAGTCGTTATCTGAAATAACCCAAAACTGTTCCTTACCTTTTTTACTGTTACTGGATCGCCAACTGACTGCTACATCGAACTGCGACATTAATATACTTACTCTGTTTTACTATACTCTATTAGCTGCTGGTGGGATCTCATAATAAGTGGCTGTATTTATTACCAAAGCTGACGTTATTCTTTAATAGCAAAGCTGACGTTATTCTTTAATTAATTTGACTGAAGTTTCGTATTTCATAGTTAAACTTTTAAATTTTGCAAAGTTTTACGTTGATGGTTTTTGGGGTGGATTATAATTAGAAATTCAATATTGCTGGCAAAAGTTAATTATATTCTGAATGAAATGATTTTACAAACGTTCATATGGGACTTGCTTTTTACAATAATCTTACAACTAGCAAGGCGCAAACATACCTTCAGTAGTCTTGAGTTTCTCAAAAAATTAATTCAATAATATTAGTTCCTCTTATTATAATAGTTAGCTGATGTCTCTGTACATCCGTTTATAATCTCTTGTAAATCACAGCTAGTGGCTGGCAGGCACACCGCCCCTCTCAACCTCTCGCTTCAGACTTGCTACCGACTCGCTTCACTTTTCGCTTACTACCGACTTTCTACGAACGCTAAAGTGCGGTCTCTCCTGCCAACAATGCTTTCTGGTGCAGACAATCCCTGCTACCATTAGAAAATGGTCTTTCCCGCTCTTTTCTTAAAATGTATCCATACGCGGTCTCTCCCGCACTTTTTAAAATGATATTCCCAGACATTCCCTGGTACCGCAATTATTTCCAACATGAAAAATATTAATTATTCCTCCTTAATCCTATTAATAAAATATAAACATCTTTCATAATTTGTGATTTGACAATAGAACATGCCGATGTAGCTGTCCTTCCACCGAGGTCATTTAGCTGTAAAACTCTTCATTTGGGTGCAATCGACGTACGAAGGTCAACCGTGAATTTAATTTCAAAATCTTTTCTTAAACAATTTACTTTATTTACTAGTGATTCATCAACAACATTAACACATTTAATCACACTATGTGAGCGTGAAAGTAGTTGCCAGTGGGTAATTGATGAAAACAAATATCTTTCAACAAATGGAAATTTTATTCCTAAAAACGTTTTCTTAAAAAAAAGATTTAAAAATTATAATCAGAAAGCACCCTCTAAATATCAAGTTACAATTTATTCAGAGACAGAAATATTTTTTTTCTGGACAGTATGAGCTTTCGGGCTGAGAAGCTTGCCGCCCCCTTTTAACACGGCCGTAGTCACGACCGCTCACAACAACCTCTGAATACTAAACTAGTGAAAATTTGCAACACACCAGATTACTTTAAACTAAAATTTTTAGCAACTCACACAAATACGTAAACTATGCACCCCGCAGGAGGGACGGAAATGGTACAAAACACTCACACTAAGAAATTACTTGCCACTGAAAGTGCAACTTGTTTTTAAAGAAAACTCTTACGGTGGAAGGGTGGCAACTTTATATACTAAATTGACCATTTAAATAAATCCCATGAAATCCAGTCTTACATAAAATGTACAAACATGCTCTACATTACACATATACCGCCTCTCAAGATGATAGGCAAGATAAAAACATATCTCAGGAATACGGCCTTTACACCTTAAGCAATAAATTCGTTAACACCGAATCCGACAAACATGACAGAGGCAGCTATTAACGTACGACAGACAGACAAACTAATTGTGTAACAAATGCGGGCGGGAGACAGACGAGCAAGTTAGGGACAAAGAAAACAAGTAGAATTTAACAAGTAAAAGAAACAACATATCACGAATCACTTAAGTTCTAATAAACTGCGATGCCTGACGAAGACCTGGCGCAGCACCCTCAAAACGCTCTCCCGAACCTTCCGCTGCCAGCCGCTTCAACGGACGCAGGTAGGCGCGCCGATCTCCTGTCTCACGGCGTCGCAGCTCGCACCGGCCAGCCCGATGTCGTAGGTTAGCTCCTGTTGCTCTCGTGTCGGCCGCGGAGCCACTACCCCTCGCTATACTGCGAGGCCCACTGGACTCACGTGGCGACCTCACATGCACCGACGTTCCAGGCGGACAAGTCATCTTGTGTCCCAGTGCGCGACCGACCAACCGATCGATCCAACCGCCAATGATCATTTCCTGAGCAAACTCGAGCAGACTGGCAGCCTAACACATACTAGCACCGCTGACGACTGCCCCACACTGACCCGGCTGACCAACTGACCAGACTCGCCGCCTAGCGAGCTCATAGCGCCCCTTAAATGCACGTGAACAGGCCACCTTTCCCCTTTCCCACCAGAGGGAGACACCAAAGCTGCGACTGTCACAGCGGCGCCACCGCCAAAACGGAGGGCGACTGCTGTTCAAAACAGCAATTTTTACCACAGCTCAGAAGGTTAACGAACATAAAGGCTACACAAGCACAAGTTACTAAACAAATAATACTGTCTAACAGAGAATTATAGCGAGCAGATTCACAAGAGTGATTAATGAGGTATCTGTCCCAGCGTACACTCAAGCGCCGGCGCACGAGTCGGGTATGTTAGAGCAGAGAGGACTGCGAAGAAGGCGTCAGCCAATAGCACGCTGGCCGGCCCCTCTCCGGGACGACAACGCAACGGCAGCGGCCTCTAGGTGAAGACAACATAAGCGCCGCTTCCCGATTGGTCGCACGCTGTTCTACAGAAGCGTCAAGGCCACCGACCTGGATAGAAGCATCAACTGTATTACTTCATTTGTATTAGGAGTGAGACAGGGCTGTAGTCTATCCCCAATGTTATTCAATCTGTATATTGAGCAAGCAGTAAAGGAAACAAAAGAAAAATTCGGAGTAGGTATTAAAGTCCATGGAGAAGAAATAAAAAGTTTGAGGTTCGCCGATGACATCGTAATTCTGTCAGAGACAGCAAAGGACTTGGAAGAGCAGTTGAATGGAATGGACAGTGTCTTGAGAGGAGTATATAAGATGAACATCAACAAAAGCAAAACGAGGATAATGGAATGTAGTCGAATTAAGTCGGGTGATACTGAGGGAATTAGATTAGGAAATGAGACACTTAAAGTAGTAAAGGAGTTTTGCTATTTGGGGAGCAAAATAACTGATGATGGTCGAAGTAGGGAGGATATAAAATGTAGACTGGCAGTGGCAAGGAAAGCGTTTCTGAAGAAGAGAAATTTGTTAACATTGAGTATTGATTTCAGTGTCAGGGAGTTGTTTCTGAAAGTATTTGTATGGAGTGTAGCCATGTATGGAAGGGACACATGGACGATAAATAGTTTGGACAAGAAGAGAATAGAAGCTTTCGAAATGTGGTGCTACAGAAGAATGCTGAAGATTAGATGGGTAGATCACATAACAAATGACGAGGTATTGAATAGAATTGGGGAGAAGAGGAGATTGTGGCACAACTTGACTAGAAGAAGGGATCGGTTGGTAGGACATGTTCTGAGGCATCAAGGGATCACCAATTTAGTATTGGAGGGCAGCGTGGAGGGTAAAAATCGTAGAGGGAGACCAAGAGATGAATACACTAAGCAGATTCAGAAGGATGTAGGTTGCAGTAGGTACTGGGAGATGAAGAAGCTTGCACAGGATAGAGTAGCATGGAGAGCTGCATCAAACCAGTTTCAGGACTGAAGACCACAACAACAACAACATTAGGAATCATAGATACTGAAGATATTTCTTATTGTGTCTCTCGCCCATTGCATGCGACACATCTGTATTTCTCAAAGTGATGTATTGTCATTTTCTTCCTGTAATAAAATTCGTTAATACGATTTGCTTGAATTGTTGTCTAGCGATCCGAGAAAGCAGGTTCCCTATACTTCCCATAGTTGACGAGTAGCACGATGCAACAATATTATATTCCGAAAAGCTAAACATTCACTCGAAACACTATATGTTTACACATTCAATACTCACACAGACATATATCTCAAAAGAGATATTACTGTATTTCTGTCCATTCTTGTCTTATTCATCACTGATGTGCGAATGTGGCATTTCAAGTAAGTGATTGAAACACAGTCTCTTGCAATAGCTCGTGGCAAAGATGTGCGTAATGTGATAAGTACCGTAGTTTATGCGCATTGGACTACCGTAACTGAAGCGCTTCATTGAAACTGCACCTTTTTATTCCATTGTCGCTGTAACAGCAGGGATTCCGTCCCCTGGTGACAGACAGATCAGTCCAGATTCACCACAGCCTCTGCACCATTCAGTCGCGCTCTCCGACGTTTTCCGGTCAGAGGCCAAGCACGGAAACATGAGACAGATGCACTGAGCCCACTGCCTTCCGTTTCCATCCGTTTGTATATAAAAGTCGCCAGCAGTCGCTCTTTTATATACTGTTCAAAGAGCTGAAAATGCAGACCAAAGGACGAGTATTTTTAGTCTGCTGGTATCTTTTGAACGTATGAGAATGGAGCGTCCGAATTCCTAACAATATAAAACTGTCTTGGTTGAGAAAAATGTTTGAAATTCCATTGAAAGTTGCTTTAAGAAGTACCCTATATTTATTGGTGGTGAATAGTTTGGGGCATTGTGTTCGTTATCAAACCAGACGTCTTCGTAAGTAACTGACCTACAGTCAGGTATGCAGGTTTGCAACAGCCACAGCAGACAATCGACAAAGCAAATAATTTAACATATAATAGGCAAGTTAAACTATCTGTACTGCCACTTGGATTGTCTGCTGCGGCTATTACAAACATGCATACTCGACTGTCTTTCGATACTTCTTAAAGCAACTTTCGACGCAATTCCAAACATTTATTTCAATAAAGAAAAAACTGTGCTATGTTTCACCTTCAGCATGCTGAAGGTCCATAAAAATTGTCTTAGTCTTAAGAAGAACATCGACAGATTTTATTGTCTACTAAAATGAATTTTCTCGAAGTACTTTAAATCTGTTGATCTTGACTGAATTTAAACCAGCGCGACATATTGTTATTTTTGATGCGGAGTAAAAACAATAAATTATTACAGCGATAGACAGCTTAGAAAAGAATGAAAAAATATCCGCAACAACAAAAAACATTGAAGTTGAGGAATAATATTAAACAGTGTTATCATCATTAGTAACGGACTGACTAATTAATAATACTAATAATTTCTGTGCAGAAAAAAGCTGTTGGTTCTCTATTTTAACTACCACGCATCTGATTTCAGTTTCCGCATTATAAACGCAGTGGTGCTACGAGCTTGTGTCTCTATCTGGCACCTAAATAGTAAGTAAACACACTGTGTGAAAGTGTGTTCGCTCTCTCTCGGCAACGGAGCGGCACCCTAGGTGTGCCTGCAGCCTTGCACACCAGAACCGCGAACACCCGTTCGGAGCGCCGCTACACGGCTCTGTTCCGTTCACTACTCGTCACTGGCTCTGATGGTACTGGAGACAGAGGGACACAGCCGACCAGTACTCGGGTCTTCTGCGACTTTTTCGCCGATTAACAGCACCCGAACACCAGCGCTAGTCAAACATACACATGCACTTCGATATAAGTACACAGCTTGCTGCTAATCCGAGGTAAACCGTTGCGAGGATTCCTTTTTTGAGGGGTGGCTGGGAGAAGTTATCAGTAGTGTGATTGGTTTGCTGAGGGCCGCCACGTATTACCTTCATGTGCCAACCTCTTGATCTCAGAGTAGCACCTACACCCGACATCGTCAGTTACTTGTTGGATGTATTCCCACCTCTTTTACGGAAGCTATTCCCCGATGTCTTAATATGTGTGCTATCATCCTGTCCCTTCTCCTTTCCACAGTTTTCTATACGCCCCTTTCCTCGCCGATTCTACGGAGAACCTCCTCATTCATTACCTTATCGTTCCACCTGATGTTCAACCTTTTTCTGTAGCAGCACAATACAGACTCGCACGGAAAGATTTAATTTTTCGTTTTTCCTTCGCGCTGTTAGAGTGTGGGACGATGGAGAAATAAAACTTGTCCGTGAAAGATAAAATTCCCGCGTGCGGATGGGGGTGCGGACACAGCTTTCAGAAGTTTCGTATGAGCGCACACACTTCCTGGGTAAAGAAGTAGTCTGAAGGTGCTTCAATGAACCCTCTGCCAAGCACCGAAGTGTGAGTACTGTTGTAGATGTAGTCGTATTCCTATGTAATAGACTGTACATGTCGAAAAGAATGCTGAACTTTGCAAGAAAAGTAAATTAATCGTTATTTCGGGGACAAACAT
Organism: Schistocerca gregaria; assembly: GCF_023897955.1. NCBI lineage: Eukaryota > Metazoa > Arthropoda > Insecta > Orthoptera > Acrididae > Schistocerca > Schistocerca gregaria. The sequence continues at coordinate 75,141,441 of NC_064927.1, read as the reverse complement.
TGACAGCATGATGTCCATCAGTAAGTCTTGTTTTACGTAAGTTTAATTCACATCATTTATCCTGACTAAGTCCCTAAGAATACTGCGAAATGCATACTCTTACAATGTCCCCGTAGTGTGTTTGCATAAGTACGCATCATTGACGAGTGTCGCAGCTGATTATCGTTCCCTCTCTTTCTTGCAACTCACCGTACAAGATTACGTCTCGTTAAAATATAATACACTCTCAGAAAAGAAACGACACTCCACAAAGCAATTATCCGAATGGGACAGAAATCGGTAGATGTGAATTACATTTACAAACATGATTACAAATATAGAAAAATTGGACCATTCGTTGAGGAGAACGTCAATAAAGCGTTGGTTTACCCCGGCCCTCTTGCGAGCAGTTATTCGACTTAGCAGAGTTATTGGATGTCTTCCTGAGGGATATTATGCCAAATTGTGTCCAATTGTCGCGTTAGATAGTCAAAATCCCGACCTGGTTGGAGGGCCCTATCCATAATCCTCCAGACGTTCCCAACTGGGAAGAGATCCGGGGGCCTTGTTGGCCAAGGTACGGTTTGTCCGTCACGAAGACCAGCAGCTTAGCGCCTAGAAAGCGCATTACAAACTCTCCACACTCGACGGTGGGCATTGTCTTGCTGAAATGTAATCCAGGTTGGCTTGCCATGGAAGGCAACAAAACGGGGTGTAGAATATCGTCGACGAATCTCTTTGCTGTAAAGGTGGCGCGGATGAGAACCGAAGGGATCCCATTATCAAATGAAATGGTACCCCTGAACATCATTGCTGGTTGTCGGCCGAAAGAACAGACCCCATTTGGATCCTGCAGCCACTATGAATCAAGGTACACAAGAATGAAATTCGTTAGCTGCCAGTGGGAATTCGCTTATATCAGTGGCGCAAGGTGAAAATTTGTGCCGGACGAGAATTCGAACCCGGGTCTCCTGCGTGTAGCACATGCGTTGAGCTTTTTTTTTTATTTTGTTCGTTACATTTGTTCGGGGCAACATGACACCTTGTCAAGTTCGTTGTTGATCGATTCACTCATTTTTTTATTTATTTATATTTTTTTTATTACGGACGGCAGCTAACCCTCTGACCGAACACGCTGAGCTACCGCGCGGGCACCGCTAAGCCATCCAGCCACAGTGGCCATGGCATATGCACGGATTACCCTAGCACGCCTCGCGTCAGACACAAATTCTCAACTTATCCGCACACTACTGATGCAGCGCTCCTTACTCACGGTCCTCATCACTCACGGCACGTCGCCGATTCCCGTAAGAGTTCGAGCGTGGAACGCCGATGATCATTTCAGTGCGGAAATGTGGCATTTCAGAAGTTAACACAAGAAAGGCGTACGCCACTTTTGAAATAATACCAGTTTTGCGGTACCGTTTCAAAAAAGAGAAAAAAAGAAAGTAATAGAGAACCATCTGTCCCAAGTTTTGGTATTAGAAACTGGATATTGATCTGGTACAAAGATAAGACAGTTCTGAAATAAGCCCTTCGATAGTGTTTAGGAAGGGGTGAGCTAATGCTGCTGCCTGTTTGTAGATAGCCGTTGCATTCGCTGCTTTGCGGTCACTGGGAATTGTGGGTCATGTGTTTCTTTAACGTCAGCTTGCGTAGGGTCTCTCTTCCCGGCTGTCGGTTTCGCCATCTTCGGGACGGAAGGGCAGAGGCCAGACCGGAAACACGCGGCTTCTTCCCACGGCCGCAATCGCGTCCACGCGAGCGTGAGTGCCCTGAGCGCATCCCGCTGCTGCATGTGCCCTGTTCCCACACTGCGCGATGCACTAACAGAGGGCTTCAGAAATCTCGCTGCCTGAGAGCAATTCAGTTTTATGTCGCCACGTTATTCGGTACTTTTACCGCTACGAGTTTCCAGCTTCATAGTCTCAAAAGTTTTGTTTAGTGAGGGAAATTTAACGAATTCCTTTTAATACTCATGTGGATGACTTCACACTTTTTATTATTCACCGCCAAATTAAACTTTTCGCACCATAGAGCTACCTTGACTTATTTATTTCGCTACTAGTTTTGATCTCCTGATGACCCTATTAGACGGCAGGCGACAGCATCATCTGCAAACAGTCTTAGATCACTGCCCAGAATGTGTCCTCAATCGTTTATCTAGATTAGAAAACAGCTCTTGGTCTGTTGTGAAGAACGGTGTCAAAAGCCTTCTGGAAATCTAGAAATACTGAATCAGTCTGAGCTCCCCTGTCGACATCACGCATTACTTCATGCAATGAATAGCTAGTTGAGCTTCACAAGTAATCAAGACGGAAGGAGGGAGGAAAACGGTGACGAACATGTTCGAACTGAAAGACTGAGCGAAATCTCGCGAGACACAAAGTCTCATATTGTAATCTGTCTAATATAAGTTAGTTTTTATTCTTTCTTTTCATTTTTTTAGCTTAAATACTGCTCCGTTATTTCTATAAGTACCATAAGTACTCTATTTAAAATCAGTCAATTGTTTCACAAAAATATTGTTTCTTTATTTGTCTATCATAGATGCTCATGTATATTCATATTGTCAGTCAAATGGGAATTAACATTCTCCATTAACAGGAATCTCTTTACAACAGCCTTTCTATATCTGTTGTTTTCATCTTCGCCACTACTACTACTATTATCTTTTCCGTAACCACTACTGCCACTTTCCATCTTTCTTTTTGCTCCCTTCTCCGATACTTCCAGCGTGTTTTTCACCTTTAGTCCAGAGACGCTTGAGTCAGTCACGACCTCGGACACACCTGTAAATATGTCTTCCCCCGCGAAATCCAGCTTTTGTCCCTCTTCCGGCCAGCAGGTAAACGGATCGCGCTCGGTCCTACAGGCGGCCACAATGGGACGGACCGGTTCCGGCGACGGGCTCTTTGTGGCCCACGCGAACGCGTAGTCGCCAACGGCTCACTTCGACGAGTTCTGTGACCTGTTCTGCCAATCGCTGTTCCACATTATCCTCGTCTCTGAAACTTGGTTGAAACCAAACATTTCTTCCGACGCTATCCGAATCGCTGGTTCTCTCTCCTAAGGGCAGATCGTGAAACACGACGCGGGGGTGGTGTGGGTGCCTATGTTCGCTCTGATCTGACACCTACTGTACTATGCACATCGGATGCAAAGGGCGAAGGAGAAGCAGAGTTCTTGTTCTTCGAAATAAATACATCAAATCAAATCAGAAGCTGCTAATTGGAGTAATCTATAAACGTCGGTGCCATGTCCTCCTTTCAGTCTGCCCTGTCCTCACTCGTGACACAGTATGAACACATAATCATTATGGGTGACACAAACATCGACTTACAGTTAAAATCTCCCTCTGCCGAAAAACTAAGGCGACTGTTCCACTCCATTGATATGAGTTTAACTCCGCTGGACCCAACTCATCACACGCCACACAGCCACACACTCATAGATATAATAGCAACAAAGCGACCAGATAAAATAATCCGCGCCAATCAGACATCCGCTCCGGGACTCTCTGCTCATGACGTGATATTCTTAAATTACTCAATGCATACTATCAAAGAAAAATCTCACCTGGTAACCTACAGAAACTTAAAAAATGTTGACCATGACGCTCTTCAAAAGGATTGCTCAGACATCCCTTGGCATGATATAAGCAATGAACCGACTTTAGACGGAAAAATTCGGCAATTATGTCGCAAAATTATAGCACTGTATGATAAACGTGCTCCTCAACGCATTGTTAAGGTAAAGAGAGCTCACCAGTGCATTACTCCAGTTGATGAATAAACGTGATGCTGCACATAGGGCCTTCAAGCGTAACCCAACTCCCGAGGCATACGAAGCTTATAGGAAACTCCGAAACAGAACCAAGCAAAGCGTGAGGAATGCCAGAATCAGACATGCCCGCTCTGTCGTATGCTGCATATCAAAACCTGTTGCATTGTGGAAAAAGCTGCGCAGTTTCGGTATAGGGAAGCGAAGATCTGCCGCTGTTTATCAAGCATCTGCAGAAGAGTTAAACGATTTATTCTCAACAGTTGTAAACTGCCACGCAGCGACAAATTACCAGCCCCAAGATATCAATCTCTCGAGAGACAAGTTTTTTCTAAAACATGTCACTAGCGGCACAGTACACAAGGCAATTATGAGAATCTCTTCCGAGCCAGTAGGAAATGATGGAGTGAGCATTGGCATGATTAAGAACGTCGTAGACACTATTATTCCAGTTTTCACAGACATCTTCAACCTGTCTCTTGTCAGTAGTACATATCCTACTGAGTGGAAGCAAAGTTTAATTCAGTCTATACCCAAGACTGACAACCCTAAGTCGCCAGGTGACTACAGGCCGATCAGCATACTACCTGCAATATCTAAAGCCCTAGAATACATCGTCCATGAACAGCTGACGGATTACCTCAAAACTCATAACATCCATGACGAATATTAGTCAGGCTTTCGAAAGCACCATAGTACAGCAACTGCATTAATCAAAGTAACTGATGACATTAAACATGCTATGGACAGACGTGAAGCTACTATCCTAATACTGCTTGACTTTAGCAAGGCTTTTGACGCAGTTGACTTCGATATATTACTAATTAAAATGAAACAGCTGAATTTCTCAAACAGCGCAATACACTGGTTCGACAGCTACCTCAAAAACAGAAGTCAACAAGTCATTTGTGGGTCGGAAAAGTCATCATGGAAAAGTGTGCACTCTGGAGTTCCCCAAGGCTCCGTCCTTGGTCCACTACTCTTCTCACTGTACATTAATGATATTTCTTCAGTGATTCACTCCTGCAACTACCATCTTTATGCCGACGACATCCAACTGTACATAAGTGCAAGCCCCAAGAACATTGCTGGCGCAGTAGCGAGTATGAACGCAGATCTTTGCTCTGTTTCTCGATGGGCACAGAACCTAGGTCTGAAACTAAACCCCAAGAAATCCCAGGTCATACTTATATCTCATCCAAAGTTAATCAGCCGGTACTTTCGCGAAACAGTCCCTAAAATACTCCTCAGTGGTACCCAACTACCATACCAAAAAACAGTAAAAGACCTTGGAATAATCTTGGATGAACACCTAAACTGGGAAGAACAAACAGTCACAGCTTGCCGGAAATCGCTCTCCTCCCTACATTGAATTCAAAAATTTAGAAAAATATTTCCAACCCATGTTAAACAAAAATTAGTCCAAACACTAGTCTTGCCTAATCTTTACTACTGCGATGTAGTTCAACACGGCACAAATAGTGAAAATTCTAGATGCCTCGAGCTAGTGATGAATGCTTGCGTTAGATACGTGTGCAATATTCGGTTGTATGATCATATCAGTCCTTCATACTCCCAGCTAGGTTGGATACGCCCACATAAGGCACGCGATCGCCACACGATGTGCTTACTTCATCAATTTATTAGCCACTGGTGCCCCCAATACTTATCTTCTCACATTAAACACCTATCATCTTTCCACAATCGCAATACCAGGTCAGATACGTCTAGCATCTTGGCTGTACCTTTACATAACACAAAATCTTTCTCCGTGTCATTCTCCATCTCAGCCATACGACTATGGAACGCGCTCCCCTGTGATCTGCGTCTTATCCAGAACTACTCAACATTCAAGAGGGAACTCAAAACTTACCATCGTTGTGCCCCTCCCATCTCTTTCTTTCTCCTCTCCATCACAGCTTCGAATTTTACCATTCTATTTCTCTTCCTCTAACCTATCTACCTCTTATATATCTCTTTCACCCCATTCTATCGTCTTATGTCTCTGCTCGATGAGAATAACTCACAAGCTGCAAGAATATAACGAGAAAATTCCCAACTAACAATGGAACTGACATTCACAAAAGAAAAGTATGTTTACTTTCATATACATAGTCACTATTATTATTATTATCATTATTATTCTCGATTGTTATAATTATTTTCTTATTGTTATAATTATCATTGTACTACTTTTATAATCTCTATTTTTTCTTTAACATCAATACTGCATAATACGTTATATGTCCTTAATGTTATGTAGAAACTGTAACTCGTTCAATCTGAGTATGCTTGGTTAGGTGTAAGAGAGGGCCTGAAGGCCCTAATCTTACCAGGTAAAATAAATGCATAAATGAATAAATAAATAAGAACGAAATTTTCTGAATCCCTGCTGACTGTGCGTTCATTGACCGTTTTCTTCCAGAAAATTCATAATGTTCAAACACAGTATGGGTTCTAAATTCTACTGCAAATCGTCAGTGATTGGGCTGTAATTGACTGTATTACCCCTGTTTCCTTTGTTGAGTATTTGTGCAACCTGTGCAACTTTCCGATCTTGGGTACGGATATTTCGTCCACCAAGCGGTTGTATGTGATTGTTAAATGTGGAGCTACTGTGCCATCATACTCTGAAAGAAATCTAATTGGAATACAAGCTAGAACATGTGACTTGTCTTATTAGGTGATTTAAGGTGTTACACCTAGGATATCTACTCCTAAGTGACCCACCTTGGCATATTTTCTCAATTCGTATTCTGAAATGTGTCCTACTTCTTCAGTGAAGGAATTTCGGAAAGCTGTTGAGTGACTCCCCTTTAGTGGCACTCCCATCGCTAGTATTATCATTGGCGTCGCGCAGTGAAGTTATTGATTGTGTCTTACCGCTGGTACACTTTACATATGACCACAATCTCTTGGGATTAGAGCTTTAGCGATACATCGTCCATCTGAGGTTTTGCGTTCTTCTGAATCTAGCATGCTTTTTTTCACAGCTTCTGTCACAGTGCTCTTGTTGTGTATTCCAATGCAGATCATACCATCTGTTATTAATTTATTTGGAAAATATTTCTCACATGCCGCCGTTACTATTTCTTTGAATTTAAGCCACATCTGATCTACACTTACATGGCTTGGAAGAAGTTGAGATTGGCTTAGGAAGGCGACAAGCCATTTTTTTTTGTTTTCTTGACTAGATATACTGTGCGTTTATTTTTAGTGGATTTCGAGGTTACACTGTTCAGTCTCGCTCCTACGAACGCCTTGTGGCCACAACTAATCCCAAGCTGCTAGCTACCTGGTCAGGTTATTTGTTGTTAAGTGGCTAAGTATGTTTTCGTAACCATTCACACTTCGAGAGGGCTCCTAAACAATTTGCTCTTAATAATTTTTGGAGAAATCATTTGGTACAATTTCTGACGACGTTTTATGGCTCCCATCGGCGTTGACCACTTCTTTGCCAACATATCGAGGGTAGGTTGAAGTCTCCACCAAGTATAGTTGTATGAGTGGGTTACCTATTTGAAACGAGACTCAAGTTCAACAACTCAATCGTCTGAGTCGGGGGACGATAAAATGAAAAATTTGTTAATTTATTCCGGTTGTCAAGTATAACCTCTACCACGTTATATGTTACATGTGTGTGAAATCTTATGGGACTTAACTGCTAAGGTCATCAGTCCCTAAGCTTACACACTACTTAACCTAAATTATCCTAAGGACAAACACACACCCAAGCCCGAGGGAGGACTCGAACCTCCCACGGGAGCAGCCGCACAGTCCATGACTGCAGAGCCTACCCATACTAACAGGAACACTTTATTTCAGTTTCTCTACAAGATAAACTACTTCTAATAGCAACAAACACTTGACCAACGGTATTTAACCTTCCCACTATGCACACCGCTAGATCCTTTATAAAAATTTACGCTGAGCTTTTGGTATCTGTAACGATTTGAGCTTCAGTGCTTTCTACTAGCGCTTCGAGCACTGATTCTTTACCAACACAGCTACGACAATTTGCAACTACAGTATTGATTGTTGCTATGTTTGTTCTCATTCTGTGTTCGTCCTGCACTCTTTGAGACTGAAGTCGTTTCTGTATTTTCGCGAGACACTTTAAGCTAAAATAACCGCCTGTTCCAGTGGATACAGCCCCCGGTAACAGTGTAGCCGCCTCCTCTGTGTAGTGGAGACATGACCTATTAAGCGGAGCGGGAAACCTCATCACCCGATGGCGGAAATCGAGGAATTTGCAGCCAACAAAGAACCGTCAGATCCTCTGAGACATTCCATTCGGTTCTGTAGCAAAGATCTGCAATCGATCCTGAAGAGGATGCCACAGATGGTGAGCTCTGCCTTCATCTCGCAGGCAAGACTGCAGTCTCTGCAACTTCAAATAGCCACCCGAAACCCGGGAGAATCTCGTCCAGTCCAAAGAGAGACACGTTAGTTCCTACGTGAACTATCACTTCCAGCTGAGTACTGGGATCTGGAAGCGTCCACTCCACATCTGTCATTACTCTTCTTGCATCTAGAGGGCACACTGGCTTCCCTCCCCTCCGTGGCAGCTATATCTCTGCCGGGCCCCGGTACGCGCCTAATGCTGGAGCTTCCACCTAAGAGTAATCGCAATCTCTGTGAACGCTCAGATCTTGCGGACTGGGAGCCCGCTTCTGACACAGACCAAGCGACTGTGTCTGGCTCAGGATCTTTATCAGCCACAGCGTCTAACCTTTTTTCGGTCAAGTTTAGATGTCATACGATCACATCCCCCTTCCCCTCCCCCCAAAGGGGGCTGCCTGCCATACCCCCATGTGACTTGTCACTCGACCACAGGCGAGGGTTCTCCCCAAATTGGGGCAGTAACTGATGCAGTGGCCTTATCGGCGAATAATACGTGGAACATTATGGACATCCCTCGGATCGGCTCATGCACCCTTCCACAGTGATGCCCACTGGCAACGGCTTCAAGCCACGCAGCTGAAGCCATCACCACCTGGAGGGTCACCGGCCCAGCTCACGTCTGAACGAATCAATCACAGTCTCCGCCTGTACTAAGTACCTACAGTAATTAAAACGTGGAGCAGTAGCTACTGTACATCCAAAATCGCAATAGAATTTAAACTGCAGACAGTAAGTGAAAATACGTCGCTCCTTGTGGCAAAGCTCATCAGGGCTCACAAACGAAACGTTGTACTGTGATGTGAAGTTGCCCCCCCCCCTTTTACGCCATTACTTTGTGTGGGTGTGCGTGTGTGCATTTTTGTGACCGTGCATACGTGCATGTGTGTGCGCTCAGTAAACTTTCGCATGTATTCGTGACAGCTCGCTGTGGTGTAGAACTTGTCAGTGCATGTACAAAATAAGACAAGACTTCCTTGTCAAAATATGGTTGCATGCTGGCTAGTTACGTTATTGTAACTTAATAAACGATGCAACTTAATAAATGTAACTCAGTCGCAGATACATTATCTACTGGAAATTAATTTACGGAGGAGGAGTCGTGAGGCAGAAATGATATCATTTTGCGTTCAGAGCTCCTTTCATTGTTGTTAGTATCTTCACTATACAAGGCAGGTGCGCAAATCTTTTTTAGTCTCTTTGTGTTTGGCGGGTCAGGTGCTATGTCTATTATACTGATCGATCGCTTTGGCCAGTGACGTAGGATTAGTGGATGCTGTGACGTTACTACATGGTGCTTATTTTGAATCGCATTTGTTTACAGCGTGATTTGCTTATGTTTGCCCTGGTTTGGAGCTAAGTTTTTTTTTATATACGCTCCTGGAAATTGAAATAAGAACACCGTGAATTCATTGTCCCAGGCAGGGGAAACTTTATTGACACATTCCTGGGGTCAGATACATCACATGATCACACTGACAGAACCACAGGCACATAGGCACAGGCAACAGAGCATGCACAATGTCGGCACTAGTACAGTGTATATCCACCTTTCGCAGCAATGCAGGCTGCTATTCTCCCATGGAGACGATCGTAGAGATGCTGGATGTAGTCCTGTGGAACGGCTTGCCATGCCATTTCCACCTGGCGCCTCAGTTGGACCAGCGTTCGTGGTGGACGTGCAGACCGCGTGAGACGACGCTTCGTCCAGTCCCAAACATGATCAATGGGGGACAGATCCGGAGATCTTGCTGGCCAGGGTAGTTGACTTACACCTTCTAGAGCACGTTGGGTGGCACGGGATACATGCAGACGTGCATTGTCCTGTTGGAACAGCAAGTTCCAGTGTTAAAGACTGCGATGGAGCTCCGTATGCCACGGCAAACTGGCTGACACTGACGGCGGCGGTGCACAAATGCTGCGCAGCTAGCGCCATTCGACGGCCAACACCGCGGTTCCTGGTGTGTCCGCTGTGCCGTGCGTGTGATCATTGCTTGTACAGCCCTCTCGCAGTGTCCGGAGCAAGTATGGTGGGTCTGACACACCGGTGTCAATGTGTTCTTTTTTCCATTTCCTGGAGTGTATCTCTACGTTTTGCGAGAAACAAAATATTGTCTCTTGTGGGCGGGGGACAATGTTAATATTTCTTCATTTAGTAGACCTTCTGATTGCAAAATTTCGGAGTATCACTGCCACAGTACTAGGACAGATTTCGAAGATACGTTTCATGAGAAAAGCAGCGTTAAATTTGAATACCTCAAAGCGCATTTCGCTGTGTTAAAATTGGCCGTGCAGTTTAGGGGGATTTTTCTTGTTTAACTCTTTCATAACAGAGTATTTACTGGAGGACGAAAAATCTTTCCTTATGTGGTAATGCTCTTAGGTGATTACATAATTATTTTAGGTTAACAAAAATATGTACCCGTATTCAAAACATACTTTGTTCACTTGCCTACATTTTATGGACTGAGATAACTAATTACGTAATATTTTCTATTGCAAGATAAGTAAAATGGTCATTCAATAATCACCATGCGAAATAACAATACCAATATTGTTATACAATGGAACATTATAGCGAACCAGCAACATCCGTGTATTCTGGTGGTTACGAGCTGCTCCATGCCACTACAGTGACTTGATGACATTTTCATAGTGATGCCGAACAGTTGGCAGCATGATGAGGAGGTTGAACATTCAGAAATGTGTACCTCAGCTTTCCATTGGGAAAAAATATTTCTGTTGCAGCTAAGACCCAATAAAATTTAATGTATACGATTGTAGCCAGTTGTTCTGAAAGGTCATAGGTAGCCATGACTTGTAACGCAATGTTGAAACACTCAGCTGCTATGGGTAGGCACTGCTGAATATCCTGTAACTGTAATTATTATTTGCTTGTTGCAGGTCAGCGTAGGGGTCAAAGCCTGCACTTGACTGACTAAAGTGCGTTTTTTGACTCTAGTTCTGATTTATTTATAACACAGTTTTTTAATTCGTGCTGTACCATTCGCTTTCTTTCTGACAAATAGTTTAAGTTATCGTGATCATCGTTTCGAATTACTCATAGCACAGAGTTAGTTGTCACCCGTTGTTAGTTCTGTGGGTTGTTTGTCCACGCAGGACGGGACGCGGCAGTGTTTTGCAGTCAGCCGCCTTTGCAGACAGAGTACATTCTGCGGCTGTCCTGCCAGTGGACTCAAGCCCGCCGGTAGGTTCACCAACGACTGAGCCTGTGTGGTAGTTCCATCACATCTCCACACAAATTGTGCCTCTTTGAAATTATACTCATACGATACTTTGTTTTTGCTGTTTGGGAAATACGAAATCTGGTTTCTCTGTATTGACAGTTCACTGTTATAAATAAGTGCATCATTTGAAAAAAGCCTGAGGTTAATATTACTATTGACTGCCAAGTCATTAATATACAAAATAAATAATGAGGGTGACACCTGAATTTGCTCCCACTTCTATCGACGACCATCCATTCAGGATACCATCCTGCGTGTTCCTTTCCAAGAAATGCTCAGTGCAGCCACAAATTTTGTTCAACGCCCCTTAGGATCGTACTGTAGTTAAAAATGGTATGGTGATGAGTTAACATTTCATTCTGCACTTTTTATAGACCACGAAATAATTTGTGTGTGTTTGAAATATTCAAGGATCTCAGGAAAAAGTTAAAACAATAATACACTCTCATTTCTGGGAGCAACATTTTTTTACTCTTTGTATCTATGCAAAACTTTGTGTAACTTATTATATTCACTTGTACGTGACACTTTGCACTTATGCAAAACCGCGCGAAATTTACACAATTGTTAAATATTTATTGAGTAGAAAAACATAATTATAAACATCAAATGAACAACAGTATCATAGGATTAATGGTGCTATCGAAAACGATGGATGGCACGTGCCTTTAGATACTGTGGAGTGCAAGAAAGCAGTTTTTGTCTTTATTGTCCATAAGTTTAGATATGACAAGGGTACCTTTGCAGGTCGGGCTATTGCACATTGATCAATGTCCGGTGTGGAATGAGAAGATGATCCCGTAAATTTACTCATGTTGATCCTTACTGGATCTGTGCTAACTGGCTTACCTCGCTTATCTGCCCCAGCACCAATCTGGGAAAGATTTGAGCCACTCCAATTCTAAACGACTTCTGGTTCTTTGGAATGTCAGCTATTCGTTTTAAAGCGAGTATGAATGTGTAGCGAATCCACGAATTTATTACAATCGTATCATTAAGGTGGGAAAACGAACATAAATACCATCGTTTGGATGTAATCTTTATTGACATCTTACGATATTGCTATCTAACAAATCTACATCTCCCATAAGTAAATTGTGAACGGAAACAACAGCAGGACATGGTACTATTCTGCGTTCACTCTTCTTTGTGTCAAACCTTTCATCTTCAGATTTTGCTAACTCGCCAACAAAGGTAGACAGAAAACAGACAATACTACTGTCTTTAAACTAAACGAAGATTAAGTCCAAATTGTAAAAAGCGGTAATGCATTCCTCAGAATATTCTCGCGCTGCTTTCCTCGGCTGCGTTTCATTTTGAAATTTACAGCTTGGTAGTGTATTCCTGTGGATCGTTCCTGCACATTGAATCCGTGACTTGAATAGGTATACAGCTAGACTTAGAGAGGTATAACGTCTGTCAGAACAGTTCTTGTAGTTCTGGTTCCTCGGAATTTCCCTTACAAGATGTATCACGTCGTTTCCAGATACTCCAATACAAGGTCCATAATGAAACCAAGCACTTTGCTTTTTCCAAATGATTCGATTTATCTTTATCTTTGGGCGTTTTTCAGACGGGTGTATCAGTAACGACTTCAGTTTCATCATCCGAAAAAATTATTTGGAGTATGTGTAGTCGCTATCACTATCTGAAGATTCCGGATCATTTACAGTTACAGTGGAATCTTCATGTGAATCGTTGAAATCCAAGCCATCCTTCTGCTCGGAGACTTGGTGATCCGTGAAGTATATCTTCCCGTACGGCCAGCGCTTCCCACGTGCTGGTGTGCAATGTTCAACGGTTTTAACGGTTCAGGAGTCAGTAGTCAGAGTCCTCAAATTATGTTCAGATTCAGAAACCTAAGTGGACACTTGGTGTTGTAGTCAACGAGACGGACTTGGCGAAGATAGTCCATTACATTCGTTCCCGTGGAAATCTGAGGGTAGTATTATCCCTGTTGACTTTGAACTCTGTTCCTGTTTTGCTGTTGTGGAGAAAAACGGCCGTTGTTACCAGCAAGTTTGCGGCAGCGTACTCATGTATTAGCGGTGTATCAGTTCAGTACCAGTGGTGGCGTTTCGGCAGGATCCGGCAAAATGAAAAAGTAGACTAGGTGTAAATGGACCTACACGACTTCAAAACGAGTAGTCTATATATTCAATATTCCGTGTCGTTGAAATGCAGTGTGTTAAAATAGGGCACCTCTGTGTAGAGTAATGTTAGGAATGAAGTAGACACAAAAAATCGTGAGAAATAATAATAATTTAGTACTGTTTGCTGGCCTGCAAGTCTCGTATGAGACATACATAGAAAGGGTGCCACAAGACAAATTGCCTATTGTGACAACCCATGGGAAAATCGTACAAGTACCACATTCTAAGTAGGTGGGAGAAATCATCCAGCCGTCAGGGATCAGCCTAAAGGCCAATGATGAAAGAATTAAAAAACTGCAGAAAGCATATAAACTCACGTGGAACTATTATAACAAAAAGTCCATATCCATTAAAACTGAGGCATTATAAGACTGTCGTACTTCCGGAGGCACTGTATGCATCTGAAACGACACAAATAGGTGGACAAACTAAGATCAAAGAAATAGAGAAACAAGGAAGGAAAATTCGCAGAAAAATTTGTGGCCCGATACAAGAGCAAGGAATCTGGAAGAAGAGACCAACATCAGAATTATATAAATCGGATGCATTAAGGATACAATAAGGAAAAGAAGAATACAGTTCTAAGGACATATCCACAGGATGAGTGAAGCAGAATTTCAAAGCAAATTCTTAAAGTCATCAACTCAGGCAGGGGAAAAACAAAATGGATAAAAGAAGTTGACCTCAGACAAGCACACATAACAGTAAGCTATGCAGAAAATAGAACTGAAACCAGAAACATCATCAAAAAACATAAATATGACACCACAACACAGAAGAGACCAAGATGCAAGTGGACAGGGGAGCGAAAGAAACAACATAGTAAACACATGAAGAAAATTTGGGCTCAGAAAAAACATAAACAATCATCAAGTTCAAACGCTCTCTTTAAATGGGAATAATCGAAAATAATAATTATAGTTTAGTACTGTTTAGTAGTAGTAGTGGTTTAAAACATGAGAACAATTGCCGGCCGCAGTGACCGTGCGGCTCTAGGCACTTCAGTCCGGAACCGCGTGACTGCTACGGTCGCAGGTTCGAATCCTGCCTCGGGCATGGATGTGCGTGATGTCCTTAGGTTAGTTAGGTTTAAATAGTTCTAAGTTCTAGGGGACTGATGACCTCAGATGTTGAGTCCCATAGTGCTCAGAGCCATTTGAACCATGAGAACAATTTACAATCTTGGCAGATATCTTTGTTAGAGCGTGGCAGTGGCCACTGAAGGTTATTTGAAAGAAAGCGAAATAAGTATGGTCTACATAAGACTGTTATTAGATGCAAAAACCTACAGCACTGGGATCTCGGAATTCTTGTGGCGGTCGTTGGATTGCTGCAGGGCACTGGAGCAGTTACGAGTCCCACCTTTTGTTCCCGGGTCAGAGCGCCGCCGGCGACGCTCGCTAAACCGACTCTACACGCGTGTGTCAGTGCCCGCAATTAATCTGGCTCCGCCATCAGCCCCTTGCGGTGGAATCCGCGGGGCCAGCCGAGAGTGCGTGGGCATCTGGCCGCCGCGTCCGAGCCACGGACAGCAGCGACGATTCAGCGACGCGCTGCCCGAGTGGAGCCCGTGCGCAGTGCTCGCTTACAGCAAAGTAGTAAGTAATTAATCGCTGCCAACGCCTTGCTGGAATACGGTACTGCTGTTGGGTCCCCGTCTGATCACCGAACTGTCGGACGTGGCCGGCACTTGGATGGGCGACCACCCGGGCCACCATGCGCCGTTGCCATTTTTCGGGGTGCCCTCAGCCTCGTATGCCAACTGAGGAGCTACTCGACCGAATAGTGGCGGCTTCGGTCAAGGAAAATCATCATAACGACCGGGAGAGTGGTGTGCTGACCACACGCCCCTCCTTTCCGCATCCTCAGCTAGAGATGACACGGCGGTCGGACGGTCCCGATGGGCCACTTGCGGCCTGCAGGCGGATTGGTTACAATCTTAAACATAGATCCCACTGAAAGTGCTGGACACCACTATACAAGGTACTGTTTTATTCAATTTAACACTGGATACAGAAACCTATGCACTTTGTAACTGCCTAGTTCGTTTTAAATTTTGCTACAATCACAGGCAGTAATAGCAGAATGAATCAATCACTGGCAATAATAGCAGAATGAATCTACCACTCTTCAGCTCAATGTGTTTTGCTTCAAAACTTACCAAGATATTATAACATCAACAATGGCATATGACAGATTGACATTTGTTGCCAACTCTATTACATTTATATACTGAAGATCCCAGCTGAGAATGGAAAACAACACTTCCACAGATGGGTTCTGACAGTAATATAAACGGTGACAACTTTGTCTCAGTGTCTGATTTGCTGACAATCTTAATAGTTACAAATTCTAAAGATATATACACACAGCAAATACTGTCTAAATTGGAAAATAGTAATAAAAGGTATTTTTTTACGTTTAGCTGCATGCAACAGAATACATGGTGTTTTGTGGCCCATTCCAAGTCTGCTGCAAGTTGTTTATTAATAACAAATCCCTTAAAATAATCAGCCAATTTACCTTTCTTGGTTTCACAATGTTATCTCTTGAAGAACTTGATATTAGAGCAAAAGTAATGTCATAGAATGTATGATACAATAAATATATCACCAACAAACACAATATGGAAGGAAAAAGTACTGAAACTATACAAGACCATGGCAGTTCTCGCAGGTTTTACAGTGCTGAAGTGTGGGCCCTTACTTGTGGAAGGTGTCAGGGAAATCCAACACCTTCCATGAAAATCCCGACGTGATAAGCAAATCCAGTAGTATGTCACATAGCACTGAATAAATCGTGACATTAAATTAACCAAAGTAATACGAGTAACGAGTGAGCAAATGGAATACTACAGACTAACACAAGAATGCCTAAATGGATGTCATACCTTCCCACCGTGAGACAGACGCAGTTCCGAGGAGAGAAACGAGAACAGAAGCCGAGAGCAGAACTGTGTTAAGCTAGAAGGCCCTACGATAAGGGATGGACTGGACACCCACGTCACCAGCTAACCACTAGGACAACGCCAGCTGCTAGTTTTAGCGTGAAACTTTTTCACGTCTCTGTTACGTTGCAAATTTTAAAAACATTGCCCCACCACGAAAAGTATAACGTTTCTCATTGGATAGACAGAATTTTTGTAGGCGGAGCTTAAAGTTAACATTGAGACCCTGATTGGTCAGATGAAAACACAGCCAGATAGTTTTTTTAAAAAAAAATACTTCGGTAAATGGTAGTAAGTGGAAGTTAGGAGAGTTGAGTTACTTCGGAAATGGCGAGGTGAGCGGAGCTGTGCTGCCCCTGACGAACACCAACAAGGTAATGAACGCACGCGATGCCGCATTTTTGAGCGCATAAGGCTTCACTCAGAACTGCAGAAGTCTCATCTGTTACACCCCCTTTTTGCGTAATACTAGTGTCGATCGTCAATTAAAGCTCATGGTGTTCACATTTGCCACTGGAAGTAAAAACCTGAAACGCGACGATTTTTCTGTTATGTAGTTATCGAGAAGCCACATCAGCCACTGTAATTTACGACAAGTTAGATAAGTAATTAAAGATAATTGAGGGTCACTGTAGATCATTTTGATGGTTTTCTCTTTTGTAAAACTTAATTTAAACCTAGATTATAGATGTGATATGGCATAGGTCATCCTTCGGTCCAATGTAGAACTTGGAAACCCATTGAGGGAATATTCGTTCACATTTTTGTTGAACGCAGTTGGTTTTTACCATCCTGTATTAAAACGCTTCCTTTTATCAATAGTGCAATTTATAAACAATGTTTTGTGAGTAGAATAAAATATCCAATGGTAAACTTAACTGCTTTTTCGACGTTATTTTACCAGCTAACTAAAAATAGGAAAGCCGTGAAACCCTTCCGCTAAATTTAGTTAGTATTAAGATTCTTTTACAGGGAGTGCAGTGGAGCTGACGCTGAAATCATTAAGTATATGGTTATATCATCGCTAGTCTCACTGAATTCTTCTGAACTCTACATGTCACGTGTGGTCTGGCGTCTCCTTACCAGCAACAGGTCCCAGGTTCAAACTAGTCAATTCCCTAAAAAACACGCTCAGAGCGTCGTTGCGCGAAAGTGGTACGGAGACACGATATAGAACAAACAGACACCACCACGAATGTTAGACTTGTGTGGTAAAATATGCAGCACAATTTTTGCTGTATTATTATGCTTCAAGCCGAGCGTACCTCTGCTTACCCAGTCGACGTTTCCGTGGCAACGATTACTAGTGTTCAGTTCCAGAGCGTTGTTAAACCGCAAAGTACGAGTCGCGCTGTGCAGCATTTACGACGGGAAGAAAGATTAGCACTAACCTCCCGATATCAACGACGACGGATTAGAAAGGTCGTATTTGACAGGGATGTAAAAGAAAATGAGCCGTGCTTTCTGGGCAATCAGCCAGGCATTTGCCGTAAGTAAGTTAGGAAAATCTTGGGAAACCTAAATTTAGGTCGGAGAGAAATTTCGCTTTATTCGAGACGCTGTTTCAAAAAAATGGTTCAAATGGCTCTGATCACTGTGGGACTCAACTGCTGTGGTCATCAGTCCCCTAGAACTTAGAACTACGTAAACCTAACATAAGGACATCACACACATCCGTGCCCGAGGCAGGATTCGAACCTGCGACCGTAGCAGTCGCACGGTTCCGGACTGCGCGCCTAGAACCGCGTGAGACGCTGTTTCATTATGTATATATGCAGACTGAAGCGTCGATTGAAAATTTCTACCGAGGCCGGGATTGTAAGACGGCAGTGGTGCTCAGTACGCAGATGCGCTAACCCCTGCCGCCGTGGCTCTGTGCGACTCCACGGTCTGTCCGAGCACACCTCCCTCCCCAATCCAAGTCCCCATTGTGCAAAAGCACTGCGCCAGGGTGAGCAGGAGATCAGCGTTCGAATCCCAGTCTTGGTGCAAATTTTCATTCGTCGCTTCTGTCCGCATGTATACATCATAGATGTTTGAGACTTGAAAACGTCTCTGGGACCATACAGATTCAGTGGACCGTTTCATTAGTTTTGTATTGTCCAAACATGTTTCAACACTTTCGTTGCTACCTTCAGTCGTTTTATTTTTTTCTGAAAATTATTATTACATGGTTACATGTTACGGAGATTGTATGAGTTTTTGGCTTAAAATTGTTTATATGTGCAAAGGGGCGTCAGTTTGTCGCGAAATTACAATGTGGCTAAGGTACACACGTAACGGTGTTGAGGCATGATATGTTGTTCAGTTACGCTATGCTGAAAAGCTTAGATCTAGGATACCAATTAGGAAATAAGATATATTATTGTCATACCTTAAGACGCTATCAGTTCTCTTTGCTGGTAGTTTTCTATCCACAATCCATTCTACAGGTTGTCATATGCAAGCAAGGAAACGTCTCCTGTTTCTGTGTTTTTCGTTAATTTCGGACTGAAAAACGCTATGTTACATCGCTATTTTATATAGTGTACCTAACTTTTGTTACAGGTAAGCCACCACTGGATGTTGAAGTGACACCCAATTACGACAGTGTGCAGTGGTCGAATTTCTCTTCAAGCCCGGAAGTACGTCAGCAACCGGAGACGCGTCTCACGGTATGTAAGCGGCTGTGAACTGTGGTGAGTCGTAGTCGCTGGCGACGAGGCGCTTTCAGGCGCACCAGGAACCGTCGCGCACCGGTAAGAAGTCGTCCCTCGGCGTTGGACTCTCCGAAAGTGGCAGCAGAGCCACCACACCTCGGATTACACGTCTGCCACAAGAGTATGTAAGCGTCGTTAGGCGAACGGATGTAGAAACATAATTTCAGAATGCTATTGCGAGAGTCGCTGAACATCAGGTTCTAGCTCACTGGAAGTAATTCTCACTTAGAACATGTTTTGGGGACCTCTGCTCAGACTCTCTTAGCGCCCTTCAAGGTCTATGTGCTCTGTAAACCGCTCATCCCTTAGTGCAACGCGTCCGGGAAAACTGTCACTTGCTCACTCTTGGTGGAGCCACAATGATGTTTCTGTGGGCTCTGGTCGTGTCGGTCTGCCAGGAAACGAGGCCGCTGATGACTGCAGTCCTCGCACCTCAGCCCGCTAGTTCCTACACTCCCTCCGATGATCCCTTTGTTGCCGTCTGTCAGGAAGGGATGTCCCTTTGGCATCGCCATTGGTCCTCCCTTCGTGGCGATAAGCTCCGCATTACTAAGCCTCTGCGAGTGGTTTGGACGACCTCCTGTCGGCTCTCCCGCCGGCGTTGGAAGAAGTAATTTTATCTAGGTGGCTTATTGGGCACTGCCTTTTCAGCCATCGTCATTTGTTAAGTGGCGCTCCCTCGCCACTTTGTACGCATTGCGCCAAAGTATTAACTGTCCGCCACTTCCTGACGCACTGCCCATTTTTTAACCGTT
The DNA here is from genome assembly GCF_023897955.1 of Schistocerca gregaria. Taxonomy (NCBI): domain Eukaryota; kingdom Metazoa; phylum Arthropoda; class Insecta; order Orthoptera; family Acrididae; genus Schistocerca; species Schistocerca gregaria. The sequence goes on along the minus strand of NC_064927.1, from coordinate 75,121,476 downwards.
TACGTTCCCGCTTCGGTTTGCCGTCTGTGTAATCGGCCGTTTTAGCGGACTGAAGAGCGCGTTTTACTTTCTATTCGTCGATGGTGGTGGTGGTGGTGGTTAGTGTTTAACGTCCCGTCGACAACGAGGTCATTAGAGACGGAGCGCAAGCTCGGGTTACGGAAGGATTGGGAAGGAAATCGGCTGTGCCCTTTCAAAGGAACCATCCCGGCATTTGCCTGAAACGATTTAGGGAAATCACGGAAAACCTAAATAAGGATGGCTGGAGACGGGATTGAACCGTCGTCCTCCCGAATGCGAGTCCAGTGTGCTAACCACTGCGCCACCTCGCTCGGTCTCTATTCGTCGAAGCAATATAGCGAAGGTCATTTAAGTTTTAGTTTTGAACCTCCGTTTCTGTATGGTGTCCTTCGTAGCCCTTTCTCCACGTCCCTGGTTTTAATTGTCTCTTATGTCAAATGGGATTGACGGGTAATCATTTTTTAAACTCTTCTCTGTTTTCGAGTTCTATAGTTTTGACTTGGGCGCGTATGACCCCAGTTGTTTTCGCGTCCTAAAGCAAAACAAAAGCTTCCTATTTTCCGTGATTGCTAAGAAAATCTAGATAGAAGATGCGCTTTATGCAAGACGGCTTTTCAGTAGTTTTTTTATCACTCAAATACGTTTCAGCACTTTAATGAGGTATCTTCATTGTTTATTTTCTTTCTGAAACTGATTTTTATCTGTTAATATATTGCATATGTTACATCAGTTTCTGCTACAGGATATTTACATGAACAAACGAGCGATCTAATATCGAAATTAGATGGTTATTTAGAGTGTCTAACTTACAGGAAATATTCCTCAGTTATAGAGGAGAATATATTGACATTTGTCCCACACGCTTTATTTTCACGTCAGAGCTTATTTTCTAGCAGCTTCACGCCAAACGTTTTCTTATATGAAAGGTTCAAAATACCGTCTTAGGCAGCATGGGGCATTTAAGCCTCCTGACAGTGCGCGGAGACCTAGAAGAAGCAAGACACGTCAGCTGCTGGAGGAACATGTTCGTGTGGCTGACGGCAACCCTAGTGTCAGCACAGCACAGTTAGCTGCAACAAGGAACATCCACCGTATCACTCTAGTGTGGCTACGTGAGAACCTGCTGTATCCGTATACCGTTTGTGTAGGCTGAATTTTCTGCAAACGGTGCTCAACCGTGAATTTACTTTCAAAACTTTTTCTTAAGAATTTACTGTATTTACTAGCGATTCATCAAGAACATTAACACATTTAATCACACTACGAGAGCGTGGAAGTAGTTGCCAGTGGGTAACTAATGAAAACAAATTTATTTCAACAAATGGAAATTTTATTACTAAAAGCCTTTTTTTATTTTTTTTAGAAACAGTTTTAAAATTGTAATCAAAAACACCCTCTAAATATCAAGTTAGAATTTATTTAGTGGCAGAAAGAAATTTTAGACTGTATGAGCTTTCGGGCTCCCTTTTGACACGTCCGTAGTCACGACCGCTCACAACAGGCTTTGAAAGACTGCACTGGTACAAATCTGAAACACACCATATTACTTTAAACTAAAAATTTTAACAACTTACACAAGCACACAAACTATGCATCCCGCAGGAGGGATGGAAATGGTACAGAACACCAACATTAGAAGATAAACTTGCCACCGAAGGTCCAACATGATCTAATAAAAAAAAAAAACCCTCTTACAGTGGAAGGGTGCAAACTTTCTATACTAAAATGACCATTTAAATAAAAACCCATGAAATACAGTCTTACATGAAATATACATGTTTGGCCAAACATGCTCTACATTACACATATACCGCCACGCATGCTGATAGGCAACATTAGAACATTTTAGGAATTCGGCCGTTGCACTTCAAGCAATAAATTCGTTAACACCGAATCCGACAAACATGACAGAGGCAGCTATTACCGTATGGCAGATTGACAGGGAGAATACCTAACAACCCGAACGGCAGGTTGCTCTAACCCGCCCCTACTCCACAAGGTTAAAAACGGACCACCCAATTCATAAATAACCACCTTCCCCCGGGTGGGCAAACGGAAAAGAATGGTGGGACGACCCCAAAACAAAGCGACTGGTGACCTCACCAAGAAAACAAGTAGAATTTAACAACTAAATGAAACAACATTCTCCAATCACTTAACTTGTAATAAACTGCGATTTCTGGCGAAGACCTGGTGCAACACCCCCAACGCTCTCCCGAACCGTCCGCTGCCAGCCGCTTCAACGGACTCGGGAAGGCGCGCCGATCTCCCGTCTCACGGCGTCGCAGCTCGCACCGGCCAGACCGATATCTTGGTTTGACTCCAATTGCCCTCGTGTCGGTCGCGAAGCCGGTACCCCTCGCTATACGGCGCGGCCCACTGGACTGACGTGGCGACCTTCCATGCGCCGACGCTCAAGGCGGACAAGACATTTTGTGTCTGTGCCCGATCGATCCAACCGCCAATGACCACTGCCTGAGCAAACTCGAGCAGACTGGCGGCCTAACGCGCAGACTCAGATGCAGGAACTCAGCCCTGACCGGGCGACCACTCGCTGAGTTCTCTTACTGGCGGAGTGGAAAAACTCATTTTACCGGGTTTAAAGTTTGATCCAAACGACAGACATACTATCACTCCGATCGACATGTTACGTGCGCGTGTGGCACACAATACTCGTTAAACCCTGTACTATGGTAAGTGAGCGGAATCTACCTTATGAGAAAGGATTTTCGTATAGGCATCGACCGCGTGTACCTGATGATGGCAAATCAGACTTACACCCACTCTGTAATAACAATGATCCGCCGAGCAAGTTCGAAATGCAATTACATGTCAGGATGGACCAAAAGCAACGCTGAAGATGCTACCAATTTAATAATAATACGGCCGCCAGCCTAATTAGGCATTAACTGAGTTTCTTTCCTGTACAAATTGGTATATATTCATGCAAAACAACACGTAGTAACACTGCATAATATAGTAAAATTTTAGAACCAGAAAACCTATTGAACTGATAGTTTCACGTTCTGTACTGATCTGGAGAAACAATGAATACATAACATTACACTATAATGTATACTACAAAACTTCGTGCTGTCTATTGATCTGATTAAAATCGGGTATAGGTTATCCTAGAAACAGCACTTTCGAGCCACACACAAAATGTCAATTTTGATAAAGATAAAACATTGATAAATTTTGGCTTTTATATGGACTTTAACTTTTGCTGGTCAAACCAATTTAGAACACTTCAGAATTCAAATGAATAAAAAGGGGAGAGGGACCCTGAAACTTATGATCAGTATATTTAAAAAAATTGATTACTGAAATTATCATGCGTTCATGATTTCCAGTATCTGAGTTACTCCTCTTTTCATCTTATTTACTGCTCATTTAAATACCTTTATATCTGTCTCTAAATAATTAAACTTCATTACTATATCAAAATTAAAGTTATCTTTCAACTTCATTATACCTTCGTTATTCATTTACTGGTTCATTAACAAAAGAGTTCTTTAAACACCATTCTAACATAGCTAGGTCTGCAAGTAATTATTAATAACACAAAATTTAATCTTTCATTTCGGGACACTGATTGCACAACATTTGGAAAGGAACCTGTCTAGGTTGGTTGTGAGGATAATTAAGTGATGGGAAAGTTCTGGTAAAATTTAGGTTATTATTGCACAATTCATTCTCTGATCCATACGAATAGAGCACTAAAAGTTTCAACCTGCTAGTATCGATGCGGCGGTTGGCGGGCGGCGAGATGGCGAGGCACAGAGCACACACACAACCACAGCTATGGCTCTTGACGTATCGGCTCTTTAATTCTCAATACTTTACAGTTTAGTGCGTATGAAATTTTGCCATGCTGTGTGGACGTTGGAACGTCATACCCAAGGCTCAGTGAAGCTACGTCTTCCAGGAGAGCCTCCTCGCTCCAGAAGGTGTTGCTCAGACCCGTGCCAGACTCCAGCTACTACTGCTGAGCCCGTTGTGCCGTGCAGTGCCGGTGCACATCTTCCCGCGCTCGCCTGCCATCCACCTTTTACCGCTCCCTGACAGGCCGGGTATTCACCCGAGGTTTTGCATTCTACATATCCTAACACATTGCCTACGTATGGAACAGACGCACAGTTACAATTTTAAACATCTTACAACAGTCTCAACATTTGTTACATTTCAATTTTATTACAATATTGCTTGACATTTGACATAAACAATTAATATTCACATTGAAACTTGTTTACAGTTTTCCTAACACAACGACATGAAACAAAAAAAGAAATGAAATCATAACATCAATTACACTTGTTTATCGAAAAATCAGATGGAAAAAAAATTACTTATATGTGCAATAGTACAGCGTCGTTACAGACAGACAGACAAACTACCGCGCAAATGCGTACGAGAGACACACCAGAAACTGGTGACGAGTGACTGGCCCAGATTCACTCCGACTGACCAACTGGCGAGCTCATAGCGCCCCTTAAATGCATGTGAACAGGCAATCTTCCCCTTTCCCACCAGAGGGAGACACCAAAGCTGCGATTGCCAGAGCGCCGCCACCGCCAGAAACGGAGGACGACTGCTTCACATTACGCGCTGCAGCGCGCTCTTCGCAACAGCATTTTTTTCCACGGCTCAGGTGCATTCTTCGATTGGTTCATTCAACAATACGCCAACCTTCACTTTAGTGCACTAGTGACGTCCACAGATGCAGCTTCGCTTCAACGTGATCAGATTGTAAATTTCTGGAATCGACCCGTATTGGCTGTCGAGAATATTCACAAAATGTCGAGACTACTGCAGTCTCACTACAATCAAAGATTTGCTGTTAACATTTCGGTGGCACTGTTGGTAACTGTTAGGCCTCACGGTTTTCCATCCAGTCTCAACGGATAAACTTACCAGTCTCTCTTAGAGACTACTCTAAGCGTTCTGTTAGAACATGTGTCTGTACGAGTGTGACGAAACATGTATTTTGTACACGATGGAGCTGCTCCTAGGCTTCTGAACAACAGACGGATCGATAGGTGGAGCTGGACCGTTTCCTGGGCCCCCAGATTTTCCGGACCACCTCAGCGCATCCGGGATTGAAGGCGACGGCAGGTTGATGCCTGTGTCCTTGCTAACTGAGGGCACTTTGAAAATTTCACTCACGAAAGTGATACGTTCCTTTCCTGTGAGTTTTCCTTTTTTTGTCTGGGTCCTCCCGTCGGGTAGACCGTTCGCTGAGTGCAAGTCTTTCGATTCGATGCCACTTCGACGACTTGCGCGTCGATGGGGATTAAATGATGATGATGACAACAAGCAGTCCCTGAACGGAGAAAATCTCCGGCCTTTAGGAATGACATTCTGTCGCGCTGACCACTCAGTTACCGGGGGCGGACAGTTTCCCACGATTACTGTGTTTAACAGCTGCCGGCACTGAAGTCTAACGTGGAAGTAAAACGTTTCCGGACCAATGTGTATATAACACTTACTGCAGTGAACGTTCTACCCGACGAGAGGCGCTAGTCACACGACATTTACATTTACCAGTTGTTAAAGAGTTATTTACAAAAAATGCTCAGGTAAGTATTTGTTCCAGTCTTCTATTACTCCATCTCCTTCCTTCTGCTCCCCCCAGTGGATCCCCCTCATGCCCCTCTTCCCATCCGTTTCCTCCTCCCCTCTCTGTGTCCGTCTTCCCCTCCCCCTGTTCATCGCCTCCTCCTCCCCCCCCCCCCTTCTCTAATCTGTGGTTGAAATCGTTAAACGTGTTTAGAATGAGCTTTTTACCCGTCGCTTTTCCCGTCTGCATACGCCCTGTCAAATATATTTCACATATTTCAAACGTATTTGTAGACATCACCTCTACCTCTAACGAACTTCGCGCTGCCGTTTCACTTTCACACAGTTGAATATGAATGACGCCATACCTCCTGAACTCAGTCGTACAACGATATAATTTTACAGGTACATTCAGCGGCATATGTCAATGCTTCTGCAAAACGTTTCGCGAACACACTTAGTAGTAAAGAAGTTATAAATAAAAGCTTCGTGATTCATGCGGCAGTTTTACGGCATGTACAGCGAAAATGCAGTAAGCGATAGACTTACTGCCTTTCATCATTTTGTGGTAGTTGTCAGCGAGAAGAAGTTTTGTAAAGGTTTGATGTTACGTGTAAAGTTTGCTGCAAGTCACGGAGTGCTCTCCTTCTCAATCCTATGTGTTAATTCAGGGTACACAAATTTCATCCAAATCCGTCCAGCCGTTTCAGCGTGAAGTAATGCAACACCAACACACACACACACACACACACACACACACACACACACACACACACACACACACACACACACTGTACACTGATGAGGCAAAACATTATGACCACTGCGAAGCTGAATGCCCCCAGTGGTGTTGCGGGCACGTGGCATAGTAGGGAAAGAATGTAAACGGAAAAGAGACGAATGGGCAGTCATAACGAAGATACGGGCCACAGATGCGGAAATACACTGACATAAGCGGTTGTGACAAATGGCGATTCAACAAGAACGTTAACACATTTTAATCAAACTATGTTAGTGTGGAAGTAGTTGCCAGGGGGTGACTGATGAAATCAATTTTCTTTGAACAAATGGAAATTTTATTCCTAAAAAATCCTTTCTTTAAAAAAATTAAGAATTATAATCAGGGAGCACCCTCTACATATTAGATTACAATTTATTCAGAGGCAGAAATTTTTTTTTTGACAGTATGACCTTTTGGGCTGAGAACCTTGTGACTCCCTTTTAACACGGCCGTAATCACGACCGCCCTTAACTACCTCTGAAAGACTACACTGGTGCAAATCTGCAACACACCAGATTTCTTTAAACAAAAATTTTTAGCAACTCACATAAACTATACACCCCATAGGAGGTACGGAAATTGTACAAAAAACTCACATTAAAAAAAAATACTTGCCACCAAAGGTGCAACTTGTTTTTAAAAGAAAACTCTTACGGTGGAAGGGTGGCAAATCTATATACTAAAATGACCATTGAAATAAAACCCCAGTCTTACATAAAATGTACATACATGCTCTACATTACAAATATACCACCTGTCAAGATGATAGGGAAGATAAAACATACTTCAGGAGTTCGGCCGTTACTCTTTAAGGAATAAATTCGTTAACACCGAATCCGACATACATGACACAGGCAGGTATTGATGTACGGCAGACCGACCGACAGAGACAGAAACTGCCTAATAAACGCGGAAGGGAGACAGACGAGCAACCTGGGGTCGAGAGACTGACCGAGAAAACAAGTAGAATTTAACAAGTAAATGAAACAACATATCACTTAACTTCTAATAAACTGCGATGTCTGGCGATGACCTGGCGCTGCACCCCCTAAACGCTCTCCCGAACCGTCCGCTGCCAGCCGCTTCAACGGACGCAGGAAGGCGCTTCGATCTCCCGTCTCACGGCATCGCAGCTCGCATTGGCCAGCCGATTAAGTGGGGTGACTCCTGTTGCTCTCGTGCCGGCCGCGAAGCCACTACCCCTCGCTGTACGGCGCGGCCCCCTGGACTCACGAGGCGACCTCACATGCACCGACGCTCCAGGCGGACAAGCAATCATGTGTCTCAGTGCGCGACCGGCCAAACGATCGATCCAACCGCCAATGACCGTTGCCTGAACAAACTCGAGCAGACTGGCGGCCTGACACATACTAGCACTCCGGACGACAGGCAGACACCGACTGCCCCACACCGACTCGGCTGACCAACTGACCGGACTCGCCGCCTAGCGCGCTCATAGCGCCCCTTAAATGCACGTGAATAGGCAACCTTTCCCCTTTCCCACCAGTGGGAGACACCAAAACTGCGATTGCCACAGCAGCGCCACCGCCAGTAACGGAGGGCGACTGCTTCACGCTACGCTCTGCGGCGCGCTCTTCAAAACAGCAAATTTTACCAAGGCTCAATGGCACATTGTTGTGGCGCTGCGGTTGGAAGCTAGAATCTCTGAAACAGCGAAGCTGTTGTCTGATGTCGCGCTACTGTCGTGAGCACCTATGGGAAGTGGCTGAAGGATGGTGGAATAACGAATGAGGCGTATCGTATTGGACACCATGTCTCATCACAAAACAAGGAGGTCGGAGTATCCCCCACTGTGCAATCCAAGATGGGCGGCGATTTGTGGCAGATCTGACAACAGAGCGCGGTGCTGGCGCAGGCACAGGTGTTTCGGAGCACACCTTTCAATGGCCACACTGTTCAACCCGCCGTCAGTTGCGACAGCAGTGGGCACAGCATCAGTGAATTTTCACCCTGCATCAACGGCAACGTGTCACCTGTCGAATGAATCTCATTTCTTGGTACACCAGGTCGGTGGTTGGGTCCTTACAAGTCGCCATCCAAGCAAATGACTGCATGAAACATGCAGGCCGCTCAGGGCAGAATTATGCTATGGGGTACATTTAGTTGGTCTTCCATACGATCTGTGGTGGTAATCAAAGGCATCGTGACAGCAGTTGACTATGTGAACATTATTGCGGATCACCTGCGTCGATTCATGCCTGACGTCACCCTCTGCGTCCATGACATATTCCAGCAGGATAACTGTCCATGTTGCAAAATCAGAATCGTGCTACAGTGCTTTGAGGGGCGTTACAGTGAACTCACACAGATGTCTTGCCCAGCAAAGGTGCCTGATCTGTGCCTTCTCGAAGACATATCAGGTGCCAGCTGCGTGACTGTAAACCACCATCCCATAATTTGAGGGAATTGGTTTACCTGTGCGTAGACGTACTGTACCACATACTTCTGGAATCCTCTCAGTGACTTGTAGAACCCACTCCAAGCCGAATCTCTATAGTCCTGTGTTTGAAAAATGGAACAACACGATGTTAAACAGGTGATCATGTGTGTATATGAGAAGTTTTTCCTCTTCGTGTGATGAATGTTTCCCAGAAGTTTTGCCATAGCTTTTTGTGATACATTGCATATTTTCTCTCATACCTGATATGCTTCGCTATTACTGGTGTATGGCGGTTGTTTTCTATCTACAACGCATTCTACAACTTATCTGCAAACAACGAGATTTGTAAATTTTTCCCGTTTTTCATTTGTTTCGGACTCAAAACACTATATATCGATTACCTTGTTTATAAATTATTGAAACATTTACTTTATTTCTTTTACTATTGCCATTTATAGTTGTTACACAGGCATTTGGGGTATTCTGTCATCGAAATACTAGGTTTCTGCCGCCATTTCGTTTGTTACTTCAGCTATGTAACCGCTATTTTGTGTTGTCGACATTTGAGCTGTGACCGAGCGGTTCTAGGCGCTACAGTCAGACATTTTTTTGACATTTCGGCTGCTTTTGTTGTAATGCTGTGTGTGAAGATAATCGCCCGCTTTTATTTAGGGGGGATTATTTACACAGTCCATCTTGTGTGCCAAATAGTGTTTCATTGGACAGTGATGTGTATTTGTTCAACACTTTCTTTCGCTGGGTTGTTGATTTTTGTACGGTAAATCCTCTCTGTTATTATCAATGGTGAAATGCCAAAAAATGGCTCTGAGCACTATGGGACTTAACTGCTGAGGTCATCAGTCCCCTAGAACGTAGAACTACTTAAACCTAACTAACCTAAGGACATCACACACATCCATGCCCGAGGCAGTATTCGAACCTGCGATAGTAGCAGCAGCGCGGTTCCAGACTGAAGCGCCTAGAACCGCTCGGCCACATCGATCGGCTAGAGCTCTTCGCCCTGTATCAGGCCACGGTGTACACCAGGAGAACACAAGCCTTTCAATTATGTTCTCTGCTCAGACCCTTTCAGTCCCCTTCAAAGCCTATGTGCGCTGTACATCGCCCATCCCTTAGTGCAGCGGGTCCAGGAAAACTGTCACTTTCTCGCTCTTGATGGGGCCATTTTGCTGCTTGTGGATTCCCAGTCACGTCGGTGAGACAAGAAACGAGACAGCTGATGCTGCAGTCCTCCTATCTCAGCCACTGGTTCTTATATCCCCTCCGATGATCTCTGTGTTGCCGTTTGTCAGGAAGTGCTGTCACTTTGGCATCGCCATTTGTTCTCTGCGGCTTATTAACCTTCTCCCAGCGGCTTGGACGACCCGACCCTCCCTCCGCGACGAGGTCAGTTTAACTAGGCTGCGTATCGGACACAGCCCTTTTAGCCATCGCCATGTGTTAAGTGGCGCTCCCCCACCACTCCGCGCACATTGCGCCCAAGTTTTAACTGTCAGCCATTTCCTGACGGAATGCCCATTTTTTAACCGTTTACGTTCCCGCTTCGGTTTGACGTCTGAGTTGCTGGCCGTTTTAGCGAACGACGTGCTGGCTGTCGACCGCGTTTTACTTTTTATCCGGCGTATCAATATGGCGAAGGCCATTTAATTTTTAGTTCTGGACCTCCGTTTCTGTATGATTATTTTCTAGACCTTTCTCCACGTCCCTGTTGTCTTCTCTTACGTCGATTGGGACTGACGTGTAGTCTTTTCTTAACTCCTCTCTGTGTTCGTGTTCTATAGTTTTGACGTGGGCGCGTATGACTCTCGTTGTTTTTGCGCCATGAAAACAAAACAAACAAACCGATTTCATTCTGCAACATTTATTCACTGACCAACAATTCCTTGACATCACCTGTGTTAAGTGTAGGTCTACTACCGAACAGTGCCATGTGAAAGTAGGTGCCGGACCGGGTCTCGAACCTTGAACTCCCAGCTGTCATTAGCGGTGGCCTCAACCACTGCGGCCGTCCCTACACGCTACCCGGACCGACTTCGACTTCCCTGTGCTACACTGTCCACATCTTTTATGGTGGCTGGCAACACTACTTGGGCTCCCGCAGCAGGGGGTATGAGGCAACGAAGGATGGCGTCATGTGCGCGCCAAGGATTGTAATATTTACATGCATGTCTGGAACAACAGACACTGTTGAGGTTCTACAGCTGGACAAATACTTCGAAATTCCTTGACATCAGCTGTATGAGGCATGGGTCTACGACCCAGTTCTTGTCAAGGAAATGCAGTTAGCGAATAAATTACGAAGTGTTTCTACAACTGGGAATCGTCAACAATGTCTGTTCTATTCAGACACGCATGTAAGCATTATCCATTTAAGTTAAAAATAAATGCAATAATTACTTTATGTTGAATGCATACTCAAAGCTATAATATTCTCTTCAATGTTAAAGTAAGAAATAATTTTTGGGTAAAAACAAATATGTTTATCCTACAGTTTTTGATCCAACAGCCGTTCTGAAGGACATATTTTGTCTGGTTAGAGCACACAAAAAAAGCGAAGGAAAGACTTAAATTTATCGTCAGTTATTCGATAACATTGGGCTGAAAGCAAAATTACCAAAGTCTGTAATAAAATATTAAAAGTTTTTTTTGTATTCATTTTTCTTTGCCAAGCAGCAAGTAAGCAACATCATCTTCATCATTATCGCTTCGCTATTCACCGTTACAGTGTTTGACACTCTTTACTTGCAGATATTTCAGAAAAACATTTTACTCACTTTCCAATACACCATTACTATAGAAAGTACTGTGCTCTGCGGTATCAGGCGAAATTTGGAATTCTATTGAGGGTTTTTGGTAGGGACCAAGCAGCGAGTTATCTTGGATGGAGACTCATTGAGAGATGTAGAAAGAGCTTCAGGAGTGTCCCAGTTAATGTTTTGGGAACCTTGCTGTTCATGGTCTATATTAATGTATCTTGCAGATTATCTTGATAGCGACCTCATTGTTTTCTTAGATGGTACAGTGATTTGTTATAAAGGAACTCTCAACAAATCAGCACAAATACTCAGTTAGATCGTCTGTTGTTGTTGTTGTTGTTGCAGTTATTATTGTTGTTGTTGTTGTTGTCTTCAGTCCTGAGACTGGTTTGATGCAGCTCTCCATGCTACTCTATCCTGTGGAAGCCTCTTCATCTTCCAGTACCTACTGCAGCCTACATCCTTCTGAATCTGCTTAGTGTATTCATCTCTTGGTCTCCCTCTACGATTTTTAGCCTCCACGCTGCCCTCCAATACTAAATTGGTGATCCCTCGATGTCTCAGAACATGTCCTACCAACCGATCCCTTCTTCTAGGCAAGTTGTGCCACAAGCTCCTCTTCTCCCCAATTCTATTCAATACCTCCTCATTAGTTATGTGATCTACCCACCTAATCTTCAGCATTCTTCTGTAGCACCACATTTCGAAGACTTCTATTCTCTTTTTGTCTAAATTATTTATCATCCATGCTTCACTTCCATACATGGCTACACTCCATACAAATACTTTCAGAAATGACTTCCTGACATTTAAATCAATACTCGGTGTTAACAAATTTCTTTTCTTCAGAAACGTTTTCCTTGTCATTGCCAGTCTACACTTTATATCCTCTCTACTTCGACAATCATCGGTTATTTTGCTCCCCAAATAGCAAAACTCCTTTACTACTTTAAGTGTCTCATTTCCTAATTTCGTCATAAGGTTTTAAAAAAAAAACATTTTTAAAAACTGTGACTACAGTGTCACAATTAGAATGAGTCGACTCACACAATTTAATAATTTTTATGGAGTGGAATGGTCCGTTAGTCTTTGTTGTAGATAAAGCTCCTGGCTGACTTCAGCTCATTGACACATTAGTGCGAGAATGCAGTAGTCTACATATGAGGTTGCTTATAAGTAACCTATCCGTACATCTTACAATCAGCGGAAAACAAAAAAGGCGAATGTGCTCCTGTTGAAAAGCCTCAGACTGGTACGGTACTAGCTGCCCCTTTCTACCTTCCATAGCACCTTTAAGAATTTTCGCAAAAATTTTGACATGCGAATAGATTCGTCCTTTCTTTAACATGCGAGTCACCTCAGACTCCCACAAGATCCCTGACTCGCTAATACCCAATAGTCCATCACTGTACGTCGCTAGTAACCGTCCACTCCCACTTGCCAATTCTCACTCACTCATTCAGCCAGACTCATTGTCATTGTCTCTTTGTGTCTCTATGCTACTGTCTCCTGTCTCAGAGCCACTGTCTCCTTCATTCTTTCCTACTACTCCTGTCTCTTTCTTGCTCTCTCTCACTACCACGATCTCATTCCTTCCTTTCCATTGCTGCTGCATCTTCTCACTGTCCTCTCTCTCCCTCGTTGTCATTGTCATAGACTGTGTTTCTTATTATAACTGGTTCTCACCCACTTCCACTTTCTCTTTCTCTTCATTCCTGTCCCACTGGCACAATCCGCTTCACTCTTTTCGAAGCAGTACTCAGTCAATTATGTTTCACAGCAACTGTGTCCCTCTCTTTCTCACACTGTTATAGGTTTCCAACAATCTTTCTCTCGTACACCTCAGGCCGTTTTTTACGTGCACGAATATTTTGGATGTCCTTGAGTACTACAACATGGGTCTCTCAGAACCCTTATGATGATAACGGAGACACTTAATAGCATTTTTCTCCGTGGTTCGGTACTTTATAAACTACGTCTTAGTCTTACACCGAATTTTAAGGGCGTATTTTGGATGTACAAGTATAGTAACTTTGAAAGTCTGTATTTGGAAACTATTAAAGATGTGAAGAAAATTTTCAAAGTTGTTCGAGACATGGACTAGGAATATATCGTAAAAATTTAGCCATTTCATTTTCGTAGCCGTCTTGGAATCTGCGGCTGATTTTTGTACGAGAAAATAATTTATTTTCTAAAGAACTGCCCGTGAACTAATGGTGCTTCATTAGCCGCTGAAGGTCCACCTTAAACCACATCAAATGCAAAAAGAGCCAACTGATTTGCTCCATTTGCCTAAGCAGGAGGAAGTGTGTGATGCATACTGTGACTGTATATTGTAGGGTAGTGACACTAAGGCAACCCTTCTACTTGATATACTAATGGTCCCTAGCCCAAGGGCTCTCGAAAACATCTGACCCTACTTTTTCAGCAACAATAGAACCCAAGTTATGAACCCCGGAAGAATGCCGTTTTTATGGGAGGTGTTTCGGAACATATTAGGTGGCGCTTAGCGGTACCGCTCAAATATACGGGACCCGTACCAAATAGGACTGACAGGGAGAGTTAAACCTATAAAAAAATCGGCGACACGAATAGTCTTTGGTTTTTTCGACCCGCGAGAGAGTGCCTCAGAGACGCTGGGAAACAGAAGTGGCAGACGCTTCAAGACAGAGGCCAAGTATTCCGTGAAAGTCTATTTACGATGTTTCAAGAACCAGCTTTAAGTGGGGAGTTTAGGAGTATACTACAACCGCCAACGTATTTGTTTCTGTAAGATCACAAAGATGATATTAGATTAAATAAAGGGTGCACTCAGGTGTCCAAGCAATCATTCTTCCCCCGACCCGTACATGATTCGAACGGGAAAAGGCACTACTAACTAGTAAGATGGGCGTTCACAGTGATTTTGCTGAGAACAGACGTAGATGCATTACTGTAGGAGAACATGGATAACCTGCGCTGAGCTTCAAACCGTACACTGTGGAGAACGTGGCGCTCGCTTGATTGAGGTGCTGTTGATGTTGACCAATGAACGCTGGCCACCCAGATCCCGACACCGATGTGAAAGACGCCTGCGGCGGCCTCTGTACCATGACGTCACGGTCTGAGTGCTTCGGGAAGGTAGAAGCCGACAGCGGTTCACCGTTAGATTTCCAGTACGGAATTTTTGTGCATATTGGCATTATTGAACATGTCATGCAGATTGCATTACGCTATATCTAGGAACTGAGAACGGGTGATTAAAACTGTTAAGTCGTCAGCAATTTTGCTATAAACACATCTTACCTTCAGTGCGTCTACTTGTTTCTTTTTCAAGCTCTTGTGAAATGTGAAGCCTTGGGACTTGATGTCGCTAAAATTTCTCGTGCTACAGAGAAGCATTCATCCATGTATTTTGAGAATGTAAGTTGCTGCTATCTACTGTTGTTTACAAGGCAATTGTTCCATACTTCGGAATATTTGTTGGTAAAAATATTTCCCAAAATGTGTCTTGGTTTGAATTCGTTTCTTTCATGTATCTACCACGGGACAAGGGACGAGAAAAGCGAGCATAGTCACCTGTTGTTTGCAGAACCTCTTCAAACTTTTCTGTACGATTTGCTCTGCGTTGGAATGAAGTTTGGCAGACGTTAGATATAAGCGTTTGAGACAACAAGTGTCACTCTGTGACAGTTTGAAATGTTAGATCGTAGGGTTGTATTAAGATGACTCTGAAGCTTCACGTTTACTGCACGCATCTATGAGCTCAGATAAAAAATGCGCCGGATTACCTCTTATGTGGACTGTACACACAGGTGACTCGGAGAGGTTTTCGCTTTTGCTCATAAATGCCTAACTGGGTTTTCTACAGTACAGTCTATGAGGTCTCCTTAACAGAAGTACTCCAACAACGCAAGTCTCATTATTAATACAGTTCTTATTTTCAATTTCTATTCATAGTTTCAAGGTTGGGAAGATGACACAAGGTAACATCCACGACAAATTCGACAGTAGCAACCGAATAGAGTTATTGGACGATCTCTCTCAATCTTAGCGTATTACAAATATTTGCGGTCCACCAAAGTGCTGAAAACATATTCAATTCAATCAGGGATTCTGTTCTTGTATAAGGTGCGATCAAGGCCGCACAGTGCAGAATCGGCATGCCAATCAGGCAGAACCGCCGTGAGCGCTGACGCAATCATCCCACCGGTGCACCAACTGGAAGACACATTGTTGCTAGAATACGGTGTGCTGCTGCATTAAGGAGTCCCTAACTGGCTGCAGCCAGTCCTCGTCCGGCAGGAACCGTCGACCATTCGAGATCTTTTTTAAGGAACCGATGACGTGATAATTGCATTGACAGAGATGGAGACTGAAGGAGGCCGGCCGCTGTGGCCGAGCGGTTCTACGCGCTTCAGTCCGGAACCGCGCTGCTGCTGCGGTCGCAGGTTCGAATCCTGCCTCGGCCATGGATATGTGTGATGTCCTTAGGTTAGTTAAATTTAAGTAGTTCTAAGTTCTAAGAGACTGATGACGCCAGATGTTAAGTCCCATAGTGCTCAGAGCCATTTGAACCATTTCTGAGAAACACTGGTGTCACCGACCTTGCCTCTTGGTTTTCCTATGCAGTTCATTCGCGACAACTAGGCTTTGGGTTTCAGACCTCCAAAATTATTTAGCACAAAAAAGTAATTTGAATAAATTATGCGCGGTCTGTTGAAAATCTCTCTGTGTAAAAAGCTGACACAGTCTTTCATCTAAAGACGGACTTGCAGTGGAATATTTTAATGTCGAGTATTTGAGGGATGCGGTGCTGTTTCCGACAATTATAGTGCCAGCTTAATTAATTTACTCTCTTGAATGATGAACGACTTTTAAATCTGTTAAACTAGCTGGTAAAGTTTTACATGAATCTTAAAAACAAACTAATATAAAGCTTTGTTCCCCATTAGATTCATTGAACGTGTTGCCTTAACACATGTCCTACCATCCTATCCGTTCTTGTCAGTGTTCCCTTTCCTCGCCCATTCATCCCTTACCTTATCAGTCCACATAATTTTTAACATTGTTTTGTAGCACCACATCTAAGATGCTTCGACTATCCTCTGTTACGGTTTTCCACAGTCCATGTTTCACTACGATGCAGTGCTATGCTCCAAACGCACATTCTCTGGAATATCCTCCTCACATTAAGGTGTATGTTTGATACCAGCAAACCTCCTGGCCAGGAACGTCGTCTTTGCCAGTTTGTCTGCTTATTATGTCCTCTTTGCTTCGTCCGCCATGAGTTACTTTGCTTCCAAGGTAAGAGAATTCCTAAACTTCGTGGTTCCCAATTTTTAGGGTAAGACTCTCACTGATCTCATTTCTGCTATGCTTACTACTTTTGTCTTTCTGCAGTTTACTCTCAACCCAAATTCTGTGCTTATTAGACTGTTGAAACCATCCGACAAGTCCTGTAATTCTTCCTCGCTTTCACTTAGCGTGGCAATGTCATCAGTGAATTGTAGTATTGGTGTACCTTCACCTTGAATTTTAATCTCACTGTAGTACCTTCCTTTCGTTTCCGACACTCCGACACTGCTTCTTAGATGTTTAGATTGCACAGCAGGTGCGAAAGTCTGCATCCCTGTCTTAAACACTTTTTAATCCGAGCACTTCATACTTCGGATTCCATTTTTGTTGTTGCCTCTTGAGTTTTGGACATATATTATTCCTGTTTTTGTGTGGCGCACTAGAATTTTTCTCAGAATTTCGAACATCTTGTACGATTTTACATCGTAGAATGAAGGTGAGTAGGTCGTAACTTTGTTGAAACGACTTATTTCAATAATGCGCTGGGTGTGGATGTTTGGAAAGGAGTACATAATGCCGTACTTACAATTGTCTGGCGCAGTCAGAGGAAACCAGAACAACCCTAAGACAGGAGAGGAGTACATAATGTCGTACTTACAATTGACTGGCGCAGTCAAAGGAAACCAGAAAAAACCTAAGACGGGAGAGGAGTACATAACGTCGTACTTACAATTGTCTGGCGCAGTCAGAGGAAACCAGAACAAACCTAAGACGGGAGAGGAGTACATAATGTCGTACTTACGATTTTCTGGCGCAGTCAAAGGAAACGGAAACAACCCTAAGACGGGAGAGGAGTACATAATGTCGTACTTACAATTGACTGGCGCAGTCAAAGGAAACCAGAACAACCCTAAGACAGGAGAGGAGTACATAATGTCGTACTTACAATTGACTGGCGCAGTCAAAGGAAACCAGAAAAAACCTAAGACGGGAGAGGAGTACATAACATCGTACTTACAATTGTCTGGCGCAGTCAGAGGAAACCAGAACAAACCTAAGACGGGAGAGGAGTAAATAATGTCGTACTTACGATTTTCTGGCACAGTCAGAGGAAACCAGAACAACCCTAAGACGGGAGAGGAGTACATAATGTCATACTTTCGATTTTCTGGCGCAGTCAAAGGAAATGGGAACAACCCTAAGACGGGAGAGGAGTACATAATGTCGTACTTACGATTTTCTGGCACAGTCAGAGGAAACCAGAACAACCCTAAGACGGGAGAGGAGTACATAATGTCCTACTTACGATTTTCTGGCGCAGTCAAAGGAAACGGGAACAACCCTAAGACGGGAGAGGAGTACATAATGTCGTACTTACAATTGACTGGCGCAGTCAAAGGAAACCAGAACAACCCTAAGACAGGAGAGGAGTACATAATGTCGTACTTAGAATTGACTGGCGCAGTCAAAGGAAACCAGAACAACCCTAAGACAGGAGAGGAGTACATAATGTCGTACTTACAATTGACTGGCGCAGTCAAAGGAAACCAGAACAACCCTAAGACGGGAGAGGAGTACATAATGTCGTACTTACAATTGTCTGGCGCAGTCAAAGGAAACCAGAACAACCCTAAGACAGGAGAGGAGTACATAACGTCGTACTTACAATTGTCTGGCGCAGTCAGAGGAAACCAGAACAAACCTAAGACGGGAGAGGAGTACATAATGTCGTACTTACGATTTTCTGGCACAGTCAGAGGAAACCAGAACAACCCTAAGACGGGAGAGGAGTACATAATGTCGTACTTACAATTGTCTGGCGCAGTCAAAGGAAACCAGAACAACCCTAAGACGGGAGAGGAGTACATAATGTCGTACTTACAATTGACTGGCACAGTCAAAGGAAACCAGAAAAAACCTAAGACGGGAGAGGAGTACATAACGTCGTACTTACAGTTGTCTGGCGCAGTCAGAGGAAACCAGAACAAACCTAAGACGGGAGAGGAGTACATAATGTCGTACTTACGATTTTCTGGCACAGTCAGAGGAAACCAGAACAACCCTAAGACGGGAGAGGAGTACATAATGTCGTACTTACAATTGTCTGGCGCAGTCAAAGGAAACCAGAACAACCCTAAGACAGGAGAGGAGTACATAACGTCGTACTTACAATTGTCTGGCGCAGTCAGAGGAAACCAGAACAAACCTAAGACGGGAGAGGAGTACATAATGTCGTACTTACGATTTTCTGGCACAGTCAGAGGAAACCAGAACAACCCTAAGACAGGAGAGGAGTACATAATGTCATACTTACGATTTTCTGGCGCAGTCAAAGGAAACCAGAAAAAACCTAAGACGGGAGAGGAGTACAGAACGTCGTACTTACAATTGTCTGGTGCAGTCAAAGGAAACCAGAACCACCCTAAGATGGGAGAGGAGTACATAATGTCGTACTTACAATTGACTGGCGCAGTCAAAGGAAACCAGAACAACCCTAAGATGGGAGAGGAGTACATAATGTCGTACTTACAATTGACTGGCGCAGTCAAAGGAAACCAGAACAACCCTAAGACAGGAGAGGAGTACATAATGTCGTACTTACAATTGACTGGCGCAGTCAAAAGAAACCAGAACAACCCTAAGACAGGAGAGGAGTACATAATGTCGTACTTACAATTGACTGGCGCAGTCAAAGGAAACCAGAAAAAACCTAAGACGGGAGAGGAGTACATAACGTCGTACTTACAATTGTCTGGCGCAGTCAGAGGAAACCAGAACAAACCTAAGACGGGAGAGGAGTAAATAATGTCGTACTTACGATTTTCTGGCACAGTCAGAGGAAACCAGAACAACCCTACGACGGGAGAGGAGTACATAATGTCGTACTTACGATTTTCTGGCACAGTCAGAGGAAACCAGAACAACCCTAAGACAGGAGAGGAGTACATAATGTCGTACTTACAATTGACTGGCGCAGTCAAAGGAAACCAGAACAACCCTAAGACGGGAGAGGAGTACATAACATCGTACTTACAATTGTCTGGCGCAGTCAAAGGAAACCAGAACAACCCTAAGACAGGAGAGGAGTACATAATGTCGTACTTACAATTGACTGGCGCAGTCAAAGGAAACCAGAACAACCCTAAGACAGGAGAGGAGTACATAATGTCGTACTTACAATTGACTGGCGCAGTCAAAGGAAACCAGAAAAATCCTAAGACGGGAGAGGAGTACATAACGTCGTACTTACGATTTTCTGGCACAGTCAGAGGAAACCAGAACAACCCTAAGATGGGAGAGGAGTACATAATGTCATACTTACGACTTTCTGGTGCAGTCAAAGGAAACGGGAACAACGCTAAGACGGGAGAGGAGTACATAATGTCATACTTACAATTGACTGGCGCAGTCAAAGGAAACCAGAACAACCCTAAGACAGGAGAGGAGTACATAATGTCGTACTTACAATTGACTGGCGCAGTCAAAGGAAACCAGAAAAAACCTAAGACGGGAGAGGAGTACATAACGTCGTACTTACAATTTTCTGGCGCAGTCAGAGGAAACCAGAACAAATCTAAGACGGGAGAGGAGTACATAATGTCGTACTTACGATTTTCTGGCACAGTCAGAGGAAACCAGAACAATCCTATGACGGGAGAGGAGTACATAATGTCGTACTTACAATTGTCTGGTGCAGTCAAAGGAAACCAGAACAACCCTAAGACAGGAGAGGAGTACATAATGTCGTACTTACAATTGACTGGCGCAGTCAAAGGAAACCAGAACAACCCTAAGACAGGAGAGGAGTACATAATGTCGTACTTACAATTGACTGGCGCAGTCAAAGGAAACCAGAAAAAACCTAAGACGGGAGAGGAGTACATAACATCGTACTTACAATTGTCTGGTGCAGTCAGAGGAAACCAGAACAAACCTAAGACGGGAGAGGAGTACATAATGTCGTACTTACAATTGTCTGGTGCAGTCAAAGGAAACCAGAACAACCCTAAGACAGGAGAGGAGTACATAATGTCGTACTTACAATTGACTGGCGCAGTCAAAGGAAACCAGAACAACCCTAAGACAGGAGAGGAGTACATAATGTCGTACTTACAATTGACTGGCGCAGTCAAAGGAAACCAGAAAAAACCTAAGACGGGAGAGGAGTACATAACATCGTACTTACAATTGTCTGGCGCAGTCAGAGGAAACCAGAACAAACCTAAGACGGGAGAGGAGTACATAATGTCGTACTTACAATTGTCTGGTGCAGTCAAAGGAAACCAGAAAAAACCTAAGACGGGAGAGGAGTACATAACATCGTACTTACAATTGTCTGGCGCAGTCAGAGGAAACCAGAACAAACCTAAGACGGGAGATGAGTAAATAATGTCGTACTTACGATTTTCTGGCACAGTCAGAGGAAACCAGAACAACCCTAAGATGGGAGAGGAGTACATAATGTCATACTTTCGATTTTCTGGCGCAGTCAAAGGAAACGGGAACAACCCTAAGACGGGAGAGGAGTACATAATGTCGTACTTACGATTTTCTGTCACAGTCAGAGGAAACCAGAACAACCCTAAGACGGGAGGGGTGTACATAATGTCATACTTACGATTTTCTGGCGCAGTCAAAGGAAACGGGAACAACCCTAAGACGGGAGAGGAGTACATAATGTCGTACTTACAATTGTCTGGTGCACTCAAAAGAAACCAGAACAACCGGCACAATGGGAGAGGAGTATATAATGTCGTACTTACTAGAATTGCCTGGTGCAGCCTAAGGAAACCCTAACAACCGTCACAGCGGGACTTTGGAATCTTTGCACTAAAAAATAATCACCACAGGCAATAAAACTTTTATCCCACTGGGACACGAGGCGATCAATTCTTGTTTCGTAGAACGCCGTCGGCCTCTGACGGATCACTAACAGCACCAATTCTGACATTCCCTTGCCCGACTGTAACTGACGTGCCCGTATGTTTTCCTTCAGGTCGCCAACACGGTGACCTATCCGGGCTATTCGCGGGATGATGCAGCTTTTCTCAGACAGATGGGTGAGGCGTGGGGGTCCGGGCGCTGTCGCACAACTACAACTGCGTGCCTGTGTGTGGTAATTTTCAGTTGTACAAGGGCAGGTCGAGAAGCTTCCAGCCCGAGATAGTTACCGTAATGTCTCGCACAAACACCACTACCTAGCTTTATGGTGACCCTTTGTGGGTATGCATGTCAAATTTTCCGGCTCCAGCATTGTTAGTTTTGCCGCTAGGATGCGTTCTATATCGTAGTGTAAGCGAAATGGCGAATATCGAGAGAATCAAGAACCTTCCTGTGATTGAATATTTTCGTTTGAAGGGAATGAGGCCCAAGGAAATTTTGTAGGACATGCGGAATACACTAAGGACAGTGCTCTGTCTTATGCAACAGTGAAAAACTGAGTGCCCGACTTCAAACGTGGAAGAACGAGTGCGGAAATGCGCCAGAGAGCGGAAGACCTGTCACCGTTGCCACTGATGAAACAGCGACTGCAATCCACGACACGATTTTGCAGCATCATCGAACAACGTTGCAGCACATAGAAACCACAATTGGAATCTCCCACTGGCGTGCTCATGACATTGTTGTGAATATTTTGCGAATGCGGAAAGTTTCATCTCGGTGGGTCCCAAAAGACTTGAATGCAGATCAGAGAAGGGAGCGTGTGCAGTGTTGTGAAGAAATCGTCCGCCAATTTGAAGCGGATGAACACGGATTTTTTGCAAGCTATATGACAACAGACGAAACGTGTGTTCACCCCTTTGATCCTGAGACAAAACAACAGTCACAACTATGGAAACATCCTTCACTCCTCATCATCATCATCATCATCATCATCATTTAAGACTGATCATGCCTTTCAGCGTTCAGTCTGGATCATAGCCCCCCTTATAAAATTCCTCCACGATCCTGTTCAGTGCTAACATTGGTGCCTCTTCTGATGTTAAACCTGTTCTTAACCGAATCCAGGTACCTTCTCCTTGGTCTGTCCCGACTACTTCTACCCCCTACTGCTGAACCCATGAGTCTCTTAGGTAACCTTGTTTCTCCCATGCCTGTAACATGACCTCACCATCCAAGCCTGTTCGTCCTGACTGCTACGTCTATAGAGTTCATTCCCAGTTTTTCTTTGATTTCCTCATTGTGGACACCCTCCTGCCATTGTTCACATCTACTAGTACCTGCAATCATCCTAGCTACTTTCATATCCGTAACCTCAACCTTGTTGATAAGGTAACCTGAACCCACCCAGCTTTCGCTCCCATACAACGAAGTTGGTCGAAAGATTGAACGGTGCGCAGATAACTTAGTCTTGGTTCTGACTTCCTTCTTGCAGAAGAGAGTAGATCGTAGCTGAGCGCTCACTGCATTAGCTTTGCTACACCTCGCTTCCAGTTCTTTCACTATGTTGCCATCCTGTGAGAATATGCATCCTAAGTACTTGAAATCGTCCACCTGTTCTAACTTTGTTCCTCCTATTTGGCACTCAGTCCGTTTATATTTCTTTCCCACTGACATTACTTTCGTTTTGGAGATGCTAATCTTCATACCATAGTCCTTACATTTCCGATCTAGATCTGAAATATTACTTTGCAAACTTTCAATCGAATCTGCCATCACAACTAAGTCATCCACATATGCAAGACTGCTTATTTTGTGTTCACATATCTTAATCTCACCCAGCCAGTCTATTGTTTTCAACATATGATCCATAAATAATATGAACAACAGTGGCGACAGGTTGCAGCCTTGTCTTACCCCTGAAACTACTCTGAACCATGAACTCAATTTCCCGTCAACTCTAACTGCTGCCTGACTATCCACGTAAAGATCTTTAATTGCTTGCAAAAGTTTGCCTCCTATTCCATAATCTCGTAGAACAGACAATAACTTCCTCCTAGGAAGCCGGTCATATGCCTTTTCTAGATCTATAAAGCATAGATACAATTCCCTGTTCCCTTCATAACACTTCTCCATTATTTGCCGTAAACTAAAGATCTGGTCCTGACAACCTCTAAGAGGCCTAAAGCCACACTGAGTTTCATCCAATTGGTCCTCAACTAATACTCGCACTTTCCTTTCAACAATACCTGAGAAGATTTTACCCACAACGCTGGTTAAAGAGATACCTCTGTAGTTGTTACAATCTTTTCTGTTTCCATGTTTAAAGATTGGTGTGATTACTGCTTTTGTCCAGTCTGATGGAACCTGTGCCGACTCCCAGGCCATTTCAATTATCCTGTGTAGCCATTTAAGACATGACATTCCACTGTATTTGGTGAGTTCTGACTTAATTTCATCCACCCCAGCTGCTTTATTGCACTTCAATCTATTGACCATTTTCTCCACTTCCTCAAATGTGATCCTATTTCCATCATCATTCCTATCCCATTCTACCTCGAATTCTGAAACATTACTGATCGTATTTTCACCTACATTGAGCAACTCTTCAAAATATTCCCTCCATCTGCCCAAGTCATCCACAGGATTCACCAGCAGTTTTCCTGACCTGTCCAAAATACTTGTCATTTCCTTCTTACCTCCCTTTCGAAGACTGCCAATTTCACTCCAGAATGGTTTTCCAGCAGCTTGACCCATAGTCTCCAACCTGTTTCCAAAGTCTTCCCAAGATTTCTTCTTGGATGCTGCAATTATCTGTTTGGCTTTGTTTCTTTCTTCAACATAACTTTCTCTGTCTACCTGAGTTCTAGTATGTAGCCATTTTTGATACGCCTTCTTTTTCCTTTTACAGGCTGCCTTGATTGTGTCATTCCACCAAGCTGTTTGCTTCTTCGTACTTTTACACACTACTGTCCCAAGACATTCTTTAGCCACTTCTAGTACTGTGTCCCTGCACCTTGTCCATTCCTTTTCCAATGACTGTAATTGACTACATTCAACTAACTGGTACCTTTCTGAGATTGCTGTTACCCCTACCCCAAAGAAATTCCGGGTGCAAAAATAACCCGGTAAGGTCATAGCATCGGTCATGTGGGATGCAGAAGGGGTAATTGTGGTGGATTACTTGCAAAAGGGCGTAACTATCAATGCATCATACTATTGCATCCTTATGTGGCGTCTGAGAGAAGAGATAAAGAAAAAAAGGCGCGGAATATTGGCGCGCGGAGTTCTTTTGCATCAGGACAACGTACTGGCGCACAAAGACCGCGCACCACTTCAAACTCAGCGTGACTACTGCAGGTTCCAGTTACTTCATCCGCCATATTCTCCAGGTTTGGCTCCATCGGACTTTTTCTTTTCCCAAACCTAAAAAAAGACCTCAAAGGACGACAATTGAGAATGATGATGCAGTGATTGATGCTGGGGACGCTTCGTTGGACTCGAAATGGAAGACTTTCTATTTTAAAGGTTTGCAGAAGTCATCGGTGCATGCCCGCAACTTTATTAGTGTACATGGGTATTATATTGAAAAATAAATTGATATTATGAAATTTCTGTGACTCGCTATTTGCTAGGATAGAAACTTTTCGACCACCCGTCGTATTTGTGCTAGAAAGATTGTGCGAGTTTAATCGGCTTTGTGTTAACTTTGTCACTGTATTTTTTGTATATTTGTTATGGAAAAGCTTATATGCAGATTAGTTATGTTGTATGAAAGTCTAACAGAATATCACATTCGTTTTATGTTACATAATTATAAGCATGTCTAACAGAAGATCAGAGTCGTTCCATATTTGAGTATACTGATTTGACTGGTCGTGGAGTTTTCAGTTGTCGACTGCTGGTTTCTGTACAAAGAGCACTGCTGTGAAAACCAGACTGCAAAAAAGAGTATTCTGGATCCTTTTAAATTTAGGATGTGTCTGGTAGCGGCTCTTCTTTCTTGTCTTCGCAGGATGTCGATAGTGGGATAGTGTCAGGCAGTGTGAGCTGGGCACCTCAAGGCAAAAATGTAGAAACCTCTTCCAAAACCGAGCGAGCTGGCACAGTGGTTAGACACTGGACTCGCATTCGGGAGGACGACACTTCAATCCCGCGTCCGGCTATCCTGATTTAGGTTTTCCGTGGTTTCCCTAAATCGCTCCAGGCAAATGCCGGGATGGTTCCTTCGAAAGGGCACGGCCGACTTCCTTCCCTAATCCGATGAGACCGATGACCTCGCTGTCTGGTCTCCTTCCCCAAACAACCCAAACCCCCCTCTTCCAAAAGCAGAAGTGGACGATCGATACGATTGGTATGATCACACGCCCGCAGTGAATGATATTTTATCACCAAGAACATGTGAATGTGAGGACTCCAGTAGCAGAATGAGTGCGAAAGCGTAAAATACAAGCAGTACACGTCTGTCGTGTAAATGGAAAGCATTGCTTCACAAAAAGCTAACCCCCTATGACTTTGCATTAAAGAAGTTATACATTTATTGTGATTATTAAATTTTTAGGCTACAAAAGCTGTAAAGTGTGTGACATTTTTCTAGCATTTCTAAAAAATAAAAGTAAAATATAAAGTTGCAGTAAGTCAGAGGACGGGCTGAAATGAAATCTGACGTGGATCTGCGGAGGGATTTTTCATTAAATTTTTAGTGAAGGATTGTTATTGTTTCATCGTGTAATATAGTAAAGAATGTGGGGAATGTGTCCTTTGTAGTCCAGTGTTTGGTATGTTTCCCAGTAGTGGTTGTTACGTTCACACCGACCTGCCACTGACGGCTCGGCAGAATGGCTGGTTCAAATGGCTCTGAGCACTATGGGACTTAACATCTGAGGTCATCAGTCTCCTATAACTTAGAACTACTTTAACAAACCTAAGGACATCACACACATCCCTGCCCGAGGCAGGATTCGAACCTGCGACCGTAGCGGTCGTGCGGTTCCAGACTGAAGCGCCTAGAACAGCTCGGCCACTCAAGGCTCGGCAGACCTTCTGGTAGCTCTCTTGTTGTTGTGGCAGACAGTATAGTATAGTATAGTATAGTACGGTACAGTATAGCGTAGTATGGTACTGTAGAGGTCTAGCGGTTCAGGCGCTCAGTCCGGAACCGCGCGACTGCTACGGTCGCAGGTTTGAATCCTGCCTCGGGCATGGATGTGTGTGATGTCCTTAGGTCAGTTAGGTTTAAGTAGTTCTAAGTTCTATGGGACTGATGACCACAGATGGTAAGTCCCATAGTGCTCAGAGCTATTTGAACCATTTTTTTATGCTAATGTACAGCACAGGCGCTCTAGCACGTTGCAGTACGGAGTGCTCCCGTGAGTTACGAGGACAGCTGCAAACATAGCGGTCAGGTGGGACATTTCCTGCCGGAATGTTGGCACACGTGGGCCGCTTCCTGTGCGGACGCGTGGGTGGCTGGATGGCCGCTCGCCCAGTGAATGCGTGCTCGTCCACATTTTATTCCTATTTTTGTCCACCACTGAATACAGCTAACGGCTTTGCCGATTAATCGTGCGTTGTTGTAAGGAATGCGCTGTAATGACATAAATTCCCAGGAGCCAAATAGCCCGTTCCGTAGATCAACAACCTGGCTGCGGTTCAGCTATACGTTCGCTGTGGCGTATTTTTTATTCGTGCTTGAAATGCGAACGTAAAATTTTGTTGCAAATGTTTAAGCACTATCTTACTTTTTACGAATAATAAATCTTTAAGGGTGTGCTTTGGGGGTGTTCATGGACTTGTAGATTCTATTTTATCCATAATGTTTCGGCAACATACATGACACATGCAAAGCGCCCTCAGACACGAAGAGAAATGTAATAATTCAGTTATAACGAAGGCAGGTGTTTACAGGTGTGAGTATTAGCAAAATACTGACACGAATTATGTACAAAAGAATGAAAAAATGGTAAACACCAACATGCGGGAAGATCAATTCGGGTATTGGAGAAATGTAGCAACACGCGAGGCAATACTCTCTCTACCATTTACCTTAGATAGATCGGAGGAAGGGAAAGCTACGTTCAGTGGACGATGTTCACTGGAATACTCTCTTCGAAATTCTGAAGGTAGCAGTTATAAGATAGAAGATCCAAAATGTTGTTTACAACAGAAACCAGACGGCCCGACGGTCGAGGGTCATGAAAAGAAGCAGTGATTGAGAAGGTAGTGAGGCAGGGTTGTAGCCTATCCAAGATATTATTCAACCGGAACACTGACCAAGCAGTAAACCAAAGGAAACTTTGGGAAATGAATGAAAGTTTAATGAGAAGAGATAAAAATTCTCAGGTTTTTCGACGACATTGTAATTCTGTCACACAGCAAATGACTTGGAAGAGTGGGTGAATGGAATAAACAGTGCCTTGAGGACGTCATATGAACATCAACGAAAGGAAAACAGAGCTAATGGAATGTAGTCGGATGATGATGATGGCTGGAGCAGAGAGGACATAAAACGTAGTCTGGCTATAGCACGAAATGCTACCAGTTTCACCGCCAAGAAGCGTCATCTTCAGGCCCCAAATGTAATCTGCCGCCAACGTACAAACCAAAACACCACAGACCAACAGAGTCTTCAAATGGAAATAGACGACAGTTGACCATTTGTGGGCTTGTTACTGGGAGTTACGGAATTCAGTTGATTTTGGCCCCGCTGCACTCGACTTTGTTGGTTGCACATGCGTGATAAGTTGTACCGTTTCCATTTGAAGACTCCGTTGGTCTTTGTCATCGTGGATCGTACGTTGATGGCGCCTGAAGATGGTCCTTTTCGGCGTCGAACCTGGTAGCATGTTCTGAATACACGGCGCTGGAGTACAATACAACTGTTGGTTCCAGTTATCACTATTCAGTTACATCATGTCCAGCTGCTCTCGCAGTGTCCTCGATAGATTACCACAGAATATGAACCGAAGTCTTAGAAAGCCTTATCTAAAGGTAGTTTTCTGGAGTGTAGCCTTCTACGCACTGCAGAGAATTGGAGAAAAAAAGAAATTGATGCCATAGTTTGACTAAAACCAGGGGTCGGTTGATGCTACACATCCTTAGGAGTCAAGACATCGTCAGTTTAGTAGCGGGCAAAACTGTGAGGTGTAAAAACTGGGCATGGAGACGATGGGATGAATAGGTTCGAATGCATGTAGGTTGCAGTAGTTATGCAGAGATGAAGAATATGCGCGGGATAGATTAGCGAGGAGAGCGTTGTCTTCCGATTGGGGCCACAACAACAGCAACACAAGCCTTTAATGATTTGCTGAACTGCTAGGGATTCCATTTAGTGGTGGGAGATAAAGTTTCTGGTGTCTGAGACACCGGTCGATGCCCCAGATCAGTAGGTTGTCCGTTTGGCTGAAGCTACCGTCATTATTCGAGAAACATGTTTTTTAGCATCATTCACACACATATCATTTGTATGTTAATGTAACAGACGACATTTTCAGCAACATCTCTAAATCAATATTCATCACATACCAGTTTCTGAAGACCATCTCCGAACACCTTTAACGTCGAAACGTCCATGAACTCCTAGCGGGGAAGCGGTGCACCTGTGACACTTTTGTCACATAGATAAGGGGCTCTTTCTTTCCTGTAAACAGTACTTTTTTTTCATGTAATCTTTTTATACTATGTGTGAGGATTACAGCAGGACTGTTGGATAGCTTTGCTCAAATACCGGTTCTTTACTTTTAGCCAGAAGAATCTTGCAAGAATATCCTCGCCCTTCATGCTGGGATTCGCGATGAAGTCCGCCAAATATTTCTGTTACTCTTTCATATGGACAATACCAACGTGTTACGGTCGTATCAGCGCGAAGGTGACGAGTAGGAAACTCGTCGAAACGTTGCTAATCAGCTCATATCACGAGAAGATCTCATCAACGTACGCTCTGAGACACCGAAAATGATAAACCACGTAGCAACTGCCCGAATGGGACGGAAATCGGGAGATGTGATGTACACCTACAGACAAAAAAATGATTATAATTTTAGAAAAACTGGATGCTTTTTCAGAGAAAAGGTATGCTTTATTCAAGAGAAAGAGCTTCACAAATTGAGCAACGCAATAACGCGTTGGTACACCTCTGGCCCTTGTGCAAGCAGTCACTTAGCTCGACATTGATCGACAGAGTTGTTGGATGTTCTCTTGGGGGATATCGTGCAAAATCCTGTCCAATTGACGCGTCAGATCGTGGAAATACAGAGCTGGTTGGATGGACCTGGCCATAATGATTGCCAGATCGTGGAAATACAGAGCTGGTTGGATGGACCTGGCCATAATGATTGATCAACTTATTTCTCAGGTGTTATCAATATGAATGGGTTGGCACCACCTGAAGCTTTCGTTTGGGGGATTAGCGTAACTTCTGGTCTGTGTGCTTCATGACCAGCTGGCGCTTGGTGCGGCTGACAGCAGCCGCAGGGTCTGCGCGTGTTGGAATATTCGAAGTGGTTGGCGCGTGCGACCTGCTGGACGGCAACCACCCGACGTGTGCTTCAGGATCAAAAGCTTGTTAACAGTGTAATTACGTGGGGTGAGTTATGTTGATGGTATTCCTTCCGCGATCGGAAAAGAAAGCATTGCAATTGTTTAAATATTCCATATTGCGTTGTCACTCTCAAAATGTTTAAATAGACAGTATTCGATATACTCCAGCCAATTACGCATCAAATTCTTTAACTAAATAAGTAAACTATATTCCGTAAACGGCCTTAGATCCAATAAATTGTTTAAAGAAACAATATTACACACATGCTTTCTCCAGCAGAAATTGTTTTAACAATATTCCATACACTGCACTCAATTCCCCGCCAAATAGCCAAGTGTTTTTCCACCCAATTTCCAGGTGGGGGAGGGGATGTGGAGTGGTGTGTGTGTGTGTGTGTGTGTGTGTGTGTGTTTGTGTGTGTGTGTGTGTGTGTGTGTGTGTGAGGGAGGGTAAGGGTTAATTAATTGATCTATTTAATTAATTAGTCAACCAAACTGGAGCCATTTGAGCAAGCCCAGAAAGCGTGCTTGTATCAACGAGGAGAAGGATGGGATAGTTGGAGGTTTCCAAAGGATAAGTGACAGGAGGGGGGGGGGGGGGGGGGGGAAGAAAGGTGTTTCTTGAAAGTATGGATTATACCCAGGGGGTCATAAGTCAACCTCAGGAGGTCACACATGGCTTAGCAGAACAGTAGGTTAAGGTCATAAGTCAATCAGCTTTCACAGTTTAATCAATTTGCTTATCAATTTCATATTAGAAATTACCCAACTATTTCCGTGTACACCTCCGACAGACTGCAGCTGGCTTTGTGTGTGGACGACACGGTACGCGATGTACCAAAATCGGTGCGCTGCGTCGCCTCTGGCAGGCACGAAATGCCGCGTTATAATAATTACGTGGAGTGAGTGGCGGGCGCTCACCAGCCAGTGCGGGTCTGAGAGGTATCAGTGTTGATGACATACCACACCTAGAGGTGATTCTCGACAGGCACGTCACATGGAGAATGCATGTCAGTCAGGCCAGTATGTAAGAAAATCTGACAAACTACAGTAAAAGTTTAAACTACACTACTGGCCATTAAAATTGCTACACCACGAAGATGACGTGCTACAGACGCGAAATTTAACCGCCAGGAAGAAGATGCTGTGATATGCAAATGATTAGCTCTTCAAAGCATTCACACAAGATTGCCGTCGGTGGCGACACCTACAACGTGCTAACATGAGGAAAGTTTCCAGTCGATTTCTCATACTCAAACAGCAGTTGACCGGCGTTGCCTGGTAAAACGTTGTTGTGATGCTTCGTGTAAGGAGGAGAAATGCGTACCATCACGTTTCCGATTTTGATAAAGGTCGTATTCTAGCCTATCGCGATTGCCGTTTATCGTATCGCGACATTGCTGCTCGTGTTGGTCGAGATCCAATGACTCCTAGCAGAATATGGGATCGATGGGTTCAGAAGGGTAATACGGAACGCCGTGCTGGATCCCAACGCTCTTGTATCACTAGCAGTTGAGATGACAGGGATCTTATCCGCATGGCAGTAACGGATCGTTCAGCCACGTCTCTATCCCTGAGTCAACAGATGGGTACGTTTGCAAGACAACAACCATCTGCACGAACGGTTCGACGACGTTTGCAGCAAACATGGACTATCAGCTTGGAGACCGTGGCTGCGGTTACCCTTGACGCTGCATCACAGACAGGAGCGCCTGCGATGGTGTACTCGACGACGAACATGGTTGCACGAATGTCTAAACGTCATTTTTTTCGGATGAATCCAGTTTCTGTTTACAGCATCATGATGGTCGCATCCGTGTTTGGCGACATCGCGGTGAACGCACATTGAAAGCGTGTATTCGTCATCGTCAAACTGGCGTATCACCCGGCGTGATGGTATGGGCTGCCATTGGTTACAGGTCTCGATCACCTCTTGTTCGCATTGACGGCACTTTGAACAGTGGACGTCACATTTCAGATGTGTTATGAAATGGTTCAAATGGCTCTGAGCACTATGGGACTTAACTTCCGAGGTCATCAGTCCCCTAGAACTTAGAAGTATTTACACCTAACCAACCTAAGGACATCACACACATCCATGCCCGAGGCAGAAATCGAACCTGCGACCGTAGCGGTCGTGCGGTTCCGGACTGTAGCATCTAGAACCGCTCGGCCATCCTGGCCGGCAGATGTGTTACGACCCGTGTCTCTACCCTTCATTCGATTCCTGCGAAACCCTACATTTCAGCAGGATAATGCACGACGGCATGCTGCTGGTCCTGTACGGGCCTTTCTGGATACAGAAAATGTTCAAAGCAACTGGCTCGTCACAATACGCCAGTCACTACTATTGATTAAGTGTGGTATCGTGTTGAAGCTGCATGGACAGCTGTATCTGTACACGCCATCCAAGCTCTGTTTGACTCAATGCCCAGGCGTATCAAGGCCGTTATTACGGCCAGAGGTGGTTGTTCTGGGTACTGATTTCTCACTATCTATGCACCCAAATTGCGTGAAAGTGTAATCACATGTCACTTCTAGTATAACATATTTGTCCAATGAATACCCGTTTATCAGCTGCATTTCTTCTTGGTGTAGCAATTTTAATGGCCAGTAGTGTATGATTGTAAAGAGTTAGTAAGATATTTTATTGATTTCCTGTGTCGATCTTGGGTCTCGTGTTTCCAGCGCTGATTTATCTAATTGCTCTTAATTGTTACTGTTAATTGAAATTAAGGATTATGATTTTGATAATGATATTTCGTGAAAGGAGTTGTGGTTACAATACAGTGACACTGAATGTTATAGTGAGGCCACGTTTCTCAGTGATTACCTTGTTACATGGTACAATTATTACATCAGTTTTGTTTTTAAGATATTCTAATGTGTTCAGTGTAATGGTAATTAAGTTTCTATAATCTTACCATGACGTGCAACATCAGTTGAGGTACCGCACATATAATGACCGTGGTCGGTCAAGTAGCCTTTGTTTTATTATTTGTTACGTAATTTCAGTTTGAACCCAACCAAGTGAATATCAGAATTAATGTCCTTAAACGGACTGGCGACCGTTATATTTGATGTAACAGTTACAGTTTTGCTAAATTTTTGGTTCATAGTTACTAAGAAATTAGCCAGACTAATCAAACTTAATCAACATAACTGTACATTTTTCCTTGCTATTGCTTGTAGTGCATCGTATCTCCTTGTTGTTATTGTGGCCAGAAGTGCACCTGTCTGCATTCTTTCGGTTCATATTCTTCGGAATTGATGCCTTATGCGAAACTTTCGTCGACTGCAAATGCAGGGTGTTACAAAGAGGTACGGCCAAACTTTCAGGAAACATTCCTCACACACAAATAAAGAAAAGATGTTACGTGGATATGTGTCCGGAAACCCTTAATTTCCATGTTAGAGCTCATTTTAGTTTCGTCAGTATGTACTGTACTTCCTCGATTCACCGAAAGTTGGCCCAATTGAAGAAAGGTAATGTTGACTTCGGTGCTTGTGTTGACATGCGAATCATTGCTCTACAGTACTAGCATCAAGCACATCTGTACGTAGGATCAACAGGTTAATGTTCATCACGAACGTGGTTTTGCAGTCAGTGCAATGTTTACAAATGCGGAGTTGGCAGATGCCCATGTGATGTATGCATTAGCACGGGGAAATAGCCATGGCGCGGTACGTTTGTATCGAGACAGATTTCCAGAAAGAAGATGCCCCGACAGGAAGACGTTCGAAGCAATTGCTCGGCGTCTTAGGGAGCGCGGAACATTCCAGCCTATGACTCGCGACTGGGGAAGACCTAGAACGACGAGGACACCTGCAATGGACGAGGCAATTCTTCGTCCAGTTGACTATAACCCTAATGTCAGTGTCAGAGAAGTTGCTGCTGTACAAGGTAACGTTGACCACGTCACTGTATGGAGAGTGCTACGGGAGAACCAGTTGTTTCCGTACCATGTACAGCGTGTGCAGGCACTATTACCAGCTGATTGGCCTCCACGGGTACACTTCCGCGAATGGTTCATCCAACAATGTGTCAATCCTCATTTCAGTGCAAATGCTCTCTTTACGGATGAGGCTTCATTCCAACGTGATCAAATTGTAAATTTTCACAATCAACATGTGTGGGCTGACGAGAATCCGCACGCAATTGTGCAATCACGTCATCAACACAGATTTTCTGTGAACGTTTGGGCAGGCATTGTTGGTGATGTCTCGATTGGGCCCCATGTTCTTCCACCTACGCTCAATGGAGCACGTTATCATGATTTCATTCGGGATACTCTACCTGTCGCAGCAATTCAGATAGTAGGCTGAAGTCCTGTCTGGGACACTAGATGCATAGCCGCGGGGTCACTAGGTGGCGTCACCTGCTGCGGTATGAATAGCTACCGTTGCAAAGTGGTGGTGAAGATGTAAAACGAAATACGGATCAAACACATCAGAAGACTTACACAAAAATGGAGGCAGAGAAAACTTGCCCCACATTTCCGATACGCAGGAATAGCGCAATTGACTTAGATTGCAGGATCCCGAGATTGGAAGGTCGGACACACAACCTACACTGTGTGTTCAAAAGTATCCGGACACCTGGCTGGAAATGACTTACAAGTTCGTGGCGGGAATTGAATATGGTGTTGACCCACTCTTAACCTTGATGGCAGCTTCCACTCTCTCAGGCATACGTTCAGTCAGGTGCTGGAAGGTTTCTTGGAGAATGGAAGCCCATTCTTCACGGAGTGCTGCACTGAAAAGAGGTGTCGATGTCGGTTGGTTAGGCCTGGCACGAAGTCGGCGTTCCAAAACATCCCAAAGGTGCTGTATAGGATTCAGACCAGGACTCTGTTCAGGCCACTCCATTACAGGGCTGTTATTGTCGTGTAACCACGCCGCCACAGGCCGTGCATTATGAATGGGTGCTCGATCGTGCAGAAAGATGCAAGTGCCGTCCCCGAGTTGCTCTTCAAGGGTGGGAAGCAAGAAGGTGCTTGAAACGTTAATGTAGGCCTCTGCTGTGATAGTACCACGCAAAACAACAAGGTGTGCGAGTCCCCTCCATGACAAACACGACTACACCATGACACCACCGCCTCCGAATTTTACTGTTGACACTACACATGCTGGCAGATGACGTTCATCTGGCATTCGCAAATACCAACACCCTGGCATCGGATCGCCACATTGTGTACAGTGATTCTTCAGTCCACACAACGTTTTCCCATTGTTCAATCGTCCAACGTTTACGCTCCTTACACCTAGGGAGGTGTCGTTTGGCATTTACCGGCGTGATGTGTGGCTTATTATCAGCCGCTTGACCATGAAATCCAAGTTTTCTCACCTCCCTCCTAACTGTCGTAGTACTTGCAGTGGATGCTGATGCAGTTTGGAATTCCTGTGTGATGGTCTGGATAGGTGTCTGCCTATTACACGTTACGACCCTCTTCAACTGTCGGCGGTCTCTGTCAGTCAGCCAGCCGCAGTGGCCGAGCGGTTTTCGGCGCTACATTCTGGAACCGGGAGACCTCTACGGTCGCAGGTTTGAGTCCTGCCTCGGGCATGGATGTGTGTGATGTCCTTAGGTTGGTTAGGTTTAAGTAGTTCTAAGTTCTAGGGGACTGATGACCTGAGATGTTAAGTCCCATAGAGCTCAGAGCCATTTAACCATTTGAACCAGTCAGTCAAGAGACGACGTCGGCCTATACGTACGCTTTTGTGCTGTACGTGTCCCTTCATGTTTCCACTTCTATCACATCGGAAACAGGGGCCCAAGGGACGTTTGGGAATCTCGCGTACAGACATATGACACAAGTGACACCCAGTCACCTGACCAAGTCCGTGAGTACCGCGGAGCGCCCCATTCTGCTCTCTGGCGATGTCTAATGACTACTGAGGTCGCTGATGTGGAGTACCTGGCAGAAGCTGGCAGCGCAACGCACCTAATATGAAAAACGTATGTTTTTAGGGGTTTCCGGATACTTTTGATCACATAGTGTAAAGGGCGAACGAGAGAGATGGAGAGGCAGAGAGATAGAGACGCAGAGAGAGAGAGAGGGAGGGAGGCCACCCGCCGCCCGGCCGCCGCCTACTGCCCTGGCCTACGCACTTCCTGGAGCGCAGCGTCAGCGCCGAGTCCCTGCTGCTCGGTTTATTTTCCAGCCCCCTGCAGCCTGCCCCACGCGCCGGTAAAAATAGCCGCAGAGGCCTTCCGCACTCGCTACTGCCTTCCTCGATTGCGCGTTAGGACCCTCCCGTCATCGCTAAGTGACGTCATCGCGAAGGGAGTAGCACAACTCTCTTACACAAAAAAAAACGACGCACCACGATCGAATTATCCGAATGGGACGGAAAACAGTAGATGGGATGCTCACTTACAAACAAACAAATAATTACAATTTCAGAAACATTGTCAATTCCTTCAAGAAAAGCTCAGTAACTCGTTGGCACTTACACAGGCACCGACTGACATAGCTGTTGCATGCCCTCCTCAGGGGTGTCTTGCCAAATTCCGTCCAACTAGCACGTCACATCGTCGAAATCCTCAACTGGTTACGGCGTGCCCATAGCGCTCCAAGCATTTTCAATTGGGAAAAGATCCGGCGTCGTTGCCGTGCCGAGGCAGGACGAGCAGCAGAAACACTCGCCGTATGCCAGCGGCCTACACCTTGCTGAATGCTAGGCTAGGATGGTTTGCCATGGAGGGTAAGCAAACGGAGCGTTCTACTGTCGACGTGCTGCTATGCTGTAAGGGTGCCGAGGATACCGACCAAAGAGGTCCTGCTGTGAAAACAAATGACGCCACAGACGTTCACCATGTTCTGTCTCTGAAGGTCGACCCATTCGTGGGAGGATTGGGTCAGTTTTATGGCAGCATAGACACAGACATACGGAAGATAGAGCAGATGGTAACTGTAGAATATGTGGTTGAAAGTGACTGGATGCACGCGAGTACAGTGCTATACTATACCGCCCGACTCACAGGGCCATAGACACGGGTTCTCAGGTAGATTAAAGAACGCACTATGTCATTCTCAATGGAGAGAAGTCTCCCCAAGTAAGAGTGATTTCAGGTGTGCCGCAGGGGAGTGTCGTAGGACCTTTGCTATTCGCATTATATGTAAATCATCTTGTGGCTAACATCGGAGTTCACTGAGGATTTTTGCAGATGATACTGTGGTATATCGAGGGGTTGTAAAAATGGAAAATTGTACTGAAATGCACGAGGATCTGCAACGAATTGACGCATGGTGCAGCGAATCTCAATGTAGACAAGTGTAATGTGCTGCGAATACATAGAAAGAAAGATCCTCTATCATTTAGCTACAATATAGCAGGTCAGCAACTGTAAGCAGTTAATTCTATAAATTATCTGGGATTACGCATTAGGAGTGATTTAAAATGGAATGATCATATAAAGTTGATCGTCGGTAAAGCAGATGCCAGACTGAGATTCATTGGAAGAATCCTAAGGAAATGCAATCCGACAACGAAGGAAGTGGGTTACAGTACGCTTGTTCGCCCACTGCTTGAATACTGCTCACCAGTGTGGGATCCGAACCAGATAGGCTTGATAAAAGAGATAGAGAAGATCCAACGGAGAGCAGCGCGCTTCGTTACAGGATCATTTAGTAATCGCGAAAGCGTTACGGAGATGGCAGATAAACTCTAGTGGAAGACTCTGCAGGAGAGACGCTCAGTAGCTCGGTACGGGCTTTTGTTAAAGTTTCAAGAACATACCTTCACCGAGGAGTCAAGCAGTATATTGTTCCCTCCTACGTATATCTCGTGAAGAGACCATGAGGATAAAACCAGAGAGATTAGAGTCCACACAGAAGCATACCGACAATCTTTCTTTCCACGAACAATACGATACTGGAATAGAAGGGAGAACCGATAGAGGTACTCAAGGTACCCTCCGCCACACACTGTCAGGTGGGGTTGCGGAGTATGGATGTAGATGTAGATGTAATGTGCTGTTCTGTCTCGTGCATAGGAATGATACTAACGATGGACTGTCTCCCTCCATCCAACGCCTTGGATGGTTGTTATGACTGGAGAATCTAGACAATCTTCTTACAAATATTATTATATTATATCGAAGATGTTACAGTCTTTAGCAGGATAAATTTAAATCCGCTTACATCCGATGCAAAACCGTTTTGTGAAGAGTATTTCGCTATTTGTAGAGCTCTAACAGTGTCGAAAATAACGTACAGGTAATTGAAATCGAGACTTCGCCATTGGTAACATGTGTGCACAGCCTCGTGTGTATGTGTGTAGAGCTGTCAGCGGCGGACGGTTGCGGTTGGAACGCAGAAGTTACTACCTCGTCATCTATAAATGATACTGCTGGGGAGGCGCAGTCTGTCGGTAGGGGGAAGAGAAACTCTTACTGTTCAGGATGATAACTGCAGTCGACGCATTGTCAACGAACGAATAACGTATTACTAGGATAGAAAAAAACCGAAATCTACAGTTTGTGAGAACGTATCAGAGCTGGAAGGAATAAACAAAAGTAGCTAAGCTCATCTAATAAGCAATGACAGCATATACTTATGACGAAAATAGCAGAGCAACATTAGAAATCAACTGTGTATACACATATCAGCTCCCTGTTGCAGATCCCTACATAGTAGAATGGGAGTCAAATGAATATGTAGAACTGTGCCAGACTTTGAGTTTCCATAGAGTTCATAGCTACATGAGTCTGCACACAGGCCTTCTGATGTGTCGGACCAATACATGGAATTGTTCCCTGACTTTGAGTTTCCAATACATCCATCATCCGCACCATCCAAGCCTCATGCAGGTACGAAACGACTGTTTCTGTACTTTTCATGACTGTCCTGTCCAAAGTGCATGCATGTGGGTCATCGGGAAGAGGGGAAGTCTTAGGAATTGTTAGTAGGTTGGTGAATGACACTCGGAAATATGCTCGTACAAAATCAAACAACATATGGCCATCTCGTCAATATGACCATATACATATAGAAAATTCTCTAAAATAGGAAATATGACTTAAAATTCGAGGAAAACGTAGTATAATCACGAAAAATTGGTGTTAAATACTTAAAATTGAGTAAAATACGATAAAATACGTGAAAGTGCTACAAACTAGCAAAATTACGGAAACTGACTGAGAATACATAGAATTAGAAGAAAAATACCATGAAATGAATACTGACTGAAATTAACAAAATTGAATGTTCTGGACTAGTGCTACAGTACACATCTTAATAGTGGAAAGGGGAGGCGTTCTACAGACGTGGTGTCAGGGCAAAGCGGCCATATTACCCTACACTTGAGCAATACAGCCTACTGTCAGACCATGACTTCTGTGTGCAAAAGAAAGGTTAGAGGGCTGGTGGTAAACTGCGATGAGACAGTCACATCTCCTCTGGCTACTGATTGTGGCGTTTATTTCCTTGTAAGATGTCGTTGTTCCTTCATATGCATTTTCGGCTGCCAACTATTATTTTGTATGACTATTGCGAACAAATCGTAATTTCCTAACTGTAACCGGGCCTGAACTTGGTAAACAGCATGTATCATACGACTCCGGAAACCTATGTAGTGTTTGTGTTCCAAAGGATCGATGTTATGTTTGGTGTGCAAGGTATTGTTTTATCACCTTACAATTTGTCATTATAATTTATCTGAGAAAAACTTGCAGGGAGAATGTATGTCATGTGTTGCAAATTAATTTCCTGCATAAAAGTATTAAGAGCATTGCAATCCACACTACTAATAGGTCAGAAACAGAAACCGCACAGCGTTTTTAAGTGCAGGTCTGTGTAGCGCTTGGAATGTGTTTACGTTTCACGATCATTTCTCTCTTCCCTTGGTATCGACACCAGGCACTGGAACAATACTTCAGAAGTGTTAGCGCAAGTGATTTACGTGAAACGTTTCAAACACCGTCGCTCTGGAGCTCCATCATACATAAACCACACATTTCTTTTTAACTATCACTACAACACTCTCATATCTACTATGCACCGATAAGGGGTGTCAAGCTCGTAGACATGCATGCATCTGGAGAGTTCTCATGCACCTGGACGGGTGTTGTGAGTAAGATTGGTGAGGAACAGTCTTCGCTGAACGGCAGTCACGGACTGAGCTCACTGTGCTCTTTCATGAAACGTGGAATGTAGTACCCTCCTACTTCTGGTCAGTTGCAAGTTAAATCAGTTACAGCGTCACAGGGAGGGTTGGTCAAAGACAATGCAGGGAGATGTTTCAGTCTCTAACTTTATCCTGCTAGTGCGAGAATACTCTGTGACTCCCATCCACATAGGGAAAGATCGCTAGTCGCAATGGTAAATTCCTCAGTATGATGTAAGTGCTAGAAATATATACATCAGTAGAGGACACTTTCTGGTATACTTTGGTGTATATGTTCGAGAATTAACCATGAATAGACATACTGCACAGTCATCTACCCAGAGTCGCAATCTACTGTAAGGTACTCACATGAAGGGAGCAGCACCTTCTGGGGATGACCAGCATCAAACAGTGATTGCGTACATGGCTGCAATATGAAGAATCATTGATCAGGATCTCTTTGGTAATGGAACACTGAGGCATCTGCTACCACATCACTATGTAACATGGGTCTAAATGTAGAGGTCACCAATCACCTTTGGATAGCTGTTTGGAAATGCTCCACAGTGGCGCAAACTCTTCCAGTTTCCATATTTCGTGATGTTCTCCATATTTTTGCCAGTAGGAAACACTGCCTCAGTCTTTTATTTCAACCATTCTGTGTGTTGTTGTAACAGCATAGTTTACACCATGCGGTGTCCAGCTCTCTGTGAGAGCCAGTGGGTCAAGATGTGTTAATGTCTGTTCAGCACTTGACACAGGCCTCGAAGTCTTGCGGGAAAAACAACGTTGTGGGGGCGTACAAAGATGTAGCAATACACGGCTTGCTTGTGTTACATCGGAAAAACAATGCATATGACTGCTTATGAAACAACAACACAGGAACCCTCTCTTGTGATTGAAAGTGTGTGGGATATGGTCATCCTATAATAAGAGAAAGGAAACTGGCGTTCTACGGATCGGAGCGTGGAATGTCAGATCCCTTAATCGGGCAGGTAGGTTAGAAAATTTAAAAAGGGAAATTGATAGGCTGAAGTTAGATATTGTGGGAATTAGTGAAGTTCGGTGGCAGGAGGAACAAGACTTCTGGTCAGGTGAATACAGGGTTATAAATACAAAATCAAATAGGGGTAATGCAGGAGTAGGTTTAATAATGAATAAAAAAATAGGTGTACGGGTAAGCTACTACAAACAGCATAGTGAATGCATTGTTGTGGACAAGATAGACACGAAGCCCACGCCTACTACAGTAGTACAAGTTTATATGCCAACTAGCTCTGCAGATGATGAAGAAATTGATGAAATGTATAATGAGATAAAAGAAATTATTCAGGTAATGAAGGGAGACGAAAATTTAATAGTCATGGGTGACTGGAATTCGAGAGTAGGAAAAGGGAGAGAAGGAAACATAGTGGTTGAATATGGATTGGGGGAGAGAAATGAAAGAGGAAGCGGTCTGGTAGAATTTTGCACAGAGCATAACTTAATCATAGCTAACACCTGGTTCAAGAATCATAAATGAAGATTGTACACATGGAGGAATCCTGGAGATACTAGAAGGTATCAGATAGATTATATAATGATAAGACAGAGATTTAGAAACCAGGTTTTAAATTGTAAGACATTTCCAGCAGCAGATGTGGACTCTGACCACAATCTATTGGTTATGAACTGTAGATTAAAACTGAAGAAACTGCAAAAGGTGGAAATTTAAGGAGATGGGACGTGGATAAACTAAAAGAACCAGAGGTTGTACAGAGTTTCAGGGAGAGCATAAAGGAGCAATTGACAGGAATGGGTGAAAGAAATACAGTAGAAGAAGAATTGGTAGCTCTGAGGGATGAAGTAGTGAAGGCAGCAGAGGATCAAGTAGGTAAAAAGACGAGGGCTACTAGAAATCCTTGGTTAACAGAAGATGGCAGTTATAAGAGTCGAGGGACATGAAAGGGAAGCAATGGTTGGGAAGGGAGTGAGACAGGTTTGCAATCTCTCCCCGATGTATATTGAGCAAGCAGTGAAGGAAACAAAAGAAAAATTCGGAGTAGGTATTAAAATCCATGGAGAAGAAATAAAAATGTTGAGGTTCGCCGATGACATCGTAATTCTGTCAGAGACGGCTAAGGACTTGGAAGAGCCGTTGAACCGAATGGACAGTGTCTTGAAAGGAGGATATAAGATGAACATCAACAAAAGCAAAACGAGGATAATGGAATGTAGTCGAATTAAGTCGGGTGATGCTGAGGGAATTAGATTAGGAAATGAGACACTTAAAGTAGTAAAGGAATTTTGCTATTTGGGGAGCAAAATAACTGATGATGGTCGAAGTAGAGAGGATATAAAATGTAGACTGGCAATAGCAAGGAAAGCGTTTCTGAAGTAGAGAAATTTGTTAACATCGAGTATTGATTTAAGCGTCAGGAAGTCATTTCTGAAAGTATTTGTATGGAGTGTAGCCATGTATGGAAGTGAAATATGGACGATATATAGTTTGGACGAGAAGAGAATAGAAGCTTTGGAAATGTGGTGCTACAGAAGAATGCTGAAGATCAGATGGGTAGATCACACAACTAATGAGGAGGTATTGAATAGAATTGTGGAGAAGAGCAGTTTGTGACACAACTTGACACGAAGAAGGGACCGGTTGGTAGGACATTTTCTAAGGCATCAGGGGATCACAAATTTAGCATTGGAGGGCAGCATGGAGGGTAAAAATCGTAGAGGGAGACCAAAAGATGAATACACTAAGCGGATTCAGATGGATGTAGGTTGCAGTAAGTACTGGGAGATGAAAATGCTTGCACAGGATAGAGTAGCATGGAGAGTCTTCAGTCTCAGGACTGAAGACAACAACAACTACATAATAAGAGATACAAGGCTTTACACTGGTCTGTGCAAGCGATTTCGGTTACTGGCCATCTTCTCCAGTGGTTCAATAATGGTATGTTTTATGTAATCGTCTCATATGCTTGATAGCAGCATGCAGATGATATTTGTTTTCTATGTATCAGAAGATAGGGACATGGTTATATCTTATTGAGTTCTCCACAGGGTTTCATTTGGCGCTGGTCTTAGACATTGTACACTTTGTACAACATTTTCCTTTTTCCACTGAGTGGTCAAAACATAGACCTGTCACATTAAGTCATCTCACTCTGTATCTCTAAAGGATGCAGAAGGTGGTAGATTAGCACTCTCCAGCTTCCGCTTATTCCAACTGAAATTAGAATGATCATATGGACAAAGTTGCAGGGATACAGAGAGACTGTCTAAACCCAAATGGAGTTTTGCTGTATGGGGTCCATAGCAGGTAGGTCCGTAAAAGGTGACTCGTTTTGAGATATGAGACTGCCACTAATGTAATTCATCAGTGGCTGCAATCATTAAAAGTCACCTCCGTAGGATACAATGAAAGTATGTGATAGAATGGAGAGACTTGATTCCAAATTGCAGACCACCTTTTTACAAGAAAGCGTAACACTATAGATCTGAAAAACCAGAGTAGTGATTATAGGATTTTGTGCATTTAT
The DNA here is from genome assembly GCF_023897955.1 of Schistocerca gregaria. Taxonomy (NCBI): domain Eukaryota; kingdom Metazoa; phylum Arthropoda; class Insecta; order Orthoptera; family Acrididae; genus Schistocerca; species Schistocerca gregaria. The sequence goes on along the minus strand of NC_064927.1, from coordinate 75,077,604 downwards.
TACGTCGTCTTCAATCTACCCTTGCATTTTTAAGTGATTCCTCACATAGCATACCATCTAATACCATGTACTGTATGTTATCATTATCAACCAACCATCATCCTCCTTCATGGGATATATCAGAGAACCTCTGTTACATTGTCTACATGGTACCGACATGGAGTCTGATACAAATACTGTTTGTTAGCATGGGAAATATCTAGCAGTGGCGTGAGGAAATGTTAGCTTAATACCACGTTCCTTTCTAACTTGGTGAGAAGGGTGATTTTATCATGAGCTAACACTACTGGTGACGTGCACTTTTACTTTTAATCTGTTAATACACACCTCGTGAACCATCTATATTCACTGTCCCGGTATTTGTGTAGAGCACCACTTCAGTCAGAAGCAATACAATACCTTGATTTATAGAATGGTTCAAATGGCTCTGAGCACTATGCGACTTAACTTCTGAGGTCTTCAGTTGCCTAGAACTTAGAACTAATTAAACCTAACTAACCTAAGGACATCACACACATCCATGCCCGAGGCAGGATTCGAACCTGCGACCGTAGCGGTCGCTCAGCTCCAGACTGTAGCGCCTAGAGCCGCACGGCCATTCTGGCCGGCTATCTATAGAGCATGTAAAGTTTTTAGTGATACTTGTGCATGTCTGTGGAACCAAGACCGCTTTTTATCGAGGGTGACAGTGGCATGCTCACTGCGATCATGTTTTTAGTAGTTGGTCGCTTATAACATGATCATGTATCTCTTCTTAAGACACTCTGGTACCACTCAAAGGAAAAACAAATGAACCATGTGCATCGATCGCGGATTTCCGCTCAGTATTGTTTGGTGTCACTCGCATTCAGTTGTTGGCGAAGTATTATACTTAGTAGGGGCTGTGTGATAGATCCACAGTGATCAGCAGACTTATAAAATTTGTGTTGGGTGTAAAGTTACTGTGGTCATTGTTCCAACATGTGCGAAGAAAATGAATATGTGCAGTCATAAAGAAGGTATCGATTTCATGTGCGAAATTGTGACCTCATTGCATCAATAGCCATTAGGGGGATGAACGATTTTACGTGGAAAATTATGTCCAGTGTTAAGGAGGATATAGATACCGATATTTCCTGAGACACAGTCGTAGGAGGAGGTATTTCCGACACTTTACTCATTGTCAAATGTTCCCAGATTGGCGCTATCATCGTAATATGTAACTGTACTTACAATGATAAATATGTGACTGATTTCCTAGAACGATTCTGCCTGGCGTGTGGGCGGATGGCATAGGTAGCCGGTGAGTGGAACGAATTGATATTTCCGGCTTAGGGCGGGAGCCATCGTTGAGTCTCTGATCTGATCAGGTGGGGCATAATTGGTCGGATAAACAGTATGTGTTGGACAGCCTTCATGATTGCAAAAGTTATGAGTATTCTCCATAGAAAATTGAGCGATTTGGTATCGATAACTGCCAAGTGCTGGCGCTGGATGTATTGGTAATATCCGAATTCCAACCACTCCAAGACCTCTCTGGCAGGCTGAGTCCGGCTGCGGATGTGGCGCGATCGCTGCGTCACGTGTCCCATGGTGAAAACTAGCAGCTCGCAGCACCTGGCCTGGGGTGCTGCATGTGCTCACAGGGACATGAGCTCGTGGGATGTGCAAGTGTATCAGCAACCTCCAACATCTAGCTATGACGAGTACCACTATTACAGATTGGATCATGCTTTAAGTGTGTTGTGTTTATTGCATTTCAATATACCGCAACAGATTCTGTCTTGTTGTCGTTTTCTCTATCTTACGGCGCAGTAACACTTCCTCCTCCTTCCCATAGAAGTGGAGAGAACAAGTTTAGGAATTCTATAGTGCTTCAAAAAGCCAGACACAACGTCAAATTCCCGAATGATCAGTTTTTTGTTTCCGATAGTGGTATTGTGAGCACGCATCAGTCCAGCCCCTCCCACAAATTGTTTAAGGACCCATCATGAAACTGAGCTGAATTTTGAAATTTTCAGCTACATCCAATGAAATGGAGCTAACTGTGCCAGTGTCCGCCAATAGCAGGCAAGTAAAAGAAATCCGGAAGGGTTTGGAAACTGGGCAGTTGTGGGATCGAATCCTGCCAAATATACCAGTCCTTGTATCCTCCAAAAGGATACAAGGAAAAAGTGCCACACGCAAATGGTATCGATTTAATTAATTAGTCCGTAAATCTGATAGAGTGAAGGAATATTTCCAAGACATCCACAGCACTGGGCGGGGGGCGCGAGGGGGGGGGGGGGGGGTTATTAGCTATCTCCTGCTTTGTTCAGGACAAAGGTGGCGTTAGTGCGGCATATGGCAGACAATACTTTCATCCAAGACGCCTCACTGTTGGTCGTATTATTGGTTTAATTGTACAGGTACGTTGATTACATATTACGATTAATGTTGCCGTTTGCAAGGTAGGGAAGAGAAGTTAAGTTTCCCAACAGTTAAGCTCACTCGAGCGCTCTATGTCTGGTGGACAGGCGCGCACGGAGAGAGCGAATTAGCAGGAGGAACGGAACGCATCAAGAGTAACGAAATGAGAGACGTATTCGCTGCCGGAACCTACCGACTAGACCCGAGTCGGGCACGAATTTCCGTGCTAAAACGACTACATGCGGAATCTTAAAGCTTACCGGATCGGTACTTAGAGTCTCGTGTGATATTCGTTACTCAGTAGCGAGTGTAGAGGATGTTCTGCAGAGGAGCCGGGCAGCGGCACGTGGCAGCCTGCTCTGCACGTGTCGCCGCAGCACGGCGCGAGGCCCGCTCGCAGCGCAACGCGACGCCCGCGGTGAGACAGCCGCCCTGCAGAGCAGCTGAGTCTGCCGCCGTCGTACTGCACAGGCCGTCCGTGTACTGCACTGCAGCACACGCTGCGTGGACGCCAGGAAGGCGGCGACCAGGCTCACTGTGAGCGGCCGTCTGATAGATCACAGTATACGGCAACAGCACGGGGCATTCGCACGCGTACCACTTACACGCAACCTAGCACGAGGCCTTTCTAAGTGGATGCCAACATGCTCACCGTCTCTACACAGATCGAACACAAGCACGGACAGATGTCTCGTATTCGTCAAGTCCGTCTCCCTCCGGAAGCCTCGGTCCGTACAGAGGAGCTGTCTGCAGTGTTAAATGTGCAGCCGGGTTAGGTACCGATGCAGTCATAGTTCTGCCAGACTGGCGATCAGCGTTGCAGCTCATGTTGTCAGTAATACCAGTTACTTTACTGTACCACATTATGAACCTTATAGCACAGCTGCAGCGCCGTAACAGAAAATCACCGTCTACATCTACATCTACATCTACATGACTACTCTGCAATTCACATTTAAGTGCTTGGCAGAGGGTTCATCGAACCACAATCATACTATCTCTCTACTATTCCATTCCCGAACAGCGAGCGGGAAAAACGAACACCTAAACCTTTCTGTTCGAGCTCTGATTTCTCTTATTTTATTTTGATGATCATTCCTACCTATGTAGGTTGGGCTCAACAAAATATTTTCGCATTCGGAAGAGAAAGTTGGTGACTGAAATTTCGTAAAAAGCTCTCGCCGCGACGAAAAACGTCTATGCTGTAATGACTTCCATCCCAACTCGTGTATCATATCTGCCACACTCTCTCCCCTAAACGTGATAATACAAAACGAGCTGCCCTTTTTTGCACCCTTTCGATGTCCTCCGTCAATCCCACCTGGTAAGGATCCCACACCGCGCAGCAATATTCTAACAGAGGACGAACGAGTGTAGTGTAAGCTGTCTCTTTAGTGGACTTGTTCCATCTTCTAAGTGTCCTGCCAATGTATCGCAACCTTTGGCTCGCCTTCCCGACAATATTATCTATGTGGTTCTTCCAACTGAAGTTGTTCGTAATTTTAACACCCAGGTACTTAGTTGAATTGACAGCCTTGAGAATTGTACTATTTATCGAGTAATCGAATTCCAACGGATTTCTTTTGGAACTCATGTGGATCATCTCACACTTTTCGTTATTTAGCGTCAACTGCCACCTGACACACCATACAGCAATCTTTTCTAAATCGCTTTGCAACTGATACTGGTCTTCGGGTGACCTTACTAGACGGTAAATTACAGCATCATCTGCGAACAGTCTAAGAGAACTGCTCAGATTGTCACCCAGGTCATTTATATAGATCAGGAACAGTAGAGGTCCCAGGACGCTTCCCTGGGGAACACCTGATATCACTTCAGTTTTACTCGATGATTTGCCGTCTATTACTACGAACTGCGACCTTCCTGACAGGAAATCACGAATCCAGTCGCACAACTGAGACGATACCCCATAGCTCCGCAGCTTGATTAGAAGTCGCTTGTGAGGAACGGTGTCAAAAGCTTTCCGGAAATCTAGAAGTACGGAATCAACTTGAGATCCCCGTGTTCTGCGTTAAGGTATCAGGGTAAATAAAATTGTCAACGCTGACGCTAAAATTGCGACCCACCCTGGTACAAAAATGTACGGATATATTCCTCGTCCACGAAACCCAGAAGCCGGTGGATGCCATCGCTCAGGTGCTCCTTCACTTCCTTGACGTATTCGACATAGTTCCCGACTGCAGTGTAACGGACAAAATACGAGCTTTTGCAGTGTCAGGACAGCTGTGTGACTGGATTGAAGCGTTTCTAGCAAATAGAACTTAGGATGTCATTCTCAACGGAGAGAAGTCTTCAAACGTAAAAATGACCCAGGACGTACCCCAAGGGAGAATTATGGGCCCATTGCTTTTGGCCGGCCGGAGTGGTCGAGCGGTTGTAGGCGCTTCAGCCTGGAACCGCGCGGCCACTGCGGTCGCAGGTTCGAATCCTGCCTCAGGCATGGATGTGTGTGATGTCCTTAGGTTAGTTAGGTTTAAGTAGTTCTAATTTCTAGGGGACTGATGACCTCAGCAGTTAAGCCCCGTAGTGCTCAGAGCTATTTGAACCAATTGAGCCATTACTTTTCGCAGTATATGTAAATGAAATAGTAGACAACATATAATTTTCCACGAGGCTTCTCGCGGATTATGTGCTGTATATAGAAAAGCTACAAAGCTAAGAAGACGTGCAGAGATGAACGCTCGGTGCAGGGAGTGGCAATTGACGCTCACCATAAACAAACGCAACTTCCTGCGTACTGTACATTACGATTTCACAACTTCAAAACAGTCACTTGGAGTATGCATACAGAGCGATCTAAACTGGAACGAGCACATAAATTAATCGGCGGATATCGGACTGAGATTTGCTAGAAGAAACCTCAGGAAATGTAGTCCATCAACAAAGGAAGTAGCTTACATAAAATTCGCTGAACCATTACTTCGGTATTGCCCGTCAGTATATCCCTACCAGATAGGACTGATAGAGGAAACGGGGATAATCCAAAGAAGAGCAGCGCGTTTCCTTACAGGTTTATTTAGTAAGCGCGAAAGCGTCACGGAGATGCTCAGGCAACTACCGTGGCAAACGCTCAAGAGAGGTGTTCCGCACCATGGTCTGGTTTGCTGTTCAAAGTTCCGAGAGCGGACGTTCCTGGAAGAATCTGCAAATGCATTGCTTCTTCCTACGTATATGTCGCGAAAACACCATCGAGATAAAATTAGAGAGAGTCGAGTCCACACGGAGATTTACAGGCAATCGTCTCCCATTCACGTCTGGAAGAGGATGGGGGACGGGGAAGAGCAGGAGCACAAAGTACCCTCCGCCACCCACCCCAAGGTGGCTTGGCTTGCAAAGTATATATGAAGATGTAGACCTTTTGTAAGACGCAGGACGGCAAGTCAGGACGAAGGCACTATGAAGCCGTTCTCCTTTGTACGCACGTACGACAGTAGTGGTCGCTTGGTGTGTACCACAGGAGCTGAGACCCTGCCTCAGCCAGGGACGGTTCCGACCGCACCTCTCATCTGCCATTACTGCTGACTGACTCACCGCTATGCGCCTGTGGCGCTGGACGATATGGATCACGTGCGATGCCACGCCACAATCAAGTTCCTGCAGTGCACAGTTCCTCCCACCACAAAGAGGACACTACTCAAAACCCATGATGTGTCACTAAAGTTCTTAGCGGCTGAATACATCATCATTTAATGGAGGTGTTACCATCAATGATAATGTTACATGCAAGGTGTGTGTGTGTGTGTGTGTGTGTGTGTGTGTGTGTGTGCGTGCGTGCGTGTGTGTGTGTGTGTGTGTGTGTGTGTGTGTGTGTGTGAGAGAGAGAGAGAGAGAGAGAGAGAGGGGGGGGGGATTGGATTTACCTTTTAATTCGTAACACATCGTCTGTCGAAAGCTGGCAAACTCGATGATGTACGAAGACCAACTCATTTCTCAGTATATTTACCAGTGTGTACACAGAGTATCGGACCAGATTTGCGAATGGGTTCAAGTTGTCCTTGCAGACCAAATTCACACATCTTGCACAACAGTAGAAATAGTTGCTGCATGGCTGCCTCTCCCAAGAATATCAGCAGTTCTGACTGAATGTCATCTACGCCAGGGGCCTTGTTTCGACGTAGGTCTTTCATCATTCTGTCAAGTTCATGACCCCTTCATCTTCATCCATGTCCACTTCCGTTTCTAAAATATTGCCTTGAAGCAGCTCATTTCCCTAGTAGAGCCCCTCTATATATTCCTTCCGCGTTTCCCATCTTTGTTTGGTAGTGGATTTCGATTTCAGCCCTTGATGTTCGTACATCTGCTTCTATTTGTCCAAAGGCCTCTTTAAATTTCCTGTAGGTGGTATCTGTCTTTTCCCTCGTGTCCTCTAGCCATTCCTGCTTCGCAGTTTTGCACTTCCTGTCAATCACATTTTTGGATGTCTGTATTCCCTTTCACCTGGTTCATTTGCTGAATTTTTATATTTTCACCTTTATCAAATAAATTCAGTATGCACTGTGATACTCAAGGATTTCTATTAGGCCTTGTATTCTTGTTTCCTCCTCCGTTTCATATCCCAAAGCTGCCCATTTATCTTCTACTGTGTTGATTTGTCCTATTCTAGTGAACCGTTGCCTCATTTTCTCGAAACACCTCGTTCATTCAAATTTTTCAAGTCCCATGTCCTTAACTTCCAGCATTTTTGTAATTTATTCATTTTAAATTTGCAGTTCATAACTAATAAATTGTGGTCAGAGCCCACATCCCCACCTGGAAATGTCTTACAGTTTAAAATATGATTCCTAAATACCTGTCTTACCATTATATAATCAGTCTGAAACCTTATGGTGTCTCCAGATCTCTTTTATGTATACAGGCTTCTTTCACGATTTTTAAACCAAGTTTTAGCGTTTAAATTATCCTCTGTACAAAATTATACCAAGCAGTTTCCTCTTTCATTTCGTTCCTCCAGTCGATATTCACCTCTGTTTTTCCTTATGTTCCTTTTCTGGTGTGGAATCCCAGTCTCTCATCAGAATTAAATTTTCGTCTCCCATAACTATTTATCTTATGAAACACTTCTCCAATGTCTTCATCATCTGCAGTGCTAGCTGGCATATGACCTTGTGCTAATATGGTGTCCGTCTTGGCTTAGGGAACGCGTTCACTAAGCTGATCATAAAAGTTTGTTTGGATTCTAGTTTTTTTGTCGTTATTAGACCTGCTCCTCCATTAACCAATTTATCTTTGTATTTTTAACCCTGTATTCACCTGACTAGAAGTCTTCTTCAGCCTGCCGCCCGAGTTCAGTAATCCCAGCTATATCGAACTTCAGTTTATCCACTTGCCTGTGCAAGTTTTCTAACCTACCTGTACGATTAAAATGTCACGCGCCGACCCGTAGGACACCAGTTTTGTTTGTCCTGATGACGATATCCTCCTGAGTAGTCTCCGCCGGAGATTCGAACGAGGTTCTATTTTACCTCCGTAATATTTAACCCAAAATGTTGCCACCATCATTCAACGATACAGTAGAGCTGCATTCCCTCGGAAAAAAGTTACGACTGTAGTTTTGCCTTACTTTCAGCCGTTCGCAGTACCAGCATACCAAGGCCGTCTTGGTTGATGAGTCATCCAGACTGTTGCCCCTGCAACTACTGAAAAGGCTGCTGCCCCTCTTGAGGAACCACACGTTTGTCTGGCCTCTCAACAGATACCCCTCCGTTGTGCGTATCGTTGAGGCACACAGGCCATCCCATCGACGGCAGGGACGATGGTTCATGTACGAAAATTGTAGCTAAAGTTTATTAAGAACGTGTTGGCGCGCTGGCCGTTTCGTTCATTTTACAATAACGAGCAGAGGGAAGCTGACGTAGAGGCTTTCCTGTCCACGTATCATCCACCTTTCTTCATTGGCTTCCAGGCTTCTTCACTGGGAGTAATGGGAAGCCGCCGGCAGTCGACAATTTGTTGCACCCACTGTGCCATCCCCTCACCATACAACAGCTGCTGACTGTACAGGTGTGCATTTATATGTCCATGCCGCAAACTTGGCATCTGGATACTGCAGCACAGCGACTTAAGAAATTGTGTATCGTATACAGGGTGAGTCACCTAACGTTACCGCTGGATATATTTCGTAAACCACATCAAATACTGACGAATCGATTCCACAGACCGAACGTGAGGAGAGGGACTAGTGTAATTGGTTAATACAAACCATAAAAAAATGCACGGAAGTATGTTTTTTTAACACAAACCTACGTTTTTTTGAAAATGGAACCACGTTAGTTTTGCTAGCGCATCTGAACGTATAAACAAATACGTAATCAGGGCCGTTTGTTGCATTGTAAAATGTTAATTACATCCGGATATATTGTAACCAAAAGTTGACGCTTGAGTACCACGCCTCCGCTGTTCGAGCGTGTGTATCGGAGAGCACCGAATTACGTAGGAATCCAAAGGGAACGGTGATGGACCTTAGGTACAGAGGAGACTGGAACAGCACATTACGTCCACATGCTAACACCTTTTTATTGGTCTTTTTCACTGACGCCCACGTACATTACCATGAGGGGTGAGGTATACGTACACACGTGGTTTTCGTTTTCAATTACGGAGTGGAATAGAGTGTGTCCCGACATGTCAGTCCAATAGATGTTCAATATGGTGGCCATCATTTACTGCACACAATTGCAATCTCTGGCGTATTGAATGTCGTACACGCCGCAGTACATCTGGTGTAATGTCGCCGCAGGCTGCCACAATACATTGTTTCATATCCTCTGGGGTTGTAGGCACATCATGGTACCCATTCTCCTTTAACGTACCCCACAGAAAGAGGTCCAGAGGTGTAAGATCAGGAGAACGGGCTGGCCAATTTATGCGTCCTCCACGTCCTATGAAACGCACGTCGAACATCCTGTCAAGGGTCAGCCTAGTGTCAATTGCGGAATGTGCAGGTGCACCATCATGCTGATACCACATACGTCGACGCGTTTCCAGTGAGACATTTTCGAGCAACGTTGGCAGATCATTCTGTAGAAACGCGATGTATGTTGCAGCTGTTTGAGCCCCTGCAATGAAGTGAAGACCAATGAGGTGGTCGCCAATGATTGCGCACTATACATTTACAGTCCACGGTCGCTGTCGCTCTACCTGTCTTAGCCAGCGAGGATTGTCCACGGACCAGTAATGCATGTTCCTTAGATTCACTGCCCCGTGGTTTGTGAAACCCGCTTCATCGGTAAACAGGTAGAACTGCAACGCATTCTCTGTTAATGCCCATTGACAGAATTGCACTCGATGATTAAAGTCATCACCATGTAATTGCTGATGTAGCGACACATGAAACGGGTGAAAGCGGTGACGATGCAGTTTACGCAAGACACTATTTTGACTCAGTCCACCGGCTCTCGCAATGTCCCGTGTACTCATGTGTGAGTTCATGGCAACAGCAACTAACACACCAACTGCACCCGCTTCTCCTGTGACGGGCCTGTTACGGACCCGTTTGCGTGCTACGACCATACCTGTTGCATACTGTTGGCGGTAGATGTTTTGCAATGTGCGGCACGTTGGATGCTCTCTGTCCGGGTACCGTTCTGCATACACCCTGCAGGCTTCAGCTGCATTTCGTCGACACTCGCCATAGATGAGTATCATCTCCGCCTTTTCAGAGTTCGAATACACAATGGTCACAGTTCCTACTACACTACACTGTCACAGACGTCTGGTAACACGGTGTACTACAGTTGGTCTGCGTACGGAGACGAATGCGGAATAATAATAGCAGCAAGCGCTACATGCGGACACTGCGACAGCTAGACCAAACCACAGCAGTGCACTACAGCCACACTTGTAAACACGGTCGTCATCGTAAACATGTCCCTGCAGATGCTGCTCGCCGACCGTGGCCCGTGTTTGTTACAACAAGCAACTGAACGTTGCAGGTTTCTAGCGTCAACTTTAGGTTAAAATATCTCCGGATGTAATTAACATTTTACGATGCAACAAACGGCATTGATTACGTATTTGTTTATATGCTCAGATGTGCTAACAAAAATAACGTGGTTCCATTAAAAAAACGTAGGTTTGTGTTAAAAACATACTTCCGTGCATTTTTTTTTTGGTTTGTATTAAACACACTAACCCCTCTCCTCACGTTCGGTCTGTGGAATCGATTCGTCAGTATTTGACGTGGTTTACGAAATATAGCCAGCGGTAACGTTAGGTGAGTCACCCTGTATATTTGTTAAGATGTGCTAACTCGTCGTGGTTTTATTGTATCCCTTGCTTATTTGTTTTAATTGTACACGTGCTAGTAATCAAGCGTAGTTAATCTGAACATGAACGTCTGAATAACTGCCTTTGCTTTCCTATTTAATTTGAATCACGGCTGCTGATCGGTGGGAGGCGCGCACTCGCTGGCTTTGCAAGACAATGCGCTGATGTTGGGGGGGGGGGGGGGGGGGAGGGAGGGAGGGAGGGAGGGAACGATTTTCCTTTGACACACCCACTGCCGGACCCACCGTCTACAGACTGTGTGGGACCGGGTAAATAACCCGATTTGACGCGTATGTCCGGGGTATCCCAAGTCTTTCTCCGGGGTTCGTAGTTTAAGTGATGGCACCCGTGAGTGTAGCAGCTGTGTTGCATTCCATGGGCAAAATTTTTCAGTCCGCCTTCGGCCATACTCGGCCTTGAGAATTTTTAATGTTTAATTTGCTCGAACAGCGTTCACGAGACGCTGACGTCACTGTCATTATTGTAAAAATTCTGAGAGCTACTCATTGTTCTGGAAAAAGAAACAATCGTCCAAATATATCAAATCGGAAGCCGTGGTAACGCTATTCGTCAACTGTTTCACATAGATCATGGAAGCAGCAGTTTTGTTAACTACCTCCGCTGTGTCAATATGTGTGCTATATTTGGTGCCAGACTCAGCTGCATGTTTTTCAGGATACAAAGCCTTTCTGACAGATAATTACAAACACATGCAATAGTGTGGTACGTGTGAGATGTGTTTGAAATTTCTCTTACTATTCTATTATACAGAGTGGTCAAAAATGTGTGAAATGCTTGTAGGGATGTTACAGGGCAGGTTGTACTGAGACATAAATGTTAAGAAAGAAATTCGATACGTTGCGCCGTTTCCGAGTTATTTAGCACTGAAGCTAGCCAGTCAGACCCTCGCGCGCGTAAATTCAAGTTTCAGCTAACGAGACAAACTACTCGTTGGGCAACACCGCCCCAGGTACGCCGCTTGAACGTGAGCGAGCGACGCCCCGATTGGCTAAATTCTATGCTAAATAACTCGGAAACAGCGCAACGTATCGAATTTCTTTCTTAACATTTATGTCTCAGTACAACCTGCCCTGTAACATCGCTACAAGCATTTCACACATTTTCTGACCACCCTGTATATGTAGAAGCCGTTTGACAGAACAGTCACGCTCCAGTCTTCAGTCGGCAGAAATCGATAGCCTTCGGTAAAATATCGTATTGGCTTCAGCACCCGCTCTCCGACTTTTGAGACCCTGCCGTACCGTAGCGAAGTGGCGGCAGGAGCTCCCCTGTTGAACAAGACCGAGTTGTGCGTAGGCGGCAGCTGAGCGCAACGGGCGCACTGCAGCATCGTAAACTACGCTGGCGATGCGCGTGTGTCCGGTGGCGGCAGTTTGTTTATGACGCTGCTCGGACAAAACACACTGTGAGAACAGCAGGGGGCTCGCGGCCGGGGGGTTCCTTCCCGTAAGCACAAGGCATAACCACGAGCGCTGGCTGAACTCGCGTACCTCCACCGGTTAAGCCTTCGTTACTGTGCACAACTACACTACTGGCCATTAAAATTGCTACACCAAGAAGAAATGCAGATGATAAACGGGTGTTCATTAAACGAATATATTGTACTAGTTCACATTTTCACGCAATTTGAGTGCACAAACCCTGAGAAATCAGTACCCAGAACAACCACCTCTGGCCGTAATAACGGCCTGATACGCCTGGACATTGAGTCAAACAGAGCTTGGATGGCGTGTACAGGTACAGCTGCCCATGCAGCTTCAACACGATACCACTGTTCATCAAGAGTAGTGACTGGCGTATTGTGACGAGCCAGTTGCTCGGCCACCATTAACCAGACGTTTTCAATCGGTGCGAGATCTGGAGAATGTGCTGGGCAGGGCAGCAGTCGAACATTTTCTGTATCCAGAAAGTCCTGTTCAGGACCTGCAACATGTGGTCGTGCATTATCCTGCTGAAATGTAGGGCTTCGCAGGGATCGAATGTAGGGTAGAGCCACGGATCGTAATACATCTGAATATGTAACGTCTACTGCTCAAAGTGCCGTCACTGCAAACAAGAGGTGACCGAGGCGTTTAACCAGTGGCACCCCATACCATCACGCCGGGTGATACGCCAGTATGGTGATGACGAGTACACGCTTCCAATGTACGTTCACCGCGATGTCGCCAAACACGGATGGGACTATCGTGATCCTGTAAACAGAACCTGGATACATCCGAAATAATGACGTTTTGCCATTCTTGCACCCAGGTTCGTTGTTGAGTACACCATCGCAGACGCTCCTGTCTGTGATGCAGCGTCAAGGGTAACCGCAACCACCTGTTCGTGCAGATGGTTGTTGTCTTGCAAACATCCCCATCTGTTGATTCAGGGATGGAGGCGTGGCTGCAACATCCGTTACAGTCATGCGGACAAGATGCCTGTCTGCTGATAGTGATACGAGGCCGTTGGGATCCAGCACGGCGTACCGTATTACCAACCTGAACCCACCGATTCCATATTCTGCTAACAGTAATTGGATATCGACCAACGCGAGCAGCAATGTCGCGATATGATGAACTGCAATCGAGATAGGCTACAATCCGACCTTTATCAAAATCGGAAATGTGATGGCACGCATTTCTCCTCCTTACACGAGGCATCACAACAACGTTTCACCAGGCAACGCCGGTCAACTGCTGTTTGTGTATGAGAAATCGGTTGCAAACTTTCCTCATGTCAGCAAGTTGTAGGTGTCGCCACCGGCGCCAACCTTGTGTGAATGCTCTGAAAAGCTAATCATTTGCATACCACAGCATCTTCTTCCTGTCGGTAAAATTTCGCTTCTGTAGCACGTCATCTTCGTGGTGTAGCAGTAGTGTAATTTAAAATTACTAGTGTGGTTCGGTTTGTTGGACCCCATATTAAATTCATTATGGGGAAAGAAGTTGAGCACCCGGCTTTGCAGTAGCAAAGAAGTAATGCGTGTTTTACTGAACCAAACATCGAAAATGCAGTAAGCACCCTCTGAGATGGTAGTCAGCGAGAAAAAGTATCCTGTGAGGATTTGAAATTATGTTTAAAATTTCTTGCAAGTCACTAACTGGTCTTGTCGCCAAGTACTGCATGAATAAAATCTGGGTACTGGCGCGTCGTGGCGTGCACTTCTTTTTGGGCTCCAGCCTTTCCATTTTCTATAGGTGGGTGGTTCTTATATCCACAGCATTCTTTCCAGCCAGTAAGTGATACGTATATAAAGTTTGGTTGACATCAGTACAGTGGTTTCAGAGATGATGTGGAACATACATAAATACATACCTACATTTTTATAATACTTATGAATAGTTTTTTCTATTAGACGGTTTTGATGAACTAAACACTGTACGGTGCCCCAAATTTGCGCTCGAATTACCTACGGAAAACCCCATGAAAATTCGTCTAGCGGTGTTGGAGATAAGCGTGTTCTAAGACAAACTGACAGACACGACAGTTTTATAGACTCTTTATTACCAGAGATATAGAAAAGACATTTGTTTGAAATATTATTAATGATACTTGACAAGATGTATCAATTCCAAAAAGTTTTGATTTTTCTATAATAGCACTATTTGTTTCGATCATAACGCTGACATTGTCAAATATAACAAAAACAAGTACACTTATATTGTACTAATTTTATTTGTAATGTATAGTTAGCATACATGCAATATTTGGAGCAGACAATATTGATTCAGCGTCTTCTTCATTATTGAAACGCATCTCACGTCGCGAGAATGTGTTCGAGGCACAAGAATTTACTGCATGCGAGTCCAGTGTGCTAACCACTGCGCCACCTCGCTCGGTCAAAAACTGCGCACGGAACGTTGCTATTATATCCCTCCGACAAAGATGGGTGCTATTTTTCTATTTATATGGTCATGGCATCTTGCGTTTTCGGCTAACAGCGTGTAGCTTATCATTCATTTCTATAATTCATTCTAACAATTGATCACCGTTGAAAGATTGCACTTGATCTTCGTGACTTCTGGTAATGTCGTTATATACTCCGGAATGCCTCGGTAATGTGTGTATGTGTCAGTGTTATTGCTAGACATTCTCTCAACAGATATTGAATGTTAAAAGAAATTTACAGCAGTCTTCAAATAAGTTTTATATACTAGGTTGAGTCAAATGAAAACCTTAAATATGTATTGTACGGAAATTGTACAAAGCTGTATCACTTTTCAACATGCGAGTCCTCCAGCGCTTACAAAGTACATAAATTAAAAAAAAAACCTTGTCATAGTCCGCGCAACCATTCATGCACCGCGTGGCGTGCCTGTTCATCAGAACGGAACTTCTTTCCTCCCATTGCGTCTTTGAGTAGTCCAAACATATGGAAATCACTTGGGGCAAGGTCTGGTGAGTATGGTGGATGAGGAAGACACTCAAAATGCAGGTCTGTGATTGTTGCAACTGTTGTACGGGCAGTGTGGGGCCTTGCATTGTCATGTTGCAAAAGGACACCTGCTGACAGCAATCCACGTCGCTTTGATTTGATTGCAGATCTGTCTGTGATCCACTGGTGACAATGGTCCCTCTAGGCATGTAATGCTCCAAAGTGACGCATTTTTCGTCCAAAAAGAGAGTCAGCATAACCTTCCCTGCTGATGGTTGTGTTCTAAACTACTTTGATTTTGGTGATGAGGAATGGCGCAATTCCTTGTTCGCTCTCTTCGTTTCCGGTTGATGGAAGTGAACCCAGGTTTCGTCCCCAGTAACGATTCTTGCAAGGAAACCATCACCTTCTCGTTCAAAGCGCCGAAGAAGTTCTTCACAAGCATCAACACGTCGTTCTCTCATTTCAGGAGTCAGCTACCGTGGCACCCATCTTGCAGACACTTTGTGAAACTGGAGCACATCATGCACCCATGACTAATCTGCAAACATTCTGCCGTGTCATTCAGTGTCACTCGGCGGTTTTCCTTCACTACGGCTTCCAACTGCTGCAATGTTCTGTGGAGGCACAACTCGTGCCTGACCTGGACGAGGAGCATCTTCCACTAAAGTCACACCATTAGCGAAGTTCGTACTCCATTCTTAGACTTGCTGCTGTGATAAACATGCGTCACCGTACTGAACCTTCATTCTTCGATGAGTTTCAATAGGTTTCACACCTTCACTACGCAAAAACCGAATAACAAAACGCTGTTCTTCCCTGGTGCAAGTCGCAAGTGGGGCGGCCATCTTTATACTGATATTGGGACGGTATGTGTGCACCTGCACTATTCTGCCACCTACAGGCCATTCTGCAAGCTGTTTGTGGCACGCTTACCAACTTACAGGATAGCGGCGCGAAATTTAGATTTTTTATTACAAATTTAAGTCTTTCATTTGACTCACCCTCGTATTTAAATGTACAGTGTGACAATTATTTAACTATACGAAGAAAACGTAAAGTAGTTCCGAACTACGGCGTGCACGCTTTATTCAGCATCACTACAGATATTCGGATTTAGTTTATGACAGTTCGCTATGCGTGCCATCAGTGACGATAATGTGGCGCAGAACGAATAGCGAAATTCTGCACGACCCTCTGAAGTGTCGGAACATCGATGTCGACGATCTGAATGGCCGTTTTCAGCTCATCAGTGGTGTTAGAGTTATTGCTGTACACCTTGTCTTTAATATAGTCCCGCATGTGTTGAGATGCGGAGAATATGGCGGGGAATCGAGGCCCACGCCAGGGGCCTCTGGGTACTCCAAAGTGCTCCTCCCCGTCGTCAAAAACTCTCCTGCTTCGATGTGGTCGAGCTCCGTCTTGCTCCAACCACATCCTGTCGAAATCAGAGTCACTTTGGATAATCGGGATGAAATCATCTTGCAAAAAAACCTTCACGTACTCACCGTGCCATCAAGGAATATCGCACAGATCACTCCGTAATTGGGAATTGCACACCTATCAATCAAGAGACATCTCGGTCGCGAAATACGCATTCTCAGTCCCCAAATGCGTCAATTTTGCTTACTGACGAACGCATCCAAATGAACGTGGCCGACAATAATGGCCGTGAGCGCTATGGGACTTAGAACTACCTAAACCTAACTAACCTGAGGACACCACACACATGCACGCCCGAGGCAGGATTCGACCCTGCTACTGCAGTGGTCGCGAGCTGCCTGACTGTAGCGCCTAGAACCGCTCGGCCACTGCGGCCGGCCGGTCGACAATAAGGTGCGTGCTGCTCCGCATGCTAATTCCCTTGATGCACCGCGGCCAAACGTGCAGTTTGAACGTCCTCACCCAAACCTTTCAAAAATTATGACGATTTTATTTCATATAGTTCAATAATTGTCACTCTATATATGTACAAACAGAACGATATTCACTGCTAACCGATCAATCGCTGTATTGGCATATAACTTGCTTCTTTCGTTTAGGCTGGTCGAACATCGCGTGACATTTCAATTAGCACTTGACACAGCCTAAAGAGCCGTAATTATGATTGTGTGCAATAGAACAACAGTAATTTAGAGTTTAATGGTGGAAATTTTTTTCGAAACGGTTGCGTATGTACCGCGAGTCCGCGATTGTAATGGCGGACCCGTGTGCTCGCTCTCCTTTTTGAGCGAGACGGGTCGACTTCTACCTGACAACAGACTCGGGTGAGAACTGTGGGCGGAGACGTAAAGAGTCCACAGGCACACGGAGACGAGTTTAAAGCGAGTATCCGAAGCTCGTTTCTCATTTCTAGTGGTCGACAAGGGAAGAGCCAGACTAAGGGCCGGCCGGCGTGGCCGTGCTGTTCTAGGCGCTTCAGTCTGGAACCGCACGACCGCTACGGTCGCAGGTTCGAATCCTGCCTCGGGCATGGATGCGTGTGATGTCCTTAGTTTAGTTAGGTTGAGGTAGTTCTAAGTTCTAGGGAACTGATGACCTCAGCAGTTAAGTTACATAGTGCTGAGAGCCACCACAGGAATCCTAACGACGTACGATTCTCGCCCGAGAGACGCCGTTTATAAAATCCTCGTTCTGCTAATTCTTGAGTAGTGCGCGGCTGTGATTCAGATCAACGGAAGGGACAGGAAAAGCTCCTCGCGAGTCGTGTGGGTTTGCTTAACCGAGGGAGGAGCACCACAGAACGCTGGTGTTGGGCGCCACGGGACACCTGACCACTGTGGGCAGTCTTACTCGTCAAACTGTGATAGCTCAGGTTCCGATAGATGAAAAAAAAAAAAAAACCTTCCTGCAGCGTCGCGTCTCGCGAAACGGCGACTTCGGGTGGCGGGGTTAGTAGCGGCTCGTCGTACACCGTCCGCCCATACCGCACGTGTTGACTTGCGGAACGCAGACACCATTGTGCCGCCAACGGTAGCTCGTCCGCGGGGGTGCTAAGTCTGTAGCTGCTACGGTATGTAGAGCGGGGAAAGCCTTGGGCTAATGCAGCCGCTGGCTGGAATGCACTCGCGGTCGCCCGCGCCACCAGATGGAGGGCGGTCGCAGCAGGAACTGCACACACCTTCCCGTTGTGCACCAGATCACGTGGCGTAATTTCCGGAATGTCGTTACGAGGGGCAATCGAGTAACTCTCTGCCTGACTAAAACACATTTTACTTTTCAACACTCTCAGCTTTTTTCTTTTCCAGCATGTGGAAGATGGTGGGGCAGACTTCGAAAGTGCAGTAAATACTTGAAATCAAGTAATAGCACCAGTTGTACTTTACATGATCGAAAACGGACGATAATGTAAAGTGTATCTTGAAAATCATGTGAACAGCCTTCTGATGATGAACTTGCCAGTTCGAAACCGGTAACGGCGCTATTTACCTAAATAAATAACAGTATCAATAGTGCATGGTTGCTGTTTTCTTCTTTGTAAGAATTAACCTACATTAACTGTACACAGCTACGGTCTCACCACGTCAATCTTAGACAAAATATCATTAGTCTAAGATCGTACTTAAGCAATAAATTTAATCCAACTATATTCCAAGTTTTCAATATCTTCAGTAGGACAACAAAATAAATTCATGACTTGATGTGAATCTTCGTCCATACCGCCATTAGTTAGGGTCTGGGAAGAAAAAACAAGTGTGACGAATGGAACCGTTGTTACAGCTCTTGGAAGCGACGCAACGATCCGGGACGTAAATGACTATGCGTCCGTCACCACGGAAAGCAACTTCCTTGCCTGCAAAGACGTAGACGATTTGCTTGGAGAGAAACCTTTAATTTGTCCAGAGATGGAAGTGCAATAATCCCCCGTCATCGTTCTGCCCTGGTGATGGTAGTCGCGGCACACATTTTCAGCTGTCGCCATTGATGTATATCAGCAACACCTGTCGGCAGCGAAGGGTTCCGATTTAATTATCATTTCATTCTAGAGAAGCTGCACGGTCATCAATGGTATCTGTTCTTTCGGGAACAGATACCATCTTCATAAAATGAATGATGTTTGTCACACAGAACCGTTTGTGACAGAAGTGGCAGCTATTGCTGAACTCTCGTAAGAACGCTGTCTGATGGTTTTAAAAATACGGAGGTGCGTCTGTTGAACGATCTATCAACCTCATTTATCTTTAAGACTCGACATCTCTGTACAGTCATCGGCGTTCGGCCATTCTGATTTAGATTTTCCGTGATTTTCCTAAATAGGTTCAGGCAAATGCCGGGATGGTTCCTCTGATAGAGCACGGCCGATTTCGTTTTAAATTCTTCCCTCATCCGAGCTTGTGCTACGACCCTAATGACTTCGTTGTCGACGGGACGGTAAACACTAATCTCCTCCTCCTCTCTGTATAGTCGGCATTTGAAGCCTGACAGCTCTAAAGACTACGAAGGTACGGAACAGCGAGGGAAAATTACCGTGTAGCAGACCTTTATGACCAGCAGACACACCAGTCATAAACGGGGATTTATTTGGCAAAAAGCTAAGCGTTTGCTGGAGACAATACAGGTTGACACGTACAGTAGTTACAAAGCGAGGTTACACCAAACACAAGTTGTCGCGTTGTCGCATCCTTCCATTATTCGTCATGCAGGTGCAAATGGGGAGTCCCCGCAAAGTGATGTACGGAGCAGCAGGCGCGCTTCACAGGGCGACGTGTGGCAGCACCACGTAGTGTCCGTGTTTCCGCACTGCAGTAGTCCAGCACCGAAAGCCAGAGCGAGCGCACTGTCCTGACATTTGCCACCAGCTGTTCCGTTCTCTTGTATTTTAATCGCTTCTGCGAGAACCCTCATTTGTGCTTGCTACACGAATAAGGGGAGAACCTACGACAACGCGACAACTTGTGTTTTAGGAAGCGTCGCTCTTGTGAAGCTGATGGTCATTATGTCACGGAGTTGTTTATTCAGCGGTTACGTTTCTGTACTCTTTCGACTGATTTACCTTCAAATGCGGACTGTACACAGGAGTTTTACACGTCCGTGTTTTACATGTCGTTGTTTTGGCCGTTTGCCTGCACTATAAGATGCGTCTGCAAAGTTGGGTTAGTGATGTCAGAAAATAAAGGACACAAGAGTTACAAACAAAACACAGTTACTGCCCTTAAAAATATTCAGCATTAGCTCCAACACACTTCTGACAGGGGTCGTACAGCTGTTGGCAACTGTCAGCAAACGCTTCGCTTGGACTCAGTCCGAGCGCCGGGGTGACGCGTTGCTGGATTCCAGCAACGTACCGCGTGCTCAACTTCCTCGTTCTTCGCAGCGTGACTTTTCTGCAGCACCTTCATTATCCCACAGATCTGGCGTCTCGAAATCGTCCTGAGAGGCCTGCGCTTCGCAAATGGGTGCGACCACGCTGCTTCGAGCGACTACAGTAGAATCGTTTGCCGCGCGGGATTAGCCGAGAGGTCTGGAGCGCTGCAGTCATGGACTGTGCAGCTGGTCCCGGCGGAGGTTCGAGTCCTCCCTCGGGCATGGGTGTGTGTGTTTATCCTTAGGATAATTTGGGTTAAGTAGTGTGTAAGCTTAGGGACTGATGACCTTAGCAGTTAAGTCCCATAAGATTTCACACACACACACACACACACACACACACACACACACACAGTAGAATCGTTTGGTGACAGTTTGCAACAACTTTACGGCCGCTGTCAGAAGTGTCTTGTTGCTGCTGGTCATTACTTTTAAGACCAGTAAAGGTATTTCTCTTGTAGCTCCAATTTCCTTTATTTTTTGAATTTATCTCCCGAACCTGATATTTCTCTTCCCAGCGCAATGAGGAGTTGCGCTTACAGCTCTGAACGTCGCGGCAGGGGATCAAAGCGGTTGTGTGTAAAGTGTGTGTTCATGTTGAGCATAGATGCCCGCATTGTCTGTGAAAGCCCACGAAGCATCAGCAGCGCTCACTGGAAGCCGTGCCCGCCGACCACATGTCAGACACGAGGATAACCGACGTGTCAGGCGGACCGCGTGTCCAAGAAAGCGGTGTCAGCGACACGCGTTCCTCGTCACGTGTGGCTGTGGCTGGTCGTACCGCAACGTCGCACGCCAATTCCAAATACCGTACCTCGCCAGTACATACATACGAGAGGCGTTCAATAAGGAGTGCAACACATTCTTTCCCCTGAAAGCAGGTTGAAGTTTTTCAGAGTTCCAATACACCATATTATTCCTCAATCTTTTGGCTACAAAATGCTGGTTTTCAGCATAGTCTCAAGTCAGTGGGACGGCCTTACGCCGCCTTACTAGGAGTGTTTGTATGCTTGCGTAGTACCACTGTGCTGGCCGACGTCGGAGCCAGCGTCTTGCTGTGTGGATAACCTCTCCATCATCCACGTACTGCTTCTCGCGGAATGCGTCCTTCATTGGGCCAGACACGTGGGAATTGGAAGATCGGTGATCCGGGCTATAGGGTGCATGAGGAAGACCATTCCAATGAAGTTTTGTCAGCTGTCGGGTGTGCAGTCTTGTGTGAATTCATGAGTGGTCATGGAGAAGGAGAAGTTTGTTTCCATTTTTGTGGCGACGAACACGCAGAAGTGGTTTCTTCAATTTCCTGATGGTAGCACAATATAGTTCCGAATTGATCGTCACACCAAGAAGGAGATCATCAAACAGATTAAACCCTGCAGAGTCCCAGAAGACCGTCCCATGACCTTACCGGTTGAGAGTGCGGCTCTGAATTTTTTCTTCGGAGCAGAGATGGTGTGGCGCCACTCCACGGATTGCCGTGTTATTTCGAGAAATAGCTGTGATTATCAGCCTAGTAGCGTGCAGGCACTTCCTTCGTTGTTCTTTGTGGTCTTCTGTTAGGCGGCGAGGAACCCTGCGGGCAAACACCTTTGAATACCCCAACTGGTGGACGAGTGTGTCGGCATCCACCAACAGAGACGTCCAGTTGAGCAGCGAGGTGTCTGTGATCTGTCCATCACCTCGAGTGACAGTGTCCGCACGTTCCAACACTGCAGGAGTCACAGCTGTGTGCGGCCTGCCGGCGCACGGGAGATCGGATCGGGCTGCGCGACCTTGTTGCGACAATGTCAGACGCGTCGCCCAACGATTCACCGCGCTTTTGTTCACTGCCAGATCTCCGTAGGAATTCTGCAAGCGTCTACGAATATCTATGACGCTCTGGTTTTCGGCCAAAAGAAACTAAATGACGCCTCTCTGCTTGGAACACACCATCTTTACAGACGCCATTTTGAATCCAACGAATAGCGTCGCCACCTATCGGAACTTCCTATAGGGACTGGAGCGGGAATATTCCACCGAAATTGACAGAGAAAAAAATGTTACATTAGTTATTGAACGCTACTCGTATATACGTAGAAACTCTGAATTCAGATTATGAAGACAGCGAGATGAAGTGCGGCCGCCGTGTAACCCTCCGCCAGAGGGCGTCATTTGGATGTTCGTGAGGTCACCATAACATACCACAGCACATCTTCCGACCTTTGTCAGCTTTCGAGGCCCTGAGACTGCTGCTTCTCACCTTCATTTCTGGGGATTAAAGGGACACAGCTTTCAAAGTGCACAAAAACGCCTTAGTAATAATATCTGTAAGTAGTAGTCCAGCTCGTTGGAAAGAACTGTTTAAAATACCGGGTATAGTTTATGTACCAGCTGAGTACGTCTACCAGTTTGTTGCGGATACGAAGGAGAACTTATCTATTCCACTAATAGTTCTATAAGTAATCATGGAACAACAGTCAGTTTGCAATCAAACGAAAAACTCAAAATAATGATTTCTGGCAATCAATAAATTTATTTGGAAAATTGCCGAAGGAAATACAAAGGTTAGTAAGATACATCTGTTTAAAATATCAGCCAAAACATAGTTCATAAGTAATGCGTACTTTACAATTAAGGACTAATGAGGAGGGATAATTAGAACACTCTGTCAGATTACTGAGCAGAATCACAATGCTTTTCGAAGGAAATCGTGTGGCAAGATCTATAGCGCGGGATAGTGATGACTTGTCATCCTCCTGTCGTCAACATCTCATTGATCGTAGGGGGGAGTGGGTAGGGGATCGTTATTCAGTTACCCAGACGGTATGAAGGGAGGCATAGATGTGCATTGGGGCGTAGTCGCGTGTGTACCAGCCTGGAGTCAGCTTTGCGAACAGACTGGAGGCACTGCGAGGCGAATAGTAGCGTGTTCACGGTCTAGAAGTCGCCATCGGGTGTCCTCAGTGGAACCATGCATGAATGTGTTTTATATCATCTCGTACAAACTGTGTGTAACCAAAAGAACACTGTACAATAGGCAGCAAGCGGATGAGGCACTGAGGTGTTACGACACCTCACTCACATTTGGGTGGCTGCAGACTGCCGTGTCTGGCCATCGTGATTTGCGTTTCTCACGGCTTTTCTAAATAAAGCCAGGAAAATGGTGGAATAGGGCCATCGCCAAGGCCGTGGGAGACTACGTGCCCTATCTTCATAAAAACATTCTTGTGTTTTCTATGTGTAATTGGAGCTAGGGATACGGAGAGCCAATATTTCTTCCTGTAAAACGGGGCCCTTTATTTCTAAAGGTAAGAAGATAACATTAACGCACAATTTTCTGCGCCAGGTGCTCTACATCAACTATCGCGTGCTAACAAAAAGGAAATGCATTCTCGTAATAGTGTGTCGCAGTTACGCTGACTTGTAGTTGTCACGTTCAGTATCTCGGACAGTCTATCATACTTGCATGGTTGGAGTGGTGCCTTCGACAATCCATTTCTTTCGTCCATTTTGTGCGACATTTTTTCCTTTTGAAAAATGTGAGTACATATCGTATACACCTCTGGAGACTGCTGCAGTTTTCTTGTTACTGCTATCCTTACTGTGGGTGTGGTGTCCCAGCTGCTAGAGCACTAGAGTGCGGCCGTACGGGGTTATGGGTTGAGTTCCGGGTAGGGCTGGGGATTTTTGATGGCTCCAGGGCGGCCCTGATCCGCTCACCGCACGCCTCACGAGTGAGTACAGGGAGGGAGACGTTTCCCGGGGTAAAAGGCGACCAAACGCGACACCTCCTCCCTCCTAGTGCGCCTTGCTACTGGCAGGACAACAGCCAGGTCGGCGGCTGACGCCACAGGCTTGTTTCTACTGCCCGTACTGACTTCTCCTCCACGATATAAGCGAGTTTCACAAACCAAGACACATTGTGCTACAGCTTTCTAAACGCCAGATAACGCCTTGTTGTACAGCGCACTTCCGCCGGGAGACAGGTGCAGCTTCTGTAATCCATCGCCTGTGGCCTCTGACCTGTCGAGCAGGCACCGCAGTCCCGGGTGCGCGGATAAATGACGGAAACCCGCCGACGTACTGCACACACGAGCGGTGCCGCCCTCTCAGCAGATCTGAGGCTAGATCCGACGGGCGGGACCCGGACTTCGTAACGGTGGGAAACGACGGACCTGGCGCAGGCGCACAGGCAGTCGCGGCCTACCTCGGAAATCCGCTCGTGTGTGGCCGTGGACTCGCAGCGGCGTCCACCTGCTCCCTACACTAGCGCTGTTCATAAAATATACAAGTATCGATATTTTTCCATAAAGTATCGATATACAGGGTATTGCAAATACGTAATGCAAAACTTTCAGGAAACATTCCTCACACACAAAGAAAGAAAATATGTTATGTGGACATGTGTCCGGAAACGCTTAGTTTCCATGTTAGAGCTCATTTTATTACTTCTCTTCAAATCACATTAATCATGGAATGGAAACACACAGCAACAGAACGTATCAACGTGACTTCAAACACTTTGTTACAGGAAATGTTCAAAATGTCCTCCTTTAGCGAGGATACATGCATCCACCCTCCGTCGCATGGAATCCCTGATACGTTGATGCTGCCCTGGAGAATGGCGTATTGTATCACAGCCGTCCACAATACGAGCACGAAGAATCTCTACATTTGGTACCGCGGTTGCGTAGACGAGAGCTTTCAAATGCCCCCATAAATGAAAGTCAAGAGGGTTGAGGTCAGGAGAACGTGGAGGCCATGGAATTGGTACGCCTCTACCAATCCATCGATCACCGAATCTGTTGTCGAGAAGTGTACGAACACTTCGAGTGAAATGTGCAGGAGCTCCATCGTGCATGAACCACATGTTGTGTCTTACTTGTAAAGGCACATGTTCTAGCAGCACAGGTAGAGTATCCCATATTAAACCATGGCGGTGAATCGAGAAAGTACAGTACATACTGACGAAACTAAAATGAGCTCTAACATGGAAATTAAGCGTTTCCGGACACATGTTCACATAACATCTTTTCTTTATTTGTGTGTGAGGATTCTTTCCTGAAAGTTTGGCAGTATCTTTTTGTAACACCCTGTATATAGGGGATACATAGGGGAGTAGTGAACTTAAATCACTTAATAAAAGCAAGTTTTCTGGTCCAGACTATATACCAATTAGGTTCCTTTCGGAGTATGCTGATGCATTAGCTCCGTACTTAACAATGATATACAACCGCTCGCTCGACGAAAGATCCGTACCCAAAGACTGGAAAGTTGCACAGGTCACACCAATATTCAAGAAAGGTAGCAGGAGTAATCCACTAAATTACAGGCCCATATCATTAACGTCGATATGCAGCAGGATTTTGGAACATATATTGTTTCGAGTATTATGAATTACCTCGAAGGAAACGGTCTATTGACACACAGTCAACATGGGTTAGGAAACATCGTTCCTGTGAAACACAACTAGATCTTTATTCACATGAAGTGTTGAGTGTTATTGGCAAGGGATTTCAGATCGATTCCGTATTTCTGGATTTCTGTAAGGCTTTTGACACTGTACCACACAAGCGACTTGTAGTGAAATTGCGTGCTTTTGGCATATCGTCTCAGTTATGTGACTGGATTTGTGATTTCCTGTCACAGTTCGTAGTAATTGACGCAAAGTCATCAAGTAAAACAGAAATGATTTCTGCCGTTCCCCAAGGTAGTGTTATAGGCCCTTTGCTGTTCGTTATCCATATAAACGATTTGGAAGACAATCTGAGCAGCCGTCTTCGGTTGTTTGCAGATGACCTGTCGTTTATCGAGTAATAAAGTCATCAGAAGATCGAAACAAACTGCAAAACGATTTAGAAAAAATATACGAATGGTGCGAAAAGTGGCAGTTGACCCTAAATAACGAAAAGTGTGAGGTCATCCACATCAGTGCTCAAAGGAACTCGTTAAACTTCGGTTACACGATAAATCAGTCTAATCTGAAAGCCGTAAATTCAACTAAATACCTAGGTATTACAATTACGAACAACTTAAATTGGAAGGAACACATAGAAAATGTTGTGGGGAAGGCTAACGAAAGACTGCGTTTTATTGTCAGGACACTTAGAAAATGAAACAGACCTACTAAGGAGACTGCCTACACCACGCTTGTCCGTCCACTTTTAGAATACTGCTGCGTGGTGTGGGATCCTTACCAGACAGAACTGACGGAGTACATCGAAAAAGTTCAAAGAAAGACAGCAGGTTTTGTATTATCGCGATATATGGGACAGAGTGTCACAGAAATGATACAGGGTTTGGGCTGGACATCATTAAAAGAAAGGCGTTTTTCGTTGCGACGGAATCTTGTCACGAAATGCGAAAATATTTTGTTGACACCGACATACATAGGGAGAAACGATCACCACGATAAAATAAGGGAAATCAGAGGTCGTACGGAAAGATATAGGTGTTCATTCTTTCTGCGCGCTATACGAGATTGCAATAATGGATAATTGTGAAGGTGGTTCGATGAACCCTCTGCCAGGCACTTAAATGTGATTTTCAGAGTATCCATGTAGATGTCGATGTAGATTTTATATGCCGACATTTCGATCTGAAAAGAGTAATACCGGCTGTCGATATTTTAATTTTATATTATACTTTATTCACAATTTTCGGTAAATATTTGAAGTTGTTCTTTTGAAAATGTAGCTGAATACAATTTTACTTTCACTGTGTGAAGGGGTCGCTATTTTTTGAGCTTTCATTACGTTCACTCTTTCTCTTTGACTGTTGGGAGCAAGTATAGATGGCACAAAAGTAGTAGTCCGATGGCGGTGTGTGTTGAATAACAAGATATCCGATGTGAAGAAACAGAACAGCGTCTTAACGCCGCTAATATGCTGTTTCTTTACATTGTCATTTTTCAAAAACATCTGTTGAAAATGTGCGGTGTTTGCGGAGACGTTTGAGGTGGCACCGAAGGATTAAGTGCTCTGTGCTACCAACAAAAAACTGCTACGTTTGACTTCACCAAGCAATTTTGACACTACAGCAGCTAGGTCGCTGGCGTTGGCAGAAACGAATAAATAAATAAATAAATAAAATAAAAAAACCTGTAAGTCGACACGAAATGTTCCGGACAAATCAGATATGTGACGAAACCGAACAACGGGCTCATCGGACACCTTTTATTGTGACATTAACATGTAATTAGCATTGTTAGCAAAGTGATTATCGCAAGCGTAAACGTGCATCGTTCCCCTTTCAATTCTTGTTCTAAGTGGGATAGGCCGGCAGCTAGCGTGTTGATGTACAGAATAGCTAATAGTAAATCAGTACTTAAACATGCAGCTCTAAAACCGCAGTTCACTTATAACGTGCAGTCGATAGTTTTAAGGGCCAGCACGACGATGTTTCTCCGTCACTATATCGATACCTTTTCTGATATATCGATTGCCGATAATGATATCTTTTTAAATATCCATTTATTTCAAATATATTTAACATATTTCACACATATTTGTACACATCTTTCAAATGTATCTCTAACATATTCGCCCTGTATTTTTGTTTTCATGCTGCTCTCTTTGTAATGACCGATAAACTTTTTTTCTTCCATCATGTTGTAGGGGGTGTGAGAGAAAAAAAGTCTTGTAAGGCTTTAAAATTATATTTTAAGTTTGTTGCAAGTCACTAAGGTTCTCATTGTCAAACACTGGGTGAATGTAATCTGGATATTTGTGTGTCGTGAACTTCTTTTTCGCCCCCACCCTTTAAGAAGTATGCGGCTCTCACCCCCACGGTGGTTTTTCCGAGGCAGTTTAGTGGTATGTGCACGATGTTTGGTTGAAATCGGTCCATTGGCTTAGGAGGAGATGTGGAACTTACTTACATACACACATTGAGCCGACAAAAGTCGTCGACTACCTCGTAACATCGTGTCGGACGTCCTTATGCCGGCGTCGTGCAGCAGCTCAACGTGGCGTGGACTCAACAAATCGTTGGAAGTCCCCTGTAGAGATATTGAGCCCTGCTGCCTCTATAACCGTCCACAGTTGCGAAAGTGTTACCGGTGCAAGATTTTGTGCACGGACCAGCCTGTCAATTACGTCCTATAAATGTTCGATGGTTTCCATGTCAGGTGATCTGGGTGGCCAAATAATTCTCGCCAACTGTCCAGAATGTTCTTCAAAATTAAGTCCCATAGTGCTCAGAGCCATTTGAACCATTTTATTTCTTTGTTTGATATATAAATTCACGAATGTTTATATAGCAGGAATCAATATGTAATAAAATAAATTATTTAAAATATTTTTTGTAGATAAGGCACTTGGTGTGAAACTTAATAGCTTGAGAATAGTTATGATAATAATGTGCAAAAAGAATGTCAATGTTATCCACTTAAATAAGGACCTGCGCCGATCTAATTTATTACATTTTTTTAATTTTATCATGAGCCTTTAGCTTACTCCATACAACTAAGTCATTCATACCTTAAATGTTCAGGAATTGATACGTCAATACGGTTAGACTGTTTCACCACATAAACAAACACAAGCCACCCTACAGGTAGAGCTATGCAGTATAATGATACTACACTTTAGTGCAGTGCATTGTGTTGTGATCTATTGGTCTGAAACACGAACACCAACAGCAACAGTGAATGTGTGCAAGACAATGGAAAGTATGACATCCTGCGCTGGTAACGGAGCCGTGTCAGAGGTCGGCAATGAATGACAAAGGTTAACGAACTGCTGCAAAATAATTGTAGCATTTCCGTGCAGTATGGGGCACAGAAAGCATAGGTCACATGCGTCCTCTTCTTCCCCATGAGACCAGAAAGGTTTTTTTATGATGTACAGGACATAAAGTTGTCTACAGAAACATTCATTGCTAAGTTTGAATCTGGAAGAGGAAGTGTCTAGTCACTGAATGTGTAGAGTCTGGAACCGACGGGTGAATTTTTGCGTACACCTAGCCGTTGTGTGTTATCGATTCCTCCTATTCCCACTGTCAGCCTGTAGCTTATCATTTCCTAAAACACCTGCGTGTGTTACCTCTGTTCGCTGTCGTCATCTCGGATAATTTTCAGCTGCATGGGAAAGGAATTTTTTGTTCGCCTCGAAGATGATGGGCCGGTCCTTTCCTAAAGGTCTGTGGTCAGAGTAGGGACTGGGCCGTTCCCAAGGGCGAGCGGTTTCTTGCAAAGCCCAGGCCAGTGTCAGCACTGTGATGGCTTCTATCAGGGGGAACTGGATATGAATTCCGTTCCTGAGGCTGACTGACAAAAAGGCCAGCATATTAAACAATTTCTTGGAGCGATTTGCTGACTGCGAAATGGAAGTGGTCATTGGGTTGATCTGGGGAGTCGTGGTCAGTCTGGGGCGGAGTTTGTCTTAAAGTGGCTGTTATTTCGGAAGTCTGCAGGTAGTGATCATTCGTTATCAGTGAGATTACTTTTTCAGTATGGAAAACCTACAAAGAATTCAGAAGTTAATTTCGTGCATGGGCGTGGAATTATGCTTAGGCATCTTCCTCTTTTTCTCAGTAATGAGTGTACACCTGTTCGATAAAACAGATCCGAGAACAGAGGGTGGAGCCATTAGCTAGCTGGAGGGGGCGTTGCGTGAGAGCAACAGAATGGCAAGGGTTGATTGAT
This sequence comes from Schistocerca gregaria, assembly GCF_023897955.1. Classification (NCBI taxonomy): domain Eukaryota; kingdom Metazoa; phylum Arthropoda; class Insecta; order Orthoptera; family Acrididae; genus Schistocerca; species Schistocerca gregaria. Next base: position 75,047,623 of record NC_064927.1, on the reverse strand, counting down.
ACCAGTACCTTTCATTTGTTCCTGTGCAGATTTGAGCGTGGTGGTTTTGTGTTTCCAATGACGAATGAAAAATCGCCATGTTTTTCTTGTTCCTGTGGTAGTGGTCATCCCGACATTAGACACCTCGAGGACACACCCACCCACTGCCGTCAGCGCCGTGATGAGCCCCGCCCACCTCGTAGCTTTGTTGCCGCACGTACACTGTTTAACAGAGCAGTGGGTGAGCGCCAGCGTCAGCTCAATGTTCTGTGATTCCATGCATATCGTGTGTTCGCATGTGGTTTCAGTTTTCTGTGGAACGGTGCATTCATGTGTGTTTCTTAGTCACAGAAATTCAGGAGCAATTGCCTGCGTGTAATTCTAGTCTGGTCAACGTGCGTAAAAGACGAAAAGCCAGTAACAGCGGAAGACTCTCTAGAAGTGAGCACGTATTTTGATTCTCCGAGAAAGCGCTATAGTAAACGATAAAAGAAATTACGAAATCAGACGATTTTGACAAAAAGTTAGTGCATAGAACTGTACTTCAGAACTGCGACTGAGGAGAGTATCCTCTGGCTAGAAAAATACAGTTACCTCACTATTGTCGCTGAGATCTTGAAAGGGTCCTGTAGCCACCTTTCATTAGTCCGGTAGCCCATTTTCACTACCATTTCTCTTTCTTTTCCTTGTTTCTCTTTCTCATAATTCTCATTGTGGTGTGACTGAATGAATGTGGTTGTGTGTCACGTTGCTAGACGGTGGCGTAGTCTGCTGCAGAAAGTCTGCGATAGTCGTACAGATTCAGCAGCAGTTGTACAGAATAGACAACTCTCGTAGTGGTCAAGTAGGCTAAGAAGTTTGCGCTACTTGTGAGAAATCCACCTGCGTTAGGTTGGTGGCGGAAATAACATCTTTGGGTCTTCAGGGCCACGTGGAGCGTGTAAGAGGCTGGAGAAGAAAAAGGGAGGCAGTCTGCCGCCGGTACGGGAAGCGTCCACAGCTGTGCTCCAGTCGAAGAAGGGAGAGTTAGACTGACCGCGAGCGGAGAGCTGTTAGCTTTTGGTCTCGCTTTTCAACTCTGAAAGAGTCGCAGCAAGGAATGCAAAACTTTTGTAAATTTTTCTTTTAGTAAATTTCTATAGCAGACTTGGATCCACCGGAAGATCGCGATACAAAGGTGTCGATAAGAATTGAGCACTCGCTTCTGTATGAATGTGTGTGTGTTTGCCTGCAGCTGTGCCTGTATAAGCTTTCATTTTTCTAAATATTTATAGCTTTGCCTTCTCGTAATTTTTCCTTGCTTTATGTATCTTTCGTCTGTGGGAAGCCGACCATGTGGTTGAGCATTAGAGTTTGTTGGGCTACGATCATCACTAACTGTCCGATCTCATGTTTGCTTTAAAGAATATTAACTGTTCATGATTGTGTGATATAACATTGTTGCAACTTGGCCACGATACCTAGAAACTGCGTCTCCACAAACCACGTGGGCACGCGGGTGTATTGCGAAACGTGTACCGTTTGACGAGTTATTGCGATCAGTTATCAGGCAACAGCAGTTGTATGAATGATTCACACCAATGATTTTAGGTGTAGATCACAACGGTGAATGTATCGATGCTTTTCTTTAATGTTTTAGGAATTAATGTTATCAGGAATTGTGTACATACCTCACATCCATATCTTAGGAATAAATGATTTTATCTACAATTTTCTCTTGTGTTCCGAGGTTACGTTTTTTGCACCTAAGCCACTCACCTCGTAGCTTTCCAGTTAGCACATCCAGCGCCTTTCCTTACGCACAGATCCAGTGATTAGTTTCCCCGTTTATTTTAAAACAAATGCTTTAGATTAAGTTTTATTTTCAGGTGTGTTGCTGGTAGCTGATCTTCTGCACAGTGTCCATGCATTTTTTATTTTATTTTAAATGTTTGACTCTCGTGAACAGTGCACGGGCAATACTATTAATTACATCGCTTCCTCTATGAGCGATATCACGACGTATGCATTTTTATGAGTTTTTGGTCTGTGATCAAATTAATTTATTTTCCGACGCGGCCAAACCTTTAATTAGTTGTATGGTTAGAGTCGGTGGCGACCCTAAGCTTAACGTAATAACCCGTAGAAACAGGTTAGTTACAATCTCCGTTCTTTGTCTTTTCCACTCAGAAACTATAAAGTTGTTACTAGAACGCAGGGAGATTTCAGCAGCAAGAACGAAGTTTTGTGTACAATACACTTACAGTATAGTGTACTGTGCTAAACTTGTTTCACCAAACCATATGCAAGAACATATTTTGCTCGATTTCAATGGAAATATCGGCCTGAAAGTACCTGCGGTTACTTTTGTACAACTTGTGCCGGCGATTTGCGTGATGGGTGCAATGACGGAGAGCCAGTAAGAGTGGTAAATAAAAATTTTCGGGAGATAGGGAGGGATATTCTCGGTCGTATTAAGGCGAGCGGCCGGAACTGAAATCCTGACTGCGGCACACAACGCCCGCGCGCCGAGTCTCTCCTACATAAAATACGTACATACGTCACACGATATAGTAATGATGTCTCACATGATACCAAAATTAATTTCGTAGTTCAAAACGTTTCAGATGGCTCTGAGCACTATGGAACTTAACATCGATGGTCATCAGACCCCTAGAACTTAGAACTACTTAAACCTAACTAACCTAAGAACATCACACAACACCCAGCCATCACGAGGCAGAGAAAATCCGTGACCACGACGGGAATCGAACCAGGGAACCCGGGCGTGGGAAGCGCGAACGCTACCGCACGACCACGAGATGCGGGCTATTTCGTTGTCATTATATAACTTTGCGGCTGGAAGTTTCTACAGGACCCAACAAACCCAAATTCATGGGCGACGACACTTCTCGTTACACAGGCGGAACAGTTTCACACCTTTTACGATATTCTATTTTTCCTGTCTGAAAACTTTTTCTTTTCACGGTGAAATATGTATCAAACGCATCTATACACTTTGATAATGTTTGTATATTATTTTCAGTCGAAATATGTCAGTGACTTTGTTTTTTTTTTTCCACAGGTTGAAGTAAAAAAAATTTTTTTTTCTTCGGAATTTCTTGTAACATTAGTTTTAGGTCTTTCTTCATAGCAGAATGGTAAGAATTTGCTTTTAGGAAGTATTCCATTATATTCTAGACTAAAAATATATTTTTCCACAATTTTTACTAACAATTGAAATTATCACTAACTGGGAATGCTGTAGAAAGCTGAGATGATACTGAAGTGCCTATTTTCGAGGCGGCCGCTGTAACAACCAACTGGAAGGGTTTATATGAACTCTTAGCTGTGTACATGGTAGTGGGTTTATATGAACTCTTAGCTGTGTACATGGTAGTGGGTTTATATGAGCTATTAGCTGTGTACATGGTAGTGGGTTTATATGAACTCTTAGCTGTGTACATGGTAGTGGGTTTGCTACAGGCGTTTGACATTGTCACCGGAATAGTCAGTAGTTTTCCACTCTTGTGCCAATCTCTCCATCGCAGAGTAGTACTTGCACCCTATGACCTGAATTATTTGTTGATACATTTAAACCTCTGTCTTTCCTTACAGTTTTTACCCTGCACGTATTTCTGTAGTACCGTGCAACCTATGTGCTGATTTTTCCAGATCGACAAATCCTATGAAGAAGCCCCAATATTTCTTATGTCTTGCTTCCAATATCAATCGCAACATCAGAACTTCCCCTCTGGTGCCTTTACATTTTCAAAGCGAAACTGGTCGTCATCTAACAAATCGTCAGTTGTCCTTTGCAATAATCCGTATACAGGTTGATTGATTGGGTGGACACAATTTCAGTTCACTGTATTTAGTAAACTATATATTGAATTTTAATTCTACAAATTCAGTTTGATTATACATACATCGAAGTCTATAGATGTTAAATATGCCATTCTCCAGTTGCACGGATAACATGTAGACGCTAGATGACTTTATCCTTCACTCGACGACGAATGTGTTACGTTTTTGTAGGTTACTCAAATCTGTGGGATGAGATGTACCTAAACTTCATCTTTGACGAACCCCCACAAGGAAAAAATCGCTGGGTGAGTTTAGCTTTTCACAAATTGCTATGTTCGGAGAACAGTTGCCTGAAAGTTATATTGGTACAAATATATGCTAAACCTCACAAAAACCAAATGAAAATATACTACTTTGCATGGGCCGGCCTGTAGTTTCCCTGAGAAAACAATGCCGAAAAGCAAGTCATCAGATGAAACTTCCTGGCAGATTAAAACTGTGTGCCCGACCGAGACTCGAACTCGGGACGTTTGCCTTTCGCGGGAAAGTGCTCTACCAACTGAGCTACCGAAGCACGACTCACGCCCCCTACCCACAGCCTTACTTCTGCCAGTATCCGTCTCCTACCTTCCAAGCCTTACAGAAGCTCTCCTGCGAACCTTGCAGAACTAGCACTCCTGAAAGAAAGGATATTGCGGAGACATGGCTTAGGCACAGCCTGGGGAATGTTTCCAGAATGAGATTTTCACTCTGCAGCGGAGTGTGCGCTGATATGAAACTTCCTGGCAGATTAAAACTGTGTGCCAGTGTGCGCTGATATGAAACTTCCTGGCAGATTAAAACTGTGTTCCCGATTGAGACTTGAACTCGGGACCTTTGCCTTTCGCGGGGAAGTGCTCTACCAACTGAGCTACCGAGGCTAGTGATGGTACGTACCAGTAAGTGAAACCACCCGTGGATCTACTGCACTACTCTGCTCTCGTCTCCAACTCACGTATCGTTTCCGTGACACTCTGTTCCCTATTTCGCGATAATACGAAACGCGGTACCCTTCCTTAAAGTGCTCCGATGACCTGCGTCAATTCTATCTCATTAGGATTCCATACAGCACAGCCGTATTGTAGCAGAGGGTGGACAGGCATAATGGATATCTTGCATATTCTAAGTGTTCTGCCAATAAAGCGTAGTCCTTGGTTTGCTATCCCCACAACATATGTGATCGTCCCAATGTAAGTTGCTCGTAATAGTTATCCCTTGTATGTAGTTGAATTGGCAGCTTTTAGATTTGCATGCTTTATCGTGCAACCGAAATTTCACGGAGACTGGGCGAAAACATTCATATGCGTCACGTAACTGGCAGAAACGTGGTTCAGTCGGTTATCTCACATGATGATGATTTACGGTGGAGGGCGCTAAACAGTTAGGTTATCAGCGGTTGTCTCACACGAAGTGGAACTACTCAGTCCTGGAGACTGACATGGCTGTGCAGTGTAGTCTCATCCTCTTGTTTCATCCGAATGAAGACCATCGACTGAACGGAAAACACAAACGACTGTTCAGTCTGTTGTTAAACGGCCCGTGATGGACAACGCCTCTCTTGCAGTACCTTTTGGCTCAGCATCCTGTGACGTAACATGATGCATCTCGCTACATCTTCTCTATTTCCTATACCAATTCAATCTCGAACGATCCCAGATTGATGATGAATTTTCAAGTATTGCTCGAACTAAAGTCTTGTAAACGAATTTCATTCATCTGATAGATTAGGGGGTTATACACTACTGGCCATTAAAATTGCTACACCACGAAGATGACGTGCTACAACGCGAAATTTAACCGACAGGAAGAATATGCTGTGATGTGCAAATGATTAGCTTTTCAGAACATTCACACAAGGTTGGCGCCGTTGGCGACACCTACAACGTGCTGACATTACGAAAGTTTCCAACCGATTTCTCATACACAAACAGCAGTTGACCGGCGTTGCCTGGTGAACGTCGTTGCGATGCCTCGTGTAAGGAGGAAACATGCGTACCATCACGTTCCCGACTTTGATAAAGACCGGATTGTAGCCTATCGCGATTGCGGTTTATCGTATTGCAACACTGCTGCTCGCGTTGGTCGAGATCCAATGACTGTTAGGAGAATATGGAATAGGTGGGTTCAGGAGGGTAATACGGAACGCCGTGCTGGATCCTAACGGCCTCGTATCGCTAGCAGTCGAGATGACAGGCATCTTATCCGCATGGCTGTAACGGATCGTGCAGCCACGTCTCGATTCCTGAGTCAACAGATGGGGACGTTTGCAAGTCAACAACCATCTGCACGAACAGTTCGACGACGTTTGCAGCATCACGGACTATCAGCTCGGAGACCTTGTCTGCGGTTACCTTTGTCGCTGCATCACAGACAGGAGCACCTGCGACGGCGTACTGAACGTCAAACCTGGGGCACGAATGGCAAAACGTCATTTTTTCGGATGAATCCAGGTCCTATTTACAGCATCATGATGGTCGCATCCGTGTTTGGCGACATTGCTGTGAACGCACGTTCGGAGCGCATATTCGTCATCGCCATACTGGCGTATCACCGGGCGTGATGGTATGGGGTGCCACTGGTTACACGTCTCGGTCACCTCTTGTTCGCATTGACGACACTTTGAACAGTGGACGTTACATTTCAGATGTTTTACGATCCGTGGCTCTACCCTTCATTCGATCCCTCCGAAACCCTACATTTCAGCAGGATAATGCCCGACCGCATGTTGCAGGTCCTGTACGGGCCTTTCTGGATATAGAAAATGTTCGACGGCTGCCCTGTCCAGTACATTCTCCAGATCTCTCACCGATGGAAAACGTCTGGTCAATGGTAACCGCGCAACTGGCTCGTCACAATACGCCAGCCACTACTCTTGATGAACTGCGGTATCGTGTTGAAGCTGCATGGGCAGGTGTACCTGTACACGCCATCCAAGCTCTATTTGACTCAATGCCCAGGCGTATCAAGGCCGTTATTACGGCCAGAGGTGTTCTGGGTACTGATTTCTCATCATCTATGCACCCAAATTGCGTGAAAATGTGATCACATGTCAGTTCTAGTATAATATATTTGTCCAACGAACACCCGTTTATCATCTGCATTTCTTCTGACAGTTTTAATGCCCAGTAATGTACATTGCTTCGTCGCACCCACTATCAGCGAATGAGTGTACAGGAATTGGAGGGGGGATGTGGTATTGGACACTATGTTCCCTTAGCCACACACCTCGCGCTCAGCTGAAGGTGTACGTGTGGTGCCCTGGGGGCTGAGATGTTCTGATCTCGCGTGCAGTATTGCGTTAAGCAGTGTCGTCGCAGCAGCAGGAGTTCAGGTTTCACGGCCGTCGGCAGGTTTCCTCTCCATGAGGTTTGCATGTCGCGCTTTTCTGTCGGGCTCCCATTGTGCGTGCCTGCTGACTCTGCCACTCCACTGACGGGTGCCGACTGCAGCGCCCACGACAGCTCCTTGGGCTCCCATGGCAGACGTACAGCGCGGCAGGAGGCGCACTTCCCACCGACTCGGTCATTTCACGGTCAACCATCTCACCACCCCCAGAGAGCCCACGTACTTAGAAAGAGCGTGACCGGTGACCCTGATCAGTTCAGAGATCGGGACGTCATGTTTTTACCAACGCTGTGTTTACTCCGGCTGGTTTAATGCGCGCGATTCTGTTGTGGATTGTTTCAATGCTCTGAATTCTGATTCCGTGGACTGTTATTTGTATACGGTAACATGGTGTGTCTCGTCGTTTCACAGCAAGGGTTTTGTCATTGCATTTTGTGTAATGTAACATCGATAAAATCTGCAGTTATAAAGGGTCAAAGGACGTGAAGATGAAGTAGTAGTTGAAAAGAGGGTACAATATGGTTACCCATTAGCCGCACGGTCTTAGGCGCCTTATCACGGTTTGCGCTACTGTCATGGACTGTGCAGCTGGTCACGGCGGATGTTCGAGTCCGCCCTCGGGCATGGGTGTGTGTGTGTTCTTAGGATAATTTAGGTTGTTGTTGTTGTTGTGGTCTTCAGCCCTGAAACCAAATTGGTGATTCCTTGATGCCTCAGAACCTGCCCTACCAACCGATCCCTTCTTTCGATCAAGTTGTGCCACAAACCTATCTTCTCCCCAGTCCTATTCAGTACTTCCTCATTAGTTATGCGATCTACCCATCTAATCTTCAGCATTCTTCTGTAGCACCACATTTCGAAATCTTCTATTCTCTTCTTGTCCAAACTATTTATCGTCCACGTTTCACATCCATACATGGCTACACTCCATACAAATACTTTCAGAAAAGACTTCCTGTCACTTATATCCATACTCGATGTTAACAAATTTCTCTTCCTGAGAAACGCTTTCCTTGCCATTACCAGTCTAAATTTTATATCCTCACTACTTCGACCATCATCACTTATTTTGCTCCCCAAATAGCAAAACTCCTTTACTACTCTAAATGTCTCATTTCCTAATCTAATTCCCTCAGCATCACCCGACTTAATTCGACTACATTCCATTATCTTCGTTTTGCTTTTCTTGATGTTCATCTTATATACTCCTCTCAAGACACTGTCCATTCCATTCAACTGCTCTTCCAAGTCCTCTGCTGTCTCTGACAGAATTACAATGTTATCGGCGAACCTCGAAGTTTTTATTTCTTCTCCATGAACTTTAATACCTTCTCCGAATTTTTTTTTTGTATCCTTCACTGCTTGCTCAATATACAGATTGAATAACATCGGGGAGAGGCTACAACCCTGTCTCACTCCCTTCCCAACAACTGCATCCCTTTCATGTCCCTCGACTCTTAAAACTGCCGTCTGGTTTCTGTACAAATTGTAAATAGCCTTTCGCTCCCTGTATTTTACCCCTGCCACCTTTAGAATTTGAATGAGAGTATTCCAATCAACATTGTCAAAAGCTTTCTCTAAGTCTACAATTGCTAGAAACGTAGGTTTGCCTTTCCTTAATCTTTCTTCTAAGATAAGTCTTTACGAGTCAGTACTGCCTCACGTGTTCCAATATTTCTTCGAAATCCAAACTGATCTTCCCCGAGGTCGGCTTTTACTAGGTTTTCCATTCGTCTGTAAAGAATTCGCGTTAGTATTTTGCAGCTGTGACTTATTAAACTGATAGTTCGATAATTTTCACATCTGTCAACACCTGTTTTCTTTGGGATTGGAATTATTAAATTCTTCTTGAAGTCTGAAGGTATTTCGCCTGTTTCATACATCTTGCTCACCAGATGGTACAGTTTTGTCAGGACTGGCTCTCCCAAGGCAGTCAGTAGTTCCAGTGGAATGTTGTCTACTCCGGGGGCCTTATTTCGACTCAGGTCTTTCAGTACTCTGTCAAACTCTTCACGCACTATCGTATCTCCCATTTCATCTTCATCTACATCCTCTTCCATTTCCATAATATTGTCCTCAAGTACATCGCCCTTGTATAGATCCTGTATATACTCCTTCCACCTTTCTGCTTTCCCTTCTTTGCTTAGAACTGGTTTTCCATCTGAACTCTTGATGTTCATACAAGTGGTTCTCTTATCTCCAAAGGTCTCTTTAATTTTCCTGTAGGCTGTATCTATCTTACCCCTAGTGAGATAAGTCTCTACATCCTTACATTTGTCCTCTAGCCGTCTCTGCTTAGCCATTTTGCACTTCCTGTCGATCTCATTTTTGACACGTTTGTATTCCTTTTTGCCCGCTTCATTTACTACATTTTTATATTTTCTCCTTTCATCAATTAAATTCAATATTTCTTATGTTAACCAAGGATTTCTACTAGCCCTCGTCTTTTTACCTACTTGATCCTCTGCTGCCTTCACTACTTCATCCCTCAAAGCTACCCATTCTTCTTCTACTTTGTTTCTTTCCCCCATTCCTGTCAATTGCTCCCTTATGCTCTCCCTGAAACTCTGTACAACCTCTGGTTCTTTTAGTTTATCCAGGTCTCATCTCCTTAATTTCCCACATTTTTGAAGTTTCTTCAGTTTTAATCTACTGGTCATAACCAATAGATTGTGGTCAGAGTCCACATCTGCCCCTGGAAATGTCTTACAATTTAAAACCTGGTTCCTAAATGTCTGTCTTACCATTATATAATCTATCTGAAACCTGTCAGTATCTCCAGGGTTCTTCCATGTATACAACCTTCTTTCATGATTCGTAAACCAAGCGTTAGCTATGATTAAGTTGTGGTCTGTGCAAAATTCTACCAAGCGGCTTCCTCTCATTTCTTAGCCCCAATCCATATCCACCTACTACATTTCCTTCTCTCCCTTTTCCTACACTCGAATTCCAGTCACCCATGACTATTAAATTTTCATCTCCCATCACTATCTGAATAATTTCTTTTATTTCATCATACATTTCTTCAATTACTTCGTCATCTGCAGAGCTAGTTGGCATATAAACTTGTGCTACTGTAGTAGGTATGGACTTCGTATCTATCTTGGCCACAATAATGCGTTCACTATGCTGTTTGTAGTAGCTTACCCGCATTCCTATTTCCCTCTTCATTATTAAACCTACTCCTGCATTACCCCTATTTGATTTTGTGTTTATAACCCTGTAGTCACCTGTCCAAAACTCTTGTTCCTCCTGCCACCGAACGTCACTAATTCCCACTATATCAAACTTTAACCTATCCATTTCCCTTTTTAAATTTTCTAACCTACCTGCCCGATTAAGGGATCTGACATTCCACGCTCCGATACGTAGAACACCAGTTTTCTTTCTCCTGATAACGACGTCATCCTGAGTAGTTGCCGCCTGGAGATCCGAATGGGGGACTATTTTACCTTCGGAATATTTTACCCAAGAGGTCACATCATCATTTATCCATAATGTAAAGATGCATCCCCTCGGGAAAAATTACGGCCGTAGTTTCCCCTTGCTTTCAGCCGTTGGCAGTACCAGGCAGTTTTGGTTATTGTTACAAGGCCAGATCAGTCAATCATCCAGACTGTTGCCCTTGCAACTACTGAAGTCTCATAAGATTTCACACACATTTGAACTTTTTTTAAAAATTTATTATTTATTTATTTTTTTGGAACACGGTGTGCGCGGCTGCCCCCGTCGGAGATTCGAGTCCTCCCTAGGGTATGGGTGTGTGTGTTGTCCTTAGTTTAAATTAGATTAATTGGTGAATAAGCCTAGGGAACGATCACCTCAGCAGTTTCGTCCCATAGGAACTTACCACAAATTTCCTAATTTTCTCCCCGATATTATTCTATCTGTATTGTAGCATATCTCCCATAATATTCGATCTGTACGTTGAGTAAGCATTAAAAGAAACTAAGCAGAAATTTGGAAAGAGAATTACACTTCACAGTGAAGAAATAAAACTTTGGTATTCGCCGATGACATTATAATTCTGTCCGAAACGGCAAAGGACTAGGAAGAGCGGTTGAATGAAATGCACAGTGTCTTGAAAAGTGGTTATAACATCAACATCAACGAAATTAAAACAAGGGCAGTGGAGTGTTGCTGAGTTAAATAAGGTGATGCTCACAGAATTACGTTAGCACAATAATTGACAATGGCCGAAGTAGGCGGGATATAATAAAAAGAAAAATGTGTTACATGTTAATAGATTTGTGGTTTTTCAGACACATTACGCCCTTAAAAGTCTTTTCTCATGCTGTTTGTCTCAAGTGCAGTCTTGTATGAAAGTGAAACATGGACAGTGAGTAGTTCAGACAAGAAGTAAGAGTAATTTCAGGTATTCCGGAAGGGACTATCGTAGGACCGTTACTATTCACAATATACATAAATGACCTTGTGGATAACATCAGAAGTTCACTCTGGCTTTTTGCCTGATACTGTGGTGTACCGAGAGGTTGTAACAATGGAAAATTGTACTGAAATGCAGGAAGATCTCCCACGAATTGACGCATGGTGCAGAGAATGGCAATTGTATCTCAGTGTAGACAAGTGTAATGTGCTTCGAATACATAGAAAGAAAGATCCTTTATCATTTAGTTACAATATAACAGGACAGCAACTAGAAACAGTTAATTCCATAAATTATCTGGGAGCAGACATTAGGAGTGATTTAAAATGGAATGACCATATAAAATTAATCGTCGGTAAAGCAGATGCCAGACTGAGATTCATTGGAAGCATCCTAAGGAAATGCAGTCCGAAAACGAAGGAAGTAGGTTACAGTACACTTGTTCGCCCACTGCTTAAATACTGCTACCGGTGTAGGATAGGGTTCATAGAAGAAATAGAGAAGATTCAACGAAGAGCAGCGCGCTTCATTACAGGCTCATTTAGTAATCGCGAAAGCGTTGCGGAGATGATAGATAGACTCGTGGGAGACTCTGCAGGAGAGACGCTCAGTAGCTCGGTACGGGCTTTCGTTGAAGTTTCGAGAACATACCTTCACCGAGGAGTCAAGCAGTATATTGCTCCCTCCTACGTATATCTCGCGAAGAGACCATGAGGATAAAATCAGAGAGATTAGAGCCCACACAGAGGCATAACGATAATCTTTCTTTCCACAAACAATACGAGACTGGAATAGAAGGGAGAACCGATAGAGGTACTGAAAGTACACTCCGTCACACACCGTCAGGCGGCTTGCAGGTTATGGATGTAGATGTAGGAGGGATTATAAGCTTTTGATGGGTGTTGTTGACGATTAGCTGGACAGAGCGAATAACTGATGAGGATGTTCTGGTCTGAAATGAGCTTAGCAAGAAATTTCAGCTTCACTTACAGGAGCGATCGAACCAGGAACGTGTTCTCATTGTGGAAGACAGGAGTGTCTACAGCACATTCATCCTGAAGATGCGGAAGGAAGAGATACGGTTGAACTTCCTGGGTCGTCTTGACGGTTATCTGATTGAGTGCGGCTAATTTGTGGCACGAGAAACATCAGAATACCGAACTACACCCACCACACAGTTAGTGCTAAACGCCTCTTTGTACCGCCTAGGATCATTTGAAGAGAAGCAAAATTGCAACTTGTTGGACAACCCTCTACGCCTCCAGTCAGACAACTGCAGTTCAGTTTCTGGGTTGTTCTGCCTATCCTAGACGTGCTGCCGTATGTTCTGCTTTGACCATTGGCCTTTTACGAGGTACCCTACTGCAAACATGGACTGCATGCAGTTGCCTTTCCAAGGTTCACTCTGGAACTGACTGAGGCCATACATTCGCCAACAGCAGGAATCTCTGTGGCGTGTCTGTCAGTCGGAATATTTTACCGAACACTTTTCTAACGCCGTGTTACTTGGCCGCGAGTGGCACACCATTCTTCGTACACACGTTGGACAGTCCACGTTGATGGATAGACAAATCAGCACCGTCATTCATGGTGTTGTCGCGAGCACGCCCAGACACGGTACAGTACAGCCGCTCTCTGCCGGTCTGTCACGTCTGCGCGTAGTTCACCCGACACACACACACACACACCACGTCGCTGTCACAGCTTACGTCGGCTGTGGAGAGGAACATGACCCGCAGGCAACGGTCAGCTGTGGACCCTCTGATGGCGCTCGGTGCAACTAGTGGGGTACTCGCAGGGAGCGCCTAATACATTTTTCGAGCAGCGATCTCTTACGATGTTGTACAGAGGGACAGCATGTGCTTACTGTCTGATTAACCACACGTGTGAGATCCATTATTTTGCTGTTGGAATGATTATGTTTATGACCCTCTTAACCACTATATACACTACTGGCCATTAAAACTTATACACCAAGAAGAAATGTAGATGATAAACGGGTATTCATTGGACAAATATATTATACTAGAACTGACACACGCTTCCACTGTGCGTTCACCGCGATGTCGCCAAACACGGATGCGACCATCATGCTGCTGTAACTCTAAACGGAACCTGGATTCATCCGAAAAAGTGCCGTTTTGCCATTCGTCCACCCAGGTTCGTCGTTGAGTACACCATCGCAGGCGCTCCTGTCTGTGATGCAGCGTCAAGGGTAACCGCAGCCATGGTCTACGAGCTGCTGCAAACGCCGTCGAACTGTTCGTGCAGATGGTTGTTGCCTTGCAAACGTCTCCATCTGTTGACCCAGGGATCGAGACGTGGCTGCACGATCCGTTACAGCCATGCGGATAAGATGCCTGTCATCTCGACTGCTAGTGATACGAGGCCGTCGGGATCCAGCACGGCGTTCCGTATTGCCCTCCTGAACCCACCGACTCCATATTCTGCTAACAGTCATTGGATCATGACCAACGCGAACAGCAATGTCGCGATACGATAAACCGCAATCGCGATAGGCTACAATCCGATCTTTATCAAAGTCGGAAACGTGATGGTACGCATTTCTACTCCTTACACGAGGCATCACAACTACGTTTCACCATGCAACGCCGGTCAACTGCTGTTTGTGTATGAGAAATCGGTTGGAAACTTTCCTCTTGTCAGCACGTTGTAGGTGTCGCCACTGGCGCCAACCTTGTGTGAATGCTCTGAAAAGCTAATCATTTGCATATCACGGCATCTTCTTCCTGTCGGTTAAATTTCGCGTCTGTAGCACGTCATCTTCGTGGTGTAGCAATTTTAATGGCCAGTAGTGTATATCTCGTTACACATGATACCTCAGAATGTTCACTATGACACAAAAAGGAAATACATAATAAAACTTAACTTTTAACGATACTGTTGAAAATTATTGACCAAGTTACTTAACTGTGTATTTTGAATGTATCCAATGAAAAATATTTAATGATGGGGACTTGTGGAGAGTATCTAATAAAATTATATTATTTGTAAATTTCTAATGAAAGGAACGTTTACATTGACAGTATTAAATGAAACTAACCGTGTCGAAGAAATGCTGATTCACATTGGCTGTACGTTACGTGTCGAGAATGTGTTCACGTCTAACTTATTTTGCTGTACGCAGCAAGGAAATCTCTTTCCAAATGAGATCTGTAATTAGACCTTTATGATGTTTTACCTGCAAATGACGCTCTGTGCACTATGCAACTTAACTTCTGAGGTCATCAGTCGCCTAGAACTTAGAACTAATTAAAACTAACTAACCTAAGGACATCAGACACATCTGTACCCGAGGCAGGATTTGAACCTGCGACCGTAGCGGTCTCTCGGCTCCATATTGCAGTGACAATGATGATGAGAAATACCAAGCTGAAAGAGAAAAGCGGTTCGCTGCGTGCTATGATTTATGGCTTGTCAAGAAAGACAATACCCTATCAACTCGTCGTTCTGCTCATTTGCTAACAATGCTCTTAGCACTCACTGCATTCAAACGTATGTCATTTAAGAGAAGGGATAGGATAATTATCGATGAAAAGCAAAATAAAACCAGAACTTACTTAATTTTCTTAAAACTGCAGATCTAACATCTTAACTCCTTTTAATAAAATTACTAATTCTAATTCTATCGCGGAAAACAAGCATAATTGAAGTGTGAAATTTGTATTTTACTTTAAAATTATTAAATCAAAATATTCTTTTATCCAACGGAAGTGGATGGAACTTGCTAACAGCTTGGGCATTTCACTGATAAATCGTCTTCTTTACTGAAACCCGAAATCACTGAACAATGAAAATTAACAAACTACAAAAATCGCTAAATGCAAGCAAAGCAATGCGACAAATACATTCTGGTTTTTGAATTGTGTATGCATCAAAATCAAATTGAAAAAGTCTAGAACTGCTGATCTCATACCATCCAACCGGCGCCTGAATTTTCTTTCCTTTTGTTTCAGGTAAGTCACTACGAAGCATCGTAGCGACCCACTGTGAGCTGGCGGTTGCCAAGGCATGGTGGTCCAGGTGCAGCAGAGCCGCCTCAACCGCCGGTGACTCGGCGACGAACTCTCCCGAAGCAGCAGCCGCGTGCGCTGCCCGGGCTCACTTCACACCTCGAGTCACTACAACCCGTGCGCCGCTGAGCGAAAGATCTGGCTGTAGTGCAAGTGTTCCACACTTCTGTTGCCACAACCGGCCAGCTTCACTTTCTATCTCATTGAAAGTAATTTTAGTCTTCGACATATTTTACGTATCTCTTTACATGTTTTGTAAGTTTGTAACAACTTTCAGTATTAGGTAAGACAGGAACCATGCTAATAATCTTTTTGATTTTGTAGCTCTTCTGATGGTCCGCACTGGCTAAGAAAAACTGGATAGAAATTCCGCATTATCCGAGACGCCGTTTTATTAGTGAAATGTGTGACAGCATTTTATGTTATCATCACTCGCATTTCTTTTTTTATCTTCTTACTGAAAATTAATACTGTATGTTGACATATTGTGTAATGTATACGAAGTTTTAGCTAGAATGAAAAATGTACAAAGGAGCAATTATTAATCACGATATTTTTCACATGAGCTTACAAGATACAGGGTTGAGGCGGTAAATGTTGCACAGTTACGCAGTGCTGAAAGATTTATATCAGAGATACTTAAATGGAAAAAAAGACGGTTATGCACTTATTCACATACCTGACATGAAGCCATTTGTTGGGTGTACTGGTAGTTTTGTATCTACAGTGCATTTTACAGCTAGTACTCGGCAAACAACTAAACGTTTTCTGTATTTGCTCTGTGTGTCCCAGTCGAACCTAGGATTCTGGTGTTCTGCACATCAGGTAGGGACACCTACCTCGACATCGCATCCATTAACGTGAACACGTTTTGTCTGACACTTTCCGAGTGACTAAGCTGTATGCAAGATCCGCGAATCTGAAAGATCTTCAAAATACTTTCAGGTGGTCCTCAGAACCTCTTTAAAAAAATGGTTCAAATGGCCCTGAGAGCTATGGGACTTAACATCTGAGATCATCATTGCCCTAGAACTTAGAGCTACTTAAACCTAACTAACCTAAGGACATAACACACATCCACCCGAGGCAGGATTCGAACCTGCGACCGTAGTGGTCGCGCGGTTCCAGACTGTAGTGCGTAGAACCGCTCGGCCACATGACCTCTCTAATGGACTGAAAGTGTCTTCTGGGCACAAACAGCGTTGGAAGTGGTATAAGTGTACATGAGAGCTTTTCAAATCCTCTGGTTTCCTATTGAAAAAGCATCATCTTAGTGCGTAGGTGCTGTGTCCTGATGAAATGAGACTTCCTCTTGCAAACTGCACCACTTCTCAAGTGCTCTCTTCATTCAGTTCTCCCAAGAGACTTGCGAAAAGGCTGGCCGCGGTGGCCGAGCGGTTCTAGGCGCCACAGTCTGGAACTGCGCGACTGCTACGGTCGCAGGTTCGAATTCTGTCTCGGGCATGGATGTGTGAGTGATGTTCTTAGGTTAGTTAGATTTAAGTAGTTCTAAGTTCTAGGGCAATGATGACCTCAGATGTTAGGTCCCATAGTGCTTAGAGCCATTTTTTGAACTTGCGAAAAGTGGGATAGTAAACGTTTCAGACTTTAGAAGACAATCCACAGATGATGCACTTTTCATTCCAGAAGGCAACGACGGCAGCATAAACCCTCCCCCCTCCCTCTCTTCTTCTGCGGTGCGCCACCACCCACTGCTTAAGCGTGACCTACAGGGTCAACGTCTCCCCCACGAACGAACAAGCAACCCGTTCACCCCAATTCACTAGAAAACCGATCTGATATGTAAAAAACAACTACTTCTCATTCATCTCAATATTTATGACGTCGTACCCCTTAACTGTGTATTGTACAACGATATAATTTTGTGGGCAAATTCAGTGGTAATGTGAATACCGTCAGCAAAATCTGTTGCGAATAGAGGACATGGTAAAGAATTAATAGATTAAAACTTCGTACCCGATGCTGAAGTTTTACTATAGTAGCAGCAAAAGTGTAGTAAGCGATAAACTGTTTTCCTTTCATTATTTTGTGGTGGGATGGCACAGAGAATAACTTTCGAAAACGTTTGAAATTATGTGTAAACTTTGTTCGAAGCCACCAAGGGCTCGCATTCTTAAAATACAGGTTGAATATAGTGCAGCGACTTGCGCGCGCTCTCAGTTCCACTGCCTCGAAACAAAAAATGGTAGAAATGGCTCTGAGCACTATGGGACTTAACTGCTGAGATCATCACTCCCCTAGAACTTAGAACTACTTAAACCTAACTAACCTTAGGACATCACACACATCCATGCCCGAGGCATGATTCGAACCTGCGACCGTAGCAGCACAGCGGTTCCGGACTGAAGCGTCTAGAACCACTCTGTCACAACGGCCGGCGCCTCGAGACAAACAAACAGTTTGTAAATTCAATACTCGATTTATTGTGTTACACTTTCCATGTAATATTATACCTCTTAATCAGTAGATTATGATAGAATTTTAAATTTTTATATTCGGCCAATAATTGCGTTAAATATGAAAATAAAATTTTTGTCTCCCTGAAAGTGGTTAGGCAACCTGCTACTGTAACCGGGTAACCGGTTGAGCCGTTTGGTAAAGTACTGGAGGAATGCTCGATATTCGGGAATGTGACAGGAACTTCATTAGAAGCAAAAAGTCTAGTTAAACATGGGCTCTGCCGGCCGCGGTGGTCTATCGGTTCTAGGCGCTCTGTCCGGAACCGCGCGACTGCTACGATCGCAGGTTCGAATCCTGCCTCGGGCATGGATGTGTGTGACGTCCTTAGGTTAGTTAGGTTTAAGTAGTTCTAAGTTCTAGGGGACTGATGACCACAGATGTTAAGTCCCATAGTGCTCAGAGCCATTGAACATTGGCTCTAAAACACATGCCTTCAGAGCTATGTTCAGTAGAACATATGCGTTTCATGGTAGCAAAGATCAACATATACTCATACGCGGTTCAGTCACATTGCTGTGACTACCGCCTATAACTGACGTCACCCTGCAATAACGACTCACAGACGAGTGGTGGCAGCGCACGAACGGATAAATGGCCGACATCGAAATAAGTGTCCAAGGAATAGAAAAGCAACTGAAGTCACTCAACAGAGGAATGTTCACTGGACCTGACGGGATACCAATTCGATTCTACATAGAGTACGCGAAAGAACTTGCCTCCCTGCAAACAGCCGTGTACCGCAAGTCTCTAGAGGAACGGAAGGTTCCAAACGACTGGAAAAGAACACAGGTAGGCCCAGTCTTCAAGAAGGGTCGTCGAGTACATGTGCAAAACTATAGAACTATATCTCTGACATCGATCTGTTGTAGAATTTTAGAATATGTTTTTTGCTCGCGTATAATGTCATTTTCTGGAAACCCAGAATCTACTCTGTAGGAATCAAGATGGAAACAGCGACCGTGTGAGACCCAACTCGCTTTATTTGTTCATGAGACGCCGAAAATATTAGCTACAGGCTCCCAGATAGATGCCATTTTCCTTGACTTCCGGAAGGCGTTGGATACAGTTCCGCACTGTCACCTCATAAACAAAGTAAGGGCCTATGGAATATCAGACCAGCTCTGTGGCTGGATTGAAGAGTTTTTAGCAAACAGAACACAGCATGTTGTTCTCAATGGAGAGACGTCTATAGACGTTAAAGTAACCTCTGGCATGCCACAGGGGAGTGTTAGGGGACCATTGCTTTTCGCAATATATATAAATGACGTAGTAGATAGTGTCGGAAGTTCCATGCCGCTTTTCGCGGATGATGCTGTAGTATACAGAGAAGTTGCAGCATTAGAAAATTGCAGCGAAATGTAGGAAGGTCTGCAGCGGATAGGCATTTGGTGCAGGGAGTGGCAACTGACCCTTAACATAGACAAATGTAATGTGTTGCGAATACATAGAAAGAAGGATACCTTATTGTATGATTATATGATAGCGGAACAGACAGTGGTAGCAGTTACTTCTGTAAAATATCTGGGAGTATGCGTCCGGAACGATTTGAAGTGGAATGATCATATAATATTAATTGTTGGCAAGGCGGGTGCCAGGTTGAGATTCATTGGGAGAGTCCCTAGAAAATGTAGTCCATCAACAAAGGAGGTGGCTTACAAAACACTCGTTCGACCTATACTTGAGTATTGCTCATCAGTGTGGGATCCGTACCAGGCCGGGTTGACGGAGGAGATAGCGAAGATCCAGAGAAGAGCGGCGTGTTTCGTCACAGGGTTATTTGGTAACCGTGATAGCGCTACGGAGATGTTTAGCAAACTCAAGTGGAAGACTCTGCAATAGATGCGCTCTGCATCGCGGTGTAGCTTGCTGTCCAGGTTTCGAGAGGGTGCGTTTCTAGATGAGGTACCGTATATATTGTTTCCCCCTACTTATACTTCTCGAGGAGATCACGAGCGCGCACGGAGGCTTTCCGGCAGTCGTTCTTCCCACGAAACATACGCGTCTGGAACAGGAAAGGAAGGTAATGACAGTGGCACGTAAAGTGCCCTCCGCCACACACCGTTGGGTGGCTTGCAGAGTATAAATGTAGATGTAGCAGTGGAGAGCATGTAAAGCGTGTCACGGGAAAGCGGAAAACAGTGCAGTCGTTGCCCTAACGATTTATATGATGTCCAAAAGTCCACGATCATTGGCTTTCGGGCCAAGGGCAGAAGAATTTCCGAAAAGTCAGTAAACTGTTCGTGTTCCGCTGTGGTTAAAGTACAGCGAGGAGGAAGAAATGGCGCTATCCAAAACCGACATTGAGACAACTATAGCGCACAAAGGGCCATAGACAACAGGAGTTAACGTCAGCACGTGCGAGTAGATGTGCAACTGTTGAACAACTCGCTGCCCAGATGACTCGAGGGGCTATCAGCAGTGCGTCCTCAACGACCGCCCACCGACCGGTGCTGCGTGCGGGCCTCCGCAGCAGGCGTCAGGTTCGTGCTCCTGTGCTGACTGCCGTTCATCGACGATGAAGGCTGGAATCTGCACGCCGGCGCCACACATGGACGTCGACTCATTGGCGACGGGTGGCCTTTTCTGATCAATCCTACTCCATAGGGCGTGAAACGTCTAAAGGCGAACACCCTGTGACAGGCTGGAGGAGGGAGAGCTACGATTTGGGAAATATCTTCCAAGTACTTGCTGGGGGATGTAGTGATTCTTCAAGATACGAGGGGCACTCCAAAAGAAATGCACAGTTTTTTTAAAATCCATCTCTTATTCTACATGTTTGAAAGTTTTACAGTTTGTAGATACATCCTTTAGGAACAATATTTTCATTTCTCCACATAATTTCCATCCCTCTCAACTGCCTTACGCCATCTTGGAACCAGCGCCTGTATACCGGAACGGTAAAATTCTGAACCAAACTGTTGGAGCCACTGTTTGGCTGCGTGCACAAGGGAGTCATTATCTTCAAACCTTGTTCCACGAAGACACTCTTTCAGTTTTCCAAAAAGATGATAGGCAGATGGAGCCAGGTCAGGACTGCAAGGCGGGTCTTTCAGTGTTGTCCATCTTAGTTTTGTGATCGCTCCCATGGTTTTTTGACTGACATGAGGCCTTGCATTGCCGTGCAACAGCAAAACATCCTGCTTTTGCCGATGTGGTCGAACACGACTCAGTCGAGATTCGAACTCGGAACCTTTGCCTTTCGCGGGCAATAGCTCTACCAACTGAATTACCCAAGCACGACTTACGCCCCGTCCTCACAGCTTTAATTCTGCCAGTATCTCGTGCGCTATCTTCCAAACTTTAAGGAAGCTCTGCTGCGAACCTTGCAGAACTAGCACTCCTGAAAGAAAGGATATTGCGCAGACACGGCTTAGCCACAGCCTGGGGTATGTTTCCAGAATGAGATTTTCACTCTGTAGCGGAGTGTGCGCTGATGTGAAACTTCCTGGCAGATTAAAACTGTGTGCCGGGCCGAGACTCAAACTCGGGAAGCAGGTGCTCTAGGTCCCGAGTTCGAGTCTCGGTCCGGCACACAGTTTTAATCGGCCAGGAAGTTTCGTATCAGCGCAGACTCGAAGCCGTGACCTTTGCCTTTCGCGGGCAGGTGCTCTAGGTCCCGAGCTCGAGTCTCGGTCCGGTACACAGTTTTAATCTGCCAGGAAATTTCATTTCAGCGCACACTCCGCTGCACAGTGAAAATCTCGTTCTGCACGACTCAGTCGAGGTTGAAGTTTCTTCAGTGTCGTCACATATTCACCAGAATTTATGGTGGTTCCACTTGGCATGATGCCCACAAGCAAGAGTCCCTCAGAATCGAAAAACACCGCAGCCATAACTTTTCCAGCAGAAGGTGTGGTCTTGAACTTGGGTGAATTTGCATGACGCCACTCCATTGATTGCCTCTTCGCCTCTGGTGAAAAATGGTGGAGCCATGTTTCATCACCTGTCACAATTCTTCCAAGAAATTCATCTCCACTATTCTCGTACTGTTCCAAAAGTTCGCTGCATACCGTTTTTGTTGTTTCTTTGTGAGCCACTGTCAACATCCTGGGAACCCACCTGGCATAAACCCTTTTTAACGCCTACACTTTCAGTATTGTGCAAACACTTCCTTCCCCTATCCCAACGTAGTGTGACAATTCGTTCACTGTGATGCGTCTGTCAGCAGTCACCAATTCGTTAACTCTCTGCACATTTTCTGGAGTGTGTGAAGTACGAGATCTGTCGCTGCGAGGACAATCATCAATATTGCCGTGTACGCTTTCGTCACGTAACCTTCTTGCCCGCCGACTAAGTGTACTGCGATCGACAGCAGCATCTCCATATACCTTTTTCAACCTCTTGTGGATGTTTCCCACTGTCTCGTTTTCACAGCACAGGAATTCTATGACAGCACGTTGCTTCTGACTAACGTGAAGTGTAGCAGCCATCTTGGAGACATGCTGTGATTGCGCTACTCACGGGAACAGGTTGCACAAAGTTTGAAAACAAGCAGGAAGGATGTATCTACATACTGTAAAACTTTCACACATGCAGAATGAAAACTGTATTTTTACAAAAATAGTGTGCATTTCTTTTGGAGTGAGCCTCGTACAGTCCACAGCTCTTGGTCGTGCGGTAGCGTTCTCGCTTCCCGCGCCCGGGTTCCCGGGTTCGTTTCGCGGCGGGATCAGGGATTTTCTCTGCCTCGTGATGACTGGGTGTTGTGTGATGTCCTTAGGTTAGTTAGGTTTAAGTAGTTCTAAGTTGTAGGGGACTGATGACCATAGCTGTTAAGTCCCGTAGTGTTCAGAGCCATTTGAACCATTTGAACCCTCGTACAATCGATCAATAAGAGTATGCATCTATCCTTCGGGAACATGTGCACCCCGTACATGCAGTTTGCTTTTCCTTGGCACAGTGGCATCTACCAGCAGGACAATGCAACATCTGAGACAGCTTGTGTGAGTGTGTTCGAAGAACACCAGAATGAGTTTACCGTGATCTCCCCCAGAATGTGTACACCGTGCTCCACTGGCCACAAAACTCCGCGGATTTGAGTCCAATCGGGCATCTGTGGGACAACATAGATCGTGCATATGGCGTCATGGATCCTCGGCTGAGAAACCGAGCGCAGCTGAGCACTGCACAGGAGGCGGCGTGTAGGTGCCTTCCTGCACGTCTCGCACCTCTCCCAGC
Organism: Schistocerca gregaria; assembly: GCF_023897955.1. NCBI lineage: Eukaryota > Metazoa > Arthropoda > Insecta > Orthoptera > Acrididae > Schistocerca > Schistocerca gregaria. The sequence goes on along the minus strand of NC_064927.1, from coordinate 75,024,394 downwards.
TGCAAAAGTTCACTATTCAGGCTTTCGGTAAATGGTCCAGTTAATGTGACTGGACAGTGTAGATCATAAGGCAAGTAGTTTAGAGCTCACGTTTGCTGCCCTTTTTATCTTGTTTTGTTCAGTGCTAATATCTCTCAGAATATGAAAATCAAATAGCGTGCAGTAGAAGAGACTTGTTTCACAAGGGATTAGGAAGTGCTCAGAGATCTTAAGAAGCGCATAGTAGAGCCCATGCTTATTAGTCTTTTTGCTTAGAATGGTCGTTCCTGCCACAGGCATGAATATGAGTTCATGGGTATCTGAATTCAACAATCTGATAAAGAAAGTTAAGCGGCTGGGAGGTATGGTCCAATGAGAACGTTACTTCGTACACGCACATACCATCAACACACATGTAACAGAGTCGAGTGGTAATGACCAGTAAGAACTAGAACGGGCACCAGATTCATTGATGTGATGACCACGTGCTCACGGTATCAGTCCTCACGCCGTATATAATGGGAGTGTGCTGTGTGGAATGGTTAGCAAACGGCCTGAATGACCACAGAGAATTTCTCCTGCCCACAAGAGACTTCAATCCCGCGCCCGGCCATCCTGATTTAGGTTTTCTTGATTTCTCCAGGCAAATTCCGGGATGGTTCCTTCGAAATTGCACGGCCGACTTCCTTCCCCGTCCTTCCTTAATCCGATGAGACCGATGACCTCACTGTCTCGTCTCCTCCCCCAAACAACCCAACCCAACAAGAGACTTCGTTATCAGCACTGGACAGAGCTTGAAAGGGCCTTCACTATGGGCGAGCAGATGACTGGCTCTTCGAATCGTGCAGTATACAGCCGGGTGGAACGATCATGAGTGACAGTGACTCCCACGGCGTGTCGTGACGTAAGTAGACACAGCGGAATTCTTTTCTCTTTCTTTCGTTTTTCTTTCCTGCTGCGTATTTTGTAATGTAGTGGGAATGAGCTACGAATGAGTATGGTAAAACATTGCATTGATGTGTAAGTGCGTGAGCACGGATTGTCGAAAGGTAATTTATTTAGACGGCTGTGGCGCGCTCTACGAACAATGTGACGAAACAGTTTAGGCGGAGAGTTAAATATGTTTCCAGAAGAAACAGAACCACAGAAGATTAATCTTGAAAGCTGAATTTTCGGTTTTGCGCAGAACCACGTGTGCGCTCAAGGAATTATTCTAAATCAACGTCATCGGTTGGTTCTAAAAGAAAAAAGAACGTTTATAAATATAACTGCACGTAGGAAAGATTGAAAAGTGGTGTGGGAAAAGATAGATAATAGGTAATGAGATGGGGAAAAAACGTGAAAGCTTGTGTGTGTGTGTGTGTGTGTGTGTGTGTGTGTGTGTGTGTGTGTGTGTGTGTGTCCGAAAGTATAGAACCATTCATGATCCTGCAGGTGTATGTACGTGACGAAACAGAAATTCCGACATCAGCTGCAATAGGACACCGAAATAAATTCAATCACAAGTGAAAATTTGTGCCAAACCCGGATTAGAACCAGGATTTTCCACTTATCGCTTCGCGTGGGAATTTGGGTGGGGTGGGAAGCGTGCGTGGGCGGCAGAAGCGGAGAAGACGACCACTCGCGATAAGCAGGAAAGAGAGATTCGATTCTCTCTTTTGACAGTAATTTTCGTTTGTCGTCATTGAATTTATTTCGATGCCCGATTGCAGTCAGTGTCGAAATTTCTCTTCCCTAATGTGAAAATTGTATTCTAGGTTTATTTCACTAAGTTACAAGTGAAATTTTTTAAAGCTGCAGATGTTAAATGATACGCATTCAGTTTTGTTTTAAGCAGGTCCTTGTAGTAAGTAATGTAGCAACTAAACTGCAACTTTATACATACACTACTGGCCATTAAAAATGCTACACCAAGAAGAAATGCAGATGATAAACGGGTATTCATTGGACAAATATATAATACTAGAACTGACATGGGATTACATTTTCACGCAATTTGGGTGCATAGATCCTGAGCAATCAGTACCCAGAACAACCACCTCTTGTGTCAAACAGAGCTTGGATGGCGTGTACAGGTACAGCTGCCCATGCAGTTTCAACACGATACCACAGTTCATCAAGAGTAGTGACTGGCATATTGTGACAAGCCAGTTGATCGCCCACCATTGACCAGACGTTTTCAGTTGGTGAGAGATCTGGAGAATGTGCTAGTCAGGGCAGCAGTCGAACATTTTCTGTATCCAGAAAGGCCAGTACAGGACCTTCAACATGCGGGCGTGCATTATCCTGCTGAAATGTAGGGTTTCGCAGGGGTCGAATGAAGGGTAGAGCCACGGGTCGTAACGAATCTGTAATGTAACGTCCACTGTTCAAAGTGCCGTCAAGGTGAACACGAGGTAACCGAGACGTGTAACCAGTGGCACCCCATACCATCAAGCCGGGTGATACGCCAGTATGGCGACGACTACACGCTTCCAATGTGCGTTCACCGCGATGTCGGCAAATACGGATGCGACCATCATGATGCTGTAAACAGAACCTGGATTCATGCGAAAAAATGACGTTTTGCCATTCGTGCACCCAATTTCGTCGTTGAGTACACCATCGCAGGCGCTCCTGTCTGTGATGCAGCGTCAAGGGTAACCGCAGCCATGGTCTCCGAGCTGATAGTCCATGCTGCTGCAAACGTCGTCGAACTGTTGGTGCAGATGGTTGTTGCCTTGCAAACTTCACTCATATGTTGACTCAGGTATCGAGACGTGGTTGCACGATCCGCTACAGCCATGCGGATAAGATGCCTGTCATCTCGACTGCTAGTGATACGAGGCCGTTGGGGTCCAGTACGGCGTTCCGTATTACCGTCCTGAACCCACCGTTTCCATATTCTGCTAACAGTCATTGGATCTCGACGAACGCGAGCAGCAACGACGCGATACGATAAACCGCAATCGCGATAGGCTACAAAGCGACCTTTATCGAATTCGGAAACGTGATGGTACGCATTTCTTCTCCTTACACGAGGCATCAAAACAACGTTTCAACAGGCAACGCTGGTCAACCGCTGTTAGTGTATGAGAAATCGGTTGGAAACTTTCCTCATGTTAGCACGTTGTAGGTGTCGCCACCGGCGCCAACCTTGTGTGAATGCTCTGAAAAGCTAATTATTGGCATATCATAGCATCTTCCTGTCAGTTAAATTTCGCATCCGTAGTACGTCATTTTCGTGGTGTAGCAATTGTAATGGCCAGTAGTGTATTTAGCATGCCGTACTTCAGTCGGTAAAAACGGAACCTTTATAGGATCACTTTGCTGTCTGCCCAACTGTTAAGAAGTCTTTTACTCAGGAACGCATCATACTAGGGTCTACGTCCCCTTTGTGGTGTCAAACATTGAAGCTTGTAAGTCGATGCAGTCAAAAGATGCAGCTCTTCCAGTCACCTATTTTGATACTCGCAAAATCCCTAATGAACAGATATAGGACACTTCCCGTTGACCTATAATCATGAAATTTTGCAAAAAGCAACGTTGCGCAGTACAAGTATAGGAAAAAAAATCCGAAAATTATTAACTGGTAATTATCAAACGAAAAATTTCTTTTAATTTGTGTACGTCTGTCTGACACGACACATGTCTGTTTGCGCACAACTCGACTAGAAGAAGGGATGGGATCGGTTGGTAGGACATGTTCTGAGGCATCAAGGGATCACCAATTTAGTATTGGAGGGCAGCGTGGAGGGTAAAAATCGTAGAGGGAGACCAAGAGATGAATACACTAAACAGATTCAGAAGGATGTAGGTTGCAGTAGGTACTGGGAGATGAAGAGGCTTGCACAGGATAGAGTAGCATGGAGAGCTGTATGAAAACAGTCTCAGGACTGAAGAACACAACAACAACAACAAGTTCTAGGGGACTGAACCATTTGAACCATTTGAATACTGTTACAGATTTATCTCGTTTTTGACGGACACGTGATACGGCCCTTTGCTCGACTAAATGGGAACGCGTATCTACAATGAGGTTACATTGCAACAGCCCGTGTCATCCTCCATCATTGATTGGAGACTAGACCGTACTTAACAAATCACCATTGTTGTGAAATCGGAGTGCTATTAGAAAATTGTGCCACTAACAAAAAAGTGAGCGGCAGGTAGGAAAGGTTGACATCCCCGTCATAGGCCTCCACAAGCCAGGGATCTCTAAATCCCTTGTCAGTGCGGCAAGGCACTCTGGAGAAACTGATAAACTCCTCTCGAGTTTCCAGCCGCGTCAGGTGCAAGTGGTTCCAAAACCACGAGCTTTCGAGGAAGAAGTCCTCGACCACTGTCGATTCATGACTGTCTTTTGCTTTCTGTTACCGTCCTCGTACCGCCGCGCTGACTCCTGTCACGTCACTGGTGGTCGGTGGAGCGCCATACACGGCGACATTTCCGTTGTGCGCCCACCTCAGGCGGAACACAGCCACCACTTGGCGGTGACCGCGGAGTACTCGGCCGAAGGCTCGCGGATTTTAAACGACTTATCGTGACTGGAAGCTCGAGAGAATTTTATCAGCATATATCGCCCTGAAACGATGCTTGTGTTATGCTATGTTAACTGGGGACAGTTGTCCACAACCCCACGACGACTGCCGCAGTGCACTTCGCCCCTCCGCCGCCCCACACAACACAGAACCCAGGGTTATGCATGGTAGAGCAATCGTGGTGCACGCGTACATGGAGAACTTGTTTGAGCAGCAATCGCCGACATAGTGTATAACTGAGGCGGGAAAAGGGGAACCAGCCCGTATTCACCATGGCAGATGGAAAACCGCCTAAAAACCACCCACAGACCGGCCGGCTCACCGGACCTCGACACAAATCCGCCGGGCGGATTCGTGCCGGGGACCAGGCGCTCCCTCCCGCCCGGAAAGCCGTGCGTGAGACCGCACGGCCAACCGGGCGGGGCGAAACGATGCTTTCGTACACCGGGGAAACATTGCGCACAGTTGAAGAGACGCTCCGCGAACATAGGCGCCTCACTGAATGACGCCAGAGCACCGTATGAGCCGTGACTAACCGGAGTATAAAAGACTGGCCGTACTATGGATCACAACAAACTCGACACTCTGACTGTCTTCTTACTTAGATTAAAGAGAGCTGCAGGGCTGTGTAGTTAACAAAGATGGACCCTTATAACTGAGTGGGGCGTGGAAGCCTGATTTGAGCCGAGAGAAAGAGAAGTACTCCTGTGCTGTGAGTGCCGCACGCGGCGGACGGGTGTCGCTGTCATCAGCCATCGCTGCGGCTGCACGGGTAGCGACAGGAGCGGAGCGAAAGACTTGTGACCAGGAGGGGGGACTGGCCCGAGAACGGCGCCAGTGGCCAGGAGTGTCTGAAGGTGGCAACGAGTCTGCCACCCGACAAGTCTACAAATGCTTGTTGTTGTTGTTGTGGTCTTCAGTCCTGAGACTCTTTGATGCAGCTCTCCATGCTGCTCTATCCTGCGCAAGCTGCTTCATATGCCAGTACCTACTGCAGCCTACATCCTTCTGAGTTTGCTTAGTGTATTCATGTCTTGTTCTCCCTCTACGATTTTTACTCTCCATCCTGCCCTCCAGTACTAAATTGGTGATTCCTTGATGCCTCAGAACATGTCCTACCAACCGATCCTTTCTTCTAGTCAAGTTGTGCCACAAACTCCTCTTCTCCCCAATTCTATTCAATACCTCCTCATTAGTTATGTGATCTACCCATCTAATCTTCAGCATTCTTCTGTAGCACCACATTTCGAAAGCTTCTATTCTCTTCCCTGTCCAAACTATTTATCGTCCATGTTTCGCTTCCATACATGCGTACACTCCATACAAATACTTTCAGTAACGAATTCCTGACACTTAACTCTATACTCGATGTTAACAAATCTCTCTTCTTCAGAAACGCTTCCCTTGCCATTGCCAGTCTACATTTTATATCCTCTCTACTTCGACCATCATCAGTTATTTTGCTCCCCAAATAGCAAACCTCCTGCACTGCTTTAAGTGTCTAATTTCCTAATCTAATTCCCTCAGCATCACCCGACTTAATTCGACTACATTCCATTATCCTCGTTTGGTTTTGTTGATGTTCATCTTATACCCTCCTTTCAAGAGACTGTCCATTCCGTTCAACTGCTCTTCCAGGTCCTTTGCTGTCTGATAGAATTTCAATGTCATCGGTGAATCTTAAAGTTTGTATTTCTTCTCCATGGATTTTAATTCCTACTCCGAATTTTCCTTCTGTTTCCCTTTATTGCTTGCTCAATATACAGATGGAACAACATCGGGGAGAGGCTACAACCCTGTCTCACTCCCTTCCCAACCACTGCTTCCCTTTCATGTCCCTCGACTCTTATAACTGCCATCTGCTTTCTGTACAAATTGGAAATAGCGTTTCGCTCCCTGTATTTTACCCGTGCCACCTTCAGAATCCTTAGGATGGCATTAACAACGTGAGCGGCCACCTCTGTCATCTGTGACGGGTGGCGCCGCCTCTTTTAAACGTCGAAGCTCGATCGTGCACTGTCTCGGGTGGCTACCACATGCCACTGTGGCGGTGCCGAGATGGCTCACAATCGCCGCACTGCAGAAGCTAGTCACTCTATGTTTATTGGGGAGTGCCCTCAAAGTGACGCCTCTTCCTTACACTAGACGCGATCGCGATAGTCGTCAGGTGCCGGCAGATGTGCGGGACGACTCCGCCGGCGCCCGGCCGCGGGCGCGCGCTGCACCTGCGGCGAGCGTTGACCCGCTGCCCGCTGACTCATGCTGAAACCACACGCTTTGTCGAACATCCAAGGCAACCCCCTCCAATAGTATTAGTAGTTCCTGGTCCCAAAGATTTAGGTATATGATTCCATTCAGAGCGCCTTTAATAAAATAAGGACCAAAGATTTCGTTCTCTATGATTCCACACCAACGTCAACTGAGCAAAGACGAAGTTTAACTTGTCGTAAACAGTGGGTTTTGCTACACTCCAGCAATGCATGTTGCTACCATGGTTTGTGAAGGTAAACCCATAGGAAAATACTACACTAGCAAAGAAATTGGGGTTGATTATATGAATGCGTTGTGCCTATTCTTTCGGGTATGTTCGAGACAACAGATACCACGCGGAATCCGCAGCTGTGATTCATTATATGTAAAGTGAAGGTGAAGATGAAGGGGGGAGGAGGAAAGGAAAGGGAAGGGAAGGGACTGTTGATGTCAATTGCACAATTTTTGGTACAAGTAAGATTTCAAAATAAAATGTGAACAATCAAAGCACTATACGAAATTTAGGCACAAAACCCCCCACGCACTACAATTGCCTTCTGTTGAGCGACGTCCGCTGCTGCTCCTACTTCCATTGCGGGTAGGTATGTGGTCGTTGTCACTAGGTGATCCGCAGTCCTCTTCCCCTGTGACCTCACGCTATGTCGACCATACCACTCCCGCCTATGGACAATTGTCACGGTGGCATGCCGATAAGCGTATAGACTGCTCTATGGTCTCCTCAATCACTCCACTCCCTCTTATTTGGTGCAATCCTGACACTACTATCTCAACAGCGTAGCAGAAATAATCGTTATCGAGGAAACAAAATCCTCTCTGAACCATCAAACAACACTACCATTTTCTGTATAAGGAAACCGACTTTGGAGCAGTCTGCTCAAGAACACAGTGAAATTAAATTCCTTACAAACGTCAAAAGACAGTTACTTGCCCAGCGTCTAATACACTAGCCATCCCTCCCATTTACTAGTCTGCAGCTCCCCTTCATCAATCCCTCCTCCTCCAAAACTCTTCCCTTTCCTATGTTGGCAGAGCTCTTTATTTATATTCGGTTAGTTCCCAACACCCACTGTCACTGTCATTTCATTCTTCTTCTCTTTCCTTCTACTTCCCTTCCGCTTGTATAATACTAAATATGAGTACGAATTCAAATGTGCTAAACTACTCTCTGTATACCATTCTTAATGCTCTTTACTATCATCATCATCAGTGTTTACTATTATTTTCATTATTATTATTATTGCGAGTTATTATCGTCATTAGTGTCTATCATCATCATCATCATCATCATCATCTTACTTATTCCTGTGAATGATGATGTAATATCTCTGGTATGTTTTGTTGCTGGCCTGGTGTGGGGGCCTTAAAGCCCTAATCCAATCAGGAAAAGTAAGCAATAAACAAGTAAAATAAATAAATATTTCTAGATATACATTTCTTGTTGTAAATATTTTCGGTCAAACCATATGCTCTTCCATTTTGATAAAAAACAAAACCAAAACACTACACTACAGTGGTACGACCAGAATGTTTACATGGATCTGAATGCCTAACGATGAACTATAAGATGGTCAAAGAAAGAAGGATTATTAGAAAAATAATGGGTGCAATGAAAACTGCAGATAGTTGGAAAATAAGAAGTAATGAGGAGATCTACAAAAATATTCAGGAAATATCTGAAGTAATGGCCAAACGAAGATTAAACTTTTTTGGACATCTCTACCGAATGGATGGAAATAGACTAACAAAACAAATACTCCTATACTTACGGAAGAAGAAATCGACAATAGCATGGATTCCAGAAGTAAGAAAAGATCTTGAAAGAAACAACATCAAAGAATCAGAGAAAAGCAGAAAGAAACCGTTTTAAAAAAAATACTAAATTTGGAAGGCTTTCAAAGCAGAAGAAATAAAAAATGGGGAACAACATGGACAGAAGAAACGAAGAGACTTCATGGGGAGAAAATGAGGGAATACTGGAAAAATAGGAAACAAAAACAAAGGAAGGAGAGGTACTGAAGCTGTTAACGTGATCCTAGATGGTAAATACGGTTGTGTTAAAAAAAAAGTCTTTGGTCTACGTATATCTTTTTTCTCCTTTAGAGCACCATAAATTCTACCATTTTCACTAAAAACGCTCGGTAAAAGTACTCAGCTCGAAGTATGCTATAGAGCTCACTTAAAAAAGCTGAGGTTGTTCTGCGATTGTGAGCAGTTTTCTTCATACGCAATCGGAGAATCTTGTTCGTGTAGGACAACTTACCCCTGGCCTTTCACTCAGAGTGAGAATATTCTCGGGTATTCTCCGACTCGCTTTATTCATGCGAATCTGAGAATGTTCTTCGTACTTCCGAGCACACAGCACGCTCTCCGTCCTATTCAAACGACCCGACGAGGACGCGGCCCGGCGCATCGCCCGATCGCGTGAATGCGTGGCATTCGGCACTTGGTACCTGGTAACTGGTATCTGGCCGCCACACCAGCACCAGTATTATTGGAGACATGCTTTTACAACTAAGAAGTGAAGTTAAAATCTTCCGGGTTATTGGGCCGCGTCATATTTCTTCAGACAATCGACGTTTCGGCCCCTATGCTGGGATCTTCTTCAGGATCTTGTGGTGTCCACCACGAATTGCCGTCACAGCCATTGCCGCCTTCTTTTATAAGAGAGGTTTTTCCCGAGTTTGTGCTGGAGAAGTGGTATTATTGGATAAACATCATTGGCTATGAACATTGGATAGTTAGAGAAGTTTTCCCCCTCGCTAATGCCGAAGAAGGGTTGTTGCTGGCTAAACGTCCTGTGGCCATCACTGGTGGGGCAACGTCATCGGTCAGAAATGGATTTCTCCTGCACTTATGCTGGATAAGAGTTATTGGTTTAAGTTCCTCCTGCTGTTGGTGGGCCCGTATCACTGGCTACATGCGAGACGGCAAGAGCATCAGAGAGGGAAAGTTTATTCAAAATACTGATGTCCGAAGGGCTTCCAGGGCGTTGTTCGTGTTGCTCGCACGCCGCGTCGCGTGTTCACTTTCTCGATGCCGCGGAGCCACGACGTGGGAAAGCTTTAGTCGTCCTCGCTGTTGAAGTCACACGCGTTCTTGGAAATTTCAATCGCTTCTCCGACTTTGCTTCTATAAATGTTGGTTTCCTTAGCCAGCACACTTAAGTTATTGAAATGGATGTCAAGGCCACAATTCTCGTGATGTTAGCACCAATTTCACACTTCGTTTCAGCCGCGCGTGGCGTTCGTACTCCTTAGTACGTTCATTAACAGACTTTCCTGTTTCGCCTATATATAAAGCCACGGCTGCAAAATACTAACACCAATTCTATAAAGACGAATGGAAAAATTGGTAGAAGCCCACCTCTGGGAAGATCAGTTTGGATTCCGTACAAAAGTTGGAACACGTGAGGCAATGCTGACCCTACCACTTATCTTACAAAATAGATTAAGGAAAGGCAAACCTACGTTTCTAGCATTTGTAGACTTAGAGAAAGCTTTTGGCAATGTTGACTGGAATACTCTCTTTCAAATTCTGAAGGTGGCATGGGTAAAATACAGGGAGCGAAAGGCTATTTACAATTTGTACAGATACCAGACGCCAGTTAAATGAGTCGAAGGTCATGAAAGGAATGCAGTGGTTGAGAAGGGTGTGAGACAGGGTTGTAGCCTACCCCAGATGTTTTTCAGCCTGTATATTGAGCAGGCAGTATAGGAAACAAAACAAAAATTCAGGGTAGAAATTAAAATCCATGGAGAAGAAATAAAAACTCTGAGGTTCGCCGATGACATTGTAGTTCTGCCAGAGACAGCAAAGGATGTGGAAGAGCAGTTGAACGAAATGGACAGTGTCTTGAAAAGAGGACAAAAGATGAACATCAACAAAAGCAAAAAGAGGGTAATCGAATGTAATCGAATTAAATCGGGTGATTCTGAGGGAATTAGATTAGGAAATGAGACGCTGAAAGTAGTAAATGACTTTTGCTATTTGGGGAGCAAAATAAGAGAGGATATAAAATGTAGACTGGCAATGAAAAGAAAAGCGTTACTGAAGACGAGAAATTTGTTAAGATCGAGTATAGATTTAAGTGTCAGGAACACTTTTCTGAAAGTACTGGTATTGGGTGTAGCCATGTATGGAAGTGAAACGTGGACGATAAATAGTTTGGACAAGAAGAGAATAGAAGCTTTTGAAATGTGGTGTTACAGAAGAATGCTAAAGATTAGATGGGTAGATCACGTAACTGATGAGGAAGTACTGAATAGGATTGGGGAGAAGTTTGTGGCACAACTTGACGAGAAGGGATCGGTTGGTAGGAGATGTTCTGAGGCATCAAGGGATCACCAATTTAGTATTGGAGGGCAGCGTGGAGGGTAAAAATCGTAGAGGGAGACCAAGAGATGAATACACTAAGCAGATTCAGAAGTATGTAGGCTGCAGTAGGTACTGGGAGATGAAGAGGCTTGCACGGGATAGAGTAGCATGGAGAGCTGCATCAAACCAGTCTCAGGACTGAAGACCACAACAGCAACAACCCTTTGCCTGAGCTACACCTCGTTTCATAGACGCCCGCAGTGTGCAGGCAACCATGTATATTCGCCCTCTTACCTTGTTTTGACCGAAGAAAGTGGTCTGAATACCACTTTTCTTTAGAATTCGGCTAATACGGTCGGTGACACCCAGAAACAAGTTTTAACAGAGTGAAAAGCATAATTAATATTTCGCTTAAGAGCTCCGTCTGTAGACAAACTGACATAGCAACTGGCGCTCATTGTCCATCTCCGATTCCAAACTGTTGTCATCGCTGACACGGAAGGCAGAGTGTTGAGCTCTGCTTGCTTCTGGGTTTGAGTGGTGGTGCCAAGTGGCGTCTAAATACCTATTTGTACAGTAAGCCTTCTGTACACTGTGTGTTCTAGAGCACTGCCAGATCTTCTGTATACCAGCACAACAAGGAACGGCAGAGCCATTTCATTCTCATCGTCCAAGGTAAAGTCACTTAATGCCAGCTGCTACTGACGACAACGGTAACCCCACAGCAAGACCGTCAGACTGTTCGTAGAATTAACCATTGTATTTAAAAAAGCTCGACAAAAGACATAAATCAGTAAAGTCACGAACATGTGAAGCAACTTTATCCCTAATGATCTCCATTTGTAAAATTGAAAAATCACAGTAAGTACAAATCAACCTATTCTTAACGAACCGTTTTTCTATTTAAAACCAAATCAGAACCTTATTACAGGCCTGTGTTGATGCTTTACCTCAATAAAGCGAAAGCGTCTGGCGAAAAAATCACACATTTTTGTAGTTGCAGCAGCAGATCAAAAATATCCTCACGAAGCAAAAAAGACCAATAAATATGGGCTCTCAAGTACCTCAACAGCTATGAACACTTATTCAGCAAAAGAGAAGTGTTCCACAGAAGCGAAGATGAAGTAGATTTCATAGCTATTAAGGTAAGCATTTTAGATCCCGTCTTTAGTGAGATACTTTGCTTCGAATGATCGTTCCTGTCATGTCCCTGGATACTGACCACACGCCACTCGGGATTAGCCGAGCGGTCTAGGGCGCTGCAGTCATGGACTGTGAGGCTAGTCCCGGCGGAGGTTCGAGTCCTCCCTCGGGCATGTGTGTGTGTGTTTGTCCTTAGGATAATTCAGGTTAAGTAGTGTGTAAGCTTAAGGACTGATGACCTTAGCAGTTAAGTCCCATAACATTTCACACACACACACACACACACACACACACACACACTGACCACGCCTCCCGGGACAGCATTTATACTTGCACTGACGGCGTCCTTCCTTGCAGTCACACCCACCTTCCTGAAAAGTGGTAATTACGAATTGGGTGGCATTATGTCAAAGTTAAAATAACTCCAAAATACCTCCGTACCTAACGAATAACATTATTTAATTTCCGCCGCTCTCTGTCGCCAGAAGAAATCGTTGTGCAAACTTTTGAATACATTAATTAATACCTTATTCGCTAAACATAATATATCACTGCAATTTAATTAAATATCCTTATCTATGAATCATATACTTACATTGAACCCTGCACTATTTTGGGTGTCAGAGTATACAGCTAGGGTTTCTCTGAACGTTCCTTCACAGTTCGCTGAACCAGTTATCTAGGTCTTCCCTACTTGCCGGCTCATGCTGTCTACATACGCTCACAAAATATTTACGCTACCACACGATATTTAGCCTCCGAGGACGGAGTCGCAAACACGCGCTAGCACTTGGTGCCCGACTGGAATGTAGCCAACACACTCTTCTTGACATACGGGAAGTTCACGAGAGAGCGACCCTACCAAGTGGATTTTCCCCTCTGGTATCTCGTGCCCGATACAGGGTGAACCAAATTTGGCGAGCTCTGACGCTGCAGATCGATTTCTGGCAAACTAACCGTACAAAAACGCCTTTAACAAAATTTCCTCCCGTGCGTATTTTCTATAAAGAATGAACGTGAGAAAAAGACGATGTGGCGCAACTGCAACCACATTTCATTCAATGAACACAGCTGATCTGTCCAATTTGGGGATTCCATACAGTTCTCCCTTAAAAAAACCAGAGTTTATGAGATCGATTCTGGGTCTATGTATATTTTTTTATGTTCTAATTTTGAGGTTCGAAGCATTGCTATAGTACACTGTTTATCAAATTATGTGTATCCTAGAACATTTTTTCGAATGTTGAAGGTAACAATTATTGTTCAGACAAGTCCGAAAAATTACAAAACTTACCAATATGGAGATGTTAAACATACCACATCCAGTAATAACTGCCAATTGTAATATTAGAAATACATGTTAGTGGCAGCATAGCTTCCACAAAACAATGTGAAATAATCAAAACGGTTGTACTCACATTTCTGTTTTAGTACTAAATAATTGCACGTGTTTTGTGCAAGGCCTATTGTAATTGTCCGACAACGGTTAAGAAGCCAGTTACCACACCATGCAGTCTAAAATTAAAAAATTAGAAAAATACACCGAAACTGTCAGTCGTACACCCGAATTCGGGTACTCTAACGAAAACCTCTTCCTCCTGCACAACCGGGTTGCATAGTATGCAAGATCAAATGAAAATACTTGTTATACAATGTTGTTGTTGTGGTCTTCAGTCCTGAGACTGGTTTGATGCAGCTCTCCATGCTACTCTATCTTGTGCAAGCTTCTTCATCTCCCAGTACCTACTGCAACCTACATCCTTCTGAATCTGCTTAGCGTATTCATCTCTTGGTCTCCCTCTACGATTTTTACCCTCCACGCTGCCCTCTAGTACTAAATTGGTGATCCCTTGATGCCTAAGAACATGTCCTACCAACCGATCCCTTCTTCTGGTCAAGTTGTGCCACAAACTTCTCTTCTCTCCAATCCTATTCAATACTTCCTCATTAGTTATGTGATCTACCCATCTAATCTTCAGCATTCTTCTGTAGCACCACATTTCGAAAGCTTCTATTCTCTTCTTGTTCAAACTAATTATCGTCCATGTTTCACTTCCATACGTGGCTACACTCCATACAAATACGTTCAGAAATGACTTCCTGACACTTAAATATATACTCGATGTTAACAAATTTCTCTTCTTCAGAAACGCTTTCCTTGCCATTGCCAGTCTACATTTTATATCCTCTCTACTTCGACCATCATCAGTTATTTTGCTCCCCAAATACCAAAACTCCTTTACTACTTTAAATGTCTCATTTCCTAATCTAATTCCCTCAGCATCACCCGACTTTATTCGACTACATTCCATTATTCTCGTTTTGCTTTTGTTGATGTACATCTTATATCCTCCTTTCAAGACACTATCCATTCCGTTCAACTGCTCTTCCAAGTCATTAGCTGTCTCTGACGGAATTACGATGTCATCGGCGAACCTCAACATTTTTATTTCTTCTTCATGGATTTTAATAACTACTCCGAATTTTTCTTTTGTTTCCTTCACTGCTTGCTCAATATACAGATTGAATAACATCGGGGAGAGACTGCAAACCTGTCTCACTCCCTTCCCAACCACTGCTTCCCTTTCATGTCCTTCGACTCTTATAACTGCCATCTGGTTTCTGTACAAATTGTAAGTAGCCTTCCGCTCCCTGTATTTTACCCCTGCTACCTTCAGAATTTGAAAGAGAGTATTCCAATCAACATTGTCAAAAACTTTCTCTAAGTCTACAAATGCTAGAAACTTAGGTTTGCCTTTCCTTCATCTAGCTTCTAAGATAAGTCGCAGGATCAGTATTGCCTCTCGTGTTCCAATATTCCTACGGAATCCAAACTGATCTTCCCCGAGGTCGGCTTCTACTAGTTTTTCCATTCGTCTGTAAAGAATTCGCGTTAGTATTTTGCAGCTGTGACTGCAGATCGGTAATTTTCACATCTGTCAACACCTGCTTTCTTTGTTATTGGAATTATTATATTCTTCTTGAAATCTGAGGGTATTTCGCCTGTCTCATACATCTTGCTCACCAGGTGGTAGCGTTTTGTCAGGACTGGCTCTCCCAAGGCCGTCAGTAGTTCCAATGGAATGTTGTCTACTCTGGGGGCCTTGTTTCGACTCAGGTCTTTCAGTGCTCTGTCAAACTCTTCACGCACTATCGTATCTCCCATTTCATCTTCATCTACATCCTCTTCCATTTCCATAATATTGTCCTCAAGTACATCGCCCTTGTATAGACCATCTATATACTCCTTCCACCTTTCTGCTTTCCCTTCTTTGCTTAGAACTGGGTTTCCATCTGAGCTCTTGATATTCATACAAGTGGTTCTCTTATCTCCAAAGGTCTCTTTAATTTTCCTGTAGGCAGTATCTATCTTATCCCTAGTGAGATAAGCCTCTACGTCCTTTCATTTGTCCTCTAGCCATCCCTGCTTAGCCATTTTGCACTTCCTGTCGATCTCATTTTTGAGACGTCTGTATTCCTTTTTGCCCGCTTCATTTACTGCATTTTTATATTTTCTCCTTTCATCAACTAAATTCAATATTTCTTCTGTTACCCAAGGATTTCTACTAGCCTTCGTCTTTTTACCTACTTGATCCTCTGCTGCCTTCACTACTTCATCCGTCAGAGCTACCCATGCTTCTTCTACTGTATTTCTTTCCCCCATTCCTGTCAATTGTTCCCTTATGTTCTCCTTGAAACTCTGTACAACCTCTGGTTCTTTCAGTTTATCCAGGTCCCATCTCCTTAAATTCCCACCTTTTTGCAGTTTCTTCAGTTTTAATCTACAGGTCATAACCAATAGATTGTGGTCAGAGTCCACATCTGCCCCTGGAAATGTCTTACAATTTAAAACCTGGTTCCTAAATGTCTGTCTTACCATTATAGAATCTATCTGAAACCTGTCAGTATCTCCACGCTTCTTCCATGTATACAGCCTTCTTTTAGAGGGCCAAAGAAACTGGTAGACCTGCGTAACGTAGTGTAGGGCTTCCGCGAGTACGCGTAAGTGCTGCAGTACGACTTGTCATGGACTCGATTAATGTCTGAATAGTGCTGGAGGGACACCATTAATCCGGCAAGGCTGTCCATAAATCCGTAAGTGTATTGGGGGGGGGGGGAGGGGGGGGTGGAGAACTCTTCTGAACAGCACGCTGCAAGGCATCCCAGATATACCCAATAATGTTCATGTCTGGGGAGTTTTGGGCCAGCGGAAGTGTCGAAGAGTATTCCTGGACCCACTCTGTAGCAGTTTTGGACGCGTGGGGTGCCGCATTGTCCTGCTGGAATTGCAGAAGTCCGTCGGAATGGATAATGGAAATGAATGGATGTAGGTGATCAGACAGGATGGTTACGTACGTGTCACCTGTCAGAGTAGTATCTGGACGTATCTGGGATCGAATATCATTCCAACTGCACAAGCGTCACACCATTACACCAGTACAGAGCGGCCACCAACTTGAACTTTAGTCTGCTGAGATGTAGGGTTCATGGATTCGTGAGGTTGCCTTCATTCCCCTTACACGTCTATCCGCTCGATACAATTTGAAAAAAGACTCGAACGACCAGGCAACATGTTTCCTCTCATCAACAGTCCAATGTCGGTGTTGACGGGCCCACGCGAGGTGTTAAGTTTTGTGTCGTGCAGTCGTCAAGCGTACACGAGTGGGCCTTCGGTTTCGATGAATGGTTCGCACTTTGACACTTGTTGATGGCCCAGCATTGAAATCTGCAGCAATTTTGGAAGGATTGCACTTATGTCACGTCGAACGATTCTCTTCAGTCGTTGTTGCTCCCTTTCTTGCAGCATCTTTTTCCGGCCGCAGCAATGTCGGAGATTTGACGTTTTACCGGATTCCTGATATTCGCGTTACACTCATGAAATGATCGTACGGGAAAATCCCCACCCACTTCATCACTAACTCGGGGATACAGTACCCCATAGCTCATGCGCCGACTATAATACCACGTCCAGACTCACTTAAATCTTGATAACCTAACATTGTAGCAGTTGTAACCGATCTAACAACTGCGCCAGACATTTGTTGTTACCGACTGCAGCGCCGTATATGTTTACATATCTCTGTATTTGTATACGCATGTCTATACAGTTTCTTTATCGCTTCAGTGTTTATGTTATTCTAATGTTACTCAGTTTCCTACCGAAAACATGTGAAATCGGTATTAACTCGGCGTATCATAAAACGCCCAAAGGATTAAGCGGAAGGACTGGACCTTAGGACTGCGGGACCATTCACTTTTTATTGTTCACAATATTTGTTAAAGTCAATCAACAGATAACGATTGTCATAATTCTCAACCGAGAGAACATTTGTACATGAAACCAATCAGTTAGCTTTCGATAGCAATTCAAGTATAACAACTTTTCAGATGAGAAAGATAATACCTTTTAATAACAATAAAAAAAAACAGAATACACCGAATGCCTGAAGGGTTGCAGTAAGTTCACTTACAGTGTTAAATCCTTGCCCAAATATATTCGTTTTAAAAAAAGAGCAACCTTAAACGTGAACTGTGAATAACTGTATTTTGCGTAACGAATAGTGAAGAAATAACATTTATAATCGAGAGTGAGATTTTCACTCTGCAGCAGAGTGTGCGCTGATATGAAACTTCCTGGCAGATTAAAACTGTGTGCCCGACCGAGGCTCGAACTCGGGACCTTTGCCTTTCGCGGTTAAGTGCTCTACCATCTGAGCTACCGAAGCACGACTCACGCCGCTCCCGTACTTCTGGCAGTACCTCGTCTTGGTCGGGCGCACAGTTTTAATCTGCCAGGAAGTTTCAACATTTATAATAATAAACTCGCAGTCCGAGAACATTTATACATAAAGTCTATCAGATAGATTTAGTTCCTAAGGAATGTATAACAGCTTTTCGAATGAGAAGG
This sequence comes from Schistocerca gregaria, assembly GCF_023897955.1. Taxonomy (NCBI): domain Eukaryota; kingdom Metazoa; phylum Arthropoda; class Insecta; order Orthoptera; family Acrididae; genus Schistocerca; species Schistocerca gregaria. Next base: position 75,006,259 of record NC_064927.1, on the reverse strand, counting down.
GGAATACCTTTTTATAGAAACTAGAAACCACTGGACGCCAAAAGGGCTATCGTGAGTTCACTTACATACGGATCCTCAACTAGAGAGGCAATAATCTATACCAGATACTTCTCTTAAAAATAGTTCCCATCTCACGGTATCTGCCGAGTGCGTGCATGGAATGCCGGACATTTGCCACGCCGGACATTTGCCACACTTGCCCCTACGCCAGGTAGCGATCCCTCAGGCAAGGGACGTCCTTCCTCGTACTTCTTCTGCCCGCTTTCAAACCACCGTCTCATCTTACTCGATACAACCAGTTTGTAAGGGACCTTCTTCTTCGACATCTTGGCGAAATACAGAGCTTCTGTTCCGAAATCGAAATATTTATAACTTTTGGGAAACGAAAGCAATACCGACGATTATGTCAGTATAAATATAGATTCCTCAGTCTGTACGGTAGCTTCCTTTCGCGCTTACTGATTGCGATAGAAACAGTACATCGCCATGGGAGCAACAAGAAAGGAACGATGTAAAGAGAATGCGAATGTACGTTAATAATTTCTTTTCGATCGCTGCATTTGTGCCTACTTTAATTACTACAACTGCATGCCCAGAACACAACAAGGAAAGAAGAAATGTGTATGTGAATGTTTGAAAAGAAGAACGACATACTCTCTATTAATTTACTCTCTAAAATGCGATATCCCTTGTTAGTTAATAAAGTGTAGCGGGACAATGTTCAAAACATGACTGAAAATACTCGTACGTTCACTAAACAGAAATAAGAACATCTATTGATTGACATGTCATATAAAGTGGACGTACAATTTTAAATGTAAGAAATAAGCAAATGAAGTAATACAGGGTGCTGTGCTTGTAACGTACGTTGTTGTTCTACATTGTTTAGCTCTGGTATTTACAGGGTCACAGAGAAAACATCCTAGGTTTTGGAGCGAAAAGCCGTAATTCTAATGATCTGCACTACAACACAAACAAGAAGCACAACTTAAGGAAAAATAATGTAATGTGTGTTCCAGCTCACAAGCGACATTGAAGCAGGTAGTTCCTGTGACTTAGTACGGGCACAGGTTACATTCGACAACCGGAATAAATTAATAACTGGCTCCCTTTACTGATCCCCCAGACTCAGATGAAACAGTTGCTGAACAGATCAAAGAAAACTTGAGTCTCATCACAAACAGGAACCCTATTCTACAATTATAGTTGGCAGTGACTTCAATCTACCTTCCGTATGTTGACAAAAATACATTATGAAACCCTATTGTAGATAGAAAGCAACTTCTGTAATTGTTCTAAATACTTTTTTAAAAATTTAACAATTAATTCACGAAGCCATTCAAATTGTAAATAGTTACGAAACACGCTTGACCTCTTAGCCACAAATAATCCTGAGCATCACGATGGATACAGGGATTAATGAACACAGTCGTAACGAGCCTCAACTCCGTAGCAAAGAAATTCACCAAAACTAAACGCGAAATATACCTATTTACAAAAGCAGCTAAAAATTTGGTTGACTTCTTTCTAAGAGACAGTCTCCAATCCTTCCAAACTATGGAAGTGAAGACCATATGTCGCTTAAGTTCAAAGAAATAGTATCAACAGCACTCGAGAGATTCATACCGAATAAATTAATAAGAGACGGAACTGATCCCCCACGGTACACAAAACACGATAGAAAGCTGCTGCAGGAGCAACGAAAAAGGCACTATAATTTAGACGAACGCAAAATCTCCAATATTGGCGAAGTTTAACCGAGGCTCGAAACTTGGTGGGCATTTCAATGCGAGATGCATTTAATAGTTTCCACAATGAAAGTTTCTCTAGAAATGCGGCGGAAAATCCAAAGAGATTCTGGTCCTGTGTTAAGTAAACCAGCGGAAAGGCTCAGTAAGTACCTTTACTGCGCGACAGCGACGGTAATGTTACTGATGAAGTGGAGTTACTAAATGCACTTTTCCGAAATTCCTTCACCGAAGAAGACGAAGTAAATATTCCAGAATTCGAAATGAAAACAATTGCAAACATAATATAGAAGTAGATATGCCTGGTGTTGCGAAACAAATCAAATTACACTATCAAATAACTGATGTTACAGAGGTGCCTGAACTGTCAGTGACAGAGGAGTCCCTAATGTATACGAAAAGTAGGTCTAATACTTTTCTGGTGTTTTTCAATTACAATTAATTTTCAGTAGTAGCTCCTTGCCTAGTTTCAGTTGCTTTTACTGGCCTGTTTAAAGATAATCAACAACTTAGTAAGGAATTTTAATTTTTAAAGGACTATATCTAAATGTACTTAAATAGACTTACATCTACTATAAATGTTTGCAGCTAAACTTAAATAAAAAAATATTTGCGATGCCAAAATTGCCAACCTTAGCATCATATCAGTTTTGGGATGTCAATTTTAGGTTCAATTCAAAGGTTCAGTTCACATTTTCTTTTACAAGCCTTATTCTATCAGTTTAACGAAGCATGATATTTTAGGTGATAGTTGCGACTCTGAAGCTTAAGAAAATAATTTTAGAACTCATAATTATTTAATAGTATGGCCATAATATTAGAAGGTAGAAAAAAGTTATCTTAAAGTGACAACAATAGAAGCTCTTACTGAAAAAGGAAATTGCTATTGATAAACATTAGATGTAACTGTAAATTCTGGTTACAGGAGGATCATTTGAGTGATGTTTAATGTTGGCCTCGTTAATCCACTGCTTCTTGATTACGCGCTAGTAAATCTAGTTGAGACCAGCTAGTTACATCGTTAAGCTATTTAGGGATACTTTTGTGAGGCTTGAAACACTTTTTAATTTTTACAATAAAGGCTGATTCCCATTACACTTTGCACAGGCTTTGGACTGTCAAAATGATAAATGACCATTTACCATTTTGGCGTGTTTAAAATCAGCCTAAACAGGCTGAACTAATGTACACTCTATTTACAATTACAACTTAATATTAGCGCCGATAATGCTGCTTCAATGTTTTAGTAATTTTAACTCAGTAATCTGCGAGGTCTCAGTGATATTCATAGTTTTAATGGATTATTTTTAACGTATTTTAGTCCAGTTTCTGAATATGGGGAATGGCTTTCAAGCAAGGTCTAATGTTGCCAGTCTCTTCATAATTCTTTATGATTCTCTCTATCCTGTCGTCCAGCTTCAAGTACTTCTTCTTCCTCTTCTTACCTTCAAGATTCATTTCCAATTTCATGTACATACAGTTTGTGAGCTGTGCTTCTTTTTTCAAGCACTCCACCAAATTGTTGATTTTAGGGTGGGGGTTTCCAATAATACTATTTATTTTGTTGTGCCACCCTTCAACAGCATTCGTCGTTCGGTGCCTTTCTCCATAGCAGTTTCACATTTCTATTGGGATATCTTCATTGTCTAGCCAGTTGTCCACAAAGTAGTCCAAAAATTGAGCATTCCGTTATCAGGAGCTTCTGCATGAATCTCAATCCATCCATTGCTTACGTCCTCCGGTTTTACAACTGCCAGCGTTGCACACATGCTGACGTGAAGTCTTAAATCCTCGTTCTGGCGGTACTCCTCAGTTGGACCGAGAACTCGAGTTTTCCTCCATAAACTCTTCTACATGTGGAAATAGCATCCATTTATTTCAATTGTGGGAAAACTTGACCAATGGCCGATATCGCAGCTGCCTCAAAATCGACATTCACTTCTTTAGGACACTACTCAGGGATTGCCTGTTTTATCAGACGAAACAGACGAACGTATGTGTCTTTCTTCGTATTTGGGAGCAGTGCAAATGCAATAGGAAGAATATTTGTTTCTTTAATCGGGCCTCCTAAGTCTAAGTGTATGGCGTAGATTTGTACGAACTGCTTGCTGCAGCTCTTAAATGTTGCATCCATAAAAAAATGGGAACATGTTTTTAAACTTTTCCCTTGCTCCCACTAAAAATCAATATTGTCTCCTCTAATCTATCGTCTTCTAGAAGAAAACGAGTGCCATCTCCCACTTTTAATAGATCTTCATGAAGATCAATTTCGTAAGAGTTCGTAGGCTCTTGTTGGTTCCCCCGCGCTTGACTCCGTCGACGACGCATCGTTCTCTTCATAGATTCTGAATTCGGCATCACTGTAACAAAGTCATATCCTTTATTATGAAGATTTCCCATTTCATCCTCGTAATTCTCCGATAACTGTGTAGTTTCTTCTTGAGACCTTCTATTCGCCCTTTCCACTGGCTTTCTCATTTCCAGAGCCACATCGTCAGGTGGTCCACAGAGATGTTCTGATCCGTCCAATACTACTCCGTTCTTCGAAAGCAGCTATCCCTTGCAATGATCCGCTTTTCGGCGTAAGCACATCCACGTAACAACACCTTCTTTAGGTTCCCTCTGTTTAAGGTACGCGTAACCTTTCTAATGAGCAGGAGGCGTGCCCTTGTTCGTTGTAATAACTTCCATACTGATGGTCACGTTAGGAACTTGGAAAGCAAACTGTGTGTGTCAGCGTAAGGACTTTTGCTGCGACCAGTGTGCTGGTTCGGTGACCGTCCACGGGCATTCCAGGGGTTGGGCGGCCGGGGAGGGGGAGAAGGAGGCGGCAAGGGACCCGACCCTTCGGAGCAGGTCAAGTCGTGGCAAACGTCCGGACACCGCGTGCATGAGCACCCTGCGGGCCGGCCCACTCGTGCCACGGCTCGTTGTGCCGCTCGGGCCCGATTTATCGGCCAGACCGAGGGTGCGAAGTACAGCAGGCGCGTCCGACTTCACTTCCCCGGGCTCCGCCCCCCCCCCCCCCCACCTCCACCAGGTTAATGCAGAGTGCTGTTATTGGGTGCACCTGGGTCTTAACGGGACGTTCAGTTAGGTCAGATTCAAGGCCAAGCGAGAACCCGAATCCAGAGTGCTGTTATTGGGTGCACCTGGGTCTTAACGGGACGTTCAGTTAGGTCAGATTCGAGGCCAAGCGAGAACCTGAATGCAGAGTGCTGTTATTGGGTGCACCTGGGTCTTAACGGGACGTTCAGTTAGGTCAGATTCAAGGCCAAGCGAGAACCCGAATCCAGAGTGCTGTTATTGGGTGCACCTGGGTCTTAACAGAACGATCAATTAGGTCAGATTCAAGGCCAAGCGAGAACCCGAATGCAGAGTGCTGTTATTGGGTGTACCTCGGTCTTAACGGAACGTTCAATTAGGTCAGATTCAAGGCCAAGCGAGAACCCGAATGGAGAGTGCTGTTATTGGGTGCACCTGGGTCTTAACGGAACGTTCAATTAGGTCAGATTCAAGGCCAAGCGAGAACCCGAATGCAGAGTGCTGTTATTGGGTGCACCTGGGTCTTAATGGAACGTTCAATTAGGTCAGATTGTAGGCCAAGCGAGAACCCGAATGCAGAGTGCTGTTATTGGGTGCTCCTGTGTCTTAACGGAACGTTCAATTAGGTCAGATTCAAGGCCAAGCGAGAACCCGAATGCAGAGTGCTGTTATTGGGTACACCTGGGTCTTAACGGAACGTTCAGTTAGGTCAGATTCAAGGCCAAGCGAGAACCCAAAGATGTAGCCCAGGCCCACCACCTAATCGCAGATGAAGAACAAATTGTGAACAAATATAGTCCAACAAATAGTGTGTGCTGACGCAGCAGCAACACGCTGCAACGAATCGTCTCAAACAGTGCTATGTTAATGAAACCAAAATCACTCACTTAAAACAACTGTAAAAAGAAAGACGTACCAGGCAGTACCACAAGAGTTAAAACAAATTGCGACTGTTAAATTTAGTTTACAAGTAACAATAAGCCCCACGGCTTGGGCGGTAAGGCAGAATGCCGTCGCTACTAGACAGAAAGTAACAAGAGTTCCATCAAAATGGGGCAGCGGCCGACCATAACATGGATTACTAACAGGTTCTCATAGCTGAGCACTCGCCAATAGTTTGCCTCAGGTGAGGTTCACTTGCAGTGCGGAAGCCAGAAGCCGCACGGCCGGTGAAGCACAGAAATAGAACGATGTCGCCTTGTCAGCCCAGCGAAATAATCGTCCAACAGCGTCGTCACTGCAATCTCCCATTAAAATGTGATTCGTTAATGGCCTCAAAAATAGTTCAAATGGCAGTCAGCACTATGGTCATCTGTACCCTAGAACTTAAAGAACTACTTGAACCTAACCAACCTAAAGACATCACACTCATCCATGCCCGAGGCAGGATTCGAACCTGCGACCGTAGCTGTCGCGCGTTTCCAGACTGTAGCGCCTAGAACCGCTCGGCCACTTCGGCCGGCTTAATGGCCACTATCTGCTCGGCTGTGCAGGCCGTCCCAAGACACGGCCGTTACAACTGCCGCCTATACAATATTTTTCAAAACACCTCTTCACCGACCAGGTTAGCTCTCCTCTTTGGCAATCTCACCGTCTTCTCCACCTCCCAGCTAAACTCACTCGCGCTCGCCCGTCGATTCGCTCACTGCCGCGCCACCTCGCAACCCACTCACAAGCGCCGAAAGGGTAGCAAAGCCGGCATTGCTCAACATGCACTGGTCAAAATTTTCTTACACACATTTTTGTACTGTTAGTATGCCAGGAAACGCCTCGCGAGGGTGCGCGAATTTTGGTTCACCCTGTATACACAGTTGGCCGTTCAAAACTTCAACGCCGTGAAGGCGGCAAGAAATAAACATCAAGTGAAGACTTGTATCAACATACTCCGATATGCAAATGATTAGCATGCCAGCACAACCGCTCCATATACACTCCTGGAAATTGAAATAAGAACACCGTGAATTCATTGTCCCAGGAAGGGGAAACTTTATTGACACATTCCTGGGGTCAGATACATCACATGATCACACTGACAGAACCACAGGTACATAGACACAGGCAACAGAGCATGCACAGTGTATATCCACCTTTCGCAGCAATGCAGGCTGCTATTCTCCCATGGAGACGATCGTAGAGATGCTGGATGTAGTCCTGTGGAACGGCTTGCCATGCCATTTCCACCTGGCGCCTCAGTTGGACCAGCGTTCGTGCTGGACGTGCAGACCGCGTGAGACGACGCTTCATCCAGTCCCAAACATGCTCAATGGGGGACAGATCCGGAGATCTTGCTGGCCAGGGTAGGTGACTTACACCTTCTAGAGCACGTTGGGCGGCACGGGATACATGCGGACGTGCATTGTCCTGTTGGAACAGCAAGTTCCCTTGCCGGTCTAGGAATGGTAGAACGATGGGTTCGATGACGGTTTGGATGTACCGTGCACTATTCAGTGTCCCCTCGACGATCACCAGAGGTGTACGGCCAGTGTAGGAGATCGCTCCCCACACCATGATGCCGGGTGTTGGCCCCGTGTGCCTCGGTCGTATGCAGTCCTGATTGTGGCGCTCACCTGCACGGCGCCAAACACGCATACGACCATCATTGGCACCAAGGCAGAAGCGACTCTCATCGCTGAAGACGACACGTCTCCATTCGTCCCTCCATTCACGCCTGTCGCGACACCACTGGAGGCGGGCTGCACGATGTTGGGGCGTGAGCGGAAGACGGCCTAACGGTGTGCGGGAGCGTAGCCCAGCTTCATGGAGACGGTTGCGAATGGTCCTCGCCGATACCCCAGGAGCAACAGTGTCCCTAATTTGCTGGGTAGTGGCGGTGCAGTCCCCTACGGCACTGCGTAGGATCCTACGGTCTTGTCGTGCATCCGTGCGTCGCTGCGGTCCGGTCCCAGGTCGACGGGCACGTGCACCTTCCGCCGACCACTGGCGACAACATCGATGTACTGTGGAGACCTCACGCCCCACGTGTTGAGCAATTCGGCGGGACGTCCACCCGGCCTCCCGCATGCCCACTATACGCCCTCGCTCAAAGTCGGTCAACTGCACATACGGTTCATGTCCACGCTGTCGCGACATGCTACCAGTGTTAAAGACTGCGACGGAGCTCCGTATGCCACGGCAAACTGGCAGACACTGACGGCGGCGGTGCACAAATGCTGCGCAGCTAGCGCCATTCGACGGCCAACACCGCGGTTCCTGGTGTGTCCGCTGTGCCGTGCGTGTGATCATTGCTTGTACAGCCCTCTCGCAGTGTCCGGAGCAAGTATGGTGGGTCTGACACACCGGTGTCAATGTGTTCTTTTTTCCATTTCCAGGAGTGTAGATATGTTTTACTGACATTTCCATTCTGTAAATAAGGGTAATTTTACGCACCGAGTTTCCTATTCCAAATCGCAATATAAAAGTTGTCTATGAGACGACAGCCTTACTTCTGCTAGCACCGTGTGTCGGAATCGTGTCGAGAGATGTACGAGTGCCAGGGGTACATAGAATCGATGGGTTCAGAAGGGCCATACTCAACTCCCCTACGTGATTAGTGCCCGAGAGCACAGACATATTTTTCACTCTGTCTTGCAGGTTCTTACACCCTCATGACGGTCTTTGAGTTAGGAAATGCATTTGGTCGCCTTACGGTAAGTGCCATAGCGGTCAATGCGACGACGTTTGCAGGGTGAGTGGCTGCCAGCACGGCGACCTCGACGCAACAGCAAGACAACGGTGCGCCCGCTGACAGCACTGGGCACAGCGGAGGCACCACAGCGTCTCTCCAGACGACTCCAGATCCGACGTACAGCATCAGAACAGGCGTGTCCGTGTTGGAGGCTGCGAGGAGTCAGAACGTCGCCACACTGCATTCGTCTTCGTCATACTGGTCCAGCACCTCGCATGATGGTATGGGGTGCCTCAGCGCACAGAACACGATCACCTCTGTTTCACATAGCTGGCAATCTGGACAGTAGCCACTACCTTCGAGCTACCCTCCCGAACGAGAGGGCGCCTTGGTTAGCACACTGGACTCGCATTCGGGAGGACGACGGTTCAAACCTGCGTCCAGCAATCCTGATTTAGGTTTTCTGTGGTTTCCCTAAATCGCTTCAGGCAAATGCCGGGACGGGTCCTTTGAAAGGGCACTTCCGACTTCCTTCCCCATCATTCCCTCATCCGGGGGTCCCACTGTTTGGTCCCCTCCACTATAATCAATCAAACGACCAGTAGAGCTGCCCCTGACGGGATCTCTCAACAAGACAAAGCAAGACCACATTCTCTCCATGACGTTGAAACCTACCTGCTTGCAGAGGCTGTTCGGCTGTTGCCCTCGCCAGCACGTTCCCCAGATCTCTCACCAAAAAAATGGTTCGAATGGCTCTGAGCAGTATAGGACTTAACTTCTGCGGTCGTCAGTCCCCTGGAAAACTACTTAAACCTAACTAACCTAAGGACATCACACACATCCATGCCCAAGGCAGGATTCGAACCTGCGACCATAGCGGTCGCGCAGTTCCAGACTGTAGCGCCTAGGCCAGCGATCTCTCACCCACTGAACACATCTGGTTACGGGTGGGCGAGTGACCGGCACGCCGCCTCTACGATGGATGAACTCTGTCTCGCAACTGAAGCAGAGTGGAGCGAATCAGCCGTTTCTGTCACACGAGCTCAATTGGAGCAGCGCCACTGACAGCACGAGTACGACGTCGCGGACTACCTGTTCAGAGTAAGCGGTAGCTCAGAGGGCAACTGGGGAGAAGGGTCCGCTGCGATTTGGGGAGTCTATTATGACGCACTGCCGAAACAGTCGTGGAGAAATTTCCATACGTGCGTATTTGGTACGAAGAGCTGCTGCGAAACGTAGCTCAAAGCCGATCAAAGTTTCGTTTAATGTAGTTGAGAAATCGATAGTACTCATCTGTTTCTCGCGTACCGTGTAGATCTGATGTCTGCGTGCTCGTTTCGCTGGAACTTTCTTTTTTTCTTCTAGCGTTAAAAAAAAGCTTTGACTTCGGCACCGGGACAAAGTTCAGTGCACCGCGAGACCATGAACGGCCAAAGTGCGGAAAAAATAGAAAACCCTTAGGGACTACATAGAGGGCCACCAGACTACGTTATGTACATGCTGAGAGGCGGACGACTCATTTGCCACTGTTATTAGTATCACGTGGCGCTGACGAGGCCTCTCACGTAAAGGTCGGTGCATGGTGCGAGCAGCGGTGGCTGGCCGAACATCATCTGGGCACATGTTGCAGCTGCTTTGTGTTCAGGGGCCTCTGGAGAACTGTTTGTTTGCAACAGGACTAAGAACAGGTGTGACCCTGGGCGGCTACTACTCACACCACCACACCACCAAGCGTGGCTGCTCTGGTGTCGTTAAAGTCGGCTGGAGAGTGGAATTGCGCTCTGTTGTCTTCAGCGCTGACAGCAGGTTCTGTCTGTATTCGACATACACGCATATGGCGTAGGCTTGGCGAGCTGCCTATTCCAGCATGTAGACAACAACGACACACAGGCCACACACCAGGTTTCGTGGTGTGGGAGGCCATCAGTTGCAACTCGCGGTCGTATTTGGTGTTCCTGCAGGGTAATGTGGCCAGTGCTGGCGTCATTGCATAGTCTCTTATCTCCGTGCTACGTTTCTTGGACAGGAAGGTATGTGCTTTTTCAGCAGGACAATGCACGTCCACATACGGCTGCCAAGAAGATCACCAGGTATCTCGCCAATTAAACACGTTTGGGATATGATGAAGTGCGAACGTACTCGTTCTCCAGGTTCTGCAAGAACCATTGCCGAATTGCAACAAAAGGCGCAAGATGCTAGGGACAACGCCATTCGGAAGCTTTATGATCACATGCGTGTGGGAATACTCGTACACGCTTGTGTTGCTGGCTGTCGGGGATGCACCGTGTAATGACGTGACTATTTATTCACACCATGTCATGTATGTCTTTTATTTGGTCCGGATTTGTTACCATATATTTCTACAATGGTGAACCACCTGAAATCATGTGACTGTATGCCACTGATGGTCAGGAGTCTCCATCTGGGGAGGTTCGGCCGCCGAGTTGCACGTCTTTTCCGGTGACGCGACGCTGGGTGACTTGCGTGATGATGATGATGATGAAATAATGAGGAGAATGACACCGCACACCGTCCTCGAGCGGAGAAACTCTCCTACCCGGCTGGAAATCGAACCCGGGCCCACTGTTTGGCAGTCAGACGCGCCCATCACTCAGCTGAGGGGGCAAAGCATCAACTACAGGCCGCCTCAGTTGATTAAGGCACCTTGTCCTTGAGAGTGCTCCGCGTTTTCCGGCAGTGAATGAAACAGTAACTAACATTAATTAATAACCTCATTCATAAGCACAGTATATCTGCTTAATCGGTGATTGCTACAATTTTACCTTAGGTACATAACTTTAATGATTCTAGAGGGCGCCGAAGCGGTAAAGCTGTAGGGAACGACAGGGATTTGAGTATGTCTAACAGATAGAGAGACAATTGGAAGCCAACTATAGATTCTACGCTACTGGCCATTAAAGTTGCTACACCAAGAAGAAATGCAGATGATAAACGAGTATTCATTGGACAAATATATTATACTAGAACTGACATATGACTACATTTTCGCGCAATTTGGGTGCATAGATCCGGAGAAATCAGTACCCAGAACAACCACCTCTGGCCGTAATAACGGCCTTGATACGCCTGGCCATTGAGTCAATCAGAGCTTGGATGGCGTGTACAGGTACAGCTGCCCATGCAGCTTCAACACGATACCACAGTTCATCAAGAGTAGTGACTGGCGCATTGTGACGAGCCAGTTGCTCGGCCACCATTGACCAGACGTTTTCAATTGGTGAGAGATCTGGAGAATGTGCTGTCCAGGGCAGCAGTCGAACATTTTCTGTATCTAGAAAGGCCCGAATAGGACCTGCAACATGCGGTCGTGCATTATCCTGCTGAAATGTAGTGTTTCGCAGGGATCGAATAAAGGGTAGAGCCACGAGTCGTAACAAATCTGTAATGTAACGTCCACTGTTCAAAGTGCCGTCAATGCGAACAAGAGGTGACCGAGACGTGTAACCGATGGCACCCCATACCATCACGACGGGTGATGCGCCAGTATGGCGATGACGAATACACGCTTCCAATGTGCGTTCACTGCGATGTCGCCAAACACGGAAACGGCCATCATGATGTTGTAAACAGAACCTGGATTCATCCGAAAAAATGACGTTTTGCCAATCGTGCACCCAGGTTCGTCGTTGAGTACACCATCGCAAACGCTCCTGTCTGTGACGCAGCGTCAAGGGTAACCGCAGCCGTGGTCTCCGAGCTGATAGTCCATGCTGTTGCAATCGTCGTCGAACTGTTCGTGCAGATGGATGTTGTCTCTCATACGTCCCCATTTGTTGACTCAGGGATCGAGACGTGGCTGCACGATCCGCTACAGCCATGCGGATAAGATGCCTGTCATCTCGACTGCTAGTAATACGAGGCCGTTGGGATCCAGCACGGCGTTCCGTATTACCCTCCTGAATCCACCGATTCCATATTCTGCTAACAGTCATTGGATCTCGACCAACGCGAGGAGCAATGTCGCAATACAATAAACCGCAATCCCGATAGGCCACAATCCGACTTTTATGAATGTCGGAAACGTGATATTACGCATTCCTCCTCCTTACACGAGGCAACACAACAACGTTTCACCAGGAAACGCCGGTCAACTGATGTTTGTGTATGAGAAATCGGCTGGAAACGTTCCTCATGTCAGCACGTTGTAGATGTCGGTACCGGCGCTTACATTGTGTGAATGCTCTGAAAAGCTAATCATTTGCATATCACAGCATCTTCTTCCTGTCGGTTAAATTTCGCGTCTTTAGCAATTTTAATGGCCAGTAATGTAAGTTCTGTGAGGTAAGTAATTAATGTGCTAAAGCAGTTACGATAACGACATCGTATTTTTCTATAGCACGTAAGTGCACAAAATTTGCTTGAGCTTCATTTTGAGGATCCTCAGTTCTATATGGATACAGCTGATGGTAGGGAGTTGTTGAAATGAACTGCAGTGCTTTACGAGTCGTACCAATGTTTGGAAGCCCGTCCGGCTAGCCGCACAGATTCACGCGCTGCTTCCCGAGCGATCCCCGGCATGAATTCGCCTGGGAGATTAGTGTCGAGGTTCGGTGCGCCGGCCAGCCTGTGGATGGTTTCTAAGGCGGTTTTCCATCTGCCTCAGCCAATACGGACTGGTTACACCCTTATTCCTCCTCAGTTACACTACGTCGGCGATTGTTGCGCAAACACTGTCTCCACGTACGCGTACACCATAATTACTCTACCACGCAAGCATTTGGGGCTACATTCGTGTGCTATGAGACGTTCCCAGGAGGGGGAGTGTTCAGTGCGGGCCGAACCGCATAATAACCAAATATCTATGGGTTCCGTGTGGGGCGGCGGTGGGGTGACTGGTCTGGTTCAAATGGCTCTAACCACTATGGGACTTTAAACATCTGAGGTCATCAGTCCCCTAAACCTAGCGTAAGGACATCACACACATCCATGCCCGAGGCACGATTCGAACCTGCTTCCGCAGCAACAGCGCGGTTTCGAACTGAAGTGCCTAGAACCACTCGGTCACAGAAGCCGGCTGGTGAGTTGACTGCTGTGGCCTGCTGTGGGGTTGTCAACCGCTCTTGGCTACGGCGAGGACGAAGCCTCTCCGTCGTTTCTACACTCCTGGAAATTGAAATAAGAACACCGTGAATTCATTGTCCCAGGAAGGGGAAACATTATTGACACATTCCTGGGGTCAGATACATCACATGATCACACTGACAGAACCACAGGTACATAGACACAGGCAACAGAGCATGCACAATGTCGGCACTAGTACAGTGTATATCCACCTTTCGCAGCAATGCAGGCTGCTATTCTCCCATGGAGACGATCGTAGAGATGCTGGATGTAGTCCTGTGGAACGGCTTGCCATGCCATTTCCACCTGGCGCCTCAGTTGGACCAGCGTTCGTGCTGGACGTGCAGACCGCGTGAGACGACGCTTCATCCAGTCCCAAACATGCTCAATGGGGGACAGATTCGGAGATCTTGCTGGCCAAGGTAGTTGACTTACACCTTCTAGAGCACGTTGGGTGGCACGGGATACATGCGGACGTGCATTGTCCTGTTGGAACAGCAAGTTCCCTTGCCGGTCTAGGAATGGTAGAACGATGGGTTCGATGACGGTTTGGATGTACCGTGCACTATTCAGTGTCCCCTCGACGATCACCAGAGGTGTACGGCCAGTGTAGGAGATCGTTCCCCACACCATGATGCCGGGTGTTGGCCTTGTGTGCCTCGGTCGTATGCAGTCCTGATTGTGGCGCTCACCTGCACGGCGCCAAACACGCATACGACCATCATTGGCACCAAGGCAGAAGCGACTCTCATCGCTGAAGACGACACGTCTCCATTCGTCCTTCCATTCACGCCTGTCGCGACACCACTGGAGGCGGGCTGCACGATGTTGGGGCGTGAGCGGAAGACGGCCTAACGGTGTGCGGGACCGTAGCCCAGCTTCATGGAGACGGTTGTGAATGGTCCTCGCCGATACCCCAGGAGCAACAGTGTCCCTAATTTGCTGGGTAGTGGCGGTGCGGTCCCCTACGGCACTGCGTAGGATCCTACGGTCTTGTCGTGCATCCGTGCGTCGCTGCGGTCCGGTCCCAGGTCGACGGGCACGTGCACCTTCCGCCGACCACTGGCGAGAACATCAATGTACTGTGGAGACCTCACGCCCCACGTGTTGAGCAATTCGGCGGTACGTCCACCCGGCCTCCCGCATGCCCACTATACGCCCTCGCTCAAAGTCCGTCAACTGCACATACGGTTCACGTCCACGCTGTCGCGGCATGCTACCAGTGTTAAAGACTGCGATGGAGCTCCGTATGCCACGGCAAACTGGCTGACACTGACGGCGGCGGTGCACAAATGCTGCGCAGCTAGCGCCATTCGACGGCCAACACCGCGGTTCCTGGTGTGTCCGCTGAGCCGTGCGTGTGATCATTGCTTGTACAGCCCTCTCGCAGTGTCCCGAGCAAGTATGGTGGGTCTGACACACCGGTGTCAATGTGTTCTTTTTTCAATTTCCAGGAGTGTAGATCCCCGGTACAATAAATACAATACATAAAATGGCATATTTAGATATTCTAGTGTGAACCTTTTTGTGTATCACATCATCTGAAATACAGTTTAAAAGTGAAATAGTTTAAAACGTAGTCAGGACTGAATGGAGCATACTAATTACTGAAAAATCTGAATGTTGTAGTTTTTTGGCTAAAACGAAAATTTGTGAATTGTACTGTTCGTGCAAAAGACAATTACTTTGGTTGTTGCATTGTCAATATTGTTTACAAAAGTGCCTCTCTGGAGCATATCGGTTCCATCTTTCCGCAATACACTACAAAGCTCTTTCATGCATGTCTCCCCACGAGCTGTTTCACGTGGAATGGCAACTTCTACCAACAGCTGGAAGGCGTCGCCTTGGATAGTCCTCTTAGTCCAGTGGCCGGCGACTTCTCCATAGAACAGTTCGAAGCTCAGGGACTGGACTGAAACCTAAAGTATGGTTCACCTTCATTGTGTGCAGCCATAGTGAACAACATATCGGTGACTTCCTAAGACACCTGAACAGTCTCCATGCCAACATAAAATTTATCATGGAAGTAGAAAAAGACCAAAAAACTACTATTTTTAGATGTGCTGGTCACAAGGTATGGTGAAAACCTGGGACACAGCGTGTATCGAAAACCAACATACATGGAACGATGCCTGCACAAACTATCAAATCACCACCAGAGCCAGAAAAGAGGCATGCTTAATACATTCGTAACGCGGACGAGACGAATTTGTGAGCCACAGCACCTTAGACGTGAAATACAACACTTGCAAAATGTTCCACGGAGCACTGGGTACTGCACAAGTGGTATTAGAAGTATAACTGAGGTAAACACTCTGCGACAAATTAGAAAAAGGAATGGTCTTTCTGCCATATATTCCCAGAGTGACGGGCATAATGGGCCGTAGATTGCGGAAACACGGCGCGAAGACTATTTACAAACCGACAAGGAAGATCAAAGAATGTCTTAAATCAGCAAAGGAGAAAAGGGACCCCACTTGCAATCTCGGGGCCGGCCGTTGTGGCCGCTGTGTCCGAGTGGTTCTAGGCGCTTTAGTCTGGAACCGCGTGACCGCTACGGCGCAGGTTCGAAACTTGCCTCGAGCGTGGATGTGTGTGATGTCTTTAGGTTAGTTAGGTTTAAGTAGTTCTAAGTTCTAGGGGGCTGATGACACCCGATGTTAAGTCCCATACTGCTCAGAGGCATTTGAACCATTTGCAATCCCGGGAATATACCGCATTCCATTCACATGCGGAAATGTTTATGTTGGAATGACTGGACGATCGATCAACACCAGGACAGAGAAATCGGCCGTGTCATAGAGCACGCACTGTGTGAGACCGACCACGTAGTAAAATTCACCGACACGGAAGTTCTGGCTGTAGAGAAGCACTATCACACCACACCCTCTTGTTCAGAGAGGCTATAGAAATACAAAAACATGGGAATAGCTTCAACAGGAAAGAAGAAAGCCTTATGGTAAATGGATCCTGGCTTCCCGTGCTGCAGCAAGAGGAGAACCGAACCGGAAATGACGTCGGCGTGCCAGGCAGAGACAGTCCGCGACCGCGCGCTGGCCTCCAGACCACCAGCGGCAGTGGCTTTGGCGGGATTAGCCGAGCGGTCTCAGGCGCTGGAGTCATGGTCTGTGCGGCTGGTCCTGGCGGAGGTTTGAGTCCTCCCTCGGCCATGGGTGTATGTGTTTGTCCTTAGGGTAATTTAGATTAGGTAGTGTGTAAAGTTAGGGACTGATGAGCTTAGCAGTTAAGTCCTATAAGATTTCACACACATTTTTAATGGCTTTGACGATGCCAGCCACTCGTGCTGGCGAAACGTCAGCATCATAAGACGAACGTCGGCCAAAGAACTCGAGACAGAAGCTAACAGGCAGTTTGTCACAACATTGTTTATTCTGCGTTCCCTAAACGTCTATACGTGTAACTCCAACTTTGTCAGTTACACTTTCCTGTCTTCCAGTCATTCGCCCACGTTAGTGTGTTAGAAATAGTGCTGGAGTGCTATGCCTATAGAGCTATTACTACTAGTATGTTTCCATTTCTTGCATTAAATGAGCACACGTTTATTAAAAGGGGTCAGCTAAAGATGTCTTACTTTACTACTGATTCTTTGAGTTTTTTCCATTACTCAGATGCTAACGCCTGTAAAATGTACACAGTACTGATCTGCAGTAAACTGCCCGCTTCATAAACATGTGCACAAATTTCCGGACATAAATACTGGATTAGCAATGTGTACTGTACCTACAACGCTTTTCCCGGTGCTGTAGTAACAAACTAAAGGGCTCACACGTCGTCGTGTGGGTACTGCTGACGAATATTTTCGTCAGTCGCGGGGATTTGCGATTTTCTGGGAACTAAATCATTCGCTTAGTACGACGTCCACGATTTATTTGTGAGCACAACAATGCGACCACCGATTCAGAGCTACTCAGAAAGCGATGTACGCCGCCCAAGGTAAGTACATCCTCTGTCAGCGCCGCTGCACCGTGTCTCCTGCCTTAAGCCGTCGGCACACGGACCGTCCATCCGAACGTTGAGCGTTGAGCGTGCCGAGTTTCTGACGTCATAGCGTGGAACAGCACGGTCGGGAGTCTTTCCGAACGTGCAGAGCAATATCGGGCATGTCAGATATTCTGAGCATGCGTCTGAGCGTTGACCAATGAGATGGCACAACGCCACCTACGTCACACGCACGCGGTCTCCCTTCAGCACAGAGTTGTGAGGCGCCTTATTGGCATTCATTTCAAGCCTATTGTATGTATATGCCGTTTCTGAGCACCAGCAAATTGAGAATCACTGGAGAACTCGTTATTACTTGTGTGACTCGTTCCAATAAAATAACGAGAAACATCATATTTGTGGCAAAAGAATTATTGTACCTTGCGTATAATGAGAGTAGGCTATTTGAAGGCAGCGACACACTGAAGATCCACCCAAAACGCATTGTTCTTGGTACAATTTGTTATAATTAAATTTCAATTAGTAACATAATTATCAACTATTAACGTTTTTAGCATAGGGTAACACAATATGTTTACGACCAAGGGGCCTACTGTTGGTTTAGCACAGGCGTCACGGTAGCTTAGCGTGTTCGGTCAGAGGGTTGGCAGCCCTCTGTAATAAAAGAAACTGAGCTAATCGATCAACAACGAACTTAAACGGAGGTCTTACGACGTCCGTCCGGAGCAGATGCAACGAATGAAAGCAAACAAAATGATATTTAAAAAAAAGCGTAATCAGTAGCGTCCCTGTGTGGTAAAGTGTTTTCATTTGGGCGGTGGATGGCGTCTTAACACCTCCAATGATTTTTTTCCTAACATTTGCGTATTTATTAGGTCTGATATTTTATTATTAGTTTAATATAAGTATATGCCATAATATTTGATGTTATGGAAATAAAGTTCACCTTTTATTTACTTTGTTCGATTGGCTTAATCTACAGGACAGCTTGCGCTACTCCTATAAACACATTTTCCTCCTTTTTCTTTTACGCTTCGTAATTCACATGTTGCAAAGATTCTGCTACTGGGTAGGAACAGTGATCAAGTAAGACTGACCTTGGGGTTTTACTAAAATGTGGGAGTGACGAAATAATGTTTATCTTACGCGGAGAAGTATTCCAAATTTGTACCGCACTGTTTGTAATGGAACTTTTATAAACCTGTCTTTATTGATTGGACATGGTACTTTCCATTTCGTGGACGATGGAGGAAACGTGCGTTTTAACAGAGCTAACGTGGGAATTTTAGCGCTCCCGTTGAGTAAACAGTCGCTCGAGTGCGTTGCGATCGCGTATACCACGTTGGGGCCCCACGTACCGTGTGCACAAGTCGCATCGTTCCTGAGCGTCCAGCAGCGCGTTGACCTTGGCCCGCTCAACGTTGACGTTCGACAGCACGGTCCGTGTGCGGACGGCTTTAGCGCCGGCGAGGCGGCTCTACGTGGAACTGAGACGCCGGGGCGCGTCCCTGTAGCGTCCTCGCGAGACTCCAGCGGGGTCGCCTCCTAGCTGCCTAGCTGTCTGTCTCTTGTGTCCGCTGGGTCGGCTTTTTCTGCTCCCCAGACGGCGGGCAGCCGGGGTCCGCTCTGCTCTCTTATCGCTGCAGCTTGACACTGTGCATCCCGCCACTGGCCGAGACGGCGGGCGACGTGAAAACAAACACAGCCCCACTATGTGGCGCAGCGGGATTTATTAACCGCCGGTTGTCAAGCGTCCATTTTTCAACAAGTGCAGTCTGCGCCCGAATATCTGGGTTAATGCAGACCCGAGGCCTCACGCGCAAACGAAAAACGCGGATAATACAAACCGACGTCACCAGACTTGTTGAAGCAGCCATCCGTCACTGCCGCCCGCCATCCCTACCGCTCCGCTGCAATTGCTGCAGTCAATTCCACCCATAACACTGTCTAATGAACATGTTCTCGGCCTGCATACAGGGTGAAAAGTATTTAAACCGACAAACTCTGGGAGGTTGTAGGGGACATCAAAACAAATATTTTTCCCTAATGTCATTTTTTCCTATGAGGAGTATTTAAACCGGTAGAGCACGATTTCTCTGGCGGCAAATTAATTAAACCAACAAACACTTTTCCATTTTTCTTATGACCAAGACACAACACATTAACACAACGCAATTTCAATTACAGTAGATTGTCAAAAATGCCTCCATTGACACGTAAACAAAGGTTACACTGTCGGATCATGTTCCGTCTGACACGGGCAAAAACCCCAGGAGTATCCTGAATTGTTCCTGCTGCTGCTACTATCCGAGCAACCAGATTCTCTTCTGATGCAACAGGAGTTGCGGAAACAAGGTTGCGCATCTCTCCCCACACAAAAAAAGTCCAGAGGGGCATATCTGGGGATCGAGCAGGCCATGGTACAGGACCACCTCTGCCAATCCACGTTTCTGGGAACCGTCGGTCCAGGAATCGACGCACACGACGACTGAAATGTGCCGGCACCCCGTCGTGTTGGAACCACATGCGTTGTCTTGTAGGGAGTGGGAATTCTTCCAGCAATTCTGGTAATACTCTGGCGAGAAAACTGTAATAGTGCCTGCCATTTAATGGCCTAGATAGCAGATAAGGCCCAGTTAAACAGTCCCCAACAACACCGACCAACACATTAACGAAGAACCAGACTTGATGAGCGCTAGCAACTGTTGCATGTGGGTTATCCTCACTCCAAGCATGCGAATTGTGCATGTTGAAGACTCCATCAGGCCCGAACGTTGCTTCATCGGTAAACAACACAAAGGATGGAAATGTGGGATGCATTTCACACTGTTCCAGGTACCACTGCGAAAACTGTGCTCTGGGTGGATAATCAACTGGTTCCAGGTTGTGGACACACTGCAAGTGAAATGGACGTAACAATTGCTCTCGAAAAACTGTTCTTACATTCGCCTGATTCGTCCCCATGTTACGTGCAATTGCACGTGTGCTGATTGAAGGATCCCCCTCCACATGCGGCAAGACAGTTTCCTCAAATTGCAGCGTTCTTACCGCGCGATGGCGTCCCTGTCCAGGTAATGTGCTAAATGACCCTGTCTCACGCAGACGTTGGTTCACAGCAGCAAACGTCGTAACGTGCGGGATACGGCGATTAGGATATTGTTGTTGATAAACCCACTGTGCAGCTCGTCCGTTGTGGTGCGCTACGTAGTACGGCCTCCACCCGTTTGAATAATCCTCATAGGAAAAAAATCAAATTAGGGAAAAATATTTATTTTGATGTCCCTACAACATCCCAGAGTTTGTCAGCTGAAATACTTTTCACCCTGTCTTTTTTTCCCCAGGGTTTTTCCTTCTAATTTTCTCTTATGAAGCTGTTACATCGAACGATGTGTCCAATTAATTTAATTTTTCTTCGGTGTATCCTGTTAACCAACGTCTTTTCCACTTTGGTCTCTTTTGGTATTTGTTCGTTACATTTTCTGTCAATTCAAGATGTTTCCGCCCTCATTCTCCAAATCCTGTTTTCGGTTTCTTCTAATTTTTTCTTTCCTCCTTTCCTCAGAGCACACCCTTCACAATGCAATGAAAGCTGACGGTTACTGCTGAGTAGTTTCTCTCCTAAACGGTAGTCCATGCAAGCAAGATCGGACGTTGCCTGATATTGCTCGTCATTAGGTAGCTGCGCTATGCACGGCTCTGTTTAAAATTGAATAGCTCGCTGTAATCGTAGGGTCGAACCGTGCACGTCTGCTTCCGTGCCTTGCTGCTAGTTCGCTGCAAATAATAAAGTGCAGTCAGATAGTCTATGCATTGGCTAGAATTGCGAACTAAACCCTGAATGCCTGAAAAAAAAATCTAGATGAAACATAAAAATTAAAAATCGTGGTACTTTATAGGCATCCGAAACATTCGGGAGAATGCAGGACTTGCCAGAAGCTTCATGAAGAACCAGCATCTACCGTCACTGATCTTTAAAAACACTTAATTTTCCAGTGCGTTGGTATAATGCGAATTCGTAACACTCAGCATTCATAAAATACTCGGAATTAATAAAATACACAGAAATATATCAAATAGATGAATAATTTAACAACGAGGGTTCTATTCTAATTTATGCAATGGATGTGAACGACGGAGAAGTATGTTGAATAATATTTATTCAAAAAAAGTATGTATCAAATAAACTGGAAGTGACCCTGAGATATTCAGTTAAAATACAGACATAAAATATCGTTATCAAATGCAGTAAAGTTACATTGAGAGCGTTACGAGAATGGTAGTAAAATCTCCACGCTAAATAGTCACCAAAGAAACTGTGGTCACAGTACATGAAATATTGATCAGCTCAAAAGAGCACAGAGTTGAACACGATGATTCGCAAACTGACTCACGCAATACAAAGAATAGTAACTCATACTCTTTTCCGTTAACACAAGCGGAAAAACTTCCTACTCTGGAGCACATTCAGACCTCTCTTGAGGTAGAGTCCCTGCAGAACTTAAAGTACGGCAGCGGCCGTTCACCACCCAGGATCCATCACCTACAGCATTCAATACCACTCGTTACCACAGGCAGGTCTGCCTTCTTCGAGGTAAAACGTAAAAATGTCCCAGAATCGCTCCCTTGAGCTCTTCACTCGAAAAGTCCCAGTCTCCTCTTCACTCCTGTAGTGTTTCGTTGTTACTCTCTGCTTTTTCATTGGCTGAAGACCGTCCACACCTAAAATACATCGCTCTTACAGTCTGCAGACACCATCTGACTCAAGCTGTTCACTCTGTGGACTAAACTAGTATATTACAACAATATTTAAACAAAGAAATGTTATAAACATTTGGTCACACTTAGACCAGTCACAATAAATGTAAAAAAATTGCGCAGTAATAAATAAGGCAGTATTCTTACGCAAGTGCACTTATGATAAATGACAACAGATTACTGTTAGATACTGTGTAAATAATCATTTAGGCCTGCTTTCAGATTCGCCTTTTGCCACTCTTTTACAGAGGTGGTGTCAGCTAACACTTGCGTCTGACCACTTCTTAAATTACCATGATTTTGTATTATTACTTGCAGTTAATATTTAGGTAAAGTTAGTGGCAAAATAGTAAACTGTTCATTAAATAAATACACGAACATGACAAAAAGTGAGTTATTCATGCTGTATTCTTTTGCTGTGTAATTGTGGAGCATACAATGTTCTGACAAATATTTGTGTCACGAAAAGATACCAGAAACGTAATAAATCAAGAAATAAGATAGATACAGATATGTAGCTTTCAGAGATGATAGCTGTAGTGCAATGCTACCATCCGAGACATCATGTGTTGAAACTGCATGAAGCGTTTAAAAGTTGTTAACCCAGAGGCTCGTTGTGAAAATGTTTATTCACTGTGAAATAGTAACTTCTTTAGTTTTCAATCTATCGAAATATTGTTGTGTCATTGGATACGTCTCATTTTCTGAGATCGCAGATGTATTGAGATTTGCTTTAATACTTAACTGTAAAGTATTATTGATTCTCGAAGAGCTGTAAGAAGCTATCCTGCCTGAGCCCAGGGACGTGCATCCGCACAACAAACCCATCTCGCCTCGTACGAAAACTGGGCAGCCGAATCGCCAGCCTCATACGGGTAGCTTTACAATAATTATAGTTTAATATGCTCCAGATAGATATCACCATGACTTTTTTTCCTTGTTACTATATTAAGGTGGTCGTTTGTTAATAATCTTCTTCCTGGAGGCTTGTTTAGTCTTTGCGATTCTTCATGTAATATCCATTACACTCCTGCTGTCATCTGTTATTACACTGTAATCCATAATGTACATGTTTTACCGGAAAGCCGGCCGGTGTGGCCGAGCGGTTCTAGGTGTTTCTGTCTGGAACCGCGCGACTGCTATGGTCGCAGGTTCGAATCCTGCCTCGGGCATGGATGTCTGTGATGTCCTTAGGTTAATTAGGTTTAAGTAGTTCTAAGTTCTAGGGGACTGGTGACCTCAGATGTGACCTCATAGTGCTCAGAGCCATTTGAACCACTTTTATCGGAAACTGCTGTTTATAAAATATGCTACATGTCTCATTTGGAAGTCCAAAATGTTACTTAGCCGTTACTCCCCGGAAACTAACAAATTATTTACAAATTATACTTACAAAATACTGTATTTCATATGATTTGCTTCCACTTCATTCCTGCAATAATTGTCGGATTTTGCTACTTGCGTATTCATGAACGTAGTTCCTGACAGCGTTTCTCACACTCTGGAAAAACAAAACATGTGTATAGTCAAACAAATTTTGTGCTGGTTGTACTAGTAACAGATAACCACTTCCGTATCTCAGTGGCTGTAGTAACGGGTTCATTAATTGCGTCTTGGCTTCCTTCCTCAACCCAACACACTTTGCTCACTGTGCGCTGGTCATTTAGCTGTTTATATTCCAGATATTAGATGGGTAGATCACATAACTAATGAGGAAGTGTTGAATAGGATTGGGGAGAAGAGAAGTTTGTGGCACAACTTGACCAGAAGAAGGGATCGGTGGGTAGGACATGTTCTGAGGCATCAAGGGATCACCAATTTAGTACTGGAGGGCAGCGTGGAGGGTAAAAATCGTAGAGGGAGACCAAGAGATGAATACACTAAGCAGATTCAGAAGGATGTAGGTTGCAGTAGGTACTGGGAGATGAGGAAGCTAGCACAGGATAGAGTAGCATGGAGAGCTGCATCAAACCAGTCTCAGGACTGAAGACCACAACAACAACATTCCAGATCACAGGCATCGCTGTTTAACCACCCGCAGATGTATTCGTCTTTTCTTTTCCCATCAGTTTGATGGTTCGATGCGCCGCGCAACAAATGTCTCTCTCGTACCAACCCCTTGATCTCAGAGTAGCTTTTGCACCGTACATCCTCAATTATTTATAGGATGTATTTCAAACTTTTCCTCCCTTCCCCTACAGTTTTTATCCTCTGCACCTTCCTCTAGAACCATACAAGTTATTCTATGATGTCTATACACATGTTCTATCATCGTCGCCTTTCTTGTTGCCAGTGTTTCTTTGTTCGCCAATTCTGTGGACAATCTCCTTTTCCGATTTTCACACAGCGGTGTGTTACTTTGCTTCCAAGGTAGCAGAATTTCTTAACATCACCCGCTTCGTGGTCCACAATTTCTAAGTTAAGTCCATCGCTAGTGTCATTTCTGCTACTGTCATTACTTTCATCTTTCTTCTCTTTACGCTCAATCCATATTATGTACTCATTACACTGTTCATTCCATTCAACACATCCTGTAATTCTTCTTCTCTTACACTGACGACAGAAATTTTTATGTGTACATCTACGTCTTCACAACAAAGAACTTTTGTATTGAACTCTAATATTCGTTTTAATTACAACAAAATATATAAGGTATCATTTTTAACTTTTACAAAAATCGTCAGATAATACGCACACAGATCGTAAGGATGTTGCTGCTCTATTCGATCTTCTGCCCACTGCTGTTTAAGAAACATTGAGATTGTAATGTTTTGTTTTGCGAATGTTCCTTTTTTCATGCATCATTTACAGCATATTCCTCCTTTTCACGTGTTTTGAAGACAAGTGGTTGTTCCTCTCATTGCCAACAGATGTTGTACTCGAATAAAAGCTTCAGCTCAAGTTCGCTATACCGTTTTTTCGGAGTCTAGAACCCCACTTTTGCTTTAGGAGCATCATATTTTTCTGCACTTCATTTTAACTTGTGTGAAGAATTACAAAGTTAATGAGTTGCTTCCAAATTTCAAAGCCTGGATTTCACAGCAAAATGCGGCAGATCATGTTGGCCAGCGCTACAAGTATGAATGTTCTGGCATTCGCGTCCAGAAATTACTCGCGACTCAACCCGACTTTCTTTGGAAAATTGCACGTAAATGTGTTGCCGCCATAATGTACAAGATTTCAGGAGTGACGAGGGAGGAGAATTACACTCCTGGAAATGGAAAAAAGAACACATTGACACCGGTGTGTCAGACCCACCATACTTGCTCGGGACACTGCGAGAGGGCTGTACAAGCAATGATCACACGCACGGCACAGCGGACACACCAGGAACCGCGGTGTTGGCCGTCGAATGGCGCTAGCTGCGCAGCATTTGTGCACCGCCGCCGTCAGTGTCAGCCAGTTTGCCGTGGCATACGGAGCTCCATCGCAGTCTTTAACACTGGTAGCATGCCGCGACAGCGTGGACGTGAACCGTATGTGCAGTTGACGGACTTTGAGCGAGGGCGTATAGTGGGCATGCGGGAGGCCGGGTGGACATACCGCCGAATTGCTCAACACGTGGGGCGTGAGGTCTCCACAGTACATCGATGTTGTAGCCAGTGGTCGGCGGAAGGTGCACGTGCCCGTCGACCTGGGACCGGACCGCAGCGACGCACGGATGCACGCCAAGATCGTAGGATCCTACGCAGTGCCGTAGGGGACCGCACCGCCCCTTCCCAGCAAATTAGTGACACTGTTGCTCCTGGGGTATCGGCGAGGACCATTCGCAACCGTCTCCATGAAGCTGCGCTATGGTCCCGCACACCGTTAGGCCGTCTTCCGCTCACGCCCCAACATCGTGCAGTCCGCCTCCAGTGGTGTCGCGACAGGCGTGAATGGAAGGACGAATGGAGACGTGTCGTCTTCAGCGATGAGAGTCGCTTCTGCCTTGGTGCCAATGATGGTCGTATGCGTGTTTGGCGCCGTGCAGGTGAGCGCCACAATCAGGACTGCATACGACCGAGGCACACAAGGCCAACACCCGGCATCATGGTGTTGGGAGCGTTCTCCTACACTGGCCGTACACCTCTGGTGATCGTCGAGGGGACACTGAATAGTGCACTGTACATCCAAACCGTCATCGAACCCATCGTTCTACCATTCCTAGACCGGCAAGGGAACTTGCTGTTCCAACAGGATAATGCACGTCCGCATGTATCCCGTGGCACCCAACGTGCTCTAGAAGGTGTAAGTCAACTACCCTGGCCAGCAAGATCTCCGGATCTGTCCCCCATTGAGCATGTTTGGGACTGGATGAAGCGTCGTCTCACGCGGTCTGCACGTCCACCACGAACGCTGGTCCAACTGAGGCGCCAGGTGGAAATGGCATGGCAAGCCGTTCCACAGGATTGCATCCAGCATCTCTACGATCGTCTCCATGGGAGAATAGAAGCCTGCATTGGTGCGAAAGGTGGATATACAATGTACTAGTGCCGACATTGTGCATGCTCTGTTGCCTGTGTCTATGTGCCTGTGGTTCTGTCAGTGTGATCATGTGATGTATCTGACCCCAGGAATGTGTCAATAAAGTTTCCCCTTACTGGGACAATG
Source organism: Schistocerca gregaria (assembly GCF_023897955.1). Classification (NCBI taxonomy): domain Eukaryota; kingdom Metazoa; phylum Arthropoda; class Insecta; order Orthoptera; family Acrididae; genus Schistocerca; species Schistocerca gregaria. Next base: position 74,979,451 of record NC_064927.1, on the reverse strand, counting down.
AATTCACGGTGTTCTTATTTCAATTTCCAGGAGTGTATATCAGTTCGAGGCAAGGAACTGTGGTGCGCGATGAGTGACACTTTGGATACGAAGGCAAACATACTGCAAAATAACTCTCCCATCGCAGTTGTATCTGCGCTCCAAGGAACTGGTCTATCATATACACAGTTGATGACATTACAGGATGGTAAACGCGGTTGGAATATAGGCGTAAATCATGTGGCGTGGCGTGGGGGGGCTGGAATCACTTCAACCATGGGATATGGCATGATGTGTATACTGACATGTAAATGGCTGTGACTTAGGACTATGTTTACAATTGGAAGTATACAAAGGAATACGACAGTTGAGCAGCAGTCATTAGAGACGCAGCATGCTAGCTACCAACCGGTTTTAATTGAGAGGACCTTGAGAGGGAAACAGAAATTCACTATCGGATTTACTTGAATTGACTGTGGCCCTTCTGTTGTAGTCTAGATAACAGAAATTACAAATTTATTAGTTATTTGAAGACTTTTTACTTCCTGTAGGAATAAATAAATATAGCTGGAGTTGATTATATCGAATGAGCTAGATGACACACGGAATACCTTTGCAGTTGAGTAATTTGTTAAAAAAAAAACATAGCTTTGGTGGTGCCACTGGTTTCCTCAGTACGCTTTAGCTAACAGACAAGTTCACAAAAGCGAACTCGAAGTGTCCTTCGCAGTACATGAATACGTCATCAAACAGTTCATGTCGGAAGTTGATCATCGTACTCCCCTGTCAATACTCTAAAGTTCCTGCCAGTTCTCACTCGCGAAAAAATTCCAAGTCGCAATGGACTCGCGATGTAATCACCACTTGCACACTGCGGACACCTGCAGCTGCTCACCCATTCGACGCCAACGCGCGAGGCCCCGTCGCGTCTTCACACGCAAGTCCAGATTCCTATGCCTTGCCCTCGCTGCTTATTTCAGCTTGCTTCTCATTCGCTGCCGCTAACGTCTCCTCCGTACCATTACATTTCGTCGTGATGTGCATTACATTACGTCGGCCGCTGTGGCCGAGCGGTTCTAGGCACTTCAGTCCGGAACCGCGCGCCTGCTACGGTCGCAGGTTCGAATCTTGCCTTTGGCATGGATGTGTGTGATGTCCTTATGTTAGTTAGGTTTAAGTAGTTCTAAGTTCTAGGGGACTGATGACCTCAGATGTTCACAAAAGACGGTCAGTACCTGTCGTGCAGAAGTATTGGCGATTGACAGGGGAATTATGATTTTACGCAGGCGTACACCTCTTCTTCCGGAGGAAATCGACAGCCACAAATGTATTTCTTTACAGATACAGAAATATGGAAATTGCACGTGGAGACTGTGCGGACTGTTTGTAAGGGCTTGCCATTGAAACTTCTGCAGCGTAATCGAAAAAATCTTGGGCCCACACAGACTTTTCGCTGGGAAGTCCTTACTCATTCTCTATACAGTACGGATCTACCCCGTGCGGTTTCCACATTTTTGGAGTCGTGAAGAAACAAATCCGTTGCCCTCGATTTGCTTTGAACGAAGAGGTGTACGCCTTCGTACAATTATGGTTCCCCAGCCAATCGCAAACAATTTTGCATGAAGGCACTAATCGTCTTTTGTGATAACTGTCTGGAAATGTGACCAGGGCCCGCTACATTGCACAGGCTGTTATCCCCGTGCTATTTCCATTTCTTTGACAGAAGGTGATGTGGGTTTTCAGCAGGACAATGCACATACGGCTGCCGCGACGCAACTTGCTCTTCGTAATGTACACTGGCAACCAAGATAACCAGATCTCTCGATAACTGAACGCGTATGGGACAGGGTGAAGCCGGATCTTACTCATTCTGCAGGTCCTGCAAGAACCAGTGCCGAACTGCAACAAAAGGCGCATGATGCTTGGGCCAGTCTATCGGACGATGCTATTCGACACCTTTATGGTCGTTTGCATGCGTTGTTCCGACTTTTTTGGCACCCTCTACTGTGACGTGTATTTCATTTGGTGTGAATTTATCATGTACTCCTACGATGATGAACTGCCTCTCAACTCACTTGCCTACGAGGGTGATGCACTTTTTTCTGACAGTGTACATCGAGACAGTAGAGCTTGCATGCATTCATAAATAAAAAATAACAAAACCCGAAGCATATCCAGTTGCATTTTTGATTCAGTTGGCTATAGATCGCACTGCGGAATGTAGTAACGGGTGACTCTACTCATATGTACTTTATTCAAATAACACACAGCGTCGGCCGAACCATGACCTCTTTTAACGGATGTTTGATGGCTGTGTGAGAGAGACACGCTGTGCTGCCGCTGCTGGCAGGTGCTTTTAGTGAGGTGTTCGCGGGAGCGGCGCGTTCAGACACTGTGCCGCCTCTGCCGATCGTGGCACGCTGCAGCTAGTAATCTGGGTTAGGGTCGTAGACACTTTCGTCATATGACTGCGCTCCAAGGGCACCGACGCCGTTGCCACACCCTCGAATCCTTACAGCTATTCTGGCCAGACCAGACTCTACGTACATCCTATACTGACGAGCCAAGCCACGAAGACCACTCATATAGCAGCTTACTGGTTCTCATTTGGAACGCAGTACAGCAGCGTCGCATGAATCCGACAGATTTCCGGGGGTAAGTGGTAGCAGATGTCTACGCACAGGTCGCGTGACTCGCCCAGATTACGTGCCGGTCGTTTGTGGGCGCAGACCTGGCGTCCCACAGCGTCCCATATATGTTCGTTCGAGCTCGGGTCAGGCGAAACTGGTAGCCAAAATATTAACCCCAGATGACTGTCATGTTCCTCAAACAACTGTAGCAGCGCAACTTTGGCCTTGTGACAGGTATCCTTCTGCAGATGTCATTCCCATTGGGAAGTGGGGGAGACACGAAGCAAGAAGGAATCCAGATCACCTCCAATAATGCGCTCTAAGCCGTAGCCGTCATGTTACCTTCGACTACTCTATTAGGTGCTATAGAGGCACACGTGAACGCAACCCACAGCAAATCAATTGCTCCACCGGACTGTTTCGAGCAACCGTTCACGTGGATGGTCTCATACGTAGTCACGACTATCGACCTGGAGTACATAAGGATGTAATTCAGACAACCAGGCTTTACGGGTCTGTCGATCCACGGTCCAGTCTCGGCGGTCTCGTGCACACTGCAGTCGTAACTGGCGACGTCGTCGGGTCAACGTGGGTAAACATCTGCTGCTGAGCTGCACGATCGACAGCGTGCGCTGAATGACGCACTCCGATGCACTTGTGCCCGCACCGGCGCTGTGCTCTGTCGTCAGATCCGACACAGATGGACTCCGATCTGGACGTTGCGATCAGCCGGGGACGCTGAGAATGTTATCGCCCACTTGCGGTGACCGTCCTTCATTGTCACTGACGACAGTAGCACGCGGACAGCCAACCAGCTTCTCCGTTTTCGAGGTGCTCCTTCCCGGGCACCGCACAGTAACAGCCCGCCCTTTGTCAAAGCCAGCCGCGTCAGTGGACTGCGCACGTATCGTCATGTTTTTGCGTGATTTCACATTCGCCTCTGCCCCGCTACCGTACTTTCCTCACCGCCTCACGTGTCACCAGCGCATCCAGTCGCTCGCTTCGCAGTGTTCATAATGTCCGAGCACATCAGATTTCCGTATTCAAGACTGAAATGTGAATGTGTTTTAGAGTGCATGGTTATTTACGAAATGAGTTTGTTTTATGTAATTTTCTGTTATGTGATGTTATATGAAAATGTTAAATTCGAAATAAATATTATGAACAAAGAAAGCATATATGTTCACGCCTATTTCCTCTTATGTTGTTCTCATGGTTGCTGCGTGAGATTAAGATAGTGGTGCGTCGGCCGGGGAGGCCGCGCGGTTCTAGGCGCTACAGTCTGGAACCACGCGACCGCTACGGTGCAAGTTCGAATCCTGCCTCGGGCATGGATGTGTGTGATGTGCTTAGGTTAGTTGTTCTACGGTACTGATGACCTCAGATGTCAAGTCCCATAGTGCTGACAGCCATTTTGATGGTGGTTCGTTTTCGACTCTCGCTTCTGTAAATTTACCCAACATAGTTTTGCAAGAGCAACCTGGCCTCTTTCCTTAAATTTCCCATTCAAGTGCACTGAACATCGCTGTTTCACTTTCCTTCCCGTGATACGGAACCCTTACTATCCCGACAGCGCGTCCCAGAGCCGGTTCAGCCCTGTTAAAGAATATATCGGCTCAACCACTTGTTTATTGTGTAAAACACTAAGATTGACGCGTTTCGAAAGGCGAGCTTCCATTATCATAATAATAAAAAGAGCCTGTTAAAACTCACTAAAATGCAAGATGCACCAGGCACCATAAAATTGATGATAAAATTAAAACATCGTGGCTACTTTTATTGGACCTGGTACGTGTTCCATTTTAGTGAGTTTTAACAGTTTCTTTTACTTTTTATTATTCTGAGGATGGAAGCTTGACTTACGAAACGCGTCAATCTTAGTCTTTTACACTACAAACAAGTGGTTGAGCCGATATTTTTTTTTAACATTCATATCCACGACCTCTGATCCAGTATGGATAAAATCACGGTTCAGCCCTGTATCGTGCCACTGGCAGAGCGTTAGCCCTTTTCGTCAGCTCTCAGATGGTGCTGAGGCGCCATCGTCCTACGTTACTACCCAGCTGATTGTTGCAGGCTCTTGCACTACGCTCTCTCTCAACCTCTCAGACATCTCACCGCCCATCTTTTATTTTCTCTATTTTTTCTTAGAACCGAGCTATGTCCATACTGCGATACTGCCAACGCGTTTTACGTCCACGAAGGCGATCCACGGCTTTCTTCAGAAGCACAGGTCGCCGAATGTGCTTGCGGGGAGCGTCTCCACGTCGACTGACGTACCATTTGGCGCTGGGTGTGCGCTCCCTACTCGCCACCGACGTCCAGTCTGCAATGCACCTTACGGTCAATGGCGAGCAAGTTACACTTCGCGGGATTCTCCTTGCAGACACGCCGTTGTGTTGCCGGTGACGTGGACACGGAAGAGCATCGCCTGGTGTCTGGTTCTTGCTGTGACGGGAGGTGACCTTAATTACCCGTACGACTCCTCATCAGCCTCTCCCTCACCTGCTCCTCTTTCCAGACTTGGGGCATTTGCCACAAACGAAGACGAACTCCGTGAAGTGGATTTGTAGACACGGACTTCACTACTTGTTTGCTGACGGCGAGAAAAACACCCGTGATTCTTAGCACTTTCTTAATGAACGACGCTGTGCAGGTGTTCGCTGTCACCAATACAGAAAATTTTTCTGTAATTTTCTTTGAAGTGTCTTTCTGAACCCACCCCGGAGCTGGGGTGTTTCTGCAATGAGCAGTTCATCTACGTATTTTCCGCTATTAGTATCGGTTATTTTCTGTTCATTGCAATGTTCTTCTCTGAAAAACTGTGCATAGATGATCCCACTGAGTGCAGAAAATTGCCGCGCCCTCCTCTTCGAGACGTTGGTTTGCTGCTATGCTCGGTTGTGAAAAAAAGGAAAAGAAAAAATGCGAATAAGCTCATAGTTTCATAAGAGCGAGGTCTCTGGATCGAATCTCGCTACATTTTTACTTTTTCACGTCATTTCAAAAATTTTATTTTATTACTCGCAATGTTAAACTATCAGTTTTAAAATTTAAGTATGGCTAAGCAGTTCGGATTATATACGTAAAATTACTATAATCAATTTTGTTATGATTACTGCCCTTCTAAGTTAATAGGTAGTGAAGGGAGACGAAAATTTAATAGTCATGGGTGACTGGAATTCGACAGTAGGAAAAGGGAGAGAAGGAAACATAGCAGTCGAATATGGATTGGGGGAAAGAAATGAAAGAGGAAGCCGCCTGGTAGAATTTTGCACAGAGCACAACTTAGTCATAGCTAACACTTGGTTCAAGAATCATAAAAAAAGGTTGTTTACATGGAAGAATCCTGGAGATACTAGAAGGTATCAGATAGATTATATAATGGTAAGACAGAGATTTAGGAACCAGGTTTTAAATTGTAAGACATTTCCAGGGGCAGATGTGGACTCTGACCACAATATATTGGTTATGAACTGTAGATTAAAACTGAAGAAACTGCAAAAAGGTGGCAATTAAGGGAGATGGGACCTGGATAAACTGAAAGAACCAGAGGTAGTACAGAGTTTCAAGCAGAGCGTAAGGGAACAATTGACAGGAATGGCGGAAAGAAAAGCTACCCATTCTTCTTCTGTTGTATTTCTTTCCCCCATTCCTGTCAATTGCTCCCTTATGCTCTCCTTGAAACTCTGTACAACCTCTGGTTCTTTTAGTTTATCCAGGTCCCATCTCCTTAAATTGCCACCTTTTTGCAGTTTCTTCAGTTTTAATCTACAGGTCATAACCAATAGATTGTGGTCAGAGTCCACATCTGCCCCTGGAAGTGTCTTACAATTTAAAACCTGGTTCCTAAATCTCTGTTTTACCATTATATAATCTATCTGGTACCTTTTAGTATCTCCAGGGTTCTTCCATGTATACAGCCTTCTTTTATGATTCTTGAACCAAGTGTTAGCTATGATTAAATTGTGCTCTGTGCAAAATTCTACCAGGCGGCTTCCTCTTTCATTTCTTTGCCCCAGTCCATATTCACCTACTACGTTTCCTTCTCTCCCTTTTCCTACTACCGAATTCCAGTCACCCATGACTATTAAATTGTAGTCACCCTTCACTATCTGAATAATTTCTTTTATTTAATCGTACATTTCTTCAATTTCTTCGTCATCTGCAGAGCTAGTTGGCATATAAACTTGTACTACTGTAGTAGGTGTGGGCTTCGTATCTATCTTGGCCACAATAATGCGTTCACTATACTGTTTGTAGTAGCTTACCCGCATTCCTATTTTCCTATTCATTATTAAACCTACTCCTGCATTACCCCTATTTGATTTTGTGTTTATAACCCTGTAGTCACCTGACCAGAAGTCTTGTTCCTCCTGCCACCGAACTCCACTAATTCCCATTATATCTAACTTTAACCTATCCATTTCCCTTTTTAAATTTTCTAACCTACCTGCCCGATCAAGGGATCTGACATTCCACGCTCCGATCCGTAGAACGCGAGTTTTCTTTCTCCTGATAACAACGTCCTCCTGAGTAGTCCCCGCCCGGAGATCCGAATGGGGGACTATTTTACCTCCGGAATATTTTACCCAAGAGGACGCCATCGTCATTAATCATATAGCAAAGCTGCATGATCTCGGGAAAAATTACTGCTGCAGTTTCCCCTTGCTTTCAGCCGTTCGCAGTACCACAACAGCAAGGCCGTTTTGGTTATTGTTACAAGGCCAGATCAGTCAATCATCCAGACTGTTGCCCCTGCAACTACTGAAAAGGCTGCTGCCCCTATTCAGGAACCACACGTTTGTCTGGCCTCTCTACAGACGAATTATATACGTAAAATTACTATAGTCATATTTGTTATGATTGCTACCCTTCTAACTTAAAAGGCTAGATATGGCCAGATGGTGGTGAAACAGTTGAGTATACGAGGAAATTTAGTATGAAAGTTCTTTTTGTAGATGCTCTGCTAAATAAAACCTTTTGCAGCATGTCTTTCAGGAAAAAGCGTGATATATAGAGTTATTTAGATGTACTTCAAATGTCAATCTGATAACACAGGTGAGCAGGACGAGGCTCACCGATTTGGCGTCCGTAACACTGAAAACTTCGAAATACTTTCAAAATATTTTGACCAGCTTCTTAATAAGATCAAGAGAGAGAGAGAGAGAGAGAAAGGCCAAAATTAATCTTTGAGAAAAGTTGGAAATAGTAAAACTCCCAGGAAAGTGGCCTTCATACGTCAGCTACAACACAATGGCACTAAACGAAATGTTAATAACTACATATGAAGGTAGGCAGAATTGAAAGTTGATACGGGTTGTGAGTCTTGCTTGTTTAGCTCAGATGGTAGAACACGTGCCAGCGAAAGGCAAAGGTCCCGAGTTCGAGTCTCGGTCCGGCACACAGTTTTAATCTGCCAGGAAGTTTCACTACAGAGGTATTTCTTTTCAACTAGTTGCATGTAATATATTTTCCAAGTTGCACTAGTTCAATTTGCAGATGTAAAATTAATAATATATGTAAGAATAATGTAAAATGTAGTAACGATTATTACCCTTGTAAGTCAAAAGCATGTATGATACAACAGAGGTATAGTTTTGCTCCAACGGCCAGTGGTGAATATGACAAGGAGCATGGACCAGTGAATTGCAGAACCGTTATCTGTCACTGTGTGATCACTCACAGTCAATATTTATTTATTTATTCAGTATAATTTCAAGATGTTGGGGTACCTCTTTCCTTTACAAACACTGAGTATCTGTGTACTTGCATGCGCTCTGTCTCCTTGTCTCTCAACAGTGAAAATTTAATTGTAATGTTACAATAAACTCATGTTTGTGTGGCATTACCTACAAGACAGCTTTGAATACACACACAGTCTTGTTTAAAATCTTGTAATTCACATGTTGTAATAATTGTACTACTGAATATAAGCAGTGATTAACAAGAATGACTTTAGGGATTTACTAACGTCTGAGAATGATGAAATAATTTTTATGTTCTATGTAAGGCTATTGTTAACTTTTGTCGCACTATCTGTAATGAAAATTTTTAAAAGCTTATGACCTTAGCTTCTCGGCATGGAACTTTCCGTTTTGCCTTGTGTCATGTTCAGAGATAATGAAGTTTTCATGCATACTATACTACAGACAGAACAACGTGGCTGCCGTATGGATATGGGAGGCAATGCGCGTTTTAATAGAGATAACATAGCAATTTTACGTGCATCGGTTTACGTAAAATGTTGAGGTGTGGTTGTCAGGTGTCGGCTACAGGTTGCGAAACACGATGAGAAGCCACGTTACGTCCCGTGTGATGTAAGAGCTTATTTCTGATCGTGCTCCAACCGCGTTTGGCGTGCTCCACGATGAGAAACACAAACTCGTCCCTTGTGAGGACGATGACTTTAGGGAGACAAATTACTCGACGCACTGCTCAACGGATAACTCGCAAACGTTTCTGGGCGGACCTCAATTAATTGTCTGCTCTGCTACGCTGTCAAAGCACCCAGCATAAGGGTCGGCAGACTCGCTTTGATCCGCGGAACAGGCCTGCACTTCTCACCACTTCAAAGTAAAGGATTAAAAACCCTGTTGATACCTAATTAGTTTTGGGAAAATGTTCGAGGACCGAACACTGTACTGGAATGTTCACCGTCTATGCTGCGAATCCAGAAGTCTCCTAGCTGCACAAAACAAAACAGAAATACAAAGCAAAGTCAACATTAAAGAGACAAACACAAACGCCACACTGAAAAATTGCCACCAGTGAATACTAGCGAGGTCCTTAATTTTTTCCCAGCGCCACTTGCAGTTAGATAATGGCTCCACACTCTAGGCTGAGGGTTCTTTCTTCCGGATAACGCTATGCTCTCTATACAGATACCAGTGTTACAAGAGTGGTGAAATTTTGTGGTCAAGCCTCATCCCTAAACTGGTAGGGAGGGCAAAAAAAAAAAAAAAAAAAAAAAAAAAACATGGTTCAAATGGCTCTGAGCACTATGGGACTTAACTTCTGAGGTCATCAGTCCCCTAGAACTTAATCCTAACTAACCTAAGGATAACACACACACCGATGCCCGAAGCAGGATTCGAACCTGTGACCGTAGCAGTCGCGCAGTTCCAGACTGTAGCGCCTAGAACCGCTCGGTCACTCAATCCGGCCAGGGAAGAGCAGCAGACTTTAATACGTTATAAACTACTCCGCATGTGGGGACAGCATTCATCCCCACCCATGAGATTTGCATGTCGACTTTTTGCCAGGGCACTGATGACCATGATGTCGAGCGCCCCCCAACCCAAATCATCATCATCATCATCTCTCTAACCTCCAATGCTTGCCGAGTGAAGTGTGCAAGCAGAATTCGACACCCAACTCAGGAACGCACTTTGGAATATTTCATAGGCTTTCCGCACTGGAAGAGTAACCCCTCGGATGAGGAAAGATCGCTAGCTTCATACTCACAAAATGCTAAACCACTAAAATACAAACTCCGTGCTACAGACCTCAACACTTGCCACCTGAAACCGACGAGGGCCTCTGGCATGCTCTCAGATATCACGAGGTCCAAACAGACCCACGAAATTATTTAACATTCTTGCCTTCAGTTGCAGAGGGTACGCATTTTCATTGGTCATTTCCTACTCTCGGTTACGGCCTTTCTGTAAGGTGTTGGTTGCTGTGAGCTCTATCCCGTCTGTTTCTGCAGCTGTTGTTGGAAAACACTGCCCGTCAAGCGGAAATTAACGCCCTTGAAGTCAGACTACCTGGGTCCTACCACCACCCTTTAGGATGATTAGGGAAAGGTCGGCCGACTATCTTTAGGGAAAAAAATCTTTCCCTTGCAAACGGAAACTAGTGATCATATGAGGGCACAAGTGTAATACGTCACTTCGTGGGCACACGTGGTAGCCCGTCCGTTACTAGTCGCCTCGACCAGTTTCCGACTGTAAGCGGAAGGGGTTCATTTTTGACCCGAAAAAGATGAAGTGGACATCCCGTACATAGGCTATGGACGGAGCCTGGATAGGGAGAGTGATGTCACGGCCACAGCCGGTGTTTCCAACAACCACTACAGAAAAAGATCTTAGGGGCAGCAACTAGCAAAAGTGCTGTAAGCACCGATTGCTTACATTTTGGAAACGAGTCTTACTGGCTAAAGGCCCTACATGTGAAATAATGTGATGCAGCGGTTTTGGAGAAGAGACGGCTGAGAGCCATCTTACGGTTGAGGAGCCAAACCCTGGGCACTCTGGGGCGGAGTTCGTCCTTTACAACGCTTATTGCGGTTAGCGCTCCTTCGTAATCATCGAGGTCACTGTCCCCGTACGGAAACCCTTCAGAATATTCGGAGAAGCGTTCCCGTGCACATCTGTCAAATTCTGTTTTGGCACTCTGCTGTCTGTTCGCAGCAGTAGTGAGCTTCGACTTGTTCGGTAAAAACGGGCCTCAGAGCAAAACTCAGAGTCGTGAGCTAGCTGGAGACGGCGTCGAGTAAAAATTGATGGACCTTCCTAGGGTCAACTGGTGCCAAAATATTTCATTTCTTTCCGTGGTAAATTCAGTGTGATGTTTTAATGTGACTCTTTCCCTTTTGATTAAAAACTGTATTCCAGTTTGAAAGTTCCTGGTAGATTAAAACTGTGTGCCGGACCGAGACTCGAATTCGGGACCTTTGCCTTTCGCGGGCAAGTGCTCTGACCCGATTTCGAGTCTCGGTCCGGCACACAGTTTTAATCTGCCAGGAAGTTTCATATCAGCGCACACTGCGCTGCACAGTGAAAAGTTCATTCTATATTCCTGTTTTCTTGCTGCGGTAATAGTCAGCGGAAGTTGTTAAAACCCAGCTGAAGGCGGTGTACTGGACTGTAGCGGTGAACATACTCCACTGGTCGGTTACAGGTACCTTTACTTAAAGTAGTGACATAGTTACTGGATTTTTAATTATTGACTTTGGATTTGCGAGAAGTCTTAATGCTGCTGCCCTCGTGCAGAGTAGTTTTACACGGCTAGCAGTACGAGTGAGCCGCTGAGCGTGCAGCTGCCACTGGATGCGCGGAGCGGCGCGCCGGCTGACTCGTCCAGAGCTCGCGCGTGGCGAAGAAACTCCGTGGGTGGAGCGGCCCGCAGGCGCGACCGGGACAACGGCGGTTAGTGAACACCGTTTGCATAAGGTTAAGGCGTAATCTGTTTGCTCGACGGCAGATCAAGGCCTGCGCAGCTATCGTGTGTTCGAAGCGCCAGTGTTAAGTGGGGCCCTGCAAATGTGCATTCTAGTTGTCGGGCGCGCTGATGACGGATAATGCGCTCGCCGTTCGAGTGCCGGGACACGTGTAATCCTACGGACGGCGAGAGAAAGCGACGGCCGGGGACGCCCCTCTGCCTCGACAGCGGTCTTTAGCACGCAGCGCGCGCGCGCATTATGCTGAGCGTCCGACGTGCGCCGCGGCGTAGTCACAGCCAGTGAATACAATCCTTTCATAGTCTGTATTCCAGTATGTTAACAATCATTGATTACTAGTTTCGGCTTAGCAATCAGCCATCGTCAGGTTTGAAACAGTAAAGAAAATTGCTCATAAAGGGGAAATAGTGTAGAGCCCACTGACAAATTTAAGAAAGGGGGGGGGGGGGGGACCACATATTAGGAAGCTGTTTGACACCGATTTTTTGGTATTTTTGTTTAGTTCAGAAGAATTAATTACAATTTAATCAAATATTACCACCGTTTCATTCATATTTCCAACAGTTTTTGTGAATAATTTGAATACTTTAAGCCAAAAATAACGAAGTTACGCTGTGATGTCCACTGAAGGTTGTGAGTATAGTTCTCCAAATACGTGCAGTGTAGCCATTCCGATTTTCATCTGGAATCAAAAAGGTTTTGATTTTACATTGATAACTTTTTTTTAAGAATATGAACCTCAGTGCAGGTGAAAGTAATGAAAATTAAAAATGTTGCAGGCTTTGGAACAATTTATTTCGATTTTCACGATTCTTTACTCTAATTATGTAAATAAAACCGTGATATCATCTCACAAGTTGGTTCATATAACTCGTTATTTTATAAAAAATCATACTACCAGTTTTCAGGAGTTTGCAGCTGGTCCCGGCGCAGGTTCGAGTTGTCCCTCGGGCATGGGTGTTTGTCCTTAGGTTAATTTAGGTTAAGTATTGTGTAAGCTTAGGGATTGATGACCTTAGCAGTTAAGTCACACACATTTGATCATTTTTTAATACTTTTTGAGTTAAAATGCACGCAGATGTGTAAAAATCATTTCGTGATAAACGCGCTTGAAAAATAAATTTCCGGAAACTAGAAATTCAAGGAAGTTAAAAATAATTTAAAATGGGTACTGATTAATCTGCGATTCCAGCACACCATACAGCAATCCTTCTTCTTCCTCATAGGCTTCGTTTTGCGCTTGCAGCAGTGCTTTCCGACCTTCCTTCGATTCCAATGAACTACGTCGATTCTGCCGTCTCACGCGCTGGTTATCCATTTGTTCGGCATAATTGAAGCTTTGCGTGCCCACTACAATTCCTGTCTATTTGATGACCATCAGATGGGATGAATTTCCTTAATTGAATACGCCCGCTGCTAAATACGATGGCAATTCAACGACTTTTCCGGAGTACAAGTGTTTAGGGGCTAATCGTCAAATAGTGGAATTTAAACTTTCATTCGTATTTTGTGTGTGGCCACCGAAACATCTCTCCAGTAATTCATCCCTTGATAAACCTTCATATATTGGAAGAATTTCCTTCTGTACTTTGGGGTGCAATGGAGTAGGGTAAGGTTCATGTTCCTTTCTAACGACTGTTCGTTTTTGCCACTCTCACCAGCTGTCTTCTCCCTCTGGGCAATACTCGTATACAGGATTTTCATCCGTGGAAATCATATGATAGTATGTCGCCATAATTGCATTTTTCATGTCTTGCTCTCGGTTCTAAGCTCATAAAGTCTAAACAAAAGCTAATTTCGTTTTGAAATTTTGACAGCGTACTCTTGGATAGTTAGGCTAACGATTTATGCAATAAAAAATCGGATTTTTGAACCTCCTTATGTGGTTTCCCTCCCCCCCCTCCCCCCCTTAACAAGAGGTCAATGAGGCATGTACACAGATCAGCGAGGACATTATGACCACCTACCTGGTAGCCGGTCTGTCGAGCTTTGGCACGGATAATGTATCGTGGCATGCAAGGTCGAGGAAGTTGCCACCACATTGGCACATACTAGCCGCATAATTCCCACAAATTCCGGGGAAACGGGCGATAAGCTCTGACGCCTAGTTCAGCCACATCCGAGACGTCTTCAGTCGGCTTCAGATCTGCTGAGTGGGGGAGCCGTCAAATCAACTAAAACACGCCGCTGTGTTCCTCGGACCACTCATCGCACTCCTAGCCTTGTGACAAGGCGCATTATCTTGTTGAAAAATGCCTCTGGCGTCGGTATACATGATCATCATGAAGATGCGTACGTGGTCTGCGACGAGTGTGCAATACACTCTGGCCGTCACGGTGCCTTGCACGAGCTCCACTGGAGCCGTGGATGCCCATGAGATTATTCTCCAAACCATTACGGAGCCGCCGCCAGTTTGTCTCTGTCCTGCAGAACAGCTGTTCGCTCCTCCCATCGGCACGATGAAGAAGATGTCGGCATTCATCAGACCGCGCAACGCTCTGCCACTCCGCCGACGTCCACTGCCGATGGTTAAGTGTCGTTTGCAGTCGTAGTTGCCGATGTCGTGGTGTTAACATTGGCACGTGCTTAGGTCGTCGGTTGCGGAGGCCCAATGTTAGGAGTCTTCGGTGCATTGTGTGTTCAGACACACTTGTGCTCTGCCCAGCATTAAAGTCTGACGTTAGTTCCGCCACAGTTAGCCGCCTGAGCAGCCTAAGACGTCCGATGTATGCAATCCCGCGACGTCTCGACGCAGTTCCACCTCGGTTTCGCCACGTGTTGCGGACACTCGCCACAGCACTGCTCCAACTGCCGACAAGTCGTCCGGTTTCGGAAATGCTGGTGCTGAGCCTCCGTGCCGACACCCTCGGATAGGTCACGCGCCTCCCACATTCTACATACACATGGACAGCACACGTGTGTCTGACTAGCAGTCACACCTCCACAGGTGAGCTTGCTGTAGCGTGGACGGGCTTATATCAATAGTACTGTCTAATGACAAGATTAGGAAAAAAGTGTTCAAATGTGTGTGAAATGTTACGGGGCTTAACTGCTAAGGTCATCAGTCCCTAAGCTTACACGCTACTTAACCTAGATTATCGTAATACATACACCCATGCCGGAGGAAGGACTTGAACCTCTGCCGGGACCAGTCCATGACTGCAGCGCCCCATACCGCTCGGCTATCCACGCGCGGCGACAAGATTAAGACTGAAGACACGTTGTCATTAGTAAACACATGCTTCTGCGCGAATACTCCCCCTAAACGTTTTGCGTGTTACAGATCGATAAAACATTACATAAAAAATACCTATAAGTTCCCAGTACAGGACAAAGGATAGACCTGCAGTCGCAACGCAGTACCACTCAGCAACAGTGAAATGAAATGATCGTACTTCATTGTCGGCCGGGAGACCCCAAGCGGGGTGTTGGGCCGCCGAAATTGCAAGTCGCTTTTAGCTGACGCCACTGCGGCGACTTGGGAGTCAATGATGCTGAAAGACACGCAACACACAGTCATCTCGAGGCAGAGAAAATCCCTGACCTCGCCGGGAATCTAACCCGGGACCCCGTTCGCGCGAAGCGAGAACGCTACCGCAAGACGGTGAGCCGCGGACTCAGCACAGTGACGTGTCGCGAATCGAGAGCAGCTAGCACATTAACTGGATGCGAGCTCGGGCTCACAGGAAAACTACTTGCCTGCACGTAGTTAAATAAACCGTGTTATAGATTGAGATTTTCACTCTGCAGCGGAGTGTGCGCTGATATGAAACTTCCTGGCAGATTAAAACTGTGTGCCCGACCGAGACTCGAACTCGAGACCTTTGCAAGGTTCGCAGGAAAGCTTCTGTGAAGTTTGGAAGTTATGAGACGAGGTACTGGCGGAATTAAAGCTGTGAGGACGGGGCGCGAGTCGTGCTTGGGTATCTCAGTTGGTAGAGCACTTGCCCGCTAAAGGCAAAGGTCCCGACTTCGAGTCTCGGTTCGGCACACCGTTTTAATCTGCCAGGAGTTTCAAACCGTATTATGTTTATAACACAGATATTAAGTGAAATTAACAGGAATGCAGAGGAACTATAAGGCAGATAACTTCTTACACAGAACGGTAAACAAACGTAAGTGCAGTAACACACACGTTGTACAGAGGTCAATATACAAGAAAGTAGCACATGACTGTACATAATTGACAGACTAAATGAAGTTTATGATGATATGATTCTTTTAATAATCGGTATCATTTATCTCTTACTAGATTTATCAATGTGCTTAACACTATTTCCCCTCTATATGCAATTTTCTCCACTATTTCAGATCTGAAGATGGCCGATTATTGAGCCCAAATTAGTAATCAATTATGGTTAAAATACTGCAATCTGAACATTGCAGGATTTTATATGAAAATGTTTAACTTTTTCTTAGATCGCTTGTCTCCACCGTTCCCGTGTATGGAAACAACATAAAGTTTTTTTTTCTTCTTCTTCTTCTTCTTACATTACTGTTGCTCAACATGTGTGCCTACCGTGCCACACAGCCTAGTATGTCAGCGCATTTTTCTTATTTTCTTGTTCGTCCTCCGGCTGGATCGATGCTGCTCTCCATGAATTTCTCCCCTGGGTCATCCTTTTCACCCCTGAGTAGCACTTACGGCCTACGTCCACAATTACTTGTTGCATGTATTCGAATCTCTGTCTTCCCGTACACTTTTTATTCCCTGCATCTCACTCAAGCATAGTGGAAGTTATGATCTAATATCGTAATACACGTCGTATTATCCTTCCGCTTGTTATTCGCAATGATTTCCGTGTGTTCCTCTTTTCCCCGTTTCTGTAGAGAACTTCCTCATTCCATATCTTGTCATTCCATCTAGTAATCGACATCCTTCAACAGCACCACATCTCACAAGTACAGGTTTTCTACTATTCCAGTTTTCTCACTGTCCACATTCGCTACCAGACAATGCTGTGCTTCCTCAAGGCCTGCGACCGAGCAGTGGTTAGCACACTGGTCTCGCATTCGGGAGGGCGTCGGTTCAAACCCGCGTCCGGCCATCCTGATTTTGGTTTTTCGTGATTTCCCTAAATCTCTTCGGGCAAATGCCGGGATGGCTCCTTTGAAAAGGCACGGCCGACTTCCTTCTCCACCTTTCGCGACCGATGACTTCGCTGTTCGGTCCCCTCCCCCAAATCAAGGAACCATCAACCAAGGCCTGAGGAATCGGCCGCTATACGCACGCCGCTTCACACCGGCGCGTTCCCTACAGCCGCCAACGCGCCACCAGATACAAGGCCTACGCACAGCAGCCAAATTGGCACGTGACGCCACAAACTGTTGACCAACTTACCTTTAGTCGGCAGCCCTGTTGGCGTGTATGTCGTGTTTGAAGTGTGTGCCACGTGAGAGTGATATATATTTCATACAGTATTCGCCTACAGTTCTTCGAAGTATGGGATACAAGTGTGAAAGTGCACATGTTTCGATTTTCCAAACGCGGGAAGTCGAGAAATCTCTGGATTGAAGCTATTCCAAGACAGGAATTTTTGTCTACGCATCATTCAAGGGTAAGTAAATTAAAAAAAATTTATACCGTGTTATTTGTTTCCATTGCACCACATTTGCCAATTGTTTTTAAAAGCAGTTATGATTCATGTACCAGTATAATAAGCGTGTACCCGTGGTCTATAGGCCGGCACGGTAGATCAGCGTGTTCGGTCAGAGGGTTAGCTGCTCTCTGTAATAAAAAAACTGAGTTAATCGAGCAGCAACGAACATAAACGGATGTCTCGCGGACCCGCACCGAGCAAATACAACGAACAATAACGATCAAAATGAGATTTAAGAATTAAAAAAAGAAGCGTCTTTGATTCATACTCTTAAACGTCTTCGGTCCTGGGTTCGATCCCCGCCACGGACTAAATTTTGATAAATAATCAGCATTGGCGGCCGAAGTCTTCCAGCATAAGAAGTCAGCCTCATTCTGCCAACGGCCTTGTCAAAGAGGGCGCAGGAGCGGATAGAGGTTCAGAGCACTCTCTTGTCCTAGGGGCGGGAAATTGCCCCTAAAAGCTGAAGAATCAGCAATGATCAACGACATAAGGATGCAGAAGGCAATGGAAACCACTGCATTAAAGACACGTAACGTGTATCCACAGGACATGTGGCCTGTAGTTGAAGAAGTGTCATGATGATCTCTCCAATGGCAAAAGATTCCGGAATAGTCCGCCATTCGGATCTCCGGGAGGGGACTGCCAAGGGGGAGGTTAAAATGAGAAAAAGATTGAATAATCAACGAAAGGATAACGTTCCACGAGTCGAGGCGTGGAATGTCACAAGCTTGAACGTGGTAGGGCAACTAGAAAATCTGAAAAGGGAAATGCAAAGCCTCAAGCTAGATATAGTAGGGGTCAGTGAAGTGAAGTGGAAGGAAGACAAGGATTTCTGGTCAGATGAGTATCGGGTAATATCAACAGCAGCAGAAAATGGTATAACAGGTGTAGGATTCGTTATGAATAGGAAGGTAGGACAGAGGGTGTGTTACTGTGAACAGTTCAGTGACCGGGTTGTTCTAATCAGAATCGACAGCAGACCAACACCGACAACGATAGTTCAGGTATACATGCCGACGTCGCAAGCTGAAGATGAACAGATAGAGAAAGTGTATGAGGATATTGAAAGGGTAATGCAGTATGTAAAGGGGGACGAAAATCTAATAGTCATGGGCGACTGGAACGCAGTTGTAGGGGAAGGAGTAGAAGAAAAGGTTACAGGAGAATATGGGCTTGGGACAAGGAATGAAAGAGGAGAAAGACTAATTGAGTTCTGTAACAAGTTTCAGCTAGTAATAGCGAATACCCTGTTCAAGAATCACAAGAGGAGGAGGTATACTTGGAAAAGGCTGGGAGATACGGGAAGATTTCAATTAGATTACATCATGATCAGACAGAGATTCCGAAATCAGATACTGGATTGTAAGGCGTACCCAGGAGCAGATATAGACTCAGATCACAATATAGTAGTGATGAAGAGTAGGCTGAAGTTCAAGATATTAGTCAGGAAGAATCAATACGCAAAGAAGTGGGATACGGAAGTTCTAAGGAATGACGAGATACGTTTGAAGTTCTCTAACCCTATAGATACAGCAATAATGAATAGCGCAGTAGGCAACACAGTTGAAGAGGAATGGACGTCTCTAAAAAGGCCATCACAGAAGTTGGAAAGGAAATCATAGGTACAAAGAAGGCAGCTGCGAAGAAACCATGGGTAACAGAAGAAATACTTCAGTTGATTGATGAAAGGAGGAAGTACAAACATGTTACGGGAAAATCAGAAATACAGAAATACGAGTCGCTGAGGAATGAAATAAATAGGCAGGGAAGCTAAGACGAAATAACTGCAGGAAAAATGTGAAGACATCGAAAAAGATATGATTGTCGGAAGAACAGACTCAGCATACAGGAAAGTCTAAACAACCTTTGGTGACATTAAAAGCAACGGTGGTAACATTAAGAGTGCAACGGGAATTCCACTGTTAAATGCAGAGGAGAGAGCAGATAGGTGGAAAGAATACATTGAAAACCTCTATGAGGGTGAAGATTTGTCTGATGTGATAGAAGAAGAAACAGGAGTCGATTTAGAAGAGATAGGGGATACTGTATTAGAATCGGAATTTTAAAGAGCTTTGGAGAACTTACGGTCAAATAAGGCAGAAGGGATAGATAACATTCCATCAGAATTTCCAAAACCATTAGGGGAAGTGGCAACAAAACGACTATTCACGTTGGAATATAGGAGTCTGGCGACATACCATCTTTCGGAAAAGCATCATCCACACAATTCCGAAGACGGCAAGAGCTGACAAGTGCGAGAATTATCGCACAATCAGCTTAACAGCTCATGCATCGAAGCTGCTTACAAGAATAATATACAGAAGAATGGAAAAGAAAATTGAGAATGCGCTAGGTGACGATCAGTTTGGCTTTAGGAAAAGTAAAGGCACGAGAGAGGCAATTCTGACGTTACGGCTAATAATGGAAGCAAGGCTAAAGAAAAATCAAGACACGTTCATAGGATTTGTCGATCTGGAAAAAGCGTTCGACAATATAAAATGGTGCAAGCTGTTCGAGATTCTGAAAAAAGTAGGGGTAAGCTATAGGGAGAGACGGGTCATATACAATATGTACAACAACCAAGAGGGAATAATAAGAGTGGACGATGAAGAACGAAGTGCTCGTATTAAGAAGGGAGTAAGACAGGGCTGTAGCCTTTCGCCCCTACTCTTCAATCCGTACATCGAGGAAGCAATGATGGAAATAAAAGAAAGGTTCAGGAGTGGAATTAAAATACAAGGTGAAAGGATATCAATGATTCGATTCGCTGATGACATTGCTATCCTGAGTGAAAGTGAAGAAGAATTAAATGATCTGCTGAACGGAATGAACAGTATAATGAGTACACAGTATGGTTTGAGAGTAAATCGGAGAAAGACGAAGGTAATGAGAAGTAGTAGAAATGAGAACAGCGAGAAACTTAACATCAGGATTGATGGTCACGAAGTCAATGAAGTTAAGGAATTCTGCTACCTAGGCAGTAAAATAACCAATGACGGACGGAGCAAGGAGGACATCAAAAGCAGACTCGCTATGGCAAAAAAAGGCATTTCTGGCCAAGAGAAGTCTACTAATATCAAATACCCGCCTTAATTTGAGGAAGAAATTTCTGAGGATGTACATCTGGAGTACAGCATTGTATGGTAGTGAAACATGGACTGTGGGAAAACCGGAACAGAAGAGAATCGAAGCATTTGAGATGTGGTGCTATAGACGAATGTTGAAAATTAGGTGGACTGATAAGGTAAGGAATGAGGAGGTTCTACGCAGAATCGGAGAGGAAAGGAATATGTGGAAAACACTGATAAGGAGAAGGGAATGACTTCCATGGTACTAGAGGGAGCTGTAGAGGGCAAAAACTGTAGAGGAAGACAGAGATTGGAATACGTCAAGCAAATAATTGAGGACGTAGGTTCCAAGTGCTACTCTGAGATGAAGAGGTTAGCACAGGAAAGGAATTCGTGGCGGGCCGCATCATACCAGTCAGTAGACCGACGGGGAAAAAAAAAGAGTGTAAATTGTTTCTTAATTCTACCATTCCTCCGAGGTTAATACGAAGCTGGCTGTGAAATGTCTCTCATATTTGCAACTATTGTCACACAGAATATTTACATTAATTATTGTGGCTCAAAAATGTTTAGTATTCCTTATAATTCCTTCCAGATTATTGAGTTTACAGTACTTTTATTTGGAAGAGCTACAGAATGATTTTGTTCGGTTTTACATACACAGTTATTCAGAAATAATTTCAATTTGAGTAAACTACCTTAGAAAATTGCTTTAATGAATTCAGTGTTCGACAGATTAAGCAGTATAGAAAGCAGAATTTCGAGGGAAGTGCATTGTGATTAAATTAACAGCATTCTGTGACACGAATTTCGGTCAAGGATATACGAGGAACAATCTTTTCATGTTTAAGGTTCCAAATTCTGGACAAACAGGAAAATAAAATATTTTTTTCGGGTTTTTTGATTTACTAAATATTATGTCAGAAGGTGCTCCATTTCGTCGAGTGATTTGAGTTTAGTGTGAGGTCAGCAAATTTTGAAGTGGAGAGGAAAATTTACGAAAATAACCGTCAAACAAATTCCTAAATTCTGTAGGAGCTCGAGCTGCTTTATTTAAAACCGAAAACGTCTGCTTGTTGTTGCATATTGCCGATTTTTTACTGCAAAAAAAAAAAAAAAAAAAAAAAAAAAAAAAAAAAAAAAAAAAAAAACGTAGCCCCTGAGGTAAAAGACAGAATTTAAAATTGCAGTTTGTATTCAAGCGTAGAAACCCGTATTTAAGGCAAATCGTCAAAATAATTTTACATCTTGAAATAACATAGGGCAGTTTTGTTCAGTTACTTTACGCAATGATATAAATTTCCGTACTTTCATTACAAGGCTGTGTAGAAGAGGAAAGCACGAGAATCCCTAATCGGTCTCAGCTCTAAAACTCGTCAAGTTCGTATAGCTGCAGAGTGCTTAACAGGAGTATTCCGCTACAGACTGGGCCATCAGTATGTGACGTCACAAGTGTGTTGTCTAGGTGGTGTGGCTCGAGCGCGCTGCCACGGTCTGTACACCGCTGCCAGTGACATGCAAGCATCCCCTCTCCGGTGCTCCAGCGGTGCGCGTATTTAAGTTAGAACATTCATTTTTAAGTGTTTGCCAGTTGAATAACATTTACAGACTTTCATAGTGGCCAGGGCTGCCGATCTACTGCATAGTTACTGTACTGAAGACTGATTTGTAAATCTGCGGTATGTACACTCATGCTCATAAATTAAGGGTAATTGCAGAATGTGGTGCCACACAATGTGGCACGACACAAAACTGGCGCTGATAGCATAGGCACATAGGGAACACACACGTCACAGATGGGTGATAAGTTGAGAACACCGTTCCGAAACATATGTGCTACAAAACGCCACTGTTTCCTGCGCATGTACCCCGATATCAGTATGGGATGGAATCACCGTGCACACGTACACAGGCCGCATAACGGGTTGGCACACTCTGGATAAGGAGGTCGAGAAGCTGCTGGGGTATAGCCTCCCATTCTTGCACCAGTGCCTGTCGGAGCTCCTGAAGTGCCGTAGGGGTTTGAAGACGCGCAGCGATACGTCGACCGAGAGCATCCCAGACGTGCTCGATGGGGTTTAGGCCTGGAGAACAGGCAGGCCACTCCATTCGCCTGCTATCTTCTGTTTGAAGGTACTCCTCCACGACGGCAGCTCGATGGGGCCGTGCGTTATCATCCATCAGAAGGAAGGTGGGACCCACTGCATCCCTGAAAGGCGGACAGACTGGTGCAAAAATGACGTTTCGATACACCTGACCTGTTACAGTTCCTCTGTCACAGGCATGCAGAGGTGTACCTGCACCAATCAAAATCTCACCCACACTCTGAAACTACGACGTCCATACAGGTCCCTTTGAAGGACATTAAAGGGTTGATATCTGGTTCCTGGTTCACGCCAGATGAAAACCCGGCGAGGGTCACTGTTCAGACTATACCTAGACTCGTCCGTGAACATAACCTGGGACTACTGTTCCAGTGACCATGTACTGTGTTCTTGACACCAGGCTTTACGGGCTCTCCTGTGACCAGCGGTCAGTGGAATGCACTTTGCAGGGGCGAATAAACCATGTCTGTTCAGTCGTCTGTAGACTGTGCCTTTGGAGACAACTGTTCCAGTGGCTGTGGTAAGGTCCCGAGCAAGGCTGCAGTACTCCGTGGCCGTCTGTGGGCACTGATGGTGAGATATCGGTCTTCTTGTGGTGTACACTGTGGACGTGCCGTACTGCAGCGCCTGGACACGTTTCCTGTCTGCTGGAACCGTTGCCATAATCTTGAGATCACATTTTGTGGCACACGGTGGACGACCTGCTGTATTTGACCAGCCTCCAGTCGCCCTGGTGTTCTATCCCTCATATATATGTTCTTTGAGCCATTTTCAACACACAGTCGCCTTAGCACGTCTGAAAACGTCTGCAGACTTACTCGCTGCGCCGTACTCTGATATGCACCAAGACACCTCTCCCTTTGTGGACTGCTGCCAGCGCCACCGTGCGACGACCGCAGGTCAAATGAGCCCTATGGTCATAACCCCGAAGTAACTAAAACCCGCAAACTATCCACCAGAGCCTTGTTTCACCATGTATCACCATTATCCTTCATTTATGAGCGTGAGTGTATGTATGTTTCAGCAATCAAAGCTAGCAATTGACGTTGCGACCACAGCAACAAAGTTACATATTACTTTTAGTATTTGATATTAGATGTGGAATCAATTAGTATCTGAATTCTCTGTTCATGAACGGCATTTGTTCCTCGCCCCTGTATCCACCACACGGCGTGCAAGCAAAGTATAACAAAGAGAACGATCAATAATAGTAGAATTGTTTTGGCCAGGAATGCCCTCCTCCTTACTTCTTCCGTTATGTGGTGTTTTACTTCTAAGGTAGCATACTTCCTCTACTTTGCGCTCACTAATTTCGACGTTTAAGCTCGTTTCTCCCACTACATTCGTCTTTCTTCGGTTTGCTCTTAGCCTGAATGGTCGTAAAATCCACTTAAAACGTCATGTAATTCATCTCCGCTTCCACCGGCGTTAACTCATATTCGGTGGTCCCCCACGGCGTAACGCGAAGAATGAAACCGGTGCGCCTCTCTCAAACATTTCTTAAACACATTCCGGGGAGGTGGAGACAAAGAATGTTGCAGGAAGACCAGTACCAGTCCACGAATGGCGGCTGCACACGTGGAGCGGTTACTGAGTGCTTCGCGCACAACGTGGCAACCGTCCCTTGTGGTCGTCAGACGCCATCGGCCGGAACCTGGCTAACGAATGTGCCACGCAGTCCAGCATGAGACCACACTGTCACATCCGGATGCCCCACAAGTGAGAGAGAGGCACGATTCCACCAGCCGTTACAAACCGAGATGCACAGCGGATCTCCTTTCGAAATTCAGCCTTGCGTGGCTCGTGTCCGTGCCATCTCTTATTTAACACCCTGTTTTTGCCGTCCTGTTAGTTTCAATTGCTTGTGTCACCGAGTTGCTGCTTTGGGTGCCCGTGAGCGGCAGCAGCAGCGCTTATCGATATAAGCCCTGCCGTATTATCTTTGCGCACTGGTATTTACTTCCCGCTCGTCGTCTGTCGTGAGTTAGTTCGGACCTGGCAGTGTCTGAGTTGGCACGCGGCTCAAGTTCAGTCGCGGCGCGGCAGCAGTGAGGTCCGGACCGCCGTGACTCGGCCGACGGTTGCCGACGCACATGACTGGTGGAGTGGGCACCACTTTGGTTGGTCGTCGGTCGTTCGTCTTGCCGGATGACTTGTATTTGGCCGGCGATCGTTTATGGGTTGGCTGTGTGTGCCGACGCGTGATTCTTCCGTGTTATTGTGTGGTGTCACCGCCAGACACCACACTTGCAGGTGGTAGCCTTTAAATCGGCCGCGATCCGGTTGTATACGTCGGACCCGTGAGTCGCCACTATCAGTGATTGCAGACCGAGCGCCGCCACACGGCAGGTCGGGTCTGGAGAGACTCCCCAGCACTCACCCCCAGTTGTACAGCCGACTTTGCTAGCGATGGTTCACTGTCTACATACGCTCTCATTTGCAGAGACGACAGTTTAGCGTAGCCTTCAGCTACGTCATTTGCTACGACCTAGCAAGGCGCCATATTCAGTTACTATTCTGAACAGATAATATTGTGGATCATGTACTGTCAAGAGCGACGTCCATCATTAATGGATTAAAGTTCAGTATCAAACTAATTACGTCCGCTTTCTGAACACTCATTCCTTGTCATGGTGCAGACCTCACGTCAGTATAGTTCTTCCCTTCTCACGCCAGGTTGCGTGAGCTAAAACGCGTGCATTTCGGCCTCCTCTAGTAACACGGTGTTGGCTCTTCTGCCAACTACAACATATTGTACAGCCACTGTCGTTAGCATTGTCTAGTTCTTCGTGCAACTGCTAGTGAAACTGTGTGTAGTTGTTGTGACTTTGACTGACAAGTTATTTTAAATGTTGTTGGGGTAGTGGCTCTGAGTAGTCGCTCGGTTGGTGTGGAGCAGTGAGGAATTCTCGGTGGGGCGTAGTTTGGCCAGGGCCTGCTGCCGATTTCTGCGCGGTGTCTGAGAGTGTGGCGCTGTTCCCATTGCTACGAGGTCCGTGGCTCACCGAACCTGGACACCAAAGTTGAGTTTTGATTTAACCTACGAGCGGGTAAAGTCTGTTCACATCGTGTCGTTTGGAGTTCGTTGTCGGCTGTTGGGATATTCCCGCGAGCAATAACGTGGTTACCAAGTTGGAAAATTCTAGGCGCCCTTCGGTGCAGTTTCACTGTATTTGGTTATTTGAATTTAAGTGCACAAGCGGAATCTTCTGACTTGTGGCCGTTAAAATTCCGGCCACCTGCCCTGCGCGTTGACGTAAATTATAGGCAGTGTAGTTTCCTCATCGTGTTGTTGCTGTCGAGCACGGTGTGTAGTTTGACAGCTCCGTGTATGATTGTTTGTGGATGCCAATATCTTCTACGTTGTTCCGTTGAACTCCCTGTTATGCCCTGGACGGGTGAAGTGAAATTTTTCAAAGAAATAATGTCATTATTGAGAGCCTTGGTCAAATGAGAACTGTTGCGGGTTTTGTAACAATATAAGTGAAGTTACACGTTTACTTTTATACTGAGAATTTGCTGTTTCATAAACTATTGAAGTGACTTGGACTCAGTTGTTATTCAAATAGTACACTGTTCCAGGATTGTGTCACAATTTCAACTGCATTACAATGTAGGTAGATGAATATTTCTAAACTCTGCTGTGTTTTAAGAATAGGACATCTTAACGTGGTAACAGGAGAATTAACGTATTCCTCAAAACTCGTCACAGTCCTTCATAAACCAGTGTCTCCTCTACTACCTCCTCGATATTATGGCTGACAACTCAAGACCAGCCCTGTCGTGTAACATTTGCAGTGGCTTCTTCTATCAGCATCTCAATCTCAGTGACGGTGCACTTCTTGCTGTTCCTTGACACATTACGTTTCACCTATGCCCATATACTCTATCGGATTTAAATGACCATGATGCGGATGAAGCTTTTACCGTTAGCCAGTTCACCGACATGGTAGCTTGAAGTTTTGGCTTGTACAACACTACAAGTTCCATTAACTTCGCGTTGTCCATGATAGGTTAAACGTTATCTCATGGAAGATATCTTTGTACCCAGAGCAAAATACCCGCTTTCGTCCACTGTATTGTTGGAGCTTTATGCATCACAACACAGTCGTATGCCGTTTTGTTCATTACTGTTGATTAGATTAGATTAATACTTGTTCCATGGATCATGAATACGACACTACGTAATGATGTGGAACGTGTCAGATTAATGAAACAGGTCTGTACAAGATATTACATTACACAAAATATTGCATGACACTAATGTTTATGTTAGTTTTTTTCCCTCCCTTAATTTATACCTAAAACTTCAGCCAATGAGTAGAAGGAGTTGTCATCTAGAAATTCTTTTAATTTATTTTTAAATGTTGGTTGACTATCTATCAGGCTTTTGATGCTGTTTGGTAGGTGACCAAAGACTTTTGTGGCAGCATAATTTACCCCCTTCTGTGCCAAAGTCAGATTTAACCCTGCATAGTGAAGATCATCCTTTCTCCTGGTGTTATAGCTATGCACACTGCTATTACTTTTGAACTGGGCTGGATTATTAACAACAAATTTCATAAGTGAATATATATGCTGTGAGGTTACTGTGAGGATCCCTAGATCCTTAAATAGATGTCTGCAGGGTGACCGTGGGTGGGCTCTAGCAATTATTCTGATTACACGTTTTTGAGCAATGAATGCTTTTGAACTCAACGATGAATTACCTAGAACGTGATGTCATAAGAAAGCAGTGAATGGAAGTAGGCATAGTAAGCTAATTTACTGAGATTCTTATTACCAAAATTTGCAATAACCCTACTATCATTCGTAGCTAAACTCAGACGTTTCAGCATACCATCAATGTGTTGCTCCCCGTTTAACCTCTCATAAATGGACACACCTAAAATTTTTAAAAATTCTACCTTAGCTACAGACTTCTGTTCAAAGTCTATATTTATTACTGGAGTTGTGCCATTTACTGTACGGAACTGTATATACTGTGTTTTATCAAAATTTAAAGAGAGTCCGTTTGCTGAGAACCACTTAATAATTTTGTGAAAAACATCATTTACAATTACATGACTTAGTTCTTGGTTTTTGGATGTTATTACTATACTTGTATCATCAGCAAAAAGAACTAACTTTGCATCTCCATCAATATGGAATGGTAAGTCATTAATGTATCTCAAGAACAGTAAAGGACCTAAGACCGAACCCTATGGGAGCCCGTACTTGATATCGCCCCAGTTTGAGGAGTCAGCTGTTGTTTTAACATTACATGAACCACTTATTTCAACTTTCTGCATTCTTCCAGTTAAATATGAATTAAACCATTTGTGCACTGCCCCCCTCAAACCATAATGATTTAGCTTATCTAAAAGAATTCCATGATTTACACAGTCAAAGGCCTTTGAGAGATACCAAATGGGTAATACCAATGGGGGATGTCCGGTTATTCAGAGCATTTAATATTTGATCAGTGAAAGCGTATATAGCATTTTCTGTTGAAAAGCCTTTCTGAAAACCAAACTGACATTTTGTTAGTACTTTATTTTTACAAATATGGAAGGCTACTCTTGAATACATTACTTTCTCAAAACTTTTTGATAGAGCTGTCAGAAGAGAGATTGGGCGATAGTTGTTGACATCCGACGTATCCCCCTTTTTATGCAATGGTTTTACAATGGCATATTTCAGTCTATCGGGGAAAACACCCTGCTCCAAAGAGTTATTACATACGTGGCTGAAAATCCTACTTATCTGTGGGGAACAAGCTTTAAGTATCTTGCTGGAAATGCCATCAATTCCGTAAGAGCTTTTACTTTTAAGTGAGTTTATTATTTTACTGATTTCTGAGGGAGAGTTTGGTGGAAATACAGTTGTTTCAAACTGCACAGGTATGGCCTCTTCTATTAGAAGCCTTGCCTCTTCTAGTGAAGATCTAGATCCTATTTTCTCCACAACATTTCAAAAATGATTATTGAAAATATTTCCAATTTCTGATTGTTTGTTAGTACACTTGTCATTCAGTTTTATGGCACTAAAGTCTTCCTGTGCTTTATTATCAGAGTTACTGTTCTCAAACATGATACACATGCTTCTGGACTTTTTAATAACTTTTCTTAGTACCGCATAATAGTTTTTATAATATTGAACAATTTCGGGGTCAGTACTCCCTCTTGCTGTTAGATACAGTTCTCTTTTACCGTTGCAAGATATTCTTATTCTTTTAGTTAGCCAAGGTTTTTTTATATGTTTTTTTGGAATTATGTTTAACTATTTTCTTGAGAAAACAATTTTCAAATACCCTTAAAAATGTATCGTGAAATAAGTTATATTTCAAGTTTGCATCGGTTTCCATATACACTTCATCCCAGTCTAGCTGCTTTAGGTTTTCCCTAAAGTTTGCAGTATTTATATTGTTAATTGAAAGCACTGCTTTGAAATTCTGATTTGATATACTGCATGGAGCTATGTCATGTAGTGTAACTAGCTGTGCACCATGATCTGAAAGACCACTCTCAACAGGATAAGCATTTATGTTCTTAAACTTATCTTGGTCTATAAAAAAGTTATCTATCAATGTCCTGCTGTTCTTTGTTATCCGAGTAGGAAAATCAATGACAGAGCTCAAATTGAAAGAACTGAGCAATACTGCAAGGTCATTCTTCCTATTACACTCTTTCGGGGAATCAATATTGAAATCCCCACAAATGATAATTTGCTCCCCCCTGTCTGACAGATAGCACAACAAAGCATCCAAGTTTTCTAGAAATAGCTGGAAATTCCCTGAGGGGACCTATACACTGTTACAATTATGAAAGTGCCATCATTTAGTTTTAGTTCAGAGGCACATGCTTCCATATGTTGCTCTACACAAAATTTTTTTAGTTTCTAAATTTTTTGTGCTGTGGAAGCTTTTTACATATCTGGCAACTCCTCCTCTCATCATATTATATCTACTTACATGTGCAGCTAATTTGTACCCATTGATGCTAACCATTTGCATATCAGTGACAATGTGATGCTCAGACAGGCATAGTACATCTATTACATTCTCAGTTTCTATATCTTCTAAACAAAGCAGAAGCTTATCAAATTTATTCTTCAATCGCCCAATAGTTTGATGAAGTATACTAACATTATTTTTCATTTTACTTTTGTGAGTATCTTGAACTTTTTTAACATCTTTAGTACTTGCCTGGCTGTTTCCCACTGGACACTGATCTTACACACCATGAGATGTAGTTCCTCCCCCCTTTAAATTTCCTGCTATCAGCCCAGACAGTTTGCCCTTCCCCTTCTTGTTGACGTGTAGGCCATGTCTAGTATAGTCCCAACTACAGAGTGAATCAACAGAAACCACCTGCATCAGATCCAAGTAGCCGTTCCAACTCCAAATTAACTCTCCTGACAGAAGAGCTCAAATGAGGCCAGTCGTGGCGCTCCAGAAGCGACACAAACCCAACACTGGTATGACTCGATGTTGTTGTTGTTGTGGTCTTCAGTCCTGAGACTGGTTTGATGAAGCTCTCCATGCTACTCTATCCTGTGCAAGCTTCTTCATCTCCCAGTACCTACTGCAACCTACATCCTTCTGAATCTGCTTAGTGTATTCATCTCTTGGTCTCCTTCTACGATTTTTACCCTCCACGCTGCCCTCCAATGCTAAATTTGTGATCCCTTGATGCCTCAAAACATGTCCTACCAACCGATACCTTCTTCTAGTCAAGTTGTGCCACAAACTTCTCTTCTCCCCAATCCTATTCAATACCTCCTCATTAGTTACGTGATCTATCCACCTTATCTTCAGTATTCTTCTGTAGCACCACATTTCGAAAGCTTCTATTTTCTTCTTGTCCAAACTCGTAATCGTCCATGTTTCACTTCCATACATGGCTACACTCCAAACAAATACTTTCAGAAACGACTTCCTGATACATAAATCTATATTCGATATTAACAAATTTCTCTTCTTCAGAAACGCTTTCCTTGCCATTGCCAGTCTACATTTTATATCCTCTCTACTTCTACCGTCATCAGTTATTTTACTTCCTAAATAGCAAAACTCCTTTACTACTTTAAGTGTCTCATTTCCTAATCTAATTCCCTCAGCATCACCCGATTTAATTTGACTACATTCCATTATCCTCGTTTTGCTTTTGTTGATGTTCATTTTATATTCTCCTTTCAAAACACTGTCCATTCCGTTCAACTGCTCTTCCAAGTCCTTTGCGGTCTCTGACAGAATTACAATGTCATCGGCGAACCTAAAAGTTTTTACTTCTTCTCCATGAATTTTAATACCTACTCCAAATTTTTCTTTTGTTTCCTTTACTGCTTGCTCAATATACAGATTGAATAACTTCGGGGAGAGGCTACAACCCTGTCTCACTCCTTTCCCAACCACTGCTTCCCTTTCATGCCCCTCGACTCTAATAACTGCCACCTGGTTTCTGTACAAATTGTAAATAGCCTTTCGCTCCCTGTATTTTACCCCTGCCCCCTTTCAGAATTTGAAAGAGGGTATTCCAGTCAACATTGTCAAAAGCTTTCTCCAAGTCTACAAATGCTAGAAACGTAGGTTTGCCTTTTCTTAATCTTTCTTCTAAGGTAAGTCGTAAGGTCAGATACTCCCCGAGGTCCGCATCTACCAGTTTTTCCATTCGTCTGTAAAGAATTCGCGTTAGTATTTTGCAGCTAAGACTTATTAAACTGATAGTTCGGTAATTTTCACATCTGTCAGCACCTGATTTCTTTGGGATTGGAATTATTATATTCTTCTTGACGTCTGAGGGTATTTCGCCTGTCTCATACATCTTGCTCACCAGCTGGTAGAGTTTTGTCATGACTGGCTCTCCCAAGGCCATCAATAGTTCTAATGGAATGTTGTCTACTCTGGGCGCCTTGTTTCGACTCAGGTCTTTCAGTGCTCTGTCAAACTCTTCACGCAGTATCTTATCTCCCATTTCGTCTTCATCTACATCCTCTTCCATTTCCATAATATTGTCCTCAAGTCCATCGCCCTTGTATAAACCTTCTACACTCCTGGAAATTGAAATAAGAACACCGTGAATTCATTGTCCCAGGAAGGGGAAACTTTATTGACACATTCCTGGGGTCAGATACATCACATGATCACACTGACAGAACCACAGGCACGTAGACACAGGCAACAGAGCATGCACAATGTCGGCACTAGTACAGTGTATATCCACCTTTCGCAGCAATGCAGGCTGCTATTCTCCCATGGAGACGATCGTAGAGATGCTGGATGTAGTCCTGTGGAACGGCTTGCCATGCCATTTCCACCTGTCGCCTCAGTTGAACCAGCGTTCGTGCTGGACGTGCAGACCGCGTGAGACGACGCTTCATCCAGTCCCAAACATGCTCAATGGGGGACAGATCCGGAGATCTTGCTGGCCAGGGTAGTTGACTTACACCTTCTAGAGCACGTTGGGTGGCACGGGATACATGCGGACGTGCATTGTCCTGTTGGAACAGCAAGTTCCCTTGCCGGTCTAGGAATGGTAGGACGATGGGTTCGATGACGGTTTGGATGTACCGTGCACTATTCAGTGTCTCGCCGACGATCACCAGAGGCGTACGGCCAGTGTAGGAGATCGCTCCCCACACCATGATGCCGGGTGTTGGCCCTGTGTGCCTCGGTCGTATGCAGTCCTGATAGTGGCGCTCATCTGCACGGCGCCAAACACGCATACGACCATCATTGGCACCAAGGCAGAAACTACTCTCATCGCTGAAGACGACACGTCTCCATTCGTCCCTCCATTCACGCCTGTCGCAACACCACTGGAGGCGGGCTGCACGATGTTGGGGCGTGAGCGAAAGACGGCCTAACGGTGTGCGGGAGCGTAACCCAGCTTCATGGAGACGGTTGCGAATGGTCCTCGCCGATACCCCAGGACCAACAGTGTCCCTAATTTGCTGGGAAGTGGCGGTGCGGTCCCCTACGGCACTGCGTAGGATCCTACGGTCTTGGCATGCATCCGTGTATCGCTGCGGTCCGGTCCCAGGTCGACGGGCACGTGCAGCTTCCGCCGATCACTGGCGACAACATCGATGTACTGTGGAGATCTCTCGCCCCACGTGTTGAGCAATTCGGCGGTACGTCCACCCGGCCTCCCGCATGCCCACTACACGCCCTCGCTCAAAGTCCGTCAACTGCACATACGGTTCACGTCCACGCTGTTGCGGCATGCTACCAGTGTTAAAGACTGCGATGGAGCTCCGTATGCCACGGCAAACTAGCTGACACTGACGGCGGCGGTGCACAAATGCTGCGTAGCTAGCGCCATTCGACGGCCAACACCGCGGTTCCTGGTATGTCCGCTGCGCCGTGCGAGTGA
Source organism: Schistocerca gregaria (assembly GCF_023897955.1). Lineage (NCBI taxonomy): Eukaryota > Metazoa > Arthropoda > Insecta > Orthoptera > Acrididae > Schistocerca > Schistocerca gregaria. Next base: position 74,946,527 of record NC_064927.1, on the reverse strand, counting down.
TCATTGCTTGTACAGCCCTCTCACAGTGTCCGGAGCAAGTATGGTGTGTCTGACACACCGGTGTCAATGTGTTCTGTTTTCCATTTCCAGGAGTGTATATACTCCTTCCACCTTTCTGCCTTCCCTTCTTTGGTTAGAACTGGGTTGCCATCTGAGCTCTTGATATTCATACACGTGGTTCTCTTCTCTCCAAAGGTCTCTTTAATTTTCCTGTAGGCAGTATCTATCTTACCCCTTGTGAGATAAGCTTCTACACCCTTACATTTGTCCTCTAGCCATCTCTGCTTAGCCATTTTGCATTTCCTGTCGATCTCATTTTTGAGACGTTTGTATTCCTTTTTGCCTGCTTCATTTACTGCATTTTTATATTTTCTCCTTTCATCTATTAAATTCAATATTTCTTCTGTTACCCAAGGATTTCTACTAGCCTTCGTCTTTTTACCTACTTGATCCTCTGCTGCCTTCACTACTTCATCCCTCAAAGCTACCCATTCTTCTTCTACTGTACTTCTTTCCACCATTCCCGTCAATTGTTCCCTTATGCTCTCCTTGAAACTCTGTACAACCTCTGGTTCTTTCAGCTTATCCAGATGCCATGTCCTTAAATTCCCACCTTTTTGCAGTTTCTTCAGTTTTAACCTACAGGTCATAACCAATAGATTGTGGTCAGAGTCCACATCTGCCCCTGGAAATGTCCTACAATTTAAAACCTGATTCCTAAATCTCTGTCTTACCACTATATAATCTATCTGATACCTTTTAGTATCTCCAGGATTCTTCCATGTATACAACCTTCTTTCGTGATTCTTGAACCAAGTGTTAGCTATGATTAAGTTATGCTCTGTGTAAAATTCTACCAGACGGCTTCCTCTTTCATTTCTTGGCCCCAATACATAATCACCTACTATGTTTCCTACTGACGATTGCAGTCACCCATGACTATTAAATTTTCGTCTCCCTTCACTACCTGAATAATTTCTTTTATCTCATTATACATTTCATCAATTTCTTCATCATCTGCAGAGCTAGTTGGCATATAAACTTGTACTACTGTAGTAGGCATCGGCTTTGTGTCTATCTTGGCCACAATAATGCGTTCACTATGCTGTTTGTATAGCTTACCCGCACTCCTATTTTTTTATTCATTATTAAACCTACTCCTGCATTACCCCTATTTGATTTTGTATTTATAACCCTGTATTCACCTGACCAAAAGTCTTGTTCCTCCTGCCACCGAACTTCACTAATTCCCACTATATCTAACTTTAACCTATCCATTTCCCTTTTTAAATTTTCTAACCTACCTGCCCGATTAAGGGATCTGACATTCCACGCTCCGATCCGTAGAACGCGAGTTTTCTTTCTCCTGATAACGACGTCCTCCTGAGTAGTCCCCGCCCGGAGATCCGAATAGGGGACTATTTTACCTCCGGAATATTTTATCCAAGAGGACGCCATCATCATTTAATCATACAGTAAAGCTGCATGTCCTCGGGAAAAATTACGGCTGTAGTTTCCCCTTGCTTTCAGCCGTTCGCAGTACCAGCACAGCAAGGCCGTTTTGGTTAATGTTGCAAGGCCAGATCAGTCAATCATCCAGACTGTTGCCCCTGCAACTACTGAAAAGGCTGCTGCCCCTCTTCAGGAACCACATGTTTGTCTGGCCTCTCAACAGATACCCCTCCGTTGTAGTTGCACCTACGGTACGGCCATCTGTATCGCTGAGGCACGCAAACCTCCCCAGCAACGGCAAGGTCCATGGTTAATGGGAGGGATGACTTGATGCCGATGCAATATTTGCCAGGTCACACTGTATGCTGTACCCTGGATCTCTGTCAATACTGTTGCCCGTTTTTTTGCAGACTTCCCTACCTTCTTATTCAATTTGCTGCTGAAAGTTTTTGAGCCCTGTCTACATCTACTTCTGTAAGAGGCTCATCAGTTTCTGACTGAGGCAATAGGTCAAACCTATTTTGTACATTAATAGAAAAGCTGTCAGAAGAATTTCGTGGCCTGTTCCTTATGCCTGTTGGCACTTCATACCCCTGTTTACACTTCTCCCCCATCAACCTGCCCAGTTCTCGCCTAGCCTCATCTAACTCAGCCTGAAGGGCAGCAATTTTCCCCTCCTGTTCCACAATCTTTCTATCTCTACTGCGTAGGCTACAGAACCACTGATGAGTGTCGCTCATTTTCCCAATTCCCACGCAACTACAATTGCCGCAATGAAAAAAGTTACTACATCCATCACACCAGACCCCGGAGCTAACGATTCCACGGCACGTCAGGCACTTTACACTCATGGTACAAATTTATTTTAGTGACGGAAAGACAATTAAGTTTCCGGAAAACAATGGAATTACGTGTTTCGAAAAATTAGGCCTACTCCCGACAATGTAAACAATGGTTCAGAAGTTTATTACTGGAAATTACTTAAGAGATGACAATACTCTACAGATATAAAGGGGCAGCAAACGTATTTAGCACACTAAACTATAAGTAAATGCACTTAAAATTGCGGTATGAAGTTTAATCTGAAAGCTCAAAAGTTCGGCCTGGCCGCGATATGTAAACAAAACGAACCTTGCGTGATTACAGTGAAAATACACGAGTAAGACAAAAACGTTTAATGGTACGCTTTAAGAGCACTATAATTAACGTAATAAATTAGTTTATTACTACTAAAATTATTTATCTTGTACGGGAGATGTGACTCAAACGTCCGTATAGCAGGCGCAGGGCTACCAACATGTGGAGTGCCGAGGAATGTTCTGCAGCAGAACGCTATCTTCGCAGCCGATGGACGTGTTCTTGGACGACAATTTTATTACAAATCTAGTATTCAGATTTACTGCACTGTTGACATTAATGCAACGTCAAAACAAAACATTTGTTCACGATACCTGACGATTACATAACACTTCGCCGGCCGGGGTGGCCGAGCGGTTCTAGGCCCTATAGTCTGGAACCGCACGACCGCTACGGTAGCAGGTTCGAATCCTGCCTCCAGCATGGATGTGTTAGATGTCCTTTGATTATGTAGGTTTAAGTAGTTCTAAGTTCTAGGGCACTGATGACCTCAGAAGTGCCATAGTGCACAGAGCCATTTGAACCATTTACAGAAAACTTCAACGCCAGAAAATACGACTTTACTACGATAGCTGACAAACGTTGATGCGATCTAATGCGTGACAGCACGTAGTTCTGTTTACTTATGGTGTGGCAACAGAGGCGCTTTACCAGCTGAAGCGGCTGGAGGCGTAGTTGGGAAAGCCGGCCCGTCCTTGGTGCTACTTGGGCAACGGCGTCACGTCCCCCTCCGGTGAGAAGTCGCACCTAATTTTAAACGCACTGTACATCTACATCTACATGATTACTCTGCAATTCACATTTAAGTGCTTGGCAGACGGATCATCGAACCACAATCATACTCTCTCTCTACCATTCCGCTCCCGAACTGCGCGCGGGAAAAACGAACACGTCAACCTTTCTGTTCGAGCTCTGATTTCTCTTATTTTTATTATCATTCCTACCTATGTAGGTTGGGCTCAACAAAATATTTTCGCATTCGGAACAGAAAGTTGGTGACTGAAATTTCGTAAATAGATCTCGCCGCGACGAAAAACGTCTTTGCTTTAATGACTTCCGTCCCAACTCGCGTATCATATATGCCACAATCTCTAACCTATAACGTGATAATACAAAACTAGCTGCCCTTTTTTGCACCCTTTTGATGTCCTCCGTCAATCCCACCTGGTAAGGATCTCACACCGCGCAGCAGTGTTCTAACAGAGGACGAACGAGCGTAGTGTAAGCTGTTTCTTTAGTGGACTTGTTGCTTCTTCTAAGTGTCCTGCCAATGAAACGCAACGTTTGGCTCGCCTTCCCCACAATATTGTCTATGTGGTCTTTCCAACTGAAGTTGTTTGCAATTTTAACACCCAGGTACTTAGTTGAATTGACAGCCTTGAGAATTGTACTATTTATCTAGTAATCGAATTCGTCACACTTTTCGTTATTTAGCGTCAACTGCCACCTGCCACATCATACAGCAATCTTTTCTAAATCACTTTCCAACTGATACTGGTCTTCGGATGACCTTACTAGACGGTAAATTACAGCATCATCTGCGAACGACCTAAGAGAAGTGCTCAGATTGTCACCCAGGTCATTTATATAGATCAGGAAGAGCAGAGGTCCCAGGACGCTTGCCTGGGGAACACCACCGAGCTTTCCTGGTGCCACAGTCTGCAGTGTGTACTCCCCGCCTCCTTTTACACCGGCGTGCCCACCTGTGGTTGCAACTGCTGGTCGGTTCCACATTACACACGGGTGTACGAATACGTTTGCTCTGGTAGTCTATAAGTATGTGTTTCAAGTAGCAAAGTCGGAGCTCGGCCCGCCACGAGCGCGGCAGATGCGGCCCTCTGCAGAGTGTGCCGGCTCGGCTCGGCGCCGCGCTGAACACCGCAGGCAGGCCGCGCAGCTGGCAGCTTCCCCTCCGGAGAGTGAACGACCGCCCGCGGCCGCACACGCCCGGAGGTCGAGGTCGCCGCTTCGAACCCCGGCGCGCCCCGCTGCGCGCCGCCGCCGACGGTCTAGGCCAGCGGTCTCCAAACTTCTTAGCCGCGGGCCACATTGACTCCTCCACGAAGTCATAAGGGCCAAGAACTGCCTAGTGGGATTAAAGCACCCTAGCACTCCATGCCCCCCATGAACCATGTACCGTGCCGTTGGTGGGGAGGCTTGCGTGCCTCAGCGATACAGATGGCCGTACCGTAGGTGCAACCACAACGGAGGGGTACCTGTTGAGAAGCCAGACAAACGTGTGGTTCCTGAGGAGGGGCAGCAGCCTTTTCAGTAGTTGCAGGGGCAGCAGTCTGGATGATTGACTGATCTGGCCTTGCAACATTAACCAAAACGGCCTTGCTGTGCTGGTACTGCGAACGGCTGAAAGCAAGGGGAAACTACAGCCGTAATTTTTCCCGAGGACATGCAGCTTTACTGTATGATTAAAAGATGATGGCGTCCTCATGGGTAAAATATTCCGGAGGTAAAATAGTCCCCCATTCGGATCTCCGGGCGGGGACTACTCAGGAGGATGTTGTTATCAGGAGAAAGAAAACTGGCGTTCTACGGATCGGAGCGTGGAATGTCAGATCCCTTAATCGGGCAGGTAGGTTAGAAAATTTAAAAAGGGAAATGGATAGGTTAAAGTTAGATATAGTGGGAATTAGTGAAGTTCGGTGGCAGGAGGAACAAGACTTCTGGGCAGGTGACTACAGGGTTATAAACACAAAATCAAATAGGGGTAATGCAGGAGTAGGTTTAATAATGAATAAAAAAATAGGAATGCGGGTACGCTACTACAAACAGCATAGTGAACGCATTATTGTGGCCAAGATAGACACAAAGCCCACACCTACTACAGTAGTACAAGTTTATATGCCAACTAGCTCTGCAGATGATGAAGAAATTGAAGAAAAGTACGATGAAATAAAAGAAATTGTTCAGATAGTGAAGGGAGACGAAAATTTACTAGTAATGGGTGACTGGAATTCGAGTGTAGGAAAAGGGAGAGAAGGAAACATAGTAGGTGAATATGGATTGGGGCTAAGAAATGAAAGAGGAAGCCGCCTAGTAGAATTTTGCACGGAGCACCACTTAATCATAGCTAACACTTGGTTCAAGAATCATAAAAGAAGGTTCTATACATGGAAGTATCCTGGAGATACTAAAAGGTATGAAATAGATTATATAATGGTAAGACAGAGATTTAGGAACCAGGTTTTAAGTTGTAAGACATTTCCAGGGGCAGATGTGGACTCTGACCACAATCTGTTGGTTATGACCTGTAGATAAAAACTGAAGAAACTGCAAAAATGTGGGAAATTAAGGAGATGGGACCTGGATAAACTGAAAGAACAAGAGGTTGTACAGAGTTTCAGGGAGAGCATAAGGGGACAATTGACAGGAATAGGGGAAAGAAATACAGTAGAAGAAGAATGGGTAGCTCTGAGGGATGAAGTAGTGAAGGCAGCAGAGGATAAAGTAGGTAAAAAGACGAGGGCTGCTAGAAATCCTTGGGTAACAGAAGATATATTGAATTTAATTGATGAAAGGAGAAAATATAAAAATGCAGTAAATGAAGCAGGCAAAAAGGAATACAGACGTCTCAAAAATGAGATCGACAGGAAGTGCAAAATGGCTAAACAGGGATGGCTAGAGGACAAATGTAAGGATGTAGAAGCTTATCTCACTAGGGGTAAGATAGATACTGCCTACAGGAAAATTAAAGAGACCTTTGGAGAGAAGAGAACCACGTGTATGAATATCAAGAGCTCAGATGGCAGCCTAGTTCTAAGCAAAGAAGGGAAGGCAGAAAGGTGGAAGGAGTATATAGAAGGTTTATACAAGGGCGATGTACTTGAGGACAATATTATGGAAATGGAAGAGGATGTAGATGAAGACGAAATGGGAGATACGATACTGCTTGAAGAGTTTGACAGAGCACTGAAAGACCTGAGTCGAAACAAGGCCCCCGGAGTAGACAACATTCCATTAGAACTACTGACGGCCTTGGAACAACCAGTCCTGACAAAACTCTATCAGCTGGTGAGCAAGATGTATGAGACAGGCGAAATACCCTCAGACTTCAAGAAGAATATAATAATTCCCATCCCAAAGAAAGCAGGTGCTGACAGATGTGAAAATTACCGAACTATCAGTTTAATAAGTCACAGCTGCAAAATACTGACGCGAATTCTTTACAGACGAATGGAAAAACTGGTAGATGCGGACCTCGGGGAGGATCAGTTTGGATTCCGTCGAAATGTTGGAACACGTGAGGCAATACTGACCTTACGACTTATCTTAGAAGAAAGATTAAGAAAAGGCAATCCTACGTTTCTAGCATTTGTAGACTTAGAGAAAGCTTTTGACAATGTTGACTGGAATACTCTCTTTCAAATTCTAAGGGTGGCAGGGGTAAAATACAGGGAGCGAAAGGCTATTTACAATTTGTACAGAAACCAGATGGCAGTCATAAATGTCGAGGGGCATGAAAGGGAAGCTGTGGTTGGGAAAGGAGTGAGACAGGGTTGTAGCCTCTCCCCGATGTTATTCAATCTGTATATTGAGCAAGCAGTAAAGGAAACAAAAGAAAAATTTGGAGTAGGTATTAAAATTCATGGAGACGAAGTAAAAACTTTGAGTTCGCCGATGACATTGTAATTCTGTCAGAGACGGCAAAGGACTTGGAAGAGCAGTTGAACGGAATGGACAGTGTCTTGAAAGGAGGATATAAGATGAACATCAACAAAAGCAAAACGAGGATAATGGAATGTAGTCAAATTAAATCGGGTGATGCTGAGGGAATTAGATTAGGAAATGAGACACTTAAAAGTAGTAAAGGAGTTTTGCTATTTAGGAAGTAAAATAACTGATGATGGTCGAAGTAGAGAGGATATAAAATGTAGACTGGCAATGGCAAGGAAAGCGTTTCTGAAGAAGAGAAATTTGTTAACATCGAATATAGATTTATGTATCAGGAAGTCGTTTCTGAAAGTATTTGTTTGGAGTGTAGCCATGTATGGAAGTGAAACATGGACGATAACTAGTTTGGACAAGAAGAGAATAGAAGCTTTCGAAATGTGGTGCTACAGAAGAATACTGAAGATAAGGTGGATAGATCACGTAACTAATGAGGAGGTATTGAATAGGATTGGGGAGAAGAGAAGTTTGTGGCACAACTTGACTAGAAGAAGGGATCGGTTGGTAGGATATGTTTTGAGGCATCAAGGGATCACAAATTTAGCGTTGGAGGGCAGCGTGGAGGGTAAAAATCGTAGAGGGAGACCGAGAGATGAGTACACTAAGCAGATTCAGAAGGATGTAGGTTGCAGTAGGTACTGGGAGATGAAGCAGCTTGCACAGGATAGAGTAGCATGGAGAGCTGCATCAAACCAGTCTCAGGACTGAAGACAACAACAGACAACAACAACAACAGCACTCCATGATCACCGTAATTTATGCCTAAGGAAAGATGAAATCGCAAAAATCTAAGGCTGTGGGAATAACTAGCACTGAAACGAACTACGATTTTTATTTAATTACATAATTTTGATTGGTGGACGTACCTGACCGAAATTCTGGAGTATTTTAGTCTGGCGAATTTCACCAACAAAAAAGTATGTCACTGCACATTGTTCACGATAGCGTCGTGCAAAGTTAACGAAGTCTCGAAATCACTGTCAGCAACACTATTACTGCAAAACGTAACAGAGGTAGAGTATGTCAACGCATTGTTATTTCAAGCGGCGCAACGATATGTTTAGTTATGTAGTCTTGTAGCGAGTAGCAGCGGCATTGTGGCGGTGTATCGGTCGCGATAGGCCTCGAAAGTCAATTGTTGGCAGTATAGATACCACGTCAAATATTTGGCGGGCCGGATACCGGGGATGTCCGGCCAGCTAACGCGGGCCGGTTCGACGGCCCTCGCGGGCCGTAGTTTGGAGACCCCTGGTCTAGGCGGCTGGACGCGCGGCGAGGCGCATAGGCCGAGCGGAACGTCTCTAGTCTAGCGGCGCGGGCTCATCAGTTCGAAAGCACCGGTACCTTCCGAGGCAACGACAGTGCACTAGTGTCAGCGTTTTCCCGTTCATTGTACATCCAAGCGGATGCAGATCCTAAGACGAGGGCCGTTCTGAAGCCCGCTTTAAGCAGAAGCGAACGTGTAGCGGGGAACGAGAATTGTGTCTGCTGTAAACGCCAGGCGTGCGTCAGCGAACGATCGCTTTTAGTCCGCAATCGCCAATGTTCGCTCGTCTTCCGCTGGGTCAAAGGAAATTCGCGTCGTTTTCGCTTCGCCGCTAGGAGTACAGAAAGATTTCGTCTGCTATCCTGCCCACTTTTGCTGTTATTGACGTAATTTTCACGGGCGATGGAGTAGCCAGAAGAGAGTTTCATGTTGCTAACAGAAGAATAACTTGAAACTTGCTGGCAGATTAAAACTGTGTGCCCGACCGAGACTCGAACTCGGGACCTTTGCCTTTCGCGGGCAAGTGCTCTACCAACTGAGCTACCCAAGCACGACTCACGCCCGGTCCTCACAGCTGTACTTCTGCCATGTCTCCGCAGTATCCTTTCTTTCAGGAGTGCTAGTTCTGCAAGGTTCGCAGGACAGCTTCTGTAAAGTTTGAAGGTAGGAGACGAGATACTGGCAGAAGTAAAGCTGTGAGGACGGGGCGTGAGTCGTGCTTGTGTAGCTCAGATGATAGAGCACTTGCCCGCGAAAGGCAAAGGTCCCGAGTTAGAGTCTCGGTCGGGCACACAGTTTTAATCTGCCAGGAAGTTTCATATCAGCGCACACTCCGCTGCGGAGTGAAAATCTCATTCCAGGAGAATAAGTTGCTTACTTTCATCTGCCATGGATAATTTTGCTCGATAAATCGTAATGGTTGGACTCATACTCTTTACATTCGCATCACAAATTACTTTGTACATATGTTTCCATTCTGAACATTTCTGGTTTTTCCAACAATAATAGAAATTCGTCTACGGAACAGAAGGAGTTGTCAAGGAGAACCTTTCTCAGTTTGGTTTGAAATCTTACTTTGCTGTCTGTCAAACATTTTACATCACTGAGTAAGTGATCAAAATTTTTTGTGCACAATTCTGCACCCTTTTTTGTGCTTAAGACAACCTTAATGTGAAGTAATGAACGCCATTTTTCCTTTTGGTAACGTAATTATAGGCCTAGACACCATTGTAGTGGATTACTTAGAACATATTTCACGACGGAATAAATATACTGTGGATCAATAGTCGTTAAACAGATGTTTGTAAGGTGAAAGTGGATGAGCATCACATATTACTCTCACTGAACGTTTTTTGAGCAATGACGACTTCCTTTCTTAAAAATTAGTTAACCCACAACATTATTCCACTTGACATTATCGAATGAAAGTATGCAAAATACGTCAACTTACTGATTTATCTCTTGCCAAGATTTTCAGCGGTTCTAAGTGCAAATGTGGCAGAACTAATTGTTTATCTGTTCCAGAATGTGTTTTTTCCTGTTTAAATTCTCATCGACATGGACAGCTAAGAATTTTGAAATTTCACCTCTATTTATTATTTCCTCCTTGGTTATACCATCAGTCTCTAAAATTTCAATTTATCTAGGAGAATAATGTGACTTCACACAGTCAACTGCCTTAGATAGGTCGCACAAAAGACCAACTGGTGCCATTTTATCATTTAATGCTTGCAAAACCTGGTGAATGAACATTTAAATGATATTCTCAGTACAGATTCATAGTTTTTTTGTGGGATGCAAGAGATCAACACCACAAATCCAGAAGGAAAAGAAATATGAATCGCAGAAAATTGGCGAAGCATTCAAACGTCCTTCTGGGTAGGCGACTAGGACGATAAATTCATCACATAGTCGTAGACGGGAATGGGTTCAAGAAATACAGCTTTGTAGTCATCATTGCCGGCCGTAGTGGCCGTGCGCTTCTAGGCGTTACGGTCGCAGGTTCGAATCCTGCCTCGGGCATGGATGTGTGTGATGTCCTTAGGTTAGTTAGGTTTAAGTAGTTCTAAGTTCTAGGGGACTCAAGACCTCAGAAGTTAAGTCGCATAGTGCTCAGAGCCATTTATAATTATCATTATTAAAAACGAAGATCACAATAAATCTGACTGTATTTCACGCTCCGCTCGAATAGGGTTTCACCAGATAATGTTGAAATTAATGCCAGGTACGTCCGAACGGAAAGTACTTAGATACGGCGACAAAAACAGTCATGGCAGTGGAGAATACGACCGTGCGTACTTAAATATATATGCGGCCCCGTACAGGGCGGCGTCGGATGACATGTGATTTTAGCATTATCTGATGAGTTACTGCTTGGCCGAAACGCCTAATAAATTAGTTACCAATCTGCAACCTACGACAGTTTTCACAATATACTTATAATAAGGTTGCTGTAACAATCCGCCACCACGGAATGGAATTGTTTGCACAATAATTTCCTTGAAAACAAACAAATGGGGCTGTGTGTTAAAACTGAAAACGCACGAAAGACTTTATCATTCTCGTTGCTTACGTTCACGATATTTCCAGTTACATATGCCACGCATCTAAGTTGCGTTAGAGACTTTCGATGATTAATAAAAATAATTTACCCTTGGTCACGCTGTCTGCCCTCTGACAAACTGTGCATCAGATTTTATCAAGTAACCTATATGAGAGGTCGGATGTACATTTCACACTTAATTAATTGTATTTTATTGACACTGCGCCTGTTATTTGTACTTTAATAGAGTACGTGAAGTGCTTCGCTTACGTCACTAATAACCAGAGTGTAAATGTTAACGTTTTTACAGGTTATGTTTGCCGTCGGCAGTTAATGTTCTGCTTTTAAATTTTCTGCTCAGTTGTACTGATGAGCCAGCGAGAAGCACCAACCAACACATGTGCTAAGTTCTGGACTAACATTATAGAAAGCAATTCATTGTAAACTGCGCTACTTCTCAAGTTCTGCATTGTAGCTCAGGAGAGAAATGAGCAGCCATCAGTTTGAACGTATCTTCCACCGGTACCTTTGTAAACAAAGAGACCACATCTAGGCTGATCATGATGACAGACATCGAGAAAAGATGCAGGATCTCGGCCGCCTTTCTTGTGATATGACACGCTACAGCTGATAATCACTAGCTTATCTGCGCTGGCACTGCCGATCTTAACATTGAGTATCACGATATACTGCTAAAGATAGCCTCTATCAGTCACACACATCATCTCGTCGTAAATGTGGTGGCGGTTGTCCTATTATCAGATATGTACAGCCTTTCTTTCCTGCTGTCATTGTACATATGTGTTAGTAAATTTGAATCATGTTAGTGCTAGGGTAATTGGTCTTTGGAGGATATGCTTATCGACAGACGGTGCTCGATCTCTAAGCTCGCATTTTTTTTCATATACTGGGATAGGTATCGCGAGCTGTGTGTGTTTATCACCTGGCATGCAGGAAGAGTTTATTTTTGATGTACTGTAGTTATTGCTCAGTTCTGCATATGTACGGTGAGTACGCATTTTGACAGAATTATTTCCTCATTTATTTACGTGTGTTACAGCATCGCCACATGCTGCGGTGTGCTAGTTGTCCACTCTGTGCCTTTGGAATTCTGTGGATCAGTCGAAATTACGTTAATAACGATGGCCATTCTCGGATTTTCATATAGCTAATATATGGAACTTACAGTAATGTCCATATATTTCTATCATTACAGAGTTTATTTGATTTAGGCATCGTTATTATAGTTACATGTGTTCATTTTCATTCCAAATGGGAGCGTAGTCTGACTGCAAATGAGGCCGGCCACGCAATTTTTTGAAGAATAATGCTTGGAGGGGGGTGGGGGAGCGGAAGCGGTGCACCTGTCTGATTGGTGCAGAGTGAAAGGGGGCGAAGGGGAGGGAAGTGCTTGGCGCTTAAACTGTTAGCAACGCTTATGCGCGAAAGGATACACAGATTTCCTACGGCGAGCATGTAGGTGTCTGAGAGTTAGGACTATCTGTCTCTCTGGTATGGACTCTCCCTGAATGACTGGTCTTTTGTGCCAGCCAGCAGGCTAGAGACGGTTACACGTTAAGCCGTCGGCACACGGACCGTGCTGTCGAACGTTAACGTTGAGCGTGCCAAGTTCAACGTGCTGCTGAACGCTCAGGAACGATGCGACTCGTGCACACGGTACGTGGGCCCCAACGCGATACGCGCGATCGCGACGCACTCCGACGGCAGTTGAGGGATGTTTCTAGTTCGTAAATCACACTGTTTACTCAACGGGCGCGCGTAAAATTCCCACGTGAGCTCTATTAAAACGCACATTTCTTTCATCGTCCACGAAAAGGAAAGTACCATGTCCAATCAGTAAGGACACAGGCTTATAAAACAGTGCGGTAAAAATTTGGAATACTTCTCCGCATAAGATAAATATTATTTATCTTTATCCAAGGTCAGTCTTACTTGGTCACTGTTCCTATCCAGTAGCAGAATCTTTGCAACATGTGAATTACGAATCATAAAAGAAGAAGGAGCAAAATATCTTTATACAATATTATTACGAAGTCTTTCGCGACGGAGTCTTTGCATAAAAAGTTCTCGGTTTACTTGCCGCGTCAAATTTGGATAACATCCCAAGCTTTCGATGACAACCTCCGTCATCTTCGTCAGGGGTAAAACTGACTGTCGTGGACCGGTGAGGCTTCCGCTTTTATAAGTATTAGACGGCCTCTCATTGGCTGGATGACGTCACGGTGAAAACGGCGCGTACCGAGGTGGCAGCTTCTATATCTATAGACTTTGTTTGCGCGCCTTATCCAGCGTTACTTGCAGCGCCGTCCATCGCAACAGGCGGAGAACTGCAAGAAATGTAAGAAGTCTCCCTCTGCGCTCTTTCTTTATCAATTGCGCGTTTCCATTCATTTTTGAGTGCATAACCGGAGTCTCTGTTGGAATTATTTTCACAGAGTCTAATTTCAACTGCTTCCCTGATGACAGAGTCCCAATAGTTTGAAGCGTGAGCAAGTAGTCTTGTTTCATCGAATAAAATCTTATGTTTATTTAACAAACTGTGCTCAGCCACCGCTGATTTTTCTAGATACCTGTTTTTCAGGTGACGCTGATTTTCCACACAGCGATCGGCAACAGTTCTTTGGCCCACACAATTTTTGGCACACTCGCAAGGAATGCTGTAAATTCCCGGCACTCTCAGGCCGAGATTATCTCTCACTGGTCGCAACATTTCCTTAATCTTCCTCGGTGGCCAGAAGACTGGTCTCATTCCCTGCCGGTTCAGGTCTCTGCCAATCTTGCTGGTCGTTGCACCGCAGAATGGTAGCCACGCGATGTGCTGTTCCTCGTCATCTGTTCGAACAGCGTCCTTCCTAGGTTTCTTCGCCAGAGTAGATCTGATATCACGATCGCAATATCCATTTTTTCTGAATACCATCGTCAGACGGTTAATCTCGGAGCCGAGATGATCCTTGTCCGAAATAGTCCTTGCTCTGTTTACCAAGGTATTCAGCATAGCTCTCTTCTGAGCTGGGTGGTGAAAACTACGCGCGTTTAGATATAAATCTGTATGCGTCGGTTTTCTGTACACAGAATGTCCGAGACGTCCATCTGATTTTCGCTCCACCAGCACGTCTAAGAAGGGTAACTTCCCATCCTTCTCCACCTCCACTGGAAATCGTATGTTCTGATGTATACCATTCAAATGATCAACAAACTGCCTCATTGCCATATGACCAGATTAAAAATGTATCGTCAACATACCTGAAGAAGCAGGATGGACGTAAGGGAGCACTGTTCAACGCTCGTTCTTCGAAATCCTCCATGAAGAAGTTAGCGATGGCTGGTGACAGTGGCGAACCCATGGCTGTTCCGTCAGTCATTTCATAATATTTTCCACCATACAAAAAATAGGTGGCCGTCAAAGTGTGTCGAAATAACTTCAGTATTTCAGTAGAGAAATGAGCAGCCAATAGTTTTAACGTATCTTCCACCGGTACCTTTGTAAACAAAGAGACCACATGTAGGCTGATCATGATGTCATTCGGACCTATCCTCATCTGATTTATGATGTCAACAAACAGTTTTGAATTATTAATATGATGGCTACAGTGGCCGACTATAGGTGCTAATAATTTGGTTAAGTATTTTGCAACCGATATGTAGGAGACCCAATAGCACTAACAATAGGTCTCAACGGGATCTTTATAGAAGTAGCGCAAACTGTCTTTTAGATTAAGCCAATCGAACAAAATCACCCCTCAAAAAAAAAAGGTTGACTTGTATTTAGAGAACATCTAATATTATAGTCTATACTTACATTAAACTAATAATAAAGTATCAGAACCTAATAAAAACGCGAATGTTAGGGGAAGAAATGGTTGTCAGCACGCAAACCACCGCCCCAACAAACTCATTCTAGGGCAGTAGACGCTACTCATTACGCTAAGCCAAAGTCGTGCTTTTTGTAACTATTAAGAATATCTTACCACTTGCTAAAAACCTTAATCGTAGATATGTATTTAATTACATCAAATTGTACCAAGAACAATGCGTTTTGTGTGGATCTTCAACGTGTCGCTGCCTTCGAATAGCCTACTCTCATTATACATACGCAAATTACAATAATTCTTTTGCCACGAATATGGTGTTTCTCATTATTTTATTGGAACGAATCATACAGTCAACAACGGGTTTTGCAGTGATTCTCAATTTTCTAGTGCTCGGTACAGCATGTATACATATAGGCTTGAAATGAATGCTAATATGGCGCCTCAAAGCTCTGTACTGAAGGGAGACGGCGTGCTTGTGACGTAGGTGGCGTTGTACCATCTCATTGGTCAACGCTCAGACGCACGCTGCACGTTCGGGAAGGCTCCTGAGCGTGCTATTCCATGCTGTGACGTCAGAAACTCGGCACGCTCAACGCTCAACGTTCGGATGCTCGGTCTGTGTGCCGACGGCTTTATACAACTTTCTCTACCGTGCTTGGGAAGATGGTATGGCGTAGTGTTCGGCAAAGACGTAGAGATCTCTCGTTCGCAATCTGGAATTTACTGGGGGTGAGGGCGAGGTTTCTCATATTCTGGGTGTGTATTTGTAAGGGTATTTGACATTTCCACCAACATGTTGGGATCTGTTGGCCGTTATTTCCGCGGGTGGGAGATCCCTCGATCAGAACTGATATTGCAGTACCGCCAGCCAGCGCGCCGGAGACGATTACACCTGTAACTGCGGGCCTTCTCTCGGCCATAGCTAGCGCGGTGTTCGCGGCTACACCACACATGTCCCAGTTCGAGGGTTGGGCAGTCCTGCAGGTAACACGCTTTTCATGGAGGGTGGTTTGCAGCTACAGGTCTACTCTATTTCTAGGTGTGTATTTTGTAGTTGTGTGTTTTGAATACAGTGTTTTTGTTTGTAAGCATCAGAATTTTACTATGACGTCACACAATCAAGTAATGTAGTAGTGATTTGCTAGGGGTTTATCTATTGCAGTGTCGTATTACTTACATATGCAATATCTTTGTTTAAAAATCGATAGTGCTTATGGAATTTGCTATGAAATCATTTATATGACCTGATATCTTTGTTTCTACTAATATGTTCGTTCCTAACACATACATTATGGCATCGCACACACACTAGTAATGAAGCGATGGCTTACCAATGATAAATTTGTCAGAACACATGCTGCATTGTGATTGGCTGGAAGCATCATCACGCCAGCACGATGCGATGCGACATTGACGCCACGTAATGATACGATGCGATGCGATGTTGACATGACGTTGACACATAACTCACATAATTCGGCAAAACGTGTAAAATTGTAGAAAAATGAGCGTACTTACATATCTGCCTCAGTACAGTGTCTGCTGGTGTCAAGTGACGAAATGTTAAATTGTTATCAACAAATAGGTCCTGAGTGACGTGACCTAGTTTGTTACTAACTAGTGTACACAGCCCGCAACCTCTCCCTACTGTGACCAGCTCCAGAGTGTCTCAGTTATAAAAAGACGGAGTACAGGAGGTTTGCTTAGATATCAGTGATAACTAATTGGGGCAGATACATTTACGTCTACTAGAGTACTGGGCAATTCACACTTACATGCCTCATAAAATGTTCAGTGAACAACTTTCAAGCTATTTCTATCTGTTTTACTCTCGAAGAGCGAGCGAGAAATACGAACACTTAAATCTTGCTGTATGGCCTTTGATTTCTTTTATTTTATTATGAGGATCATTTATCCCTATGTAGGATGGCGACAATAAAATATTTTCACATATTTAGAAGAAAATTGGCAACAGAAATTTCGTCAAATGATTTCGCAGTAATGAAAAACGCCTTTAAATGTAATGACTGCCATCCCAACACGTTTATCATATCCATGACAATTTCTCCCCTGTTCCGCGATAATACAAAACGAGCTGCCCTTCTTTGAACTTTTGCATGTCCTCCATTAATAATGTGTAGTAACTAGCCCATACAGGACAGCAAACTCTAGCAGAGGACGAGCAAGCTTGTTACAAGCAGTCTCCGTAGTAGGCCTGTTGCACAAATCACTGCATTGTGAGAGTCCGAGCGCGACGTGGGAAACAGTGGGAGCATCGCGCGTACTCGGAGAAAATCAGTACAATTGTTGGAAAATCCGGTAAAAATACGAAAAATGGACCAAAAATATTTAAAATTGCGGAAAATACGAAAAATATGGAACAATACGTAAAATTGTGGGAAAATTAGAGTTCTGACGTATCTGCCTGAGTGTGGTCTCTGTTGGAGTCTCGAATCACGTAATATTAAATTAGTATTTGCAAATAGTACTCAAGTGAAGTGACTTAACGTAATCTGTTGTTAATAAACAGACATAGCCTACAACCTCTCCCTATGGTTTCCTGCTGCAGAGTGAATCTCTCCGTTTGACACCTATGCTACCGAAAATAAGTTTTAATCTAAAGGAAAAGCAACAACGCACACAAATATACATTATTACAATATAAACATGGGACTGTGTACACAATTTTTGGGGTTGTTTGTATTAAGACGACCGTCAGGAGAACCGTCCATACTCTGATCCATTCCATAGTCACACTTGGGATCTTCGGCATGTCTCCACTTCACCATTAATATGGTCCATGCTCTGATCCATTCCATAGGCACACTTGGGATTTTCGGCAAGTCTCCACTTCACCATTAATATGGTCCATGCTCTGATCCATTCCATTGCCACACTTGGGATCTTCGGCAAGTCTCCACTTCACCATTAATATGGTCCATGCTCTGATCCATTCCATAGCCACACTTGGGATCTTCGGCAAGTCTCCACTTCACCATTAATATGGTCCATGCTCTGATCCATTCCATAGCCACACTTGGGATCTTCGGCAAGTCTCCACTTCACCATTAATATGGTCCATGCTCTGATCCATTCGATAGCCACACTTGGGATCTTCGGCAAGACTCCACTTCACCATTAATTGTGTGCATCGTCCAGATCCTGTTCGCAGTCTGTTCAGTGCAGTCAAATGCTTCCGTGGCAGGTCAAAGCCTGACTCTTGCAGTGTTGGGTGAGGCACCAGGCTGCTATTCTTTACGACTCCCGCTGCCGCTCTTCTCTCCATACGGTCATCGCATCCTCGGTGTACTTCGTCCATCTTGAAGGGTTTTCGGGATTTGAGGCAATCTTCGGATGGAAAATATTGGTGGATGGTCAGGTTATGAACGTCTCCAACGAATGCAGCTGCTGCTTATCGTCGGATGTGTGGAGGAGCAGCATGTGCTAGGACTGGTAGTCAGGAAATGGGGTTTGATGACAGTGTTACCGAGATTGTTCTCATGGTTTCATGCAATTAGATGTTAATCTTTTTCGTGTGTCTGCTCCTGGGTCACACCGTATTCACAAGAACCGACACTGAAGCGCATGGTGTCTTTGCTGAGTTGCTCCAGGTTGTTCGTTCTCGCTTTCCAATTATATTATTTCTTGTTTGCATTGGGGTAACTTCTTTCAAGACCGACTTAGTGTGTGGTTCAGTTTTATTCCCAGGTAAATGGTGGTTCTCTCGTGTCTCATTGCTTGGCCCTTTGCATTTAATTCTCTATTTGCTTCGCTGTTTAGGTGCATCACTTTACTTAAGTTTTTGTTGGGTTGATGATTAAACGCCAGTCGCTGTACTATTTTGCAAGGATTTCCATATCAGCGTTAAGTAATGCTTCTACACTATTGGCCATTAAAACTGATACACCAAGAAGAAATGCAGATGATAAGCGGGTATTCATTGGACAAATATATTATACTAGAACTGACATGTGATTACATTTTCACGCAATTTGGGTGCATAGATGCAGAGAAATCAGTACCCAGAACAACCACCTCTGGTCGCAATAACGGCCTTGATACGCCTGGGCATTGAGTCAAACAAAGCTTGGATAACGTGTACAGTTACAGCTGCCCACGCAGCTTCAACACAATACCACTTTCATCAAGAGTAATGACTGGTATATTGTGACGAGCCACCATTGACCAGACGTTTTCAGTTGGTAAGAGATCTGGAGAATGTGCTGGCCAGGGAAGCAGTCGAACATTTTCTGTATCCAGAAAGGCCCGTACAGGACCTGCAACATGCGGTCGTGCATTATCCTGCTGTGTATAGTAGTTTATTTAGGAACATTAGTAGTCTTCAACCGGTGTTCTTAGTGTTTTCCGGTGAAATAACTTCAGAAGAAATTTTTGCGAATTGCTTTCAGTTTCGTTACTGTGTCATTAGACGTTTGATTTTCTTTCTGTGTTAGTATTTTGTTATATTCTCATTTGTTGTTGATTAATACCGTCAATAATAGTAGTTACTTCCCTTGTAGAGCAGGTTTGTGATTATTGTAGTCAGTTTTTAACATCTTTTTATTGTAGTAACGGAACTCAGATAAAGTTGTTTTTATGTTTCAATAACTGTAAAATTTTACCATGAGTGAGAAGTGTGGGCTTTGCCGTATGTTCGTGAGTAGTGCATTGCGGTGTGACACTTGTTCGAAGTATTTTCAGTGGGGGGAATGCAGTGGGGAAGCCAGTGGGCATTCTGGTGAGATCCTCTCCTGGAACTGCAGATTATGCAGCAAGAGTAAGCGGATAGAGGAGCAGGAGCGTAAGATCCGTGCCCTTCAGGTGTAGTTGAAAAACGAACAGGAGGAGCTAGATAGGATGAGGAGGGAGAAGGGGGTTGGGGAATGGGAGCTGGCTGTTGGAAAGAGATCTGCTAGGTGAAGGAGATTTTCAGATAATTTTACTATTGGTGTTTGTAATAGATATGGCCAACTGTCAGAGTCTAGTGGAGAGGAATCTCTAGTAGCTGTAGATGTAGGAAGTATGCAGCAGACCTCAGCAGTTACGGTGGCTAGGGCAGTTGCAAAGTCTAAGAGAAAGAAGAAGGTTCTGCTGTTAGGTAGTTCTCATGGTAGAGGTGTAGGCCAGCAGTTGCAGGAAGCGTTGGGGGTGTGAGTACCAGGTCACCAGCATTGTGAAGCCTAATGCAGGATTGGCTCAGGTGACTGTTAACATAGGGGGGCTATGTAGGGATTTTACTGAAGAGGATCAGGTAGTGATTGTGGGTGGGGCTGGTAATAGTATTGACAGGGATGGGGAGTATGACGTAGATGGTGACCTGGAAAAGATAGCCATTCAGACTGGCAACACGAATGTGCATTCCGTGGAACTGTCTCAGCCTCACGATCGGTCTCATCTTAATACAGCCGTCAGGCGTAATAACATGAGACTTGGGGGTGCGCCGATGACAGAAAGCATGGGTCACATTTCAGTGGTGTCGGTGGAGTCTATCAGCAGGACGGGTTTCACTAGACATGGCCTGCACCTCAACAGGTATGGGAAGGGGAAGTTGGCAAAGCTTATAGGTGACAGCATGGGTGGGGGTGGTGGGATCACTCATGGGAAAACTCCTGCAGTAGTGTGTGTTAGAGCTGCACCTTTTTTAGATTGAAGTCAGCTGATAGGTATTCCTGCTTAAGGGAAGTCTCTCTAACAAAGAAACCACTTTCGACAAAGTTTAGGTATCCGATTAATGAGAGCATTAGTATATTTCATCAAAATATACAGGGTATTAGAGATAAAGTCAGTGAACTGCTTATAGATGTTGACTCTGAAATTATTTGTATATCTGAACACTTCTTAAAAAAGGAGATAATTCAGAGGCTTCCTTTACCAGGATACAGGTTGGCTGGCAACTTTTCTAGGAGCTCTTTGCAGTGTGGGGGAGTAGCCATGTAAGTGAAAAACGGTATCCCATTTGAGTCAATTGATGTTTCAAAGTACTGCACTGAAAGGTGTTTGAATGTTGTGCAGGTGTGATTAAATTTAGTGGAGCTAAACTTCTTACTGTTGTTATTTATAGATCCCCACACTCCGATTTCACAACATTTTTGCTAAAGCTAGAGAAGGTTCTTGGTTCACTTTATAGGAAATACAAAAAGTTAGTTATATGTGGTGACTTCAATATTAATTGTATAAGTGATTGTGCAAGGAAAAGGATGCTGGTAGACCTCCTTAATTCATATAATCTTATGCAAACCGTATTCTTTCCAACGAGGGTGCAAGGGAACAGCAGAACAACCATAGACAATATTTTTGTTCATTCCTCATTACTAGAAGGGCATTCTGTTAGCAAAAAGGTGAATGGCCTTTCAGATCACGGTGCACAAATTTTAAGTCTAAAAGATTTTTGTGCTGCAACACATGTTAAATATAGTTACCAACTTTTTAGGAAAGCTGACCCAGTTGCTGTAGAGACTTTTGTAAACCT
Organism: Schistocerca gregaria; assembly: GCF_023897955.1. Taxonomy (NCBI): domain Eukaryota; kingdom Metazoa; phylum Arthropoda; class Insecta; order Orthoptera; family Acrididae; genus Schistocerca; species Schistocerca gregaria. The sequence continues at coordinate 74,925,144 of NC_064927.1, read as the reverse complement.
TATCAAGGAACAAGAGTGGCAAGATGTTTATAGTGCTCATACAGTAGACGATAAATATAATGCTTTCCTCAAGACTTTTCTCGTGCTCTTTGAAAGATTTTTTCTGTTAGAACGTTCAAAACAGGGTACTAGCACAAACAGGCAGCCTGGGTGGCTGACTAAAGGGATAAGAATATCTTGTAGAACAAAGTGGCAATTATATCAAAACGTTAGAAACAGTCACAATCTAAATGCAGCAGCCCATTACAAACAGTATTGTAAGTTGCTTAAAAAAGCTATTAGGAAGGCAAAAAGTATGTGGTATGCAGATAGAATAGCTAAGTCTCAGGATAAAATTAAAACCATATGGTCAGTCGTAAAGGAAGTGGCTGGTCTGCAGAGACAGGTCGAGGATATAGAATCAGTGCGTAGTGGGAATGTCCGTGTTACTAATAAGTCGCATATATGTACAATATTTAATAATCACTTTCTGAATATACCAGGTGAACTAAATAGAAACCTAGTTCCAACAGTGAATCATATAGCGCTCGTAGGAAAAAGTGTTCCGAGACTGACTGTTTCCTGAAATGCTCCTCCATGATACTGACAAGAGGGAGATTGAGTTAATAATTAAATCACTAAAGACCAAGAACTCTCATGGATATGACGGGGTATCTAGCAGAATACTGAAGTATTGTTCCATGTATGTTAGCCCAGTACTTAGCCATATCTGTAACTTTTCCTTTAGGAGTGGTCGGTTGCCTGACCGATTAAAGTACTCGGTAGTGAAGCCACTTTATAAAAAGGGAGACAGGGATAATGTTGAGAACTATAGATCTATTTCTATGCCATCGGGGTTTGCTAAAGTTATCGAGAGGGTTGTATATATAAGGTTACTGGAGCATTTAAATTCACATAATTTGCTGTCAAATGTACAGTTTGGTTTTAGAAATGGCTTAACAAATGACAATGCTATAGTCTCTTTTCTCTGTGAGGTTTCGGACGGATTAAATAAAAGGTTGCGAACGTTAGGTATTAACGTTAGGTGTTTTCTTTGATTTAACGAAGGCTTTTGACTGTGTTGACCACAAAATATTACTGCATAAGTTGGACCATTATGGAGTAAGGGGAGTAGCTTACAAGTGGTTCGCCTCTTACTTTAAGAACAGAAAGCAGATGGTAATTCTCCACAATATTGAGAGTGGTAGTGATGTTCAGTCCCAATGGGGCACTGTTAAGTGGGGCGTTCCCCAAGGGTCGGTGCTGGGGCCACTGCTGTTACTTACTTATATAAATGATATGCCTTCTAGTATTACAGGTGATTCAAAAAAAATTCTGTTTGCTGATGACACCAGCTTGGTAGTGAAAGATCTTGTGTGTAATATTGAAACATTATCAAATAATGTAGTTCATGAAACAAGTTCATGGCTTGTGGAAAATAGTTTGATGCTAAATCGCAGTAAGACTCAGTTTTTACAGTTTCTAACTCACAATTCAACAAGAACTAATATTTTGATCAGGCAGAATGGGTGTATTATAAGCGAGATGGAACAGTTCAAGTTCCTAGGCGTTCGGATAGATAGTAAACTGTTGTGGACAGCCCATGTTCAGGATCATGTTCAGAAACTAAATGCTGCTTTATTTACCATTAGAACAGTATCTGAAATAAGTGACACTTCAACACGAAAAGTAGTCTACTTCGCATATTTTCATGCGCTTATGTCGTATGGTATTATTTTTTGGGGTAATTCTTCTGATTCAAAAAGGGTATTTCTGGCTCAAAAACGTGCTGTTCGAGCTATGTGTGGTGTAAGTTCGAAAACCTCTTGTCGACCCCTATTCAATAGTCTGGGAATTTTGACATTGCCCTCACAGTATATATTTCCTTTAATGCCGTTTGTTGTTAGCAATATTAGCTTATTCCCAAGAGTTAGTAGCTTTCACTCAGTTAATACTAGACAGAAATCAAATCAGCATGTGGAATGCACTTCCTTGACTCTTGTGCAGAAAGGAGTGCAGTATTCTGCTGCATCCATTTTCAATAAGCTACCACAAGAACTCAAAAACCTTAGCAGTAGTCCAAACACTTTTAAGTCTAACCTGTGAGTTTCCTTATGGCACACTCCTTCTATTCTGTTGAGGAGCTGCTGGAAGAGCTGAAAAATTAAGCAAATTCCAGTGTTACATTGTTGATTTTCTTTATTTAAACTTACGAAATGTCGCCTGAATATGTTTCTTATATTTCATTTTATCTGTTTCTACAATCTACAACTGAATATGTTTCTTATATTTCATTTTATCTGTTTCTACAATCGTGTTATAATTTCATGTACTGACTCTTTCCATGACCATGGAGACTTCTCCTTAATGTTGTCCCACGGAACAATAAATAAATAAATAAAATAAATAAATGAAGGGTTTCGCAGGGATAGAATGAAGGGTAGAGCCACGGGTCGTAACACATCTGAAATGTAACGTCCACTGTTCAAATTGCCGTCAGTGCGAACAAGAGGTGACCGAGACGTGTAAGCAATGGCACCCCATACCATCACGCCGGGTGATATGCCAGTATGGCGATGACGAATACACGCTTCCAATGTGAGTTCACCGCGACGTCGCCAAACACGGATGCGACCATCATGATGCTGTAAACAGAACCTGGATTCATCCAAAAAAACGACGTTTTGCCATTCGTGCACCCTAGTTCGTCGTTGAGTACACCATCGCATGTGCTCCTGTATGTTGCAGTCAAGGGTTGCAACTCAAGTACGAGCAGCCCTTAGCGGCTCGCCATCTTATTTACAACTATTCATGACGTCGCCTTTACTCCTTATATTTTTTAAAATGTGACATGCAAGTACTGCATCTCTTTCCTGTCAGTACAAATTTTAATTTTATTAATGTATTATATACCTAATATGTTTTAGAACAGCTAGTCTAATTCTGAAGACGACGCTCATAGTGGTGTCGAAACCTGGTCAATTTTGACTTCATATTTGTGACCGAGGGCTTATTTGTTCTAATAAAAATATGGAGTCAATTTAACATCCCCTGTCGATAGCACTCATTACTTCATGAGAATAAACGGCTAGTTTTGTTTCACAAGAGCGATATTTTCTGAATTCGTGTTGGCTGTTTGTCAGTAAACCGTGTTGTTCGACGTGAATCATAACGTTGAAGCACAGACTGTGTTCTAAAATTCTATTGGAAATCGACGTTAGTGATACAGGTCCGTAATACAGGAGATTACTCCTATTTCCTTCGAATTTTCAGTCTTTAGGTACAGATCTTTCGACGAGCTAGCGGTTGCATGTGATTGCTAAATATTTAGGTATTATATCAGCATACTGTGAGAGGTGCCTGACGTATACACTCTGGACTATTCGGTGATTTAAGCTGCCTCGCTGCACCGAGCATGTCTTTCTGTGAATAGGGAAACTGACGCCAGACGGCAAGTTCGCGGAGCTGAATGCGACAACCGTCAGCGTCTTCCGAGCGTACCACCCGGCAGCTGCCGCTGGAGTCCGAACAACGTGTGTACGGTTCCGAAGCGGCCAAGTCCCGGAGTTTTACTTCGGACTGGCCACTGCTAAACAAGCTCCCGACGTCAAAAAATGGCTCTCCTGCCAGCTCCCGAGAAATGCAGTGACCAGATTCTGAGACAGAGAAAGAAGATAATAAGACGTTTCCCATCCTGTCTCGGAGCCAAAGCAGTATGTCTGTTGTATCAAGGCGCGTCTTTGAAGGAAAAATATTTTCACCGAATTCTAACAGTTGTCGCCATTTTGTAGAAATCGTCAAGTTCCATCGTGATCATCGTATGATAGATCATTTTCTGGGGTACTGCTCTGCAGTATGTAAGAAATCTGGCTATGATTATCCCTTGGCTCTGATTTGTTCTTTAAGGGGATAATGTGCGTTAAGGGGATAACCTGCGTGTAAAGTTATACATACATCGAAATGAAATTAATATTAAAATTAAATACGCCAGAGTGTTAATTCTATCGAAAGAACCAGTATTCTATACGAATATAAATCTCGTTTTAAGTGATGGGACCGTCTTTCTCTGCTGTGTGAACTAGCTCGCGTGCGCTTGTCGGCACACGCCGACGACTGCTTTAAGACGCAATGTCTGAGTGTGCAGGCGGCTGTGGCCGCAGCGTTAAGTTTCTCTTCTCACGCAGCTGCATCGTTGTGTGGCGATACGCGGTTCTGCATACAGCTCACGCTTTGAAACCGTTGTCGGTCTATCCATTCAGCCTTCGACGAGTTTGCATGCTCCTCTTACGGTGGAAGGTGAACCATTCTTGTCCTTATTCATTACAGGACCTGGAGAGAAAAGTTTATGTTCTCACTTGAGCAGTGTTTCGTTCGTAATAGGCTCTTTGAACCGGCGGCCCACGGTCAACACACTTTCCTCCAGTACTCTTCCTCGTTTCGCTTCTTTCTTACATTTAAGAAATCACCATGCACCTTCTGTAGAATGATAGCGGGGTATATTGTGTGATTCGTACAGATTCAAACACGGTAGTATAGGTGTACCTGTAGCAGGACTTAGTGGTCGCCTTGTATCTGTAGATGTCAAAGTAACTGGTCCAAGTATATTCTTTTCTCAATTCTGAGCCACAACTTTCTTACTTCAAGAACTGCAGTTGAGATGTACGTTCAGTTTCCCTTAATTAGGTCTGAATGGCGTCTTGTTGGTGTTGCTCGAACATTGCCCTTTAGCAAACTTTTCTTGACGTATACAGGGTGAAAAGTATTTAAACCGACAAACTCTGGGAGGTTGTAGGGGACATCAAAACAAATATTTGTCCCTATTGTCATTTTTTGTAGGATTATATAAACCGGTGGAGGCAGTATTACGCTCTTCAGTTGTTACAGTTCGTATTACGATCTACACTTGTTAGAGGGCGTATTACGCTCTTCAGTTGTAGGCAACTGCTGTCCACCAGTATAGTAGTGCATTGCCTCTGTTTACTAATGGAGCGATACACCTGGAGTGAGTACACTGAAATGGTTAGTGCGTACTACGTAGCGCACCACAACGGACGAGCTGCACAGCGGGTTTATCCACTACAATATCCTAATCTTCGTATCCCACTTCATACGACCTTTGCTGCTGTGTACCAACGTCTGCGTGAGACCGGGTCATGTAGCACATTACCTGGACAGGGACGCCATCGCGCGGTAAGAACGCTGCAATTTGAGGAAACTGTCTTGCAGCATGTGGAGGGGGATCCTTCAATCAGCACACGTGCAATTGCACGTAACATGGGGACGAATCAGGCGAATGTAAGAACAGTTTTTGGAGAGCAATTGTTATGTCCATTTCACTTGCAGTGTGTCCACAACCTTGAACGAGTTGATTATCCACCCAGAGCACAGTTTTCGCAGTAGTACCTGGAACAGTGTGAAATGCATCCTACATTTCCATCCTCTGCGTTGTTTACCGATGAAGCAACGTTCGGGCCTGATGGAGTCTTCAACATGCACAATTAGCATGTTTGGAGTGAGGATAACCCACATGCCACAGTTGCTAGCGCTCATCAAGTCTGGTTCTTCGTTAATGTGTGGGTCGCTGTTGTTGGGGACTGTTTAACTGGGCCGTATCTGCTATCTAGGCCATTAAATGGCAGGCACTATTACAGTTTTCTCGCAAGAGTATTACCAGAATTGCTGGAAGACGTCTCGCTCTCTACAAGACAACGCATGTGGTTCCAACACGACGGGGCACCGGCACATTTCAGTCGTCGTGTGCGTCGATTCCTGGACCGACGGTTCCCAGAAACGTGGATTGGCAGAGGTGGTCCTGTACCATGGCCTGCTCGATCCCCAGATATGCCCCTCTGGACTTGTTTGTGTGGGGAGAGATGCACAACCTTGTTTATGCAACTGCTGTCGCATCAGAAGAGGATCTGGTTGCCCGGATAGTAGTAGAAGCAGGAACAATTCAGAATACTCCTGGGGTTTTTGCCCGTGTCATACAGAACATGATCCGGTGCAACATTTGTTTACGTGTCAATGGAGGCATTTTTGACACTCTACTGTAATTGAAATTGGGTTGTGTTAACGTGTTGTCTCTTGGTCATAAAAAAATGGGAAAGTGTTTGTTGGTTTAGTTAATTTGCCGACAGAGAAATCTTCCACTAACGGTTTAAATACTCCTCATAGGAAAAAATGACATTAGGGAAAAATATTTGTTTTGATGTTCCCTACAACCTCCCGGAGTTTGTCCGTTTAAATACTTTTCACCCTGTACACTGATAAGCCCAAACATTATTACCAGTGTCTACGTTGGATGCTGCCTGGTGCCATTGCGAGCAAGTGAGGCGATAAGAAAAGTATGTAAGCGGAGCAGGCACGGATGGGGGATACCCTAGTGAAGATACGGGCTGCAAATGGGAAAATCCATTGAGATAAGACACATTGACAAACAGCTCATTGTTGTTAGGCAGAGCCTGTGAACGAGTGACTCGAAAGCGACGAAGAGGGACGAATTTTCATGTCCGACTGTCGGAGCATCTACGGAAAGAGGTAGAAGGATAGTGAAACTACCACAACGCGCTAAATGGTAGGACGTTCAAAACTTTTCGCAGAGCGTGGGTTCAAATGGTTCAAATGGCTCTGAGCACTATGGGACTTAACATCTGTGGTCATCAGTCCCCAACTAACCTATGGCCATCACACACATCCATGCTCGAGGCAGGATTCCAGACTAGCGCCTAGAACCGCTCGGCCACTCCGGCCGGCGCAGGGCGTGGGGTTGGGAGGCTTGTCTTCTCTGTAAAGTAGGATATGTGGTGACCTCTGGAATCTGTGAGTAATGAGCACAGTGCTGATACACTCACAAGTGTTTCAGAGAGCACCGTTGATCGTACATTGTTGAACATGGAGCTCCGCAGCAGACCACCCCACCGCGTTCACATGTTGACCCAAAGACATCGTCAATTACGTTTGCATTAGGCACGGGACCGTGGGTATTTGACAGTCGATCAATGGAAACGTGTCGGCTCTTCGAGTGAATCACATTTTTGATACACTAGGTCGATGGTCGTCTCCCCAAACGGCGTCATTAACGTGAACGACGGCTGGAAACGTGCAGCGCTCCACGGACACAGGCTAGTGTGGCAGTAATCGAATATACACTGACACCTGATAACAATCTCCATCCTTGGTGTCTTCCCCGACGGCGATGTTATCTTTCAGCAATATAGTTGTCCGTGTCTCGGAGCTCGTAGTTGCTACAGTATCTTGAGAAGCATTTTAGTGAACTCACCTGGATGTCTCGGCGACCAAATTCGCCTGATGTAAATCTTATCGAACACACCTGCGTCGCTATCGGGCGCCGTCGCAGCGAATGCAAATCAGCGGCTCGTTGTTTACGCGAACTACATGAGCTGTGCGTAGACATATAATGCCACATACCTCAAGAACCCTACCAGTAAACTATGTGATTCCTGATACGCAGAGTCAGCGATGTATTTCGTTCCAAAGGCAGACAAACACGCTATATAGCAGATGGTCATAATGTTTTGGCTCATCAGCGAATCGTTAGACTTTGAGGTCTACAGGATCTTTGGACGAAACTTTACATCTAACAAAGCACGGAGAGTGGAATGTAGCTGACAAAAAAGAAATAAATAAAATAAAATAAAAATACAAATTGCGACATTTAGTTCAGCGGTGACTTTTCCAGTTGTCGGCCTATAAATATTCTTCACCATCCTCTTCAGTGACCGTCCGTCATCATCATTCGACACACACTTTTCTCCGCGTTGTGACTCAGCAGATGATATTTTCCCGCTTTCCCTGTATGCGGTCTAAATGCTCGACACGGTGCCTCTTGAAACTTCGAACACTTGGGCTACTCCGGTTGTGGAAGCACCCACTGTATGAGCACCAGCAATTTGCCCACGTTTGAATTCACTCAGCTACAGCGCGACGCACTCACACAAGTACACACAACTCTGCGTTCTGGCCACGACTGGCACTCACGACGCTCTGAGGTCGTTTCACGGCCGCCATTCGTGGTCAAATATAACAGCATGACCTGCAGGCTTCGTTAGCGTGTGCGTTTATATCCAAGTCTGCATTTCTCTCTGTGGTTCCATATTTTTGTCCAACTCCTGTAGGTTGCAGTAGCTATGCCGAGATGAAAATACATGCACATTGTAACCATACATACCGTGTATCAGATACTAAAATACTGTATGGTATGGTCAAATGGTGGTAAATAGAAACCGCAGTTGTAGAAATACAGATCAGGTTACTACCCTCGATGTTTATATTCACGGAAATACATAATGTACACTTAGTATTTTTTCGTATTGATAAAAGGAAAAAAAAGTTGGTTGGTTGATTGCTTTGGGGGAAAGGACCAAACAGCGATGTCATGGGTTGAAAAGATTCAAAGGCAAGTGAATTCCTAAAGGACAAAACTGCTGAGATCATCGGTCCCTAGACTTACAAACTACTTAAACTAAGTTATACTAAGACACACTCATGCTCGAGGGAGGCCACGCACCTCCGGCGGGAGGGGCGCGCAATCCTTGCATGGCGCCTTGATCCGCGCGGCCACTGCGCGCTGCCTTCTCATCGGATTAGGGAGGGATGGGAAAGGAAGTCGGCCATGCCCTGTCGAAGGAACCATCCCGACATTTGCCTGAAGCGATTTAGGGAAATCACCGAAAACCTACATCAGCATGGCTGGACACGGGTTTGAACCGTCATCGTCCCGAATGCGAGTGCAGTGTGCCAACCAACGCGCCACCTCGGTCGTTGGAAGAAAAGTCTGAGTCGTAGTAACTGAAATCATGTTGGTGACAACCTGCATGTGTAAAGATAGTAACGTGAGAAGTATGTAATTCTCACTAATGGCTCTGAGCACTATGCGACTTAACTTCTCACTAATGCTTGATGTATTTGGCAATGACCACGAGTTGTATAAAAGACAGTAAAGTCAGGTAAATAAATAAGGAATCAAATTGACTCGTAGTATGGTGAAACACTTATCTTCAAAATTTACTACTGCCGGATATTTAACGAAACTGATTGCTTCAAATGATGTTCTGTAGTCGTACCATAATGGGTCATTTTATTTACAGACAATACGTTATTTTGTTTCTTTTGACAATCAACTGCCAGCCTCTGGACCAAGTGTCGATCCTGTGTAGGTCGTCCTGGATCTCGCTGAAATTTTTTGGGATTGCGATTTCTCTGTGTATAGAACGTTTTGAAATTCCTATTACAAGTTTTAGGGCTTGTATAGGGGGCTTATTAGGTAAATAAGATGAAGCGAGTCGAACAGAAGCTAGATCTGGCGTTCCCCAAGGAGGTTTTATGGGCCCTCTTCTGTTTCTAATGTATATAAATGATTTAGAAGACAATCTGAGCAGCCCTCTTAAATTATTAGCAGAGCATGCTATCATTTACCGTCTAGTAAAGACGTCGTTACATTTATAAGATCAAAACCAACTGCAAAATGATTTAGACAAGATGTTTAAATGGTGCCAAAAGGCTTTAAATAATGAATAGTGTGAACTCATCCACACGAATACTAAAAGGAATGCACTAAATTTCGTTCACACGATAAATCACACAAATCTTAAGTATATCAGTTCAGCTAAGTATCTAATAATAACAATTACGAACAACTTTACAGGTAGAACGCTCAGAACAAGCAACAAGTCCACTAAAGAGACTGCTTACGCCACACTTGTGCGTTCTGTGTACTGTCGTGTTCTGTGGGATCCTTAACAGGTAGGACCGAGGGGGGCCATCAAAAGAGTTCGAAAAAGGTGAGCCAGTTTTGTACTATCGCGAAATAGGGAAAGTATCACGGATATGAAACGCGAGTTCTGTAACATGTAACTGATTTTATTCTTATTTAAATGTGATGTTTTATTCTTATGTAAATGTGATGAAATGATATTCTCTGTACTGCTGTTATGTGAAGTGTAAGCTATACTAAGGTATCGCCCAACACAGTGAGGTGTTACGCATGTTACACTGATGTTTCCCTAATAGAAAACGTCGCTGAAACATGGGACTTGTGCAATACTATTATCGATATCATCTTTCCTTATGTCCGACCCCGTTAGCTGAGTGGCCAGCACGGCGGAATCCCACGTCAAGGGGCCCTGGTTAGATTTCCGGCTGGGGCAGGAGGTTTTCTCCGCTCAGGGGCTGGGTATTGTGTTGTCCTCGTCACCATTTCATCCCCATCTCCGACGCCCAAGTTGCCCGATGTGGCGTCGAATGCAATAAGTACTTCTCCTCGTCGGCCGAACTTCCCCGAATGGGGCACTCCCGGCCCACAATGCCGTATGCTCATTTCCATTTTCAAAATGTTATACATAAGTATTGAAATGTTGGAATTATACGTGTGGTGCTGGTTCATTCATATTGAAAATAAGTTTATATTGATGCAAAACCTGGGGCAGTTCTTCCGCAATGAGTCTGGCTTGGCGGAAATAAAAAAGTTGGATCTAGCGGTCGAACTGCAAGGTTCCTTTGCGGCAAGAGTCAGTCGATGGCTAGCATGCAAAATGTTCGCACCTTGTGTGCGAACGAGGCAAGAAGAGCAGCAAGATTATATAATAAAGCCTGGGATGTGCAAGCAATTTGGCTAATTATTCATGGCATACATTGGTTAGCTCTTAACTACGAAAATCCGATGACAAGAGGAGGATTTTCAGAGCTTGTTATACAGCCAGAGCCTTGGCGACTCTGTCTCCTTTTTGGTAGCAGCAGAAAATCACCACAAGCATCACTTTCGCCTTAAAGAATTAGCTGAATGGACCAGTTAAGCGATCTCCTATCCAGTAATAAGTCTGTGTTATTTAAACTTTGTGTTCAGCACCCATCTTCTATCTTTAGTCATTTAGCTGGACAGGGTCCTCTTGCAGATGCTGCATTATTTCAGAGTATCCTGTTTTACTGGATTGAAAACTAATTACTTTCTTCAACAACGTTTAGTAACTTTTGTGGAGTAGTGGATACCATAACTATTCAGTGAGCCTCGTTTTTGAGTGACTGCACGTGTATTTCTCTGAATGATAGTTGAAGGTTCGTCAAAGTAATTACAAAGAAAAGATCCAAAGTGCTTTGCTTAAATGTCAATCTTATTGAAATTTCAGTACAGGTATTTTCATATGGTTCAAATGGCTCTGAGCACTATGGGATTTAACATCTGAGGTCACTTCTGAAGAAGATATTTTTACAAATATCGAAAGGGGTAATAAACCTTTATTTGCAACTGGTTGGCTGATTTTTCAGTCTCTTCAGAATTACACAGTTGCCGTTTCGCAACCATATTTAAGAATCTGAAATTATATTATCTTTTTATTTACTCTCAATTTTTTCTTCATTTTCTAATTTTCCATTTGGTAACTTTGTGTACATAGTTTTTAATAATTTTTATTCACCTATCGTAATTTTTAAACGTTAAAACAGACTGTTCTAACGGTTCAAAAATAAAAGATGAAATAATTTTTTTATACTGTGTGAGAAAATAAAGCTCCCAGAAGACGTGGTCGAATGTGATTGTAACTTTGTGCATGTACGCAATATTGGCGGGTATGCAAATGATTCAAGTTATAATTCTCTTTGACCGTTAGAACGGCAATCGTAGTGCATTACTAATGTTCGTGGTAATTGTTGTTACCAGCCCTGGCAGGTTATATAACGGGCGTTAACAGCGACATACTGTATGCTGACTGATGATTGAGAAGGATGCAGAGATGCCATGTACTCGTGTGAGACAGCGTTATCGGAGCCTCGTACAGTATCAAATGGGTTCAAATGGCTCTGAGCACTATGGGACTTAACATCTGAGATCATCAGTGCCCTAGAACTTAGAACTACTTAAACCTAACTAACCTAAGGACATCACACACATCCATGCCCGAGGCAGGATTCGAACCTGCGATCGCAGCAGCAGCGCGGTTCCGGACTGAAGTGTCTAGAACCGCTCAGTCACAGCGGTCGGTGGTATTTTCAGAAAACTGTGATTATTAATTACTGGATAGTAAACTAGAGAGGCCAGCATAAGAGTGATTACTTTTGTATTTTAACGTGTTTGTAGTTAAAAGTGTTTGTGTCTTGGCAGAGCTGTTCAGCCTCGATCTGAATCAACGTACAGGACAGTTGTTAAGCCAGCTTTGCTTTCCATATTACATTAATAATAATAATGAAGAGCAGTTATCATTTTTATGACATTTATGTGGTCTAATAAGTTCAGACGGTAACAGATCTGCGGACTACATGTTTCATTTGAGCTGTACAATATATTGAAGTGAATGCTCGTCCAGAAAACAAATCGTAATTAGAACGAGAATACGAGTATTTGAAAACCAGTTCAGTGAGGGTATTTTCCGACAGCCAAGTTAATGATAGAAACTCAAGTCAAAGTTAACAGTGCTCCACCATCAGTAATTCATTTCGTGTAATGGCCACTAGCTTCCCTACCTTAATGTACAGATTGTAAGTGTTACTGAGAGCCAGTTGTTCCATAAACGTTTAATTTTCTTTCTGTGTTGTTCATGCCAAACCGCTGGTATATATCTTGCTACAGTGTGCTACTGTGTCGCGTCCTATAAACAAGAATAGAATATCAGTGTCAAGTAAAGTAAATACCAATAGTTACCTTCCTTTATGAACAGTGCTAGTACTTAGTACAATTTTGCCTCATTCAGCTGGCGCCCGTTTCCTTTCACGTAACTGTAGTCTACTGTATTGGTAAGAGAAGCTTCTAACGCTCTGCTTTCCGAGCAGGGAGTGTGCCGGTCTCCGCCCCGATGGATTAGTGCCGAGGTCCGGTGTGCCAGCCAGTCTGTGGATGGTTGTGAAGGCGGTTTTCCATCTGACTCGGCGAATGCGGGCTGGTTCTCCTCATTCCGCCTCAGTTACACTACGTCGGCGACTGCTGCGCAAACACTTTCCCCACGTGCGCGTACACCAGAATTACTGTACCACGCAAACATTGCGGTCACACTCTTCTGGTGTGAGACGTTCCCTGGAGGAGGGGGGGGGGGGGGGGGGCGGAGGGGGGTTCCACCGGGGGCCGAACCGCACAATAACCCTGGGTTCGGTGTTATGTGGGGCGGCGGTGGGACGAGTGGTCTGCAGTGCCCTGTTGTGGGGTTTGAAACACAGAGGGCTACGGCGGGGACGAAGCCTCTCCGTCGTTTCTACGTCCCCAGTTCATACAATGCAATAGAAGCTTGGTTCGTTTACCGCATGCTGTTACTGCTTCCATCAATTCGTATTCCTGTCATACGAATAACATTATCGGCTATTGCTAATTTAGTAGAAACGGTAGTGCTACAACCACAACATGGTGTCTGGCCCCTTACGAATTATCTCCGGGGTGCAGTAAACTAAAGAAGAAAAAACAATACCGTGATAAATCAGGTGTTACTGTTCGTGATTTATGGCTGTGTTGCTTTGAACATTCCATTTGGAACCTCCATGCGAAAGGAGAGTCTGCGTTAAGGCAAAATAGCAAGAAAAAAAGGGACGAAGTAGGCAGAGCCGCAGACCATCCCAGCAGGTGGGCAATCACTGTACCTCTTGCGAGCTAAAGTGTGAATGACGCAGGCAATTCGGGGAACAGATGAAATATTCATGTGACGAAGCCGCCAAGGATTGGCTGCGCTCTCGGCGGCCTCTCGTTAATTAGGAGCCAGAGAGCGGCGTCTGGGGAAAGCGTTAAGACCCATCCCGAGAAATTTTAAGCGCGTCAGCAGGCGCTGTGCAACCACAAGCGCGAAGTGGCCGCGTGGCCGGGATAAGCGAGCCCTGGGTGGGACCGGCAGCGTAACTGGAGGACTGGGTTCGCGCCTCGGATGTACCGCATGGAATCGTGACAACGTATCGACTCATGTGACGTCACAAGTGTACGTCTGGTTGTTCCCCCTCTCCCTCTCACTCTACCAGCGTCACTCTTTAAAACACAGGACCGAGCAAGACTGGCGCTTAGTGATGTATCAGAGGGACCAAACAAAAAAAAGCTAGGGATATCCGAACAAAAGACAGTTGCCATAACCATCAAAGGCAGATTTGATTGTCACAGACCTCCAAGAATCCCATTCGAGGGAGGGAGTATAAAGTTCGTTTCAGAGTTGACATATCTCGGTGTAACTCTTAATAAAAGATCCTGGTTCGCTCCTCACACGAGAAATATCCGGAATAGGCTAAGTACTGTTTCAGGTTTCCTCCTGAGGGTAACTAGAACAGAGTAGGGTCTGCGGAAAAAGTCATTAAGACTAACTTATCAGGATTTATGTGTCTCTGTTTGCGGTATGGTGCAGCTGCATGGGCAGATCGGACGAAGCAACGACATGTCAAACTAATCATCGATTCAATTCAAAGGCCACTGATCTGACGGAATAACCCGGTGTGCCAGACCGAGACTCGAACTCGGGACCTTTGCCTTTCGCGGACAAGTACTCTACCTCGGTGTACTTGGTGTACTTTGGGGAACAAAGTATATAAATGTATGGTTAGTGTGACTGATTCATCGAAATAATATAAATCTTAATCATATAGGTAAGGCGATTGTGAATGTTAGTGGTAGGTGTTCTGTTTTAGTAAAGTTATAAGGGAATAATCCTATGAAATTATTGAATAATATATCCGCCCCCAGCAGCGGAGTGGTCAGCGCGACAGAATGTCAATCCTAAGGGCCCAGGTTCGATTCCTGGCTGGGTCGGAGATTTTCTACACTCAGCGACTGGGTGTTGTGATAATCGTCATCATTTCATCCCCATCGATGCGCACATCGCTGAAGTGGCGTCAAATCGAAATATTTGCACCCGACGAATGGCCTGCCTCATGGGAGGCCGTAGTCACACGACAGTTATTTTTATTGAATAATAATACACTCCTGGAAATTGAAATAAGAACACCGTGAATTCATTGTCCCAGGAAGGGGAAACTTTATTGACACATTCCTGGGGTCAGATACATCACATGATCACACTGACAGAACCACAGTCACATAGACACAGGCAACAGAGCATGCACAATGTCGACACTAGTACAGTGTATATCCACCTTTCGCAGCAATGCAGGCTGTTATTCTCCCATGGAGACGATCGTAGAGATGCTGGATGTAGTCCTGTGGAACGGCTTGCCATGCCATTTCCACCTGGCGCCTCAGTTGGACCAGCGTTCGTGCTGGACGTGCAGACCGCGTGAGACGACGCTTCATCCAGTCCCAAACATGCTCAATGGGGGACAGATCCGGAGATCTTGCTGGCCAGGGTAGTTGACTTACACCTTCTAGAGCACGTTGGGTGGCACGGGATACATGCGGACGTCCATTGTCCTGTTGGAACAGCAAGTTCCCTTGCCGGTCTAGGAATGGTAGAACGATGGGTTCGATGACGGTTTGGATGTACCGTGCACTATTCAGTGTCCCCTCGACGATCATCAGAGGTGTACGGCCAGTGTAGGAGATCGCTCCCCACACCATGATGCCGGGTGTTGGCCCTGTGTGCCTCGGTCGTATGCAGTCCTGATTGTGGCGCTCACCTGCACGGCGCCAAACACGCATACGACCATCATTGGCACCAAGGCAGAAGCGACTCTCATCGCTGAAGACGACACGTCTCCATTCGTCCCTCCATTCACGCCTGTCGCGACACCACTGGAGGCGGGCTGCACGATGTTGGGGCGTGAGCGGAAGACGGCCTAACGGTGTGCGGGACCGTAGCCCAGCTTCATGGAGACGGTTGCGAATGGTCCTCGCCGATACCCCAGGAGCAACAGTGTCCCTAATTTGCTGGGAAGTGGCGGTGCGGTCCCCTACGGCAGTGCGTAGGATCCTACGGTCTTAGCGTGCATCCGTGCGTCGCTGCGGTCCGGTCCCAGATCGACGGGCACGTGCACCTTCCGCCGACCACTGGCGACAACATCGATGTACTGTGGAGACCTCACGCCCCACGTGTTGAGCAATTCGGCGGTACGTCCACCCGGCCTCCCGCATGCCCACTATACGCCCTCGCTCAAAGTCCGTCAACTGCACATACGGTTCACGTCCACGCTGTCGCGGCATGCTACCAGTGATAAAGACTGCGATGGAGCTCCGTATGCCACGGCAAACTGGCTGTCACTGACGGCGGCGGTGCACAAATGCTGCGCAGCTAGCGCCATTCGACGGCCAACACCGCGGTTCCTGGTGTGTCCGCTGTGCCGTGCGTGTGATCATTGCTTGTACAGCCCTCTCGCAGTGTCCGGAGCAAGTATGGTGGGTCTGACACACCGGTGTCAATGTGTTCTTTTTTCCATTTCCAGGAGTGTATAATGAAAATTGAAATAAAGATGAATAAATTCCATCAAATGATTTTGGTCCTAATAATGTTGTAAATTTATTATGTAAGGTTAAGTTTAATTTATTTCAGATAATATCATTCTGTGATCGTGTAAGTCAAAATAATGATGGAATTAATAACAGTGCTAAAAAAATTCTAGATCAATTTAATGATAAATTAAAGATATTAGTAAACAGATCAAATGTAGAGAATGGATTTGTTATTATTCTGAGGTTAGATTTTTTTATTTCAATCGTTCTTTTTCCTACTATTTTAATAAGATTAGGTTTAAAAGAGAAAAGGTTTATTTGATTAAATAGAATTAAAGTTGCTGAAAATATAATGACTAAAGAGAATCATGTGATTGGTGATATTTGAGCGATTTGGATTAAAATCCTCATCAGCAGTAGGGATTAATTTACTATTATTTGGTTTAAGATACCATTACTTACTTTCAGCCACCTGATGTTCCAAGGCTTGCTAATTATTTAGTTATTTTAGATTGTAACCCTAATGCTATACATTTTATCTACCTCCTAAATTATCTCAGATAATAGCAAACAGTGAAATACTGAACCCAGACATCAGATGACGAGTTTGTACTTAGGTTTCAGGTAACGTGAGTTCACTTAGACATCGTACAACATATTGTTGTAAGTTCATTTTACGTTGCACCCTAAAAAATGGAAAATTTTCTAAATACATAGTTCACGAGTTCACTTAGGGGCAACTGCAATCACATGTGATACATTAATTGAATGCTGTTGCATCAAATGTGGAAGAGGTTTCACCTACACATCTGGTGACGTAACTGCAGGTAGACACAGGATAGCGAGTTTCACCTCGAAGCCGAACGACATATTGTCATATATAAGGTAGTGCAAGCACCATGTTTGCTAACAGAGTGCAAAATATTAATTGTAGATATCAGGTGATGAGATTGCACAAAGGCATCAGGTGACGAGATTCCATCAGTGCCTCGAGTGAGGTGTTATCTTGGACAAACTCCTGTAAACATCGTAATTCATGACAACAGCACAAACATTAAATAGATCCATTGTTGGTACACATACTTTGAGTGTAATCTTGATGAAGTATCACATATATGCCTGTAGATATCGACCTATTGTTATCAGTCTGCATATGATACCATTAGCAATACATAGAGAGCTTTTAATCGGTTACATGTTGTTGTATTGGTTGTGGTTTTGGGTGAAAGAAAATTTGGTAAAGAATTATTGCCAATGTTAACACAACATTTATTTTTATTTCTAAAATGTTATAAAACGGTTTATGTATATATTACCTTTGTATGATTGTTGTAGATGATCTTACAGTGAGCTTTTTTTTCTCTTAATGTAAGATGCTGACTTGGCTTATATGTTATTACTGTAATTTAGGCATATGCGATTTATTTGGAATAGTAGATCGATGCCTTAATCTATTGTGAGATGGTAGTATCGATTTGTACTACCACTGCGCCATATGATATACGTATGTATCACTAAGGATGTTTGTACTGTGATCTGTCAGTTGTGAAGTAGTGAGGAATGTGAGCACTTGCAATTAGCGCAATAGCTTGTGTCTAAATAGCTGTTATTTTAAAGCTGACACTGCCAATTTCTAGTATAGCTCACGATACCAACATGGACGTACATTGTATAACACCACTTGCTGTGCTGAAGGAGAAGACTGTGTAATGATTTAAACACAGGGATGTTGCTATTCCATGTATTGCAAACTTTGGATATACTTATGTTAGTGGCTATATCGTAGCATTATCGGGTCCCTCTCTTGCAGATCCGAAGATGGCAGAATTGTGGAAACCGGTAATTCATATTAATAAATGATTTTAGCGATCTTGGCGGTTGAAAATTTATTCATTGTTCGTAATACTACAGATCGCCCCAACTCTGACGATGACCGAAGTGTATAAACATGTGTAGTACATACAAAGTCAATATTTTTTGTTCGCTTATAGAAAGAACTTCGGACATGTGGCCCCAGTACATCCCACAACAGTTTCGACAAACCTGATGTAATTACAACATCTCTTGCAGAGCAATGCAGAAATACTGATAAAGTTTAAGCTAGTGTTGAAACAATTGTCATTTGGACTAAAGCTTTATTGATTGTTGACATGCCAGTTCAAATGTTTTGTTTCTGATGAAGACACTCAGAAGTAGCCGATACCTAGATCAAAAAGACTTTATTATGCGACCTACAGCTGTTATTGCTTTAATTCTACGTTGTAACGGTCGCTGAAAACGAAGCCGTGTTTAGAACTTAACCTTGTAACTCTCCTTACTTTTGTTGCAAAAAAAAAAAATTGAACTGAATATCCGCATTATTCAAGACACAGTTTTGTCAATGAAAACATGATACAAGCAGGCTGTATTATCTTTTGTTATCTACTTGATTGGCCAATTTCGACCTTTGGTCATTTTCAAGTACGTGTCTTAAGCTAGCGACTTGATTTTACATTATGCTAGAATCTCATAAAACATGCTTTAAAATGACCAAAAGTCGGAAGAGGCTAACCGCATAGATAATACGAAAATAATCCAGCCTATCTGGAACATGTTTTCATTCACAAATACTTTGGGGCTCTGAACCCCCACAAAAATAAAATTTTAAAACAGTTAACATTGTTTTATGCATTTGGTACCGATAGTAAACAAGTGAGACAGAGTAAAAAGCAACTCCATCGAAGACAGCGCGTAGTGTGCTGAAACATGTACACATAAAACAAAATAACAGACTGAATTTGCATAAGGCGGCAATTATCTTCAGTTTTGTAATATAGCATGTACAATGCGTTCTAATAACGTCTCGAAGGAATTGGTCATGTTAATGATCACCGACTACTGAAGTGGATTATTAAGAGACAGAGAGCAGTGACTACGAACTGTCACAATAATATGACGAACAGACATTAATTAAAACTTATACGAATCCAGGTTATAAATTATTTGTGACATTCTAAGTACATAGTTTATGCATGATTACTATGTGATTACTTCTTGGAGCTGATATTTCCACACAAAATCAGATGCTGTAAATATGAAAAGATGTGAAATGTTAACCTTTTAGAAACAAGCTACTTTTTAAAAAAAAAAAAAAAAAAATACGACATTGCAAATCTTTTCAGTGATGCAGTGAAATACAGTAACTTGCGTTTTGTTCGTGACCTCCGCTGTTGCATCGTTTGCAGATTTCTTCCAGCAGAGCGCTGCAACTAGCAAAGTTGACGATGAGCACAGAGCAGCGGTCGTCGAACTGTACGCGGCTCTGATCGAGAACTCTTGCGGCCAGCGATCCTCAGCCGTGTTTTATGAGCCCATGTGTCTAGCAACTACCGTATGCATAAACGTCAGCTAACGTTCAGAACTTCCTAAGAGTAGCTTTCCTGCTCAGTAACAAAAAAACTGCTTGCAGTAATATTGTAACATGTGCTTAATTTCAAACGAGTAAAGCTGTTAGCTTTCCTCAGGGGCAGAGAGGTAAGTGGTGCGACCACTGCGGGGTCAGAGGGTGTGAGAGGGGGAGTAACGTTTTGTTGTTCGTATTCCAGTACCAACGACTAACGGGCGTCTCGACTCGTACCGATCAGCTACTATGGTATAAATTTCAAACGGAGGTGACATGGATTCCTGAAGGCGCATTATAGAGAGCACCATCTACAAATGAAGCACATATTTGAACCAAGGAATATGAAGTTAAATTAAGGAAACACAACGCAATGATTAAAACAAAAACGACATTCTAAACACTCAGTCAACATTTATGGTCTTGTCTCATATTACGTAATGCATTTAAATACAAGTATAATTACTGTTGTTAATAAATTAATCATCAGCTCACACAGCCAACACAACAACACTTTCTCCGGCAGTTACAGTGGCACAATTTTGGGATCGCGGAGGTTGCCAGCAATGTGAAACAGCGAAAATTCGACGCGAAGTTTTTCCGAGTTTTAGCAGTCAGTAGCTACAGCTAATCCCTGCTGGCTACCAATTAATAAGAAGATTGGCACACACGTGGTCCTACGTTGCGGTCCACAACGTCATTACCGGTTCTTAAAGCAAAAAAGTTGACGACCTCTGTCGCAGGTGGGATACAGTAATTCATGTATGACGCCATTAAACGGAGGCCGGCGTCTCGATCAGCTGGTAGTTGGATTCGGCTGCAGGAGCTTTATGGAATGAACATTAATTTTGTTTATTGTAGTATTTAGGTTATCAGTTATAAGTACATAAATTAAAATATAATGTATTTCTACTCGTATTTCTTTACACAAGTAAAGTTGTTTCAAAAATTCACAAAATTTGCGAACATTATTCTAGATCAAGTCAATAAATTATACACTGAAACTAAGGAGTGATATTGCTAACGAGCATATGCGAGTGCTCTTCTAGTTGAGAGTGTTAAATTGTGCGTAAAAATTACGAATTTAATGGTAGGGCCCATTATATATCTGTTCCGTAAGAGTACTTACTGGTGGTTATTTAAGAAATATTAATTACAAGGTCTTTATTTTTCCTGTTCATGATAAGAGTTTCTTAGCATGTTTTTTGTCTGAATGTTGCGCATGTAGCCCACAGAAGACGACGAACGGAGCGAGCGGAGAGGCGAAAATTCCACAACCGTCTGAAGCAGAAAACTTTACCGGTTTCAAATTTTACATGCCCTGATTCCCAATGGGAAAGTGATGCGCTTTGCGTTTTCTGTACAAATGAAACAGTATCTGGGGGAAAATAATCTCGTGGTTACATTGTACTTGATAATGAAGCAAAATATTACGTGACACTGCGAATGAATGTAGGGTGGGAATCAGGGGCGCATAAATTACCCCCCCCCCCCCCCCCCCCACTATCACCCATCACATGTGCAACTCACCAAAAGAGAAGGTGTCGTATGTTGTCTCAGAGTTTAAAGTTTGCTGCCCCATTTTCCTCAGGCAACATATCTGCATAGTCTACAATGTGAGCGCCTATTAGAGAACATACGTTCTGTGGTGACGGTGCTAACCTGTGTAACTTGTACAGGGCGTCTAGGGACAGCCGTGACAGGATTTCAACTTTTTGATATCATAGGGCTTTCAAGCAACTAATATTCTCTCTATACAACTATATACCACAGATATCTTTCCAAAATCATTTTATATACCAGGAATCCAACTTTGGTAGGATCATGCTGAAAATAGCACAGAAATTAAACGCGTTTCAAGTTTAAAAAAAAAAAAATGCGCAAAGGTCCATCCTGTATGAAAATGTCTCTGTCTTCCATATACTTCTCTTTCTCACCACTTCTTCCTCCCTGTACAGAGTTCTCTGTTTCCAGTCTGTTCTTTCTTAACAACTATTGTTATCGTCATTTCAATCTTCTCCTCTTTCATTGCCTCTTCCGTTTCTGGCGATACTAAATACAGCTCCAAACGTGTTACAATAATCAATACCACTGTTACTGTTTACGCTCTTTATTACTATTAGTATTGTTATTAGTGCCTATTGTTGTTATTCTTATCATTGATTGTTGGTAGTTAACAAGAAACGGTGCACATCCAACACTCGACTCTCGAGGCGGGAAACATGGACACTGTTCTCTCCTTTGAAAGTGGAACGTCCCATGTGAATGAATACTTCAGTTTTTACGTTTTCACAACCTACGACTACCTGGTGAATCTGCCTCCTGCGAGACTCCTCCAGTTCTCCTAAGAAATGTGTCGAAAAGGGAATGGTGTCTGCGCCAGACACAGTATTGTGTACGGCGACGATATACCTCATGGGTAGTATAAGCGATATTCTTCATTTCTGTAATAAAAAGTCCTGTTATTCTCTGTTTTTTAATTACTTCCTATTTCAATACGTTCGTCCTTTGTCGCCTGTTTTGTCAACACCTTCAGAATCGAGCGTTCGATACACATCCCTCGTAATGAGGTCGCGATTGCGATGTGTACCATTTCTCGGAAATTACGTTCAGGCTATATAAACAATAAATAAATATGCGCCTAGACCCTCATAAAGCTCGATAAAGGTGAAGAGCACAAATAATTTAATGGAATAATTATTTTCACTCCTTTTATTTATCGGACTTAGATAGTACGCAGTAATTATTCGAAGTGCACGTGTTTATTTCAAGTCGTGGTCCGTGTTTCTGCATGCAAAATAATACGAGGGAAAGGAAATAGAAAGAAAAAAGGAAAATTTAGCAAATATACACCAAATAAATTATGAAACACTTCTACATTTTATAGGTAAAAATGTTTTTCGTGCTTTGATGGAGCCACGTTTCTAGTACCCAAGGAACCCACTTTCTAACGGTAAATCAAACTCGCGAAGAGTTCTTACAAAACATAAGTCAGCTGTATAAAATGGTCAAAACTTTATCAACAGTGACTTACGGTAATGCTGTCATTGTAAAGTTGGAGCGAGGAATGGCAACGTGACAGCAAATCTCGTATCTGCGGTAGTCATTTGGCCACTTGGATCGGACGAACCACTGCAGCGGGGAGGCGGGCAAACCAGGCGACGCGCGCGCACCGCTCGGGAAGACCCGGATGCGCGCGGGCGTCACGTCCGGAAGGGCGGCCTGCGCCTGTGGGCGGCTGGCGCCGAGCGCGGCGTGCGCGGGGGCTGCAGCCGGCGCCTCTTGGCCGGGCCCTCCGCCCCCGCCGCCCCCGCCGGCCGCTCGCCGAACAGCGCCCGGGGCACCAGCGCCGCGGCGCCCGTCGGCGTCTCCGACGCGCACAGCTTCCTCTTGGGGCGGCAGTCGGTGTGCGACGCCGCCGCCGCCCTGCGAAGCGCCTTCCTCTGCCTGAACTCCCTCCACTGGCCCTCTACGAAGTCGGGCAGATCCCGGTCGTAGAAGAGCAGCGACTGGTCGCGGTTCTCCGCCCTGAGGCGCCCCACCAGCTGCAGCAGCTGCTCCTCGACCCTGGGCAGCTCCTTCTGCACCACCCTCCTCCGCCTCTCCTCCGCCAGGAGGCGCCCTCCGCGGTTGTCGAACAGCCGCTTCTTGTCGCAGGCCGCGTCCTCCAGGTCCACCATCGCGGCCCACAGCTCCCGCCTCTTCTCCACCAGCTGGAACACGTCCGCGTGCCGCTCCAGGAAGCTCTTGAGCCTCTCCACTTCGAGCTCGTGTAGTTCCAGCAAGTCCTCGGTGTAACAGTCCAGGTAGTAGGGCACGAACTGGTGCCGCTGGCGCTCGCCGAAGCAGCACCTGTCCCAGAGGTCGGCCATCTCCGCCCTCATCTTATCCACGCACGCCTTGATGCTGTGCCGTCTCCGCTCTAGGCAGCGCGCCTGTTCCCGCTTGAGCGCCTCTATGGTGCGCGGCGAGTGTCCCCGGTGAGCCCGCAGGAAGCCCGCCGTGACCCGCCGGTCCTCTTCCAGCGTCTCCCACAGCCCACTCAGTTTCTGTCTCAGCTCGGCAGCCAGCGCCTTCGTACAGTCCAGCTTGAGAACCAGCTCTTCGTGCAGCGCCCTCAGCTTACTCGCGTTCTCTCTGGTCATTTCGAGCCCGGCACCATCTTCCGAGAACACTTTCTTCTCAAAGTCCAGCAGCGGAGTCATGCCGAGTTTGGTCATTATCTCGGCCACTTCAGCTTTCGTCCGAGCAAAGTAAGCGCCCATTTCGTCCTTGTCGGCCGCCTGCTCCTCCAGGTGGGCGAGCTGCTCCTCCGTCGGCACGAACTCCTGCGTGGGCCGCGTGCCCAGCTCCCTCTCCAGGAGACTGAGGGCGGCGTACCTGTCCAGGCGGTCCCGCTTCAGCGCCCGGCACTCGCTCACCTTCCTCTGGAGCGTCTTCTCCACCTGCAGCAGCGACAGCTCGCCGTAGTCCGTGTCGTCCGCGGGCAGGTCCCCGCCTACTTCCGAGCTCAGCTGGAACGACTCCTGCAGGAGGCTCTCGATGGATCTCGCGAGAGACAGTTTTCTGCCCTCTTCTTCGGATATCATGTCGTCGAGCAGATCCTGCAGATACCTTTTGACGAGCTCCTCTCTCGCTTGCTTCCCCTTCTCGTCGTAGCCGACTTCGTTCCATATTTCGTGCAGTTTCCGCAGCTTCGCTTCGACTATTTCTGCGACGTGAGGCTTCGAATATTCCATGTCGGTAAGATGGCAAGTCGCTTCCCGTTTGCGAATCAAAAGTCGACAGGTGACGTTTTTAGCAAACGCGTCGAGAGTGTTATCAAAAACAAAAGAACTCGTCGGCAAAGCCACTGACTTGTCTGCCGCCGAACGAAATTGGCAGAGAGATAAATAAGCAGCAAAGGTGTTCTATAATCCAGAGAAGAGATCATATAATCCAGAGATGAGATCACGATTTTTTCGATTCTTTACTAAGTTATTGTCCTTACATTTTACGCTTTAGCACTTACAGAGTAGTGTGTTACCGTTTAAGTGAACAATATTACTTTTCACAGATAATATCGTGCTTAGAAAAGATATTTCCCTAATTCTGAATACATGCTGATGTCAAGCGTTCGTAAAATAGTCTCAACGCTGGTTGGTAATGAAATTATTGCTGTGTTATTGCTGCATACAGTTATTAGAATACTGTTACACCGAATACTGTTCTTCACAGCAAGGAGATTCGCAACACTGGCTTTGTACAAGTCAGCTGCATAAGTCCGATGTCACACTCGAATTCTAATGAAGTTGGTGATCAGTCTCCTGTACCTTTAAAAAAAATAAAAAAAGCTGAACCAGGTATGAGTTTGTATTGATGGCTGGCTAGTAGCAATATGAGCATTATGTCTACCTTTTTCTGTTTGTGATGTGGCCAACAGATAACAGAAGAAACATTTCTTGTTGTGCATCAAGTCTGCAAAAGGCAGCTGAATGAACCTCGAGTCCCCACATCAATATTTTTTGACACCTGGCAGGTCACGATTGCATTAAGTAGAATATTCTGTTCACCTTTACTGGCGCGCGCGCGCTTGTGTGTGTGTGTGTGTGTGTGTGTGTGTGTGTGTGTGTGTGTGTGTGTATGAATCGAAATACGTAGGCAGCATTACACAACGAACCGTAGGGAAGATGTTGAAAACGGCGAAATGCCACAAGAAAACCCCAGGTAAAAACAGAATAACTAACTGGCAGTGTGCACAAATAAAGAAGAACTCTCGGAAGATACGCGTTACAGTGCCAGAGAAATAGGGAATCGTGGTGAAGGTGATTATTATTACTATTTTTTGTCGTGATCGAGTTTTTTTTGTGCATTCAGCTCACTGATAACAATTTGTGCACAATATATTCGTATTTTATGCGCAATATATTTCGACGACTAAGAAATTTGTCAAGATACAGCACATAAAATGGAGGGTCCGGCTTGGTTCGGAATCCTCTTTATTCCCATGACGTAGGGTTTCAGTTATTGTTCGAGGTGACCTCCAGTTGACTTCGATTTTCCTTAATACTCCGAGAGACGATACAGTAGATTTAACACCGTTTGCGGTACGTTGCTGATCTGCAAAACACTGTGAAGTGTGTGGCAGAGGTTTCTCGGCGCCGCACGACGTTAGTGTTTCTCCACACAACAGTCGCAAATGGAGCGCGGCAGCGATGCTTCTTTAAATCCCTGAGGGCGCTGTAACCAGCGTAAGCTTGTCTTTCCTGTAACTGAGGGAGCGACACACACAGAGCCAAAGAACACTTCCAGATGTTTCACTCAATAACGGCTCTTCGGACTTCATCAGAAGCCTGCGCGTGTATTGGCGTCCATCGTCATGCGTCTGACACGTCAGTTTTTACAGGATTTCCTCGGTGCTCCCTCGTGAGTCAAAAAAATCTGTGACCAGTCGAGCTACTCTAAGGGGGTTAAATATTCCCTGTTGCGCCTGTTTTATAAGCGGACTTCTTTACAACCTGGGTGTACTTTCCCTGTTTCCTTCCAATAAACAGAAGTCTGTCACTTTGTTTATTTATGACTGAGCATATGTAATCCGTCCGTTTCATATCCTTACAAACTTTTACATCCATGTTATTTTTACTAGTTGGCTGTTTCCAGTGGTGACTCACTGATGTTGTTGACGTACGATACGGCTTGTCTGCGTTTTGCGAAGAGTACAGTTTTATATTTGACACCAAGACTAGCACTGTAAGATCTCAAACAAACTCACTTGTGCGAAATCATCTTTGAAGACGTCAATAGAAATTTAGTTTTCTAATAAGCTAAGGAATGAAACTATATTATTATTTTCATGCTTGTAATGTGTAGTCCCTCCCCCCCCCCCCCCCCCCCCTCATGAGCCATAGACCATGGTCGAAGTAGAGAGGACATAAAATGTAGACTGGCAATGGCAAGGAAAGAGTTTCTGATGAAGAGAAATTTGTTAACATCGAGTATTGATTTAAGTGTCAAGAAGTCGTTTCTGAAAGTATTTGTATGGAGTGTAGCCATGTATGAAAGTGAAACATGGATGATAACTAGACAAGAAGAGAACAGAAGCTTTCGAAATGTGGTGCTACAGGAGAATGCGTAAGATTATATGGGTAGATCACATAACTAATGAGGAGGTATTGAATAGAATTGGGGAGAAGAGGAGTTGCTGGCACAACTTGACTAGAAGAAGGGGTTGGTAGGACATTTTCTGAGGCATCAAGAAATTACCAATTTAGTACTGGACTGCAGCGTGGAGGGTTAAAATCGCAGAGGGACATCAAGGGATGAGTACACTAAACAGATTCAGAAGGATGTAGGTTGCAGTAGGTACTGGGAAGAAGCTTTGCACAGGATAGAGTAGCATGGAGAGCTGTATCAAACCAGTCTCAGGACTGAAAACCAGAACAACAACAAAGTGTAGTTTAAGTAATTATCCAAATTTCTGCTAAAAATATAATCATTTTAATATATGCTTACATATAATTTTTATTAATTTTCAAAACAACCTGGAATTATCATATTGCTCCATTAGCTATCATGGACCTGGCTATGAGATGTAGCCTTTTGTACTTGGTAAGCAAGGGAAATACTGTAAGCAGGCTGTTCAGGTTTTTTTATTGGTAACGCCAACGCCACGTAGCGCTCTGTAAGAAAACCACTGGCTGTGCTGTGTGCAGTCTGTGGCTGGTTTGCATTGTTGTCTGCCATTGTAGTGTTGGGCAGCGACAGCTGGATGTTAACAGCGCGTAGCGTTGCGCAGTTGGAGGTGAGCCGCCAGCAGTGGTGGACGTGGGGAGAGAGATGGCGGAGTTTTGAAATTTGTAAGAATTGGTGTCATGAACTGATATATATATATATTATGACTATTAAGGTAAATACATTGTCTGTACTGTATTAAAATCTTTCATTTGCTACGTATACCTATCAGTAGTTAGTGCCTTCAGTAGTTTGAATCTTTTATTTAGCTGGCAGTAGTGGCGCTCGCTGTATTGCAGTAGTTCGAGTAACGAAGATTTTTGGTGAGGTAAGTGATTTGTGAAACATATAGGTTAATGTTAGTCAGGGCCATTCTCTCGTAGGGATTTTTGAAAGTCAGATTGCGTTGCGCTAAAAATATTGTGTGTCAGTTTAAGCACATTCGTGTATAATTGTTCAAAGAGGACGTTTCACATAGACCAGTCTTGTATAATTTTTCAAAGGGGACGTTTCATAATACAACTGTATTTGTGATTCATAATTATTTGAAATCGAGACCTGCTCTTCTTACTAGTCATTAATGATTTGCTGTCTCTTTGCTGAATTGAATGTCTTCTTCGCTTCTTCTTCTTTTCCTGTTTTGAGCTACCTTTTCCTTCCATACAGGCTTTACCTTTGAATATTTGTACTACTTCACAGACTCCACTGTAAGACGTTTTGTAGAGCAAGCTAAAGAGAGGTTCTTGACGAATCATGAACATTTTTACAATTACTGTATCACTTTTTTTACATCTGTGTGCACCGTGAAATGTTTCCATAGATTACTCGAAAGGTCATTGAAATCAATGAATTATCATATTACAAAAATGGCTCTGTGCACTATGGGACTTAACATCTGAGGTCATCAGTCCCCTAGAACTTAGAACTACTTAAACCTAACTAACCTAAGGACATCACACACATCCATGCCCGAGGCAGGATTCGAACCTGCGACCGTAGAGGTCGCGCGATTCCAGACTGAAGCGCCTAAAGCCGGCCGTAGTTGCCGAGAGGTTCTAGATACTTCAGTGTGCAGTCGCACGACCGCTACGGTCACATGTTCAATCCTGTCTCGGGCATGGATGTGTGTGATGTCCGTAGGTTAGTTAGGTTTAAGTAGTTCTAAGTTCTAGGGGACTGATGACCTCAGAAGTTAAGTCCCATAGTGCACAGAGCCATTTTTTAAGCGCCTAGAACCGCTCGGCCATATCATATTACATCTCCACGATATAACGTGGTGGATTTTTCTCTATCAGCTGAACATACTGGCGTGGAACGTTCGCTGATCTGCCAGAAAGTTGACCATATGCACACGCAGGTCACCTAACTCCCGTAACTTCCGGGGAGGGGGGCGATGAACTGTGGCGCCACGTTCAATTACATCCCAGATGTGTTCGACGGGGTTCAGATCTGGCGAGTTGGGAAGGGACGCGACATCCTTTGGAAGTTGTCGCTGTGTTCCTCAAACCAGTCCATTACACCCCGCTCCTTGTCTCATGGCGCATTATCTTGTTGAAAAATGCCACTGCCGTCGGGAGACATGACCGCTGTGTGTACGGAACTCCTTGGCCGTGACGGTGCCTTGCACGAGCTCCACTGGACACGTGGATGTCCACGTGAATGGTGTCCAGCGCATAATGGAGCCGCCGCCAGCTGCCTCCTTCCCCCAGTACCGGTGTCAAGGGATGACGACGGAATCGCACCCTCCTATCGGCATGATGAGGAAGGTATCGGGATTCATCGGTTCATGTAGGGCTCTGCCGTTGCGGCAACGTCCAGTGCAGAAGGTCACGTGTCCTTTTCAGTCGTAGTTGCCGATCCCGTGGTGTAAACATTGGGACGTGCACGGGTCGTCGGCTGTGGAGGACGATCGTTAGGAATGTTCGGCGCACTGTGTGTCCAGACACGCTTGTACTCCGCCCAGCATTACGGTCTGATGTTAATTCTGCCACAGTTCGCCCCCTGTCCTGTTTCACCAGTCTGCTCAGCCTACGACGTCGGACATCTGATATGAGAAGTGACCCCCACCCCACGACGTATGGACGTGGTTTCACCTTTCTTTCGCGACGTGTTGAAGACACCACAGCACTCCTCGAACATCCGACATGTCGTGCAGTTTCCGAAATGCTGGTTCCGAGCCATCACAATCTACCCTCTGTCAAACTGACATAGATCGCGCATCTTCCCCGTTCTACACACGGACAGCACGCTCTCTGATACTACATGCACAGTGCGTGTGTCTTCTGACTTAATTTTCTTTATATCTCTTTCTGGTTGTGGACAGCAATTTTCTGAATAAAACATAAATTTCATTTGTGTGAATTCACCATCTTTGCAATTTTGTTGGCCCGTTTGCTTCCATTTCCCTTATGGTCCTTGTTTTGTTCTATGGTCAGATATTGTCAGATTGTAATCAGGCAGTTTACTTTCGGAGTAGAACACTGAGACTTCGTCTTAAGGTTGTAAATAAACCGCACGTGGTATCACGTTGGTGTCTGGAACCAGTTTACCATGTCCTGTTTTTGGCTCTTGCAAAGTTCTTGTCCAGTTGGTGTAAGCGATAACACGTCACTCTCTTGCTGCTTGCTAGTGTCACCAGAATTCCCGTATGCCACGTAAAAATCACGTAAACGTTTTTTGAGCAAGAAAAAGGCTATATTGAATTCAAAATTTAATATATATTTTTTTTTAACAGAGAGAGGGAGTTGTATGAGGCTCATCATTTTCTTGCAGTCTCCTGCGTAGTGTGTTTAGATGTTCGTAATAGCTCTTCCTCCTTATTTACACTCTCGGGACATCTTCGCTCTTAGAAGGAAATGACTCTCAATGCAAGAGATTAATTTAATGTATGCGCAGATGTCTTCGTAATGTTCTCGTCACCTAAGGCGTTATTATCTTGTTTTACCCGAAGGTGCCTTCATACAAACCTATTTTTAACTTTTCCCAAGCTATTTGGAACCTTTAGTCGGTTAGTATCAAAACTATACAATAAAAAAATACAGTCCATAGTGCTCCATTCCTTTCTAAACGGCGCGCGGTCTTGGGCGACGGTTGCCAAGGATCGCGCGGGTCCCCCCGTCGGAGATTCGAGTCCTCCCTCGTGTGTGTGTGTGTATGTGTGTGTGTGTGTGGGGGGGGGGGGTGTCTGTGTGTGTGTGTGTGTGTGTGTGTGTGTGTGTGTGTGTGTGTTGTCGTTAGCGTAACTTAGCCTAGGGACCGATGACCTGAACCGTTTGATCCAATAGGAACTTACCACAAATTTCCAAATTTTCCTTAGTGTTTATTCGCTCCGTAGATGATGCTCTCAGTAACGTATAGTGTCAGGGTCAAGACCTATTAATTATTGACGTACTTTACCTGTAATACCAGAAATATTTGCTGAAATATACTGCCAGTGCCTTCTGACGTGCTTTTGGCGGTTATTGCAGTAACTTCCGGCACTGAAGGAACCTTCATCAACTAGGTGTAGCGCCTCTATACGTTATCACTGGAGTATGAACTTGAGTGAAGACCTGGATTACGGAGTTTCTTAGATGCCTAAATACGGAGCTATTAGGAAAGGGGATTTCCATTATTTTGACGCACGTTCCAATTCGCAGTAGAGGCAGTGAGCACGTTTGCAATGCCTTGTGATACGTTTACAACATCGTTAGCCCATCGTGTGTTTCTTCAATGAACGAATGGAAGCGTCGTTGACCATCACATGCTTGTATATGAAGATGAGGGAATTCATTTCCAGTATTAGCTGCTGTTGAGCATGTTTGTTACCATACTTCGCCGATGTGATGAAGCGGTTTGTAGAATGGTGGATGTACTTAACTTTTTTTTAAGGTCCACTTCCCATCCCTCCCCCCCCCCCCCCTCCCCACCTCCGTAGCCGAGGTCACAGACGCGCCTTTGTGGTGGCACTCGAGTCGGAGGTAAGCTGTTCGAATTAAGGCGTCGAAAACTTTCACTGCCAGTATGTAGCCGGCAAGGAAAGTAAGGATGGTGGCGTGAAGCTCCCGATCACCAGGCATTATGTCGGTGTCCTGGAGCCAACGCCAAACGCTTCCACAACGCCTCACGAAGTGAGGGCATGTGATGCTGTTTATGGTGATCCGCCCGTGGTATAGGGACGTTATCTCGGCGGTCCACCATCTGCCGTTAGAGAGGCGTGCGCCGGCACCGGGTTTCATCCTCTCCTTTCTGTCATCATCATCATCTTCATACAACAGAAACTTGGCACTATACTCTACAGATACGCACAACAAAATTTGAAAGGTTTATACATGAAATTAAGTGGTAAATACACTGAATGAAGTGGTACATTCACAACTGGTGCATCTTCGAACGCAAATATAATGAAAATTATCTGTTTATCGTGAATATTATAATTTCAAATATCTTTACATGCTGACCACGTTAGCGATACACAGTCTCTGGTTTCCGAGGCTGCGTTATTAAGAACTGTGGGAGCAAGCTAGTGAGCAGCAGTAGTAGTTGTGGAGCCGTTCAGAGAGCGTGCTGTACGATGGCCGAATAAGCGGGCGTGCCGCGCAGAGATGGCTGTCTGAAATGCTCTATAGTGTCTAACCTGCGGTAAAGGATGATTTTTAAGATAACTGGATAAAAAGAGAGCACTTCAGAAAGTAACAAGTCATGGGATACCTCCTCATATCGTATCGGACCTCCTTTTGCCCGGCGTAGAGCAACAAGTCGACGTGGCATGGACTCAGCAAGTCGTTGGAAGTCCCCTGCAGGTATATTGAGCCATGCTGCCTATATAGCCGTTCATAACTGCGAAAGTGCTGCCGTGCAGGATGTTGTGGACGAACTGACCTCTCGATTATGTCCCATAAAGGTTCGGTGCGCTTCATGTTGGGCGATCTGGGTGACCCGGTGACATGACGGTTGTTTCGGAATATGATGTCCATGGATGGCTGCAATGGTCTCCAAACATGGTAGCCAAACATTCCCATTTCCAGTCAGTGATCGGTTCAGCTGAACTAGAGGACCCAGTCCATCCCAGTAAAATCGGCCCACACCATTATGGACCCACCACAAGCTTGTACAGTGCCTTGTCGCTTGCGGCACACTCGAATGCTGCCATCAGCTCCTGGCAACTGAAATCGGTCCTCATCTGACCAGGTCATGGTTTTCCAGTCATGATGCAACCGGTATGGTCTGTAGCTTAGGAGAAGCGCTGCAGGCGATGTCGTACGGTTAGCAAAGGCACTCGCGTGGGTGTCTGCTGCCATAGCCCATTAACGTCAAATTTCGCCACACTGTCCTAAGGTATACGTTCGTTGCTCGTCCCCTGTTGATTTCTGCGGTTATTCTACGCAGTGTTGCTTGCCTGTTAGCACTCACAACTCTACGCAGACGCCGCTGCTCTCGTTCGTTAAGTGAAGGCCGTCGGCCATTGCGTTGTCCGTAGTGAGGGGTAATGCCCAAATTAGGTATTCTCGGCACACTCTTGACACTGTGGATCTCGGAAAACTGAATTCCCTAACGATTTCGGAAATGGAATCTCCCACGCGTGTTGCTGCAACTTATTTTCCGCCTTCCAAATCTGTTAATTCCCGTTGTGTGCCCATTGTCGCGTGGGAGACCGTTCCACACGAATCACCTGAGCGCAACTGACAGCTCCACCAATACCCTGACATTTTATACCTTGTGTTCGCGATACTGCCGCCATCTTTATATGCGCGAATCGCTGTTTCATGACTTCTGTCACCTCAGCGTGTATTGAGGTTAGCTGTAGGCCCGACTTCCGTAATTATTGCTGTGCAAAGATTTCATTGAGTCCAATAATATACACGTTTTTGCAATCTGGAAGAACTGTCAGTTATTCGTTCAGAACTGCAGTTAGCCGCCCGCCATTCAGAGTAGTTAAATGATATTGTACTATTAGGAATTCAGGTAACGGCCTTGCCGCAGTGCAAACACCGGTTCCCATCAGATCACCGAAGTTAAGCTCTGTCCGGCGGGGCCGGCACTTGGATGGGTGACCATACGGGCCGCCATGCGCTGTTGCTATTTTTCGGGGTGCACGCAGCCGTGATGCCAATTGAGGAGCTACTCAACCAAATAGTAGCGGCTCCGGTAAAAGAAAACCATCATAACGACCGGGAGAGCGGTTTGGTGACCACACGGCCCTCGTATCTGCATCTCCATCTGAGGATGACACGGCGGTCGGATGGTCCCGATGGGCCATTTGTGGCCTGAAGGCAGAGAGCTGTATTACGAATTCCAGAAAAATTTTTTTTTGCAATAGAATTATCGAGTATGACAAAGTGCAGTGAGCGAATACTGATTGTTCGTATTATTTGGAGTTCACTTTCGTGTTACAAAAGAATATCAGAGTACTTCCTATTGTCATTTATAGATATTTCACAAAGCATTCTCCCACAAGAAACTTTCTGGCAGATTAAAACTGTGTACCGGACCGAGACTCGAACTCGGGACCTTTGCCTTTCGAGGGGAAGTGCTCTACCATCTGAACTACCCAAGCACGACTCACGACCCGTCCTCACACCTTCGCTTCTGCCAGTACCTCGTCTGCTACCTTCGAAACTTCAGAGAAGCTCTTCTCCGAACGTTGCAGAACTAGCATTCTCCCACAGTTCAAAGAAACTTGTTCGGTAACACACGCGCTGTCACGCCTTGCACTTTTGTCTGAAGCATAATTAATAGTTTTGGAAACAGAATCAGAAAGCTAATTTGCCAAAACTTGAGCTTAAAAGAAAAAGGAATAAAAAGGCAAACTGCCGCGCAGTGATTTATTTCATATCATCATTTGCAGTGCAGAGCCAAGTTACCTGATACAAGATAAGAATTTGTTGTAGGACCTAAATCAACATTTTTGGCAGAATATGGGGAATAGTTTGCAATTAGTGAAATTACATGTAAATTCAAGAGATGAATTTCTTTAATGGGGCACATTTAAATTAGGAAACAGTTAATCATTCTGATTAAAGTTGTGAATCATTCTTTTATGTAATCCAATTTACATACAGCCATATGCATTTCAGCTTAGTTGAAATAACACTCGTATAAAGTAATATTAAATAAATAAGTTCATGTTGAAAAATAAGTCGGCTACGCCGAA
The DNA here is from genome assembly GCF_023897955.1 of Schistocerca gregaria. Taxonomy (NCBI): domain Eukaryota; kingdom Metazoa; phylum Arthropoda; class Insecta; order Orthoptera; family Acrididae; genus Schistocerca; species Schistocerca gregaria. Next base: position 74,890,635 of record NC_064927.1, on the reverse strand, counting down.
TCTAGATGTGAATCTGTGATTTAGGAGTGCGTCAGTTGCCAGAGTGTTAACGAGAAATTCAGTCACGCGCAGTCCCAGAATACAGTTCCCGCTATAGAGGTAACTTTCGAACTGTCGCATATCCGCCAGTAAGGAGAAGGGGGAGGGCGGCGCAAGAAAACACTTTCAGCCTAAGCGGCTAAACCCACCACACGGGAAATCCGAGCCAACAATGCCATACGGCTTTACCATTCACTTCTCATTATAAATAAGCTCATTTGATCAGGAAACCAATGTGGCCTCACCCACGGGCAACGGAAACACTACTTGATAAAACGGCACTATAACATTCTACACGCAAGTAATTTGTTTCGCTCGTCTATAAACTAACATAAATAAAACACGTTATTCGTCTCGTATTTAAATGAAACTAACATTTATCCACATGTTTCCATTATTTATGAAGAATAAACTTGCACTAGTGTCCACCAACCAGCCCGTATTGCCAGGTGCGAATAAATAATAAATTAGATTTTCTATTCATATAGTAATTAATGAGCGTAATTTTCGTGAATGTTGGTTTCATATCGGTGTGTACACGGTGTTGTTAGTAGTTTCATGCTGCGAGTAGAGTGTTGAATGACAATATGTCAGAGCGACTGAACTAGGTTTTTGGCGAAGACAGATCTCCTCTAAGCCCTCGTACTCCCTCACTCGCTCACGTAGTCTTAACCTCGAAAGACAAGCCGAACACCTGCACGTTGCGCAGGTTGAACACTAGCGTTACTCCTGCAGCTCCTCACTGTGATTGCCCGTGTGTTGTGTACGTCTTCTCTCTCAGAGCATTGTGTGTGTGTGTGTGTGTGTGTGTGTGTGTGTGTGTGTGTGTGTGTTTGACCGATATTTGCAACGAGAGTATTGACTGTCGGAGCAGGTGTAAGCGAGATGACGGCTAACGTCTCATAGTCTTAAAATGTATTAAATGCCGCATGTGGCCAACAATATTTGTAATTTTTGGGACATGGATATGTGTAAGTTTGATATAATTTTGTTCAGAAATCTGGGAGGAATATTTTTAATGCATTTATTTTCTAGAAAATTGTCCCGTTTAATTTGCGATGATCTCGTCAAATTATTCGCTGAAATACGAAATACCATCACAAAGTTAGCTGTCACTCTTTCTGAACTTTACTGCTCATCATACTAGCTGCGGCTCCGCACCTGCGCTGACGATGCTGCAAAAGAGGTGGGAAGCGCTGGAGAAGCGCCAGTCGTGCGTTCATTTCTCTTTAGCGACAGCTCTGTCCGGGGGCCGCTCGCGAAACTCAATTTTCTTTTACGAGCCAGGGCGGCCATTCGTTACGTGTGGGAGGCCTCGGCCGTGCTACCTTGGGCCCCGCCGACGCTGGTCCTGAGAGCTGCGACAGAGGTAGTCTACTAAGGCGCGCGTGGATATCAGTCTCCATGTGGTAAACCATGGTCGCCTAGCCATTTGCTCCATCAGTAAATAAATCTGTCGAAACCGGCATCAAAGAAACCAGGGTGCCGGTTGTGATGGCACTTGAATTATGTAACCCTTACGGCACCTCACCTGAACCTCTCGATACCAGTAATATTCTACTGTGTTGTAAAGTAATTAACATGTTTCTGAGACAATATTCAGAATTGATTTCATTAATGTAGAGGTACTTTGATACATCGATATGTTTGTGTTGCAATGATATTATTCTTATGTGTATTCTTTCTTTTGTCACTATGATCTTTGACGTACTTGTTAGAGAGTCGGACCTTGAGAAGGTCAAGTCTTGGACGTCATGTTGAAAAGACGCACATTGTAGTCAGCTGATAAAATGTGAACTTTAACAGTGAGGAAGATGTTTGCGAGTATGTTTTGTATTGTGAAGTGATGTTTTGTGTGTTACGTGATATTGCAGCAAAAGTAATAAAAAAGAAATGTAACTTAAATTCGGAGTTGTGATTACTTTTTTACATCACCATTGTCCTGAAAAAGTGTAATCTTCAAGAATCAATTGTGAAGCGCATCTATAAAGCTTTTGAATATAGCAGAATAAAACCTAGGCCTCTTTGCATCCGAGCTTGGAATCATCAGCACCTAGATTTTGGACGATTGTGCCACGATTTTACAACGAGACCAGCATGGGTAACACGAAAAGTTGAGTGCCTAGTTTATTCATTATTACGTGAAATGACTTTATTAACTGTGCTCTAATGACACGTGCCACAAAATTTATTTTGTTGTTGCCCGAAAATGTAGTATTTAGCAGCGTGAGCAACACCACAATCATTATTAAGTTTTGACCGTTGTTGTGGTAGGGTTGTTAGGTCTAGGAGCCACCGAACAGGAGCCTCCTCAACACCGATGTCGGTTCTCAGCTGGCGACCTGCGAGGCGCTGCCTCAACGGTCCGCAGGTCCACGTCTACACAGATACTGCGCAAGCTACCGCGCGGTGCGTGACGGAGCCCACCCTGTACCACTGCTAGTCGTCTCGCCTCCTCTTCCTCTCGCAAACAGAGCGAGGGAAAACGACTGTCTATGTGGCTCCGTATGAGCCCTACTTTCTGGTATCTAGCTTCCTGCTCCTTACGCGCTAAATATTTTGGCGACACTAGAATCGTTCTGCAGTCAGCTTCGAATGCCGGTTCTCTAAATTTTCTCAATATTATTCCTCGAAAAGAACGTCGGCTTCCCTCCATGGATTCCCATTTGATTTCTCGAAGCATGTTCGTAACAATTGTGTGTAGTTCGAACCCACCGGTAACAAATATAGCAGCCCGCAGCTACATTGCTTGTATGTCCTCCTTCAATGTGCTCCCAAACACTTGAGCAGCATTCGAGAGCAGGTCGCACCAACTTTCCGTATGCGGTCTCCTTAGCGGGTGAACCACTCTTTCCTAAAAGTCTCCTAATAAACCGAAGCTGTTAATTCGCCTTCCGTACCACAGTCCTCGCTCCATTTCATGTCGCTTCGCGGCGTTATTGCCAGGTATTTAAACAACGTGACTGTGTCAAGCAGTACACTGCAAATGCAGTGTTCGGACATTATTCATCGGCGTTAACCTACATTTTCCCGCATTTAGGGCTAGTTTGCAATTCATCACAGCAAATGGAAATTTTGTGTAAGTCCTCTTGTATCCTCCAACTTCGATACCGTACCGTACACCACATCATCGTCAGCAAAGGCCTCAGGTCGCTGCCCACCCCATCCGCCATACCATTTACGCATACAGAGAACAACAGCGGTCCTAACAGACTCCGCGAGGGACTCACGCGACACCCTTGTCAGTCATAAACACTGGGCGTGGTGGACAACATACTGGGTTCCATTACTTAAGAAGCCGTCCAGCCTCTCACATGTGACTCTGAGCACTATGGGACTTAACAGCTACGGTCATCAGTCCCCTAGAACTTAGAACTACTTAAACCTAACTAACCTAAGGACAGCACACAACACCCAGCCATCACGAGGCAGAGAAAATCCCTGACCCCGCCGGGAATCGAACCTCTCACATCTCTGTGAACTTATTCCATATGCTCCAACCTCCATTAACAGCTTATAATGGCGCGTCGTGTCAAATGCTTTCCGGAATTCTAGAAGTATTGAAGCTGCCTATTGGCCTTCGTCCATAGTTTACAGGATATCATGTGAGAAAATGACAAGCCAAGTTTGGTACGAGTGATTCTTTCTAAAGTCATGTTGATTCGTGGACATAAGCTTCTCAGTCTCACGAAAGTTTATTATATGCGAACTGAGAATGTGTTCAAGGGTTCGGCAGCAAACAGAGGTTAGGGATATTGGTCTGTAATTATGCGGGTCCGTTCTCTTGCTATATACAGGAGTCACCTGCGCTTCTTTCCAGTTCTTCGGACTCCGGTGTTTCTGGAGGGTATTCCGATACAGTGCAGCGGAAACGCAGTAAAAGGCGAAAAATTTACGGGATACCGTGTTCTTGTGGAGACGTGTAGAGGGGCATCACTTAAACAACGGCCGAGAAACGACGGAAAGAACACAAGGGCAATCGTAGAAAGGGAGAAACAGACAGGTCAGTTGTTACGGACAGTCTTTGCAGCCAGTGGAGCATCGGATACGATTTCAGAAGACCGAGGTGGTCATAGCCACAAGCCGATACTATGAAAACTCATTAGAGTATGCCCATGAAGGCGGCCAAACGCCGCACTGGAGGGGAGCGTGGAACTGAACGGTGTATCTGGATTCCGGTTCTGAAGAAGAAGTGTACTAGCCTTCCACCAAGGACTGGCAGCAAGGTGATAGCGGAACTTTATTATATTCGAATTCAGAATATATTCAAGGATTCTGCAGCAAACCGACAACCGTCAATTGCGCTCGAGTTTTCAAAGCAGGTGCCGTCACGTCTCTGCGCTGGAGCACGCGGAAGCGGAATTTTACTTCAACCGGGAGCTAGCCAAGGTGCGCGTCGAAACTTCGAAAAACATACAAACCGTGTTGAAGACGTCCTGCACAGACGGGTACGGAACGTGGAATTCGTCCGACCAGTTCACAACAGTCCGGAATATTTTAGGCGGGGCATTCAAATGGTTCAAATGGCTCTGAGCGCTATGGGAGGTCATCAGTCCCCTAGAACTTAGAACTACTTAAACCTTACTAAGCTGAAGACATCACACATATCCATGCCCGAGGCAGACTGAAGCGCCTAGAACTGCTCGGCCACAGCGGCCCGGTGACGGTCATTCAATAAATAATGCAACAATTTTTTTCTGAAAGGAGGTTTGTTTTATTAAGGGTTGCACTGCAACATATTATTTCCCACTCTTTTGGCAACAAAACCCTGTTTTTTAACATTATCTCCGTTCAATGCCACCTCACTGCGAGGGCCTGTGTGTCAATAACGACCCCATCGTGCACATTCTACTTCCCGTAGAACGCATCCTTCATTGGATGAAACAGAAGGAAATTGGGAGATGTGAGATCCGGGCTGTAGGGTGGATGAGTTTTCATGGAGAAGGAGAAATTCGTTTGCACTTTTATGACGACGAACGCGCTGAAGTCGTTTCTTCAATTTCCTGACGGTAGCACAATGGGGTGGAGTGTGTGTGTGGGGGGGGGGGGGGGGGGGGGAGGAGGGAGGAGCCTTCTGAGTCCCAGAATGCCGTCGCCCTGACTTTACCGGCCGACGGTGCGGCTTGGAACCTTTTCTTTGGACGAGGGATGCTGTGGAGCCACTCTGTGGAATGCCGTTTTGTTTCCGGTTCGAAGTGATGAACCCATTTTACGATGTTTGACAAAAAAATTTGCACGGTCAGCCTCATCACGTGCAAGCAGTATTGTAAAAATAGTCCTTCATTGGTTTCTATGGTCTTCTGTTATGCAGCGAGGTGCTCACAGGGCACCTACCTGGTGGTCGAGTCTGTCAGGACCACCAACAGAGACGTGGAGTTGTGATCCGTCGACAGCTCGAGTGAGAGTGTCCGCACGTTCCACCAGTGCAGGAGTGACAGCTGTGATGGCGGACGCCCGGCACACGGGAGATCGGACAGGTTTGTGCGACCTTGTTGCGATGATGACACACGCCTCTCCCAACGACTCACTGTGCTTTTTTTTTTTTTTTTACTGCCAGGACTCCGTAGACATTGTGCAAGCGTCTGTGAATATCTGCGATGCTCTGGTTTTCCACCAAAAGGAACTCAGTGATCTCTCTCTGCTTGGAACATTCCTCCGTAAGAGACACCAATTTGAAGGCTACGAACAGCACCGTCATGAGTCGCAATTCCGCGAAATAATAGGGGATATAGTGGAAATATACTACAATGTCCGACAACAATTCCCTATTTTTTCAACCGAATCTGGCGGAGAAAAGAATGTGTTGCATCACTTATGGAACACCCCTCGTAACAAGTGTGGCGTTTCCGACCGCGGAGGTTTTCATTTCACAAGTAGACCCGCTCCTTGTGGGCCTGGCCCGTCAACAGGGGAGTGAGGACGGCTGGTGCAGCTAATTGATGGCGCTGCTAGCGGGTGCCCTCTAAGCAGCAGCTGCCGGTGGCCGCCACTTTCTCCGCCGTGGACACCGGCAAACGGACTGCCAGTGATTCAGCGTAACCAGTGTACGCTGTTCTGCCGTCAGACTAGAGGAATCAACAAGAAATACAACTTTCACTCGTCAGGAAATGTGTTCGCACTTGCAAATAGGGACTACCTCCAGGTATGTAATGAAACGACGACAATGAAACTTTTTGCTGGGACACTGACCTGGATTTCCTGCTTTACGCTAGCGGCCGCCTTAATGGCTTGAGCTATCCGAAGTGCGATCCACGGCCACACCAAGACGTCCACGTGTCATACCTGTACTCGTACATCCCATTATGGTCTTCTCGTACTGGAAAGACATTCTATTTGTAAGTCGCAGGCTCGGTATCGACCGATAAATACACATTACACTGTGACCGTTCGGAGAAAGGTCAATATTGTTTTTTTAGTGTGTATTAAATGGGAAGAATAAGGTTATCCTTTAGTGACAACAAATGGAGAACAAATTTGTTTGACTGAGCTGCTATGAAGTTGTGGTGCTGCAGGCTCCAGGTCCACTCCACCTTTTCTTTTCTTTTTTCGATGCGTAGGGTGTAACAGATCTCCGGGAGCGGACTGCCAAGGGGGAGGTTACCATGAGAAAAAGATTGAATAATCAACGAAGGGATAATGTTCTACGAGTCGGGGCGTGGAATGTCAGAAGCTTGAACGTGGTAGGGAAACTAGAAAATCTGAAAAGGGAAAGGCAAATCTCAATCTAGATATAGTAGGGGTCAGTGATGTGAAGTGGAAGGAAGACAAGGATTTCTCGTCATATGAGTATCGGGTAATATCAACAGCAGCAGAAAATCGTATAACAGGTGTAGGATTCGTTATGAATAGGAAGGTAGCGCAGAGAGTGTGTTACTGTGAACAGTTCAGTGGCCGGGTTGTTCTAATCAGAATCGACAGCAGACCAACACCGACAACGATAGTTCAGGTATACATGCCGACGTCGCAAGCTGAAGATGAACAGATAGAGAAAGTGTATAAGGATATTGAAAGGGTAATGCAGTATGTAAAGGGGGACGAAAATCTAATAGTCATGGGCGACTGGAATCCACTTGTAGAGGAAGGAGTAGAAGAAAAGGTTACAGGAGAATATGGGCTTGGGACAAGGAATGAAAGAGGAGAAAGACTAATTGAGTTCTGTAACAAATTTCTGCTAGTAATAGCGATTACCCTGTTCAAGAATCACAAGAGGAGGAGGTATACTAGGAAAAGGCCGGGAGATACGGGAAGATTTCAATTAGATTACATCATGGTGAGACAGAGATTCCGAAATCAGATACTGGATTGTACGGCGTACCCAGGAGCAGATATAGACTCAGATCACAATATAGTAGTGATGAAGAATAGGCTGAAGTTCAAGACATTAGTCAGGAAGGATCAATACGCTAAGAAGTGGGATATGGAAGTTCTAAGGAATGACGAGATACGTTTGAAATTCTCTAACGCCGTAGATACAGCAATAAGGAATAGCGCAGTAGGCAACACAGTTGAAGAGGAATGGACGTCTCTAAAAAGGCCATCACAGACGTTGGGAAGGAAAACATAGGTACAAAGAGGCTAGCTGCGAAGAAACCGTGGGTAACAGAAGAAATACTTCAGTTGATTGATGAAAGGAGGAAGTAAAAACATGTTCCGGGAAAATCAGGAATACAGAAATACAAGTCGCTGAGGAATGAAATAAATAGGAAGTGCAGGGAAGCTAAGACGAAATGGCTGCAGGAAAAATGTGAAGACATCGAAAAAGATATGACTGTCGGAAGGAGAAACTCAGCATACAGGAAAGTCAAAACAACCTTTGGTGACATTAAAAGCAACGGTGGTAACATTAAGAGTGCAACGGGAATTCCACTGTTAAATGCAGAGGAGAGAGCATATAGGTGGAAAGCATACATTGAAAGCCTCTATGAGGGTGAAGATTTGTCGGATGTGATAGAAGAAGAAAGAGAAGTCGATTTAGAAGAGATAGGGGTTACTGTATAAGCATCGGAATTTAAAAGAGCTTTGGACGACTTACGGTCAAATAAGGCAGAAGGGATAGATAACATTCCATCAGAATTTCCAAAACCATTAGGGGAAGTGACAACAAAACGACTATTCACGTAGGTGTGTAGAATATATGAGTCTGGCGACATACCATGTGACTTTCGGAAAAGCATCATCCACACAATTCCGAAGACGGCAAGAGCTGACAAGTGCGAGAATTATCGCACAATCAGCTTAACAGCTCATGCATCGAAGATGCTTACAAGAATAATATACAGAAGAATGGAAAAGAAATTTGAGAATGCGCTAGGTGACGATCAGTTTGGCTTTAGGAAAAGTAAAGGCACGAGAGAGGCAATTCTGACGTTACGGCTAATAATGGAAGCAAGGCTAAAGAAAAATCAAGACACGTTCATAGGATTTGTCGACCTGGAAAAAGCGTTCGACAATATAAAATGGTGCTAGCTGTTCGAGATTCTGAAAAAAAGTAGGGTTAAGCTATAGGGAGAGACGGGTCACATACAATATGTACAACAACCAAGAGGGAATAATAAGAGTGGACGATCAAGAACGAAGTGCTCGTATTAAGAAGGGAGGAAGAAAAGGCTAAAAGGCTGTAGCCTTTCGCCCCTACTCTTCAATCTGTACATCGAGGAAGCAATGATGGAAATAAAAGAAAGGTTCAGGAGTGGAATTAAAATACAAGGTGAAAGGATATCAATGATACGATTCGCTGATGACATTGCTATCCTGAGTGAAAGTAAAGAAGAATTGAATGATCTGCTGAACGGAATGAACAGTATAATGAGTACACAGTATGGTTTGAGAGTAAATCGGAGAAAGACGAAGGTAATGAGAAGTAGTAGAAATGAGAAAAGCGAGAAACTTAACATCAGGATTGATGGTCACGAAGTCAATGAAGTTAAGGAATTCTGCTACCTAGGCAGTAAAATAACCAATGACGGACGGAGCAAGGAGGATATCAAAAGCAGACTCGCTATGGCGAGAAAGGAATTTCTGGCCAAGAGAAGTCTACTAATATCAAATACCGGCTTTAATTTGAGGAAGAAATTTCTGAGGATGTACGTCTGGAGTACAGCATTGTATGGTAGTGAAACATGGACTGTGGGAAAACCGGAACAGAAGAGAATCGAAGCATTTGAGATGTGTTGCTATAGACGAATGTTGAAAATTACGTGGACTGATAAGGTAAGGAATGAGGAGGTTCTACGCAGAATCGGAGAGGAAAGGAATATGTGGAAAACACTGATAAGGAGAAGGGACAAGATGATAGGACAACTGCTAAGACATGAGGGAATGACTTCCATGGTACTAGAGGGAGCTGTAGAGGGCAAAAACTGTAGAGGAAGACAGAGATTGGAATACGCAATCAAATAATTGAGGACGTAGGTTGCAAGTGCTACTCTGAGATGAAGAGGTTAGCACAGGAAAGGAATTCGTGGCGGGCCGCATCAAACCAGTCAGTAGACTGATGACCAAAAAGAAAAAAAGTGTAATAAAAAATATGGGAACATATTCAGAACACATAGAAGAAGAAAACAGCGGGTTCTTTAAATGTACCTCCAGTATTTCGGAATACGACTGCGGGATGCTGTGTCGTGCGTTCATACAGTTAGGATGCAACCCCACGTGATTATGTCGCGTCGTCGCGGCTCGGAAGGCAGATAATAAGACAAAAATCTTATTATTCAGTTGCTCATACCTTGTATTACTGGAAATATAATTACGTGCTTTATTTAAGAAGTGAATCGTTATACAAGAGAGCAGCTTTGGCTCAGCTGGACTCTCAAGGTATGAATAAAAAATTGTAAATATAGCAATAAAAAGAAAACCTAAACTCCGTGAAAAATCGTGGTCTTCACAGTGGCCATTCCGACTCTAAATATGTTCATTGAAGACGACATTTTTTTAATGTTTAAGACCTCAGATCTGCAAGTTGTTTCGGCCTAAGGAACCGTTTCCAAGTGGTCACCTGTGTATAAGGCCCACTCAGTTACCTCACGAATCGAGAGTGCGATTGTGCGAACGTAACGTAATGCAAAAATGGGTATGCAGAACAGGTTGCTTCAGGCATGGCAGTGCCAGAGATCTCACTCTGTAAGTTAGCGTTCATCATGATTAACAGACTTTTGTAGAAATGGCACTGTTTGGAATGGTTTACAAAAAGTCGGCACAGTGAACGCGGAAAATAACGGTGCAAAGATATAACGCTCCCCACAAAAAAATTGCTAAATTCTATATTATTCGATACGAAATGATTGCGGAAAGCTTGCGAGTGTAAATGATACGGTTTTCTTATACAAGGTGGTCCATTGTTCGTGACCAGGCCAAATATCTCACGAAATAAGCGTCAAACGAAAAAACTACGAAGAAACTTGTCTAGCTTGAAAGGGTAAACAAGATGGCGCTATGGGTGGCCCGCTAGATGGCGCTGCCATAGGTCAAACGAATATCAACTGCCACTTTTTTAAACAGGAACCCCTATTTTTTATTACATATTCGTTTAGTACGTAAACAAATATGAACGTTTTTGTTGAACCACTTTTTTCGCTTTGTGATAGATACCGGTCTAATAGTCACAAACATATGGCTCACAATTTTAGACTAACAGTTGGTAACAGGTAGGTTTTTTAAATTAAAATTGAGGACGTAGGTACGTTTGAGCATTTTATTTCCGTTGTTCCAATGTGATACATGTACCTTTGTGAACTTATCATTTCTGAGAACGCATGCTGTTACAGCGTGATTACCTGTAGATTCCATATTTATCCAATAAATGCTTAAAATGATGTCCGTCAATCTCAATGCATTTGGCAGTACGTGTAACGACATTCCTCTCAACACCGAATAATGTTCGCACATGCATTGACAATGAGCTGACGCATGTTGTCAGGCGATGTCGGGGGATCACGGTAGCAAATATTCCTCAACTTTCCCCACAAAAAGAAATCCTGGGACGTCAGATCCGGTGAACGTGCGGGCGATGGTATGATGCTTCGACGACCAATCCACCTGTCATGAAAAATGCTATTCAATTACGCTTCAACCGCACGCGAGCTATGTGCGGGACATCCATCATGTTGGAAGTACATCGCCATTCTGTCATGCCGCACCATACATTAACCCGCCAAGGACGCTGATGTTCCAGTTGTCGCAGCCATCGTGGATTTTCTGTTGGCCAATAGTGCATATTATGCCGGTTTACGTTACCGCTGTTTGTTAATGACGCTTCGTCGCTAAATAGAACGCATGCAAAAAATCTGTCATCGTCCCGTAATTTCTCTTGCGCCCATTAGTAGAATTGTACACTACGTTCAAAGTCGTTTTTGAGATTCCCGATTCTCGCGCAGTTTGTGTGATACTGATCTGCGGATTAGCCGCGACAGCATTTAAAACACGTACTTGGGAATCATCATTTGCGCAGGTCGTGGTTGACGTTTCACTTATGGCTGAACACTTCCTGTTTCCTTAAATAACGTAACTATCCGGCGAACGGTCCGGTCACTTGAATGATATCGTCCAGGATACCGAGCAGCATACATAGCACACGCCCGTTGCGCATTTTGATCACATTAGCCATATATCAACACGATATCGACTTTTTCCGCAATTGGTAAACGGTCTATTTTAACACGGGTAATGTATCACGAAGCAAATACCGTTACGTGATACCACGTACTTATACGTTTGTGACTACTACAGCGCCATCCATCACAAAGCGAAAAAAATGTTCCAACTAAAACATTCATATTTCCTTACGTACTACACGAATATGTAATAAAACATGGGAGTTCCTATTTAAAAAAACACAGTTGATATGCGTTTGACCTATGGCAGCGCCATGTAGCGGGCCAGCCATAGCGCCATCTGGTTTCCCTCTTCAATCTAGACGAATTTTGTTCTTTGTAGTTTTTTCGTTTGATGCTAATTTCGTGAGACATTTGGCCCAGTCACTATCAATGGACCACCCTGTATAATAGCACTGGCTGCACCCAGTCAGTATCTGCTTTATTTTCCGCACAACGCATGGAGTAATTATCACTTGCGTTTTTCGTGTTCTACGATATTTTCTAAGCATGATGTTTTTGCGATGTGTGTGCTGTTGACGTATTCGTTGGACTTAATTCTAGTGCAAACGCGCCCAATTTTATTCGCCAACAGAGAATCGCGAATTTGAAACTAACTTTTACTTACGCTTTTCATATCATCCTATTTATGCCGAAGCACACACATGTTATACATCAATTTGTGACGCATTGACCTAAATTATCCTAAGGACAAACACACACACCCATGCCCCAGAGAGGAATCGAACCTCCACCGGGACTAGCCGCACAGTCCATGCCTGCAGCGCCATTGACCACTCGGCTAATCCCGCGCGGCAAATAACGATTTGACCATGACTCTGTGACCAAAATGGTACTGAAACAGAGGATGGTAGACTAAAGGCCGAAATACTAAATGTCTTCTTCCAAAGCTGTTTCACAGAGGAAGACTGCACTGTGCTTCCTTCTCTAGATTGTGCACAGTTGACAAAATGGTAGATATCGAAATAGACGACAGAGGGATAGAGAAACAATTAAAATCGCTCAAAAGAGGAAAGGCCGCTGGTCCTGATGGGATACCAGTTCGATTTTACACAGAGTACGCGAAGGAACTTGCCCCCCTTCTTGCAGCGGTGTACCGTAGGTCTCTAGAAGAGCGAAGCGTTCCAAAGGATCGGAAAAGGGCACAGGTCATCGCCGTTTTCAAGAAGGGACGTAGAACAGATGTGCAGAACTATAGAGCTATATCTCTAACGTCGATCAGTTGTAGAATTTTGGAACACGTATTATGTTCGAATATAATGTCTTTTCTGGACACTAGAAATCTACTCTATAGGAATCAGCATGGGTTTCGAAAAAGACGGTCGTGTGAAACCCAGCTCGCGCTATTCGTCCACGAGAATCAGAGGGCCTTAGACACGGGTTCACAGGTAGATGCCGTGTTTCTTGACTTCCGCAAGGCGTTTGACACAGTTCCCCACAGTCGTTTAATGAACAAAGTAAGAGCATACGGACTATCAGATCAATTGTGTGATTGGATTGAGGAGTTCCTAGATAACAGAACGCAGCATGTCATTCTCAATGGAGAGAAGTCTTCCGAAGTAAGAGTGATTTCAGGTGTGCCGCAGGGGAGTGTCATAGGACCGTTGCTATTCACAATATACATAAATGACCTGGTGGATGACATCGGAAGTTCACTGAGGCTTTTTGCAGATGATGCTGTGGTGTATCGAGAGGTTGCAACAATGGAAAGTTGTACTGAAATGCAGGAGGATTTGCAGTGAATTGACGCATGGTGCACGGAATGGCAATTGAATCTCAATGTAGACAAGTGTAATGTGATGCGAATACATATAAAGATAGGTCCATTATCATTTAGCTACAAAATAGCAGGTCAGCAACTGGAAGCAGTTAATTCCATAAATTATCTGGGAGTACGCATTAGGAGTGATTTAAAATGGAATGATCATATAAAGTTGATCGTCGGTAAAGCAGATGCCAGACTGAGATTCATTGGAAGAATCCTAAGGAAATGCAATCCGACAACAAAGGAAGTAGGTTACAGTACGCTTGTTCGCCCACTGCTTGAATACTGCTCAGCAGTGTGGGATCCGCACCAGATAGGGTTGATAGAAGAGATAGAGAAGATCCAACGGAGAGCAGCGCGCTTCGTTACAGGATCATTTAGTAATCGCGAAAGCGTTACGGAGATGATAGATAAACTCCAGTGGAAGAATTTGCAGGAGAGACGCTCAGTACCTCGGTATGGGCTTTTGTTAAAGCTCCGAGAACATACCTTCACCGAAGAGTCAAGCAGTATATTGCTCCCTCGTACGTATATCTCGCGAAGAGACCATGAGGATAAAATTAGAGATATTAGAGCTCACACAGAAGCATACCGACAATCCTTCTTTCCACGTACAATACGAGACTGGAATAGAACGGAGAACCGATAGAGGTACTCAGGGTACCCTCCGTCACACACCGTCAGGTGGCTTGCGGAGTATGGATGTAGATGTAGATGTAGATTACAGTCGATCGCGCTCTGTATCGCGATTGGTTAGCACAGCACGGGCAACCAGCGGTCTTCCGCTACCTTGTTGAAAGATTACGTCCACCGGCCTTTTAACGTCGGAAATGTAACCGCTGTTCTACAAATTGCCAGGTCTGCGATCTGGAGGCGATCGCGCTGCCCGTAACATCACCACAGGTGGTCTGACGATGTAGGTATGCCGGTGACGAATACAGTGTGGCAACGTTCGTTCTGGTGGGAAGCGCCACTCATGGACACGTCCGTCGCGATGCTGCACGTCCGTGGTGCCCACTCTCGCACGTCCAGCGTGATTGGGAGGCTCTGGCCTCCGCTACCACGTCGAGGGAAGCCGCAACATCGGCGCTCCAGACCTCGTCGCACCGCCCCTTTGGCGACTTGTGTTGTTGCATCGAGCTTATTTCTTGACCTAGGTTCGGGAACGGGCTGTACAGTCGAACAAACCGTATTCCTGTCCTTTCGGGCGCTACAACCAGCGCTTAGGATGTACTCTTCATGGCACTTTTAAGTTTTTTTTGCACTCCTTCACGACCGGCAAAGTATGTGCAAAGTCGTTATGTGGGTTAGCGTCCTGTTAATAACGAGATGCCTTTTTTATCCTCCTAGAGCGACCGAGGAGCAGAAGACACGTCGGGTAGTCTTGACAGCCTGCTTTCCCTCGGACGATTTAGCTCGCATTAACGTCAGCTAGTGCGGCCGAAGAAAGTAAATTACCCTCGCGAGAAGAGCCGTGGCGAACGTGCAGTAACAGTGGGAGCCGCAGCCTGCGAGAGACTGCCGTGACTGTGGAACAGGTCTCTCCGGGAGCTCGGCCGACGGAAAGCATTCCACGGTTCTCACTCGAGGAGAGAGCCGCAGCGTCGACAGGAGGTTGGCGAGTCATGAGCGGCGCTGCGCGAATGCCGCACACCTCCCTGCCTTGACGAATGGCCGTGGGTTTCTCTGTAGGCGTGACGGCAGGTGGAGGTAAACCAGTGTATGTGTGTGTGTGTGTGTGACACCAGGGTCCTTGTCATGCTACTGCAGGTACAAGTCATGGACAGTCCTTCAACACGTGGAGAGTTCAGAAACAGGTCCTAAACGTTACGTTCTTAGCCTAAAGCCGTCGGCACACGGACCGTGATGTCGAACGTTAACGTTGAGCGTGCCAAGTTCAACGCGCTGCTGGACGCTCAGGAACGATGCGACTTGTGCACACGGTACGTGGGCCCCAACGTGGTACACGCGATCGCAACGCACTCCAGCGGCAGTTGTGGGATGTTTCTAGTTCCTAAATCACACTGTTTACTCAACAGGCGAGCGTAAAATTCCCACGTTAGCTCTATTAAAACGGACATTTCCTCATTGTTCATATCCTAGTCACGTTGTTCTATATGTAATATACACAAATAAAAACTTCAATATCGATGTACATGAGGAAAGTGCAATGTCCAATCAATAAGGTCACAGGCTTATAAAAGTTGCATTACAAAGAGTGCGACACATATTTGCAATAGTTCTCCACATAAGATTAACACTATTTTATCTTTCCCACGTTTTAGTAAAACCCTAAGGTCATTCTTACTTGATCACTGTTCCTACCCAGTAGCAGAATCTTTAAATTACGAACTCAAAAGAAAATGGAACAAAATATCTTTATACAAGTAGCGCAAGCTGTCCTGTGGATTAAGCGAATCGAACAACGTCACTCCTTAAAAAAAGATGAACTTACACTTAACATAACATCAAACATTGTAGTATATACTTACATTAAACTAATAATTAAGTATCAGAACCTATTATGTACGCGAATGTGAGGAAAAAAATGTATAGAGTTCACGAGGTGTGAACCATCATCAAAATACATAGCTGATCACGAAACATCAACTCTACTCTCTACGGTATAGTGACAATTCACTTGAGGCCAATTCTAATATATTGCCACTTGCTAAATGCTTTAATCGTGGCTATGTTACTAACTGAAATTTAATTATAAAAAACTGTACCAAGAACAAAGTGTTTCTGGTGGATCCTCAGTGTGTCGCTATCTTCAAATGACACACTCTCATAATACACAAATTACAATAATTCTTTTGCCGCGAATATGACGTCTCTGATTGATTTGCTGCAACGAATCACGCAGTTAACGACGGGTTTTTGAGTGATTCTCAATTTGCTGGTGCTCAGAAACGACATATACACGTATAAGCTTGAAGTGAATGCCAGTATGGCGCCTCACAGCTCAGGCTGAAGGGAGATGGCGTGCATGTGACGTAGGTGGGTGGCGTTGTGCCATCTGATTGGTCAACGCTCAGAATATCTGACATGCTAGATATTGCTCTGTACGTTCGGAAAGACTCCAGAACGTGCTACTATTCCACGCTACGACATCAGAATCTCGGCACGATCAACGCTCAACGTTCGGATGCACGGTGCTTGTGCCATTGGCTTAACGTCTTGACTGCTGGAATGTGTGTAACTTGTTTCTCAGTTAAATCTTTATTCGCCAGATCCTACGACTTCTTTTCGGTCTTGTGACCATTTTAAACACGAGATCTTTCAGACTATCTTAGCGGCCTGCTCTAGGTATTTGTGCCTCGAAGCGACTGTACTGTAGCACCAGCCAGAGGACACGTATCATTGAGAAATATCACGGACGCAAACAACTGATAAGAGCGAAGTAGGAATTTACATTCTTCATAAGCTCTGTGACGCTAGGTGGGGATTGTCAGTAGACACTCTTCGAGTATCGACACTCGGATTGGTGCACTCAGCAGCAGCGTACTGTGCGTCTGTCTGAATCAGTAGCCCATTTGTGAAAATGATAGATGTGCGGACTCCTTCACAAATTCATTCATCTCGTTAGTGAATCAGCACGATCTACTCCCACACACACTATGTGATCAAAAGTATCCGGGCACCACAAAAGCACACTTTTTCATATTAGGTGCATTCTTCTGGCACCCCTGCCGGATACTCCATGTCAGTGACCTCAGAAGTCATTATACCCTATCGTGTACTGTTGTCAAATTACAAAAAGAAAACACCAGTCTGATTCTTTAAGCCATGACGCGCCCCGCGCCCAGTAAGACATTCCACGCAGCGCCCTGCCACCCGCATCGGACAGGGAAAGGCGCAGGCGTATTCCGCAGCACGCCGCCGTAGATTTCCGTATGCAGGAAAACGTGGCTTTAAGCAGTACATTATCTACAGTCGAGGGTTGCCTGGATAACACACTGTAAGGGTCTGGTAAAAATACAAGTACATAACGATAATAATAAACACCTACCATTTCGCATAACATTTTCACGCTGTTTTCTTCTTACGTTCCTTTTCCAACTTTTTGTTTCCTTTTCTGGAAAACTTCACTCCCAAAACTGAGTATTACACCTTATCCTATTTCTGATCTCAGCATCTCACTCATTATACGGCAAAATGCCGATGCAATTTTTTTAGGCTGGTGAATGGGAAGTTACGGAGCAGAAAATGGAAACGAAACATCGTCGTTATGGTTGTGGTGGGACAGGAGGAGCACAGAGCAGCGGGTGGTCGGTCGTAAAGAGAGGTGACGACTTTCTGTCGAGACGGTTGCGACGGCTGCATTGCGTGCTCTAATTTCTTGACAGTATTTCAGTAGACTTGAAGGCCTATGACGGGAACGGCAAATCTGAACTGCGTTGCTGCCCAAGTCGAGTGCGGTGCTGTTTGATAACACTCGTCATCTTCAATTTGTGACGTGTACCCAGTTCAATGGTGCGGGTGGTAAAGGTTTCACCACAACTACGACGTATGCACTCGCAAATGCATTGGTTGTGCGCGCTCTCGATTAATACGGCATAACGTGCCAACGCTGGTTTTTGAGTTGTGTATTGTCTACAGGTGTCCAATAAGTCCTTATTAATATTAGCATATTTTATAATACAGTTTGTCACCGCGTTTAATTCTGAACACGGACCGAAGTTCAAAGAAAAACAGACATATGAGCACGTACATGCTGTAAGCTCTCTCTCTCTCTCTCTCTCTCTCTCTCTCTCTCTCTCTCTCTCTCTCTCTCCCTCTCTCTCCCCCGTCCCCCTCCCTCCCTCCCTCCCTCCCTCCCTCCATCCCTCCCTTCCTCTTCCTCCCTCCCTGCCTTCCTACTTTCTCGTCCTTCGTTCCCCACAGCCGTACGTTTAGCCATGGATGTGATTTGGGTCTGAAAGTAACTTTCTCGTGGAAGGAACCTTCTCGTCAGGGTTGGAGGTGGGCACCAGTCGCAGTCGGGCAGGGACAGCAGTGATAGCGACCAACATGTTAACTTACAGATCTCTCAATTTGTTGTCGCAGGCACTCGATAACCCAAACCACCACATTCAAATGTTTGGTCTGGTGACAGGGTGGGTATCCAGCTATCGTCCACCACTAACATGCCAACCCTGGGTGCATACGGGATATAAAGGCAGAAAGAGAGACCACATTCGCATGTTCAACAGAATACTTCATGAGCTACCGCAGCGAATCCAACTGTTGATACAGTGGCCTCTTGAAATTCATATTAACGTAACTGACGCACGTCGCGATCGAACTGGCGCGCATACCCGGAAGTGAGTCGGACCAAAAGGCAAGGGGGCAACTCTACATGTACAGCTCGACCAAATGTGATAGCGCAGAACGGAAAGAATAACCACACGGCATTGAACAGTAATGATAAACTTCAGCCGTCTAATTAAGACGTGTGAGGGACAGATAGCGCGCGGATACCGTCCACCGTGCACCGCCTTGGGTTAGTGGCGGCCAGCTGTTAGACCGCGAGTCGCGGCCATCAGTCAGCGCGGCCCTTTTTGCTCTCTCATCTGAGCGGCTGGAGGTCAGAGGCAGCGCGCTGGGCGGACGTGTGTGGGCCGCACCCTAAATCAGCGTCTCCGATACGTGGCGTGGCGTGGCGTGGCGTGGCGTCGTGTGACATGTGCGTGCCGAAAAACACGCTCGCGTCTCGGGAAGACGTTTCGAATGCGACCTAGCCCGGACGTACACGAGTTCCCAACAGGATACGCGTCTGAGGATGCATTTTCTTCGCAGGTACGAGGAACATCCGTACATTTCTTAGCCTCAAATCAAAACCAGATATTTAATAGACAATAGTTTTATTAGTATCGCTTTTTTTGCCACAGTTACCTTTTAAGTCTACAGGGTGAAAAGTATTTAAACCGACAAACTCTGGGAGGTTGTAGGGAATATCAAAACAAATATTTTCCGTAATGTCATTTTTCCCTATGAGGATTATTTAAGCCGGTGGAGGCCGTATTACGCTCTTCAGTTGTTACAGTTCGTATTACGATCTTCAGTTGTTAGAGGGCGTATTACGCTCTTCAGATGCAGGCAACTGATGTCCACTAGTGTAGTAGTGAATTGCCTCTGTTTACTGATGGAGCGGTACACCTGGAGTGAGTACACTGATATGGCTGGTGCGTACAACGTAGCGCAACACAACGGACGAGCTGCACAGCGGGTTTATCAACAACAATATCCTAATCGCCGTATCCCGCATCATAAAATGTTTGCTGCTGTGTACCAACGTCTGCGTGAGACCGGGTCATTTAGCAGATTACCTGGACAGGGACGCCGTTTCACGGTAAGAACGCTGCAATTAGAGGAAGCTGTCTTGCAGCATGTGGAGCGGCATCCTTCAGTCAGCACTCGTGCAATTTGCACTCAACATGGTGGCGAATCAGACGAATGTAAGAACAGTCCTTCGAGAGCAATTGTTACGTCCATTTCACTTACAGCGTATTCACAACCTGGAACCAGTTGATTATCCACCCAGAGCACAGTTTTCGCAGTGGTACCTGGAACAGTGCATCCTACATTTCCAGCCTCTGTGTTGTTTACCGATGAAACAACGTTCGGGCGTGATGGAGTCTTCAACATGCACAATTCGCATGTTTGGAGTGAGGATAACCCACATGCCACAGTTACTAGCGCTCATCAAGTCTGGTTCTTCCTTAATGTGTGGGTCGGTGTTATTGGGGGCTGTTTAATTGGGCCTTATCTGCTACCTAGGTCCTTAAATGGCAGGCACGATTACAATTTTATCGCCAGAGCATTGCCATAATTGCTGGAAGACGTCCCGCTCCCTACAAGACAACGCATGTGGTTCCAACATGACGGGGCGCAGGCACATTTCAGTCGTCGTGTGCTTCGATTCCTGGACCGACGGTTCCCAGAAACGTGGATTCGCAGAGGTGGTCCTGTACCATGGCCTGCTCGATCCCCAGATATGTCCCCTCTGGACTTGTTTGTGTGCGGAGAGATGCACAACCTTGTTTATGCAACTCCTGTTGCATCAGAAAGGATCTGGTTGCCTGGATAATAGCAGGAGCGGGAACAATTCAGGGTTTTTGCCCGTGTCAGAACATGATCCGACGGTGCAACCTTTGTTTACGTGTCAATGGAGGCAGTTTTCAAAATCTACTGTAATTGAAATTGGGTTGTGTTAATGTGTTGTCTCTTGGTCATAAAAAATGGAAAAGTGTTTCTTGGTTTAATTAATTTACCGACAGGGAAATCTTCCTCTACCAGTTAAAATAGTCCTCATAGGAAGAAGTGACACTAGGGAAGAATATTTGTTTTGATGTCCCCTACAGCCTCCCCGAGTTTGTCGGTTTAAATACTTTTCACCCTGTATAGCATAGTGCTGCAACGCTGAATGTTCGGCCGGCCTCGGCTCGAGCCGCTCTTGTCCGGTCCCACAGGACTCGGCTCTGCCACGTACTCGCACAATGTATTTATCTCTGTCTCTCTCTCTTTTAATACAAAAGTAACGTTTCCAAGAACGCGTACGAGACACAGCTAAATTCATAAAGCAATTGGGAAGTGAAATGATATTTCAATACAATCGTGGATAGAAGACGAGTCTCATTTCAAAACAGAAGATATATTTTTCTTTTCATGAATAGGAAACATTAAATAAGTGTTGTCCCTGTAATCTAGAAGACAACCATCGTCATAGAGAAAGCATGCAAAGAACATTAAACATTTACAGACGTGACTTGTCGTACTTTTCACATGTTTGCAACAGAAACAAAATTATAGTTATTGTTGATCAGCAGTAAATTACTAACGCTTTCCTGTGGCGATTTGTTAGAAACACGCCGGCTTTACTAAAGCACCTTTCACCAGGTGCGCCTGTTGCTGGGATACATAAACTACGCCGTGCAAGTGCAGCCAGGCCCGGCAGGTCTGTTCCACGGCTGCCCCACCACTGTAAGGTGCCATCATCTCCGGGGTGCATTAAAATGCAGAGATCTACTTCATCTGCTGTGGGTGATCTGTTGTTCCTCCATTCCTTGAAACGAACTCTCCTTCTGGGTGGTGATGACACAGTACTTGAAGGATCTATGAAAATAAACAAAAGAGACAAGTAATACAGAACTGATGTGAAAATCATCGAAACGTTCCCGTAAAAACGAGGTGTTTTACGTTAGTGAAATATTATACGAATTATAACATTTCCGTTTCTCTATAATACACTATCCATTAAGTATGCAAAAACCATTATGTTAATGGTTGTATGTTGCACCTGCGTAAGTAGCACACATTTGTCGCACATATCTAAGAACTTCTTGCTTTTCATTTATTTCAAGCATATTAAGATCGTGGAAAGACGGCCAAAGAAACGAAGCAATTTTATGTCTGGAAGACACCACAATCTTCTCACAAACGAAAGTCAAGGTTCGATTTTTAATCCTTCGTACCTCCCACAAAAAAAAAATTACATATCTGTTAGGACACGTGAATGACGCTAATTAATTATAAATCTATCGCGTCTCATAATGAAACACTGCTTTCAACTGCAGTAATTACTCACCTGACAGTCAGTGTCATAGACACTGCAAATTTGTGTCAGTTAGTGAAACCAAAGAAGAACTAACGGGATTGTCGGTTCTTTTTCGCCTTCTAATTCATCTGTGGCCTCTTTAAATGGTGTCAGAAAATGCGCAGTTTCTCCTACAGGCTCATTATAATATCCTTGCAATCTGTAAGCGGAGTCCTTTTCCGTCAGCAAAGCAGCAACTTCGTTATACTGTGTAAGGATTCCAGCATAGTGTACAAGCTGTTCCAGCGTGTGCAGACCTCTTGTTACACCGACGATTTCAAAGACGAGTAGAGGCCACTTTTCTTAATGCAGTATTTATTGTTCATGAGATGTTCGGGGCATGATTTAATAAGAGGTTATCTTCATCGAAAGTATGGCTAAGTGCTGTGTTTATACAATGAGCAACGCAAGGAATCCTTTCGTGATTTTCCAAAGCCTTCATTACATTGGCACCCTGGTCGGAGACAAAAACAAAACTGTGCAACATGTCCAGCGAAAAGTCCCAATCAGCCATCCCGTCTTCAATTTCTTTCATAATATTTACTCCCGTCTTCTTAACGTCTGGGAATTTTGTGGTAAATAAAACATTGTTCAGAAGAGGCCAATATGTGTTAATGTAATGTGTTGTAAGCGCCAAACAGTGCACCTGATTATGCGAATCAGTCCACATATCAACTGCCGCAGCCCATGTTTCACTAATACTTCCGCAATAATAGAAGACACTATGCTGTTTCGTATTGCATCAGCTTGTTCTTTGACATGTCTGCTTTTAGTAGAGGGATGTGGCATGACATCTGCAACGTTAACTTCTCCATAATGCGCACCTAGACGTATTAATTCTTGGCCTAGTTCTCTGAAACCTTCACCGGAAGCAGCATTAAAAGGTCTCATATCTTTAGCACACATTCCAATACACTTTGCTGTAATACTGTTTCTTATTACTGCCGGTATTCCTGAAGGAGCTGTATCTTTGTGAGGTTTCTTGCAACTGTCTTTCTTTAAATGAGTGGTTCCCGACTGGAAACACAATAATGTGGGGCAGTTTAAGGACGATACGTACCCACTAGACGCACTGTTTTCATCTACAACCAACAGAAATGTACTCCATACTTAGACCTTCCCGTTTCTTCAATATGTAAACATTGGTATCACTCTTACGTCTTACTGCACTGGCTTCCTCGCGCTGCATGATTACAGAGCGAGACACACCACAAATGAGAAGCCCGTACTGGCTGCAGTCTCACACGGATAAGGACACGTGTAATGTGTTTGGAGTTACGTGCTATGTAGTCGGTCACAGCATCTATACTCGCCACTAGGACTGGTGCGGGCAGCCTATCCAGTTAGGGTGTGCTCGCCCCATCTCGTATTTTGTGCTCGCTTACACGGTCATGTCTGTGTAAGAGCGCAAGAGCACGTGGACACTCTAACTTTCGACACCTTGCGGATTTATTGGTTATTTTTCTGCTGTGAAACGTAACGTAGATGCAGCAGTCTGAAAGATACGGCGCTACTGCTCCTCTAGACTCTGTGAAACTTGGTAAGATGGTCGCGGGCACACTATCACTTGTGAACGCTTTAAGGAGCTTTTGCGCAAGCGCAACTCGCGTGACGTAGTTGCCTTACGGGCCAAATACATATGGATTTGATCAACCACTGCCGCTCAAATAGTAGTTTACGTCAGAGCCACCAGATGGCAGCACACTTTCATCCCCGTTCGCTCGGCATAAATCCTGCTAGATGATAGCACACTCCTCGGAGTTGCCAATTCACTTACTACATACCGTGCTCAAATTAGATCTGATGTCATTATACGTTAAAACTGTACTGACAGTAAACCTATTTTGTGGGTTTCTGAATGAGTTATAGAATATTAAGTTATCCATTTTTATCATATACTAATCCATCTGAGACGCCGAGAATCATAAAGGCCTAAAGTAAGTCACCGCCGATTGTGAGACTGTAGCATTTATTCATGCTTCTGAAATCTGTTGATCTTACGGTGAGACAGATTTATGTCTGTTGTAGGTCCACGTTCTACATAAACAAGGTGTCCTATTTATCTTGACCTCCCTAAATAGCTGTTTGTCCAGATGCAAATTACAAAACGTTTCAAGCAAGTTCTTTAGCCATCAGGGAGATGTCAATCAGTGTGATTGCCTTCGTTGTAGCTTTGTTTTTTTTACAAAGATATGAACAGCGGTATGACTATTTTAAATGGCACCCTGTATTTTTTATTCAGTAATTCATTTCCTCTCCTAAAGACGTATTCAAAATGTCTCACAGTGTACCATTCACTGAATCACAACGTTATTAATTACATAACACAACACTGACGTTGACGCTCCCAGCGCTTAGTGCAGGTGCACTGGGTAATTGAACACATCCACGTGCTGACATTGACATATGACAAATGTAAACATAAGTAAAATGCACACCCGTCATTCCGTCAACCATCGTCAGTTGAAGAGTTGTGTGAATAGAATATACACCAACGAAGAGAAGGTATAAATGCTACTCATCTATGGAGAAAGTAAGTTATTAGAACAGTAATTGCAATACTGTTTTCTTATGTACGGGTACATTTAGTACAGTAGTTTAGTCCTTTTAAATACTGTTGTGTAGAGTAGGCACACAGTAAAGTCTGTCCTTCCTACAAACTGCATCGATGTGTTTCTTTTTTTGCTGTTGTTGAAGGTAGGCGAAATGCCACGCAGGCAGCGGAACTGTACATTGAGCGATATGCTGATAAGAACTCTCCTTTCCGACGGATATTTTCTCTCTTGTTGCGGCGCTTCAGGTAGTGGGAAGTTTCAACCAACGACATCCCATTCGTCGGAGCACTTGCACAGACGGAGCTGCCGAAGTTACTGTTCTCGCTTCCGTTGCTGTGGATCCGCATGTGAGCACAGGGCAGCTTGAATACAAGACTGGCACTCCTAAAACCAGTGTATATCGTATTCTTATACGTCACCGGTTCCATCCTTACCGTGTATACCTACATCAAGAAATGCATCGGCATGATTCCCAGAATCGTGTACAGTTCTGTCAGTGGGCACAGCAGAAAATCCTCACCAACGCGAACTTCTCCAATGTTCTATTTACCGATGATTGTTCCTTCTCAAACAAAGGACAAGTAAAAACAGGAACATGCATTATTGGTCCAGTGACAACCCACGATGGCTTACACAGGCGGAACATCATCGTGAATGGAGGGTTAACGTCTGGTGTGGGGTGCTTGGTACTACAATTATTGGCTCTTATTTCATTCATGGTAGTCCAAACGGCACAGCATATGTCAACTTCCTCAACCGAATTCTTCCTCATTTTCTGGATGAAGTGCCGCTAAGAACCAGAATGCTTATGTGAAATCAACACGATGGATGTCCAGGACATAATGCCTCGCGTGCACGTCGTGTTCTGAACCGAAGGTGTCCTGCCACATGGGTTGGTCGAGAGGAACAGTTACTTGGTCTGCTGGGTCTCCTTATTTACATCCTCTGGACTTTTTTCGTTGGGGATGCATTAAAGACGTTGTCTATCGCGATATTCCAACAACTCCAGAGGACATGCAGGAACGTATAGTGCTTGTTTGTTATTCTCTTCAGCAGGCAACCCTGGAAGCAGTAAATAATCCTTTCATTCAACGAGTGCACCAGTGTATCGGTGTCCAGGGTCACCACTTTGAACACTTTCGAATGTTCTACTCGTGGGCAAAAAGTCAATTTTGTGTCACGTTTTTACTTGGTTTTCATTTGTTTTCTGAGAACTCCAGCAAGTGGACGAGTTCGTGATCTCGGGCTCGAAATCAGTGGCGTGTTACGTAATTAACAGCGTTTTGTTTCAGTCAATGGTACAGTGTGATACATTTTTGAATAGGTTTTTAGGAGAGGAAATAAATTAATGAATAAAAAATACAGGGCGCTATTTAAAAAAGTCATACAACTGTTCATAACTTTGCAAAACACAAAGCTACAACGAAGGCAATTATGCTGATTGATGTCCCCCTCACGACTAAAGAACGCCGGCCGCGGTGGTCTCGCGGTTCTAGGCGCGCAATCCGGAACCGTGCGACTGCTACGGTCGCAGGTTCGAATCGTGCCTCGGGCATGGATGTGTGTGATGTCCTTATGTTAGTTAGATTTACGTAGTTCTAAGTTCTAGGGGACTGATGACCACAGCAGTTAAGTCCCATAGTGCTCAGAGCCATTTTTGAACGGCTAAAGAACATTTGCTTAAAACCTAAAGACATCACACACATCCATGCCCGAGGCAGGATTCGATCCTGCGACCGTAGCAGTCGCGCGGCTTCAGACTGTAGGGCCTATAACCGCTCACCACACCGGCCGGCTCGGAAAGTGTGATGGTATGTCTCCGGTCTGGTAGATTCTACACATAAACTTGAACAGTCGTCTGGTTGGCACTTCTCTGAATCACTTTAGCGTTATGGTGTTGTGTGACGTTTTTTGGCGCAAGCTCGCGGGGCGTACGGGAGGTGTTTCGAAAGTGCGCGGATATAGCTGCAGCTTTGCAGATGAAAGGTTGCGCCGATGTGGATACCGACGTGGATGTGTGCGGATGCCCTGAGGGAGGATAGATAGGGGCGAAGGAAGGGGGAGCATGGGCCCAGCGTCGCAGCAGGGTAGGGTGAGCACGCCTTCGTCACAGGTGAGAGGGCGTGGCGGGGACACCTGCTGGCGGTCAGCAGTTCGCGGGCCGCCGGACACCTCCACGTGTCACCACACAGCGTGGGCGGCGCCCGGCATCGGTTTTGCTGCGTCGCTCGAATACCACTGCTGCACGGCCCGTCTAGCTACCCGCTGTTCGGGACAACTCTGCGCCGACTGGCTGACCTTCGTGACGTCATAAACACGGCAGCTTCGTCGTTTGGTACGAACCGGTAGATGCCTCTCCAGTTCGTTCTCCAGTACGTTCCTCTTTCGAAGACTGCGACAGAAATTGAGGAACCACGGTCCTGAACACTCACTCCGCCTCCATCACCAAAAGATTCGGTATACGAACATATTCGCGCTCTTTTAACACAGAACGTTCTGAATCCTTTTACCCAGTCTCTGTTTCTAGTTATGCCTACATAGCATCTCCACTCACTGCCACTGTCCACATCTATCTTTTTCCCACTGTCTACTGTTTTTCCCTTTGATTTAAGGTTTCTCTCACTTACGCTACCTCCATGGGTCTTTCTTTTCCACTGCTACTGTCGCCACCGTACCTGTCGCAGCACAAAACATCTGGCGAGTCAAACTTATTTTTTCCCATGTACGCACGTGTTTAAAATTTCGGTCCAAAATGCACTCTCTGCTCCATCTGCGTGTCTGGATCTAAGATCCAGAGCTACCAAGCCTATGTGTGGTCGCCACTCATCTCTGTTTTTCTTTTCCGCTGTCTCCTCTCTCTGTTGCTCTCACTGCTTCTGCTTTCGTCCTTCTCTGTTGCTGTGTTGTGCCTTTTATTGCCAATGTGTCTCACTGAACATCAATATCTCGTCTCTCTTTTTCTTAAAAGACATCATAGTCGCCGTTGGCTGTATGAAATATTTGTTATGACGATTGTAATTTCGGCCTTAGGGCCATTTTCAAGTAACACTGCAAAATTGCTGCTGAAACTGTTATAATGTTGTAAACAGTTTACCAAGATGACGCTATGGAAAATAGTCAAATGTGCGAGCGGTTTGCTCGATTTAAAACTGGCGATATGTCGATCGATGACATGAAGACATGATAGTCTTATATTGTCACAGAATGTAACATTTCTTGAAAATAGCCCTTAGGCCGAAACTGCAATCGTAATAATACACTCCTGGAAATGGAAAAAAGAACACATTGACACCGGTGTGTCAGACCCACCATACTTGCTCCGGACACTGCGAGAGGGCTGTACAAGCAATGATCACACGCACGGCACAGCGGACACTCGAGGAACCGCGGTGTTGGCGCTAGCTGCGCAGCATTTGTGCACCGCCGCCGTCAGTGTCAGCCAGTTTGCCTGGCATACGGAGCTCCATCGCAGTCTTTAACACTGGTAGCATGCCGCGACAGCGTGGACGTGAACCGTATGTGCAGTTGACTGACTTTGAGCGAGGGCGTATAGTGGGCATGCGGGAGGCGGGGTGGACGTACCGCCGAATTGCTCAACACGTGGGGCGTGAGGTCTCCACAGTACATCGATGTTGTCGCCAGTGGTCGGCGGAAGGTGCACGTGCCCGTCGACCTGGGACCGGACCGCAGCGACGCACGGATGCACGCCAAGACCGTAGGATCCTACGCAGTGCAGTAGGGGACCGCACCGCAACTTCCCAGCAAATTAGGGACACTGTTGCTCCTGGGGTATCGGCGAGGACCATTCGCAACCGTCTCCATGAAGCTGGGCTACGGTCCCGCACACCATTAGGCCGTCTTCCGCTCACACCCCAACATCGTGCAGCCCGCCTCCAGTGGTGTCGCGACAGGCGTGAATGGAGGGACGAATGGAGACGTGTCGTCTTCAGCGATGAGAGTCGCTTCTGCCTTGGTGTCAATAATGGTCGTATGCGTGTTTGGCGCCGTGCAGGTGAGCGCCACAATCAGGACTGCATACGACCGAGGCACACAGGGCCCGGCATCACGGTGTGGGTAGCGATCTCCTACACTGGCCGTACACCTCTGGTGATCGTCGAGGGGACACTGAATAGTGCACGGTACATCCAAACCGTCATCTAACCCATCGTTCTACCATTCCTAGACCGGCAAGGGAACTTGCTGTTCCAACAGGACAATGCACGTCCGCATATATCCCATGCCACCCAATGTGCTCTAGAAGGTGTAAGTCAACTACCCTGGCCAGCAAGATCTCCGGATCTGTCCCCCATTGAGCATGTTTGGGACTGGATGAAGCGTCGTCTCACCCGGTCTGCACGTCCAGCACGAACGCTGGTCCAAATGAGGCGCCAGGTGGAAATGGCATGGCAATCCGTTCCACAGGACTACATCCAGCATCTCTACGATCGTCTCCATGGGAGACTAGCAGCCTGCATTGCTGCGAAAGGTGGATATACACTGTACTAGTGCCGACATTGTGCATGCTCTGTTGCCTGTGTCTATATGCCTGTGGTTCTGTCAGTGTGAACATGTGATGTATCTGATCCCAGGAATGTGTCAATAAAGTTTCCCCTTCCTTGGACAATGAATTCACAGTGTTCTTATTTCAATTTCCAGGAGTGTATTTTGGGGCTGTTAAAGCTGTTTCACCTTGTGTAAGCCGGGAAAGGAGTGTGTGACTAATGTGTACAACTCTTCCAAGGCTCCAATAGGTACAGCATTCTCGCAAGACATTATGGCGAATAATGAATAATGGTAGCAGCTCTGATAACATTGTACAACAATGAAAATGTAAATTGAATGATAATAGCCAATTCCTGCCAATTCTAAAGTGCTAATCGCGAATATCACAAACACAATTCAAAATTAGCTCTACTTTTCATTTTACGCTGTTTTATTACGGTGACATAATTATATAAGGATTTTTATGGTATGTTTAAAATCAAATATTATAATTGTTTGTCAAAGTCATAATAACTAGTAACAACTGATTTATATTATTGTCCCTGGTCTTAATTATGTGCAATATATTTTATATAAACGTTTTGATAGCAATTTTACTCATCTTTTCCTCTCCCTTCTTTTCAACTTCAGTGACTTTATTAATGCATGTTTTGTAGATTTGTTTCCAGATTAATTGCCGGCCGGTGTGACCGAGCGCTTCAGTCTGGAACCGCGCGACCACTACGGTCGCAGGTTCGAATCCTGCCTCGGGCATGGATATATGTGATGTCCTTAGGTTATTTAGGTTAAAGTAGTTCTACGTTCTAGGGGACTGATGACCTCAGATGTTAAGTCCCATAGCGCTCAGAGCCATTTGGACCATTTTTTCCAGATTAACTACCAGTTGTTCAAATTGACTGCTACTGAAGTGAACAAAAATGCCACGAGTTTGTGTTTTAAGTACTTCAGGCAAAAATTCCCTTACTTAAGTGATGCCAAAGCAAAGGAGGCCGTCTTTGTAGGCCCACAGATTCGAGAGCTTTTTGGAGACCATGCTTTTGATGGAATCATACAAGATGATGAGAAGCATGCATGGGAATGTTTTAAGACAGTATGTTTACAGTTCTTAGGGAGCAAACAGGCTATAAATTACAAGGAGACTGTAGATAACATGTGGTCATCATACGGAACACTTGGTTGCAACATGTCACTGAAAATGCACTTCTTACATAGTCGTCCTGACTTCTTCCCCAAAGGTTGTGCTGCAGTAAATAATGAATATGGGGAGCGATTTCAGCAAGATATTGCCACATTTGAGAAGAGGTATGCCGGAAAGTGAAGCCTTACTATTTTAGCAGATTACTGCTGGACTGTCATGAGGAATGTTCCCGAGTATGTCTATAAACGGCAAACCAAGCGAAAACGGTCATCTGAATTTGTCTCTGAACAAAATATGTAATTGTATGTACTGTACATATGGACTTTCTATATATTTGAGACCAGTTAATTCTATATTTTCTTTTGTGCTTTACATAGTTCTGATGAAAAGTAGACTCACAAAGTAGTTTCATTCATGTAATATTAACTTCAATTTATCCTATTATTTTAGTTTTGTACTTCCAGAATGGCACTGAAATTTATCAATGCATAGCACATAACATAATTCAGGTAATTATTCACTTAAAATTAGTTATGCTGAATCTTGGAACATGACTGCATATTTAGTGAGTTACTTATACAAAAATATAGATCACTTTTTTTAAAACTAGAGGTAAATATTTATGAAGATGATGATTTTGTATCATTTTATACTGAAATAAACGTAAGCAACTCAAAATCATGCAATTTACACACTTTCACTACAAATTTGTTGTTCTGTGTAACCAACGGTGAAAAGTCGATACACGTGTTGGCGTTTTTGTACTGACTGACTAAAGAACCGTTCTCGTACATTATTTAAAGTGGACAAGTGTAGCACGAAGTTGTCATACGTACAGATTTTTCTCCACAGTAAACAGCAGCAGTGGAGTGAGTTTCGAACACGAGCACTGTAACGGTTCCGGAGTAGCTTTTATCGCCCCTCCGCTGAAAGGATACGGTATGCGCGCAGGAATGACGTCGATCGTTGCCTGATGATACACTGGCTTTAATCCGCTGACGCTGGGATGGCGCCCCAAATATAGGCGGCGCTCGTTAAGTGCGGAGCGACGAGTGTCCACCTCGTGCAGACAAACGGCTGGCTCCATTTGAATTTTTATGGAGCTGGAGCGATCGGGAGGCCAGCTCCAGCCACGTGTTGCGCTGCGGTGTGGTCCCTCCCAGTCGCCGTTCCAGCCCGCACCCGGCTTGTTAGTCGATAAGGCCCGGCATACACTGCGGCCACAGTGGCACAGTGGCTCCGATATAGGTGGACTCCGCCGACGTCTGACATCGGCCGGAAGCGGCCGATCTTTACAAACCAGTACGCCAGTAGGTGCGCGGTCACACTACAGCCGATCTTATCTCCCGAACGACAAACGGTCAAATCCAAATCAGTTTGTTTTCTTCGGTCAAATCGACCGACGTTCTCGCACGAGAAATATGGAGCGTAAGAAACTGGTAAGTTTAGTCCAGCAAAGAATGACTTTGTGGCGTCCTGAGTATGAAAATATCATAACCGGGATACAGCACGGAAACTATGGTTTGAAAACGCAAGTTTATTCGAAACATCAAACAGGCAAAATTCTTATTGGGAATTTTAGGATTACAACCTCAAAAAATAATTTGTTCAAGTGAAAAGGGTGGTGTATCTTCTACGCTTCTGGCTACTGTACTGGATCTTTATTGTGACAAGTTCCTGGTGTGTCCGCTGTGCCGTGCGTGTGATCATTGCTTGTACAGCCCTCTCGCAGTGTCTGGAGCAAGTATGGTGGGTCTGACACACCGGTGTCAATGTGTTCTTTTTTCCATTTCCAGGAGTGTATGATGACCAGTGCCCCACCTCGACATTGAAAGAATATAAGCGGGACAGAGAGGAACGGGGAATAATTCTAGTGGCGATGGTGGGCAGCAGGTGAGGAGCTTCATTCATATGAGTGTCTTTGACAAGGGACAGATCGTTTCGGCGCAGTTCCTCGGCTGGTAGGTCGTTCGCGAGCTGCAGTCGTCAGCATCTATTGAAAGTTGTTGAAGGACGGTGAAACCACGAGACAAAGCGTACGTCGTCAGTGCGTCCTCGTAGAACGCGGAGGTCGGAGGCTGGTCCGCTCTGAAACGCAGGACAGGCGACGATCTGCGCCACATTTGACGGCCGAGTGCAGTGCTGGCTGCTGGCTGGTGCAGGCACAGGTGTCTCGGCCCACACCGATGTTGAGCAGCAGGCTTTCAGCAGACAACCCGTGCGTATTCTCGTGTTGGTTCTAAGGCATCGCCAGTTACGACTGCAGTGGACACAGCACACCCTACTGGTGCGAAGCCAGCCCCAAGTCTGATTTCCTGCGTTCGGGTTTAATTCTTTTTGAACTGCACGAAGCCGTTTCTGTGAGTCCTTCGAGTGCAACGCTTATTCCAAAATTGTGAGTCTTTGTTATGCTAGAACACGTAACCACCCATCTTCTTCGACCTTGGTATTTGGGAAGATCTTCAGCGTGCTCGAAGTTGTTGAGATGATCCGGCGTGTTCTTCCACGCTTCTGAAATACTGTTACTCGACTTGGATTCCTCGACTTCTCCTGTGAATGGAATAAATATTTACTTAAAAAAATGGCTCAAATGGCTCTGAGCACTTAACTGCTGTGGTCACCAGTCCCCTAAAACTTAGAACTACTTAAACCTAACTAACCTAAGGACATCACACACACCCATGCCCGAGGCAAGATTCGAACCTGCGACCGTAGCGGTCCCGCGGTTCCAGACTGAAGCGCCTAGAAACGCTCGCCCACAATGGCCGGCTATTTACTTTCGATCCAGCGGATGATGAAAAGTGTTTGGCTCGTCATTGCTCTTCTGAATAGCTTCTTGTCTAAAGATTACATTTCTGGCTGTTACAATTCCTTGTTGAACGGAATGGAATAACCGGTGTGTCTTGCAGTACCCGACAAGTAAGTTCTCGACACAGTTTTGTCCCATTCGGATCTACTGGCTTTTCGTATGTGGACGAATAATCTCAGGTACTTCATTGCTGACAGTAAAAAAATCTTACTTGAATAATCGTTTATCAGACTTAGCAAATATTCAGGTCCACCGCTTGACGTGGTCTGAATGTGCTAATTGTAATATCGTTTTAGCTCCAAAAAGGCATTTCTGAGGTAGAGTCTACTCTCCTTACCTCCCTTGCACATAATACATGGAGAATCGTTTATATCTGATCCAACTGGCCAAACAATTTCGCAACTGTGCCATCGTAACTTTGTGTAGAAGGCCTAATCTTCTATGCCATAGGTTTGCATCGTTATGCAAGAATGAAGACTTTGCTTTAAGATTTTGATCATGTGATTAACGTCATTTATATATTCCGTTGGTTAACATGGTGCGGCTACCAATTTCTTCGCTGCGCCACGAATGCATCAGTCTATGACATAAGAAATAACTGAATGGCCTCTTTCCACTGGTTTGCTGACGGGAGGTACATTTGTACTCAGACTGAGGTCCGTAGAACACATCTCTCATCCTAATGTTTGTTTTTTCCCTGCCTACTAGTGCCTCAATATGCGTGCAACCTGCCCGTGTAACGGACGAGTTCTTCGACGGTAGTTTGCGATATCTGCTTGTGAAATGACCACTGACTCTGTGGAAATCAGGCTCTTCGAACACCCTGTCTTATAGCTTTAGTTGACTCTCGCGTCAAGAAGGATGACTTATGACTCTATTCTTTGGCGAAAGATTCACTGCTTGTTTTGTTTTTACGTGTTCATTTGTGGCGCAGTTACAATATCTTCGACCTCTGGAGAATGTTGTATGGGCTATTGAGGTTATCTTCTTTATTTTCTTCAACATCTGCGCCACTAAAACTCGGCTCGCGTTGTCCTTCCCGTAGGAATTTGTTTTTAATTGAATATCCCGCTACCGGTGTGTTGAAATTCACTAAACCCATTACCACTGTATAACACTACCGTCTGTCTGCTACTGCTATACCATAACCTTAAAGTTGGAAGCAGGTCGTGAAATAAAACTATCTTGTTAAAGCAATTATGGTATAAAGCAACAGAGCAATGTTACCCTCTGAGAAGAATTTTGTTATGTTGACCGTGTTGTACCTAACGGAGATGGCTTATCGGAAATAAAAGTCAGAATTACTTAAATATTTGAACAGTAAGAAACAAGAATGAGATTTTCACTCTGCAGCGGAGTGTGCGCTAATATTAAACTTCCTGGCAGATTAAAACTGTGTGCCCGACCGAGACTCTACCATCCTTTTTTTCTCCCTTTTTTTTAATAGCCAGTTATCCTAGTCACTTTTTTTAACAAAAATGAAAAAAGGAAAAAGCATTTTGGTAGGTTTGTTTTCGATGACTGTCTTCTCGTTGCTGTGTTGTTTCCGTTGTTTGTTCAATCTCATATAAAAAGGAACTGGGAAGAGGTGCTATGGTTATCTTCTCATGTCATCGATAATCCAGCTGCGAGGCGGATTATGGAATGCGCTCCAAAGGAAATTAGATAAAAATTGCCTATATTTAGGGTTCTTGACGATCGCATTATGTCGTTCGTTGAGATAATACCAAAAATCGGGTACTGTCTTTTCGCCATTACCGAAGAGGTAGTGAACAGCGTTCGTTTTTGCTCTTGGGAAATAAATCTTATCGGGGGAAAGAAGTGACCGGGTAGTTATCCTATCGGGAGTCGTGCGTGTGAGAAAAGCCAATATCTGACGCACCAAATACGTCCTTTGCAGACCCGCATTCGAAACGATGTTCATCTGTGTCAGTCACTTGGCATGTGGCACACAAGGGGGAATCAGCGAGGTGGATGTGATGTAGCCGGGACTGGCACAACTGTTTCCCATTAACAGTTATGTACCATGCAGATTGCACGTCAGTATGAAGGGTGGTGCCTGCCACACAGCGCGCCACTTTGTATTGGGGTCATGTTCATTTGCATGGCAGCATATATCGCCCTCGTCATCATCAATCGTGTGGGTAGTAGCGGAGTGCGGATGTAGCTTAATTCAAGGAAGAATTGGCTAATGTAGAAGAAAGGTGCACGGATGTCCGATATCATCACAGGGGGTGCGAGTGAGATTGGTCGTAAGGCTTCCAGTAAGAGACTTGTGAGGCACGTCGGACTTCGTCGCCACAGTGGCAGGTGACAGCTGACGAACAGGGCCTTCGCTCTGTTCTCAACATGACAAAGGCCTAAACCCCCTCTGCTCCTCGGTAGGGTTAGGGACTCGTAACGAATCTTAAATAACATGCCCGTATTAACAAAGGATCCCAAAACCGCCAACATGCGGTGAGCCAGGGTAGGTGGTATGGGGAGTATCTGTGCAGAATGGGGGATACGTGACGCCAAATAGATGTTAGCATATCGTGTCTGTTGCAGGAGGTCTAGATGTCTCAGACTGTGGTCACTTATTCCTGCTCTCATCTGATTCAATAAACGCCTGTAGTTAAGGGCTGTTGAACGCTTCATGTCGGATGTGAAATCAATGCCAAGACAGTGGATTGTGTCATTGATTCGTAGCGGTGCGACGACCATCTGAGCTACCGAAGCACGACTCACGGCCGGTACTCACAGCTTTACTTCTGCCAGTATCTCGTTTCCTACCTTCCAAACTTTACAGAAGCTCTCCTTCGAACCAGTAACAAACAAAACTTTGCCTATTTGCACTGTTCAACGGATAAAGAAAACGGTCTCCAGCCTAACTAGGCGAGGGAATGATCAACACTCTCGTTCAAGAAAATAGTTATTAATAACTTTAATGGACAAACACAACCTATACATTGTCACACGCGAGTGTAGTGAACTCTGACACATACATATGTTCACGGTAAGATTGAAACTGACAGTTAGAGCAGCACAAATTATTTGCAGAATTATAACAGATACCGAAACACACCGTTACTTTCAGGGCTTACACAAACTGAATGGTCTTTATAACGTTATTATTACTATTCACTGCAGAATCATTAATTGGATATAGGTTAAGTCTCTCTCAGTTAAATACTTTACTATTTAAAATGAAAGTTAATTGGAATCCACTAACAGGTTCTTTCTCACTATCTTTCGAATAAAGAAATAATGATTTTCATAATTAGTGGTCTTCCCATTGCTTGTTACCTAGCATTAACACAATAGACAAACTGTGGATCCTGTTATATTATTAATATGCACTTCCAATACACAAGAGAGACAAACACTTAGCAAACATGAGTATATAATGTTCCACACTGCAGTTTTCCACTTTTACTACATCGAGAGACAAAATTCATATCTATGTAAGATACTGACTCACCTTCTGCGATTTACAACAGGCAGTAATGTGATCATTTTCTAAGCAAAACTTTATAAGCCTCAGTCTTAAGAGCTCTTAATTTGAAGTTGGCAACAACACATTAATAACCAGTTTTACCAGGAAAACTATTTTCAGCAAGCATCATTAACTTCAACTCACTCTCTTGCCACATTAATTTTAACTTTCTTTTTACTATGGTCAAGAGGCATAATTAGCAAAAACACTGGTCTTCAATGTCATTTCAGTAGAGACACTCGGTAATCACTTTAGTTCAAACGGAGAGGAACCTGAGAGGTGTTATGATAAGGAAAAAAATCAAGGTAGGTACATAAATTCAGTTATAAGTTACCTTATTTTTGTGCACACTAAAACATCCGATGAGCTGATCCTTCACTGTACATTATTATAGCATTCCGATACAGTGATTGCGCAATGTGGTGGCAACTGCATGTTGGTAGGTGGATTTGCAGGTAGAATTGCTGAACTCTGTCATTTCCTGGTGGCGATGATAGATACAAATTCCAGAATAGTTCCAGCTATTTATACATCCATCCGAGGCATTGGAAAGTGGCAGAAAAAACCTCTCTCTGGACCAGCACAATATGCAACATTTACATGGCAGTGCACAGTTTGGTAGCTCGCCCCCGATTGACTCTTGTTCCACCTTTTCTACCTATGCCAACCACAATTTGCGTGCGCTACACAGTTCCGTGCCTTTTTTGCCGTAGCGAGTCTGCTTTTGATGTCCTCCTTGCTCCGTCCGTCATTGGTTATTTTACTGCCTAGGTAGCAGAATTCCTTAACTTCATTGACTTCGTGACCATCAATCCTGATGTTAAGTTTCTCGCTGTTCTCATTTCTACTACTTCTCATTACCTTCGTCTTTCTCCGATTTACTCTCAAACCATACTGTGTACTCATTATACTGTTCATTCCGTTCAGCAGATCATTTAATTCTTCTTCACTTTCACTCAGGATAGCAATGTCATCAGCGAATCGTATCATTGATATCCTTTTACCTTGTATTTTAATTCCACTCTTGAACCTTTCTTTTATTTGCATCATTGCTTCCTCGATGTACAGATTGAAGAGTAGGTGCGAAAGGCTACAGCCTTGTCGTCCTCCCTTCTTAATACGAGCACTTCGTTCTTGATCGTCCACTCTTATCATTCCCTCTTGGTTGTCGTACATATTGTATATGACCCGTCTCTCCCTATTGCACACCCCTACTTTTTTCAGAATCTTGAAGAGCTTGCACCATTTTGTATTGTCGAACGCTTTTTCCAGGTCGACAAATCCTATGAACGTGTCTTGATTTTTCTTTAGCCTTGTTTCCATTATTAGCCGTAACGTCAGAATTGCCTCTCTCGTGCCTTTACTTTTCCTAAAGCCAAACTGATCGTCACCTAGCACATTTCAATTTTCTTTTCCATTCTTCTGTATATTATTCTTGTAAACAGCTTCGATGCATGAGCTGTTAAGCTGATTGTGCGATAATTCTCGCACTTGTCACCTCTTGCCGTCTTCGGAATTGTGGGGATGATGCTTTTCCGAAACTCACATGGTATGTCGCCAGACTCATATATTCTACACACCAACGTGAATAGTCGTTTTGTTGCCACTTCCCCTAATGATTTTGGAAATTCTGATGGAATGTTGTCTATCCCTTCTGCCTTCTTTGACCGCAAGTCCTCCAAAACTCTTTTAAATTCCGATTCTAATACAGTATCCCCTATCTCTTCTAAATCGACTCCTGTTTTTTCTTCTATCACATCAGACAAATCTTCACCCTCATAGAGGCTTTCAGTGTATTCTTTCCACCTATCTGCTCTCTCCTCTGCATTTAACAGTGGAATTCCCGTTGCACTCTTAATGTTGCCACTGTTGCTTCTAATGTCACCAAAGGTTGTTTTGACTTTCCTGTATGCTGAGTCTGTCCTTCCGACAATCATATCTTTTTCGATGTTTTCACATTTTTCCTGCAGCCATTTTGTCTTAGCTTCCCTGCACTTCCTATTTATTTCATTCCTCAGCGATTTGTATTTCTGTATTCCTGATTTTACCGGAACA
The DNA here is from genome assembly GCF_023897955.1 of Schistocerca gregaria. NCBI lineage: Eukaryota > Metazoa > Arthropoda > Insecta > Orthoptera > Acrididae > Schistocerca > Schistocerca gregaria. The sequence goes on along the minus strand of NC_064927.1, from coordinate 74,852,109 downwards.
TGTTTGTACTTCCTCTTTTCATCAATCAACTGAAGTATTTCTTCTGTTACCCATGGTTTCTTCGCAGCTGCCTTCTTTGTACCTATGTTTTCCTTCCCAACGTCTGTGATGGCCTTTTTAGAGACGTCCATTCCTCTTCAACTGTGTTGCCTACTGCGCTATTCCTTATTGCTGTATCTATAGCATTAGAGAACTTCAAACGTATGTCGTCATTCCTTAGAACTTCCGTATCCCACTTCTGTGCGTATTGATTCTTCCTGACTAATGTCTTGAACTTCAGCCTACTCTTCATCATTACTATATTGTGACCTGAGTCTATATCTGCTCCTGGGTACGCCTTACAATCCATTATCTGATTTCGGAATCTCTGCCTCACCATGATGTAATCTAATTGAAATCTTCCCGTATCTCCCGGCCTTTTCCAAGTATACCTCCTCCTCTTGTGATTCTTGAACAGGGTATTCGCTATTACTAGCTGAAACTTATTACAGAACTCAATTAGTCTTTCTCCTCTTTCATTCCTTGTCCCAAGCCCATACTCTCCTGTAACTTTTTCTTCTACTCCTTCCCCTACAACTGCATTCCAGTCGCCCATGACTATTAGATTTTCGTCCCCCTTTACATACTGTATTACCCTTTCAATATCCTCATACACTTTCTCTATCTGTTCATCTTCAGCTTGCGACGTCAGCATGTATACCTGAACTATCGTTGTCGGTGTTGGTCTGCTGTCGATTCTGATTAGAACAACCCGGTCACTGAACTGTTCACAGTAACACACCCTCTGCCCTACCTTCCTATTCATAACGAATCCTACACCTGTTATACCATTTTATGCTGCTGTTGATATTACCCGATACTCATCTGACCAGAAATCCTTGTCTTCCTTCCACTTCACTTCACTGACCCCTACTATATCTAGATTGAGCCTTTGCATTTCCCTTTCCAGATTTTCTAGTTTCCCTACCACGTTCAAGCTTCTGACATTCCACGCCCCGACTCGTAGAACATCATCCTTTCGTTGATTATTCAATCTTTTTCTCATGCTAACCTCCCCCTTGGCAGTCTCCTCCCGGAGATCCGAATGGGGGACTATTCCGGAATCTTTTGCCAATGGCAGATCATCATGACACTTCTTCAAGTACAGGGCACATGTCCTGTGGATACACGTTACGTGTCATTAATGCAGTGTTTTCCATTGCCTTCTGCATCCTCATGTCGTTGATCATTGCTGCTTCTTCCGCCTTCAGGGGCAATTTCCCACCCCTAGGACAAGAGAGTGCCGTGAACCTCTATCCGCTCCTCCGCCCTCTTTGACAAGGCCGTTGGCAGAATGAGGCTGACCTCTTATGCCGGAAGTCTTCGGCCGCCAATGCTGATTATTTATCAAAATTTAGGCAGTGGCGGGGATCTAACCCGGGACCGAAGACGTTTTGATTATGAATCAAAGACGCTACCCCGTTTTTTGTTCTTTTTTTTTTAATCTCATTTTGTTCGTTGCATCTGCTCGGGGCGGACGTCGTAAGACACCCGTTTAAGTTCGTTGTTGATCCATTAACTCAGTTTTTTATTACAGAGGGCTGCTAACCCTCTGACCGAACACGCTGAGCTACCGTGTCGGCATCCCTAGACCACGGGTAATACAGAAGCTTAACGATGTAATATTAAATGAAACAAAAACCAAAATAAATCATTGGAGTATTAGAGCTATGGTGTTATAACTGGTTCGTGCTCATTACCCAACACTGCTACTAAAAATTACGTCCTACACACTCTTCTCTCAATTAGAAGTTCACGTTATTCAATTTGTTTGACGTTGAATGATTTTCGACACATATTCTTCCACAGATAAACATTTCTCTAATCCGTATTTTAAGTTTTCGACAAACCACCTCTTCTCTGAAGTGCTGAGTCCTCGTAGCCTACTTTTGATTTCTCCCATGCTTCTTCCGCGGGTGAAGAATTCGTAATTATTTTAGCTCTTGCAGTAAATACTTTAATCTCGGTCGTGACGTCACGCGCTATGCACTTCGACAGTTGTTCGGGTAGTTGTTAGTCTTATAAAGAAGTTCACGTAGCAAACTGACTTGGTATAATTTCCCTGTTAATTTCTTGATCAGTGGCAACGATTAGCGCTGAAAGAAGTCATAATGTCGGCGTTCTGCATTTGCGTCTTTTAAGTGAACTTTTTTGACATTACAAAGGCGTTACGCAGTTTTCTTTGCTTCAAATAAACCTTTACGTGTAAAAATGGCTATCTGATTGCAGTGGACGCGTAACCTGGTGTTTCTTTATTGCTTCAATGAAATCGGGTAATGCTTTGAAACTGAAGAAAAGGTTTTATTTCACACAGAACGAATGTAACAAGATGTATTACACGTACAAAAGAAGGCGTGAATGGCAATAGTCATGGCAACGCCCCCAAAAGATTGGCACGGGTCATAATCCATAATTGCAACATTTTCAAACCACGGGAGAATCAATCTTCCGAAAATGCACTACTAGTCAGTTGAAAATCCACACTGGCTGAGAGAAGTGCATACTGTACCCAACAACCTCGGTATGTCAACGAGTGGTCCATATTTCTGACGAATTCCGAGACGGGCCACAAGTATCTACTGCTCTTAGTAGATGTGCTAATGTGGTTGCTGGAAGATATCCTGCTGCAGGTCCCGGGTTCGATTCCCGGCGGGTTGGGGATATTCCCTGCGCGGGGATTCGGTGTCTGTGCTGTCCTCATCATTTCATCATCATCATCATTCATGACTGTGGCTAGATTGTACTGTGTAAAAAACTGGACTGTGAAACAAATGGGGACGTTGTATGGGCGCTGATGACTGCACAGTTGAACGACCCAGAAACCAAACATCATCATCATCATCATCATCATCATCATCATCACATCATGCTGCACGTGCGTCAGTCCATGTGGTACCAACATGTCGAACCTCCTTCCCATTCTACCATTCCACATAGATAACAGTAATCGATCGTTCGGAAAACATAAATCGGCCTGTGGTATCGCCCGCTCTGCCTGTGAGTGGACATGTGGCTGCTCCTTCAGCAAGGTCCGAGCAGGCACACGGGGGGAGGGGTTTGTTAGTGATTGGGAGCTCCAACGTTAGGCGGGTCATGGAGCCCCACAGGGAAATAGCGGAAAGGTCAGGGAAGAATACCAGTGTTCACTCTGTCTCATCCGAGATGTGCTGCCGTCTGGGTTCAGAGGTCATCCTCAGTTCGTACAGGCGGTTGGTGGAATTGGTGAAGGCGGAAAGCCTCTCCCGTGGGGTGGAATCAGAGCTAATTATTTGTGGTATCGTTCCCAGAACCAATCGCGGTCCTCTGGTTTGGAGCCGAGTGGAAGGTTTAAACTAGAGGCTCAGACGATTCTGTGAAGAACCGGGGTGCAAATTTCTCGACCTCCGCTATCGGGTAGAGAAATGTAGGGTCCCCCTGAATAGGTCAGGCGTGCACTACACGCCGGAAGCGGCTGCAAGGGTAGCGGAGTACGAGTGGAGACCAGATGTGGGTTTTTTAGGTTAGAGAATTCCCTCCCTGGATCCGACAAAATTTCTCCTCAGACGCGACAAGGTAATAGTAGGCAAAACGCAACAGGGAATAACTATATTAATATGGTAATAGTAAAATGCAGGAGCGTCTATGGAAAGGTCCCAGAACTGCTCTCATTAATAAACGGTCACAATGTCCACATAGTACTAGGGACAGAAAGTAGGCTGAAACCGGATGTAAACAGTAATGAAATTCTAAACTCAGATTGGAATGTATACCGCAGAGACAGGCTGGACAGTGAAGGGGGAGGCGAGTTCATAGCAATAAAAAGTGCAATAGTATCGAAGGAAATTGACGGAGATCCGAAATGTGAAATAATTTGGATCAAGGTCACGGTTAAAGCAGGTTCAAACAAGGTAACTGGATGTCTCTATAGGCCGCCTGGCACAGCAGCTGTTGTGGTAGAGCACCTGAAGGAAAATTTGGAAAATATTTCGAGTAGATTTCCCGACCATGTTATAGTTCTGGGTAGAGATTTTAATTTGCCGGATATAGACAGGGAAAATAAAACGTTTATAATGGGTGGCAGGGACAAAGAATCCAGTGAAATGTTTTTAAGTGGATTATCTGGAAACTACCTTGAGCAGTTAAACAGAGAACCGACTCGTGGTGATAACATATTAGACCTTCTGGTGACAAACAGACCCGAACTATTTGAAACAGTTAACGCAGAACAGGGAATCAGCGATCATAAAGCATAATTGATTTCAGCCGTAAATAGAAATATTAAGGTAGGAAGATTTTTCTGTTTACAGTGACAAAAAGCAGATTTCAGAGTACTTGACGGCTCAAGTACAGATAGTATTGAGGATCGGCGGACAAAGTTCAAAACCATCGTACAGTATGCATTACATGAGTATGTGCCAAGTAAGATCGTAAGAGATGGAAAAGAGCCACCGTGGTATAGCAACCGAGTTAGAAAAGTGCTGCAGAATCAAAGGGAACTTCATAGCCAAAGCGTTGCAAACAAACAAAAATTACGCGAAGAGAAATCTAGTGTGAGGAGGGCTATGAGAGAGGCGTTCAATGAATTCGAAAGTAAAGTTCTATGTACTGACTTGGCAGAAAATCCTAAGAAATTTTGGTCTTGTGTCAAAGCGGTAGGTGGATCAAAACAAAATGTCCAGACACTCTATGACCAAAGTGGTACTGAAACAGAGGATGTCAGACTAAAGGCCAAAATACTAAATGTCTTTTTCCAAAGCTGTTTCACAGACGAAGACTGAACTGTAGTTCCTTCTCTAGATTGTCGCACAGATGACAAAATGGTAGATATCGAAATAGATGACACATGGGTGGAAAAACAATTAAAATCGCTTAAAAGGGGAAAGGCCGCTGGACCTGATGGGATACCAGTTCGATTTTACACAGAGTACGCGAAGGAACTTGACCCCCTTATTGCAGCGGTGTACCATAGATCTGTAGAAGAGCGTAGCGTTCAAAGAATTGGAAAAGGGCACAGGTCATCCCCGTTTTCAAGAAGGGACGTCGAAGAGATGTGCAGAACTATAGACCTATATCTCTAACGTCGATCAGTTGTAGAATATTGGAACACGTATTATGTTCGAGTATAATGACTTTTCTGAAGACTGGAAATCTACTCTGTAGGAATCAGCATGGGTTTCGAAAAAAACGATCGTGTGAAACCCAGCTCGCGCTATTCGTCCACGAGACTCAGAGGGCCATAGACACGGGTTCACAGGTAGATGCCGTGTTTCTTGACTTCCGCAAGGCGTTCGATACAGTCCCCCAAAGTAAGAACATATGGACTATCAGACCAATTGTGTGATTGGATCGAAGAGTTCCTAGATAACAGAACGCAGCAAGTCATTCTCTGGGGAGAGAAGTCTTCCGAAGTAAGAGTGATTTTCGGTGTGCCGCAGGGGAGTGTCGTAAGACCGTTGAAATTCACAATACACATAAATGACCTTGCGGATAACATCGGAAGTTCATCGAGGCTTTTTGCGGATGATGCTGTGGTATATCGAGAGCTTGTAACAATGGAAAATTGTACTGAAATGCAGGAGGATCTGCAATGAAGTGACGCATGGGGCAAGGAATTGCAATTGAATCTCAATGTAGACAAGTGCAATGTACTGTGAATACATAGAAACAAAGATCCTTTCTCATTTAGCTACAACATAGCAGGTCAGCAAATGGAAGCAGTTAATTCGATAAATTATCTGGGAGTAGACATTAGGAGTGATTTAAAATGGAATGATCATATGAAGTTGATCGTCGGTAAAGCAGATGCCAGACTGAGATTCATTGGAAGAATCCTAAGGAAATGCAATCCGAAACAAAGGACGTAGGTTACAGTACACTTGTTCGCCCACTGCTTGAATATTGCTCACCGGTGTGGGATTCCGTACCAGATAGGGTTGATAGAAGAGATAGGGAAGATCCAACGGAGAGCAGCGCGCTTCGTTACAGGATCATTTAGTAATCGCGAAAGCGTTACGGAGATGATAGATAAACTCCAGTGGAAGAATTTGCAGGAGAGACGCTCAGTAGCTCGGTACGGGGTTTTGTTGAAGTTTCGAGAACATACCTTCACCGCGGAGTCAAGCAGCAAATTGCTCCCTCCTTCGTATATCTCGCGAAGAGACCATGAGGATAAGATCAGAGAGATTAGAGCCCACACAGAGGCATACCGACAATCCTTCTTTCGACGAACAATACGAGACTGGAATAGAAGGAAGAACCGATAGAGGTACTCAAAGTACCCTCCGCCACACACCGTCAGGTGGCTTGCGGAGTATGTATGTAGATGTAGATGTTGAACACTGTTTAGGGTAAACTGAAAGAAGAGATACAACAGGAAACCAGCTGACTTCCGAGGATATGAAATGCCTTTGGTTTGTTAGTTATAGACGAAATTCAGCTTGCGATGTTGTCAGCCCCTAATGTCACGCATAAATGCTCAAGGCCAATATTTTGAGCACTTGACATCACAGGTATGCAATAACTAGCGACTTGTGCCGGCACAGGTAGCAGTAAGTATCTACGGCCCGACTAATTTTCTGTCTTGGCGGTGACAAATTATTTATGTAAGCCTTCTTCGCGAATCATTCTGTCTATTAGTGAAAAACATATCAAAATCATTACAGTAGTTCCTGAGCGCACGAACAGAAAATCGCGCTGGGGAAATTTCTAATTATGGGGGCGTGCTGAAAAGTAATGGCTTGTAATTTTTTATTCTTTCTCAATATTGATTGAGGTATTGCATGTCATGCATATTACTCCTCAACTTTCCCGCTTCACTGACGCAAGCTGCAATCCTCTGCAGGTGGAGGGCTCCGAACCGCAACGTGTACCGTGACGGTGTGTAACGTAACTGTATCAGTGCGCGAGATACCTTCAGAAAACTGAGAGCACGAATTCGAAGAATCTTCCACACGTGCGGCTCCATCTGCTTCAGCATGAAAGTGCCTCATCATACACGCACGCCGACTCATCTGCAGCAATCCATAGCTTTGAGTTCACTAACGTCCTTCATCCTCCGTCCGAACGCGACTTGGACCCATCCGGTTTTCATTTGTTTTCAAACTAAAAAAAAAAACACCTACGAGGACTTCACTTTCATAGTGACGAAGCGGTACAATCATAGGTGAGGTTGTGGTTCCGTCAACAAAGTCAAAAAGTGGTTTAAATGGCTCTGAGCACTACGGGACGTAACATCTGTGGTCATCAGTCCCCTAGAACTCAGAACTACTTAAACCTAACCAAGCTAAGGACATCACACACATCCATGCCGGAGGCAGGATTCGAACCTGCGACCGTAGCAGTCGTACGGGTCTCGGACTGAGCGCCTAGAACCGCTGGACCACCTCGGCCGGCGTCAACAAAGTCAAACAATCTACGGTGACGCCGGCCGGGGTGGCCGAGTGGCTCTAGGCGCTTTAGTCTGGATCCGCGCGACCGCTGCGGTCGCAGGTTCGAATCCTGCCTTGGGCATGGATGTGTGTGATGTCTTAGGTTAGTTAGGTTTAAGTAGTTCTGAGTTCTCGGGGACTGATGACCACAGATGTTACGTCCCGTAGTGCTCAGAGCCATTTGAAGCATTTTTCTACAGTGACGGTGCCAACAAAACGGTCTCTCGTTGGCTGAAACGCCGTCATCGGCATGGTGACTGTGTTGAACAACAAATATGTAGATTAAAGATGTAGAATATTAATAAAAAAATTTATTTAAAAAGGTTTAAGAGTTTTCACGTAACAAAATTCAGAGATATTGTTTTTTAGCACATACTCGTATGTATTCAGCACGAATGATCATTATTGAGAGATATGACAGAAACAATCATTCGAACCAAAAATTCCATTAAACATGAACTCTGAAGTACATACCTTAAGAGCTGTGACGACTTCTTCAGCTTCAGTACTGTGACATATGTGACTGTATTCGTGTCTTGACTACTGGTGGTATGGACAAGAACGATAAAAAAGTCCAGTAATATATCCTCTAAAGTGCATACTTTAAAAGCTATGAGAACTGTGAAACACGTCTCTGCTACTGATCGGGTGCTCATAGCTTTTAAAGTATGGATTTTAGGGCCCATGTTTACTAGGCTGTTTTTCTTCGAATGATCGGTCCTGTCATACGCCTGAATAGTGAACATTCCTCCTGGGATCCCCTGTAAAAGTATAGACAAACGCACGAACCGCACCTGGGTTATCTGTTTGCTTATATTTCGTACAGTAGAGCAGACGTTTGTGGGACCTTGTGACTTAAGGAGGTGATATCCTCGTCAGAGGACGTGTTGACATGCAAGAGCTGTATGACAGCTTACGGCCACTTGGTGGTTTTCTTATTTACGAATGATTAGTCGGTGCCCTCCTGCTCGGACGGGGTGCCAGAAGACGGGCTGCGAAGAAAACACACCACGCATTCATACGAGTATATTGAATTATTTAACTGATGGCTTGGTTCAAATGGCTCTGAGCACTATGGGACTTAACTGCTATGGTCATCAGTCTCCTAGAACTTAGAACTACATCACACACATCCATGCCCGAGGCAGGATTCGAACCTGCGACCGTAGCGGTCGCGCAGTTCCAAACTGTAGCGCCTAGAACCGCTCGGCCACTCCGGCCGGCTTTAATTCATAATTTGGACATGTCTGAAAGCACAGAAACCACTCGTTCATATAACTGATTCGCCTCGGTGGCCAAAGAATCCACGGCCTTCAGCGAGGATGCATATTTACGTTCGACCTTCACTGGAACATGTAATATATGGGCGGGATCTACATCTACATCTACATGATTACTCTGCTATTCACAAGTGCCCGGCAGAGGGTTCAATGAACCACCTTCAAGCTGTCCACTCTCGAACGGCACGCGGGAAAAACGAGCACTTAAATTTTTCTGTGCGAGCTCTGATTTCTCTGATGATAATTTCTCCCTATGTAGGTGGGTGCCAACAGAATGTTTTCGCAGTCGGAGGAGAAAAGTGGTGATTGAAATTTCGTGAGAAGATCCCGTCGCAACGAAAAACGCCTTTGGTTTAATGATTGCCACTCCAATTCACGTACCATGTCTGTGACACTATCTCCCCTATTTCGCGATAATACGTAACGAGCTGCCCTTCTTCCGTCAGTCCCATCTGATGCGGATCCCACACCGCACAGCCACACTCTAGGATACGGCGGACAAGTGTGGTGTAAGCAGTCTCTTTAGTAGACCTGTTGCACGTTCTAAGTGTTCTGCCTATGAATCGCAGTCTTTGGTTTGCTCTACCCACAATATTATCTATGTGATCGTTCCAATTTAGGTTATTTGTAATTGTAATCCATAAGTATTTAGTTGAATTTGCAGCCTTTAGATTTGTGTGACATATCGCGTAATCGAAATTTAGCTGATTTCTTTTAGTACTCATGTGAATACCTTCACACTTCTCCTTATTCAGGGTCAATTGCCACTTATCGCACCATCCAGATATCCTATCTAAATTATTTTGCAAGTCGTTTTGACCATCTGATGACTTAATAAGATGGTAAATGACAGCATCATCGGCTACTGACATTGCCTCCTATGTCGTTAATATAGATCAGGAACAATAGAGGACCTATAACACTTCCTTTGGGATCGCCGGATATTACTTCTGTTTTACTCGATGACTTTCCGTCTATTACTACGAAATGTGACCTTTCTGTGGCTAGGTGGCACTAGGTGGGAATGTGAGTCGGCCGGTGTGCCTACTGAGATGGTCCTCGCATTTGCAATGAACACTGTGTCCTGGTGATGCAGTCCTTGCTGCACCTGCCTAGTAAGCAGGAGGTGCCGGATTTGAGTCCCGGTCCGGCACTCATTTTCACTCGTCTGTGCTGATTCCGCACAAACCCCAAATACCGCTGATATCATTAATTCATTCCCCTTCATCCTTAATATAACACTAATCACTATATTTGATAAAGTACATTTAAGAAGGTATATAATTAACAGAATGTTACATACAGTGTTTTGCACTAGTATTAAGAATAAATATAAATAATGGAATATATGTGCACACAAAGGGTGATCATTTGTATCTTAATAAGTACCCACTTCAGTGTGTTACTTGTTTTTCTGTGCGTGTAACAGTCTTCCCACCAACACGTCATATAACTGAAGTTTTCTGCACCGTGAAGTAAACTGTGCCTGTCAGTATACACGATCTGTTTCGCGTCTACGTGTCTGCAGTTAAATTACTGAGCTGCTGCTCAGGGGAAAATAAACATTTGTGGCTTGCTTGTTCCACGCATGCTTGGAGGTATTAACTAAACTAAAAATATTCTGCTAGTAATAGCTCTAATTATTAGGTTGCAAACTCAGTAAATATTAGTGTAACGTCGTTAAGTACACTGCCCTCAGCCATCGACAGAAATATCTGCACTTACGCCCGTAGCACCCTGTATGTTTCCCAGCAGGAATGTTCAGTATTCAGGGGTGTGACAGGAACGATCATTCGAAGCAAACAAGTCGAGTAAACGTGGGCGCTAAACTGCAAATATTAAGAGCTGTGAGCACTTCCTCATCTTAGATACCGTGAAACACATCTTTTCACCAGCAAGTTCTTTGCTTTACATGTTTTGGGATATAGTACTTTGATGAAACCAAGAATAACATGTCCAGTAAACATGGGCTTAGAGCTATGAGCACTTGTTCTGTTCGGTACTGTAAAACACATCTCTTCTGCTGAGCAAGTGGCCATAGCTCTTAAGGTATGCATTTTGGAGCCGATGTTTTCTAGGGACACCACATACGTCCATACTACCCCTAACAAAATACAGAAAGCAAAGAGCTTGCAGTAGGAGGGATAAGTTTCACAGTAACGAAAATGAAAGGGAAGTTCATAGATCAAAAGTAGCATTCTAGAGCCCACACTTAATATACATTTTTGCTTTGAATGATCGTTCGATTCATATCCCTGAATACTGACCGTTCCTCTTGGGACACCCCCAGCCAATAACAGCCCACCTCTTGGCACCAAGTCCAAGCAGGAGCGCACCGACTAACCGCTTGTAAATAAGCAAACCACTACGTGGCCACTAGACGTCATTCTACTGCCATAGAGCTATCACATGTCGACACGTCGCCTAACGAGGATTTCACCTCCTTAAAGTCACAAGGTTTCACAAACGTCTGCTCTACTGTACCAAATGTGAGCAAACAGATAACTGAGCTGCGTACGGCTCGTGCGTTTGCCTATGCATATACCGGGTGATCCAAAAGTAAAAATTTGAAAACTTAATAAACCACATAATAATGTAGATAGAGAGGTAAAAATTGACACACATGCTTGGAATGACATGGGGTTTTATTAGAACAAAAAAAAAAGTATTTCTAGACGCGTGAAAGATCTCTTGCGTGGGTCGTTTGGTGATGATCGTGTGCTCAGCCGCCACTTTCGTCATGGTTGGCCTCCCAGGCGTCCAGACCTCAGTCCGTGCGATTATAGGGTTTGGGGTTACCTGAAGTCGCAAGTGTATCGTGATCGACCGACATCTCTAGGGATGCTGAAAGACAACTTCCGGCGCTAATGCCTCACCATAACTCCGGACAAGCGTTACAGTGCTGTTCACAACATTATTCCTCGACTACAGCTATTGTTGAGGAGTGATGGTGTACATATTGAGCATCATCTTTGCTTTGGCTTACTTTGTTATGCTAATTGTTGCTATTCTGATCAGATGAAGCGCCATCTGTCGGACATTTTTTGAAATTTTTGTTTTGTTTGTTCTAATAAAACCACATGTCATTCCAAGCATGTGTGTCAATTTGTACCTCTTTATCTACATTATTCCGTGATTTATTCAGTTTTCAAATTTATACTGACTTTTTGATCACCCTGTACAGGGGGTCTGAGGCGGAATGTTCACTATCCAGGGATATGACAGGACCGATCATTCGAAGCAAAACAGTCCAGTAAATAGGGGGCTCTAAAATGCACACCGTAAAAGCTATTAGCACCTCCTCAGTAGACTTATGCAATCGCTAAAAATCGCAGCCGACCGTTGTGGCCGACAGGTTCTGGGCGCTTCAATCCGGAAGCGCGGTGCTGCTACGGTCGCAGGTTCGAATTTGAGTCAAGGTTTTCAGAAATTAAGCGTGCATCTAGTGGTAGAGTTACCTCGTAAATGCGTTGTTCAAATGATATGAACTTTTAGAATATAGCGGCAGACTCATAGTGGGGGTGGAGGCTATGTATTCTAAGACGTGAATGTCGGGAGGCACTACTGTAGGAGATGCGTTTGTGCAAGGCATCAGTGTCGCGGATTTTAGCTGCGCTGGTAACTTGTCTTGAGAAATGTTAAATTCAGGACTTGAGCCTTCAGATGGACTTGGTACAGGCGCGGGGTGAGCATCTCGCAATACCATAATATCTGAATGGAGCGCTGCTAAATTCCATACGCTGGAAGTTAATGGGATTTGGAATAGCTAGTCGTTGCTTCAGTGTCTTCAGTAGGGTTTAACGTCCTGCCAATTGAACGAGACCGGCCATACATGTGATCACATTCTGCACACGTGTCTGGGGATAATAAACAATTAACTGACCATTAATCATATGTAGTTGATATTCCTGAAACATATTGAGTCTCACCTTTCTTTGCGATACGATGTAGGTTGCAGCAACGAATTAAAATTTGTACCAGTGACAGGATTCGAACCCAGGTCGCCCGCTTACTAGGCAACTGCCTAACAAATGCATCACAGTGGCACTGCGGCTACGACAGCTGCACAGATTTTTATTTTATTTTACACCTCAAGTTCCGTAGGATAAATTGAGGAACAAATCTCCAAGGTCGTGGAACGTCTCAGTACATGAAATTACATCATAAAAATAATAACAGATAAAATAAAATGTTTAAACCCCCCCCCCAAAAAAAAAGAAAAACAAGCCATAAGTTTGTGTAAATGCAGTCAACAGTATAACACAGGAATCAGCTTAATTTTTCAAGGAATTCCTCGACAGAATAGAAGAAGTGACCCATGCGAAATCTCTTCAATTTCGATTTGAAAGCGTGTGGATTGAATTCTTGTGGTAGTTTATTGAAAATGAATGCAGCAGAGAGTCAAGGAAGGTGTGATCGAAATGAAGATCGGATTTCTGGCTAGTATTAATATTAACTAACTGAAAGCTGCTAGTTCTTCGGGAAGAGTTACTCCAAAAGATAATACCATACGTCATAAGCGAATGAAAATAAGCAAAATAGACTACTTTTCGTGTCGTATCGAACTATCGCTTACTTCAGATACCGTTCGAATAGTGAAAATGGCAGCATTAATTCTTTGAACAAGAAGCTGAATGTGGGCTTTTCACGACAGTTTACTACCTATCTGAGCATCTAGAAATTTGAACCCATTCGGGTTAAATTAAAAGTCGGGTTTTGTTGAATTGTGTTTTAGAAACTGTAAAAACTGACTTACTGTGATTTAGCGTTAGTTTGTTTTCTACAAGCCATGAACTTATGTCATGAATTGTACTGTTTGAAACAGTACCAACTTTACACACAACATCCTTTACTACCAAGCTAGTGTCACCAGCAAACAGAAATATTTTAGAATCACCTATAATACAAGAGGGCATTTAAACAAGTAAGGAACAGGAGGGCCCCAACACTGATCCCTGGGGCACCCCCCATTTAATAGTGCCCCACTCAGACCCCACATCGTAGTCATTCTCAACAGTGTGTATATGACCTTTTGCTGTTAGTTGTTAAACTAAGAGGTGAACCGCTTGTGAGTTACTCCCCGTATTCCGTAATGGTGCAACTTCTGGAGCAATATTTTGTGACAAACACAAGCAAACGCCATAGTTAAAAAAGATGCCTAGCGTTCGAAATCTTTTTTAATCTCTCCATTACCTCACAGAGAAAAGAGAAAAATAGCATTTTCAGTTGTTAAACGACTTCTAAAGCCGAACTGAACATTTGATAGCAAATCGTGTGATATGAAATGATCAATTATGCTTACATACACAACCTTTTCATTAACTGTGGCAAACACTGATGGCATAGAAATAGGCCTAAAATCGTCTACATTATCCCTTTCTATCTTTTTATAAAGCGGCTTTACTACTGAATACTTTAATCGCTCTGGAAACTGACCATTCTTAAAAGAAAAACTACAAATATGGCTAAGTACAGGGCTAATATGTGCAGTATAATACTTTAATGTCCTGCTAGGTACTCCATCATATCCATGCGATTATCCTAGTAATTTGAAATCAGCTCTACATCATGATTATTTAGGAATATCCACTGGTGTTCTCAATGGTCAACGATTTCATGAACAGAATGTAACAGATCACCGATATTCCTTTGATTCAGATGAACCATAAACGTTAAGTAGATATGTGTGCATCGTGTTCTACTGCTCGGTGAGAGTGTTGGCAGTAATAAAAATAAATTTTAATTTGTTTAAAATGACAGATAGGAGCAGAAGCATTGCAACGTTTCCGTTGACATCCGACCAGTAGCTTACAGTGCTTTTAGCTTGTTACGGTTGGATCACCTCTCATATTTGTTATGCCGCTTACGTGCTCTTCAAAGGCTCGTTTTCAGTGCCACAGAAGAAAACTACACTGCCTTACAAAAGAAAGTGAAGCACCCAAAAGGAGAGCAGGAAACGAAATAGTACTTTGTAATGTTATATCAGAGATGACAAAATCGAGTCAAATTTACAAAGAACTGGACAGTACGAGCCCACTCATCAGTATCGCATTGTATCCGCCTCTGGCCTGTATGCATCCGCTTATTTATTTGGGATATGTTACATGAAGCTGGTGTATCCTCTCCTACAACTGTTTTAACCAATTGCTGACATCTTGGATTGTGGTACTGGGACAGAGTTGACGTTCGAGCTGGTACCACAATGTTATATGAGGGACAGATTAGGAACCATACTGGTGACGACAGTGCTTCAGCATCTTAGAGACACACCTTAGCTGTCGTCGGTCACTGTCCTGGTGAGAAACTACACCACAATAGCGTCGCACTAGAGGTAGCACACGAGAATGGAGCACGTCTGTGGTGCTCCGTTGTGTCATCAGAGCTCCCTCGATCACTACCAGCCGTGACTTGACGTCCTACCCAGTGGCTCTCGACCCGTGAAGCCACGAGTAACACCGCTGTGCTGTGGTAGAAGAGTGGAACGTATGCGTCGACGATGGTCATCCAGTATAGCGCAGAAATGTGATTCATTGCTGAACCGTCGGTAGGCACGGCTGTGCAGACACAATACAGGAAGAGGGACTTCAGGCAGATATAGCCGCTGGTGAAGAAGTGGTGCTCGTTTTGTCCCTATGCTGTTGCACTAGAGAAGGATCACACGCACTGTTCAAAGCAGTTTGTAGGTCAATGCGCTAGCTTAATTCCGTTGGGTTCCGTTTGAAACACTGTCCTGAGCGTTGGAACCGGAGACCAAAACTTCGTGTTGTTATGTTCCATGTGATGGCACAATCGGCGATATATTTGGGTGCTGTTAAGTGTTGCAGTGCCTACGGTCCACACAGTTGTCGTAAAATGTCGTGTTGATCGTATATGCTAAGCCGAATCTGCAAGGAATCCAGAACAAGGTTCGATAGTCCACAAGCCACCTTGCGGTGTGTGGCGGAGGGTACTTTTTGTGCCACTGTCTTTAGCATTCCCTGCTCCATTCACGATTGACACCTGGGAAGAATATCAATAGATCTGCCGATGTTCTCTGATTTAGCTGATATCGTGCTTCTCTCAAAGGACACACATGTGGGGGAAGCAGTACGCCGGCGATCCGAAACGTCGCGGCAGCCGCCTAACTGGCGTCGTTTTCCACCTTCTTAAAGCAATACGGCAATGACTCTTCCTTTGTAGGTCTGCGGAGATGTTTTGTACTAGGGCTCTACGTACAGGTCACGCGATCCCCGTAAACTGCGATCCGATGGTTTGTGGGCGCAGAGCTGACACCGAACAGCGTTCCCAATGTGTTCCACTGGGTGCGCTTCAATTAAATTTGTTTGCCGAGACATGAACATGAGTCCAGTATTATGCTCTTAAAACCAATGCAGTCCAGTTCTGCCCCTGTGAAACCAACAGTTATCCTGCTTGACAACTGCATCATTGTCGGGGCAAGGATCGAAGATGAAGAGGTGCAGGCGGTCCGGCAATAACGTTCCCGTAGTCCACGTCACGATGTCTTCGATTACTGCCAACGGTTCCACGGTCGCGCAGATCAGTATCGCCCGTAGCGTTATACTGCTTCCACTGACCTGCGTCAGTGGCTCGGTGCACGTTTCAAGCAGCCATTCGCTTTGACGGCTCCATATACGGATACGACCACCCAGCTTGTGTAATAAGACTCGTCGTTCATCCGAACAAATGACTCGCTTCCATTTAGCCACGGTCGAACCTCGGTGATTCCCTGCCCACTGCTATAATAATGGTCGATGACGTTGAGTCGACATGGGCGCCTGCTGCAGGTTCCCGTGTTTAACAATGCGCCCTGAACCGTGTGCTACTAAACGCTAGTGCCTGCATCTGCGTTGTACTGTGTCGTTATATTGGTCACATATTCCTTGCTATCCGGCTGAAAGGAGAGGGCAAGCCTCTGACCTTCACGTTTCGCGGTGAGACTTGGACGTCCAACACCTTGTCACCTAGTCATGGTTTCACCGTTATTGAATCACTTTCCTTAGATGGTCACGACAGTGGCAACGGGACAGTCGACGAGCTTCGCCGGTTCCTAGATGGTTCTCCTCAGGCGCCGTGCCATGACATTGTTCTCCTTGTCAAAGACGATTATGTCAGTGGCTTTCTTAACTTACGGCCCGTGTCGTCGCTAGAACGATCCCCCATTGGTCCCTGCCCCGCTTTTATACTTTCCTCGGCACACCACGTGCCCGCAAGGTCTCCAGGCAATATTTCATCTCTCTGTGGAAAACCCTCTTAATGTTTTGGCTCGTCAGTATACGTTGTCCGGCTTTCACCGGAACTCACACTTACACTTCAACAGAAAAGCACATAGCTTCCCTGGCAGTGTGTGTATCTGCACCTTCTTCAACTACTACATAACACTCTCACGCGGACGAAATGATCCCGTGACGAAATGCACCGCCTTTTTTGTAAATTCTCTATCCCATAGCAACTGTTCTAGATGTGATTTCCATTGATGAAAGAATTAAGCTTCTTTAAAATTCCCCCAAGAAATGTCAGTCTGGCAACTAATTTTCTTAGCATTCTTTTAACGTGACCATTCCACTTACGGTCGCTCCCGACGGTTACTCCTAGCTTTTTCACACTAGTTACTGTTTTCAGTGATTTGTCCTCAAAAGTGTAACCGAAAAGTAGAGGTTCGCTTCGCCTCTTTATGCGGAACTCGTTACGTTTATTTATATCTATAGCCAACTGCCAGTCACTGTACCAGCCGTCAGTCATTGAGTACGCAAGAATCTTCTCCCACTGTACGCTTTAGGGTCTTAACCATCGTTCGTCCGTGGCCTAAATCTCCTCCTCATTTCCTAAACGCTGTAATGACAGGCGTTGTGTTACGTTGGGGGAGAGGTGGTAATGTCCGGTAGCTTTGTCCGTCTCGGTCGCTACGCTGTCAGCGCGACGTAACGCTAACTGAAGGGACCCGGGTCCAGTTCCCGACCGGGTCGGAGGTTTTCTCAGGTCGAGTATTGAGTATCGTTTTGTGTTTACGCTCGTATCATCATAATTGACATTAAGCTGTTGAGATGGCTGTATGGAAAACTGGAAGCCAAATAAAGGCTTTCCACGTGAAACCTGATGGTAGTCAAGGGAAGGCAGTATTCGGTTACGATTGTGGACGGGGCCGTAATCAGTTACTATTGGTTGCCTTTTACAATTATCCACAATTTATTTTAAACCAGTGATTCCAGAGTCAACAATAAATATAAAATACCACACGTTATTAATGAAGGAATAAACAGCCGTGCAAATAATAGTGTTTTCAGTGAGCTACAGTTTATCAAATTGTCATTAAATACAGGTACAACCGATAATCTTTTAAAAACAAACCACTATGATCTTGCAGAAGGCCTTACACGCCAGGAACGGCAATAAATTAAAAATTGTTTAAAACTCGTTGCATCTTAAAAATTACAGGTATTGAAATATTAAAGGCAAGTCGCCACAAACACAGCAGAAGGCATCAGATGCCAGGAATGGCAGTAAATAAGATTTTAAAGGCTTACTGCGTAAATACAAATACCATTTAGAATTTTAAGGCAAATGACCACAATCACGGCTGAAAGCCTTACACGCCAGGAACGGCAATAATATGAAAAATTTAGAAACTTGCTGTAAAACAGCAAATACAATAGCAAACGTTAATTAAAAAAAACAAGCAACTGATCACCAAACGGATGAAAGGAGATGATGGTAAACTTTGTAACACAAGGGGCGACAGACGGTGCTCCAGAAGTCGACCTCTGAAATGGTCTGGCAACAAACACTTGCGCGACTCAGATTAGTGGCAGTATAACCGATGACTAATGATAATCTTGCTGAAGCTACCTGACGTCTTATAAACCAAGTGCAACGATGGAACAAGCCAAAGCCAGAAGCGGGGCCTGCATTACGTCCCCAGAATACTGTGTTTGGAGCGGCCAGAAGGAGAAAGGAACCACTACCACCAGAGTAGAAAGCGCTTCACTAGCTGCTGGATTGAAATGCACTTATCTTAAGCTTGCTGGATCCGGTTTACGACGGGGTCGTACACCCTCGTGACCGCAGCCCTCCCATCCGGCAATGCACGTGTTCTCGCACTGCACAGACCTGGCTCCTCCTGAGTCCCCAACCGAACTGCCCCACTCACACGACCCGGAAAAACAACGACGCCGCCCCAAAGATAGGGGAACAGTTGCTGCATATCGATAACCGCCGCTGCTGCCACTAGCGGACAGGCAACGTTTCCGAAACCGAGTGGCGCCAGTCAACACGGGAACAAGACAAACAACCGCAACCATACCAACTAAACGACACCGTTAGGCCTGCAACAGAGGGCGGAAACCTACAAACAGCACCAACGTGAGCCGCAGCACTGCTCACCACGAGTTCTCTGATTTCAGGGCCACTTTGTGGAGCGACGTTCTCTAGCAGAAAGGCACCGTTCCGCAGGTCTCGCTGGTGCACTGGTATTACCGACTCCGTACACTGCCGTTGGTTTGTACCTGGCTCAACAAGAGTAACAAGTTGGCGGGATAATTGCCGGCTTCCGTGTAGCACTCTGAGATCCGAACCCAAAGTGCGGGTTCTAAGAAAGAGATCTTCTCCCTCGACAAACATAAGACTCACGGTGGCCTAATCTGTCAGCAGGAATGTCACTCGAGGCTGATCTTCGAACATAGAGAAAACTGTGGTAATTCTTTAATTCTGATTATGTTGGCGCTGAGTGAGTCAACACACGCAAATAAAAATTCGCAAGTAGTGATAAAGTAAAACACTTTATTCCCAAAACCCATAAAATGGCAAGATTCACAAACAATGTCCTCAAGTTTCCAAAGTAATTAAACGTGATAATACGCAAAAAATTTTTTGATTTGCTTTTCAGATCACAAATGGTTCAAATGGCTCTGAGCACTATGGGACTTAACTTCTGAGGTCATCAATCCCCTAGAACTTAGAACTACTCACACCTAACTAGCCTAAGGACATCACACACATCCATACCCGAGGCAGGATCCGAACCTGCGACTGTAGCGCCTAGAACCGCTCGGCCACCCCGGCCGGCTGAGATCACAAATAATAGCCTGTTATGTGATTAGTTCGTTGGTAAACACCAACTATATTTCAAGTTTAATTGTCTGCTCAGATGTCAATAACTGTTGACAATTAACTGGTACAATTCTAAGTGCAGTCGCATGCCTATCATAGACTACAATATCCAACTCAACGAGGAGCACAGAGTCCGCGTGACGTCGAGGTCGGAGAACACTAAGGCTCCGGAAGCGACCACTGGCAGCTGCGGGTGGAGCTGCTGTTGGCAGTGCCTGCTCGACGGCTGGAGGGCCACGTAAGTGCAGCTCTGCCGGATGGTGTACGCACGGTGTACTTGTGGGCACGTGGCCAGTGGGAGGACGAAACACCTTGCCTGTAGTGCGTCCAGCGGCGATACGAGCACCACCTGTGGGCATCGCCTCTCTCCGTGATGTCTGCTGGCGGTACACTCGAAAGCAAACAGGTGTGTTGTGGTCGGCCGTAATGTGGACGAGCAGTGTCGCCGAGGCAGTCTCGCCGGCGGGACTGCAGCGCGGGCAACCCGCTGCTCACGCCTGTGTTGCTGGTAGCTGGAGTTTTGCTTAGTGGCTTTCGGAAGGCGCCCATTCAGCCAGCCCATTCACTTATGACGATGCGAACGTAAGTACAACACAAAATCCATTCCCCGAGCCGAGAAAACCTCCAGCCCGAGCGGGAATTGAATCCGGGCCCTATCGCTTGTCAGTCCGCCGCGGATCTACCGACGCGGGCGGTAGATGGTGTTATTCGATACGGCAGACATATTCCTGCAAACAAACAAAAAAAGTAATTACGTCATTTTAATTTTCTGAACTGATTATTAAACTATTCTGTGTAGCCCTCTTGCGCTGAGCACTTGTAGGAAAATCCCTTCGTTGCTAGTGCTTACACAGCCACAGTAATTAGCAAACTGGAAAGTCTTTCGTCTGGAGAAAGTTCTACTGGTGAATCTGAGGCTAGAAGCTACTGTAAATACGTCTGACTTATTTTTATTTTTTGAGGACACGTAAGGAATTTGCCAGTGGCTAAACAGGAAGAGACTCCGTGATTCACCAGTGCTGTTCCTGTACTCACTCAAAGCGACAGTGTGGCTTAGATCTCTGCTAATTATCGTGTTAATACATGTTCTCTACCAAGAGGATGTAGGAAAGAAACGAAACTCCTTCCAGTAAATGACGACAGTTGCTATTGGTTTGTGGTGGACCGTCTACCTCCATCTTCAGCGATAAACAAATCTGACAATGCTTCATCAACAACGATTTCCCGTTCCAGGTTCCAGGTTTAAAGTAACCTGTACTGAAATTACAAAATCTGTGCACACTTGCCTCGCATTCTGGAAGACGACGGTTCAATCCCGCGTCCGTCCATCCTGATTTAGGTTTTCCGTGATATCCCTAAATCACTTCAGGAAAATGCCGGGATGGTTCCTTTGAAAGGGCACGGCAGACTTCCTTCCCCGTCCTTTCCTAATCCGATGAGACCGATGACCTCGCTGTCTGGTCTCCTTCCCCAAATAATCCAATCCAATCCAAAATCTGTGTTTTTACACTTCTTCACAGTACTCTCGTTTCACATATAATCAACGTAAGATGAATTTTATTTCAGTTACTTTGAGCAATGATATTTGCAGGATATAAGAACAAAAACGAAAGCTCCTAAAACCACAGAGTTAACAACAAGCAACAATCGCAAGCGTTACTTTACGTAAAAGCTAATGCCCATATCAGTATCAGAGAGGTGGTTTGGATGAAATTACTAAAACGTACGTCACAAAGACTGCGGTAGATTGCTATTCCTGTTCCATTTTTAACAAAAACAAAGAAAAACAAGCGGTGACCACAGAGCGGGAAGTAGTGCAACGCCTCGGGGAGGCCAGCTTTGATGGGTTTCGGCAGAGTGAGTCTTCTGAAGTCAAATGCTTCAGGAGAATGGCAGGGCACAATGATCATTTTTCCTGGATTACAAAAGCGCACAAGAATACCTTTATTCGACATGAGAAATCCTTGTTTAACGCCCATTCTCGAGCATAGTCACAGCTACGAGACGGAGAAGTCAACTTGCTGGAAAAGCACAAAGAAAAGGCAACTGTTTTAAGCAACATATCAGAAAAGGAACAGTACGAGTGGGCATGACTTTAGCTTCGAAAATATTTTTGCTTGCAGTAATGGCACATTTGTGTAAAGCGAAATTTATGTCAAGGCTTATATTTTCGTCTGTGTTTGTAATATTTGGTCTTTACAGCTTACATGTGTATTTAATTTTATTTGTAAATATGGCACAATTTCTATATTTCGACTTGTATTCTAAATAAGAATCAAACGATAAAAGGTGTGTAGTCTTCCACATAAGTACTGAAAAATCTCGGATACACGATAAACCTCACAAATTAAAAAAACGTTGTCGATATAAAATACCTAGGGATAACCATTATGAACGATGAAATTGGAACCATCGCATATAATGCGTTGTGCGAAGGCGAACGGAAACTATGTTTTATTGGCAGAACAAATCCGATAACTGGCTGCCTGCACTTCTCTTCTCGATTGGGATCGTTACCAGATAGGGATGACGGAGCACATCACATCGTATAAATTAAAACAATGGCAGCTCGTTTTCGAAATAGGAGAGGGAGTGTCAGAAATATGATACGCGTACTATGTTGACACTATTAAGGCAAAGATATTTTCTGTTGCGGGGACATGTTTTCGCGTAATTTCAATCACCGACTTTCGCCTCAGAATCTGATAATATGGTGTTGACTCCTGCCTGCATAAAGAGAAATTACCGGCTTAATAAAATAAGAGACATAACATATCACACAGAAGGACTTAGGTGTTCATTTTTTCTACGTGCTACTCGAGATTGGAACAGTCGAGAAATAGCCTAAAAGTGAACACTCTGCCAGGCACTTAAGTATGAATTGCAGAGCACTCATGTAGATGTTGCGATTGTGTTGAAAAAAAGCTTATAAATATGCCAGTGTGCTATCAGTACCGTACTGTGTAGTGTCAGTATCGTTATTTTGTTTCGATATTATCGAAGCATATAGACACGTAGCTGAAGTGGATATTGCATAGATAGTAGTGACAAGCAGAGTGCTAAAATGTTCAAAAATTTTACATCCGCATCTTCTAAACCTGAAACTAAATTTCTATTGTAAATACCACTACAGTAATGAAAGAACTTCGATTCTTGCGGAAAAACTAATACATCTTTACTAAGATTTGCGTTTCAGGGATCTCAGATCGATTCCATATTCCTAGATTTCCAGAAAGCTTTTGATACCATACAATGAAGGCTTTCACGACCGGATGGTAGTGTTGTTGATAATTTTTCCAGGTTATAAGGCCGTGGTCCATGGAATTCTTCAATTCCTAACGTTTCGTCCAATACTACTTTGGACATCTTCAGAGGTATGGCTAGTCCTGCCATACCTCTGAAGGTGTCCAACGTAGTATTGGACGAAACGTTAGGAATTGTAGAATTCCATGGACCACGGCCTTATAAACCGGAAGAATTATCAACAACAGCTTTTGATACCGGTCTTCACAAACGACTATTAATCATATTGCGGGCATATGGAGTATCGTCTCAGTTATGTGACTGGATTCGTGAGTTCCTCTCAGAGAGGTCACAGTTCGTAATGATAGACGGTAAATCATCGAGTAGAACAGAAGTTATATCTGTCGTTCCGCAAGGTAGTGTCACAGGCCGTCTGCTGTTTCTGATTTTCATCTAGGTGATAACCTGAGCAGCTCCTTTGGATTGTTTGCAGATGTTGCTGTAATTTGCTGTCTAGTAAAATCATCAGACGATCAGTTCCAATTACAAAATGATCTAGAGAGAATTTCTGTGTGGAGCGAAGAGTGGAAAATGCCAGTCGGCCGCGGTGGTCTCGCGGTTCTAGGCGCGCAGTCCGGAACCGTGCGACTGCTACGGTCGCAGGACTCGGGCATGGATGTGTGTGATGTCGTTAGGTTAGATAGGCTTAAGTAGTTCTAAGTTCTAGGGGACTAATGACCACAGCAGTTTTGTACCATAGTGCTCAGAGCCATTTGAACCATTTGGAAAATGCCACTAAGAAAAGTGCGAGGTAATCCACATGGGTACTAAAAGAAATCCGAAAATTTTTGGGTATACGATGAATCGCAGAAATCTAATCTGTGTCAATTCGACTAAATACCTAGAAATTACAATTACGAGTAAATTTAATTGGAAAGACCACATAGATAATATTTTGGGGAAGGCGAAACAAAGACTGCGCTTCGTGGGCAGAACACTTATAAGATGCGACAAAGCCACTAAAGCGACAGCCTACATTACACTTGTCCGTCCTCTGCTGGAATACTGCTGCGCGGTGTGGGATCCTTACGAGGTAGGAGTGACAGAGGACATCGAAAAAGTGCAAATAAGAGCAACCCGTTTCGTGCTATCGCGCAATAGGGATGAGAGTGTCACTGAAATGATGCGGGAGTTGGGGTGGCAGTCAGTGAAACAAAGGCGGTTTACTTTGCGGCGGGATCGATTTACGAAATTTCAATCACCAATTTTCTCTTCCGAATGCGAAAATATTTTGTTGACACCCACCTACGTTGGGGGAAATGATCACCGTATTAAAATAAGAGAAATCAGAGGTCGAACGGAAAGTAGAATGGTAGAGAAGTAGTATGAAAATGGTTCGATGAACCCTCTGCCAGGCACTTAAGTGTGAACTGCAGAGTAGCCAAGTAGATGTAGCTGTAGATGTCAGCATTTCACGTTTCGCTATTTTATTATTACTACTGTACTGTGATGTGTGCTACAGTATTGAATCATTGACACAGAAATGTTAAATAATCTTTAGTAATCAAATCTAAGGTTTGTATGTGAAGTGCTAGTGACTTGTAAATGGTATTAGAGCTTGTCCCTCCATCCAGCGGTCAATGCCCTGTGCAGCAGCCTATCTCTGGTAACTGTGAACCTCTAGTTCGGTACACTTCGACGGTACTCGGCGGACTGTCGGACAGTATCTGGTATTACGGAGTACATTCGCATTACATTCTGAAACTACGTGTTGAGGCATAGGTACGTACTTACGTTACCTACGTTGTTTGTTTTTTCGCATTAAAGGCCAGCTCTATCGGTACATTCTCAGCTCAAAATCCCTCGTTGATATTTTTGTATTTGTCTTGGTTTGTTTTTTCCCGGACTTCACCACTGCGGCATCATTTTTCGCTGGCGATTTGAAATGCTTTATAAACATACAAAAAAACTGCGTAACGTTTGTTCGTTGCCATTCAGTACGAAACGAAAACATATTGCTCAACTTCGTACATGGCACCGTCATTGTTATTGCCATAATATAGTTGTAAATCTATTCGCCCGATAGTGGGCGAAATTGAAGCTTCTACCTATTTTCTGGCCAAACATCCTACTACACTGTTGGGACATCTCGTAGGCAAGTGTGATCACCATAACCGGAATTCAGAGGACATAGGACGCTTGAACACACTTAAGCTACAAGCGCCGGACATTTTGGTTAGCTTTGACGTTTTATCTTTATTTTTACGGAAGTACTGTAAATTAAAAATTTTAATTTGTCTTAATTTCCTATGGGACCAAATTGCTAAGGTCATCGGTCCCTAGGCTCACACATTACTTAGTCTAACTTATGCTAAGGACAACACACACACACATACACACCCATGCCCGAGGGAGGACTCGAACCTCCGACGGGAGGGGCCGCTACGGACGTACCTCCGCAGTACTCGTTAGAGCTTGTCAGCAGCCAGTTTGTGAAAGACGTTGTGGCATTATTTAAACATGTGTTTGCCTCAGCTTATTTCTTATTTAGTGACTAGTATTTTGGACAAGTGGAATGTGTCGTCATGAGAAGTTCTGTCTGCCATGGTCCCCAAATAACTTATGGAAGACTTTGAGGAAAAAGCACTGCAGTCGGCAAGGCTCAAACGTTCCTGCTTCTGGCGGTATGTAGACGATAATTTTGTGGTTTGGACATTATCTGTGTTTCTCCGGCATTATTGGACGTCATAGTCAGAAGAAAAGGTGATGGTAGACTGGGACATAGCGTCTATCACAAATCAACTCATACTGAGCTGTAACTGCAGGCTATAAGTTATCATTACCCTGCTCAGACTCAAAATCCCAATGAGTCGTTCAGTAATCTTATATGGACTCGCTTACCAAAAATGTTTTTGTTCGAATGAAGACACTTAAGTGGGGGGGGGGGGGGGCGTTGTCAGTGATGCTGTTATTGCTTTTAATGATGGCAACATTGATAGGGTGAAAGTGCTACAGCATATGGGAATTTAACAGTGTAATTAAAAAATTGTATTTCCGAAAGCATTGGCTGAAATGCAATTATTGTAGTTCAGTAGATTCAGAACATACAGTTTAATGTCCTGTAAAAGTTTCATGTCAATGGCTACAGTGTTTCCTGAAATACGGGGAAGCCAATTGTCGGGATAGGGCGTTCCAACTCCCCGTAAGGGCAATAAGGGGACCACGGCCCTATCCCGGAAGACACCCCCATATGCCACTTGCTCCTTACTTCATTGTTGGCACTACACGTGATGTTAAGGCATTCGCTAAACCCAACTTCTTGCATCCGATTTCCACAGGGTACACCGTGATCCGTGACTCGGAATCAATCGCTCCACGTCATCCAATGTCCAGTGGTTTTTCACCTCCTCGAGTGTCACTTAGCACTCTCTGCAGACACGTGTGACGTACGATGAGCTGCTTGACCACTGTGCTCCAGTGTTTTTACCTCTCTAACTCTCTACGCACAACTACTGTGCCAGCTCTGCTGCTGGTAGCACTTTGGAACTGCAGAGTGGTTCCTTCCGCTGACTTGATGCGGTTCCTTACAACCACTCTCCGCAACGCTCGACGGTCGTGCGTGGTAGTATGTGAGGCTCCTCGTCTCCACGGTCCGTCAGCAGCAGCTTTAGAACGCTTGAAATGTCCTGATGGACGTTACTCAGCTGACATGCATTGACTAGTCCACGTTCGAACTCAGTGAGCTCTCGTGACCGACCCAATCTCTCTCTACTGACTACACGATGCTCCCCGCCTCCTTCTATATTGGCGGGCCCGCCTCCAGTGGCATCTACTGGTCAATTCCGCATTACAAAAAATGGTTCAAATGCCTCTAAGCACTCTCTGAGGGCATCAGTCCCCTAGAACTTGAACTACTTAAACCTAACTAACCTAAGGACATCACTCACATCCATGCCCTAGGCAGGATTCGAACCTGCTACCGTAGCAGCAGCACGGTTCCGAAGTGAAGAGCCTAGAACCGCTCGGCCACACCGGTCGGTTCCCGCATTACATAATATTGTTCTGATTAGATAGCGTAAAAGCGTTGCTGCCGTCGCTCTGCTAGCGAATGGCGTAACTCATCCGAAACTCGCCAGAACTCTCCACAGATGCCCATTGTAGGCCGAGGCTGCTTCTTATACGGTGGCCTGTGACGCCATCCTTTAGGTGCCAGCCGAGGTCGACGAGAGAATACGAAGTGCCGTATTGTGGCGCATGCACGGCTGCGCCCCTGCATACGCGACTACCACACTTACAGCTACGCTCCGCGGGCGAGGTACGGCCTCTGCGTCACCTTTGAGGTTATAGACGCTCTGAGCTGTTTACCGCCAAACCCCCTGCAGTCGCCACAAGGTGTGGGGGGCGTGCAGTTCGCGGCACGCAGCGCTACAGCCGCAGGCACGTGTTCACGTAGTCTGAGGCGGAGGCGTGCTCAGGCCGCTGTTCCGTACCTCCAGAACGCACTTGCCTCACTTTGCTGACAATACTGCGTTCTGCACGAGCGGACGCCGCCACAACACAAATATCCGAGGACTACAGGCACAACTTGATGCTATCGTAGCATGGTGCACGAGAAGCGAGGTCAAAATTAACCCAATGAAGACCGCAGCAATATGCTTTAACAAAAAAAAAAAAAACGGCCGGAATTACGAGAGTCGGTTACCGACTGCGTGAGGAACACATCTCGGAACCCAGTAGTGAAGTATGTGGGGAGTGACTTTGGACGCACCGTTGTTCGTTCGACGACATGTAGAGGATCTTCGGCGAAAGGCTTGTGGTGTGGCCACGGAGCTGACGCCATGTTTTATCGGCTGGGAAGTAACCATCTCGACTAAGGTCAGGCTCTAGAGAGCTACTGTCATCTTTACGACAGCACGTCCTGGGACCTGGCCAGCAAGACCCAACTTGGCATTCTACAAGTCATCCTGAATAGCGGGGGCGGGCTGTGGGGGCTATAGCCACCCCCCCCCCCCCCTTTCCCATGGAGTACCATATTACACTGGATAAAATGACTTCAGAAATCAGCGAATATATTACTGCAACAGGTTCAATCATTTTTTTAAAACAATTATGTTGCAATATATCTACATATACATCTACATCCATACTCTGCTAGCCCCCTGGCGGTATGTGGCGGAGGGTACCTTGAGAACCTCTATCGTTCTCGCTTCTATTCCAGTCTCGTATTGTTTGTGGAAAGAAGGATTGTCGGTATGCTTCTGTGTGGGCTCTAATCTCTCTGATTTTATCCTCATGATCTCTTCGCGAGATATACGTAGGAGGGAGCAATATACTGCTTCACTCTTCGGTGAAGGTATGTTCTCGAAACTTCATCAAAAGCCCGTACCGAGCTACTGAGCGTCTCTCCTGCAGAGTCTTCCACTGGAGTTTACCTATCATCTCCGTAACACTTTCGCGGTTACTAAATGATCCTGTACCGAAGCGCGCTGCTCTCCATTGGATCTTCTCTATCTCTTCTATCAACCCTATCTGGTACGGATTCCACACTGCTGAGCAGTATTCAAGCAGTGGACAAACAAGCGTACTGTAACCTAGTTCCTTTGTTTTCGGATTGCATTTCCTTAGGATTCTTCCAATGAATCTCAGTCTGGTATCTGCTTTACCGACGATCAACTTTATATGATCATTTCATTTTAAATCACTCTTAATGTGTACTCTCACTCCTAATGCGTATTGCCGGCCGCGGTGGTCTCGCGGTTCTACGCGCTTCAGTCCGGAACCGCGCGACTGCTGCAGGTTCGAATCCTGCCTCGGGCATGGATGTTTGTGATGTCCTTAGGTTAGTTAGGTTTAAGTAGTTCTAAGTTCTAGGGGACTGATGCCCACATTTGAACCTAATGCGTACTCCCTGATAATTTATGGAATTAACTACTTCCAGTTGCTGACCTGCTATTTTGTAGCTAAATGATAAGGGATCTATCTTTCTATGTATTCGCAGCGCATTACACTTGTCTACATTGAGATTCAATTGCCATTCCCTGCACCATGCGTCAATTCGCTGCGGATCCTCCTGCATTTCAGTACAATTTTCCGTTGTTAGAAACTCTCGATACACCACAGTATCATCTGCAAAAAGCCTCAGTGAACTTCCGATGTCATCCACAAGATCATTTATGTATATTGTGAATAGCAACGGTCCTACGACACTCCCCTGCGGCACACCTGAAATCACTCTTACTTCGGAAGGCTTCTCTCCATTGAGAATGACATGCTGCGTTCTGTTATCTAGAAACTCTTCGATCCAATCACACAATTGGTCTCATAGTCCATATGCTCTTTTTTGCTCATTAAACGATTGTGGGTGACAGTATCGAACGCCTTGCGGAAGTCAAGAAACATGGCATCTACCTGTGAACCCGTGTCTATGGCCCTCTGAGTCTCGTGGACGAATAGCGCGAGCTGGGTTTCACACGACCGTCTTTTTCGAAGCCCTAATGATCCTTCCGCATAGGTTACAATGTATTTCAAATACATTTTAACATAAGAATAAGAGTGGAAAATGGTTTAGTATCTAATGCAATAAATATTATTTAACTTAAAATAGGCAACATATTATTTATTAAAACACATTTTTTACCCTGAACTCCAAACTAAACCAAAAACTACTTTAAGCAATACTTAATTTTACCAGTTTGTCGGTAGAGAACCCAAACTCTCCTTTTGTTAAGCGACATTCCTTCCATTCGCCGAAACCCCCTCCACCCCCCCTTTAGCCCCCCCCTTCCCTTGACCGACTTTTAGAATCGCCCCAGACGTGTATACTTGGCGCATCACTATACGCGCCTAAATTGCACGAAGAAGCGAATGTTCACTTGCAAGCCGGACTCATCAAAACGACGTGCTGAAACGTTACACTCGAAACTGGAACAAACTGCGCATCCACGATGTATGCGTCACTGAGGTATAACAGTGGCATCGGTTTAAAGCCCTCAAAGGCCTACTGCAATATCGATCCAAAATCCTCACACAGGTGAACAAATAACCGACCTACACCTTTGGGGAGAGTCTTACGAGCTGGTAGTCTGGTCTTCACGAGTCCTCCGCCTATGAATGTGCGCCTTCACATGTTTGCCTGCCATCGAGAGCAGGGGATCGCGAGCAGTGATGGTGTTTGAGATGCGGGCTCCGACCGACCGCCAGCCACTTGGAGCCTCCGCTTCGGACGCGACGCCTGCCGCTGCCCGGCGCGAGGCGCCATCTCGCCGTCAGCCCCCAGCCGCTCCCGAGGGCGCCCTCTCGCAGGACGTGCACACAACTAGACGACCCGCAGGCGCATCGCGCCCTTCTGCTCGTCAGCCTCGTCCCCCCCCCCCCCCCCCTCGCTTACCCTCCCTGCTCCTCGCCATTTCCACGTTCTTGGAGTTCGTCTTAGTGAGCACATCTTCGGCATTCTCAAAAATCGACATTTCAGTTGTTACCTAGTTGTACGTGCATGGCCCTCAGCAGCTGTACTAAGCTTAGTTCGTGTCAGTAAACAAATCGTGTTACTGCAAAGTGTGTCTTTCAGTACAGTCTGCTATCAAACTTGGCTAAGAACATAAGACTTACGAATCAAATGATCATTTGTACAGTTTCCATTGACAGTGAACACTACCAGTATGATTCCGTGGATCAAAATAGTATTCGACGACACTCACTTATCCCCGGTTCTGTGTACGTAAAATTATGTTTTAAATACCTGGGTGACTTGGGAACAGAGGGCTAACAAGGCGCTAAAACGAAAATCGCTACAAAAATATCAAAATCAAATTCAAACAGAATGTCTTATGTACAACGAAAGCAGCATTTTAATGATAGATTACAGATTTGGAATTTGATTTTTTTTTTGAGCCAAGCATCTCACATGTTGACGCGTTTTTATAGATGTTTTAAAGATTGATATTAACTAGTCTTTTGGATTGAATATATTATCTGTATCGATGGACGCCCGCTCAATCTTATTCAAGAAGGAGCAAGACTTTGATACAGCCTTTTTATTTAACTTATTCACCGAGTTCATATAATTAAATTCAGCGTAGAAAACGAGATGCCAACGGCCTTGCCGCAGTGGATACCCGGCTCCCGTGAGATGACTGAAGTTAATTCGCTATCGGGCGTGGCCGGCACTTGGATGGGTGACCATCCAGGCCGCCGTGCGCTGTTGCCATTTTTCGGGGTGATGCCAATTGAGGAGCTACTCGACCGAACAGTAGCGGCTCCGCTCACAAAAAACCGTCATAACGACCAGGAGAGCGGTGTGCTGCCCCACGCCCCTCCTATCCGCATCCTCAGCTGGGGATGACACGGCGGTCGGACGGTCCCGATGGGCCACTTGCGGCCTGCAGGCGGAGTACTATGAAACTACTTATGAAATAAAGCTAAAAATACCCGCAGCACATATATTTCAATTCATAATGGATAATGTTACGTTTGCACTGACAAAAGTATGAAAGTGAAATACAGTAGAACAACTAAAATTATCAAGTTAAGAGAAAAAAAAAATAGAAAATAAAATAATAGAAAAACAACGAACATTGTACGTACTTGTTTACAAAGACAGATCCCTAGAGGTTGGAACCACCCATGCACCTACCAAGTTCTCCCCTGTGACACACACACGGTGATGGGCGTCCGCCCCGATAGCTGAGTGGTCAATTGACGGATTGCCGTCGTACGTGCACGGTTCCGATTTCCGGCCGGGTCGGGGATTTTCTCTGCTCAGGCACTGGGTGTTGGGCTGTCTTCATCATCACGTCATCCCCATCCGGCGCGCAGGTCGCCCATTGTGGCGTCGAATGTAGTAAGACCTGCACCAAGGCGGCCGGTCCTGCCCCGGAAGGGGCAAGAGCTGACAAGTGCGAGAATTATCGCACAATCAGCTTAACACCTCATGCATCGAAGCTGCTTACAAGGATAATATACAGAAGAATGGAAAAAGAAAATTGAGATTGCGCAAGGTGACGATCAGTTTGGCTTTAGGAAAAGTAAAGGCACGAGAGAGGCAATTCTGACGTTACGGCTAATAATGGAAGCAAGGCTAAAGAAAAATCAAGACACGTTCACAGAATTTGTCGACCTGGAAAAAGCATTCGACAATATAAAATGGTGCGAGCTCTTCAAGATTCTGAAAAAGTAGGGGTAAGCTATAGGCAGAGACGGGTCATATACAATATGTACAACAACCAAGAGGGAATAATAAGAGTGGACGATCAAGAACGAAGTGCTCGTATTAAGAAGGGAGGAAGACAAGGCTGTTGCCTTTCGCCTCTACTCTTCAATCTGTACATCGAGGAAGCAATGATGGAAATAAAAGAAAGGTTCAGGAGTGGAATTAAAATACAAGGTGAAAGGATATCAATGATACGATTCGGTGATGACATTGCTATCCTGAGTGAAAGTGAAGAAGAATTAAATGATCTGCTGAACGGAATGAACTGTCTAATGAGTACACAGTATGGTTTGAGAGTAAATCGGAGACAGACGAAAGTAATGAGAAGTAGTAGAAATGAGAACAGCGAGAAACTTAACATCAGGATTGATGGTCACGAAGTCAATGAAGTTAAGGAATTCTGCTACCTAGGCAGTAAAACAACCAATGACGGACGGAGCAAGGAGGACATCAAAAGCAGACTCGCTATGGCAAAAAAGGCATTTCTGGCCAAGAGAAGTCTACTAATATCAAATACCCACCTTAATTTGAGGAAGAAATTTCTGAGGATGTACGTCTGGAGTACAGCATTGTATGGTAGTGAAACATGGACTGTGGGAAAACCGGAACAGAAGAGAATAGAAGCATTTGAGATGTGGTGCTATAGACGAATGTTGAAAATTAGGTGGACTGATAAGGTAAGGAATGAGGAGGTTCTACGCAGAATCGGAGAGGAAAGGAATATGTGAAAAACACTGATAAGGAGAAGGGACAGGATGATAGGACATCTGCTAAGACATGAGGGAATGACTTCCATGGTACTAGAGGGAGCTGTAGAGGGCAAAAACTGTAAAGGAAGACAGAGATTGGAATACGCGAAGCAAATAATTGAGGACGTAGGTTGCAAGTGCTACTCTGAGATGAAGAGGTTAGCACAGGAAAGGATTTCGTGGCGGGCCGCATCAAACCAGTCAGTAGACTGATGACCAAAAGAAAAAAGGCTTAGGGATCGATGACCTCTGTAGTTTGGTCCCATAAGACCTTACCACAATATCAGGAGCAAACAAAGGCGTTGTTGGCTGCAGAACCACACGTGTGTTTACTCTGACGTCCCGCAGTGTACTTACAAGCGTCAGCGTCGCGGCATACTCTCACACCTTCTCCCACGTGCAGGGCGCGGTGGATTGTTCCGTCATTTCGCGCTGCCGCTCGGCGATCGCTCCGCAGCGACAGTTGGTGCCCACGCCGCTTTGTTATGGTCGGCTGAGGGTCAGGAAACGCGAAGACAAAAGCCGGTAGTCTTGGGCGTGTCCGTGCGGCCGCAACGTTCTCTGCCTCTTACGCTGGACCTGCCCGCTTCTAGGACGGTTGGAGCTCTCTCTCTGTCAACAGTACACTCTGCTGTTTATCATAAGGGACACCACAGCAGGCACGGCGCGGTAGAGCAGGTACAGCTGAAACTCACACGCGAATTCGTATCTGGCATTAATTGTAAGCTGAAGCTAGTGAGTCTGCAGTCGTATTAACGGGTTATGTCAGTATATATAATTAGACAATTATATATGTTGAAGACCGCCGCTCATGGTCTCGCGGGAGCGTTCTCGCATCCCAAGCACAGCGTACCGGATTCCATTCCCGGCGGTTCAGAATGGCTCTGAGCACTATCTGACTTAACTTCTGAGGTCATCAGTCCCTTAGAACTACTTAAACCTAACTAACCAAAAGGACATCACACGCATCCATGGTCGAGGCAGGATTCGAACCGGCGACCGTAGCGGACCCGCGGTTCCAGACTATAGCCTTGTGATGACTGGGTGTTGTTGTGTCGTCTTCATCGTCATTCATCCCCATTTACGGTCGGAGGAAGGCAACGGCAGACCACCTCCAATAGGATCCTACCTAGTACGGAGGTGCGTGTCTCTCGCATTGTTCAAAAAATGGTTCAAACGGCTCTAAGCACTATGGGACTTAGCATCTGAGGTCATCAGTCCCCTAGACTTAGAACTACTTAAACCTAACTAAGGACAGCACACACATCCATGCCCGAGGCACGATTCGAACCTGCGACCGTAGCAGCAGCGTGGTTCCGTAAGGAGGAGCCTACCATAGAAACTCTCGACCACAGCGGCCGGCCTCGTCTCCATCAATATAAAAAACGAAGAAGTATTATAAACGAGTTTATATATCCGCAATGAAGTATTCCACATAGCTTCTCCCACAGTCACAGAAAACAGATCTCATTCTCTGAAAAATTCAGGTGCTCGCTACTATTGAAACGTCCCCTTAGAAAACTTAATGAATTACTATGCAAATAAATCTCTTACATTATTTGATTTTCAAACAGCTGAGCAGAACTGAACTTACACAGACATTTCGCTCTTTACCTATTCTGACTAACACTAAAGTGACAGACAATATTTTTAACGCAACGCAATCTGACTTTCAATAATCCCTACAAATAATGGGCCTGACTAACATTAACCTATACCTTTCACAAATCACTTACCTCACAAAAATCTTCGTTACCTGAACTACTGCAATACAGCGAGCGCCACTACTGCCAGCTAAATAAAAGATTCGAACTACTGAAGGCACTAACTACTGACAGGCATAGTTAGCAAATGAAAGATTTTGATAGAGAACAAACAATGTATTTACCTTAAATGTGTTCAAAAGTCATAATATATGTAGCAGTTCATGACATCCAGTCATACAAATTTACTGTTTCTCTGATGGACACACATCCAGATCATGCACTCTCAAAACTCCGCCACTTCTCTCCCCACATCCACCACTGCTGGCGGCTCACCTCCAACTGCGCAACGCTACGCGCTGTTAACAGGCAGCTGCCCAACACTACAATGGCGAATATTACTCCAACAATGCAAACCAACCACAGCCTTCACACAGCACAGTCAGTGATTTTCATATAGAGCGCTACATGGCGTTACCAATATAAAAACCTAAACAGCCATGCCTTAAATAAGAATACCACAGCGCTGCGTAACAGGCTGACTAGCAAGTCAGCCACAGATAAAACTAAACGCACAGTCAAGGATCTTATTCACTACTCGTGCCGCGCACTCATTCACCTTTGTCCCAGTACAGTCAATGTGATTATTTACAACTGCAGGAAACAAATGAGAACCTTACACACTGCCTCCATTGGGGTTTCGTGCACATTATTCAGCTGATCCCACATAGCTAGGCTGAAGTGTCTGTGTGTGTGTGTGTGTGTGTGTGTGTGTGTGTGTGTGTGTGTGTGTGTGTCATTGTGCTGGCACCACATACGTCGATAGATTGCAAGTGGCACCCCTTTGAGTGATTCTGGCAGCGTTTCTCGGAAGAATATTGCATTGCTATTAGCTTTGTGTCGAGGAGGAAGCATATAGAGGGCAATGAAGTATTATCGTGTACGATTCAAGCCCATAAATTTATGGTAAACTTCTCTAGGTGACCTCGTACGTGGGTGGCGTGGAGCTTCTCTTTTGTCAAAATACGGCATCACAGTTGAAGGACACCTCATCCCTGATCGAAACATGTGCAGAGTAGTAGGCTACGGGGCACAAAGTTACAAAAATAATGCCCGATTTCCACACGTGGAGCAAAATCGTGGGCTGTCAACGCCTTTGCGTTCTGAAAATGTGGTGGGTGCCTTCCCTCCTCATACATCAGCTTCCACACCGCTATGTGGCTACATTGCAAAGCATGTGCCACGGCACGAGTGCTTGTGAATAGGTCTGCATCCTCTCCATGCGTGTTTCACGCGCAAACTCTGCCGTTTTACTTCCCTTGAAACCACCAATTTACACAGATACTGATGAATAGACATAAACGTAGAATGGTGTGGCTGACGCCTGTTTAGATATCTTTGCCCATAGATGTGCAAAGTTGCGTGCCCAATTCCTGTCACTTGATCATAAACCAAATGCATATTGCCCTGCTCAACCAAGTGAAATTCTACATGATGCAGCACAACAGTATGAGACAAACTACGAAGGTGCACTTTGTTTCTACCGTGTATGTTCTCTTTTCCCTATGCCACCACTGGCGGTGGTGGTCACTACAGTGCTGTCGTGACAGGCATGGATGCGTTCAGCTCCATCTAACATCCAGAATGTTGACAGCTCTATTGAGAGAAGTTCCATCTGCGGTCCGCTAGCATACAGTGTCACGTTTTCTGTCGAAGGGATGCCCTAATGGCAGGGGCTGGGGCCTGTAACAGCGATGTTGTTCTTCATGACACCCACCAGACCACTTCAAAGTTTGGAGAGGAATTCCACCTTATGCAAGACACCTTTGTTTTTACCCTGACTTATTTCAGCACATTTTGTGCTATCTTCAGTTGGTTCCTTTATTTTCCTTGTCTCATGGAGCTAGTTTATTTTATAAAAGAAGACAAGCTGTAGATTGCACATTAGACATAAAGCTATTAGCATAAATATCCAGTAGCTCCATGTGAGAAAGAAAATGAACAAACCCACTGAAAATAGGTGAAAAAGTGCTGAAATATGTCTGGGTGAAAACAAAACTACGAAGGTGTCTTGCATAAGGCGGACTTCCTCTCCAGTTTCCTTTGCAAGCACAGAAATGAGAAATGCAATCTTCACAAGATGAATGTACCTCGAATTTGTTGACATAGTTTTGCAACATGTTTTATGTCTTATGCCTATTATTTCTCTTCGTATTTTGTCATTCGTTTATGAACAATGTGCAGCTCTTATAAGTGAGAGGAGACCCCGCTGGCTATGTTTTTTTTATGTTCCCACAGTTTGTTTCGTTTTACTTTATCAAATGACTTTTAGTAGTCAATAAAGGCAAAAAAACGTGGTAAACCGAATTGACAGTGTTTCCCTATTAGGTGTCGCATGGTGAAGATACAATCCGAGCATGATTTGTAAAAACTATGTTGTGTTTCCGTATTAGGTGTGTCATGGTGAAGATACAATCCGAGCATGATTTGTAAAAACTATGTTGAGCATCTGATAATATAGTTTCAGAAATTGGCGCTAGTAGTTTTGTTAAAATTTTAGAATACAATTTGTTACATGTATTTAGTTATTTCGATTACACGATAAACGACACAAATCTAAAGGGTGCAGTTAAACTAAATACCCAGAAATCACAATTACAAACAACTTAAATTGGAACTGTCACATAGATGATGTTGTGGGGATGCCAAAACAAAGACAGCGTTTTATTGGCAGAACTCTTAGAAGATGCATCAGGTCTACTAAAGAGACTACACTATGTTTTTGTGTGCTCTGATAGAGTACTACTGTGCGGTATGGGATACTTATCAGATAGGATTGGCGCACGACATCAAGATAGTTCGAAGGAAGGCAGTTTGTTTTCTATTGTCTCGAAATAGGGAAGAGAGTACCACAGGTGTGATACCCAAGTTGGGTGGCAATCTTTAAAACAAAGCCGTTTTTTGTTGCGACGTGATATCTTCACGATATTTCAGTCTCCAACGTTCTCCTCCGAAAGCGAAAATATTTTTTGACATCCAACTACCTAGGGAAAATTACTATTGTAATAAAGTAAGTGAAATCGGAGCTCACACCGACAGATTTTTTTTTCCCTGCGCACTTTTCGAGAGTGGAACGGGAGAGAAATCGATTGAAAGTGGTAGGATGAACCTCCTACTTAGGTGTGAACGACAGAGTTGTGATGTATATGTACATAGAAGAGTAATACTTCTGTAGTCGTGACATTCACGTCTGTTTCCTTTTTCATAAATTTGATGTATTTGAGCTGTATTCCATTCTTCAAGAATGTAGACACTTTGTCAGCACACACGAGTATTCATAAAATCGAAGGAATGCAAAGTACGTATCACAAAACATAAAGATCTTTTCGTCTGGTAGACATTTCGTTAACTTATGCCTCAATCTACTCCATGTGATGACGAGCACACGTGGCTCGAAACCCAGTCGAAGGTACGACGGATCACGGTGAAGTGACAGAACGGCCGATCACACCTACAACGTAAGGCGCGACTCTTAAATCGCAGCCGCCGCGCCGTCGCCTGCTGACCAAACAGCGACAACAAAGAAAGCTTTGTCTCCGAGCCGCCTGTGAGTGTCTCCGCCGCCGCCCTTTGTGTCAGCCCTGCCGGAGGCGATTTCACGCGCCGCAGCCGGCAAGAGAAGCGAAGCGCCGCGTCATTCCATTAGCCAGCCGTCTGCCGAGTCCCCTGCATTACCGTTGCTTCCGCTCTCGTACTTCATAAGCATTGTGTGTGACTTGCTGTCCCATCGTGCCGTATCCATGGACGCCAGCATAAGCTTAGCCCAGAGAAAGGAGGATGGAGATGGGCGGGAGACACGGCTCTAGAACTGCCCTTTTACGTACCTGTGTACAGATGTGTATCTTGCCACAAATACTAAAGGCTACGGGAGTTACGGAAAACGTGTGGCACGCCAGAGAATCGATGTCTACCATCCAGACATGCATTCTAGCAAGGGGCGTGTTCACGACAAACCTCTTAGAGGCTAGCCAAACCGGCAGTGCTTCGCTGTTCCTAAATGTGTGTAGCAAGTGGATCGTTCTTCCTTCCGCTCCGCCCATACCCTCCTCTCGTCCTCCTCCCCCTCTCTCTGTCACGACCTACCGTCCATCACCCCCCCTCTCTCGTCCACCCCCTCCTCCTCTCCCTCTCCTTCTTCCCCCTCTCTCTGACCGTTTCCTTCACACACCTTCTCTGTCCATCTGCCCATCCCCCTCTCTCACATTGACCCTTGCTTATTGTTGCTGCTAACGAAACCCTGGCTGGGAATTCAGGTCGCTTAGAACGTATGGGTAAATCGATTGCGATATTTGGATACGGGGCACGAAAGGGACCTCTCCGGCTGCTGTATTTGCGAGAGTAGTGGCTTCAAATAACAGTACTTCGCACAGTTTTAATTTGCAAACGCGTACGACTACAAACTTTCGGACGATTCACAGTCCGTAGTAGCATTCTAATCTAATGTCGATAAGCCATAAATACAACTTTCCTGGAATGCGAGGAAGAAAACAAGCGCATTACTGTGTATACAATTTTTGTTTAAAATTATATGTAAGGAAAACAAATATACATGGCAGAAGAAGTTTCTCTAATGGTTTAAATACCCTGCTACCATAGTTAAAACTGATTGTGAGAAAACAAAACCACAG
The DNA here is from genome assembly GCF_023897955.1 of Schistocerca gregaria. Classification (NCBI taxonomy): domain Eukaryota; kingdom Metazoa; phylum Arthropoda; class Insecta; order Orthoptera; family Acrididae; genus Schistocerca; species Schistocerca gregaria. The sequence goes on along the minus strand of NC_064927.1, from coordinate 74,812,690 downwards.
GTTTCCACAGCACAGCATTTTCTTTCTCGCCAGGTGCTATTAACAGAAAACCTGTACAGTGCTGCTCAAAAATATATAGCTTTTGTGTCTGTCTGATTGTTTATTAGAGCATCGCGTAGATATCGGAAGCAAATCGGTCAAGAGATTTTGAAGATTTTTGCTAATAATACAGTACATACATTTTTATTCACGTTCAACAGTTGACGCTCCAGTCCTACATGCAAAAACAAACGCGTATTAGAATGAAACCTGGTGTCTAAATTTCAAAGTAATCGGTGAGGAACTTCCGGAGATTTAACATTTTTAACAAACGAAAATCTACATTTTTGTTTAAAATGTAGGTTTTTTTCCAAGTGTGAATTTAAGAATTGCGAGTTTAATCAACAGAAGTTAGAATTTGTGGTGGAAAGAACATCTACTTCTTTGTGGCGAACTAATGATGAAGTTTTATACAGAGCACTCGGTGACGGTTCTCACATTTCATTCCGCTGTTGTCTGTCGAGCTGACTATGCAGAGTACGCCGGCAGTTGCTGTGACCACATTCAAAAATGGTTCAAATGGCTCTGAGCACTATCGGACTTAACATCTCAGGTCATCAGTCCCTCGGACTTAGAACTACTTAAACCTATCTAATCTGAGGACATCAGACACATCCATGCCTGAGGCAGCATTCGAACCTGCGACCGTAGCAGCAGCGCGATTCCGGACTGAAGCGCCTAGAACCGCCGGTCACCGCGGCCGGCCTGACCATATCCCACTATGGTGTATAATGTTGGTCCTACATCACCTTGCTACATTACTACACGAGTGCCGTAAAACGGTTATCCAATCTCAGTTGCAATTACCATCTTACCATCTTCTGGGGCAACAAAAAGTTAATTTTCAGTAATTGTTATTATTATTGATCATCATTAAGGACTATATATTCTAAAAACTACTAGCACAAGTTGGGCGATAAAAGTTGGCCTCTAACGTTTTATGAAAGGCAATCGATCTAAACGGGTCGGACGCACAATCCACCTTATAGAATACCGTGTCCCCCCCCCCCCCCCCCCCCCCCAAAACTACGCAATAACTTCATGACAGCGAGAAAGTTAACAAAGCCTCCACCAGACGAACTTAGGAATGAATGGAAGATTTTTGGGAACTATATACCATTAATCTTTGACGGGGTGGGGTGGCTTACGTGTCTCAGTGAGGCAGCTATGCTGTAGGTGCAACCACAGTGGGGAGCTATTTGTGAAGAGCTCAAATAAACATATTATTCCTGAAGAGGGCAGCACACTTTTCAATAGTTCAAGGGGCAGCAATCTGATTGATAGACTCATCTGGCTGTGTGACGTTAGCGAACAAGGCCTTGCTGTGTAGCTACTGTGAACAGCTGAAAGAAAAGGGAGACTAAAACCGTAATATTTAACGCGGTGGCGCAGTGGTTAGCACACTGGACTCGCATTCGGGAGGGCGACGGTTCAATCCCGTCTCCAACCATCCTGATTTAGGTTTTCCGTGATTTCCCTAAATCGTTTCAGGCAAATGCCGGGATGGTTCCTTTGAAAGGGCGCGGCCGATTTCCTTCCCAATCCTCCCCTAACCCGAGATTGCGCTCCGTCTCTAATGACCTCGTTGTCGACGGGACGTTAAACACTAACCACCTACCTACCTGCGTGGTTTAATTTTGATTGCGTCCGTCTGGGTTAAACATACCGTAGGTAAAATGGTCCCGTATTTCAATTTTCCGTAGGATTTCGTCATCAGGAGAAACAATTCCGCATGTCAGAGAGTGGGATGTTAGATCCCTTGCCCCGATTGGTACGTTAGCGGATTTATAAAGGGAAATGGATATGATGAAGTTAGTGGGAAGTAGTGAAGAATAGGACTAAAATTAAATTGGGGAAATAGAGGAGCAGCGATAATAACGAATGAGACAGATATGCAGGGAAGCTACCGTGAACAGCATTGTAAACGCATGATCACAGTCGAGATAGGTGAAGAGGCAACTCCCGCCACAGTAGTACAAGTTTATATGCCAGCTAACCCCACAGATGATGAAGAAATCTGTGATCAGGGAAAGGATCGGATAGTTAAAAGACAGGAAAATTTAGTTGTGATGGAATTCGGTAGTACGGAGAAGAGAGAGAAACGTAGTAGAAGAATGTGGCCGGAGGAAAGTACTGATAAAAGGAAGCCATCAGCAAGAATTTTGCAGACAGTATGATTTAACCAACGCTAAAATCTGTTTAAAGAGTGGTGACACAAGGTTGCATAAGTGGAAGTGACGTGGAGACACTGGAAGTTTTCAGATTGATTATATAATGGTAAGACAGAGACTTCCGAAGCAGATTTTTCGAATGTAAGTTATTTCAAGAGGCAGATGAACTGCAGATTAAAACTGAAGGACTGGCAAAACGTTTGGAAATTGAGAACATGGTACCTACATAAATTGAAAGAAACAGAGGTTGTCATCTATTTTACAGGGAACATTAGGGGACGATTGACTGTAACAGAGGAAAGGAACACATAACAAAAAGTATCTTTGAGAAATGACATACGGAACGTGACAGAGGAGGAAATAGGTAAGGAGAAAAAATGGTTCAAGTGACTCAGAGCATAATGGGACTCAACATCTGAGGTGATCAGTCCCCTAGAACTTAGACCTACTTAAACCTAACTAACCTAAGGACATCACACACATCCATGCCCGAGGCAGGATTCGAACATGCGACCGTAGAGGCGCCTAGAACCGCTCGGCCACACCGGCCGGCAGGTAAGGAGACAAACCACAGTAGGAGTCCTTGTATATGAAAGAAGATTTTGAAGATAATTGACGAAATGACAAAAAAATAAAAGTACAGCAACTATATATGAAATCAGGCGGTTGAGATGGCAAGGCAGTACTAGCAAGGAAGTGATAGCTGATAGCTGAAAGCTGGAACTAATGAACAGGGAGGCTACACAACTTGACGGCAGTGTTACGGAAAAGAAAGTATCTTAAGATGAAATGGGAGATTCGACACAGCGAGAAGGATTTGACAAAGAACGAAGTCGAAACAAGGCCACTGAAGTAGACGACATTCCGTCAGAACTGTTGAGATCACTTTGAGATGCAGCCATGACAAAATTATTTCACCTGGTGTATAAGATATCAGTGGGGCAAGCGAAATACCCTCAGACGTGAAGAAGAATGTAATAATTCCAAACGTAAGAAGGCACATACTACCGGACTGTCAGTGTAATAAGAATGTGGTTGCAAAATACTAACTCGAATTATTGAGAGAAGAACGTTAAGTGGGGTAGAAGCCCATCACAGGGAAGATCAGTTCTGGTTGCGGAGACATGTAGGAACAAGCGAGGCAATACTGTGCCACGATTTATATCTGGAAATATTCTACGGAAACGCAAACCTACATTTCAGGCATTTGTAAGTTTAGAGAAAGCTTTTTCAGGAAACTACTCTTCGTAGTTCTGAAGGTAGCAGAGGTAAAATACAGAGAGAAGAAGTTGGTGGTAGTAGCTTTTTAAGGGTTGATAACTTTTCCAGGAATATGAAAGAACAGTAATTTAAGAACAACAAAAGTAGAACAATTTACGTATAAAGACATTTACGTACATACAGGTGTAGTATGACAAGAAGGTAGAGAAAATAGACTGTGGCCTGATAGCAGGAACAACCTGGGAATTTGCTTGAAATACATTACTGGTCATTAAAATTGCTACACCAAGAAGAAATGCGGATGATAAGCGGGTATTCATTGGACACATATATTATACCAGAACTGACATGTGATTACATTTTCACACAGGTTGGGTGCATAGATCCTGAGAAATCAGTATCCAGAACAACCACCTCTGGCCGTAATAACGCCCTTGAAACGCCTGGACATTGAGTCAAACAGAGCTCGAATGGCGTGTACAGGTACAGCTGCCCATGCAGCTTCAACACGATACCACAGTTCATGAAGAGTAGTGACTGGCGTATTGTGACGAGCCAGTTGCACGGACACCATTTACCAGACGTTTTCAATTGGTGATAGATCTGGAGAATGTACTGGTTAGGGCAGCAGTCGAACATTTTCTTTATCCAGAAAGGTCCGTACAGGATCTGCAACATGCGGTCGTGCATTATTCTGCTAAAATGTAGGATTTCACAGGGATCGAATGAAGGGTAGAACCACATTTGAAATGCAACGTCCACTGTCGAAAGAGCCGTCAATGCGAACAAGAGGTAACCGAGACGTGTAACCGATGGCACCCCATACCATCACGCCGGGCGATGACGAATACACGCTTCCAATGTGCGTTCACCGCGATGTCGCAAAACACGGATGCTACCATCATGATGCTGTAAACAGAACCTGGATTCATCCGAAAAAATGACGTTTTGCCATTCGTGTACCCAGGTTCGTCGCATCGCAGGCGCTCCTGTCTTTGATGCAGCGTCATGGGTAACTGCAGCCAAGGTCTCCGAGCTGATAGTCCATGCTGCTGCAAACGTCGTCTAACTGTTCGTGCAGATGATTGTTGTCTTGCAAACGTCCCCATCTGTTGACTCAGGGATCGAGACGTGGCTGCACGATCCGTTACAGCCATACGGATAAGATGCCTGTAATCTCGACTGCTAGTGATACGAGGCCGTTGGGGTCCAGCACGGCGTTCCGTATTACCCTCCTGAGGCCACTGATTCCATATTCTGCTTACAGTCATTGGATCTCGACCAACGCGAGCAGAAATGTCGCGCTTCATCTTCATGGTTAGCAATTTTAATGGCCAGTAGTGTAGAAAGAGCCGTCAGAAGCAAGGCGGAATGCGGCGAAGCAGCGTTGAGCTTCCACGACAAATGGCTCTGTGGACAACTGCTAGCGGTCGGTATCCATTACGTGGTCTGGTTTTCTACAAACTGATACTGAGTTCATACGTGTGTCCAGAAGCCGTTTGCAAGTATCACAACTTTCTTTTGTGTGTGTGTGGGGGGTGGGGGTTGGGGTGTGTTTGGTGGTGGGGGGGGGGGGGGGGGGAAGTTGGGGTGTTGGGGGGGGGGGGGGCGGAAACAGTTACTGGTTACGCGCTTTCTCGATAAGGTATGATTTAAAAAATTCCCACCGGGTGACTTGTTAAGTACAGACGGCATACAGTCGGGCTCTTTAGAGCACACACATAAGCTGGTTCCTAAGAGACTCTTAGCTGGTGCGCTATTTGAGAACAGACCGACGGAAGATTTTTATGTGTGGAAACGTGCTGTTTCTGTACTTCGTTTGGATACTAGGCGTTTCCATCAGGTGGCTTATTGTGCTTAAATGGCGCACCCCTCTGCTTCGCATCGCTTCTCTTCTCTGCCGCCAGAGAGGTAGAGGACCAGCATATCAAGCCCGAGCGCACACACACATTGGCGCGCGCCCTGTTTGTCATTCCTGCCGACAAAGGAGACACTTCTGCTCGTAAGGCTCAGAGCAAGGTCTGCGGGCATCAGTATGCTAGGCGAGCGGCGAGCGCATACACACCCTCTGCCTCTCCAAGGCTAGCACGCGATCCTGACCGCGTGACCCGCAAGGCAAGCCGATCCTGCTCGTTACTTTTATGGCGGCCGCTCGTCGACGCTCTTTATCTCACTGTAGCTCCCGCGACTCTCTTGTTCTTTCCTCCACCCGGTTCTTACCTCGTCCTCATCGGTATCCTAAGTGAAAGTAAGAAACAACAAGAGAACCTGTTGAACGGAGTGAACTGCCTTGGGTGCAGAAGATAAATTGAGAGCAAACGGAAGAAAGTGAGAGTAATGAGCAGTAGATTGGTTCAGATGGCTCTGAGTACTATGGGACTTAACATCTGAGGTCATCAGGCCCCTAGAACTTAGAACTACTTAAACCTAACTAACCTAAGGACATCACACAACACCCAGTCATCACGAAGCAGAGAAAATCCCTGACCCCGCCGGGAATCGAACCATGGAATCCGGGCGCGGGAAGCGAGAACGCTACCGCACGACCACGAGCTGCGGACAATGAGCAGTAGAATAAATGAGACTAGAGGTAAACTTAAAATCAAAATCGGCGGCACGAAATCGACGAAGCAAAATAACACATCTGAACAAAATATCTGAATGGTGCGAAAAGTAGCAGTTGACCCTAAATAGCGAAAAGTGTGTGGTCATCCACGTGAGTACTAAAAGGAACTCGTTAAACTTCGGTTACACGATACATCAGTCTAATCTAAAAGCCGTAAATTTAACTAAATACTATTACATTTACGAAAAACATAAATTGGAAAGAACACACAGAAAATGTTGTGGGGAAGGCTAACCAAAGCCTGCGTTTTATTGGCAGGACGCTTAGAAAATGTAACAGACCTACTAAGGAGACTGCCTACACTACGCTTGTCCGTCCTCTTTCAGAATACTGCTGTGCGGTGTGGGGTCCTTACCAGGTAGGACTGACGGAGTATATCGAAAAAGTTCAAAGAAAGGCAGCACGTTTTGTATTATCGCGAAATATGGGAGAGAGTGTCACTGAAATGATACAGGATGTGGGCTGGAAATCATTAAAAGAAAGGCGTTTTTCGTTTTGACGTAATCTTCTCACATAATTCCAATCACCAAGTTTCTACTCCGAATGCGAAAATATTTTGTTGACAGCGACCTACATTGGGCGGAACGATCACCACAACAAAATAAGGGAAATCAGAGCTCTTACGGAAAGATATAGGTGTTCATTCTTTCCGCGCGCTGTACGAGATTAGAATAATAGAGAATTGTGAAGGTGGTTCGATGAACCCTGTGCCAGGCACTTAAATGCGATTTGCAGAGTATCCATGTAGATGTAGATGTCTGAAGCAAGGAGGACATGAAAAGCAGACTAGTACACGCAACGAGGGCATTACCGGCGAAAAGAAATCTACTTGTATCCAACGTGGACCACAAGTTGAGGAACAAGTTTCTGAGAATTTACGTTTTGAGAACATAACGTTGTCTGGTAGTGAATCATGGACTGTGGGGAAAACCGGAGAAAAATAAAATCTATAGAGGGGAGTTGAAAATTACGTGGACTGATAAACAATGAGGAGGTTCCGTACTGAATCTGCGGGGAAAGGAATACATGGAAAACACTGACAAGAAGATGTGTTAAGACATGACGTATAGCTACCGTGATGCTAGAGGGAGCTGTAAAGAGTAAAAACTGCAGCGGAAGACAGAAATAAGACTACATCCAACACGTAATTGAGGACCTAAGGTGTAAATACTATACTGAGATGTAGAGGAATTCGTTGGAAGCCGCATCAAACCAGTCCTGACGAATAAAAAGAAAACAAAAAGTAAATCGATCAATAAATATCGTCCTGATACCGGACGAGAAAGTGAATGTGGCCGTGATCGAGTTCTGTGACGTCGGAAGGTGGGATCCTACCATGCGTTGCATTCCCAAGCGTGAATGGCAGAATCAGACACGTCAGTCGGATTTTCGCTTCGAGGAGAGGAACGTGGCTCGTGGGATGCATAACGATTTACTGCGCCTAAAACTTCATAATGTGCAGAAAGCTTAACACTGATGTTGTAGTAAATACACGATTCCCTGCCTTAACAACAGGCGTGTAGATATTTTAGACGTTAAAAATTTTGCTACCGCAAAGAAGCCGAGCTCTAGTAAGAACCAATAACCTCTGCGTGTTAACTCGACCCCGCCCCCTACCCCCAAATCGAACTCCCAGAACTTATTGATGCGGAACCGTTATTTTATTGGTTTTATTATTTTGTTGTTATTGGCCCAGAGACTGATGAAAAAGCCAAGACATGCACTTTCTCACGCAAGTCAATAGTTATGACGTCATATCTCGTGACACATGAGTCGCAGAATTATATCGTTTTACAGGTACGTTGACTAGTATATGTGGATTGTGTTTCAAAGCTGTTGTTGTTGTGGTCTTCAGTCCTGAGACTGGTTTGTTGCAGCTCTCCATGCTACTCTATTCTGCGCAAGCTGCTTCATCTCCCAGTACCTACTGCAGCCTACATCCTACTGAATCTGCTTAGTGTATTCATCTCTTGGTCTCCCTCTACGATTTTTACCCTCTACGTTGCCCCCCAATACTAAATTTGTGATCCCTTGATGCCTCAGAACATTTCCTACCAATCGATCCCTTCTTCTAGTCAAGTTGTGTCACAAACTCTTCTCCCCAATTCTATTCAACACCTCTTCATTAGTTGTGTGATCTATCCATCTAATCTTCAGCATTCTTCTGTATCACCACATTTCGAAAGTTTCTATTCTCTTCTTGTTCCAACTACTTACCGTCCATGTTTCACTTCCATACATGGCTACACTCCATACAAATACTTTCAGAAACGACTTCCTGACACTTAAATCTATACTCGATGTTAACAGATTTCAAAGCTATGTTGCGAATACAGTTTTTCAATTCAAGCAATAAGTTAAAACGTCAAGTCTAATACTGAAGCTTTGCTGCTTGGGCGGCGAAGATGTTTTTAGCGATACAGTTTTTTCTTTCATGATTCTGGAGGGGGTGTCAGCGACAAAAAGTTTCGAAAAAGTTTGAAACTACGTGTTAAGTTTATCGTAAGTGACAAAGTGCAGAGTGCTCTCGATGAATATAGTCTGGGTTACACTGCCACGAACGTACACACAATTTCGAACCTTAATACTTGACTTGTTGTGTTAAACCTTCAACATGAAGTTATATCTCTTAGTGAGTAAAATGCGACAGCATTATAATTTTTAAACCCGGACAAAAATGACATGAAATACTGGAGATCGAATTGTTGTTGCCCTGTAAGTCGTTAGAAAGGTAAGCTGGTAGTGGGATTGGGTGACTGCTTCATCTCTAGTGATATACGTCGATGTCGTTAGGGTTTTAATAAAAATAAGAATGAAGTCATGTTTATCTTATGTGGAGGACTATCGTACATTGGTAGCGCACTATTGTATGCTACACAAATCTTAGAAGCTGATGACGTAACGGGCTGTACATGGAGACTGTCTTTGTGCTTCACTACATACAGAATAACGCGGATGCACAGGACAGCAGATGCGCATTTTTATAGAGCTAACGTAGCAGTTTTGCAAGCGACAAATTGTGTGAGGTGCGCGCCAGATACAGCCGGCAACTGCAAATCACCCTTAGGAGCGCGTCACGCCCCGTTTGTTGTGCCAGCTCGTTGCCGAGCTAGCGCCAACCGCGATGGAGACCACGTCTGGCGTGCTTCACGGTGAGAAATGCATCCCGTGTGAGGACGGCTTTCCTCGCCTGTCCACCAGCCGAGGTGTCACCGTGGTTAAAGAACGGAGACGCAGGGTGCTGAAGGCCGGCCAGCGATCGAACTTCTCGCTACTCTCCGATAGTTGATTACAACCGAAAAACAAGAACATGTTGTGAATAGGGCATATACAGACTACAGAAGAGTTCACGACTAATCTCAAGGCAGTGACCCTGCAACAGTGCTCTAGACACGCAACGATAACAGAAGAGGCCTACGATACACATTTCAAGAACCAAGAACGCTACGAAATGTGTGCAGAAAGGAAGAGTATCCGTTCAAAGATCGAAAAGGCAATACACTGACAACCCAAACAACTATGACCACTGCCCACTGCAAAGTTGGATGTCGCCAGGTGTCGTATACAGGGTGGTCCATTGATCGTGACCGGGCCAAATATCTCACGAAATAACCGTCAAAAGAAAAAAATGCGAAGAACGAAACTTGTCTAGCTTGAAGGGGGAAACCAGATGGCGCTATGGTTCGCCCTCTGGATGGCGCTGTCATAGGTCAAACGGATATCAGCCACGTTTGTTTATATAGGAACCCCCAATTTTCATTACATATTCGTTTAGGACGCAAAGAAATAGGAATGTTTTAGTAGGAATACTTTTTTCGCTTCGTGATAGATGGCGCTGTAATTGTCACAAACGTATGGCTCACAATTTTAGACCAACAGTTGGTAACAGGTAGGTTTCTTAAATTAAAATGCAGAACGTAGGTACGTTTTAACATTTTATTTCGGTTGTTCCAATGTAATAGATGTACCTTAGCGAACTTATCATTCCTGAGAACGCACGCTGTTACAGCGTCAGTACCTGTAAATACCACATTAATGCAATAAATGCTCAAAATGATGTCCGTCAATCTCAATGCATTTGGCCGTACATGTAACGACATACCTCTCAACAGCGAGGAGTTCGCCTTCCGTAATTTTCGCACATCCATTGACAATGCGCTGACGCATGTTGTCAGGCGTTGTCGGCGGATCACGATAGCAAATATCCTTCAACTTTCCCTACAGAAAGAAATCCGTGGACGTCCGATCCAGTGAACGTGCGGGCCATGCTATGGTGCTTCGACAACCAATGCACCTGTCATGAAATATGCTATTGAATACCGCTTCAACTGCACGCGAACTGTGTGCCGGACATCCATCATGTTGGAAATACACCGCCATTCTGTCATGCAGTGGAACATCTTGTAGTAACATCGGTAGAACTTTATGTAGGAAATCAGCATACATTGCACCATTTAGATTGCCATCGATGAAATGGAGGCCAATTATCCTTCCTCCCATAATGCCGCACCATGCATTAACTCGCCAAGGTCGCTGATGGGTTTTCCGTTGCCCAATAGTGCACATTATGCCGGTTTACGTTACCGCTGTTGGTGAATGACGTTTCGTCGCTAAATAGAACGCGTGTAAAAGATTTGTCATCGTCCCGTAATTTCTCTTGTGCCCAATGGCAGACTGTACACGACGTTCAAAGTTGTCGCCACGCAATTCCTGGGGCATAGAAATATGGTACGGGTGCGATCGATGTTGATGTTTCTTTCTCAACACCGACGTTTTTGAGATTCCCGATTCTCGCGCAGTTTGTCTGCTACTGTTGTGCGGATTAGCCGCGACAGCAGCTAAAACAGCAACCTGGGCATATCATTTGTTGCAGGTCGTTACTGACGTTTCACATGTGGCTGAACACTTCCTGTTTCCTTAAATAACGTAACTATCCGGCGAACGGTCCGGACACTTGGATGATGTCGTCCAGGATACCGAGCAGCATACATAGCACACGCCCATTGGGCATTTTGAGCACAATAGCCATACATCAACACGATATCGACCTTTTCCGCAATTGGTAAACGGTCCATTTTAAAGCGGATAATGTATAACGAAGCAAATACCGTCCGCACTGGCGGAATGTTACTTGATACCACGTACTTATACGTTTGTGACTATTACAGCGCCATCCATCACAAAGCGAAAAAAAATGTTCCAACTAAAACATTCATATTTCTTTACGTACTACACGAATATGTAATGGAAAATTGGGGTTCCTATCTAAAAAAAAAGCAGTTGATATCAGTTTGACCTATGGCAGCGCCATCTAGCGGGCCAACCATAGCACCATCTGGTTTCCCCCTACAAGCTAGACATGTTTCGTTCTTTGTAGTTTTTTCGTTTGATACTTATTTCGTGAGATATTTGGCCCGGTCACTATCAGTGGACCACCCTGTATAAGCTGATCAAAGACGGACAGGGAATCATTCTAGCGACGACACGGACCGAAAACGGGTAAATCAACTGAAATAAGCGATTTTGACAAAGATGATACAATTATTAGGTAGAGCCTGTGAACGAGTATCTCGAAAACGGCGGAGCTGATGTAATTTTCACATGCTACTGTTGGAGTATCTATGGCAAGTGGTAGAACAGCATTGAAAATACCACTGGGGAAAAGGTGGTTGGACGTCGACGACTGTTCATACAGTGGTAGGTGGCGATCTGTGGCGTCTGTGCCGAATGAGGGCAGTGATGCAGTGTTCCGGAGCGCACCGTTCGTCGTACGGTGCTGAAGACGGGGCTCCACAGCGGACGATTTGACATGTTGGCCCAAAGACATCATCCATTACAATTGCAGTGGCTGCGAGATCGTCGAAATTGGACCGTGGGTCAATGGAAAGGCGTAGCCTTGTCGGATGAATCACGTTTTTGCTACACCAGGGCTGTGAGCTAGATGGTTCACGACGTCCCAGCCGAATGAATCCAATGAGGCAAAATTTCAACGAAGAGAATCGCTTTACGGTCCTAAGAGGCAGAGACCTTGTCTTTTTGGGACGAAACAAGGCTTTTGAATGCTGATGAAGGATGTCGTAACTGCATTGTCTGTTCGTCTCAGGGGGTGAGGGGGATCAAGGCGGCTGACAATATATAGTGTGCGGATGTGTTCAAGGAAAAGGAGAAGGAGGAAGTGTGGGAGGGGGATGAGGTCGTAGAAGATGCGCATGGGGGACAGAAAGCGGATGTGGCAGGCGAGGCGGAGCGCATGGTGTTCGAGGATTTGGAGGGATTTATACACTACTGGCCATTAAAATTGCTAACCACGAAGATGACGTCCTACAGATGCGAAATTTAACCGACAGGAATAAGATGCTGCGATACGCAAATGATTAGCTTTTCGGAGCATTCGCACAAGGTTGCCGCCCTTGGCGACACCTACAACGTGCTGACATGAGGAAAGTTTCCAACCGATTTCTCATACACGAACAGCAGTTGACTAGCGTTGCCTGGCGAAGCGTTGTTGTGATTCCTCGTGTAAGGAGGAGAAATGCGTACCATCACGTTTCCGACTTTGATAAAGGTCGGATTGTAGCCTATCGAGATTGCGGTTTATCGTAGCGCGATATTTCTGCTTGCGTTGGTCGAGATCCAATGGCTTTTAGCAGAATATGGAATCGGTGGGTTCAGGAGGACAATACGGAACGCCGTGCTGGAACCCAACGGCCTCGTATCACTAGCAGTCGAGATGACAGGCATCTTATCCGCATGGCTGTACCGGATCGTGCAGCCACGTCTCGATCCCTGAGTCAACAGATGGGGACGTTTGAAAGACAACAACCGTCTGCAAGAACAGTTCGACGACGTTTGCAGCAGCATGGACTATCAGCTCGGACACCGTGGCTACGGTTACCCTTGACGCTGCATCACAGTCATTAGGCCGAAATTACCGGCGGATTGCACACCACAACGTATGCGAGGCCGGTTATTGGTAGAGGGCCTGTACGTTTGTAAGTGCATTTGTGTGAGAGAGAAGGAGTGTGTGCGTGTGTGTGTGTGTGTGATAGAGGCGTTCACTGCTGGCCAATAAAACTGTGACACCAGGAAGTGTAGAAGATAACGAAATTTTTCTTATTGTGCGTATGTAGTTTAGTAGGGAGAGTAGTTAATCGAATTCCTGATAGATTTGGAGTGAACAGGATGCGAAGCACGCTACAAGGAGCTACCAGGTGTTCCAGCATCAACAGGCTGAGCGTCGTTTGGAACTGAGCTCCCATGGCCGATGCGGCTCCGTCAGTCGGCGATTCTCCACGACCATTTTATGCTGTTTTCCAATAATTTCCGGGATAGTGGCTCATCTTTGGCGACGAATTCGTGGATCACCGTCGAAGCTGCGCCGACCAAAAATAAACTAGTTTGTCCACTTACCGACTGTTGAATATAAAGGAGCAGAATCCTCCAGGTTATTCTGCTTTCATACCTTTTCTTTACGAGATACTTAATCACTTCGCAATCTCGATTTTTTTGTATCTTCACAAATCACAACACGTTAACAACAACAGAGATACGTCCGCACCACAGATCTCTACCTACAGCACTGAACGCGTCTTGTGTTTACTTACACGGTATGGCCTATCGTTACGCAGCAAACTCGTTGCGCTACGTCTGGTGAAAATTCTGCGAAGTTTTTGAACTGCCTTTGTATGAGCAATGAGCATCATCTAAAATAAAAGCAGGGTGTTGGAATATACTTGGAATCATGTGATGCTGAGGAAATTAGGAAATAAGACAATAAAAGTAGTAGACGTGTTGTACTGTTTTCGTAGTCCAATAGCTGGCAATGGCAGAAGTAGATGGGAAGCATAGTTGAGTTGTGCGCCAGGGAAAGATTTTCTGAAAGACAAAAATTTTTAACAAATTATACAAATTTAAGTATAAGGAAGTCTTTTTCCGAGTATATTTGACTAGAGTATAGCCTCATGAACCATGTACCTTGCCGATGGTGGCGAGGCTTGCGTGCCTCAGCGATACAGGTAGCAGTGCCGTAGTAGCAACCACAATGGAGGGGTATCTGTTGAGAGGCCAGACAAACGTGTGGGTCCTGAAGAGGGGCAGCAGCCTTTACAGTAGTTGCAGGGGCAACAGTCTGGATGATTGACTGATCTGGCCTTGTAACAATAACCAAAACGGCCTTGCTGTGCTGGTACTGCGAACGGCTGAAAGCAAGGGGAAACTACGGCCGTAATTTTTCCAGAGGGCATGCAGCTTTACTGTATGGTTAAATGATGATGGCGTCCTCTTGGGTAAAATATTCCGGAGGTAAAATAGTCCCCCATTCGGATCTCCGGGCGGGGACTACTCGGGAGGACGTCGCTATCAGGAGAAACAAAACTGGTGTCCTACGTAACGAAGTGTGGAATGTCAGATCACGTAATCGGGCAGATAGGTTAGAAAATTTAAAAACGGGAACTGATAGGTTAAAGTTAGATATAGTGGGAATTAGTGAAATGCTGTGGCAGGAGGAACAAGACTTTTGGTCAGGAGAATACAGTGTTATAAATACAAAATCAAATTGGGGTAATGCAGGAGTAGGTTTAATAATGACTAAAAAAATAGGAAAGCAGATAAGTTACTATGAACAACATAGTGAACGCACTATTATAGCTGAGATTCACACAAAGCCAATACCCACAACAGTAGTACAATTTTATATGCTAACTAGCTCCTCAGATGACGAGGAAATTGAGGAAATGTGTGACGATCTAAAAAAAAATCATTCAGATAGTTAAAGGAGCTGAAAATTTAATATTCTTGGATGACTGGAATTCGACAGTAGGAAAAGGAAGAGAAGGAAAAGTATTAGTTGAATATGGACTGGGGGAAATAAATTTTCACAGAGCAAAATTTAATCATAGCTAACTTTACGAATCATGAGAGAAGATTGTATACATGGAAGAGACCTCGAGACGCTGGAAGATACAGATTGATTATATAATGATTAGACAGAGATTTATGAACCAGATTTTAAATTGTAAGATATTTACAGAGGCAGATGTGAACTCTGACCACAATTTATGGTTATGAGCTGCAGATGGAAACTGAAAAAACTGCAAAATGCCGGAATTTAAGGAGATAGGACTCGGATAAACTGTAAGAACCAGAGGATCTAGAGGGTTTCAGAGAAAGCCTTAGGCAACGATGACGAGAGCAGGGGATAGGAATATCCTAGAGGAAGAATGAATAGCTTTGAGGGATGAAGTAGTGCAGGCAGCAGAGGATCAAATAGTGAAAAGACGAGGGCTAGCAGAAATCCTTGAGTAACACAAGAGATAGTGAATGTAATCGATGAAAGGAGAAAATATAAAAATGCAGTAAATGAAGCAGATGAAAGGGGATACAAACGTCTCAAAAACGAGATCGACAGGGAGTGCAAAATGAAAAGCAGGAATAGTTAGACGACAAATGTAAGATGTAGAAGCAGATATCAGTAAGGTTAGAGAGATACTGCGTACAATAAAATTAGAGAGAGACCTCTGGAGAAAAGAGAACCACCTGTATGAATACCAAGAGCTCAGATGGAAAACCAGCCCAAGCTATGAAGGAAAAGCAGTAAGGTGGGAGGAGTATGTAGCGGGTCTGTTCAAGGTAGATGTAGTTGAGAGCAATTAACGGAAATAGGACGTAGAGGAAGACGAGAAGGGACATATCATACTGCGTGTAGAATCTGACAAAGCAATGAAAGACTTAAGTTGAAACAAGGCCCCGGGGGTAGACGGCATTCCGTTAGAGCTGCTGGTAGCCTTCGGAGAGCCAGCCATGACGAAACTCTTTCATCTGGTGAGTAAGATGTAGAAGCCTGGCGAGTTACCTCCAGACTTCAAGAAGCATATAACAATTCCAGTTTCAAAGAAAGCAGTTGCTGATAGTTGTGAAAATTACCTAATTATCAGTTTTAGTCACGATTACAAAAAAAAAAAAAACACGACTCCTTTACAGAAGTATGGAAAAACTGGTAGAAGCAGACTCAGGGAAGATCACTTTGGATTCTGGAGAAATGTAGGAACATGCGAGGCAATACTGACTCTACGAATTGTCTTAGACGACAGATTAAGGAAAAGCAAACTATTTACAACTTGCACAGAATCCAGATGACAATGATGAGAGTCGAGGGGGACGAAAGGGAAGAAATGGTTGACAAGGGACTGATGTTATTCAATCTGTATATGGAGCAAGCAGCAAAGGAAACAAAAGTAAAATTGCATTAGGAATTAAAGGCCAGGGAGAAGAAATAAAATCTTCGAGGTTTGCCGATGACACTGTGAAACGTTCCCTTTGAAAAATTATACATGACTGTGCTTAAATTGACACACAATATTTTTAGCGCAACACAATCTGACTTTCAGTAATCGCTACAAAGAATGGCCCTGACTAACATTAACCTATACGTTTCACAAATCACTTACCTCACAAAAATCTTGGTTACTCGAACTACTGCAATACAGCTAGCGCCACTACTGCCAGCTAAATAAAAGATTCAAACTACTGAAGGCACTAACTACTGATAGGCATAGTTAGCAAATGAAAGATTTTAATAGAGAGCAAACAATGTATTTACCTTAATAGTCATCAAAAGTCATAATATATATATATATATATATATATATATATATATATATATATATATATATATATATATATATATATATAGCAGTTCATGACATCCAGTCTTACAAATTTCAAAACTCCGCCATTTCTCTCCCCACATCCACCACTGCTGGCGGCTCACCTCCAACTGCGCAAGGCTATGCGCTGTTAACATCCATCTGCCCAACGCTACAATGGCGAGTAGTACAACAATGCCAACCAGCCCAGACTGCACACAGCGCAGCCAGTGATCTTCATACAGAGCAGTACGTGGCGTTACCAATAAAAAAAAAAACTAAACAGCCTACTTACATAGCCCCCATGCTCCCCACAAAATATTTTACAAATTGTTTTGGGCAGTGGCCAATACAGATTTGAAAAAAAATTTCATAATTACAATAACAAATGCACACACTTATTGATACAATGTTGGTCAAAAGCTAAAATTTTCTCACAGGCCATAAAGACAGTCCTGATCATTCATGACAATAAAATTGCAGATTTTTTTTCTCAAAGTCTGAGCAGTAAAAGAAAATGCACACGGAAGTAGTGGATTTCCATGCTGTCTTGAAGAAGTAGTTTTGTCCTTCCAACGGGCAGACAGTGCAGACTCTTGTCATGCAGACAGGTAATGGGCCACAACAGAGCAAACCCACAGCAGAGTCAGTCGAAGTTTTGAAGAATATTGGTAGGTAGGTCATTACAGAACAGACGCACTGTATTTCCGGTAGAGATTACGGTATTGGTGGGCCACCAGAGATGCAGACCCCCTGTTGTCCTTGGAGAGATGGCCAGCAGCCATCTGTTGCGACTGTGCAGATGCACAATCACCATCGAAGAGTCTTGCGGAGAATACAGCAAGTCCATAAACCACTTCTTGTGCACTCACAATTTTTTTTTAAATGTCCTTACAACCAGCAATGTTGTTATCCAGTCCGTTGCTGAATTATTAACACACATGCAAACACTATCAGTCCCTACTTCTCACTTATTGTCCATATACTATGACCAACAGAAACGTGTGCAGTGAAATGTAACTTACAAGTTACTTAATTTGATGAACTGGTGTCAATTACAATTTTATAACATAAGAATACAATTACAAAGGTACAAAATACATCATTAAAGAACATAACAATACAGATAACATTTGTGGTAATGCAGGCTTTACAGAACAATAGGATTAAACATGTACATCAGTGTTACAGGAATTATGACATATGTAAATATATAAAATAATGAGAATTGTTTTCGAAACATTAATTTCACATGTGAGCATTAAAACAAAACAGAATAAATAATGTCCAAACATTTCTACAAAGTAAATAACATTTGAAAAATTCTACAACATAAATCTTATTAGCTAAACACTTAAAGACAGGAAAAAGCCAAATACACTAGGGTACATAAACAAATAGCGGAATAATACAAAAGGAAAGACAGGGTTCGTTTTCAGTGTGACATTTGGTACTGCAGTCCAACCCACAACTTCGTTCTGTAGATCTTTCCCCTTATTTCAACATTTGTTTCCACCAAAAAAAATCATATCCAAGCATTCTTTCTGTATTCTGTTCACATCCTCTTTCAAAATTCTTTTTTGGGCAAACCATTTTCTTATAGCTTCCCAATGCATTTCTTCCAATACATCACAACTCATTCCCACATATAGCCTACCCCATTTTAAGCTAACTTAAATCTACTGAGCTCAGATGCTAAACTAAGGGACGAGGCAATGCAGCAGCACAAAACAATTAACACAAACAGCAATGACAAAAAAATGGAAATTGGCAAAGCAAGCTACAGTAAATCTAAATTACCAAGCAAATGAAACATTAAAACTAATATGAGCCAATGTGCAGCAACAAGAAAAATAAATCAGTAGTAAAACTAGCTTAATAGAGTAATACAAAGTGAAATTTAGTAGCACTATGCCTGGCAAACAGCAGCAGCAAATGCAATAACTTATATGTAAACATGACAAATCTCGAGCAGAAAAAATATTACAGTAAAAATGGCCATGTTTAATACCTATGTCACATCTTAACAATAGAGTGATGCATCACCTTGACTTACTCTAGCAGATAAGTTACCAACCTGTTAAAAAATTATTTTTGAAGTTCCTGTGAAGGGAAATGTCTATTTGTGCTCTCTTTTCTACGAAAGTACATCATAAAATTATTCTTTACTGGGTCTGTAGACAGAAAATAGTGATATTAGTACATCTATTAAATTTTATTTTAATCAATGCTGCTGCAGCTATAAACTTGATACTAAACAAAATGAGCAAACTCTCAACTAGAAAGACAATAGATGTAAAATGTTTCTCTTCATTTCATTAGGCATTTTAGTAATTATCATAAATTAAGAGCTCCACAGTATAATCATATGTTTTCAAGTTTGAGCGTGTCGTATTTGCGATGCTTTCTACAAAGAAATGTCAATAGTGAGGATAATAGCCCCTTTTTTCCACCTGTGCCTTTGATAGGCACACACTAATGGTATTTTTCCAGGCGATTGTCGCACAGCTGGGTGCCCACGACACATTATGTGAAGGTGGACACTTAACTTTCTTACCGAAATATTTATGACAGCAGTGACAGTCTCATATAAAAATTTCACAGGTCGAGAACTTGCGTTACAAATGTGAAGAAACAAAATCCTTTAAATATAATAGTGTCCAAACAATTTTCGCCGGCATTGTGATACATTCACGCATTTACACACATTTCATAACTCTTTAAAGTGCGATTCTTGGTTTCCATCATCCTTTTTCACAAGTCAGAGTCCCTAGCCACTACTCTTTATTTCTTACCTTATTACACATATACATATTTATCAACACGTCTTCAATATTAATAAATACATAGCATAATCAGATCCCTCATATAGCATCAGCTTATTGATCATAAACATATCTCAACAGCATAATACACATTGTCATCGTAATAATAACATCATAAAAACTCAGCCAAATCTAAAAAAAAAAAACGTAGCTTTCTGCAATAATTTCAAAACCTAAAAAAAATTCTCTGCTGATTTCAATAGTGTCATCTACCTCAAACGTACTTTAAAAATCATTATCCCATACCAAATACATCATTCAAAGCTGTCATAGTATCACGATGGTTCCGAAAAATATGAACTGTTCACAAAGTACAGACAAAATACAATTTCATAAGTATGAAGTTATCCGACTGTGTAATTGCATAAAAATGTGTCACTGATGTAGTAAAATAAATGTTTGTCTCTCTCAGTTAAATGATCAGAGAGCTGTGTAATTTATGTGTTACAGACACACACAGACGTGTAAAGTTGTATAAGCAAATACCATATTAGTTAGGGCTCCTTGTGCTTGCCAATCACATGGTACACAAAGTAGACGTGAACCCCCCTAAGGATTAATGTAATTATACTCTCAGGTGCTACAGATTACAGCAATGGAATGAAATGTATCATGGAAAACTTTCATTGTAATTCAAAAATCTTGAAAAATAAATGGTTTAAGTACAAAATTAATCACTCAAATGCGTGTCCTGTAGCGCTAAATGTGCGTCTTACTGTAAGATAACTCTGTGGAAGTGTCGTAGTTATCGTCCTCTGTAAGCAAAGTTCTGCTGAAGTCAATGTACTTACCTCAACATAAACGAAAGTGAAATGTTTTGCGTATAAATATCTTAGTTATTACGCTTATTGCCGTGATCAAGAAAGTACTATAATGTAACGTATTGTTGTGCTACGGAATAGGCTGTCTCATTGTAGCTATACCACAAAAGTTACTACTAAAAGATGTTTTACTTTCCAGAATAATACAGAAAAACTGTGCAGATATAAAACAGATACACCGCAAAAGCAACAGTGTAAATTGTGTCACATATTAGTAGCGTCGTGATATAATCGTGTAGCTATCAAAGAAACTAACCACTATGTCATCTGGTATCTCTCAGAAAGCACTTTAAATCCATAATGTATTTTCAAGTAAACCAAAATGTTGCAGTAATATTTCATTAGGAGTACTGGTATATGTTCTAAGTATGTAAGCCTTATAATCGTTTCGTAATCGTGCAACTAACAAGCAAGCATGTACACACACAATAACACTGTGTCGTCTGTTCACTATAACAATGCATTCGTAATTACTGTCTAAATATCTTCCATAGGTTCTAGACTGGATAGTTAACTTCAAAACATTGTTGCATGATAACAGTTTCAAAGTGTGACAACGCATACTAGTAACGTGAAGTGAAGAGTTTTATGGCAAAGACAAAGTTAAAAAGCAGATTACCTTTCAATAAACGGTTTTGCATGTGAAATGTGGTGTAAAACTTTACTCTTCCTAGTACGCAGAGTTTCAACTTCAACGCAATTATCATGTGGTATACGTCGGATTCTGTAAGGTCCAATGTAAATCAGAAAGAATTTGTGACTCGTGTTTCTTCTTATGTGACAATGAATGAGCTTTAATGAGAACTTTCTGACCAATATATAATTTCTTTGCATTTGCTTTACCGTGTAGTCTTCTCCTTTTGTCTGCTGCAGAATTTATATTTTTAATAGCCAAATCAATTATGTCTTTGTGTCGAAGTTTACGTGTATTCGGAAAAGGTACAAGGTCTTTGATTCTGTTCGGTGGTTCTTCATTCTTCAGTACAAGAATAGGTGGTAAAGCAGTGGAGTCATGAGGCATTTAAGTCAGCACGTTTTGAAAGAAGAGTAAATATCTGTCCCAATGCTGATGCTTTCTGTGACAATAAAGTCTGCAAAGCTTATTGATTTCTTTCAGTGGCTTTACGTAACGGAGTGAAAGAAATAAATTTTGAAGTAAGTTCAACAGCGACTAGAACGTACGAAAATCCATTCGATGTTCTGACAAGGGGTCCAAAGAGATCAACAGCAGCAAATTCTTTTAATTTAGAAGGAATGATAGGAAACAACGGAGCA
This sequence comes from Schistocerca gregaria, assembly GCF_023897955.1. NCBI lineage: Eukaryota > Metazoa > Arthropoda > Insecta > Orthoptera > Acrididae > Schistocerca > Schistocerca gregaria. Next base: position 74,791,069 of record NC_064927.1, on the reverse strand, counting down.
CGATGTGAGATAGTAGATGGTTTCGCCTTTTGACAAAGTTTACAAATAGACAAGACTCTTGGAATTCTTTTTTCCATATTGTTAAAATAACAAGTCGTTCGAAGAATATGATAACATTTTCATGGACCAAAATGTGCGTAGCTGAAATGAATGTACCACATGAGCTTATTAACAAAATCGTCTGGAATGCAAAGTACCCATAGCTTCTCATCAACAGTGCAGCGTTTGAAAAGTATGTTGTTTCTAACCAGATAATAATGCCGAATCTGAGTGTGCGGCTTTTCATGCCATTTACTTTTGATGTCTTTCCAAATCGGATCTTTATCTTGTTCATGAGCAAAGTCCTTTAAAGATGTGGTGATGAAGTTTTCAAAGGCGACTTTCTGAATGTAAAGAATACTGAAATTTTTCCCGAGGTTGCCTTCTGTGTTACTTTTCTCAAGCCCAGCCGCTGCGCGTGACAGTGCGTCTGTAACAATGTTCTCCTTGCCGGGAATGTAGACTATTGTGAAGTAGAATTCTTGCAGAAACAATGCCCAACGTTTTAACCTGTCATGATTTAATTTTGAAGACATAAGAAATTGTAATGCACGATGACCACTGTATACTTTTACGTGCTCACCAGAAAGAAAGAAACTAAATTTGTTAAATGCACAAACGAAAGCTAAAGCTTCTAATTCAGTAACGGAATAATTTTTTTCAGATTTTGTTAGCACTTGGCTAGCAAAAGCAATGGTTTTCTGAACAGTAATGTCATTTTCTGTGGCTTCTTGAAATAAATGGCCACCAAGACCGACTTTAGAAGAATCAGTGCTAAGGCAAAAATCTTGTGAGAGATCTGGATGAGCTAGTATTGCCGCGTTAAGTAACGATTCTTTCAAAGACTTGAATTCCAGCTGTGCTTGTTCGTCCCAGTTCCAAACAGTATTTTTTCCAGTGAGAGAACAAAGTTTTGGTGTAACTAGAATTTGCATGTTCAGAAAACGACGGTAAAAATTTACGAGACCTAGAAAACTGCGGACTTGTTTTTTTGTGGATGGAACTGGAATGGCTCTGATTGCTTCTAACTTTTCAGGATCCGGCTGAATGCCTTCAGAAGAAATAATATGTCACAAAAACCTCACCTTTGACCTACCGAATTCAGACTTTTCCAAGTTAACTGTGATTCTGATTCTGCAAAAATATGTAACAAACTGTTGAGGATGCGATTATGTTGTTCCCATGAGGCTTCTGCTATTAGAATTTCATCCACATATAAGGTGATGTGACGTTTTAAGAAATCAGGTAATACGGAATTTAGCCCGCGAATGAATGCTGCTGAAGAAATGTTCAAACCAAAACGAAGTTTCTGAAATTGATAACAAACTCCGAAACAAAGAAAAGCTGTGTATTTTCTACATTCTGGATGAAGTTCGATCTGATAAAAGCTGGATCTGAGATCAATAAAAGACAACACTTTTACACTATTAAAATTTTGAAGAAGTTCTTCAATCGTTTGCTGCCTGTCTGTTTCAGGAATGATGATAGTATTGATTTGTCTCGAATCTAAGACAAGCCTGATCGATCCATTTTTCTTCTCAACAACATGTAATGGATTGTTGTATGAGCTTACTGCAGGCTCAATAATGCCCTCGTCAGGCATAGATTGTATTTCTGTTCTAACACGGTCCCTATAATGTGCTGGAATTACGTGTGGTCTAACACAAAATTTATTATGCTCACGAACACGAAATTGGTATTTAAATCCCATAATTGTTCCTATTTTGTGAGTAAAAACTGTGGAATGTGCTTGTAAAATCTCAAAAAGGTCCTGCCTATCAGTGTCATTACAATTTTCAATTTTTTGAATTTTATTCTGAATTAACTCATTAGTTTCAAATATGCCGTCGATATCATCCCTGTCAGTACTTGCAGAGTGATTGTTAGTGTCTAGTTCCCTAGAAAATTCCGAACTGTTGTCTAACAGAAGGTAAAGCCGATTAATTTCCTCGTCATGGTTTGAGAGCCAATCTTCAAATTTCAAAGCTATTGACTTACCTTCTTTCTCTAAACTTATTTCAGCATCGTGAAAGTTTAAGATTGCTTTGTATTCATTCAAAAAGTCTACTCCCAATATAATTTCCGTCGACAATAATGGAACAATAAGAAAGTTCATAGAGAAGATGTGGCTTCTAAGTTGGTTTGTTGGCGTACATCTACACTTTTTCCAACGATTGCACCTTGTAATTTAATCTTACGTAACGGAAGTGTGGGGCAATCGTTCGATTTGTTGCATTTCCTAAAGGCTGTTTCACTAATTACTGAAATGGGACTGCCAGAGTCAAGTACTGCCGTAAATTTTACGTCATTTACTGTAATGTGAATCACAGGATATGCAATGTTGTTATGTTTTACGTCGTGTTCCTGGAGTAAGAAGTACCTAATGTCTTCCATTTTTATGTAATTACTAGCCGGCAGCTGCGTCGTCATTTTTATACGTACGTTTTGTGGCTGCCAGCGGTATGAGTCATTGCCTATTGTCTCTTTGTTGGCACGCGTCGTTATTGGGGTTTGGAGACCTAACTTCTACAAATTCACCTTGTCGAGAGGGCCCTGCTCCGTTTGAATCCCGCCAGTTCTGATGCAATTCAGGTCTGTCGTTACGATCATTTCGTCTGTCATCATGTCGGTAGATTCCATAGTTACTTTCTTGTCGGTCACGTGGTGGAGAATTTGTCCCTGAATCGTAACTGTGCGCTGGTCCGTTGCGTCTAAAGTTTTTCTGTCTCGCTTGCTAATATTTATTTTGGTTCCCATATTGTCCGTTTCTCTGATTGTCTCTGTGATAGTCACTACTGCGGAGAGGTGATCTTTCCCTGTAATTATTACTCCTCTGCTAACGGTTGTCATACGGGTGGTGTCTGTTTTAGTCACGATTTGTGTTGTGAGAATAGCCTTGTCGTGTCCAATTATTATTTCGTTCATCGCGGAATTGCTACGGATGTGACGTGTAATTGTTGTGTTCCTGTTTTCGCGTTCCGAGATTGTCAGTGTCAATTTCTAATTCTTGTAAGAGTCCCTGAAAAGCTTCAATGTCGTCTTTGCAACGTCCTGCCAAAATCATATGTCGTAAATGTTCAGGTAATTTGAGTAAGCAAATGCGGATGAGTTCTGAGGGGCTATATGGGTTTGACAGGTACTGATTCTTGTGTAACATGTCTTCAACATATTTCACAAGACTGGAAAATTCAGATTGTTCGAAATGTTTCATCATTATGATGCTATGTTTTACTCGCTCTTGTGTGGCTTAAGACCAATATGCTGAGAGGAAGGCATGGTAAAGTTCTCCTTCACTGTGGCAATCGTGAATGACCGATCGCATTCTTATAGCTGGTTCATTCTCTAAGTAGCCACACATAAATTCTAATCTGTGCTCTAATGACCAGTTGGGAGGAAAACAATGAGAGAATTGATGAAGCCACGCTTGTGGATGAATGTCTTAAATGTTTTAAATTTTCGTGTAGTAATGAACAGCTTGTAGTCAAAATCATCATGTCGGCGAGTCGCATGTCGGTCATTGCTACATCGTTTCATCGGTTCCATCTCAAAATTTGGTGTACCTTGCCAATTTCTTTCATAATTTCCGAAGTGCCCTGTGTTATTATTTTGTGCCTGTCCCGTATTTCTATGTCCCTCTTCCTGTATTGGAGCGCGAGTGTCCTTTGAAATACGTAGTTCTTGTATTACCTGTGTCAGCTGATCTTGTACTTCCCGGATTTCTCTTTGGTGTTGCGTATTAATTTGATTCTGATTTTGTTTGAATTTCCTAATTTGTTCGAACTCTTCTGTGTTATTAAAGACTATCTGTTTTGTGTCATTCAGATTATCATCTACCTTCGTCGATAAATTATTTAGCTGATCCGAAAGTTCAACTACTTTCTCTGATAATGAACTGATTTCCTCCATGTGTCTTTCTGAACCAATTTTCAGAGTATCTACTATGTCCTTTAAGTTTTTCTGAGTTTTTGCAAGTTGCGTAACTGAATCGGTAGATGCAACTGAGTCAATTTTAGCTTGCAAGGTCTCATGATTTTCATGAACAATAGTTTGCAGTTCTTTTATGGCTGCTTCGTGATTCTGTAATGCATTTTCATGCCGCGAAAAAATAGGTTGAAAATGCTCACAAATTTGTGTTTTTTCGTCATTACAGACTTTTTGACATTTCGATTCGATGTTATGTAACTCAGTAGTTAAATCTTCACGTGTATGTTCGAGCGTATGTTCCACTGAGTCTAACTTTTGAAGCTTTTGTTCCATTGCGTCTAACTGTTGCTGTGTTTGTCTCTGGTGTTGTTCCATTGTGTCTAACTTTTGAAGCTTTTGCTGTGTTTGACTCTGGTGTTGTTCCATTGTGTCTAACTTTTGTAGATTTTGTTCCATTGTGTCTAGCCTTTGAAGATTTTGTTCCAGTGTGTCTAACTGTTGCTGTGTTTGTCTCTCATTTTGTTTCATTTGCTGCATTAATTGCAATAATAATGTATTAGTGTCTGGAATCTGTTTCTCTATGCTTTTTGGCAGTGCATTTTCACCGGCTACATTCACATTTTGACAAGCAGAAAATGTGTCCTGACTCATTTGAGAAAACGGTGAGGACCCAACACCTGAATCTACAGTATTTACGATATTGTGTTCTGTCATTTCGGATTCCTGAGGCGAGCTGTTGCCGACCGATCGATGGATAATGCTTCCCTGTTCACTAATTGTTTCACTGCCTACACCATTATTTGCAGCCCACTCCATTTCCCTATGCACAATTACCAAATTACTACTTTGAACATTAGTTAATTCATTACTCGGCGGCGCTAACACACTGCTTTCGTCTTCACTGTCATTTCTCAGTTTACTTTGAAGCCTAGTATTACGTTTTTTACACGCAATTATTGTCACAATATTTCACACGACAACGCAGAAAAGTACAATTTGAAGAGCAAAATAACAAAACACATTAACGTAGCATTGAAAATAATATCTAGTTAATTGCAAACGCAGCTGCGAAAAACTTGGTGCAAATCTACATGCATGCCACAACTGTTTTACTATACAACAATGAAAAACTACAACTACAAAGCAAATTCTCTCTAGAATTACGCACTAGCAATAAACAAAAGCTACACTAATTACACAAACTACAAGAAAAAATCAGAAGATTCCAGTGAGGTATCCTCGGCTAAGGGTCGACATATGAAACGTCCCATTTGAAAAATTATACATGACTGTGCTTAAACTGACACACAATATTTTTAGCGCAACGCAATCTGACTTTCAGTAATCGCTACAAAGAATGGCCCTGACTAACTTTAACCTATACGTTTCACAAATCACTTACCTCACAAAAATCTTGGTTACTCGAACTACTGCAATACAGCGAGCGCCACTACTGCCACCTAAATAAAAGATTCAAACTACTGAAGGCACTAACTACTAATAGGCATAGTTAGCAAATGAAAGATTTTAATAGAGAACAAACAATGTATTTACCTTAATAGTCATCAAAAGTCATAATCTATATAGCAGTTCATGACATCCAGTCTTACAAATTTCAAAACTCCGCCACTTCTCTCCCCACATCCACCACTGCTGGCGGCTCACCTCCAACTGGGCAAGGCTACAATGGTGAGTATTACAACAATGTCAACCAGCCCAGACTGCACACAGCACAGCCAGTGATCTTCATACAGAGCACTACGTGGCGTTACCAATACAAAAAACCTAAACAGCCTACTTACAACTGTAATTCTGTCAGAGACAGCAAAGGACTTGGAAGAGCGATTGAACGGAATGTACAGTATGTTGAAAGGAGGACAAAAGATGAATATCAATAAACGCTAAACGAGGATAATGGAGTGTAATAGAATTGAATCAGTTGATGTTGAGGGAATTCGATTAGGAAATGAGAAACTTAAGGGGAGCCGGAGGTGCCTATGCTGCCCATGTTAAAATCACTAAGTTTGAGGAACATTTATGAAAAAACTACCAAATAGAAAAATTTGAATTTTTTTACATATAGAGTGGTTTAGTATTGCAGTTATGACAGAGGGATTTTGGAGTATCTTTTCTAGTTCCCTTCCAATTATTTTTTTTATTAATGACCCAAATTTTTTTACAAATAATTGCTTTAAATTAAACTGAAATGAAACTACTGAACATATTGCCAAATGGCTTTGTTACAATGTAAGTTTGTCCACTAGGAGTGCTGTATAAAAATTTCATCTCTCTAGCTTGAGTGGATTTTGAGAAAATGTTCCTTATATTCGAAAAATTCTAATTTTAGGGAAATGGCTATCAGAGTTTCTCAATATATTCCTGCACTATAGGATGGATTATCAGGGTCTTCTTCTTCATCCTTCTTTTCTGGCCTGGTGTTCATCATACTTCATATGCCTTTCTCTTCCTTTTGCTCCTCTTATCCTTTCTCTGTCAGTATTTCTTAGTGTTCGTACAGTGTTCACCCCAGCTGTAAATCCTAATGGCTTCAGAACTTCACACTTCACACTGTTCCCTTGGTTGTAGGTTGCTATTGAATCATAAATGCCAAAGTGCAGTGTTTTTATGCTTATAAACACCCTTTTAGGAATCACTTTCCAAATCAAATTGTTTATGCTCTCATTAGGATTCTGTGTCTTTCTAGACATTCGTGTAACAATTCTGGCTGTGCTAAGTCATGAAAAATTGGTTTTATTGCATTTATCACAGCTGCTGGCAAACCATGTTTGTGATCATAGTCCTTTTTTGAATTATATTTGCACGAGGAATCTTTTGGGCACAGGCTGCGTTGAGGGTATTCATTGGAAGAGGCAGTATGAAGGAACAATGCCCACATGTCACTAACATTAGTAGTATTTTGCCTTATAGCATACCCATAGTATCTCTGTAGACGTTCAATCACCTCATAAGTAAGCCTGCCTCCCCCTCCTATTGTCTTCCCATCACTGAGCTTACTTGAACCCAAAGTTTGTTTGAGCCTTCAAAGCCATGCACCCATACGCTTTTGCACATGCCCAATGCATTCCAACTTTTCAACTACAAATTCATTTCCATATGGTTTCAGTTCCTCTATAGTCTTGAAACCTTTTGAGTGACCATCCCCAAGGTAGTATTTATACCTAACGCTGTATCTGGGAACTGAAAGTTCAAAAATTTGTTTCACTCCATCCACTTCCATTGCTCCACTTGATCCACTAAAATTTGCCTCACAGGTTCCACTGTGATCTCCTTTGATTTTATTTTTACACCTACAATGTTTTGATAATATTGCAACATCTATCACTTTTGCACTATCACCACAAGTAGCAGTTACAACCCCATTCAGGGATATATGACACCTCTTTTGCCAGGAACCATCTAATGCCACTACCAAATCCCTAGAACCACCGTTCATTTCTACAGATTTCTCAACTGCTTCCTTCATGGTTTTCAAAGCCACATCTTCATACCAGTTCACAGTAGTACCCAAATTTCCTTGGAGGCGATGGCAAAATCATAATACCACAAAACAGTTTACCAGCAGCAGACCCTTTTCCAATGGATCGAAGACCATACACAAGTCGAACATTCACATCAAACACTCTAGATCGTACATTTTCACCAAAGAGACTGGCATGTGAATTGTAGAAAGTCACTACTTACAACATGCACAGATTATCTTCATCTCACAAGCTAAACGAAAGTGCTTTGTTATCTCTAGTCCCACGCCTACACTTGAACACATTGTGCACAGAACACTTTCTTTCAGCACAGAAGATAATAATCCAATATTCAGTACTTCGTTAATATCATCACTGTCACTAACATATTCACGAAATCTGTCACTTCCACCAGTCAGCTTCTTGCTAGAAGATGTCACAGGGCTATGGCCGGCCATGTGTTGCTTAGCAGAAGAACGCACTGTTTCAGTAATTGTAGTATCGAAACTTGGTATTAGTGTTAATTTTCTTTTCTCTGCGTTCTTCCTCTTCTTATATACACGATTACTAAAACGTGGCATCGTAACCAGAACACAAGAAGTATAATACTACCAACAACAGGCGCAACACTGAACTAATTCGAAACGGTAAACAGCTAAGAGACGATGTTCCGCGCTCTTAGCGCTTCATTTGTCACAGAAAACAATGTAGCCAACCCTTGCACACTCGCTGTATGCGTAATATAAATCTCTGTATGCGTAACAGGGTGAGAAAATCCCAAGCAATTCGCCAGGAAGTCACGACAGGGTGTTAGATGCATTCAGCGGCCACCCATTTCCTCTGCAGGCGTGGGGGAAAATGGTAATAACTCCACTTCTAGGGCGAGTAGAACAATAATTCAAAGTTTACATTAAAGAGGAATGTTCCAATTAATTTTCTGTAGCAAAGAAACAATCGTAATTTTTTGGATTTGACCACCTCCGGCTCCCCTTAAATTAGTAAATGAGTGTTTCTATTTTGGGAGCAAAATAATGGATGTAAATTGTAGACTGGCAATGGCAAAAGAAACGTTTCTGAAGAAGAAAAATTTGTTAACATCGAGTACAGACTTCATTGTCAGTAAATCCTTTTTGTAAGTATTTGTATGGAGTGTAGCCATGTATGGAAGTGAAACATGGACGATAAATAGTTTAGATAAGAAGGGAATAGCAGCTTTAGAAATTTGGTGCTACAGAAGAATGCTGAAGATTAGATGGGCAGATCACTTAACTAATGATGAGGTACTGAATAAAGTTGGAGAAAATGTAATTTTTAGCACAACGCTACTAGAAGAAGGGATCGGTTGGTAGGATAATCTGAGGCATCAAGAGATCACCAGTTTAGTATTGGAGGGAAGCGTCGAGGGTAAAAATCTTAGAGGGAGACAAAGAGGTGAATACAGTATGTCGGTTCAGAAAGATGTAGATTGCAGTAGTTACTCGGAGATGAAGAGGTTTGTGCGGGATAGAGTAGCATGGAGAGCTTCATCAAACCGGTGTTCGGACTGAAGACCGCAACAACAACAACATAGCCTTGTACGTAAATGATTAAATTCAGACAACAACAAAATATCCGTTTTTGAAATGTACTGTTGCAGAAGACTGCAGACTAGATAGGTTTATCGGGTAACTTATGAAGATATCCTGAATGGAAATGGTGCAAAAATAAATTTATGACATAAATTGACTAAAAGCAGGGATCGGACAACAAGATTCACCAAACATCGAACACTAACATGGTTATTACCATCGCTCTGTGACAGTCCCTGCGCTACAAGAACCAAAATCGTGGGTAATGTGTTCCTATCGATACTGGAGAATAATCGGTATACCTGCCGACCAGCACAGGTACGTAGACCAGGAACGCCGCGGAGGCTGCCATTTGAATGGTTGGCTCGTTCGCGTGCCGTGTCCTTGCACGCGCCGCGGTCGATCGCTATTCCGAGACTTACTTTTGGGAACAACGTGAGCCGCCGCTATTAAGAACGCGGTCCGCCGTGAATAGTACCACCTGGTAGAGAGCCAGGACACCGTGGACAACGGCTATCAGCGTGCTTACGGAAGGCTATTGTTCTGTGCCCACTGCCTTTTAGCGAGCAAAATACGATCTTGCCGAGTGCTGGCCATATTTCTCACTGGATTGCCTAAGAGTCAGAAATCAACACGTTGTTCTTAACGGGACGAAATCGACGCAAGTAAAGGTCGTTTCACGAGTACCCCAAGAGAGTGGGGCAACAAAGTCAGGCATGCGTATTCAAATACAGAGGTATGTAAACAGGTAGAATACGACGCTGCGGTCGGCAACGCCTATATATAAGACAACAAGTGTCTGGCGCACTTGTTAGATCAGTTACTGCAGCTACAGTGGCAATTTATCAAGATTTAAGTGAGTTTGAACGTGTCGTTCTGGTGGGCTAAAGAGCAGTGGGACACAGCATGTCCGAGGTAGCGATGAAGTGCGGATTTTCCTGTACGACTATTTCACTGTTAATATCAGGAAACCGGTAAAACATCAAATCTCCGACATCGATGTGACCGGAAAAAGATCGTACAAGAACGGGACCAACGACGACTGAAGAGAATCGTTCAACGTGACAGAAGTGCAGTTCTTACGCAAATTGCTACAGACTTCAATGCTGGACCATCAACAAGTGTCAGTGTGCGAACATGACATGGGCTTTCGGAGTCGACGGTCCACTCGTGTACCCTTGATGACTGTACGACACAAAGCTTTACGCCTCGCCTGGGCCCGTCAACACCGACACTGGACAGTTGATGAGTGGAAACATGCTGCCTGGTCAGATGAGTCTGGTTACAATTTACATTGAGCGGATGGACGTTTATGGTTATGTAGACAACCTGTGGACCCAGCATGTCAACAGGGGACTGTTCAAACTCATGGAGGCTCAGAATTGGTGTGCGGTGTGTGCGGCTGCAGTGATATGGGACCCCTGATACGTCTAGATAGGACGCTGACGTGTGACACTTACGTAAGCATCCTGTCTGATCACCATGGATCTATTCATGTTCATTGTGCATTCCGACAGACGTGGACAATTCCAACAGGACAATGCGACACTCCACACATTCATAACTGTTAGAGAGCGGCTCCAGGAACACTCTTCTCAGTTTAAACACTCCCGCTGGCCACCAAATTCCCCAGACATGACATTTTTGAGCATATCTGGGACGCCTTGCTACGTGCTGTTCGGAAGAGATCTCGACTCCTTCGTACTTCCACGGATTTATGAATAGCCCTGCAGGATTCATGGTGTCAGCTCCCTCTAGCACTACTTCGGACATTAGTCGAGACCATGCCACGTCGTGTTACGGCACTTATGCGTCCTCGGGGGGTCCTACGCGACATTATGCAGTTTCTTAGGCTCTTCAGCGGAATACACACGGATATGCCATAACATGACCACTGAGATTAAAAGCTGGCAGCAGGAACTGCGGCCATGTTACGCGGTAAGGAGGTTTGTTTGGTTTGATAAGTCCGACAAATTTCCCTGAAAGAATGGAACATTTTTGTTGGATCTTCATGACTGACTGGTAAGCCTGATTATTCCAGGTCGTGTTAAGAATGCCAACAATGTACAGCGTACAGTTCATTGTTGACAGTCCACTCTGACTGAAAACGCAGCAAAAAGAGTTTCGTGCTGGTGTTAAACATCTTCATGTGAAGGGCTGGACTGTCACACAGAGCAAAAAGAATTGGGTGAAGTTCACGTGATTATGCATCGTTATTAAAGACCATTTACTCTTGCATTAATGAATGTAAATGCGGTCGGACAAGAAGCGAAGGCGAAGCACGCTCTGGCCGTCCAGTTGAGGTCGCTACAAAGGAAACTGTTGATAAAATCTGTGTTATGGTAATGCAAGAGTGCCGAACAAACATTCGTGAGATTGAGATTGCTGAGAGTGTAGGCATGTCAAAACGGCGAGTGCATAATATCCTGCTTGGCGAACTGACTATGAAGATACGTTACGACATTGCAGTGCCCGTGTTATTCCGACTTACTTGCGTGCACGCCCGAGGGAATCTTTCATCGAAAATCGGAATCGACTTTCAATGTAATATGTCTCCCTTGTACGGAAATATACGAAATGAAGGACGAGTACAGCTTGTAGACACGTGGTTGACGACATATGGAAGTTTGGATCTGACAGTGAGTTGTGTTCGGATAGCTAAATGTAAGGCGACCGCTCGCGATAAGCGGGTCTCTGTCCGTCATAAATTTTAAGTTTCGTCATTCTATTATGCAGCTGATGGTTCTCCATATTCACAATGACTATGTAGAAGCTGTGCGCGAGGTCGGTGCCGCAGTTGCTCACAGTCCACCAAAAGCGCATCTGGCGCAACGTTTCAACATAATGAAACTTCCTGGCAGACTAAAATTGTGTGCCGGATCGAGACTCGAACTCCGGACCTTTTCCTTTCGTGGGCAACTGCTCTGCCATCTGAGCTACCCAAGCACGACTCACGCCCCGTCCTGACAGCTTTACTTCTGCCAGTACCTCGTCTCCTACCTTCCAAACTTTACAGAAGCTCTCCTGCGAATTCAGAACTACCACTTCTGAAAGATAGGATATTGCGGAGACATGGCTTACCCACAGCCTGGGGGATGTTTCCAGAATGAGATTTGCACTCTGCAGCGGAGTGTGCGCTGATATGAAACTTCCTGGTAGATTAAAACTGTGTGCCGTGCCGAGACTCGAAATCGGGACCTTTGCCTTTCGCGGGCAAGTGCTCTACCTTTTTTTCATTTTGTTCGTTATTGACCGTTGTGTTTGGTCGTTGCGGACGTCGCAAGACATCCTGTTCAAGTTCGGTGGTGGTTCCTTCCACTCAGTTTTTTTTATTACAGAGACTAACCGGCTCTCTGACCGAACACGCTGAGCTACAGTGCCGGCATTCCACTGAGCTACCCAAGCACGACTCACGCCCCGTCATCACAGCTGTACTTCTCACATTACCTCATCTACTACCTTCCAAACCTTACAGAAGAAAGGCAAAGGTGCCGAGTTCGAGTCTCTGTCCGGCACACAGTTTTAATCTGCCAGGAAGTTTCATATCAGCGCACACTCCGCTGCAGAGTGAAAATCTCATCCTGGATTTGAACATAATGTCTGGCATGTCGACATGACTGTTTTTGCGCCGACCTGTGACTTTTGAGGAAACCTGGGTCATTCGTTATAACGCAGAGTCAAAACGGCAGTCAAAGCGATGGACAAAGGCTGGTGGTAGTGCAGTACAGAAGAGAGAGACCATGTTGTCAGTAGTTAAAGCGATAAGCATTGTATTTTAGCAGTCCTCATAGGTTACGTGGAAAAAGACAGAAACATAATTGTACCCTATTATGCTTCAATGTGGAATCGTTTCACACCTGCGTTGGCTGAAAAAACTAATAAAATTGGCACGCAAAAAAGCGCTCGATAATCCACGATCCCAGACATCAGCGATAACGACGCCGAAAGGACATGATCTGGACTTTGGCTGGTCCCTAATCCACCATATTCACCAGATTTAGCCTCAGGTGACTTCTTCATGTTCCCTAGCTTGAGATTTAGGATTGCTGGGAAGAAAGTTTCATCAAACAAGGGAGAGATAGATGCCGCCATAATTTGACAGAACCTATTTTTACGATCGGGTGAAAGAGCTGGAACATCGCTGGGCCAAGTGCATATATTGGGAAGTAAGGTGCGTGTTCACGATACAAATATTTTATCTTGCTTTTTTATCGGACTCATCAAACCATTGTCGTACAGGAGGACCCGAGATACGGACCGCTCGTGAAGGAATCGACTAACATAAGCGACTTTCAGCATGAGATTTTCACTCTGCAGCGGAGTGTGCGCTGATATGAAACATCCTGGCAGATTAAATCTGTGTGCCGGACCGAGATTCGAACCCGGGACCTTTTCCTTTCGCGGGCAAGTGCTCTACCAACAGAGCTACCCAAGCACGACTCACGCCCCGTCCTCACAGCTTTACTTCTGCCAGTACCTCCTCTCCTACCTTCCAAACTCAACACCGTTCAGCACTGTTGACCGTGGGGCTCTGCAGCAGACGACATCTACGCGTTCCAGTGTTGAACCAACTACACTCGTGCTCAGAAAAAAGCAGAACACCTCGAACGAATAGGACGTTCATAATCACAGGACATGATCATCAGTATAGTATATCAGGATTCCCTGCAACATTGTGTCTCATCCCGCGCCACTGGCCAGAGACTAACAGCAGCCTGATCAGGCAGTTATCGTCCTCTGCGTAGATGACCATCGTCGGCGGGTATGGCGGTGACCGGAAGAGAGGTCCTTCCTCCAATGTTTTGGAGACGCACAGGAGTGTTCAGTGATGTGGGGAGCCATCGGGTATGACTTCAGGTCACGGCTGGAAGCTATTGGAGGAACTCTGGCTGCAGCACGGTGCGTCACAGACATCGTGTGTCTGCATGTGTTATCTGTCATGCAACTTGAGAACCATAATGAGACTTTTCAAGAGGATAGCGCTCGTCCAGACGTGGCACGTGTCTCTATGAACTGAGTAATGTTGAGCCACTCCCGCGACTACGTACCCATATCTGTTCTCGGTGGGACACATGAGCCACGAGCTCGGACGTTAACTCTGTTCAGTTGCCAGCGCCCAGGACATGAGGGGCCCGTCACAACAGCCATGGATTAGCGTGCCTCAGCGGAGGATACAACGGCTTCCCAAACGAATCAGAACACGTTTCTGATACGACGAGCAACTGGTGAAAACGGCGTCTAATTCAGATGGCTTCCATCAATTATTCAATGAAACAATTATATTGAGCACCGTATACACACACTGAAGTATTAACAAAAGATACTTCTGCTTTCAGCAGTATTACAAAAACACATTAGTTCCGTCAAGACTCTCGATATCACACCACATTCCTGCCAAGACTGGGCACAACGGGCAACAGAGGTGTATCATAACGTTATAACGTTTTCAGTTTTATCAATAACAAACACTGGTACATCTTTGAAATATCATCATCATCTTTCTTTCAAAACTTAGGCTGTTGCCTTTTTCGCACTCACAAACAAAATCATTCCCATCTTTTTCGAGATCTTCCAATACCTCTTTTCCCATTCGGTTTGTAGTTCAGGATCTTCTGGGAAACTGTGTGACCTGGCATTCTCATGAGACATTGTCTCCAATCTTAACTATATCTTTGACCTTTTTCATTCACGCTGAAAATAATTAATTCTGTTCTCATATCTTCGTTTCTAATCATGTCTCATCTTATGCAACCCTTCGTCTTTCTTAGGAACTTCATCTCTGTTATTTGATTTTTTTTTTTTTTTGGGGGGGGGGGGGGGGGCGCCGAACCCAGCTTTCGCTTCCATGGGATAACACAGGAACAACTATTACTATACAGAATTTCATGATGGTTTCTTTTTGAACTTCATAGTCCAATGTTCTGCTAATGATAGCACAGACAGCTTGGGATTTGTGTAATTTATTTTCAATACCTGAGTCAAAATCAAAGCTTACAGCACAGCCTTATTAAGAGATTTTAGACACTTGTTCTAAAATTGAATTATCCGAAACAGTTTTAGATCTTACTCTATATTTTCCTCTGAATCCCATTATTTTTGTTTTGTGGCCAGCAATTTCAAAATTATACTTCCTAAAAGTTTCGTTCAAATGCTATAATGATCTTTGAAGGTCATCTTCATTCTTTTCAATAATAACGATATCATCAGTAAACAAAAGTACATTCAGGTACTCCTCATTCGTTACCTTAATTCCTTTGTGGACTTTACATTTCAATTTGCGAAGAACGAAATCAACGTAAATATTAAAAAGGGTAAGTGATAGCCCACACCCTTGTCCAACATGTTGTATAATCATTAATCCTAATCGATTCCTACCTGTGTTTATTACAATGTGCATAATTTTGTTAAGACTCTAATTCTATTAGGTGATAGGGATATCCACATTCAGACATAATCTTCCATATGGTACCATGGCTCTCACAGTCAAAGACCTTCTCAAGGTCGATAAAGGCCATCTGGGTTTCTCCATTAAAGTCTCTGTGCTTTTCCATGATATTTTTAATTAGAAACACTTTGTCTCTGTATGAACGACCTGATCTACATCCATTTTGTTCTTCGGAAATAATAGGT
The DNA here is from genome assembly GCF_023897955.1 of Schistocerca gregaria. NCBI lineage: Eukaryota > Metazoa > Arthropoda > Insecta > Orthoptera > Acrididae > Schistocerca > Schistocerca gregaria. Next base: position 74,775,429 of record NC_064927.1, on the reverse strand, counting down.
TTTGTGATATTCTTCACGCGGTTATTGATTACGTCTGTGTCTAGGCTGTAGCCAGTGTTTAGAAGATTGATGCCACGATGGATTTTACAGTCACTGCATTTCTCTAGTTTGAAGAGAGATATTACCTCTGCTGTACTCCAAGGGTCTTTATTAACTGTAAAAGTCTTTTATTTAATTTACAGAATTTTACCTAAAATGGTTCAACATTAATTCAAATAAGTATGAAATGAATATTTAAATGAGAGAGCAAATTCTTTATGAATGTGTGTGTATAGAAAGTTATTTATATCCAACAATGCAGATACTCACTAGAATTGTACGTACCTTACTGCGTTACTGACTTGCTTGCATTACACTGCCGTTATGTGTATATTAATTTTTTTCTGACACAGTGTAATTGTGAGCTGAGCTGACTCACGGGACCAGCTCCGTCTTACCCCTCGTTGTACGATTGATATAAATTCGCATTCTGCATCTACATCTACATTCATACTCCGCAAGCCACCTGGCGGTGTGTGGCGGAGGGTACTTTGAGTACCTCTATCGGTTCTCCCTTCTATACCAGTCTCGTATTGTTCGTGAAAGAAGGATTGTCGGTATGCCTTTGTGTGGGCTGTAATCTCTCTGATTTTATCCTCATGGTCTCTTCGCGAGATATACGTAGGAGGGAGCAATACACTGCTCGACTCCTCGGTGAAGGTATGTTCTCGAAACTTCAACAAAAGCCCGCACCGAGCTACTGAGTGTCTCTCCTGTAAAGTCTTCCACTGGAGTTTATCTATTCTCTCCGTAACGCTTTCGCGATTACTAAAGAATCCTGTAACGAAACGCGTTGCTCTCCGCTGGATCTTCTCTATCCCTTCTATCAACCCTATCTGATACGGATCCCACACTGGTGAGCAATATTCAAGCAGTGGGTGAACAAGTGTATTGTAACATACTTCCTTTGTTTTCGGATTGCATTTCATTATGATTTTTCCAATGAATCTCAGTCTGGCATCTGCTTTATGACGATCAACTTTATATGATCATTCCATTTTAAATCACTCCTAATGCCTACTCCCAGATAATTTATGGAATTCACTGCTTCCAGTTGCTGACCTGTTATATTGTAGCTAAATGATAAAGGATCTTTATTTCTATGTATTCGCATCACATTACACTTGTCTACATTGAGATTCAATTGCCACTGCCTGCATCATGCGGAAATTCGTTGCAGATCCTCCTGCATTTGAGTACAATTTTCCATTCTTACAACCTCTCGATATACCACAGCATCATCCACGAAAAACCGCAGTGAACTTCCGATGTTATCCACAAGGTCATTTATGTATGTTGTGAATAGCAACGGTCCTACGACATTCCCCTGCGCCACACCTGAAATCACTCTTCTTTGGAAGACTTCTCACCATTAATGATAATAACTGAGATTTTGTAGCGCAGTCAATATATAGTGAAATAGAAGCTATCGGTGTGTGACTCTGGAAATAAATCGAAGTGCAATTTGTCTCCGTATTGACGCTTTAGCTTGAAGAACGTCGTGATGTTTGAGGTTAGAGCTTATTCTGCAACAGACAGGGGTTTGAGAGGTGGGGAGGAATGGGCCTGCAGTTTTGTGCATATGATGTGTTGTACCTTTTGCAAACAGCAGTGATGGGTGCTCTTTCCCAAGCGACTGTCCACTACACAGGAGATTCCCGATAAGTATCAGCTAGTGTACAGGCTAGTTCGGCAGGGCAGCTCGTTCACTGGAACATCTGATAGGAGTTGCGCCAGGCCCTAGTGGTATTGATCAGCCTGTTTTTGGTCGGGTCAGTTGCGTCTTCTGAGAGCACAGGCCACGCCCTCGGTAAGTCGTGTGGCTGATGCGGGGCCCAGATTGTGTGTCAGCTGCGTCGCTAGTGCTGCTGTCTCAGTGGGGCAGATGGATGCGTACAGTATGCGTGTGTGTGGGGGGGGAGCCCGGCTCCGTTCCGGCAATCGCCGGCGATGCATCACCTCGCGTCACCGGCGCCCCGTATTTATGTGGCTGTCCGTAAAAACGGCGCTCGCGCACAGAGCGCCCCTGTGTGCTCCGGCTGCTGCAGTCGTTTCGGCGCATTACGCGCTTTTTCTGCGCCGCCGCCCACACGTGTTCTGCAGATAGCCCCGTCCGACTCGGCGTCTCTGCTCCCTTTACGAGGAACGCGCTATAATTTCCCAGCCCGTCGCCGGGAGGCCCGCGTATGTGGTCAGAAGTACTGGACATTTCAGAGCCGACCATTTTAGAAAACATCTTTCACCTGAAATGAGACCATCCTGCGGTATTATTTCCCGGAAGATCTGGGGTTGTTCGGCCGCCTAGTGTAAGTCTTTTTATTTGACTACACTTCGACGACTGGGTCATCGATGATGATGAGATGAATATGAGGACTATTGTAAGGCGATCGAGCCAATGATACAATACGAACACTACGATACCAGAGGCTATCGATATCTTCGATTATATAAAACGGACCCCGTGTAAATACATGTTCATAAAAGCTCATTATTTCGCACTTAAATACTCACATTCCAGATATTTGAATTAATGTTGAAGCATTTTTCTTAATATTTTATAAATTCATTTCATTATTTTAAAAGATTGTTATTGTCAGACAAGTAAACTTTTCTTAATTGTGCACAGCCTTTGTGGGAGAGTCGTCGTAAATGGAGCTTTTGTGGAACGGCTGAAAACACATATACCGTGTGATCAAAAAGTCAGTATAAATTTGAAAATTTAATAAACCACGGAATAATGTAGACAGAAAGGTAAAAATTGACACATATGCTTGGAATGACATGGGATTTTATTAGAAGCAAAGAAAAAAAAAAAAAACACTACATATTGCTACACGCGTGTAAGATCTCTTGCGCGCGTCGTTTGGTGATGATCGTGTGCTCAGCCGCCACTTTCGTCATGCTTGGCCTCCCAGGTCCCCAGACCTCAGTCCGTGTGATTATTGGCTTTGGCGTTACCTGAAGTCGCAAGTGTATCGTGATCGACCGACATCTCTAGGGATGCTGAAGACAACATCCGACGCCAATGCCTCACCATAACTCTGGACATGCTTTACAGTGCTGTTCACATTTTTATTCCTCCACTACAGCTACTGTTGAGGAATGATGGTGGACATATTGAGCATTTCCTGTAAAGAACATCATCTTTGCTTTGTCTTACTTTGTTATGCTAATTACTGCTATTCTGATCAGATGAAGCGCTATCTGTCGGACATTTTTTGAACGTTTGTATTTTTTTGGTTCTAATAAAACCCCATGTCATTCCAAGCATGCGTGTCAATTTGTACCTCTCTATCCACATTATTCCGTGATTTATTCAGTTTTCAAATTTATAGTGACTTTTTGATCACCCGGTATTTTGTGTCACTACTTGAGAGAGTGAAATATTGCTAACTATAACTATTTCAAACTTCAGAAACTTCATTTCTTTCAGTAATCTTTAGAATCCATCACAATCCTTTCCCGCCCGGTTAGCCGATCGATCTGACGCACGGCTTTCCGGAGCGGGAAGGTGCGCCTCAACCCCGGCACGAATCCGCCCGGGGGGACTTGTGTCGAGGTCCGGTGAACCGGCCAGTCTGTGGATGGTTTTTAGGCGGTTTTCCATCTCCCTCAGTCAATGCGGGCTGGTTCCCCTTGTTCCGCCTCAGCTACACTATGTCGGCGATTTCTGCGCAAACGAGTTCTCCACGTACGCGTACAGCACCATCACTCTACCACGTAGACATAGGGGTTACACTCGTCTGGTGTGAGACGTTCCCTTGGGGGGAGGGGGTGGGGCACCGGGGACCCAACCGCACAATAACCCTGAAAGAGTGGTTCGGTGTGGGGCGGCGGAGGGGTGAAGTGGACTGCGGTAGTCGTCGTGGGGTTGTGGACCACTGCGGCTGCGGCGGGGACGTCGTTTCTAGGACCCCAGTTAACAAACAACATCACAATCCTTTCCTCAGTTAATGTTTCTTCGTAAGCGAACACGATCAGTGACCAACATCGTGCCCCACAGAAGAGAACGAGACCAGCAACCAGAGGTTTGCCAAGTAATAACTTAGAATTTTAGATGCGAGTGCGCGGTTCGATGCAGCTTACTCCGATATAATGATCATCAGATCGTTGAACACTGAGCAGTGAAGAGCAGCGTTACACTACACAACACCCAGTCCCTGAGGAGATAAAATCTCCGAACCGGCCGGGAATCGAACCCTGGTCTAGAGGCAGCAGTAGACCACCAGCTGCGGAAGTCTTTCAGATTCTGTATCTCCATGCGAGATGTTAATCGGTGGCGAGATACAAATGCCCATTGTGCACAGGTTTCGTCTGTTGCGAATGTCACAGTGTTTGGCTGCATGGAGAAGGTACGTCTGAACGCTGCACTTTGGAGCCATATCTGTCCGATCAGCGCGGTGTCAGCACTGCGTGTAGGCGGCCGCGCATAGCTGGACCTATAACGCTGCTTGCACTGACCCCATAACTCTGATGTTTCATTTCGATGGCCGTTTCTCTGCTACAACATACAAACGTACAGGAATCTATGATGATATCGTAGCTTGCTAACGCGTATTGGCGTAGTACAGATTGCCGCCCGGGATAGCCGAGCGGTCGGGGGCGCTGCAATCATAGACTGTGCGGCTGGTCCCGGCGGAGGTTAGAGTCCTCCCTCGCGCATGGGTGTGTGTGTTTCTCCTTAGGGTAATTTAGGTTAAGTAGTGTGTAAGCTTAGGGACTGATGACCTTAGCAGTTAAATCCCATAAGGTTTCGTACACATTTTTGCAGTACAGATTGGGGCAAATAAAAGTGGCCCGGACTTCGGCGCGTTACATTACCAGCTTTTAAACAATCTGTGGCAGCGTTAACGGGGCAGGAAAACACATACAGTTACTACCAACAGGATGGAGCGACTGCCCATATGGCCGGCCGGACCTTGGAACACATTTACGCGACCTTCGAGCCTGACAGAATTGTCCCCAGAGGTCAGACTAGTCGCGGCCCTAGCTGCCCCTCCCCCCCCCCCTCCCCCCCAGGTCACTTGTTCTGTCAGTGTGCTATTACCCTGTGCGGCGAGCTCTCAACGTGTTTCGCAACAATCCTCACCGTCTCTGAAATCTGCAACAAGGTATTTCGGAGGAGACTGCAGCAATTCCAGCAGTCCAGCTGCGATCTGCCTTCAGCAAGAGTGCCAAGAGATAACGACAGTTACAGTGTGGTGAGTATTGTATTTCCTTTCCCCTGCTGTGTTCGTTTGTACCCAGAAACTCTGTTCCCCGGGATACGTTTATTTGATCCATTCTGTATATCAATCGCAGAGTTCTCACCTTTACAGACGTACCGACTTAAATCCGTTGTTCAAAGTGGTAGGCGTTGTCGCATGTTCATGGACCATTATCGGCATTTCATTTTATTCATCCGTGATCGTTACTATCCCACTTATTTAATACTACCACCGAAATTTACGGTTATAAAAGGTTCCTTTTCGAACTGATTCCAATATTTTGTGGTACTGTGCCCCATGTGGTCCGTTAGAGGACGAATGTAACCTTTCTACTGCAATTTCTCACTTGTTCATTCGATAATAATATGAAGTTATTCATAATTCCCTTCACTTACTTTAACCGCATAGTCATTACTGAAAATTATAACGTTTCCATAGCTATTCCCACGTGCTCATGTATTCTCACTTAAACAGAAGTTGATGAAAGCACGATGTACTGCAGACATTCTGCCTTAAGCATAATAATTTTTTTCTTTTTTATTCCAAATAAGTAGCCATCGGCATGCAGTTTGCAGTAACTATAAAGTAGGTTTATGCTTTTGTGAACTTCGAGAATTCCTGCTGATCCCGAATATGTTCGCAGTAACAATTCTAATTGTTGAGTTGTGTATTAGACCATACAAAGTGAGGTCTTACATCCTCCCCGTACATATTCTCTCTATTACGTAGGATGCAGGTATGATTTCAGACAGTTTCAGGTGCTTATAATGTGTTGATTGCACTCTTCCAGTCAGTGTAATAAATATTCAAGCTCTCCTTAAATTTCTCGTTGCGCTGTTAAATTCATTATTCGTTCTGAATGTATCAATCAAATAGCGTTATTATCGCAATGTTAGTCAATCATGGGTCAAAATTTTGTATAAAGGGATTAATATTTTCAGGACATTTTCAGTGAAGTTATACCAATTATGTTCTCAGTGTAAAATAAGCGTAGAAGGCTTTCAGACTCTTTAGATGGCGCGCTCTGAAGTTTCAGTTGATGCTTGGTGGCGATCGTAAACAATACAGGAAAGTTTTTCTTGTTATGATCTATCAAGTCATCTGCGGCTCCTGGCGGCTTGGTGAACGATGTCGTTCCATGCACTTGTCACTTCTTTCAAGGTCATTTCGACGCTTTCTTTCATCTCCTCTATCGACCTTCCCCTTTTTTTTTCCTCCACGTCTTTGATCTACTTTCTTTCGAATATGACACTTTTTTCTAGTGAGTCTTCTGCTAACATGATACGTCAAAAATGCGTAAGTTTCATATTCAATATTTTGGCCTTTGAAGATGCTTAATTGTTTTGCAGGCCTGTTTTTTGTGTGCTTTTTCGCTCCACGAAATTCTCCAAATCCAAATTTGAAAAGAATCTATATTCTTGCGATCAACTGTTTTCACTGCCTACGACTCAGTTTTGTGCAATACTACGGAAAAGACTGAAATTTCAGTTATTTTTATTTTGGTTAGTAGTGATGGTTTGTTCTCCTTTAGCAACTTACTTAATTGTGGAAGCTTCACCTTATGTCCTCAGTGCAGGAGCCGCTGTTTGGTATCATAGATCTTATATATATACGAATTCCTCAATGATTTCTCATTCGATGACTAGATTACTATACATTTCTGCTGTGAAAACTTTTGCTTTTTTTGAATTTAGCTTTATGCCACCGTCTTCACTTTCTTTTCGTATTATTTCTAGTATACGTTTTACTTGCTTTATACTATCCTCTGCACTGCCTCTTTTTAGGTACCGCATATTACGAATATTTTAAATTGCTGATCAAATGCCACTGGACATTAATTCCATTTCTGTATCTGTTAGAGTTGCAGTTCTTAATTACGATGTGTTCAAATGGCTCTGACCACTATGGGACTTAACATCTTTGGTCATCAGTCCCCTAGAACCTAGAACTACTTAAACCTAACTAACCTAAGGACATCACGCAACACCCAGCCATCACGAGGCAGAGAAAATCCCTGACCCCGCCGGGAATCGAACCCGGGAGCCCGGGCGTGGGAAGTGAGAACGCTACCGCACGACCACGAGATGAGGGCAATTACGATATGTAATAAGGTACTTTATGTTAGTGCATTTACTTCCGAAAAAGATAACAGAACTTTAAAATCGAAGAGCATTATTGCGCTCTTAGTATTTGACGCTAAAGATATGCACTGCTGACTCGGATCTGACTGTGAGCGATCAAGAAGCCCCATAACGATGTCTGATTGAAGGTACGCCGACCCGGTAGCATTACGAAGATCTCAATAGGCTCAATACACGACATTTCGAGGGTATATAATTTTAGATTGCTGTTGGTTAAGAGAAATTAGTAAAAGACAGTCCAGATCACACAATCATTTATTAAACATGTGACTGGTCGCTGCCTCTAGTAGTAGGCCATCTTCAGATAGTGCACCCTTCGGCTGAAGATGATGACGCCTGAACCAGCTGTGCTCTGAGCAGTTTTGTGAACGGGGTTATCACAGCTGTTCCAAGCTTCATCATCTTCGGACGGAGGGTGCGCTATCTGAAGATGGCCTACTACTAGAGGCAGTAGCCGGTCGTATTTTTAATAAATGACTGTGCGATCGAGACTATGTTTTACTAATTTTACTACGCACGTAGTTTACTGTACTATAAAGCTTTAGTCTGGATGGGAAGGGTGCCTGTCAATCGTAGGATGTTTTCACAACAGAAAGGTGAAACTTGGATTCATCATAGACGTCCGAGACGAAGGAACAATAAAAACAGTTTCCAGGATGAGATTTTCACTCTGCAGCGGAGTGTGCGCTGATATGAAACTTCCTGGCAGATTAAAACTGTGTGCCCGACCGAGACTCGAACTCGGGACCTTTGCCTTTCGCGAGCAGGTGCTCTACCATCTTTTTTTTTTTGTAATCTCATTTTGTTCGTTATTTTTCGTTTCAATTGTTCGTGGCGGACGTCACCTGACACCCATTGAAGTTCGTTACTGATCCAGTCACTCAGTTTTTTTATTACAGAGGGCAGCTAACCCTCTAACCGAACACGCTGAGCTACCGTGCCGGCACCATCTGAGCTACCGAAGCACGAGTCACGCCCGGTACTCACAGCTTTACTTCTGCCAGTATCTCCTACCAAACTTTACAGAAGCTCTTCTGCGGACCTTACAGAACTAGCACTCTTGAAAGAAAGGACATAGCGGAGACATGGGTTAGCCATAACCTGGGGGATGTTTCCAGAATGAGATTTTCACTCTGCAGCGGAGTGTGCGCTGATATGAAACTTCCTGGCAGATTAAAACTGTGTGCCCGAGCGAGACTCGAACTCGGGACCTTTGCCTTTCGCGGGTAAGTGCTCTACCATCTGAGCTACCGCAGTCTGCTTTCGACCGGTGAGCGGCGAGGACGTTTTGTTTACGTCCCGTCCGCAGAGTCGCGAGCGCCCCTAGTTTGTTTACTTCCTCGCCGCAGCTAATACTCGCGTCCGTTAACACTGAGTTGCCATGGCTCAATCGTACAGGAAAGCTACCATCAAGATCACGTTCCAGCCTGACTACGCACGACCACGAGCCTTTGAAGTCGAACGATTCATCCGTGACGAAGTTCAAATACCAACACAGCACATCATCGGTATCCACCTATCCATCACAAGTAGCATCTTTTACGTCAAGATGGTCGATGACATGTCACGCAGTTGTGAACAGATGCCCGAACACTCTCAAGTTCAAACACTCCAATGGTCACATTGGAGAGGTTACTGTTGACCATGTTGGACTAGGATTATGCATACTAAGAGTCTTCGAACTCCCTTTCGTAGTACCTCCGGACGTCGTTACCTCAGCTTTCCGCCCTTATGGGACGGTAATTAGCCACGTAGCCGAAAAATGGAACACCTTCGAGACGTACCAGGTCCTTAACGGCGTCCGACAAGTGAAAATTGAATTAAAGAAACATGTGCCATCCTACTTACTCATAGGTGGCTGTCGAGCAATAGTAATGTACGACGGGCAACCTCGTACTTGTTCTGGTTGCGGCCAGGAGGGTCATGTGCGCTCGGCGTGTATTCAACGTCGGGTTACACAACTTCCATTACATGACACGACACCACCTCCTACGCTCACGGCCCTCCCCCTCAATTACACAGAGGTGACACGATCGACTGTCATGACAGACGACAAACCCCCCGGAAGACAGGAAGCGTTAGAATGCGCGCCTGTCGCCGGTCCTGGATTGACCAACACCATTACGGTGTCTGCAGAGGTTGCAGAACGCCGCCCATCGACTCCACATGAAGATTCGGACGAGAGAATGGAACTCGACGCTAGGGTTGTACCGACCTCTGCCTTTCTACCTGAGGGAGATGCTATACGGGAGCCACAAGCTCTTTCGGATACAGAAACTCACGTCCGCAAACAAAGGTCACCGAGAAAACATAAAAAGCGACGTTGCACACCCTGAGACGGTAGCCTTCAGCGGACGTCTTCTCCAGTTGACGACCGGACGGCCGACGAAACGACGCGGAAAATGGTAGACACGAGATGGCCCTCACCTGTCACTTTGTCTGATTTTGACAAACCCGCTTCCGCTCTCTCGGGCAAACGGATGGCCAGCACATTACCCGCCGTTGGTACACAACCGGAAACAACTGCGGATTCACCCTTAGTCACTCAGCCCACAAGTGTTCTACCGCAGCCACCGTTAACTTACGGACCTTGGGCGGATGACATTGAAGACGATTCTACGGCCGCTGTGGTGGATGAGGAGAGGGGTCTCTCCTCCCACAACTCGGCCCCTCCCGAGTAGCAACAGATGACGGCGCGGACGCGGCCAGCAGATCACAGGCCCCACCTTTTACGGCGACACTGACTGCGGCCCCTACCGCAGGCGACGATCACAAGACCTATCGCTTAACGACCATCAACATTAACACCATTCGGACACGTACGAAGTTGTCGCTGCTCCAAGACATGCTCAATGCAGCAGACGTTGACATTATGTTTCTCTAAGAAGTCTTCGTCGCCGATTTCCCGGGTATGTATGGTTATACGGCTCATGTGTCCCACGCCTCGCCAACTAACAGTGGAGTCGCAATTCTCCTCAGAGAGGGCCTCGAGGTGGACGAAGTCCGATATCTCCTCGACGCTAGAGCAATGGCCGTAACGGTGCAAGGCGTCCGGTTTACCAATGTGTACGCCCCTTCCGGAACGAATCGCCGTCGTGACCGATCGCTCTTCTTCGCAGAAGGAATAGCACCCCTTTTTCAGGGCAGGCACGATGACTTGATATTAGGGGACGATTTCAATTGCACCCAAGCACTTAAAGATCAGCTGCCACGCCATTCACCGTGGACACTCATCGGCGATCTCCAGCTGGTAGATACATGTTTGAGGAAGTAGACCAGGATACACCCATTTCACGAGTCACTCGTCTAGTCGCATCGATAGGATTTACGTCTCCCGTTCTCTCGCGGCAACGGTGAGTGACGCGGAGGTGTGGCCAGTAGCCTTCTCTGATCACGAGGCCTATATGTGTGCCGTCACCCTTCGTCGCCAACGGGTGTCGCGTAGCCGACATCCCTGGAAATTAAACCTTGCTCATCTCGCTTCTCCGGATTGGCGACGCGCCATCGAAGACACGTGGAGTTTGTGGGTCCGCCGCCTCCCAACGTTTCCTACGTCGATTAGTTGGTGGTTAACCTGCGCCAACCCGGCCCTACAGCGAACCTTTATTACGTATGGTCGTGAGACTGCTGCTTGGAGGAAGCAGACCCTTGATTTTTATTTCACCGTCCTTCGCCAATGCGCCTTCTTGCCATCCACACCGGAACGACAGTTGACAGTTCAGCGTGCGAAAGCACAGATCGTAGCCCATATGCGTCGCCACCTCAAAGGGACGATCGTCGGAGAGCGAACATAAGACAGACTCGCAACGGAACGACCCACCATGTGCCACGTCATCCGAGAACGTACACTGCGTAGACGGGCGCTGATACATGCCATCACCAGTGAGGACGGCCGTCATCACACCACACAACGCGATATTGCTGCAGCCTTCTTCGACCATTACGCACGACTTTATTCTGCTCAATGTTCCGACCCGACGACGGTGACAGCAGTCTCACAACTGGTTTACGGCGTTAACCCACAGGATTTACAAACTGAATTATTGAACGACATTACGGAAGACGAAGTTATCGACGCCATCGGTAAAGGAGCGGCGATTAAGTCTCCTGGCCCGGACCGGCTCCCTGTGGAGTTTTATAGAACTTTCCATTATTTACTGGCTCCCAAGTTAAGAGACATCTGTCGGGAAATTATGTCCCCCGCGGTGCCGCTCCCTGCGACCTTCGTAGAAGGAATAATTATACCGGTTCACAAACCTAAAGGGTTGAGGTTGTTTGGGGAAGGAGACCAGACAGCGAAGTTATCGGTCTCATCGGGCTAGGGAAGGATGGGGAAGGAAGTCGGCCGTGCCCTTTCAAAGGAACCATCCCGGCATTTCACTGGACACAAACCGAAAGGTGGGGCTCGAATACAAGATTACCGCACGCTAACACTCGTCAACTGCGACGTGAAGATATTCACCAGACAGTTAGCAAACCGTCTACGACCGACCCTACCTTACGTCATCTCGCCAGATCAGACTTCCCTAGGGGGTATCAACAACATCCACACAGCACTGTGTCGATACCGTGACTTAATAGCCCTATCCAGGGCACGCCGCATCCCGGGAGAGCTGGCATCACTAGATTTTAGCCAAGCTTTTGATCGAGTGGATCACGCGTACCTAACGTCCGTTCTCCAGCATATGCAGTACCCGCAGCAATTCACAGACGTCGTGATGCGCCTCCTCCGAGGGGCGACTTCCAAAGTACTCGTTAACGGGCGTCTCTCGCAGTCCCTCGCGATTTTCCGCTCCGTGCGTGAAGGCTGCCCCTTGTCGACGTTACTATATCCTCTGGCACTGGAACCGCTCCTCTGTGGCCTCCGTCAACGCCTCACCGGTCTTACCCTACGTGACGTCACATTTTGCTGTACAGCATATGCAGACGACCTGGTTCTCGTGTTCCGCAATCGCGACGATGTCAACAGAGCACTAGAATGGATTACTACGTACGGTGTGGCTTCCGGCAGCTGTCTCAACGTCGCCAAATCCGTCGCCATGGCCATAGGAGACGGGTTGACCCCAGAGTGTGTCGAACCCCTACAGCTTCGTGGCACTATCAAATGTCTCGGAATAGAGTTTCACGACGACATACGGCGAACTGCGGCTCTTAACTACCGCCGCTTATTACAACACATTCGGGTCCAGATCTTCAACCTTCGTCTGCGGACCCTCGACATTCTTCAAAGGACACAATTCGTCAATGTTTACCTCGCCTTCCACACATACGTCTATTAGCGGCATTCGGAGCCTACGTCAGTACAGGCATGCTCTTCAAAGTCAGTTATGAGTCACTGACCCTTCCCCCAGAAAGGGGAGGTCTTGGTCTAGTCCATGTCCACGACAGAGCTGTGGCCCTGTATGCCAGCTCACACATCAAGCTGTGGCGCCACCACCCGGAAAGTTTGACAGGTTTGCTGTTGGAGTCCTTAGCTCCGCCCTCCCTTATGCCCCCACTGACGACGCAAGACATACCCCCACCCTTCTTCTACTTCGGGAACTTTTACATTGAACACAGCTATGTCCGTATCGCAGTAGCACCGACGAAACAGGCGTCGGCGCGGGATATATATCATGTCCAACAGCAGAGGCCCCCACCAAACATCGTGGAGACCAAAAGCCCTCAGGTTAACTGGAAGGTGGTGTGGAAGACGATTCACGCGGTTACGCTGGACACAGCCGTACGATCCCCATGGTATATCACAGTCAATGATAAACAGATCACCCGATCACGCCTCCACAATATAAACATGGCGGAATCGCCTCTCTGCGTAGACTGCGGGATACCAGACACGGACGAACACCGACTCACATGTGGCGCGGCAGAAGACGTATGGCGCTTGGTGAGACAAATTTTGTCGTATTTTCTACGAGTGACTCCGGAACACATTACATCTCGGTTTGTACTATTTCCGGATCAACAGTATTTCCTGCGCGCCAAGACCAACGCTGTTCCGTGGATCCGTGCGCATGCGGTACACTATTTATTTCACGATGGACCTAAAGATGTATTCGACTTTTGGAACTACCTACAAGAACGTCGTTGCAAGATCGTACGGAACCCAAAATACAGACAGTATTTTTCTACTTACTTAGGGAGTGCCCTACGCGACCCTCCACGCAGCTGGATCATCAACAGGTAGGAGATGACACCCAATGAGTGAGCTGACAAGACTAAGTTCGATTCTGGTGGAATAACATGATATACGTGAAGACGTACCTGGATGATGAAGTGTAAGGAGAGTAGCGACACACCCTTCTGCATCCTGTGTGAAACACTTTTTTTTTTTCGTTTTCCCCACATACAGTACCTCGGTGTAGGAACGTGCCGAGATTTTTTTTTTACTCAGAGCACGATGCGGTGCTAGATACATTTATTTTTGTTGTGGTATAAAGTAAAACCACATTAACTTTATATTAAAAATAGTAAATAAAAATAAATAAATAATTAATGATTCCCACAAAAGATTTCCTCTTCCCATTCCTGATTCCTTGACGGACGAGGAGGACACTGTGACCAGGACTCGGGTTACGACCCCTGATCACTCTGCCTTCCCCGCCCTACCCCACCTCTAAAAAAAATAAAAAAAGAGCTACCGAAGTACGACTCACGCTCGGTAGTCACAGCTTTACTTCTGCCAGTATCTCGTCTCCTACCTTCCAAAGTTTACAGAAGCTCTTCTGCGGACCTTGCACAACTAGCACTCCTGAAAGAAAGGATATAGCGGAGACATGGGTTAGCCACAGCCTGGGGGATGTTTCCAGAATGAGATTTTCACTCTGCAGCGAAGTGTGCGCTGATATGAAACTTCCTGGCAGATTAAAACTGTGTGCCCGACCGAGACTCGAACACGGGACCTTTGCCTTTCGCGGGCAAGTGCTCTACCATCTTTTTTTTTAATCTCATTTTGATCGTTTACGTTCGTTGTATTTGCTCGGTGCGGACGTCGCGAGACATCCGTTTATGTTCGTTGTTGGTCGATTAACTCAGTTTCTTTTTTTATTACAGAGGGCAGCTAACCCTCTGACCGAACACGCTGAGCTACCGTGCCGGCGTCCATCTGAGATACCGAAGCACGACTCACGCCCGGTACTCACAGCTTTACTTCTGCCAGTATCTCGTCTCCTACCTTCCAAACTTTACAGAAGCTCTTCTGCGGACCTTGCAGAACTAGCACTCCTGAATAAACACAGTGTGTGTGTGTGTGTGTGTGTGTGTGTGTGTGTGTGTGTGTGTGTGTGTGTGTGAGTCAGTGAGTGAGTGAGTGGGCTCTCTGTCTCTCTCAAAGATGAAAGCATATAGGCTAGAATCCCTTTGCAGGGCAAGAGAAGGTCGTCACGAGGTTTCCGCGGTGTAGTCCTCACGTACGTCTTCCATTCGAGCGAGCATGCCCTCACCGGGGAGCTGGCCTGTAGACAAAGTAGAGGGTGCTATACGAGCGTGTCCTTTAAAGAGGAGCGTTCTGTACCAGCACGGCAGTCCTGCGTTACTCACTTCTCGTATTGTTGTTGCAAAACTGCACGGCCTTCGCTTCCGAGTGCTTTCACGTCTCGTGCATTGACCGTACACAGCTCCCAATACGTTTTGTTGAAACAGGCGCCGTTCGCATAAGAAACGTCGATAATGAATATGGTCTATAATGCTCAGACCGTCTAAGCGTCTAAGCTAGTCGCAGGGCGTGTTCGAAAAATGAATTTGGAGGAAGAAGCTGGGACACTTTCTTCAAGACCCACCCACCGTTTTGCGGAACAGTGCTCAGGCACATACGGCGCGATTTATGACTGGTTTTTTTCTATCGATGGGACTGGGAAGTGCTGTACCTCCCGCCACATTCCCCGGATTGGAGTTCTTGTGACTTCAGTTTGTATCCTGACTTGAACGAATCACTTCTTGGCAGTCACTTCAGAACTGTTACACAGATTCGTCGGGCAATAGACCGATCCACTGGAAGTATCAACACAACCGTCCGCCCCTGGTAGCTGAATGCTCAGCACGACGGAATGTCATACCTAACGGCCCGGGTTAGATTCCCGGCTGGGTCGGAGATTTTCTCCGATCAGGGATTGGGTGTTGTGTTGTCCTTATCATCGTCATTTCATCCCCATCGACACGCAAGTCGCCGAAGTGGCGTCAACTCGAAAGACTTGCTCCAGGTGACGGGAGGCCCCAGCCACACGGCATTCCATTTCCATCAACACACCCGCCGCTCCTAAGCGTATCCTACGGTTTCCGCATCGCTTGCAGGAGTTTATACACTATGCTGGTGAATACTCTGAAGGGCAGTACTACTTTGAAACTTATATCTATTTTGTACAAGTTGTAAATAAACAGCTGTCAATATTAAATTTCCAAAACCTCGTTATTCTGCGTGCTAAATATGATTTTTTCGAGTGTAAACTAACTGGATTTCTTCAACAATTGTCGTGATAACTTTACCGTGCGACAGTAATATTGTACGAGCTCGTTATCTGATGTTTTAATGTTGAGCATATTTCCTCCAGTTCCAAAGATAGTTTGAGGTTTACCAGTCACGACGTTGCTCCTAGTTTTGCTTAAAACACATTATGCCCCGAAACAATCAGGCAGGGTATTTACAGTGCGCAGCCAGTGTTTGCCCCAAAGCTGTGCCAGTGGTCTACCGTAATGGACAGCTGCAGTTCTTCTCTGACGGCAATGCCGATGTGGTACGAAAGGCGTTGACTTGTAATGCTGCTTTTGCACTAGGACTATTGGATGCAAGCAGAATTCAATACGTCGTTCTCAACGCAACAAAATAGACGAACGTGAAGATAGTTTCGGGAGTGTTATACGACCTCACAACTTCTACGAATGATGGTGTGCATGCTCCTTGAGTCTATGGGAAGGCTGCGACACCAGGAAACCTCAGCGAACTGCCGGAACGCCTGCACAGGATGTTGGGCACGAGCTGACAGCTGGCCATCTGAACGTAAGTGAGGGCATGTAAGTAGGCTGTTTAGGTTTCTTTATTGGTAACGCCGCCGCCACGTAGCGCTCTGTATGAAAATCACTGGCTGTGCCGTGTGCAGTCTGTGGCTGGTTTGCATTGTTGTAATACTCGCCATTGTAGTGTTGGGCAGCGGCAAGTGGATGCTAACAGCGCGTAGCGTCGCGCAGTTGGAGGTGAGCCGCCAACAATGGTGGACGTGGGGAGAGAGATGGCGGAGTTTTGAAATTTGTAAGAATTGGTGTCATGAACTGCTATATATATTATGACTAGTGAGGTAAATACATTGTTTGTTCTCTATTAAAATCTTTCATTTGCTAACTATGCCTATCAGTAGTTAGTGCCTTCAGTAGTTTGAATCTTTTATTTAGCTGGCAGTAGTGGCGCTCGCTGTATTGCAGTAGCTTGAGTAACGAAGATTTTTGTGAGGTAAGTGATTTGTGAAACGTATAGGTTAATGTTAGTCAGGGCCATTCTTTCGTAGGGATTATTGAAAGTCAGATTGCGTTGCGCTAAAAAAATATTGTGTGTCAGTTTAAGCACAGTCGTGTATAAATTTTTCTAAGGGGACGTTTCAGGCAAAGTACTGCGCGTAAATATTCGAAGAGCTCCACCACTTTTAGACATAGAAGTAGCTAGCCGCAACCGCCTAAAGTCGAATGACAATATA
The DNA here is from genome assembly GCF_023897955.1 of Schistocerca gregaria. Taxonomy (NCBI): domain Eukaryota; kingdom Metazoa; phylum Arthropoda; class Insecta; order Orthoptera; family Acrididae; genus Schistocerca; species Schistocerca gregaria. Next base: position 74,758,365 of record NC_064927.1, on the reverse strand, counting down.
AAACAAGTAGTAGGAAAAGCTGGTGTCAGATTCAGATTCATTGGGAGAATCTTAATGAAATGTAATTCACCCAGAAACGAAGTTTCCTACAAAGTATTCGCTTGACCGATTTCTTAGCCCCGTTCACGAGTTTGGGATTCATATCAGGCTGGATTAATAGAACAGACACATAAGATCGAACGGAGAGCTGCGCGTTTCTCAACGCGGTAGAGCGTTCGGAGATGCCCAACAAACTACGGTGGCAGGCGTAACAAGAGAGGCTTTTTGCGTCACGGAGATCGTCATTGCTGAAATTTCGAAAGCTTTTGTTCGAAGAAGAGTCGTCCAACGTATTACTTTCTCCCACGTACGTCTCGCGCAATACCCACGACGAGGAAATTCGAGAAATCAGATGTCATACCGAGATTTTTCTCACGTGCCATTCGTGAACAGAACGGGTGGAACGTGTGGTGCCAGAAGTACCGCCTGCCACATGCCATAGGAAGTCTTGCGCAGCTGTGGAGTACGGCTGTGCTTCTTTGCTCACGTGAGCACCAGTACGGGGCTACATCCAAGTACTTGTATAGCAATAATGTGAAATTAGTTCGCTTAATGCGCGCTACTTGATATCAGCTGTATTAGAAAAATTGCTACACCATGAAGAAATGCAGATGATAAACGGGTATGCATTGGACAAATATATTATACTAGAAATGACATGTGATAACATTTTCACGCAATTTAGGTGCATAGATCCTGAGAAATCCGTTCCCAGAACAACCATCTCTGCCAGTACTAACGGCCTCGATACGCCTGGACATGGCGTGTACAGTTACAGCTGCCCCTGCAGCTTCAACACGATGCCACAGTTCGTCAAGAGTAGCGACTGGCGTATTGTCACGAGCCAGTTGCTCAGCCACCATTGACCAGACGTTTTCAATCGGTGAGAGATCTGGAGAATGTGTTGGCCAGGGCAGCAGTCGAACATTGTCTGTGTCCAAAAAAGGCCGGTACAGGACCTGCAACATGCGGTCGTGCATTGTCCTGCTGAAATGTAAGGTTTTGCAGGGATCAAATGAAAGGTAGAGCCACCGGTCGTAACACATCTGAAATGTAACGTCCACTGTTCAAAATACCGACAGTGCGAACAAGGGGTGACCGAGACGTGTAACCAATGGCACCCCATTCCATCACGCCGGATGATATGCCAATATGGCGATGACGAATACACGCTTCCAATGTGCGTTCACCGCGATGTCGCCAAACACGGATGTGACCATCGTGATGCTGTAAACAGAACCTGGATTCATCCGAAAAAATGACGTTTCGCCATTCGTGCATCCAGGTTCGTCATTGAGTACATCATCGCAGGCGCTCCTGTCTGTGATGCAGCGTTAAGGGTAATCGCAGCCACGGTCTCCAAGCTGATAGTCCATGCTGCTGCAAACTTCGTCGAACTGTTCGTGCAGATGGTTGTTGTCTTGCAGACGTCCCCATTTGTTGACTCAGGGATCGAGACGTGGCTGCACGATCCGTTACAGCCATGCGGATAAGATGCCTGTCATCTCGACTGCTAGTGATACGAGGCTGTTGGGATCCAGTACGGCGTTCCGTATTACCCTCCTGAACCCACCGATTCCATATTCTGCTGACAGTCTTTGTATCTCGACCAACGCGAGCAGAAAGGTCGCGATACGATAAACCGCAATCGCGATAGGCTACAATCCGACCTTTATCAAAGTCGGAAACGTGATAGTACGCATTTCTCCTCCTTACACGAGGCATCACAACAACGTTTCACCAGGCAACGCTGGTCAATTGCTGTTCCTGTATGAGAAATCGGTTGGAAACTTTCCTCATGTCAGCACGTTGTAGGTGTCGACAACCTTGTTTGAATGCTCTGAAGAGCTAATTATTTGGATATCACATCATCGTCTTTCTGTTGGTTAAATTTCGCCTCTGTAGCACGTCATCTTCGTGGTGTTGCTATTTTAATGGCCAGTAGTGTAGATCTACTACACAGGAGTGGCAGGTCAAAATTTGTGCCTGACTAGGGCTCGAACCTGGATATCCAGCTTATCGCGAGCAGCCGCCTGAACCATTCGGCTATTCGTGCACACTCCTCAGACGGACCGAAACTATGCCAAACTATACTGGGTCTGTACCTAAAACAGCTGTTGCCAACAGCTTCGGATTCAGTGAGTTAATTTGAAATTATTTCATACAGCTGTGCATTGTCAACAGTGAGTGTCCTTTCAGAGCAACACGTAATTTTGAATCGCAGGTTTCGCAGCAGAGCACTGTTTGCTGTAGGCATTCTGGTGGCTGCGTTTCGTAGCAAGTAAGAGCTCTGGGAGATTCTCTGCGGCCACTTGTTTCTACCACATTCCTGCGGTAAACCATGTCTCGAAGCGCTGTTGGCATCCGGATAGAGATTCTTTTGCCGCGCAAGGAAAGATTATGCGTCGCTGCGCAGCCGGCTCCTTTGACAGAGCGGTTCTAGGCGCTTCAGTCCGGAACCGTGCGACCGCTGCCGGGTCTGCTGTTGTACTTCTGCTGGGATTGTTCCTTCACTGTTGACAGTCCCCCTCTTCGTCTCAGAATCGCCGTGTGTACCCCGGGTGTTAATTTGCAACAGGGAAAGACAACAGCCTACTAGTAGATAAAGCCTAGAGTAGTGATGTGCTGAAAACTGCGACGAGGGAATGAAAGATCCACTAGTCTCCCTTCCAGAACTCGGCAACTTGCTCGGCAGGTAAAAGAGCCTGCGGTTCTCATGTGGTACACTCATGAAAAGGATTGGAGTTGCTCTAACCATAACTGTAATGTCAAAATCTTGACAACCAGAAGTGGTCATGTTTTATTTTCTATCTCCCGCAGTTAAAATTTTTTTACGTATGAACGGATCTTCAGAAACTGCAATGGAAAACATTAAAACCAAATTATAAACACGAAATTCATAAGTCGTAGTTCTTCACGTGGTAATCCATAATTTAAAATGAATATAAAATAAAATATGTCGCATATAATATTTTACGGCACATATAATATAAGTAATACGCGTTGTCATACAAACTAAAGCCAGCAGCATGCACGTTCAAATGGTTGAAATGGCCATAGAACTTAGAACTACTTCAACCTAACTAACCTGACATCACGCACATTCATGCCCGAGGCAGGATTCGAACCTGCGACCGCAGCGGTCGTGCGGTTCCAGACTGTAGCGCCTAGAACCGCTCGGCCACCCTGGCCGGCATGCACGTTCAGTACCTGATCAAAAGTCCCTGACCACGTGTTATTAAGCAGGTTTGAGTCCTCCATCGGGCATGGGGATGTGTTTTGACCTTAGCGTAAGTTAAAGTTAGATTGAGTAGCGTGTAAGCTTAGGGATCGGTGACCTCAGCAATTTGGTCCCATAGGAACTTACCACAGATTTACAAATTTTGAACCTGTTAGTGTCCGCCTTTCGCCTTTGTTTTCGCTTGAGCTCTGCCGACGACACTGTCTGTGTCGAAGATTGAGAGCCCATACTTGCTCAAGAGCCGAAACCAATGGAGTTACTGATGTTGGACGCTTGGGGCCGGAGTAAAGTTGACATTTTAACTCACCTCGGAGTTATTCCATCGGTATGTTAATAATTTTTACGTTTGTGCCGTCTAATTATAACTAAATAAATCACAATTATCGCGCCATTCGCGGTTTGGCTACGTTACTACAATTATGTCAGCATTCCCTGTCAACATGTATTGAATATGCCTTGCGAAGGCGAAACGCGGATGACACTAAAATTCTTTTTCATTCAGTTGTGTCCGCCTCCGTAGTGTAGCGGCAGCGTTACCGCCTACCACGAATGGGGACCGGGTTCGATTCCAGGCAGGGGACTGGGTGTTGTCCTTCATCATCACTGACTCGCAAGTCGCCGAAGTGGCGTCAACTATAAAACACTTGCAATACGGCGGCCGAACTCCCCCCAATGGGGCCTCCGGGCCAACAATGCCATAAGATCATTTCATTTCATTCAGTTGTAAATAGACAATCCAAAAGTAAAAATTATCAAAATAACGCAATATTATACGCTACTTAGGACTACAAAAGCTGAAGATATTCAATTGGGTTCATTTCGTGACTGTATGTAGGTCAGTCCATCCTAGAAATGTCTCTGTCACAGATGCTGCTTTGTGGCAGGGCACACACTGACAATCAACGTCTTCGAACTGTTCCTCTGCTGTACGCAGTCCATAGTGCTGGAAAATGCCTTCATACCCACCCCCATTCCGTAGAAATACTGGAACACGTGAGGCAATACTGACCTTACGACTTATCTTAGAAGGAAGGATAAGGAAAGGCTAACCTACTTTTCTAGCATTTGTAGACTTAGAGAAAGCTTTTGACAATGTTGACTGGAATACTCTCTTTCAAATTCGAAAGGTGGCAGGGGTAAAATGCAGGGAGCGAAAGGCTACTTACAATTTGTGCAGAAACCAGATGGCAGTAATAAGAGTCGAAGGGCATTAAAGGGAAGCAGTGGTTGGGAACGGAGACAGGGTGGTAGCCTCTCCCCGATATTATTCAATCTGTATATTGAGCAAGCAGTAAAGGAAACAAAAGAAAAATTCGGAGTAGGTATTAAAATCCATGGAGAAGAAATAAAAATTTTGAGGTTCGCCGATGACATTGTAATTCTGTCAGAGACAGCAAAGGACTTGGAAGAGCAGTTGAATGGAATGGACAGTGTCTTTAAAGGAGGATATAAGATGAACATCAACAAAAGCAAAACGAGGATAATGGAATGTAGTCGGATTAAGTCGGGTGATGGTGAGGGAATTAGATTAGGAAATGAGACACTTAAAGTAGTAAAGGAGTTTTGCTATTTGGGGAGCAAAATAACTGATGATAGTCGAAGTAGAGAGGATATAAAATGTAGACTGACAATGGCATGGAAAGCGTTTCTGAAGAAGAGAAATTTGTTAACATCGAGTACAGATTTAAGTGTCAGGAAGTCATTTCTGAAAGTATTTGTATGGAATGTAGCCATGTATGGAAGTGAAACATGGACGATAAATAGTTTGGACAAGAAGAGAATAGAAGCTTTCGAAATGTGGTGCTACAGAAGAATGCTGAAGATTAGATGGGTAGATCACATAACTAATGAGGAGGTATTGAGTAGAATTGAGGAGAAGTGGAGCTTGTGGCACAACTTGGCCAGAAGAAGGGATCGGTTGGTGAGACATCGAGGGATCAGCAATTTAGTACTGGAGGGCAGCGTGAAGGGTAAAAATCGGAGAGGGACACCAATAGATGAATACACTAAGCACATTCAGAAGGATGTAGGTTGCAGTAGGTACTGGGAGATGAAGAACCTTGCACAGGATAGAGTAGCATGGGGAGCTGCACCAAACCAATCTCAGGACTGAAGACCACAACAACACCTATCCCCATTTCGCGTTTTCTTAAGCGGAGTAACGTGACCATACTTCAACCACGAAAAACACCCCCCTATCGTAAAACCTCCTCCTCCGCACTCAACTGTTTGATGCCACGTAACGTTCGCGAGGCATTTGCCAAACGCTAATCCTTCTGTTGAGTACAGCGTGATCGTCACTCTTACTGACTTATTTCCATGCTCCGTTCAGTGAGGTTGCCCTTTACACCACGTCAAGCGTCGCTTAGCACTGAGTGCAGAAGCGTGTCGCTCATGAGATCGATTGTGGATGGGGGCTTGGTGTGCTCCATGGGTTCTGTTGCGGATTCATCTCTGGTATGATGCCGTGAAAAACGCTCAGACTTCTAGGAGAAAGCAGTAATTCCAGTCCCAAAGCATGCGGGGGCTGACAACTGCGAGTGCTATCGGACCATCAGTTTAACAAGACATGCTTACAAAATAAAGATACCAATTATTTACAGAAGAATGTAAAAACTTGTAGAACTCGACCTTCGGAAGGATCAGTTTGGGCTCCGAAGAAATGCAGATCCACTCGAGGCAGTACTAACCCAACGGCTCATCTTAGAAGAAATGAACCTGCGTCTACAGCGTTTGCAGGTTTAGAGAAAGCTCAGTGGGAAGCTCAGTGGCTGGAAATAAGGAATAATAAGCTGCGTTCAACCAAACAATCAGTGCGACCGTGGCCTATCTTTTTTCCGACCACAACGAAGAAATAGCCTATAAAGAGCTTACAGTAAGACGTCGTCCATTGAAACATGGCTTTCTCTTACGTCACGATTAGCCCCTACTGTATCACAGGTGTGGAACACAGCGGTTGTTTTATACGATGGTTTGAGCTCAGACCTGCATCTCCCACAGTACCTGTTCTCTGTTCTAACTGGTAATGAGACAAGAGTGGTTCGTGTTTTAAGATGTTCTGTAATGTCAAGACTTGGTCCCAAAATATTGGGTGTGAGATTTTAGTGCTCGGTCAGCCATTATATCTAAGTAATCACCCAGCCAGGCAGTCTCCAGTCCCTGTTTCAAGTGGGCCTGTATTGATACTTTATCCCTGATTTTATGGAGTTATTCTGGGGCGTATTGTCCAACTTTAGTTGGTCTTTTATGAATCTCATCTTCTCAGGGTTTTGTTTTCAATTCTTGTGTGAACTTAAAACTTCGTTTTCTAGCTTATTGTTACTTTTTACTGCATTTCATCAGGCTCTTCTCAATTTCATTCTAGCAAGGGCGCTGATGACCTCGGTGTTTAACGCCCTAACATACAAATCATCATCATCATCGTCATCACACAAAGTAGGCTGCAATACAAGTTTTTAAATTCAGAAAGTATTACGGATAAAGTACGTGGAACTAAAGGTTATTTACAGCTTATGCAGAAACCAGACTGTCATCTGGACCTGAAGGTCAGGCAGCAGTTGAGAAGGGATAGAGACATGGTTGTAACCTACCTACCACTGACATTGTAATGCTTGCGAAGTGCCTACACCCAGTAACTCACCAATATGGTGCCTTTCGTTTAATGATTCATCGCCTAATATCCACCCCCGTGAATGGTGACACCTTCCAGACTGAATTAAATACAATCAAACAAATGCTTCAAGCAGTAGATACAATGCTGCCTTGGGGGGCTCCATGACGCAAAAGCAAAGATGTTCTCTCTTCTTTCCCCTGTGCATGCTCCATACCCTCAAGTCCTTAATAGATGGTGTATGGTTCCACGTTTAGGAAAAGTCTTTCAGAATGTTGCCAGAAAGCTTAAACTCAGGAATTTTAAAACGGCATTTTATGTACACAGTACTATCAATCATTTTTTTCCAATTGTAAAGACAGTACTTCAGCTTTCGATATGACTGCTATAGACAAAAAACACCTCTAACTGTGGGAAATGATTCATAGGTCAGTCTGGTAGGGTAATATCCGCTCGCTTGAAAGAGCACACAAAAATTGGTGACTTGGGTTGGGAGACTCTACTTTTACAGAACCTGATCAAAGAAGGCCACAGTTACATGGGGCATCATCAAGTCTGACATAATATCCGCAAAGGGAAGAGGGTAAACTACAATGAAATAATGAAAATTAATAAACATATGTCCATTTCCTCAAGCTTAGCACTGATTGATCAGAGTTACCTCACACACGAAGTCACCCCTGCTACTCACATGCTCCACTTCTTTAATTCAAGTTACTATGGTTTCACTTGCCCTGTTAGAAAATTAGTTTGTATAATTACAGTTGGTTCACTAACATGTTCATTTTCACTTGTAACACTTTAGCTGTTTCCAACATTGGACCTGTTAATTACAAGACTACCTTGCCTTGTAAATTATAGATGGCACCGATAAGTTGCCCTTTTATAAAATTTTACTGTGCAGAATTAGATTTCGGCTAGAAACTAGCCATTCTCAATGGACTAGTATTTTTGCATGTTCATTGAATGAACTGTGGATGAAGAACGACCAACAGGCATTACATGCGTTGAGCGAAAATAGTAGTGCATTGAGAATGGCTAGTTTCTAGCCGAAATCTAGATCTGCAAAGTAAAATTTTAAAAAAGGACGACTGATCGCTGCCATCTATAAATTACATGTCAATATAACAGTCGCTGAGTGCAACAGCTTTCTGAATGGAAGGTAACCTGATGGAGATTATCTTGTTCAGTCAGCTCTTTGTAACATATCACCTAAGTTTACGACATTTTCTTCAATTCATTGTACATCTACATCTACATCTACATCCATACTCCGCAAGGCACCTGACGGTGTGTGGCGGAGGGTACCTTGGGTGCCACTATCGGTTCTCCCTTCTATTCCAGTCTCGTATTGTTCGTGGAAAGAAGGATTGTCGGTATGCTTCTGTGTGGGCTCTAATCTCTCTGATTTTATCCTCATGATCTCTTCGCGAGATATACGTAGGAGGGAGCAATATACTGCTTGACTCTTCGGTGAAGGTATGTTCTCGAAACTTCAACAAAAGCCCGCACCGAGCTACTGAATGTCTCTCTTGCAGAGTCTTCCACTGGAGTTTACCTATCATCTCCGTAACACTTTCGCGGTTATTAAATGATCCTGTAACGAAGCGCGCTGCTCTCCGCTGGATCTTCTCTATCTCTTCTATCAACCCTATCTGGTACGGATCCCACACTGCTGAGCAGTATTCAAGCACTGGGCGAACAAGCGTACTGTAACCTACTTCCTTTGTTGTCGGATTGCATTTCCTTAGGATTCTTCCAATGAATCTCAGTCTGGCATCTGCTTTACCGACGATCAACTTTATATGATCTTTCCATTTTAAATCACTCCTAATGCGTACTCCCAGATAATTTATGGAATTAACTGCTTCCAGTTGCTGACCTGCTATTTTGTAGCTAAATGATAAGGGACCTATCTTTCAATGTATTCGCATCACATTACACTTGTTTACATTGAGATCCCAGAACCTGTTGTAATTTGTCACGTGCGTTCATTATTTAAAGTGTCACTCACTTTATCTAAGATAAATAACTTTGCATCACACATTTACTGAAACAGTTCCTCTTGTTTTAGACCTAAAACAAACTTTATACCAATTGTCATTATTGGAAACCAACTGAGATGCTCTGTACATGCACTTTCGATCCTGCAAACATTTCACTGCCACACATATTTATCTTTGTACCTGTTGATGGCGTAACAGCAGAAAGCTGTTTTGTAGAATATTAAATATTGTAGAATTTTACACTATTGTTTTGTGTTTTTTTATTAATAATGTATAGATTATTCTACCCAGAAACGGCGCAATAGACAATTAGTACCACAAATTTAATAATGTGTCCTTCCTACTACAGGGTGTGATTGAATTCGCTTTACAGACTTTGAGGACTTGTAGTGGGAACCAATACGTTTACGTTTCGTAGGGAACCCGTTTTCGGAAACGTACCGTTATCGTGCTACACGCAAAATGCCACAAGTCACGTTGCTACTTGGCTCCTGCTACTTGTCTTCCGTATCCACATACAAACAGGGCCAGATGTGACGACCACTGATGTCAACAGAGGTACGGTACCTCCGTACCACGTTTCGGTACACACGATCACCAATCCTTGGTCCTCCCGCATCCGTCGCAGCCAGTACAGGCGCCTGTTGGTATTCATAGGATGCCACATGGGGCCTCGTAAATCAAGAACGTGGGAGACACTAGTCTAGCTGGTTCAAGCCTGGAGAAAGTGCCAACGAATCGAATGCAATACCGTGGTCAGTGGCGCCGAAAATGTGGGAGACTTGAATATGTGTTATGCTACATCGCGTCTAGCGGGAAAGCCTTACGTTTCCAGACACGAGTTTCCAATGCTAAACTTAACCGTCTTGGTCCTCACTACAAGTCCTCAACGTCTGTAAAGCGAATTTAGGTACACCGTGTATACCGTACAGGCACGCACAACAAGTGAAACTTCGTAATTCGCTAGTATTGACGGTGTTACAAATTTAATGGGCAGCGGCGTATGTTTGGAAAGCGAAAGAAACCTTCCAGAGGCATTGAGCGTGCAGGCAGCGGTGGAGACGTGAAAGTGGCCTCTTCTTACGCTGGTTGCCTCCTGAGGTTTGGCTAATGTTTAACGACTCTTTGTTACATAAACCCTCGAGTACCGGTCACAGTCAAATACCCTCCTAGATGGACGTTCGTTCAACACACTTATCGATATCTCAAGAATTTTACATAACTCGTTGAACATTTTAATATTTGTTCATTGCACATCTTTTCTCACAGTAATGACATAAACGACTAATAGGACAAGATAACAAACACAATGTTCACAAAAGAAACAAGTATTTTAATTTAATTCGTGACACCCATGTGTTTCAGGTCCCATGTCCATGATGCTTACAGTGTTGGTTTTCGCAGCTGGAGGTTCGTTGTGGCTGTGCGATCCCGGGAGTCTTGTTCGTCTGGCGGCTGCAGCTTTCTCCCCCTCCAGCCTTTACACGCTGTGCCGCTGCGTCTTGATGTTTACAGGATCCCGTCGCTTTCCTGATGTTGTTAAACAGTTTCTCGGTCAGCCCTGTTGCTGACATGCGTCACAGTTTCTCAAAGGCTGTGTTTACTGCCATGATTTCTTTATATTTTAGATAGTTCCCTGATTTATCTTCATGTTGGTCCCTGAGATAAGTGTTGTATCCTGCCTACTCGTCAAATATGGGGTGCCTTGGGAATCTGCTTTCTCGTATTCAAGCAAATCGTATTAATGCATTTTGTTACAAAAGGAAATGATTACAATAGTTAACTTGATGTTAAACAATTGTGTCGCAAGCAAAGGGCGACAGACAAAATAAGAAGTCTCTTGAGTATAAACAATGCTACATAGTAGAAGCGAAATGACTAGCCTTCATGTTATTCTTGAACTCGCCAGCCAGTTTTCAGATTTTTACTGGTCGGTATGTCTGCAACCTTCTGCTGCATTTTGCGGGCTTCTGGTGGTAAGAAGAGCGCCGAGACTGTTCCCCGTACCATGTTTCACCAGTATTGCGTAAGTCTCAACGAGGTGGTATTCTGTAGTGGGCTACTTCTGACAGAGTCGTAAAGTTTCTCGGCAGTCTTCACGATGGGACTGAGGGCAAGGACAAGTCACTCAGCTCGGCGCCGTGTTTTCTGCTTTCAGGAAGTCATTCCATACAGTTCCGCACCGTCGTGTAGTGAACGAAATACGAACTTCCCGAATATTGCAGCAGATTTGTGTCTGGATCCAGGTCTTCCGTGCAGAAACAGTTATACACGTCAATGTCAACGGAAAAAAATCGGCAGACCTAAAAGTTAATTTCAGAAACACCGCAAAAACAAGTATGATACTCCCTTTACTGCGTACAACACATGTAAACCATGTAGTCTGTAATACCTGAAGCTTCATGATGCTGTTCGCAAGTGATGCGGTTGTCTGTAATAAGGACGCAAAACCAGAATACTGTAGCGAACTGGGGGAACATCGGCACAGGATCGGTTGGTCGGGCAAGATATTACTTCCTCCGATATACGTCTCGTGAAGTAATTAGGACCAGAAAATTAGAGAAACTGGATGCCATACGGGGGCTTAGCGACAAGCATTTATCCCAAACGCCATTCGTGAATGAAACTGTAAAGCGGAGAAAATATTGCGGTATCAGAAATACCGTCCGCCAGATGCCGTATAAATCTAGATGTAGACGTGAAGGGAGCTTCCTGTTCTGAACGCAGAGGAGTGTTGTTGGAATCTTCCTGTGGACAATGGGCGCCGTTGGGGAATCATCTCCGATCGGACGCCGTAGCTGGCGCCTGCTTGTTAGGCCTCCCCTACGACACTACTGTGCTGCGGGCTGCGTCATACTGTAATGCTGGCGAACTTGTCCCGACTGTGGCCTGTAGGTTATAATACACGTGTGGCAAAAGTATATGGACACGTGATCTGAAATGTAGTATTTTGTTTAGCGAATATGTTATTAATTATTTACTGCTGAAGTTTGAATAAAAACTCCTATGGCTCGGCAAAGAAATGTTAAAGGCCCACTGTTTTGCTGATTCAAATAAAAGATGTAGGATACGATGTGAGTAGCCCTCTGAGATTGTTTGCAGATGATGAAGTCGTTTAGCGTCTACTAAACCCGTGAGAAAATCATTATGAATTACGATATGATTTACACGTGAAATCTGCGAAAAGTGACCATTGACCCTGAACAACAAAAACTAAGAGGCTCTCCCCGTGAGTCTAAGAAAAAGTCCATTAAGTTTCGGTTACCCGATAAATCAATGAAATTAAAAATATCGATTCAACTAAATACCTAGAGGTTATAATTATGAACAACAAACTGAAACTATCGCACAACAAATGTTGAGAGGAAGGTGAACCAAAGGCTGTCTCATTGGAAGAACACTTAAAACATGCGCCGGTCGCGGTGGTCTAGCGGTTCTAGGCGCTCAGTTCGGAGCCGCGCGACTGCTACGGTCGCAGGTTCGAATCCTTAGGTTAGTTAGGTTTAAGTAGTTCTAAGTTCTAGGGGACTGCTGACCATAGATGTTAAGTCCCATAGTGCTCAGAGCCATTTGAACCATTTTTTAAAACATGCCACAGAATTAAGACACTGCCGCCAGGACGCTTTTCCGCCCTCTTTTGGAGTACTGCTGTAGCGTACGGGGTCCTTAACAGGACGGAGAACGTTATAAAAAGAAGGGCCGCCCGTTTTGTGTCAGGAATATGATAAATCATTAAAACAAAAGAGTTTCTCGTTGCTGCAAGACCTATTCACCGAACTTCAATTACCAACTTTCTCCCCCGGATACGAAACTTTTTTATGGACTCCCATTTAAATCAGGAGAATTGACCATCGTCATAAGAGAAATCAGAGCACGCAGTTTTCACATTTTTTTTCCTTTCTGGCAGAACAAGTAAATTGCAATTTCATATGGCGCTCATTTTAAGTTTTGAAGGTATTGCTGTCTTTTGCTACTTCGTAGCCGAGAACATGCCAATTTCATTATAGTGACTCACATGAATTTTATAAAAAAAATAGTAAGTCCGTCACAGTTAAACGACTCTACTCTTATGTTTATCACCGTTTGCCACTTCAGTTATTTAATTCAGTACTATAAAACTTAAAAATGTGGCGTTCAATCCCGTTTTGCTGCTATGTTTTTGTTCTTTTCTTTCATTTATGGGTTTTTTCGCCACTGGCAACAATTTGTTAACGTCAAGAGTACGAAGTTGCTCTTTGGTACGGAGTCCACGTGAAACTGAATAAGCCAGACGCATCGTTAGGTTAGCATCGTCTGTTAGTCGTATTTGCTATGGATACCATGTGGTTGAGAAGTATTCGAAGATGAGACGCACAAAAGTTTTGTAAGCATTATCTGTTCTACGCATTATATTTAATAATTTTTCGGGCATCCTCCCTTACAAGCCTCGAATTAGGTTTCTTTTAAATTTCGGTCTTCAATTTTTAAAAGATTGCAATGTCTAATCTCAGATTCTCTGTCTCGATGTTAATCCGATGTTACTCACAATGTTATGGTGTTGCATTCCAAAACTGGACACGATTCAATTCGCTCACGAGCGTTGTCCTTCTCATGCTCGGGAGGAACGTAACGCTTCAAATCAAATGCATCACGGACATTTCGATGAACAATGCTATCGTTGTACCCATAAATTTTGTTGATCCGTTTTGTGTGACGCACGTGTTTGAAAAATTGCGAAACTCATTGGAAAATTCCAGCGAATCCCATTTGAAATATTACTGCTACGAAGAGCCACAATACCTTAGACAGACTGCATATGACTTCATTATATTGAAAGCAACATGACGATCACCTGACCGTTTGCAGCAACCATTTTTATGCGAGTTATGGATTACTGTGGAATTTATCTTCATGGAATTGTATATTGTCAGTGAAGGTTTGTTTAGTTGTATTACAGTGATCAAATCTTGAGCAGCTGTTGGTTGCACTTAGAGATACGTAGAAGCAAGTAATATTTAGTTCCGAAAGTAAAGCTGTTTTGAGTGTTGTAAGACACAAAACATGTGCGTAGAGAGTTTTTCGAGTTTAGGACGTACGTTGATTTTCAAATACAAAACTAGATGAATGCTGAAATTTTGACACCATAGAATCTTTAATATTTAATTCGCCTCAGTTGTTTTCCCTTTAGGCAACGCTTTCTGATCTGTTGCAGTTCTTGTCTCGATATTTATTCGGTATCTTAACTCGATTATGTACAAGTCAGGAAATATAAACGCTTATTTTGGTAAAGACCGGACGTGTTAGACAGAAATGGATGTCGTTCCTTACGTAAGGATAGTATGACGTGTCATGCGTATTGTAGAAGTAAATGCTTCCTGCCAAATTGATACGTCGTCTTCTGTAGAAGCGGTCTGCTAAATAACTTGCAAAAATCAAGAATTCACTAAAGATCGATCATGTTTCGCTTGTAAAAAGAAATGCAATGATTTACTCTTTTGTTACCCTTTCACTTGGTGATACACATAAACGATAATCGCCGCATTAGTACCTAAAATTTCGAGAAATTAGGTTAACAGTAGTACTCCACATGTAATGTTCCTGTTATTGTGGTCTTGAGTCCAGAGACTGGTTTGATGGTGCCGGCCGGGGTGGCAGTGCGGTTCTAGGCGCTACAGTCTGGAACCGCGTGACCGTTACGGTCGCAGGTTCGAATCCTGCCTCGGGCATGGATGTATGAGATGTCCTTAGGTTAGTTAGGTTTAAGTAGTTCTACGTTCTAGAGGACTGATGACCTTAGAAGTTAAGTCCCATAGTGCTCAGAGCCATCTGAACCATTTTTCTGGTTTGATGCAGCTCTTCATGCTACTCTACCCTGTGCAAGGTTCTTCATCTCCCAGTACCTACTGCAACCTACATCCTTCTGAATCTGCTTAGTGTATTCATCTCTTGGTCTCCCTCTACGATTTTTACCCTTCACGCTGCCCTCCAATACTAAATTGGTGATTCCTTAATGCCTCAGAATATGCCCTAGCAACCAGTCCCTTCTTCTAGTCAAGTTGTGTCAAAAACTCTTCTCCCCAATTCTCCCCAATTCTATTCAGTTATGTGATCTACCGGTCTAATCTTCAGCATTCTTCTGTAGCACCCAATTTTGAAAGCTTCTATTCTCTTCTTATCCAAACTATTTATCGTCCATGTTTCAATTCCATACGTGGCTACACTCCATACAAATACTTTCAGAAACGACCTCCTGACACTTAAATCTATACTCGATGTTAACAAATTTCTGTTCTTCAGAAATGCTTTCCTTGCCATTCCAGCCTACATTTTATATCCTCTCTACTTCGACCATCATGCACAGGATAGACCACATGTAATACTAACACAAAAAGCCGTCCAACTGTTTGAACAAAACTTGATTTCTGGTATAAATGAGAAAAACTGTAGATGTCGGTTTTGCTCAGGATAGTGCCTAATGACATAGATCTAGGGCTTCTTGCCCTCTGCGAGATGACTTACATATTGATTTCAAACCTTAACACTGGAGGTGTACGGGCACGAGGGCTCTGTATGTGTACCTACGGTCAAAAGCACAGTACCGTTAGCAGAGTACGGAGACGGCGGAGGCTTCTATCGGTTCGTGCTCAACGACGAACCTGCTTTTCTCTTAACGTCAGTTGATCAGCACAACGTGTGGCAGAAAACATGTCTCTCCTCCGAAGGGCTGGTCACAGAATCGCGGCACCTACGATTGGAGCCTGGATGTGTTGGGTGGCAGCTGGAGGTGTGGACAGACAGTAGGCCTCGCTCGCTGCCGGACGCACAGACTGTACAATGTACTGTGGGCGCGGCCGCAGCTCTCATCAGCGCTCGGGACCCGGCAGCCGCTCCGCCACGCCTGCGTTTGTCTCGGCGCATTATTCGGGCGGCGCGTTACGCCTTCCTGGCGCCGTTCTCGAGACCCGACGATGAGAGGAAGTCGTAACAACTAACAGCCTCCTGTCCCTCGTGATGTCCTAATTCCGTAACATCTTTTTGTTGTGGTGGTCTTCAGTCCGAAGAGTCGTTTCATGCAGCCCTCCGTGCTAGTCCATCCTGTGCAAGAGTTTTTGTATCTCCGCAACTACAGCAGCCCGCATCTTGTCACGATACGAGATCTGTCTGGACGTTCCCACGGACTGTCAGCCCGCTGCAGGCGTTCGTCTCGGGGCTGTTGTGTGACACGCCCGGGGGTACGAATGGGGTGTGTGTGTGTGTGGGGGGGGGGGGGGGGGGGGACAATAAACTGACTTCTCGTTTCTGCTTTTCTTGACCGAGCGCCGTGTCCACACCACGTACCTGACAACCCCGCGGCGGTGCTACTGTTCTGCTCCACATCGCTACAGGCTTGCCTGAAATTATCTACCGAAATATGCAGGCGAATAAGGGGATCCACTCAACGTTAAGCACAACACTGTTCTACGTCTGGAATGAACATCTATAGCCGGCTGGAGTGGCCGTGCGGTTCTAGGCGCTACAGTCCGGAACCGAGCGACCGCCACGGTCGCAGGTTCGAATCCTGCCTCGGGCACGGATGTCTGTGTGTCCTTAGGTTAGTTAGGTTTAATTAGTTCTAAGTTCTAGGCGACTGATGATCTCAGAAGTTAAGTCGCATAGTGCTCAGAGCCATTTGAACCATTTTTTTTTTTTTTTTTGAATTTCTATATTCTGAGACGATATGGAAATCACAGGTTACATTTTTTACACTATAAGTCGTAAATGTTTATCCCAACTGACAGTCTTCATGATTATCTGCCCACTTGGACGAGCGTACACACACCGAACACGGCGCGGATGACTGTTGATGATGCGGAACGCGATGATCGAACGCACCATCTCACGCTCGCTAGAAGACACTGGCACTTAAATGCTCTCTTTTGTAAAAAATAGTATTACTGATTCACATTAGTTCATTCTGGGAGACCGAACACGGCGCAGATGATTGATACAGTACGGTACGATACGCAACGAGAGGATATACAAATCCTTTATCAGCAGCACTGCTCATTTTTAAATTACTCCTTGACGCCCTTTCCTCTGAATCATTTACTTATTTTATCACTTTACTGTAATAACACTTGTAGCGATACTTCAATTTCCATACTAACAATGCCTCTTACATGCAGAGCTACACACTACACAACGTAACAGTTCCGTGTCCGGCGCTCGACTCTCTAGATGCGGCTGCCCGCAAAGATACTGTACAACTAAACCAGCGAGATGACAGTACACTTACAGTTGTTGAAATACACTTGCTGACAACAAATGTGAAGCAGCCTCAAGACGTGGTCGGATGTCAGTATAATTTCTTACACACACACACACACACACACACACACACACACACACACACACACACTATCGGCGGGCATGGAACTGATTTGAGTTGTAATTCTCTGGGACAAGTAAAGCGGGCACCAGAGAGCATTAGTGTTATTCGTGTTTACTGTTGTCACCAAGGCTGGTAGTGTATGCAAAAGGCGTGAACGTAGCCCAGATGTTGAGTGACCGCAGTGAAGGATACGGAGCTACCACTCACTCCTGTGACACAGTGTTATCAGCGAATTCCCTAGTTTGAAAGGTATCTCGTTGTGGGTCATTTGGAACGGCTGGTCGAATAGTGCAGTATCCAGGTTTGTGAGGCATTCGGATGTGACAGTGACCCCATGTGGGACTCCGTAGGAGCGCGGGGGGAGGTTCCGGTCGATCTCGTCTGGCCACCACGTACCCGTGTTGTGCTACGAGCACATCGCAGCCCCTTCACATCTGCGCATGCCATGCAGGAACAAGTAATTAGATTCCTCGAAACGTTCGTCATCCTGCTCCATTCGTGGTGGACCAGGAGCAGCCTAACTTGCATCATTACCGTCCCACGAGCAGCCGCTTCTGGAGTTGCGCCGTGACCTCGCAGCATCTACTGGTGGTGGATGGCGTCGCATTGTGTTCAGCGACTAACTGGCGTCTTGAACTGCCCTGTATGACGATCGTTACCAGATGTTCTGGGGAGACACAGCTTCAAGCGTCGGGTATCATTTCAGGTCACTACGGTAGTGACTAAGCAAACTGACGCACAACGCTATGTGGCGGACATTTTGCGCCCCGGTGTGTCACCTCTCATTCTGGAGTGTCGCGCTACCGTTCTTCAACACAACAACGCTCGCCCGCACATGGCGCGTGTCTCTACGAACTCGTGGCCAGCTAGATCCCCGGTAGAGCTTCTGTGGCTCCGAGTTTTACTCGGTCCTAGCGCCTGCACCCAGACACCAGCCGCCAGTTGCAACAGCTGTGAGCCATCATGCCTCAGGAGAGGGTACAAAGCCTTTACGACACTCTTCCCAACCGAATCAGTGCGTGCATCTGTTCTTTGTCTATTTCACTCTTATTTTGTAATAACTGAAACGACGTTACGCACCCTCTAAACCTGTGAAGTTTCATTTCATTTCCTACTTATCTTCTAGGTGCTTAAAAAATGGTTCAAATGGCTCTGAGCACTATGGGACGTAACTTCTGAGGTCATCAGTCCCCTAGAACTTAGAACTACTTAAACCTAACTAACCTAAGGACATCACACACATCCATGCCCGAGGCAGGATTCGAACCTGCGACCGTAGCTGTCGTGCTCTTCCAGATTGTAGCGCCTAGAACATCTCGGCCACCTCGGCCGGCTCTAGGTCCTTCAGTTTCTATGTCGGGCAGCGAATTTTCCTCTGATTAAATTCCGTCGTAAGACGTCCTGTTATTTTGCAGCGTTCAGCATGTCTAAACATCTCAAAAGTAGCAGTTTCGTGCCCTTGTTAGCTATAGTTCGCGACTTACTATCATTTTCTCGATGTTGCGAAAAATCAAATGTGAGGGTCTAGGTAGTCATTTTATTCACAGGTTTAGTGCCGTTTTGTGATTGGAATAATAGTTTGTGAGTTATCCGTGTTTGTTTCGGTTCCTGGTCGTATCATTGTGAATTATCTAGTGTCAGTTTTGCTCGGGCTTCAAAATATTTAATGGCAGCTTAGATGAGTCAGCTGTGCGTATTTTGAGGTCGCTTAGAAAGATAATGCTGGAAGCAGGAATTTTTGGAGGATTTTGTGTGACTCGTAAAATAGTATTACGTCAGAGGGAAACTCAAGCATGCACGCTCTCATGGAGAAGAAGATACACTTTGCACTGAATGGAAAGCAAGTAATCTTTTTAAGGGAAAATTACAGGAAATTGGTAGATGCCCCAAGTTGGGTAGCGGGAAGGTATTGAAAACTTCATCAGGCGAAAGCTGCTCATCGAGTGGACAGTTAAGAGTAATTCAGAGGTGCGAACTATGCTGGCCAACTTCATGTTTCACGTATATCCTGGAATGTGGTTTTTTAACAGTTACATTAAGTCGGGACAAATAATCTTGAAGCTAATTAAGAGGTCTGAACGATTGTGAAACTCAAAAACCGTTTTGCAAGCGGTCCGCTACAGTCATATACAAGGTGGTCGGGAGCAGCCTGAAAAGTTTATGCTGAGAAATAATTCTTAAGAAAAAAAATTCGATCTCCGCACTGTTTCCTAGTTAATTAATATTGAGTTTAGCCAATTACACCGTTGGGCGGGCAAATTCAAGCGGCCCGCCAGATACAGTTGGAGTGAGTTGATCTCATAACGTAGAAGGTAGCCCACGAGACTGCTCAGGCTTTGGCTCCCGATGGTCCTTAGCGCCGTCGCATCTCCAAGTTTTGTCATTCTGTTGTTCGAATTTAGGAAACCAAACGAAGAACACGTTTGGGGTCATCGTCTCTTGTGGGCGGCTTGAATTTGCGAGCACAACGACGTGATAGGTTAACTTCAACGATTATTAACTTGGAAACGGCGCGGTGTATCGATTTTTTTTTTCGTTAGGAGCCATTTCTCAGCACGACCTTCTCTTCCACATATTTACAGGCTTTTCAAACTGTCTCTGACCATCCCGTATATGTAAGGTGAAGTGAGGTGTTCAGAAAGCACTTCGGAAATTTTACGGAGAGTTTCGAATTCTGTCACATCTAGTGGAGAGTGTTGCGAACTATGCTGGCTGCCGGCCGGGGTGGCCGAGCGGCTCTAGGCGCTACAGTCTGGAACCGCACGACCGCTACGGTCTCAGGTTCGAATCCTGCCTCGGGCATGGATGTGTGCGATGTTCTTAGGTTAGTTAGGTTTAAGTAGTTCTAAGTTCTAGGGGACTGATGACCAAAGATGTTAAGTCCCATAGTGCTCAGTGCCATTTGAACTATTTGA
This sequence comes from Schistocerca gregaria, assembly GCF_023897955.1. Lineage (NCBI taxonomy): Eukaryota > Metazoa > Arthropoda > Insecta > Orthoptera > Acrididae > Schistocerca > Schistocerca gregaria. Next base: position 74,738,204 of record NC_064927.1, on the reverse strand, counting down.
ACTATGCTGGCTAACTTCATGTTTCACGTATATCCCCGAATGTGGTTCCATTAAGTCGGGACATTAAATAATCTTGATTAGACGCATGCCATTCTGAGCATTGTCGTATGGATTTCGTTCTCTACTTAAGACACGAGAAAAATCGTGGCAGACACAAACCATTGCGAACAGTTGTGGGCGTTTTAAGAACAACAAACATATGAACTTTTACAGTTCTTCATTTCTCAATTGACGGGAATTTAGGATATAGATCTCTATGGTGGGTTGTTCGGAGTAAGAGCCGATGCATTTTATAGAAGAATACACGAACTATTTTATCATACACCGTGTTTGCTTTTACTGCCTTACGTCTTTATCCTGTAACCTCCCTCTGTAATATGGTACTAAGATTTTATTCGTGCATTTGTTATTAATAATATAAAGAAAAAATAAATAAAAACCAGATGACTTGTTGCGTAGGTACATTTTACATCGCGAATTTAGGTCAGTCTAAAGCAGATGTGGAGGACAACTACTTTTCGTAGCGCAACGTCACCATACAGAAACTTGTAAAAGTAGTATTACGCAATGGCCAGATTTCCATAGACACAAAACTTCTTTATTGTATCAGTGCATTCCGTAATTATACGATAAATGTGAATTACATACTTTGCAGCAAAACATCGGAATAAACGTTAGTCATACACTACTGGACATTAAAACTGCTACACCACGAAGATGACGTGCTACAGGCGCTATATTTATCCGACAGGAAGAAGATGCTGTGATATGCAAATGGCTAGCTTTTCAGAACATTCACACAAGGTTGGAGTCTTTGGCGACACCTACAACGTGCTGACATGAGGAAAGTTTCCAACCGATTTCTCATACACAAACAGCAGTTGACCGGCTTTGCCTGATGAAACATTGTTGTGATGTCTCGTGTAAGGAGGAGAAATGCGTACAATCACGTTTCCAACTTTGATAAAGGTCGGATTGTAGCCTATCGCGATTGCGGTTTATCGTATCGCGACATTGCTGCTCACGTTGGTCGAGATCCAATTACTGTTAGCAGAATATGGAATCGGTGGGTTCAGGAGGGTAATACGGTACGCCGTGCTGGATCTCAACGGCCTCGTATCACTAGCAGTCGAGATGACAGGCATCTTATCCGCATGGCTGTAACGAATCGTGCAGCCACGTCTCGATCCCTGAGTCAACAGATGGAGACGTTTGCAAGACAACAACCATCTGCACGAACAATTCGACGACGTTTGCAGCAGCATGGACTATCAGCTCGGTAACTATATGTAATTTTATTGGTTTTTTTAATTTTTTATTTATATAGATATCAATGTGCGAACAGTCACAGTTAATCAAGCCTGTAAAACTAAAGCAGAATGAAGATACCATCGAAGATAGCAAACATAAATAACATGAAAATAAAACCACCACTTCGTAGTTAGGCTACCCAGCGACTGCGTCCGCTGATAAAGACAGTGCAATATATGATCGTTTGCAGTTCGTTCTGACCTCATTTAACACCGACTGCTGTAATATAATAAAATAACGGAATAGATGATAATGTTGTTGTTGTTGTTGTTGTTGTTGTTGTGCTCTTCAGTCCTGAGACTGGTTTGATGCAGCTCTCCATGCTACTCTATCCTGTGCAAGCTTCTTCATATCCCAGTACCTACTGCAACCTACATCCTTCTGAATCTGCTTAGTGTATTCATCTCTTGGTCTCCCTCTACGATTTTTACCCTCTACGTTGCCCCCCAATACTAAATATGTGATCCCTTGATGCCTCAGAACATTTCCTACCAATCGATCCCTTCTTCTGGTCAAGTTGTGCCACAAACTTCAATTCTCCCCAATCCTATTCAATACTTTCTCATTAGTTATGTGATCTACTCATCTAATCTTCAGCATTCTTCTGTAGCACCACATTTCAAAAGCTTCTATTCTCTTCTTGTCCAAACTGTTTATCGTCCTGACACTTAAATCTATACTCGATGTTAACAAATTTTTCTTCTTCAGAAACGCTTTCCTTCCCATTGCCAGTCTACATTTTTAATCCTCTATACTTCGACCATCATCAGTTATTTTGATCCCCAAATAGCAAAACTCCTTTACTACTTTAAGTGTCTCATTTCCTAATGTAATTCCCTCAGCATCACCCGACTTAATTCGACTACATTCCATCATCCTCGTTTTGCTTTTGTTGATGTGCATGTTATATCCTCCTTTCAAGACACTGTCCATTCCATTCAACTGCTCTTCCAAGTCCTTTGCTGTCTCTGACAGAATTACAATGTCATCGGCGAACCTCAAAGTTTTTTATTTCTTCTCTATGGATTTTAATACCTATCCGAATTTTTCTTTTGTTTCCTTTACCGCTTGCTCAATATACAGATTAAATAACATCGGGGAGAGGCTACAACCCTGTCTTACTCCCTTCTCAACCACTGCTTCTCTTTCATGTCCCTCGACTCTTATAACTGCCATCTGGTTTCTGTACAAATTGTAAATAGCCTTTCGCTCCCTGTATTTTACCCCTGCCACCCTTAGAATTTGAAAGAGAGTATTCCAGTCAACATTGTCAAAAGCTTTCTCTAAGTCTACAAATGCTAGAAACGTAGGCTTCCCTTTTCTTAATCTTTCTTCTAAGATAAGTCGTATGGTCAGTATTGCCTCACTTTTTCCAACAAGTTCTACTAGTTTTTCCATTCATCTGTAAAGAATTCGTGTTTGTATTTTGCATCTGTGACTTATTAAACTGATAGTTCGATAATTTTCACATCTGTCAACACCTGCTTTCTTTGGGATTGGAATTATTATATTCTTCTTGAAGTCTGAGGGTATTTCGTCTGTTTCATACATCTTGCTCACCAGATGGAAGAGTTTTATCAGGATTGGCTCTCCCAAGGCTGTCAGTAGTTCCAATGGAATGTTGTCTACTCCCGGGGCCTTGTTTCGACTTAGGTCTTTCAGTGCTCTGTCAAACTCTTCACGCAATATCGTATCTCCGTTTTCATCTTTATCTACATCCTCTTCCATTTCCATAATATTGTCCTCAAGTACATCGCCCTTGTATAGACCCTCTATATACTCCTTCCACCTTCCTGCTTTCCCTTCTTTGCTTAGAACTGGGTTTCCATCTGAGCTGTTGATGTTCATACAAGTGGTTCTCTTAGCTCCAAAGGTCTCTTTAATTTTTCTGTAGGCAGTATCTATCTTACCCCTAGTGAGATAAGCTTCTACATCCTTACATTTGTCCAATAGCCATCCCTGCTTAGCCATTTTGCACTTCCTGACGATCTCATTTTTGAGACGTTTGTCTTCCTTTTTGCCTGCTTCATTTACTGCATTTTTATATTTTCTCCTTTCATCAATTAAATTCAATATGTCTTCTGTCACCCAAGGATTTCTACTAGCCCTTGTCTTTTTACCTACTTGATCCTCTGCTGCCTTCACTACTTCACCCCTCAGAGCTACCCATTCTTCTTCTACTGTATTTCTTTCCCCCATTCCTGTCAATTGTTCCCTTATGCTCTCCCTGAAACTCTGTACAACCACTGGTTCTTTCAGTTTGTCCAGATCCCATCTCCTTAAATTCCCACCTTTTTGCAGTTTCTTCAGTTTTAATCTACAGGTCATAACCAATAGATTGTGGTTAGAGTCCACATCTGCCCCTGGAAATGTCTTACAATTTAAAACCTGGTTCCTAAATCTCTGTCATACCATTATATAATCTATCTGTTATCTTTTAATATCTCCATGGTTCTTCCATGTATACAACCTTCTTTCATGGTTCTTAAACCAAGTGTTAGCTATGACTAAGTTGTGCTTTGTGCAAAATTCTACGAGGCGGCTTCCTCTTTCATTTCTTAGCCCCAATCCATATTCACCTACTACGTTTCCTTCTCTCCCTTTTCCTACACTCGAATTCCAGTCGCCCATGACTATTAAATTTTCGTCTCCCTTCACTATATGAATAATTTCTTTTAATTCATCATACATTTCTTCAATTTCTTCGTCATCTGCAGAGCTATTTGGCATATAAACTTGTACTACTGTAGTAGGTGTGGGCTTCGTATCTATCTTGGCCACAATAATGCGTTCACTATGATGTTTGTAGTAGCTTACCCGCATTCCTATTTTCCTATTCATTATTAAACCTACTCCTGCATTACCCCTATTTGATTTTGTGTTTATAACCCTGTAGTCACCTGACCAAAAGTCTTGTTCCTCCTGCCACCGAACTTCACTAATTCCCACTATATCTAACTTTAACCTATCCATTTCCCTTTTTAAATTTTCTAACCTACCTGTCCGATTAAGGGATCTGACATTCCACGCTCCGATAATAAAATGTTGAAATGCGTGGCTTTTTAAAATGTATTGAATTACTGAGGTTAATTTTTCGGTATGAATGACAAGCACAATAAGGTGAGCTGTGCCTGGAAATAAGTTCGTATTAGTTCATATTATTTTCCAGGGTGAAATAGTTTCTTTCTCCGCTGTAGATTTGTGCTTACCATTCTTTATAATGCTACGTTTGGTCGCCGTGTTGACCTTTGATGTCTTGACCGTGTTTCCATAAAGCTTATCGGATCTTCGTAATTTTCCAAAGTACACAGGTAGGCTTCAGTTCTTGTAATTATTGTACTATTTGAAATAACAACTCACACGACCTTTCTGTTAATAAAACAATACTGTATTTTTCTAAACGGTGCACATATGAAATACATACTCACTTATTCATATCGACCCCAAAATGGCGGTCTATAATTACTCGCTAAAAATGGCGTGCTTCTCACTCGTTCACAAGCTGAGCGCGAATCCTTCCTCCCTCCTACTGGTACCAGAAAGTCAAAACAACTAAAGTCAAAAAATAACATGACGGTAGGCATAGGCTCTATGATGGGCTACCGCTTCATTTTCTCTCTTTGCCTTTAAAGAAGACGAAAACATAAAGGAAATGCAAAAGGTTTATCACACTGGAACATTCCAACTTCACGGCGGGCTGTGAAAGGCACTCCATTGTCGATATCTGGTATGCCCGGCAATAGCATGATGTCTTTCTTGCAAATAGAGCCAGAAGTCAAGTAAATTCTTGTGTCACGATAAAAGTGATGGGCCACATGTCTTGTATCCAGGTGACGGAGCTGGTCCGACTCTTGGAGTAAAATGTCGCATCTGGAAACAATAACGTGCGTGCAGATATATGCTCCGGAGTAACTGGCAAGAGATAAGCCAGCATTTGCTGTACTAGGTGCGAAACCGGTTCCGCCTCTCCACAGCTGAGGCGGTGCTCGTCAGGATCTACTGTGTTACAACCCACACAATTGGATGATTCTGCCACGTGGATACTGTAGAGAAGTTCTTGCGTCACCAGCTTCCCATTAACGACTACGTACCATTGGAAACAACATCGGAATCAAGCATGGCATCGTGTACAGTCTTCCGTACCACGCGCCACCGCACATCAGGATATTTTAGTTCGACCACATTTAGGGGGCGGCGTTGCAGCATGTTGTGATATAGGCGTCAAGTGGTGGCCATTCGTGATCGCTAAACTGGAATAACTTTGTTCTAAATATATAAAACAGGGGCGCTGGGATGTCTTCTAGTGGCACCGGCGCTCTTCGTGAAGCAGGTCGTAGCGCCGTCAGATCCAAACTCGTGAGGCTTGTAGGACAACGGCGCAACAGACATAAATGTGAGCTAACATAGAGGGCAATAGCCCTGTCATGGACGTTAACTAGGCCGAGACCACCTTTTTCCTTGGGGTGGGTAAGAGATACGTATCTGACCTTCAGTAACATATACCGGCGCTGACGAAGTATCCCAGCGCTGCCATAATGCTACGCGCCGAGGGTTTCGGAATGGGTAGCTTTTGGGCGTAATGCGATATGCGGGACGCAAGGTATATATTGGCACAATGCGCCCGCTGAACGGTGTTGAGGCATCGCAAGCGCTGATTTGCAATTCAGGCCCGAATTTGATTAAGAAGGCGTCGATAACTGAGCGTCGTCGCGCGTCGCATGTCGTTCATGAAATCTAAGCCCAACGAGCGGACAGTATCACTGAAGCGTAAGGGGGCAACGTGTTCCTGCGATGCTCAAGGCGACGGGCGTATCAACGTTGATTTGGCTGCCAGAAGCTGTACCGTAGGTTGCAATCCAGTCCAAAGCCGCCGCCATATCGTCAGCTCCGCTTACGACTATCAACAAATCATCCACATATGCGGTGCAGCGATAGATGGAGCCGCCAAACTGTATCCCAGTGAGCCTGTCTCGGAGACCATACAACAAAGGTTCTAAGGCCAAAGCAAATAACAATGTAGATAATGGACGTCCCTGTCGTACTGATCGGCAGATCGGCATGGGTGCCGTCAGTCTTCCATTAACAAGAACTCGAGAAGCAGCACCATGCAGAAGGCGTGTCGACACTGTGATAAAGGGGTCGGGGTATTCCATGCGCCGTAGAACGGCCGTGAGGAAAGTGTGGCCCACACGGTCAAAAGCCTGGCTAAAGTCGATAGACGCCAGGGCTGCCGGCAAACGTCTCACCCGTGCAAGGGAGATGAGATCTCAGTAACGACATAACGCAGTTCTGATGTTGTTGGGTCCCCCCCCCCCCTCCCCCCCGTCTGATCGCTGGACATGACGTGTAACAGTGAGCCGCGAATACGTTCTGATAGCAGCCTCGAAAAGATCTTGAAGTCGCTGTTCAATAACGTTAAGGTGCGATAATCGCGGACATGATTCCGTCCCTTCGCCTTATGGATGGGTACAAACAGTCCTTCCAAGAACGATGCAGGCAACGATATACCCGGGGATACCAATTCCTGACAAATTTCAACTCAACACGGTACCAACAGTTGTTTAAAGGCTGTATAGAACTCTAATGGTAATCCATCGATTTCTGGTGATATTGGGGAGCACCTTTACCGAACACTTCCTCTTCTGTCATTTCTCCCAGTAAAGTCGGTACCACGTCTGGTGGAACTGTACCGTGGACGTGTGCTGAAACGGTGTCTACCATCGCCATGTCAGGGAGCACTGTTGAATAATGCCCATAGAAGGCTTCTGCTATATCTGCTTGTTCTACCACGTTGTCATGTCGGTTACCAGTGCCCTACGGCGTCTCCTGCGTTCTAGGAGCACGTGGTGCGTAGATGGCCTTTCTGATTGTAGCATGTCTGCCGTACGCGACCGGCCACGGCTCTTGCACTCGGTAGGTACAGTACGTCCGTAGCCGCCAAGCCTTCTCGTAGCAGAACAGCCACACCACAATCGGTATAAGAGGCGTGGGAGATGCGGCCGGTATATCCGTAGAAGTCAGGGAAACTACTTCCTGTAAAAGGGCCACGTCGAAGTCCACCGCATCGAGCATGCAGTTTGTGTGCTGCCCTTATCGCATTGCTATTGATTATGGCAAGGCGGAAAGTGTGCTGCCTAGCCTCTTCACCTAGAGTAGACGCCATGGAAATCGAAGATAACCGCGAGAGATGCCGGACCTACCGAACCCGTTACAGATGATGAGTCTTTCACGCTAGGAGTGGCATCCTCAATGCCACCCCCTCCCCTGTCACCCGTGCTCTCTCCAGGAAGTTCCTCAACATCGTCCGATCACAGTCGGTGCAACAAGATGCTGTGTAGCTGAGCGGCACCTAAATCTCTCCCACGTACGTCGTCTTTGGAAGAGGTGGCCGGAGTGCCATCCATCGACGCGACCTGCTGCATCTGTGGTGCAAGAAGTAACCGGGCACTCGTAGTATGGGCAAGTGAACCGTCTACACCACTTAGATCCTCAGCACGCGCAGCATCCATGCCGTCTGATGAGATGTCACCTTCCTGACCGGCCGTGTGTAGGAGGCAATCGTCAGAAGGGTTCCGCCGACGTCGCTTCCGTCGTCGAGGCGAACGTTGTTTTCGAACGTGGACATCCGTATCCGAACGTGGGAGGCAATCAACCGTCGTATCGCCTTCTGCTAGGAAACCCACGGTCGGGACAATGTTCGCGTCCACGTCCATCTCGTCCTGAATGTTATGTTGCGTCTGGAGTCCGTGGGACTGCTGCTGCTGTTGTTGCTGTGGAGGGGGCGACATATGGGTTGGCATCGGGGGTCATTCCTCTTCCTCCCTTAGTACTTCTGGCGTCGATGGGTGTGTCTGATCGCCCGTTTCGTCCTCAACTATGGTGCGCATCGTCGTCTGAGCGTACGCGAGGGGCAGGATTGTCGTCCCTGTCGGGGAAACGGAGTCTCCCACTGGTGTCTGCGTAATTCTATGTTGTAAGCAGCCCGATCGAACATGGCCTTCCTGCCCACATCCGGAACAGGTACACGGTTGACCGTCGTACATTATGATCGCACGACAGCCACCGATGTTCAAATAGGACGGCACATGTTTCTTGAGCTCAAGTTTTATTTGGCGCACACCATTGTAGACCTTATACGTCGTAAAAGTTTGCCACTTTTCTGCAAACGTGGCTGATGACATTGCCGTATGGTCGGGAGGTGTCCTTGACAACTTCCTCTGGGACCTCGAAAGGGAGCTCAAAAACCCTCACAGTCCTCAGGCCCATGCCTGCATGATCCACCGTCACTGAACCGATATGCCCGTCAGAATGTTCGGATCTGAGTGAGTTCGCGTATTTAGACACCACTGTCGCGCAGACCTCTGCACTGGTCATTTTAACATAAACCACGATCGCCGTTATAGAAAAATATATTCCGACGACAGTCGCCGGATCTAAACGTAGATTGTTGCGTATGAACTGTTCTATTTCATAGGCTCGAGGTCGCGCGTGATCCGGTTGGAATTTTGATCGTATCGCGGCGTCATGTGTGTGCCAAAGGCGCACTGAACTTGGAACTAATACAACTTGCGCCGCGAGAAGGTAAACACAAGCAAGCTCTCACGGTCGCGCACGGCGGGGCGCAGCGGACGTCCTCGCCCCACCGCAGCCAAAAGCAGACTGTCCACTCAGTTGTCGGGGTCGTGCAACCTGCGAGGTCTGTTTTTATCAGAAAGCTTCAAAAGTTCTCTTCTCTCATCGTTGGAGATAAAGTAATCACGTTCCTCGAAGACTGCATCAAAATGCATTCCATTGTGCGTCACCAGCTATCCTCGCCAACATCTGGCGAAATGATTCGTTGTGCGTCGTTTGCCGAAACCAGTGCGGTGTGGGAGAACCTTTTACGAATCTAAACAAAGTTCGTTTTATGTAGAGATTAAAGCAAACCATGTAATTGTTAAAATGCGGCATTTGTAACGCTCACGAAATGCTGAGAAAATTACTGATTCCCTTGTCTTTTTCGATGAATATCTTCCAAGAACATGTAAATCTGTAAAATAATAAAAGTTTCTGATTTTATATACTAAGAGAGAGTGTCCGATAATCCGATAGTTCCCATTTAGTAAGGTTTCTAATCAAGTAACGACTGCACTCTGTCGAAGGTTAAGTCTGCTGAGACGCCATTTTGAGTTTTGCCGCAGTACGAAGCGTGCTTTCTGGTGAAGTGGTTGCCTGAGTGAATTCGGAGTTTGGAAATATTCTGCAGAGTTCTCCATACGCGCAGACATTGACTAAATGTAAGTGTATTCGGTTTTATGTTATATATAGTGAGAAAGCTTATAGTTTCAACTTCTGAACAATAATTCGAAATAATGTGTTTGTTAAAGACTGCCTTCGTTGTATGCTGGTCTTTCCTTTCAAGCATGGTTACCTTTTATCGGATAGTGGAAGGGTTCTAATTATCAGCTATCCGATAGTTGGCTTAGCTTGTTTTTACTTACATTGCGTTCCTTTTGTAGATATCGTTGTCGAGGCCAATCAAGAAAAGGAAACAGTGTGACCTGCAAACAATGTTGTAAGCAGTAAATGCCTTTAGAGAGTAGAAATGTGGGTGTTTGAAGGCAGCAAAAATCTACCACGTTCCCTAATCAACCACAGAAGACTATGTAAAGACCAAAACTGAAAATGTTGAAAGTTTGGTTTACAAAAAACCAGGTAAATCTTGTTTCCTAGGAAATGACTTGGAAGAAGAATTAGTACAGTATTGCAAAGTAATGGAAAGTAGGTATTTTGGATTACAGTCATGTAACGTAAGGCAACTTGCTTTGCACTTATCAGTGAGAAATAACGTCGAACATCTGTTCGCACTTTCAAAAGGAGCAGCGGGAAAAATGGCTCAGAAATTTTATAAAGTGTCATCTCTGTCGTAGTTTAAGAAGACCAGAGTCCATTCCTTTGGCTAGAGCTAAAGGTTTTTCAAAGAAAAACGTTGATTTCTTTTTCGACATTCTAGAATCCGAGCTACAAAAGATCGGTTTCAGTCCTGGAAACGGGAATAACCGTTGCTCAAAATCGTCGTACAAAAGTTATTAGTTTAAAGGGCAAACAGCAGGTAGGAAGTTTATCACAAGAAAGAGGATCCCTGATGACATTGGTAACTTGCATGAGTGCGGAAGTGGAATTGCTGAACGGTTGTCCTCCAGGAACAATTGCAAGCTGTCACACCTCAGGATGGATCCAGCTCATGGACTCAGCTCCATGTTTTTACAGAATGGTTCAAGCACTTCTTCCAATTTACAAAACCATCTATTAACAGCTCAGTTATATTGATATTGGGCGGGCATTTCTCCCACACGAGGAATATCGAGGTGATTGGACTATCTCGGAAACATGGTGTAATAATCGTGTGTCTACAACCATACACAACACACAAACATTTGTATGTGATCATTGTAACAAATTAAGTAAGTGATGGATGCACAGTAAACAATTGAATATCGTCTTTGTGTTGTGTAAGTAAGGTTTTTTTATGTTACCTATTAAAAGTACTTAAAAGGTAAAGCTTGTTTCTTCTTATATCGAATTGTACTCTATCTTGTGTACTATGCGATAATTGGAACCCGAATTTATAAAACATCGAAATGCTCATAAATCAGAGAATGTGACCAAAATAATACCAATAATGAAAACCTTGGTAAGATATATTTTATTTGGATGCTTGCGGCGTGTGGAAGTGTATTTTATTTTAACATGGCGTGAAATAAAGTACATCAAATATAATCATAAAGAGAAGTATGTGATAATTGGGCATTCTCCCCTATATTCTTGTCTACGCCTTACAATTCCTTTCTAGAAATTTATTTGGGGTTCTGAATTTTGCTTTGCCTTTTCTTTGTATGCCTTTTATGAAAATATTAATGAAAATAATATATTGAGCATTACTGCAGTCTATTTGCAATGTAAGTAACGTAAAAACTGAAAATAAAAATAAAAAACATTTCCGCATGGGGACTCGACCCTACAACTCGTATTGCCGTTCTGTACTTTTTTCACTGCTCCAGCCACTGCCTACAAGCGATGCTAACATAGACAGTTTACGCTTTGCCAAAAATTCAATTTCTTTAAGCGCTTGGCTATCTGGAGTTCCTACTTCTGTCCCTTTAATTTCTTGCCAAGACCTGTTTATAGCAGAAATTTGGAGGAGAATGATACGGTGATCGTCCTGAATGAGTCGATTAGCGTTTTGCTTCTTCAGCTCACTAGCTGCTGTCACAGGACGTCCAATTCCTTCATGTTGTGACTCGAGTCAGATGTTCTCGCCACACCGTCTTTAAACTTACTGAATCAATTACACTCAGCGCTTACATCAAAACAATTGCCATACACTGGTTGTACTCTGATAAATTTCATTTTCGATGATATCTTCTGCTGTCAAGAGCTCGATGGCAACACGTTGGTTAAATTATATTGACCGACGGTCAGCGCATGGCTTCATTCTTTACACTATAACAACATAAACGGTATTCGCTACAGTTTCCCGACAGCTTGAGCTGTAGAGAACTGAATAACTCAGTACTTGTGCATACCATTGCTGCCACCTGCTGAGTAATGAAGAAAGTTCGGGCATTACTTTTCATTCGACCCAGTGCCATTGCCCTCATTTCACTTCTGTTGTTGTTCGCCTTGTAACATCGCTTGTAGAGCTCCATTCGAGTTATCTCCTGAGTCTTTGACCATCTTTGTCAGTAGCAGCACAGACACCGACGCGCAGCACTTCGACAGTCATCTGTCACTGGCCAAGTCGGTAAATTTATCGACGAAAGCGCGTATTTTTATTCCAATTTTAACCTGCGAGGCTTGTGGTGGCTCGGCGTACATTGTCAGTATCGCGTGCAGCCAGAGTCGGTGCCACACATATGTGCAGTGGTTGTATCACCGCTGTCATAGAAACGAAAACAGCTCGGCGCATTTCTCTGCTCTTCTCTGCGGCAAGAGGTTGCTGCCACTCACCACTGCCGTTAGAGACGATGTCTCGGTTCTCGAACATTGTAATTTCTGCTGCTTCCTCAATAAGAGAAACTCAGCGTCGTTCAAGATCACGCATTATTCTGTGTTTATTTATGAGACTGTATTCAGCAACTGATGATTTTTAAAGTTCTCGTATCGTAATGTGCCTTTAGTGGGCTTCGCTATGGTCGGCGATGGTACTGCTAGACTGACCAGTCTAGTTGCTTCCGCTCTCACAAGGAACCTCAGCACTCGCAGGCCCCCGAGATCGAGACTGCCCTCAGTACGAAGGACGCAGCGTCTCTCTCAGGTGGTCGGAATATTGGTGTCGTGCCTCATTTTCCAAGGACCCTACCTGTTCTTACAGATATAGCGCCGCAGGAAAGAAAAAGTACACTAGGTAAATCTTCACGTGATCGTTGAACATTTTCGCATTTTCGTGTCTTCATAGCCCTTATTTTACGGTTCGAACCCGATAGACTTTCATCCGGAACAGATACTTCATATAAGTAATTGCCCAGTGTAAGTGGTCGCCCAAGTTAAAACACTTGTAACTCTATATATTAATGTACACATCTACATAATTACTCTGCATTTCACATTTAAGTGCTTGGCAGAGGGTTCATCGAACCACATTCATACTATCTCTCTACCATTCCACTCCCGAATAGCGCGCGGGAAAAACGAACAACTAATCCTTTCTGTTCGAGCTCTGATTTATTTTATTTTGATGATTATTCCTACATATGTAGGTTCGGCTCAACAAAATATTTTCGCATTCGGAAGAGTAAGTTGGTGACTGAAATTTCGTAAATAGATCTCACCGCGACGAAAAAAGTCTTTGCTTTAATGACTTCCATCCCAACTCGCGTATCATATCTGCCACACTCTCCCCTATTACGTGATAATACAAACGAGCTGCCCTTTTTTGCACCCTTTCGGTGTCCTCCGTCAATCCCACCTGGGAAGGATCCCACACCGCGCAGCAATATTCTAACAGAGGACGAAAGAGTCTAGTGTAAGCTGTCTCTTTTGTGGACTTGTTGCATCTTCTAAGTGTCCTGCCAATGAAACGCAACCTTTGGCTCGCCTTCCCCACAATATTATCAATGTGGTCTTTCCAACTGAAGTTCGTAATTTTAACACCCAGGTACTTAGTTGAACTGACAGCCTTGAGAATTGTACTATTTATCGAGTAATCGAATTCCAACGGATTTCTTTTGGAACTCGTGTGGATCACCGCACACTTTTCGTTATTTAGCGTCAACTGCCACCTGCCACACCATGCAGCAATCTTTTCTAAATCGCTTTGCAACTGACTCTGGTCTTTGGATGACCTTACTAGACGGTAAATTACAGCATCATCTGCGAACAACCTAAGAGAACTGCTCAGATTGTCACCCAGGTCAATTATATAGATCAGAAACAGCAGAGGTCCCAGGACGCTTCCCTGGGGAAAACCTGATATCACTTCAATTTCACTCGATGATTTGCCGTCTATTACTACGAACTGCGACCTTCCTGACAGGAAATCACGAATCCAGTCGCACAACTGAGACGGTACCCCATAGGCCCGCAGCTTCACTAGAAGTCGCTTGTGAGGAACGGTGTCAAAAGCTTTCCGGAAATCTAGAAATACGGAAGCAACTTGAGATCCCCTGTCTATAGTGGCCATTACTTGGTGCGAGGCGTTGCACAAGAACGATGTTTTCTGAAACCATGCTGATTACGTATCAATAGATCGTTCCCTTCGAGGTGATTCATAATGTCTGAATACAGTATATGCTCCAAAACCCTACTGCAAACCGACGTCAGTGGTATAGGTCTGTAGTTCGATGGATTACTCCTACTACCCTTCTTAAACGTTGGTGCGACCTGCGCAATTTTCCAGTCTGTAGGTACAGATCTATCGATGAGCGAGCGGTTGTATATGATTGCTAAATAGGGAGCTATTGTAGCAGCGTAATCTGAAAGGAACCTAATCGGTATACAATCTGGACCTGAAGACTTGCTCGCATCAAGCGAAGAAATCGCAACACCAAACAATAATTAATGTAGAGTAATGAAATTTCGGGAATACATTTGTCTCGGTAACGTTTTGAAAGGCTTAACTTTGCAGAATCACAGGTTAATCTAAGAATGTGAAATGCTGGTACGTTAATAACTGCCAGAATGTTGAATGCAAGCATCGATTGTGTTCAAATGGTCAAATGGCTCTGAGCACTATGGGACAACTGCTGAGGTCATCAATCCCCTAGAACTTAGAACTACTTAAACCTAACTAAGGACATCACACACATCCAAGCCCAAGGGAGGTTTCGAACCTGCAACCCTGCAACCGTAGCTGTCGTGCGGTTCCAAACTGTAGCGCCTAGAACCGCTCGGCCAATTCGGCTGGCCATGCATTGTGTTGTACAGATGCTGGACGTCAGTTTGTGGGATGGAGTTCCAGACCTGTTACACATACTCGGTCAATACAAGGACGATTAATGCTTTTTGTGGATGACGCTGGAGTCGTCATCCGATGATATGTCATAGTCCTCGTCTGTAGAGAGATGGTGATCCACCAGGCCAAAGGAATACGTCGACACTCTGTAGAACATGTTGAGTTACAACAGCGGTATTTGGACAAGCGTTATCCTGTTGGAAAACACCTCCTGCATTGCTGTTCATGAATGGCAGGACAACAGGTCGAATCACAAGACTGAAGTACAAATGTGGAGTCAGGGCATGTAGGATAACTACGGTAGTACTCCTGCTGTCACAGGAAATCACACCCGGGACCATTACTCCAGGTGTAGGTCCAATGTGTCTATCACACAGACAGATTGGTTGCATGATCTCAATTGCCCTCCTTCTAACCAAAATGCTGCTATCACTGGCATTGAGGCAGAACCAGCTTTCATCAGAAAACACAACAGACCTCCACCCTAGCCTCCAGTAGGCTCTCAGTTGACACTACTGAAGTCGCAAACGGCAGTTGTTTGACGTCAGTGGATACACCCTACAGCGTGTATGGTTCGGAGCTATTCCTGAAGTTACTGGTTTGTAACTGTTCGTTATGTCACTATGGTGCCAACTGTTGTTCAAATTGCTGCAGAAGATGCAGTACAATGCGTCAGAGCCTTACATCGTACACGATGGCATTCTCTCTCGGAAGTGCCACATGGCCGTCTGGAGCTCGGTCTTCTTGCGACCGTACATTCTCGTGGCCAACATTTTCTCAGATGTTGCAGGACACGCTGTACTGAGACATAAATGTTAAGAAAGAAAAAATCGATACCTTGCGCCGTTTCCTAGTTACACAGAAGAGCCAAAGAAACTGGTACAGCTACTTAATATTGTGTAGGTTCCCTGCGAATACAAAGAAGTTCCGGAACACGACGTGGCATGGTCTTGACTAATGTCTGAATCCCATAAATCCGTTAGAGGGGTGAGGGGGGGGGGGGGGGGAGAGATCTCTTCTGAACAACACATTGCAAGATGTCCCAGATATGCTCAACAATGTTCATGTCTCAAGAGTTTGGTAGCCAGCGAAAGTGTTTAAACTCAGAAAAGTGTTCCTTGAGCCACTCTGTAGCAATTCTAGGCGTGTGGGGAGTCGCATAGTCCCGCTGGAATTGCCCAAATCTGTCGGAATGCACAATGGATGTGAATGGATGCACGCGATCAGACACGATGCTTATGTACATGTCACCTGTCAGATTCGTATCTAGATATATTAGGGGTCCCATGCAACTCCAGCTGCCCACGCCCCATACCATTACAGAGCCTCCACAAGCTTGAACATTCCCCTGTTGATATGCACGATCGATGGGTCCACGAGGTTGTCTCCATTCCCGTACACGTCCATCCGTTCGATGCAATGTGAAACGAGACTCATCTGACCAGCCAACATGTTTCCAGTCATCAACAGTCCAATGGCGGTGTTGACGGGCCCAGGTTAGGCGTAAAGCTTTGTGTCGTGTAGTCATTAAGGGTACACGAGTGGGCGCTGCTCCGAAAGCCCATACTGATGTCTCATTGAATGGTTCGCACGCTGACACTTGTTGATGGCGCGGCATTGAAATCTACACCAATTTGCAGTAGGGTTGCCTTCTGTCAGTTTGAACCATTCTCTGCGGTCGTTGTTGGCCGCGTTCTTGCCGGATCTTTTCTGGCTGCAGCGATGTCAGAAATTTGTTTTGCCGTATTCACAGTACATTCGTGAAATGTCATACGGGAAAAACCCCCACGTCATCGCTAGCTCGGAGTTGCTGAGTCCCAAACTCACTTAAATCGGGATAACCTGCCATTGTAGCAACAGTAACCGATCTAACAACTACGCTAGACACTTGTTGCGTTCGCATTCGGGAGGACGACGGTTCAATCCCGTCTCCGGCCATCCTGATTTAGGTTTTCCGTGATTTCCCTAAATCGTTTCAGACAAATGCCGGGATGGTTCCTTTGAAAGGGCACGGCCGATTTCCTTCCCAATCCTTCCGTTCTCCGAGCTTGCGCTCCGTCTCTAATGACCTCGTTGTCGACGAGACGTTAAACACTAACCACCACCACATGGCGTTCCCGAGCGCAGTGCCGTATTCTGCCTGTTCACGTATCTCTGCCTTTGAATACGCGTGGCTATACCGGTTTCTTTGGCGCTTCAATGTATTTAGAATTGAAATCAGCCAATCGGGGCGTCGCTCGCTCACGTTCAATCGGCCTACCAATGGCGCTGTTGCCCAACGAGTGCTGTGGTTGGTTTACTTAAACTCGAGTTTGCGCGCGCAACGATCTGATTAACTAACTTCAGTGGTAAACAACTGGAGAACAGCGCAACTAATCAAATTTTTTCGTTAATATTTATGTGTCATTACAACCTGCCCTGCAACATCCCTTCAAGCGTTTCAGACATTTTCTGACTACCCTGTATATACACACAGGGCAATTCAGCTTCTCTTTCGGATGTCGTTTATCGTTTTGTGCATATTCTATCGCTCGCTCCATGCTAACTTTTAGTCCTACAGAGAAAATGAACACGACCTTTTAGTGGGTAATTTAATGTCGTTGTATTTTTTTACTGGCCTTGCCGCAGTGGATACACCAGTTCCCGTGAGATCACCAAAGTTAAGCGTACACCGCGATGCGACGATCATGATGCTGTAAACAGAACCTGGATTCATCCGAAAAAATGACGTTCTGCCATTCGTGCACCCAGGTTCGTCGTTGAGTACACCATAGCAGGCGCTCTGTGATGCAGCGTCAAGGGTAACCGCACCCACGGTCTCCGAGCTGATAGTCCATGCTGCTGCAAACGTCGTCGAACTGTTGGTGCAGATGGTTGTTGTCTTGCAAACGTCCCTATGTTTTGACTCAGGGATCGAGACGTGGCCGCAAGATCCGTTGCAGCCATGCGGATAAGATGTCTGTCATCTCGACTGCTAGTGATAAGAGGCCGTTGAGATCCAGCACGACGTTCCGTATTACCCTCCTGAAACCACCGATTCCATATTCTACTAACAGTCACTGGATCTCGACCAACGTGAGCAGCAATGTCGCGATACGGTAAACCGCAATCGCGATAGGCTACAATACGACCTTTATCAAAGTCGGAAACGTGATGGTACACATTTCTCCTCTTTACACGAGGCATCACAACGACGTTTCACCAGGCAACGTCGGTCACCTGCTGTTTGTGTATGAGAAACCGGTTGGAAACTTTCCTCATGTCAGCACGTTGTTGGTGTCGACAACCTTGTGTGAATGCTCTGAAAAACTAATCATTTGGATACCAGAGCATCGTCTTTCTGATGGTTAAATTTCGCCTCTGTAGCACGTCATCTTCGTGGTGTTGCTATTTAATGGCGAGCAGATTAGTTACAGTGGCGGCGCAGCACGAGCTCCGGGCTGCCACCGCGGTAGTCCGTTACCCTGCAGCAGGGGTAACCCGGCCCGCGCACCTGCGACGCCTGCGTGGGGCGGCATCCCGAGCGTCAGGTCTGGCGCCGGCGGTTGCCACCCACCCAGGCGAAGCCGCGGACAGCGCAGTCGGCTGCTGCCTCTCGCCAGCGGCCGTCTCCGATCGCTGGGTGGAGGAGGCAGACGGTCCGCCCTCGGTGGCGGCTGCGAAGCCGGTGGACGGGTGCACTTTACGAGGAGGAGCAGCCACGCCCCGTTGCTGGTTTCGGCCCCGTTTGAAGGCCGAACAGCCTCTCTAACTGGCAACTTGCGGCCCGGCGCAGTTGCAACACGTCGGTTTTTCTTCTCGGGTGCGCCCGCAGGATTTGCTCTCGTGCTGTCCCGCGCACTTTACGCAGCGGTGCTGTATGGTCCAGCCTCAAGCATGATTAAGTATTTTGGCAACCGATATGTAGGAGATCCAATAGCACTAACAATAGGTCTCAACGGGACGAAGATGACAGAGGTAGTCATCGAAAGCTTGGGATGTTATCCAAATTTGACGCGGCAAGTAAACCGAGAACTTTTTATGCAAGGACTCCGTCGCGAAATACTCCGTAATCACATTTCAATTTTTGTGTACATTTCACAACCCTTACTGATTTGCTTAGAATTGTTACCAAAAAGCTCTCTATGAATAACTTCTCACACATTTCAGTTGTTTTTATTTAGTTCTGTTTTTAAAGGATTTCGATTATGTGAAATATTGACCAGCTATTCACAATTACATTTTTTATGTTCATGTATTGTTGTAACGATGCTAAGTTCATAAATAAATAAATAAATAAAAAGGAACAAAATTCCGTGTGTAACCGTAGGCTTCCGCGGCCGTTGTCAATGTTAATAAAATTCTTCTGGGTTAGAGACCGCATTGTCATTTATAAAATTCCAACGTTTCGGCGTCTGTTGCAAGACGCCTTCCTCAGGGTGTGTTGCTAACTGCTGAATGAGCGCAAGTGTGGGTACATATATACTATGGAAGAGTGTTGTGATTGGATGCCTCGGGCGCATCATTTTTGGTATTCGGGATTGCGTTCGTCCTGTCCCGACGAAAAAAAAGGTCACTTATATCGGTGGATGGCCTGTGTCGTCGCTAGAAAGATTCCTCACCCAGCTTTACTGGCTGGCTCGTGGTTGCAGGCCCACCGCAGTGCCTGGTGTAGGGCAGGCTTGCTGGTGACATGGTGAGCCAAGCTGACGAGCGGCTGACGATTGCCTGTTGCAGGACGGGCTGCGCTCACGGCACTGGCAGCGCCGGCTGCGCCACCTGCTGGCGGACACCGCCCCCGACCAGCCCGGCTGGCTGCTCGGCTCCGCCCCCGTGCAGCCGCTGAACGCCACGCGGCCGCCCCCGCCGCCGCCCCCGCCGTCGTTCCGGCCGCAAAGGGCGGTCGGCAGGCGCCGCGACAACTCCAGTGAGGGCGCCGTCGTCTTCAGGTAGAGCAGCGCACGGCAGTACAGGATGGACTTTCAACGATTGCATTATCGTAACCATCATCTTGGACAGTTTCTAACATCTGGCCGGGTCTGTTTGGAACATAAGCCTCTCCATCGTCTTCTGTCTTGCCACCATGTCTCCGTCTTCACGTTAATTCAGTCTTCTCCTTTCTTCTGGACGTATCCCTTCACTCTTTTCACCCATCTGTCTCTCGATCTTGGTCTCTTTCCTTCCAGTTTCATCTCGTGTATCCTCCAGGGTATCTTCTCATCCATTCGCGTAACATGCCCATACCATATCAGTCTTGATTTTTTTTATTTGGCCTTTGAGTGTGTACTCAATTTAGCCATCGGCAACACATAGTGACAATTTACACACAATTGAATAAACAAATACAGAAATGCATATTTACAAGAATAAAAAGCTTAACTCTTACAGGTTTGTAAATTATCTTTTTAAAATGGAATTGAATTGAATTGGAAAGTATTTAAAAGTGCCTTGGCTTCCAATTCACACCAATTCTGAAATATCTTCATCAGCAAGACATATTTATAATTTACGTACACCATTAAAACCTACAGATTGTGACCAGTACTCTTGATGAAGTTAACTATCACTTTAAATAGACGAACGTCTTTAGTATACAAATGAGAAGAAGCTGATAGAGGAAGATGGTAGCCCATACTCAGCAGTGTCTTCAGAAAGACCAACCGTTCACGGTCAAATTTGGGGCACATAAATAAGATATGATTGACATCAGCTTCCGACTCAGGATCACACTCACATGCTGGTGAACTGAAAACGTTGATCCGATGTAGATGTTGTGGGAAAGAGGCATGATTGAAGCGGAGTCTTATGATGGTAGAAATCGTGGATCGGTCCAGATGTGTCCTCTTGAACCACGGCTGTGAAGGAATCCGAGGTTGTAGCACTGCGTAATAACCGCCTTTTGTCTGTTGAGAAACGTTCCACATTTCCTGCCATTGTTGTCTTGCCTGATCCTTGACTTCATGTAAGTAGTCTGTATAAGGAAGGTGCAGATCCAGGACGGTACCTAAGGTTGCCTCTTGTTTGGCTAATGCATCAACTTCATCATTATAGAGGATACCAGAGTGGGAAGGTACCCACAACAAATGGATCGTCCGGCCATTTATCTCCTCCTTTAATGGTTCAGGGATTGCATAATTTTACAAAATAGATAGAATTAATCAGCTAAAGCTACAACTTAATATCTAAATCAACTTCAAATTAATATCTAAATTATCTAAATTTCTAATCCATTCTAGAATTGCCTCTATCACTTCAAAGAAATCTTCCAGATTTCAAGGTTAATCTCGTATGCTGCAGCTTGTTACAATGTGTTAGACGGTCTGACGTTCAAATGGGTGTGAAATCTTATGACACTTAACTGCTAAGGTCACCAGTCCCTAAGCTTACATACTACTTAACCTAAATTATCCTAAGGACAAACACACACACCCATGCCCGAGAGAGGACTCGCACCCCCGCCGGGGCCAGCCGCACAGTTCATGACTGCAGCGCCTGAGACCGCTCGGCTGATCCCGCGCGAGTCTGACGTCCATTGCTACAGTCGCATTGAGAAGATGAAGTCTTTCCCCGTCGGTTCACGGTTTCTGCAACTATACGAATCCTACTAATTGTAAAATCTTAAACATGGCTGCGAGTCAACAACTGTGTAAATCTGAAGAGGTTGAAAAAATCAGCCAACTAGTTGCTAAACAAAGGTTTATTAGTCCTTGACCTAAGTTGCGATATTTCTAAAAATATATTCTTCAGAAGGACTGGGCTTTGTTATATGACATGGCGGTACGGTAGATTAGCTGAAGACGAGTGGTTCTTCTCATATATAAAACTGACAACATAAGAATTATGCCAAGCCACGGCTTTAGATAGCACCTAGATTACATTTAGCGTACTTCAGAATGAATGCCCACTTGTAAATGCCCACCATATGACAAGAGCCGCTCGGCTTCAGCTAGTCTAATGTACCATCATGTGTTGTGACAAGGCCCATTCCTTCTGAAGAATATATTTTTAGAAATATCGAAACCTAGGTCAGTGGCTAATAAATGTTTGTTTTGCAACTGGATGGCTGATTTTTTCAATCTCTTCCTACTAATTGTTTTCCAACTGTGTCACAGTAATTACATCCCAGCTGGGCTTGTGTCAGATCTTATAAGGGTGTGATGTTCCTTATCGGAAATATTACTCCACATTTCTGACCACTTTTTCCTCAAGTAGGAATCCACAGCTTGCAGTGATTTTGCCAGTGAGCTAGGCGACTGGATTTTAATTGGCTCGTTCTAAGTGCAGGCACATCAGAGTGCGTTTCGAGCTGAGGAATTGTAATTAGTTTTTCGTACTCCTTCAGAAAGGAGTCTGCCTTCGATGATCTGGTGATGCAATGTGGCTTGAAGGTGGCAGCCTCTGAAGAGGAGTAGATCTGTTGCAACCTGTGATTATCTTCATTGGTGCACTTAGCTGAACATCGATTTTTCGCGCATGTGGGCCATTTAGTCACCCTGGAGTACAGCTATTAATAAGATTTTCAATGCCTCATTTGCTTCTTCTGAAAAAAAAATGTAATGGCACTGTATACCTGTATAATCACAAGCAGCTGATTCTGGAGCACCTCCCATGCACCTGTGGTGTCGTGCTACCTCGTAAACAGGCAGCAACGAGAACACGCAGAACGCGCCGGTCAGACAAGGGTTTGAACTCGCCCAGTGCTCAGCACGAGAATGCGTTTCCGCCCCAGTGGCCAGTCAAATGGTTCAAATCCCTCTGAGCACTATGGGACTTAACATCTAACCTAACTAACCTAAGGACATCACACAACACCCAGTCAGAGAAAATCCCTGACCCCGCCAGTGGCCAGTCACTTCGCGCAAGGTGTACGCGTGTACGCTGGTCGCTGCATCGCCGAGACTTGCAGCGCTGTCAGACCAGCATTCTGAAGGGAAATCCACTCACTCTGAGGCGCCATTCCCAAAAAGATGACGCTCTTGGCAGGGGAGATCACAGCAGCTAGTGGGTACTGAACGTTCTGTCAGTGCCAGAGCATGGAGCTGGTATATATTATCAACATAACAAACATAACAACGATGAAGTCGCCAAATGCTTAAAAGTATATCTTTACCATCATCGCCCCATATTTCATTGCCTGTTCCACTGAAGTCTTAATTAAATTTCTATTTCAATTGTAGATGTAGATTCAATGTGAGTAACATCTGCCTGTAAAAATAACGTGCTGTAAAATTATTTCAGTTTCTTTCGTGCTGAATAGACGTTGCCTCGCCCAAAAGGCCCACAGTGGTATTGACCAACTGTCTGCAATATGGGCATATCCACCCTCAGGTGAGAGTTTCCACACCTTGAGCAGGTAATGGAAGGAAGTGGGATGAGATGGAGCATGTGTAATGAAAATGTGTAACTGGATGAGGGAGATTTGACGAAGGGGTGCAGTGGGCGACGAGTTGAATCAGATTGAGAAACACTGTTGTAGATGGCATGTCCTACCTTGCTTGTTTCTCTTTTTTATCACTATAAGCAATTATAGACTTGTGCAGATAACTTAGTTAGCTAATGTACTTCCTTAATTCGCCTTCTACTTCCTCTTCTTGCTCCTCCTTGTATATCTCTCCAACTCCTTGCTGAAGCTTTTTTCTACACTATTCTGTGTTGGACAGGTCAGCACTCTGAATGTTCCTTACACACTATATCAGGAATAGAGACATGACCAGTGTTGTCAGATATCTCAATTTTGGCGAGGTGTCCAGATTTTTGGGGGTATCATGACTTGTACCCCATAAATGTTATAGAAAATGCTATATGAGCTGCATTTTGGACACCTTCAAGAAATCAAAATGTCATTCAAACTCATTTCTAATATAGTCAAGTACATGAAAGTTTCGAAATCAGTTTCTGAGCGTGTCGATGATGATAACCAAGATAGGTAGAATATGATGCACTTGGAAGTTGCAATCAGCTGATGGGCTACAGGGACACCTTATCACATGTCTGAACCATACATTTCGAAAATACTCAGCTGCATGGGTTCCATTGTTGTTTATTACCACCATGCTGCTGATTTCTGAACCGTGTCCCCCCCCCCCCCCCCCTCCTTCTCTCCTGTCACGCCTCTCTCAGTCACTGGCTGCCTGCAGCTTCTCTTTTCATACCAATTAGTATTTTACTGATCTCTGTTGAAGTGTGTTGCCAACTGTTATAGCAAACATATAGTTGGTACTTTTGATGGACAGATCTATATTTTTGAGTACTGTTGTACCAGTGTACCTACTTCGCCCTTTATGTATTATAAAGAATACTTTCCTAATGAGTCCACCTCCATCGCTAAGTGATGAGTGTGACTGACCTGAGTCGAATTCCCAGTACTGCAATGTGGTAGGACTGGAATCAGCCTCATGATGCCAATTGAAGAGCTACTCTAGTGAGAAGCAAAGACTCTGAGGACTGGGAAGTTGACAGCAGCTGCAAGAGTGGTGCAATGACAAAACACACCATCACACTGCATCTTTAATGACGCCAGTAGGAGAGGATGACATGACAGCCATTCAGTAATGAATGCTGTGACAGGACCAGCAACTGGAGGTTTAGCTGAATTATATAATGACTCAGAATTTTATTCTTTTTTTCTTGTCATTTATTTTTGTTCTGTCTTTTAGGTTAGGTCTTCTTCCTGGGGATTTTTTAGAACACAAGTCACTGAGTCCCAATTTTGTGCAAATTGGATCTGGCAACGTTAGACATGAAGGAATCATTCTGCTCATATGTGCATCTTCTAATGAAATGGTCTAATGTTGTTTCAGACAGCAAACGATAAAACGTATATGACAGAAATAAGTAAATAAATTCTTAATGTTGTAGAGAACAACGATCTTGAACAAAACAGGTGACAGGAATGTGCAGGTGTGCTGAGGTCATGTGCCGTGAGACGAGAGTTGTACATCCAGGTATACAGCAGGTACGAGCTCAGTGTGAATGAAGGGCTGTGACGTCGTGTTGCAGGGAGCTGTGGGCGCCAGAAGGGTGGCGCGCACGGGGTGTGACAGGGAGGCGGCGGCCCGACCGCAGGCACCGCCGGCCACCTGGCGGCGGCGGCCACAACCACAGGCGCAAAGACAAGGTGGGTGAGTCAGAAGCCCCGCAGCCCCACTACTCGCTCACAACCTGGGTTAGTGGCAGTTTCTCACTGTCACGTGGAATGAGGCAGTATACAACAAGTAAACACCCAAGAATCGATTTCCGATGCATAAAGTAGATTCAAGGTTCTAATTGCTTTACAGTGAGTTAAAGTGTTAAATATTTGATGTTAAATTGTGTAAGTGAGAAGTTCACAAAAGGTTTGAAATTATGTTAAACGTTTGTTGGAAATCGCTAAGAAGTGATGTCATTATCAAACACTGGATAGTGTAGTCCCAGTATTTTGCACTGTATTTTAAGCAATATTGTTCATCATGTCATATCTCCTAAACTGTGTGTCGCACAGTTCCATAATTTTTGAGGTGACTTTAGTGATATATGTCGACACTGTCTGCAAAATGTGTTGCGAACAGAGTCAGTAGCAAAGAAGTAATGTTGTATTGTATTGTATTGTATTGTATTGTATGTTAACTGGGGACCTAGAAATGACGTAGAGGCTCGGTCCCCGTTGCAGCCGCAGTGGTGTACAACCCCACGACGACTACCGCAGTCCAATTCACCCCTCCACCGAACTTAGGGTTATTGTGCGGTTCGGCCCCCGATGGACCCCCCCAGGGAACGTCTCACACCAGACGAGTGTAACTCCTATGTTTGTGTGGTAGAGTAATGGTGGTGTACGCATATGTGGAGAACTTGTTTGCGCAGCAATCGCCTACATAGTCTAACTGAGGCGGAATAAGGGGGACCAGCGCGCATTCGCCGAGGCAGATGGAAAACAGCCTAGCCGGTTCACCGGATCTCGACACAAATCCGCCGGGCGGATTCGTGCCGAGGAACCAGGCGCTCCTTCCCGCCCGGAAAGCCGTGCGCTAGACTGCACGACCAACAGGGCGGGCCAAAGAAGTATTATATTAAAACATCATGTCTAACACATAAAGTTTTACTACAAAAACAGGAAAAATGTGGTAAACAGTGAACGTTTTGATATGTCCACCAATGACCGCACAAAAAAAGTCCAGGTAGGAATAAGTGGACAAGTTTATTTATCAACGATTAATAGTACATCTACTCTGATGTGGATTGAAACAAAACTTAAGATAAGTCGCTTCGTGAAATGGAACAATAATATTTCTGGGAGCTGAAGGTTGGTTAGGTTGTCACTGAGTCTATGTTCATTAGTCGCACTCTTTTTAAAAGTCAAAGTCAGTTAGAATGGAGATTGAACGAACAAAGGATAAGTCTGGCAGGGAGCAAAAGTGTCTAAGCTCAGCAAGTAGCCAGTTGAAAGTTCAACAGGAAGAAATTTAAAAGGACACAAGTTTACCACGACAACGGAACCCCTGTCTTCGACGAGAAGGCCACGAACACTTTTTAAGTCCTCTGCTGGTAGCTCCTGTGGTCGCTAAGTCAGACGCGAAAAGCAGCCACGACACGGAATGGCTCGCGAGTGAGAATCCTGACTATTGATTCCTTGCAAAATAAGTGTCTGGCCCAGAAAAACTCACTCAGAGAGAACTAGTGTGATCTGAACCGAGAGTGGCCCTGAATACCACTCGATGATGGGCTACAGCCAGGCCTACTTTCGATCACGTGTCTTGTGGAAGAGAATAGATCCGTGCGGTCTGCAGCCTCTATCAGTGCATCAGTGCAGTCACCTACTGGTCGATGGTCGCAGCGTGGGTACAACGCGTTTTGTCCTTTCCTTATTTTGTGGGGGCGTCAGTAAAAAATAGTTTCACAATGGTTTGAAACTACGTGCAAAATGTACTGCCGGTCCAGTGTCCAACGGGCACAATATTTCGGCGATCAGACATGGAACCATCGTCAGGTGCGCTGACGAAGTGAGCTCCTGACGCTCGCTCGCTGTAGAACACTGGCGACATATGCCAGGTGTAGAGGCAGCGGAGCTGCTGTTCCTGCGCTGACCTAGGGTGTTGGATTTGGACCGATCTTGACGAGCTGTCCTCAGTGAGCGTCCCTGGCTATAGAGTTGCAACCGCTCTGCAGAAGACGACTGCCGTGGAACATCGGCAGCTATACTACTAGCCATTAAATTGCTACACCAAGAAGAAATACAGATGATAAACGTGTATTCATTGGACAAATATATTATACTACAGCTGACATGTGATGCATTTCCACGCAATTTGAGTGCATAGATCCAGAGAAACCAGTACCCAGATCAACCACCACTAGCCGTAATAACGGCCTTGATACGCGTGGACATTGCGTCACAGAGAGGTACAGCTGCCCATGCAGCTTCAGAATGATACCACATCATCAAGAGTAATGACTGGCGTATTGTGGCGAGCCAGTTGCTCGGCCACCATTGACCAGACGTTTTCAATTGGTGAGAGATCTGGAGAATGTGCTGGCCAGAGCAGCAGTCGAACATTTCCTGTATCCAGAAATGCCCATAAAGGACCTGCAGCATGCGGTCGCGCATTTTCCTGCTGAAATGTAGGGTTTCGCAGGGATCGAATGAAGGGTTGAGCCACGAGTCGTAACTCGTCTGAAATGTAACGTCCACTGTTCAAAGTGCCATCAATGCGAAGCAGAGGTGACCGAGACGTGTAATCAATGGCACCCCATACCATCACGCCGGGTGATACGCCAGTACGGCGATGACGAATACACGCTTCCAGTGTGCGTTCACCGCGATGTCGCCAAACAAGGATGCGACCATCATGATGCTGTAAACAGAACCTGGATTCATCCGAAAAAATGACGTTTTGCCATTCGTGCACCTAGGTTCGTCGTTGAGTACACCATAGCAGGCGCTCTGTGATGCAGTGTCAAGGGTAACGTCAGCCATCTTCTCCGAGCTGACAGTCCATGCTGCTGCAAACGTCGTCGAACTGTTGGTGCAAATGGTTGTTGTCTTGCAAACGTCCCTATGTTTTGACTCAGGGATCGAGACGTGGCTGCAAGATCCGTTGCAGCCATGCGGATAAGATGTCTGTCATCTCGACTGCTAGTGATAAGAGGCCGTTGGGATCCAGCACGACGTTCCGTATTACCCTCCTGAACCCACCGATTCCATATTCTACTAACAGTCACTGGATCTCGACCAACGTAAGCAGCAATGTCGCGATACGGTAAATTTCTCCTCTTTGCACGAGGCATCACAACAACGTTTCACCAGGCAACGTCGGTCACCTGCTGTTTGTGTATGAGAAACCGGTTGGAAACTTTCCTCATGTCAGCACGTTGTAGGTGTCGACAACCTTGTGTGAATGCTCTGAAAAGCTAATCATTTGGATACCACAGCATCGTCTTTCTGATGGTTAAATTTCGCCTCTGTAGCACGTCATCTTCGTGGTGTTGCTATTTAATGGCGAGCAGATTAGTTACAGTGGCGGCGCAGCACGAGCTCCGGGCTGCCACCGCGGTAGTCCGTTACCCTGCAGCAGGGGTAACCCGGCCCGCGCGCCTGCGACGCCTGCGTGGGGCGGCATCCCGAGCGTCAGGCCTGGCGCCGGCGGTTGCCACCCACCCAGGCGAAGCCGCGGACAGCGCAGTCGGCTGCTGCCTCTCGCCAGCGGCCGTCTCCGATCGCTGGGTAGAGAAGGCAGACGGTCCGCCCAGGTGGCGGCTGCGAATCTGTTGGACGGGTGCACTTTACGAGGAGGAGCAGCCACGCCCCGCTGCTGGTTTCGGCCCCGTTTGAAGGCCGAACAGCCTCTCTAACTGGCAGCTTGCGGCCCGGCGCATTTGCAACACGTCGGTTTTTCTTCTCGGGTGAGCCCGCAGGATTTGCTCTCGTGCTGTCCCACGCACTTTACGCAGCGGTGCTGTATGGTCCAGCCTCTGGCATGACAAGCACTTTCTCGCGCGGGTATAGTCAGGGTCGACGTCACGACGCTCTGCCTCAGGAATCGCCTCACAAGGGCACCTCCTCATCGCACCTCCCTCAGATTTAATCATAAGTTGGCACAGTGGATAGGCCTTGAAAAACTGAACACAGATCAATCGAGAATACTGGAACAAGTGGTGTGGAAGTATGAGAAAATAAGCAAAATATACAGTGAACAGAGACGTCAATGAACGAACGGACAGATAATAATTGTCTGAAAATAAAAAATTAAACTTTTCACTCGAGGGGAGACTTGAATGAATGACCTCTCGTTCCTCAGCTGCTCACGGTAATCACGGGAGCACTGCGCTCCTGAGCTCGCACTATCCTTGATGTTGCTTATCTTTGCGCATGGACTACTCAGTTTGTATATTTTGCTTATTTTTTTCATACTTCCATACAACTTCTTCCAGTTTTCTCGATTGATCTGTGCTCAGTTTTTCAAGGCCTATCCACTGTGCCAACTTATAACTAAATCTGAGAGGGGTGCGACGGGGAGGTTCCCTTGTCAGCAAGATTTGCGTCCGGCAGTTCGATGGCTTCCATCGCGGTGGCCTCTGCAGCTGACTGTGCCGCCGTCCACACCGCGGGGCTTCCCCCAGCGCAGGCCGGGGCATCAACTAGCGCAGGCACGGGCTCTCCCGGTGTCTCTGCGACCAGAGGGGCAACCGGGGGCACATCGACCTCTCGAATGGGCGAGTCCCGAGGCGCAACACCCGCCGAGGCCGCCACCGCCGGTCCAGCAAACTCTCGCAGTGCGACCGGCGAGGCTCTCGGTGGCACACCCGACTCCTGCTGCCTCGTGTGCGGTAGTGCAGCAGCCTTCCGAATATTACAGAAGGCGAGTATGACCGCTTCATCGTCTTCTCCGCCGAGGTAGGAGCCCCCGTGAGCGAGCTTTTTCATAAGAATGAACGCTCGGCCATGAGAGTCCAAGTCAGAAGTAAAGGAGTCATCCTTGTCGTAGTCGGGAGTCGGTAGCTGGTTCGTCATAGGTGGGGCCGCCACCGTGATCAGCTCAGTCGCCTGAGCTGGCCCCGACGGACGACACCCTTCGCATGGTAAGGCACCTCTCTCATCGACATCTCGAGCAGCATTGCGCTAGTGAGCTCCTGAGGGCGGGCGGCCATATTAAATCCCCTTCCCGCGCGAGGCTTTCTCTCCGTGACCCGCACCCACGCGTCGCTGAGACGCTGGCGTCGGCGTCTGAAGTGGCGTTGGTGTAATTGCCTCGTACGCCCTAGTCGCCCGTTCGTTTCCTTTGCTGAGCGTCTTTTTCATTAGACTCAGTGCTGGTTCCCATGCCCTGATGATGTTGTAGCCGCAATCTCGGTTGGTGAGTCCGTCCCTGGTACGAATTTCGATAGCCACTCTAACGACGCTGCCCCAGTATTTAGATGTCTATGCCAAGACCCTGGTATGTTGGTAGTCAATTTCATGATCTTCGGACAAACAGTGCTCTGCGACCGCTGACTTGTTGGGGTACGCAAGTTGAGCCTGCCTCTGATGTTCTCGGCAATGGTGAGCACTGTCTGTCCAATATAAGTCTTCCCACATTGACACGGAATCTGCTATATTCCGTCCTTCCGCAAACCGACATCGTCTTTGGCACTTCCCAATAATGCTCCTGTTTTATTTGCTGGGCAAAAGACAGTTTCTACTCCGTGTTTCCTCAATATTCGTCCTATTTTCCCCGATAGTGCACCAGTATACGCTGTATAGGCAGTGGCTATCTCTTTCTCCGAGACTTCTTCCGTCTCCACACGCTGTACTGTAGAGCAGGGGCGGAGAGCGCGTCTGATCTGCCATTACGAGTACCCGGAATACTGTTTTGAGGTGTTTCAGCTCTTGGGGCAGACTTTCTGCGCCAGAGATGGTGCACCCCATTCCTCTGCTCAGGGTGGTTGCAGCGTTTTTTTCCGTGGCCCAGGGTGCCGTCCGCTCTTCTTTTGACTATGACATCCAGGAATGGTAATCTTCTTCTGCTTCGGGTCTCCATAGTGAATTTGATGTTCGGATGTATGGATTTTAGGTGTGGAAGGAAGTCTAGGAGCTTGTCGCTCGCATGAGTCCAGATCACGAACGTGTCATCCACATAACGTAGAAAACAAGAAGTTTTCCATTTGGATGACGCCAAAGCATCCTTGTCGAAGTACTCCATACAGAAATTCGCGAGCACAGGCGAGAGTCAGCTCCCCATTGCGACTCCTTCTGTTTGTTCATAGTATTCTCCATTAAAGAGAAAATACGTAGAGGTCAGAACGTGCCTGAAAAGGTCGGTCGTCTTCTCGTCTGGACACACATTATCTCAGTATTTGCCCACATTGATTACACTCCTTCGAGACGTACACACTGTGCTAAGCGTATAACGTAAGATTACACCTCTTAATGAGTAGACTGTGGCAGCATTTAAATTTTTGAATTCGGTCAATAATAATATGCGAATCAAAAATTTTTCTTGCCCCTGGAAGCCGTTAGATAGGCAGCCTGTCATCCACCACGGGCCAGGAACTGGGTTAGCCGATTAGTACTATAGAGTATGATACACCTTCTCACGAAAAATATGGCAGCCCATTTATATAAATATCTATTTTGTTAATATTAGAAAACAAACTGTAACTCCACAAATGAGACTGACATGGCTGAGTAGGAATAGCTAGAGGACAAATGCAAAGATGTACAAGGACACATGATTATAAAAATTAGAGAATCCTATGGAGAAAATAGATGCAGCAGTTTGAAGATCAAGAGATCAAATGGCAGGTCAGTGCTAAGGAAAGAAGTGAAAGCTGAAAGTTGGAACGAAAATATAAAACAGAAGTGGATTTGGGGGCAATATTTTTGAAAGGAAAGAGGAAGTAAATAAAGATGAGATGGGAGATATGGTTGTGCAAGAAGAATTTGACCGAGCAGCGTAAGACCGAACTCGGAACAAGGTCCCTGGAGTAGATGACATTCGCTCAGTATTATTGGCATTTTTGGGAGAGCTAGCCATGACAAAACTATTCCACTTGGTGTACAACGTGCAGAAGGCAGGAGAAATACTCTCAGAACTCAGGAAGAGTGTTGTAGCTCAAATTCGAAAGAAGGCATTTGAGCCGGCCGGTGTGGCCGTGCAGTTCTGGGCGCTTCAGTGTGGAGCCGCGGGACCACTACGGTCGCAGGTTCGAATCCTCCCTCGGGCATGGATGTGTGTGATGTCCTTAGGTTTGTTAGGTTTAAGTAGTTCTAAGTTCTAGGGGACTGATGACCACTGATGTTAAATCCCATAGTGCTCAGAGACATTTGAACCATTTTTAAAGGCGTTTGGATGTGATTATTACTGGTTCGTCAGTTCATTAAGTTATGGCTGAAAAATACTGACACGATATATTTGCAGAAGAATGGGAAAAAGAAGAAGGCGACCTCGGGGAAGATCAGTTCAGATACTAGAAAAAATTAGGGACACGTGAGGCAATGCAGATCCTATGACTTAACTTAGAAGACAGATTAAAGAAAATCAAACCCATGTTTATAACATTTGTAGCTATAGAGAAGGCATTTGATAAACGTTGACTGGAACACATTCTTTTAAATTCTGAAGGTAGCAGGGATTAAATACAGGGAACTGAAGTTTATTTACAGCCTGTACAGAAACCAGACAGCAGTATATAACAATCGAAGGACATTGAGGGAAGCAGTATTTGAGAAGGTAACGGGACAGATTTGTAGCCTACAACTGATGTTATTTCATCTGTACATTGGGCAAGCAGTAATGGAAAACAAGCAGAAATTTGGAGAGGGAATTAAATTTCAGGGAGAAGAAATGAAAACTTTGAGATTTGCCGACGGTAATTCTTTCATAGATAGCAAGTGACTTGGAAGAGCAGTAAATGGTATGGATAGTGTCTTATCAAGAGATTATAAGATGAACATCAACAACAAAAGTAAAACAAAGGTAATCGAATGTAGTCAAATTAAAGCTTCAAGATACTCAGAAAATTAGATTAGCAAACGAGACACTAAACTCAGTAGGTGAGTTCTGCTATTTGAACAGCAAATAAACTGATTATGGCCGATGTAAAGAGGATATTAAATGTAGACTGGCTATAGCAAGTAAACCATTTCTGAAAAAAAGGAATTTGTTAAAGCCTAAAATAGATTCAAGTGTCAGGAATATCTTATGAAGGTATGGTTGCGGAATGACGCTTTGTATGGAAATGTGGATGACAGACAAGAAGAAGACAGAAGCTTTTGAAATTTGGTACTACAGAAAAACTCTGAACGTTAGATAGATTAGTAGGCCGGGTAACTGATGATGAGATTCTGAATCGTATTTGGCGAAATGAATATGCGGCATAACTTGATTAAAAGAAGGGATCGGTTCGTAGGACGCATCCCGAGGCCTCAAGTGGTCGTCAGTTTGGTAATGGCGGGGAGTGCGCGGAGCTTTAGTGGTACTGCGCTTCACAAAGAACTTGCAGAATTTCGTGAATAACTTTTTTGACCGTGGCGTTGCATTAGGGGGTGACTTCGACTTGTGGGCTATAGATCTGGAGAGTCACGCGTTCAAAACTGGTGCCTGAGGGGAGGGCAAAGTAGAGGAGGGCGTCAGTGACCAAAAGGCTGTAATAGCATCTACGACTACGCGTATTACGAGGAGTGTTAAGAAAGGAAAATATTTTTCTAAGGAAGAGTGGCAGGATAAAAAATTCCAGGGTATCTGAGCAGTCAACAACAAATATTCAGTGCAAGGTACGAAGATGTGGAGCACAAATGGAAAAAATTCAAATGCATCTTCCTGTACGCGTTAGGCAAGGAGGTTCCGGGCGAGGTCGTAAAGGATGGCGAACACCCACAGTGGCGTAAGAGCCGTGTCACAAAACTGCTACGTAAACAAAGAGACCTCCATGACAGATTCAAGAGAATTCAAAATCTAGCTGACAAGCAAATGCTAAACGAAGCGAAAATGATCGTAAGGAGAGCAGTGAGAGAAGCGTTCAGTGACTGAAAGTAAATTTTGTCAACAGATCTGACTAAAGACCGTAATAGACTTTGGTATTATACAAAATCGGTAAGTGATTCGAAACGATCTGTTCTGCCAGTAAATGACCAAATTGGTACCGAAACGGAAAATGACAAAGGGAATTCCTAAATACTGAATTCGGTTTTCTGGAACTGTTTCACCGCAGAAGATTGTGATACGGTCCCTGCTTTCGATCATCGTAAGAACTTCGAAATGTCAGATGTGGACGCAACTGATCGTGGTACAGAGAAACAACTACAATCAATATGAAGTGGAAAGGCATCAGGACCAGATGAGATAGCTGTGAAATTCCATAGAGATTATGCGAAAGAACTTGCTCCCCTTCCAGCAGCAGTCTATCGTAAGTCGATGGAGCAACGAAGGGTACCTAAAAAAAAAAAAAAAAAAACGCAGGTCATTTCCGTTTTCAAGAAAGGTTGTAGGACACATGTACGTAATTATAGACCTATGTCGTTGACGCCAGTCTGTGGCAGAATTATGGAATATGTTTTATGCTCATACTTACGACGTTTTTAGAGAAGGAACATCTCAATAAATATGAACGTGGATTCCGCGAACAGAGATCTTGCGAAACTCAGCTCGCTGTGTTCTTCCATGAGGCCCACAGCGTTGCCGAAATCGGCTCTCAGATTGATGCCGTGTTCCTTGACTTCAGGGAGGCATTTGTCACCATTCCGCAGTGCCATGTAATAAAATAACACGAGGTTAAGGGTATCGGAGCACATTTGCGACTGGATTCAAGACTTCCCTATAGATAGAACTCAACACGTCGCTCTTAATGGAACAAAATCCATAGATGTAAAGGTAATTTCCGGAGTACCCCAAGAAAGTATGATGGTGCAGCTACGGTTTGCAACGTATATAAAGGAGCTAGTAGGTAGTTCGCAGATGATGCGGTTGTCTACAACGAAGTATTAACACCAGAACACAGTAATTATTTGCAGAGGATTTCTGGATGGTGCACGAACTGGCAACAGATCCTGAACGTAAATAAATGTCACACATTGCGCGTACATAAGAAAAGGAATCCACTACTTTACAGCTACAATACTGATGAAAAATACTGGCAATCACAGTAAAATATCCGGAGCGACCTTAAGTGGAATGAACATATACACTGAAGCGCCAAAGAAACTGGTATAGGCATGCGTATTCGAATATAGAGATATGTAAACAGTCACAATACGACGTTGTGGTCGGCAACTCCTATGTAAGACAACAAGTGTCTGGCGCAGTTGTAAGCTCGGTTACTGCTGCTACAATGACAGGGTATCAAGATGTACACTCAGTCGCAAACGTATTCGGACAGCACGTAACAGTGCATTATTTTGCAGTTTGCCGCATGAACAAATACAGAAAGTGCACTTTGTAACGTATTTGGGACTCTGGGTACGATGTCGCTACGTGAAACACGCGTCAAATACGAAGAATTGTTGTTGGACATGTGTTTGTTACGTAATATTTCCTGAAAACGGCATGTGAAGGTGCAACAAAATTATTCGGACAAAGGCGGACAACGTGAGAGAATAGTTCATTCTGAGACGCACAGAGGACGAAGCGACTGCAGTGTGTCCGACATTTCCGCGAGACGATAGCGATGATTAGTAAACACTTATCGAGAGTCTGTGCAGTTCGACGATGGGACGCAGAGGGAAGTGTTCTACGTTCGAGCAAAGGCATCTTGTCGTTTATAATCACGCGAAGGGGAAAACCTGCAGGGAAATTGCCGCAATAGTAAACATGAAGAAAAGTACAGTTCACGACATTACTAAACGGTTCGAGAAAGAAGACCGTTTGGAATTCCGTTGCAGTACATGACGGCCATGGACATTTTCACAGAGAGATGAACGTGTGATTGTGCGAATCCGAAAATATCTGCTATGCGAATTGCAAGTGAGGTGGAGGGAGACCTTGGTATAAAAGTTCATCCCGAAACCGTGCGGAGAGTACTACGACGATGGTAGTACCGTGGTCGAGTGGCACGGCGAAGGCCATTCATAAATGCAGTGAACCAGAAGAAACGTATGCAGTTTGCGAGGGAATACGCCGAATACGATCAGGCTTGGTGGAATAGGGTGATATTTTGCGACGAATGTAAATTTACATTATGGCAAAACGACGGAAAGGCAAACGTGTGGCGAAAGACCAATGAAGAGCTGAATCCCAGGAAGCTCAAACCAACCGTAAAGTTTGGAGGTGGGAGTTTCATGGTGTGGGGATGCATGCCCGGCAATAGTGTGGGTGATTTAGTGTTCATTGATGATACGATGAACAGGGAAGCGTATTTGAATATACTGCGAGGACATTTGAAGCAGAGTGCACGACACCTAGGTACTGCGGACAACTTTCATTTTTGTCAGGATAGTGATCCCAAGCATACCGCGCATAATGTACAAGTGTGGTTGCTCTTCAATTGCCCGAAAGTATTGTACCTCCTTCCCAATCACCAGACCTTAACCCAATCGAACATTTGTGGGGTAAATTGAAACGGACCCTCCGACGGACATCTACACGAAGGAGACCTTGAAAGAGAAACTGCGCCAAGAATGGGCTAATACAGGCCCAGATTTCACGAAAAAACTCGTGGAAAGTATGCCTAGTAGATTGGAGGAGGTATTGAGAATGAAAGGTGGACCCACAAGGTATTGACATTTTCGTCGTGCAACTTATGAACATTGATTGGACAGTGTCCGAATACTTTTGTAGCAGCAGGGTGTGCAGGATGTTTCATTTTTGTTGTTAATTTTTCTGTTATTTATGTTTTGGAAACGAAATAATACAATAATTCTTTTGTAATTAATGTTGTTACGCATATATATTGATAATAAAAATGTTTGGATTTCATAGTCAGTGTTTCTCGAGTACTCATTGTGAAACTTCCCACTGTCCGAATACATTTGCGACTGAGTGTAAGTGGGTTTGAACGTGGTGTTATAGTCGGCGCACAAGCGATGGGACACAACATCTGCGAGGTGGCGATGAAGTGGGGATTTCCTCGTACGACCATTTCACGAGTGTACCGTGAATATCAGGAATCCGGTAAAACATCAAATCTCCAACATCGCCGCGGCAGGGAAAAAGACCCTGCAAGAACGGGGCCAACGACGAATGAAGAGAATCGTTCAACGTGACAGAAGAGCAAACCTTCCGCAAATTGTTGCAGATTTCAATGCTGGGCTATCAACAACTATCAGCGTGCAAACCATTCAACAAAACATCATCGATATCGACTTTCGAAGGCCCACTCGTGTACCCTTGATGACTCCATGACACCAAACTTTATACCTCACCTGGGCCCATCAACACCAACATAGGGCTGTTGACTGGAAACATGTTGCCTGGTCGGACTAGTCTCGTTTGAAATTGTATTGAGTGGATCGAGGTGTACGGGTATGAAGGCAACCTCTTGAATGCATGGGCCCTGAATGTCAGTAGGGGACTGTTCAATCTGGAGGAGGCTTTGTAATGGTGTGGAGCGTGTGCAATTGGAATTATATAGGATCCGTGATACGTCTAGATACGAGTCTGGCATGTGACACGTAAGGACCACCCTGTCTGATCAGCTATCAGCTGTATCCATTTATGTTCATTATACATTCCGACGGACTGGGGCAATTCCAGCTGGACATTGAGACACCCAGCACGTCCAGAATTGATACACAGTGGCTCCAGGAGCACTCTTATGGGTTTAAACACTTTCGCTGTCTACCAAACTCCACATACATGAACATTATTGAGCACATCTGGGATTCCTTGCAACGTGCTCTTCAGAAGATGTCTCCATCCCCTCGCACTCTTACGGGTTTATAGACAACTGTGCAGGATTCATGGTATAAATTCCATCCAGCACTACTTCAGACATTAGTCGAGTCTTTGCCACGTCGTTTTTCGGCATTTCTGCGCGCTCTGCTCGTTCGCCCGATTCTTGAGAACTGTTCATCAATCTGGGATCCTTACCAGGTAGCTCTGATAGAAGAGATGGAGAAGGTCGAATGAAGAACGGTGCGTTTCGTCAAGAAAGAGTTCAGTCGGCACGAGAGCGTTACAGAGGTGCTCAATAGACTCCAGTGGTAAACGTAAGAAGAAAGGCGTAGTATATCATGGAGAGGTCTACTTTTGAAATTTCGAAAGAGTACTTTCCGAAAAAGTCTCGCGTGATGGCCACAATGAGAAAATTCGAGAAATTAGAGCTAATTACAGGGGCTTACCGACAATTATTCTTCCCATGTGGGACTGGGGAGGGAATACCAGATGTACCCTCCGTCAAACACCGTCAGGTGGCTTGCGGAGTAGTGATGTAGATGTAAAAATTGATGAAGTGGATGTAGGTTGCAGTAAGTGCACGGATGAAGATGCTCGTACTGGATGTACTAGCATGGAGAGCTGAATCAAACCAGTCTTTGGACTGAATGTGACGCGCTGTGAGGGCGGTGACAGATGAATTACGAAATCAGGTTACGTTGCATACTCGTACTTGCATCCGTTGCTGTCTCAGACATGCACCGTTTTAAAGACACGCGGAGCTCTTTTACGAACTGCTGTATGACAACCCAAACAGAATGGTATAGAGAAATGAGCATCGTCAGAACACAGATTCGTTGCTCTGAAGAGAACCACTGTAAAGACGGCGGAGCTTTTTC
This sequence comes from Schistocerca gregaria, assembly GCF_023897955.1. Lineage (NCBI taxonomy): Eukaryota > Metazoa > Arthropoda > Insecta > Orthoptera > Acrididae > Schistocerca > Schistocerca gregaria. The sequence goes on along the minus strand of NC_064927.1, from coordinate 74,699,826 downwards.
TGTTGACGAATCTACGTGCAAGTCTCTTCACGTCAGCGAAACTCCCACGTGTGAGCACTGTTGCTGTAGTTGAGCCTCGGGCTACGTCTACAGTTTTTACCCCACGCCACGCCGCCCGAGCTTCCCTTCATGAATAAAGTGGCGATTCCCTGACGTCTCAGGTTGTGTGTGTGTGTGTGTGTGTGTGTGTGAAATCTTGTGAGACTTAACTGCTAAGGTCATCAGTCCCTAAGCTTACACACTACGTAACCTAAATTATCTTAAGGACAAACACACACAGCCATGCCCGAGGGAGGACTCGAACCTTCGCCGGGACCAGCCGCATAGCCCATGACTGTAGCGCCTCGGACCGCTCGGCTAATCCCGCGCGGCTCTCATGTTGTGTCCTTTCAACTAGTCCGTACTTTTAGTTGTGACATAAATCTTTTTTCTCCTCAATTTTGGTAAGAGTACCTCCTCGTCAGGTATCCAATCTACACACAGAATGTTTATCATTCTCCTGTAGCACCACATGTAAAACGCTTCTATTACCTTTTGGTCTGAGCTGTTAATCGTTACTCCTCTAAAAGTTCAGAAAAATACCTTCAGAGAATGCTTTCGTACGTTTAAGTCTGTATTCGAAGTGAACAAGTTTCTCTTCTTCAGAAAAGTTTTTGTAGGAATCACCAATCCACATTTTGCGTCATCTGAACTTCTGCCACAGTCAGTTATTTTTCCACCCAAATGGCAAAACTGATCCACTTCTTTTAGTGTCTGATTTCCTAATCTAATTCTTTCAGCATAACCAGATAATGCGACTATATTTCATTACCATTGTTTTGTTTTTTTGCAGTTCATCTTATAGCATCTTTTCACGACTCTACCCATTCAACTGCTCTTCCAAGATAGCATCTTTTCACGACTCTGCCCATTCAACTGCTCTTCCAAGTTCTTTGCTGTAGAGTTTTTACCCGTTTACCTCCCACCGCCCTCCCACAAAGTTCCGTCCACTTCCAAAATCACGATTCCTCGTTGCTTCATGATGTGTTCCATGAACTGAATGCTACTGTCAATCTGCATTTTACAAGGACCGTTCAATAAATAAAACCTTAGATACATGTACACACTAATCAGCCAGAACATTATAACCGCCGAAATACTATCGATATAAACCCGTTCAGGCGATAGCAGCGTCACCTGGCGAGAAGTGACTGCTGGTCAGACACACGCACGGAGCACACAGTATCAGCGAGCGTGCTGTCCACCTGTAGAATGGAGAAGAGGCGCGCTGTACCCGATTTTGACGGGAGGCAGATTGCGATGACTCGGAGGCTCGAGACTGGCATTTCGGAAACAGTACTACTCGTCGGGTGTTCGAGGAATTCTGTGGTGAGTGTCTTCAACAAGTGGCGAAACCGCAGAAGTCTCGGGGTTGGGCGGCCACTCCTCATTACATATATGGGACGTCATAGGCTGGGCTGGCTGGTTAAGCAGGACGTGCGGCAAACTGTGGCGGAACTAACAAGAGACTTTAATGCTGAACAGAGTACAAGTGTGTCTGACACATAGTGCACCCAACAGTCCTAACGATGGGCGTCCGCAGCCGACGACACATGCGTTGCCAATGTTAACACCACGACAAGTGCTCTACCAACTGAGGAACTGGCAAAAGTGAAGCTTTGAGGAAGGGTCGTGAGTCGTAGCTCAGATGGTAGAGCACTTGCCCGCGAAAGGCAAACATCCCGAGTTCGAGTCTCTGTCCGGCACACAGTTTTAATCTGCCAGGAAGATTCATATCAACGCACACTCAGCTGCGGAGTGAAAATCTCATTTTGGAAACATCCCCCAGGCTGTGGCTAAGCTATGTTTCCGCAATATCCTTTCACCCAAGAGTGCTAGTTCTGCAAGGTTCGCAGAAGAGCTTCTGTGAAGTTTGGAAGGTAGGAGACGAGGTACTGGTAGAAGCAAAGCTGTGAGGACGGGACGTGAGTCGTGCTGGGGTAGCTTGCTCGCGAAAGGCAAAGGTCCCGAGTTCGAGTCTCGGTTTGGCACGCAGGTTTAATTTGCCAGAATGTTTCAGATCAGGTTGGTGCAGGTTCTCCTCGCACAGTCCACATTTGTCCAAATTGGCGCGTTAGATGTTCGCCCGCCATATCCTCCGGGGTTCCTCAAAGGGAACATCCTCAGGCAATCCTGCAGTTTGAAAGCACAGAAACCGAAAGTAATTCCGTCCATTTAGTTTGTTTAGTACTACGTATAGCCTAAAGAGACGATCGCTTAGTACCCATAACGCATAAGAACACGTTCAGTGAGAAACGTCCCTCGTGCGGAGAGTTTGCACAGCATGTGGGTTGCAGCCTCTGTCGATCCAAACGTGAGAATTGTCATAATTAGACACTCCACCACAAGCGAGCCCTGCTTCATCCGTAAATAAAATATTATTGTGGAACGTGGGGTTGCTTACAGCTTGTTGACGACAGAACGTCAGTCTCGGACCACAGGCCGCCTCACTAAGATACTCAATTCGTTGGTGGTGGTACGGATACACTGCATTGCACTGGATTATTGTGCAAAAACTACTGTGACTCATTCCAGGAAATTATGTTGTAAGTCAACTGCTCGACTGTTTGCGGCACCACATCTACAGCTGCCACAGCAAGCGCAAAACTCCCAGTTTCTGGGAGGCAGTACCGCACCCTTCTAAATTAGTGACTCTCGGGGTGGTTTCGCGCAGGCCATGCTTCTGGGTACAAACGTTCAGCCTCTCGTACATTGCCATAAGCTCTACCATACATTAACTGCATATCTTCACGCTTCTGGTTACGTTAAGGGGTTCCCCGTAACCACCAACACTCGTACAACGCAACTCACGCCCCGGAAATAACTGACATGAATGGCTCTTTGACTGTGAACTGTAATATCATAACCACTCTGTTTACAAGTCGACGTCTCGAAAATGTAAAAATAGCCCACACCAGTGACTGGCAAGAAATGTTTACACAGTCACGCCACCACAAAGTCGCAGGTATCTCGTAAACGTTTAGTCCGTGGTGCTATTTTTACCGAGACTTTTCTGCTTCTAGCATCGTGTACTTTCAACTGTAAGCGTTTACGCCATTAATTCTGATACACCTTACATGTAAAGTAATTTATAAAATGAACTAGAGTAATCGAAAAACTTTATGGAAGATTGGAGCTGAAAGTACAAAAAGGATAATTATTTTAAAAACTCTATGTTTTTCCCTACCTCTTTCTTCGAAACTTGAACTCCGCGATCAAGCGCTGAAGACGGCGCACTGTCGTCCGGCCGCTGTTTCATATTCTGCCGTGTGACGTCATGCAGATGCATGGCGTCAGCACAGTGGTCTCCCGGCCGTCGCAGAGGTTTACACCTGGGAGCCGCTGCCTCTCGTCAGGTACTTCCCCTGCCGACTTCACCAGGCTCGGAGCACCCCAGTTCGTTCTTTGAAGCAATACGAAAATTGTTGTATAAACATCGTAGAGCTGCTGCGGTGTATGGCACTCAGCATACAGACGTACTCAAAGGTGTTGGATAGTCTGTCACCCGATAACTCGTTCTTGTAGCTAGAAAATCTTTCAACATTTGCTGAAACAACTTGAGCGTACACGTCGATATGTTCTGTTAGTTTTAAAAAAGAGTCTAAACATCAACACACGGTTATTGGTATTTTATAAATGGGCATTGTAGTTGATACAAAACATCGATGTTTTGTTTGTATACTCGCACTTGGTCCAATTTAAGATTAGTACGTGACGGGAAAATGATGATAAGCACATGAACTGCTAAGAAAAACTTAAGAAAGGACGAAAGTAACTTTTGCGTAACGAGTCACTGCGAAGCAACATAGTTCGACGGACTTTGACTATACACAGAAAGAACTGCTGCAGTATAGTACAGAAGGTAAGGTAAAGTTCCACGCTCTGCCGCTCGACGGGCCAATTGCGCCCGATTGACCGCCATGTCCTCATTTGTCAATGGTGTCATCGAATGCGGTATGGAGCGGCGTGTAGTCAGCAACCACTCTCTCGTTCGTCTTCGGGTTTCTTGATCTTGGAACCGCCAATAATCAGTGGAGCAGCTCCTCAGTTGGCCTCAAGTTGGCTGGCAGTACCAGCGATCAAACCCAGGCACTCTGCGTGGCGGTCAGCCGGACTTACTACTGTGCTACGTAGGCGGATGTGGTGCAGATGGTAACTTAAATATCAAAGACGATAATTGCACTGAAACCACCGCGATTCATGGTGCTCCCCTGTACATTACAAAAGGCGGGACATGGCTCTTTAAGCGGTGTTGCTCTGCAACGTGGTTGTAAGGTTGGTAAGGAGCTGTCGTGCTGGGGCGTCCTGTTCTTCCAGCAGCGCGGTTGACCATTTGGGCGTGCTGCAATACGTCTCGTCAACGCATCCCGCACGTACTCGGCGGGATTTAAGTTGGGGGATGGGGCTGGCCGGTCCATTCGCCGAATATCACTCGTCCACCTGCTGCGATTCTTCATAAGAATTGTCAGAGCCAAAAGCACCTCACAAAATATAAGAGACACACGGGGAAGGAATACAGTGTCACAATAACATTAACTAATTAATGTACCATGTTCAGATATTTGGAGGTCAGTACACCTATGCAACATTATATCTTCCCAGACAATAACACGTGGACGACCAAAGAGATCATGCTAAACAATGTTCCAGGGTGCATTATGTGTTCACACTGCTCTCCATATAAGGGTGCGTCCACCATTGCCGAACATGATCGCTTTGGTGGTCTATCCGTGGGGAGGCATAGGTTTACTGTCCTCCAAGTCTCTGAACACTATACACTCCCGGGACAATGCTGTTTGACACTCCTTCCTCATACAGGTCTTTTCAGGAGTGTATTTGGCTCCTGACTTAATGTGTGACAATGCGCGACCGCATAGAACAGCACTGGTGGAGGAGCTCTTGGGAAGAGAGGATGTTCGGCGAATGGACTGTCATGTCCACTTCCCCACCTCAAATCCCATAGAGCTCGTATGGGATACATTGGAGGGACGTCCACGCCGACGAGCGTACAGCAGTTGTCAGGCGTGCGGGTGGATGAATGAAGCGCCCTGCCACATGAACTGCTTACCGACCTCGGGGCCGGCATTGGAGAACGTTGCAGAGCATGTATTGCTGCCTGTGGAGATCGCACATCCTATAAACAACCGTGTCCCGCCATAAAAAAAAAGGTTCACTTGGCTCTGAGCACTACGGGACTCAACATCTGAGGTCATCAGTCCCCTAGACTTAGAACTACTTTAACCTAAGGACATCACACACATCCATGCCCTAGGCAGGATTCGAAGCGGCGACCGTAGCGGTCGCGCGGTTCCAGACTGGAGCGCCCAGAACCGCTGGAGCGGCCGACACGACATTTGCAGTATCTAAGTATCATGAATGGGTGGCTACAATGTAGTTATTGTCTTTAAATGGTAATGACATTTGTATTCGTCTCACTGCATGTTTCCTTCAGTCACCTTATGCACTATACCGCAGCAGTTCTTTCTACTTATGCTCCAAGTTTGATCGAGCTATATTACTTGGAAATGACACATCATGCGAAAGCTACTTGCGTCGCTAAATTATGCGCAACAATATATTTTCAATGTACGAATATATTCTTTCCTGTGAGAGAGGTTGCAGTTTGTAATAATTGACGGAAAGTCATCGAGTAAAACAGAAGTGATTTCTGGCGTTCCCCAAGGTAGTGATATAGGCCCTTTGCTGTTCCTTATCTATATAAACGATTTTGGAGACAATCGGAGCAGCCGTCTTTGGTTGTTTGCAGATGACGCTGTCGTTTATCGACGAATAAAGCCATCAGAATACCAAAACAAACTGCAAAACGATTTACAAAAAATATGTGAGTAGTGCGAAAGATGGCAGTTGGCCCTAAATAACGAAAAGTGTGAAGTCATCCATATAAGTGCTAAAAGGAACTCGTTAAACTTCGGTTACACGATAAATCAGTCTACTTTAAAAGCCGTAAATTGAACTAAATACCTAGGTATTACAATAACGAACAACTTAAATTGGAAGGAACACATAGAAAACGTTGTGGGGAAGGCTAACCAAAGACTGCGTTTAATTGGCAGGACACGTACAAAATGTAACAGACCTACTAAGGAGACTACTTACACTACGCTTGCCCGTCCTCTTTTAGAACAGTGTTGCGCTGTGTGGGATCCTTACCACATAGGACTGACGGACTACATCGAAAAAGTTCAAAGAAAGGTGACATGTTTTGTATTGTCGCGAAATATGGGAGACAGTGTCACAGAAATGATACAGAATTTGGGCTGGACATCATTTTTCGTTGCGACGGAATTTTCTCACGAAATTCCAGTCACCAACTTTTTCCTCCGAATGCGAGAATATTTTGTTGACACCGACCTACATATGGAGAAACTATCACCAAGATGAAATAAGGGAAATCAGAGCTCGTACGTAAAGGTACACGTGTTAATTCTTTCCGCGCGCTATACGAGATTGGAATAATAAAGAATTGTGAAGGTGGTTCGATGAACCCTCTGCCAGGCACTTAAATAGTAAACTAAAATGAAGCTGGTGGTCGACCGAGTGATGAAATACTCTCTTATAAAGAAAAAGGGCGACGCACTCCGAAGGAGTTATTCAAATGAGGCGGAAATCGGTGGATGTGACGTACACACAAAGACAAACAAATGTGTACAATTTTATGAAAAGCTGGACGGTTTATTCAACAGGAAGACCTTCAGAAATTCAGCAAGTCAATAACGCTTATGTCCATCTCTGCTCTCACGTAAGCTGCTACCCGGCTTCGCTTTGACTGATAGAGTTTCTGGATGTCATCCTGAGCGATATCGCGCCCGACTCTGTCCAATTGGCGCGTTAGATCGTCAAAATCGTAAGCCGGTTGTAGGACCCACCTCGTAATGCTTCAAACGTTCTCATTTGGGGGGAGATCGAGCCACCGCGCTCGGCTAGGTAGGGCTCGGGAAGCACGAAGAGAAGCACGTGGGCGGACATTATCTCATTGAAATTTAAGCCCAAAATGGCTTGCAATGAAGGACAACAAGGCAGGACATAGAATATCGTCGACGTGCCGCTGCGCTGTAAAGGTACAGCAGATGACAACCGAACGTTCCTGCTATGAAGAGAAATGTAACCCCATACCATCTCTCCTGGTTGTCCGACTGTCTAGCGGGCGACGGTCAAGTTTGTATCCCATCGCTTAGCGGTGCGTCTCTGGACACGTCTTCGCTGGTCGTCTGGACTCAGTTCGAAACGAGACTCATCGCTGAAGGCAGTTCTACTCGAGTCGAAGAGATTCCAGGCCAAAGATTTGTCCAGAGACGCCCTGACCGTCGCCCGCCACATAGCCCGATAATGTTTAGTTTGCGGGGCGCTCAGCTGTTGGGTCATCAGCACCCATACAAAGTCCCACTTTTTACACTATCCAATTTTTTACGCAGTCCAATCTAGCCACTATTACGAGTGATGATGATGATGACGATAAAATGATGAGGACAATGCAAACACCCAGTCCCCGGCAGAGAAAATCCCCCAACCCAGCCGGGAATCGAACCCGGGACTCTGTGACCCAGAGGCAGCAACGCTAGCCACTAGACCTCGAGCTGCGGACATTCAGGGGTGTTGGTCGGGGGTGCAATTTCTTTTCGTAGCAGGACCTCCTTTGTTGTCATCTGCGACACCCTTGCAATCGACAATACTGTATGTAACGTGCGTTGCCCTTCCTTAGGATTACATTTCAGCAAGGTAATGCTGGCCACACAAAGAGAGAGTCTCTATTCCCTGTCTCGGAACATCCGAAACACTATCTCGGCCACCAAGGTCGAGGAATGTCCCCTGAGTTGAGAACGTTTGGTGCATTATGATGAGGGTCCTCCAACCAACCCGATATTTTGAAGATCTACCGCGCCAATCGGACAAAATTTGGCGCGATATCTTTCAGGATGACATCCAACAGCTCTGTCAATCAATGCCAAGCAGAATTATTTGTTGCAGAAGGGCCAGAGATGAACCAATGCTCTATCTGTTTCTCTTGAATAAATCGCCCAGTTTTTCTGAAATTGTAGTCATTTGTTTTTCTGTTATGTAAATTATATCTATCGATTTTCATCGCAATCGGATAATTGCTTCCTGGTGCGTCGGTTTTTTCGTCTTCGGATGTACTAAATGTGTAAGCGGTCCCATTAACATGGATATCTGTGGTGAGAGTTCCGCCTCGGAAGTGTTTTCTTCCTACAGAACGAAAATCACCCTCCCTGTTCCCAGGTGGCTAGGTTTGCGCATCTTCATAAACCTCAAATGGCTATTGCCAGTCGGCTTTTATCTGAATATTTCACGTCAAGGCATGGCGTTAGCTATCCAGGCATTTGTCACTAAGGCATGGCCGCAACTGAGTGATGATTATCGAGATAATTATGGCTTAGAGTTGATTGAAATGATAATGACTTTGACATGAGTGGTCTCAATCACTTAGCAGCCACAAGGGCTGCCGGATCTTTGTTCCTGTTATACGTCCCGAGGTTGCGGACGTGCCGGGTTCGAGACGTACGACGGAAAAATAAAAGTCTAATGTCAGCGTCTTGTATCCCTGGAGAAGGGGCTAGATTCAGCGATCTTAGTGAAGTACCGTACCCGACGTCCAACGCTGCACTTGTAGCTCCTGTATCTTTCTGAGCAATGAAAGAACATCTGACCAACTTTACAGAGTTGAATGTAAAGCAATAAAATTTGTTTTTATGTGCTCAAACATTTTTTAGCGTCAGAAAAAGACTTATTTGGGGAATAGGGCTTATGATGGGACTAACAGAAAATAACGTAAATGGTGGGAAAGCACAGATCTAGAAATGTAAACACAGGTTTTACTACGTCAATATACACTCCTGGAAATGGAAAAAAGAACACATTGACACCGGTGTGTCAGACCCACCATACTTGCTCCGGACACTGCGAGAGGGCTCTACAAGCAATGATCACACGCACGGCACAGCGGACACACCAGGAACCGCGGTGTTGGCCGTCGAATGGCGCTAGCTGCGCAGCATTTGTGCACCGCCGCCGTCAGTGTCAGCCAGTTTGCCGTGGCATACGGAGCTCCATCGCAGTCTTTAACACTGGTAGCACGCCGCGACAGCGTGGACGTGAACCGTATGTGCAGTTGACGGACTTTGAGCGAGGGCGTATAGTGGGCATGCGGGAGGCCGGGTGGACGTACCGCCGAATTGCTCAACACGTGGCGCGTGATGTCTCCACAGTACATCGATGTTGTCGCCAGTGGTCGGCGGAAGGTGCACGTGCCCGTCGACCTGGGACCGGACCGCGGCGACGTACGGATGCACGCCAAGACCGTAGGATCCTACGCAGTGCCGTAGGGGACCGCACCGCCACTTCCCAGCAAATTAGGGACGCTGTTGCTCCTGGGGTATCGGCGAGGACCATTCGCAACCGTCTCCATGAAGCTGGGCTACAGTCCCGCACACCGTTAGCCGTCTTCCGCTCACGCCCCAACATCGTGCAGCCCGCCTCCAGTGGTGTCGCGACAGGCGTGAATGGGGGGACGAATGGAGACGTGTCGTCTTCAGCGATGAGAGTCGCTTCTGCCTTGGTGCCAATGATGGTCGTATGCGTGTTTGGCGCCGTGCAGGTGAGCGCCACAATCAGGACTGCATACGACCGAGGCACACATGGCCAACACCCGGCATCATGGTGTGGGGAGCGATCTCCTACACTAGCCGTACACCTCTGGTGATCGCCGAGGGGACACTGAATAGTGCACGGTACATCCAAACCGTCATCGAACCCATCGTTCTACCATTCCTAGACCAGCAAGGGAACTTGCTGTTCCAACAGGACAATGCACGTCCGCATGTATCCCGTGCCACCCAACCTGCTCTAGAAGGTGTAAGTCAACTACCCTGGCCAGCAAGATCTCCGGATCTGTCCCCCATTGAGCATGTTTGGTACTGGATGAAGCGTCGTCTCACGCGGTCTGCACGTCCAGCACGAACGCTGGTCCAACTGAGGCGCCAGGTGGAAATGGCATGGCAAGCCGTTCCACAGGACTACATCCAGCATCTCTATGATCGTCTCCATGGGAGAATAGCAGCCTGCATTGCTGCGAAAGGTGGATATACACTGTACTAGTGCCGACATTGTGCATGCTCTGTTGCCTGTGTCTATGTGCCTGTGGTTGTGTCAGTGTGATCATGTGATGTATCTGACCCCAGGAATGTGTCAATAAAGTTTCCCCTTCCTGGGACAATGAATTCACGGTGTTCTTATTTCAATTTCCAGGAGTGTGCGAGGGTAAGTCAATTATTATCGGCAATTTAGTTATATTTTTGTTTATTTTGGTTGTTGTTGTTGTGGTCTTCAGTCCTCAGGCTGGTTTGACGCAGCTCTCCATGCTACTCCATCCTGTGCAAGCTTCTTCATCTCCCAGTACCTACTGCAACCTACATCCTTCTGAATCTGCTTAGTGTATTCATCACTTGGTCTCCCTCTACGATTTTTACCCTCCGCGCTGTCCTACAATACTAAATTTGAGATCCGTTGATGCCTCAGAACATGTCCTACCAACCGATCCCTCTTCTAGTCAAATTGTGCCACAAACTGCTCTTCTCCCCAATTGTATTCAATACCTCCTCATTAGTTACGTGATCTACCCATCTAATCTTCAGCATTCTTCTGTAGCACCACATTTCGAAAGCTTCTATTCTCTTCTTGTCTAAACTATTTATCGTCCATGTTTCACTTCCATACATGGCTACACTCCGTACTAATACTTTCAGAAACAACTTCCTGACACTTAAATCAATACTTGATGTTAACAAATTTCTCTTCCTCAGAAACGCTTTCCTTGCCATTGCCAGTCTACATTTTATATCCTCTCTACTTCAACCATCATCAGTTATTTTGCTCCCCGAACAGCAAAACTCCTGTTCTACTTTAAGTATCTCATTTCCTAATTTAATTCCCTCAGAATCACCCGACTTAATTCGAATACATTCCATTATCCTCGTTTTGCTTTTGTTGGTGTTCATCTTATATCCTCCTTTCACGACACTGTCCATTCCGTTCAGCTGCTCTTTCAAGTCCTTTGCTGTCTCTGACAGAATTACAATGTCATCGGTGAACCTCAAAGTTTTTATTTCTTCTCCATGGATTTTAATACCTACTCTGAATTTTCCTTTTGCTTCTTTTACTGCTTGCTCAATATACAGATTAAATAACATCGGGGATAGGCTACAACCCTGTCTCACTCCCTTCCCAATCACTGCTTCCCTTTCATGTCCCTCGACTCATATAACTGCCATCTGGTTTCTGTACAAATTGTAAATAACCTTCCGCTCCCTGTATTTTACCCGTGCCACCTTCAGAATTTGAAAGCGAGTATTCCAGTCAACATTGTCAAAAGCTTTCTCTAAGTCTACAAATGCTAGAAACGTAGGTTTGCCTTTCCTTAATCTTTCTTCTAAAATAAGTCGTAAGGTCAGTGTTGCGTCACGTGTTCCAGTATTTCTACGGAATCCAAACTGATCTTCCCCGAGGTCGGCTTCTACCAGTTTTTCCATTCGTCTGTAATAAATTCGCATTAGTATTTTGCAGTTGTGACTTACTAAACTGATAGTTCTGTAATTTTCACATCTGTCAACACCTTCTTTCTTTGGGATTGAAATTATTGTATTCTTCTTGAAGTCTGCGGGTATTTCACCTGTCTCATACACCTTGCTCACCAGATGGTAGAGTTTTGTCAGGACTGGCTCTCCCAAGGCCGTCAGTAGTTCCAATGGAATGTTGTCTACTTCCGGGGCCTTGTTTTGACTCAGGTCTTTCAGTGCTCTGTCAAACTCTTCTCGCAGTATCATATCTCCCATTTCATCTTCATCTACCTCCTCTTCCATTTCCATAATATTGTCCTCAAGTACATCGCCCTTGTATAGACCCTTTATATACTCCTTCCACCTTTCTGCTTTCCCTTCTTTGCTTAGAACTAAGTTTCCATCTGAGCTCTTGATACTCATAGAAGTGGTTCTCCTTTCGCCAGAGGTCTCTTTAATTTTCCTGTAGGCAGTATCTATCTTACCCCTAGTGAGATAAGCCTCTACATCCTTACATTTGTCCTCTAGCCATCCCTGCTTAGCCATTTTGCACTTACTGTCGATCTCATTTTTGAGACGTTTGTATTCCTTTTTGCCTGCGTGATTTGCTGCATTTTTATATTTTCTCCTTTCATCAGTTAAATTCAATATTTCTTCTGTTACCCAAGGATTTCTAACAGCCCTCGGCTTTTTAGCTACATGTTCCTCTGCTGCCTCCCTCAGAGCTACCCATTCTTCTTCTACTGTATTTCTTTCCCCCATTCCTGTCAATTGTTCCCTTATGCTCTCCCTGAAACTCTGTACAACCTCTGGTTTAGTCAGTTTATCCAGGTCTCATCTCCTTAAATTGCCACCTTTTTGCAGTTTCTTCAGTTTTAATCTACAGTTCATAACCAATAGATTGTGATCAGAGTCTACATCTGCCCCTGGATATGTCTTACAATTTAAAACTTGGTTCTTAAATGTCTGTCTTACCATTATATAATCTATCTGATACCTTCAAGTATTTTGGTAGTACTGTAGTTTTACGTTGATGGCGCATGCTTCGTTTATTTGTTGTTATATCTTCGCAACTTTCAAGGTGCTGGGTTAGTTCCGTTATCGCTTCCGTACTGTTAATCATGGTTGCTCCGCTGTCTATTTCCACGAAAGAAGAGCAACGTTCAGTGATCCGTTTTTTGTGGTCGGAAGGCCTATCAGGGGCCGAAATTCTTCGAAGACTTTCGGTACAGTACAGGAACAGTGTTTTGCCACAGCGGAATGTGTACGTATGGATTGAAAAATTCCGAAATGGTCGCACAAGTGCTACGCATGATGAAGGAGCCGGACGACCGTTTACCGCCACAAATGAAACAATTGGAATGATTCTCTGATACAGACGATTAACTATTGACGAAGTGGCACATCGTCTGCAAATTAGTCACGGTTCCACCTACGAAATCATCCACAGCAGACTTGCGTTTCATAAAGTTTGTGCAAGATTGGTCCTAAAACAACTCACTCACACAGTTGCATGAACAAAGGCGCTTGGACATCTGCAAAAACATTTGGGTGGCTATGATAACGAAGTAGATAACTTCTTAGACAGGATCATTACTAGTGACGAAACATGGATCCATCATTACGAGCCGGCGAGTGAACGGCAGAGTATGTAATGGAAACATCCAAATTCGCAGGCAAGAAAAAGTTCAAGACCAAACCGTCCGCAGGAAAACTGATGCTTACGGTTTTTTGGGACGCACGAGATCCAGTTCTGGAACATTATAGGGAAAAGGTTACAACAATAAACAGTGTTTGTTACAGTCAGATGCTTGCCCTTTCTGACTATGATTTGTCAAGTCCACTCAGACATTCATGAAGGGGGGTCGATTGACCACGGACGAAGCAGTGAAAGAAGCGGTGCATTCCTGGCTCGCAGCTCAACCGAAAACCTTCTTTTATGAGGGCATCAGGAAACTTGTACAACGATGGACCAAGTGCGTTGAAACGCAAGGAGACTGTGTCGAAAAATGATGTTCTTTTGAATTCCCTATTTGACTACAATAATTGAGTTACCCTCGTATACAGAGTGTTACAAAAACGCACGGCCAAACTTTCAGGAAACATTCCTCACACAGAAATAAAGAAGTTATGTGGACATATGTCCGGAAACGCTTAATTTCCATGTTAGAGCTCAGTTTAGTTTCGTCAGTATGTAATGTACTTCCTCGATTCACCGCCAGTTGGCCCAATTGAAGAAAGGTAATGTGGACTTCGGTGCTTGGGTTGACATGCGACTCGTTGCTCTACAGTACCAGCATCAAGCACATCAGTACTAGCATCAACAGGTTAGTGTTCATTACGAACGTGGTTTTGCAGTCAGTGGAATGTTTACAAATGCGGAGATGGCAGATGCCCATTTGATGTATGGATTAGCACGGGGCAATAGCCGTGGCGCCGTTAGTTTGTATCGAAACAGATCTCCAGAACGAAGGTGTCCCGACAGGAAGACGTTCGAAGCAATTCATCGGCGTCTTAGGGAGCACGGAACATTCGAGCCTATGACTCGCGACTGGGGAAGACCTAGAACGACGAGGACACCTGCAATGGAGGAGGCAATTCTTCGTGCAGTTGACGTCAGCGTCAGAGAAGCTGCTGCTGTACAAGGTAACGTTGACCACGTCACTGTATGGAGAGTGCTACGGGAGAATCAGTTGTTTCCGTACCATGTACAGCGTGTGCAGGCACTATCAGCAGCTGATTGGCCTCCACGGGTACACTTCTGCGAATGGTTCATCCAACAATGTGTCAATCCTCGTTGCAGTGAAAATGTTCTCTTTACGGTTGAGGCTTCATTCCAATGTGATCAAATTGTAAATTTTCACAATCAACATGTGTGGGCTGACGAGAAACCGCACGCAGTTGTGCAATCACGTCATCAACACAGATTTTCTGCGAACGTTTGGTCAGGCATTGTTGGTGATGTCTTGATTGGGCCCCATGTTCTTCCACCTACGCTCAATGGAGCACGTTATCATGATGTCATACGGGATACTCTACACGTGCTGCTAGAACATGTGCCCTTACAAGTACGACACAACATGTGGTTCATGCACGATGGAGCTCCTGCACATTTCAGTGGAAGTGTTCCTATGCTTCTCAACAACAGATTCGGTGACCGATGGATTGGTAGAGGCGGACCAATTCCATGGCCTCCACGCTCTCCTGACCTCAACCCTATTGACTTTCATTATGGGGGCATTTGAAAGCTCTTGTCTACGCAACGCCGCTACCAAATGTAGAGACTCTTCGTGCTCGTATTGTGGACTGACACAATACGCCATTCTCCAGGGCTGCATCAGCGCATCATCCATGCGACGGAGGGTGGATGCATATATCCTCGCTAACGGAGGACATTTTGTACATTTCCTGTAACAAAGTGTTTGAAGTCTCGCTGGTACGTTCTGTTGCTGTGTGTTTCCATTCCATGATTAATGCTATTTTAAGAGAAGTAATAAAATGAGCTCTAACATGGAAAGTAAGCGTTTCCGTACACATGTCCACATAACATGTGTGTGAGGAATGTTTCCTGAAAGTTTGGCCGTACCTTTTTGTAACACCCTGTATATGATCAGCAGATAATGTTTTCAAGTCACATGTAAATATGTCGCTGCCTACAGAAACGTAAACCCGCAGGCGCTCGTGAATGCTGTCCAGAACTCTCTGAATATTGTGCAGACGTGGTGAGTGGCGGAGAGTGTGAATGCTGAGCCGGTGGTCGGCGTGGCGCGGTGTCCGCAGGTTTCGACGCGGCCGCAGGCGGGGCGCCGGCGGCCGAGGCCGGGGGCGGCGGGGGCGGCGGGGGCGGCGGGGGCGGCGTCCACGGTGTTCGTGGTGCGCGTGACCCGCGGCCTGCGCGGCTACAACAGCCGCCTGTTCGGCCGCTGGAGCCGCTGGTCCGACTGCTCAGACTCGTGCACCACGCACCGCACCAGGTAACTGTACTCTACACTGCACTGCACTACACCGGATGGTACCCAGCGTGGTGGCGGAGTGCTTAGGACACTGGACTCGCAATCGGAAGGACGACGGCTTAAACCTGCGCCCGGCCATCCCGATTTAGGTTTTCCGCGATTTCCCTAAATCCCTTCTGGCAAATATCTGGATGGTTCTTTTGAAAGGGCACGTTCGATTTCCTTCCCTATCCTTCCCTAGTCCGATGGGACCGATGACCTCGCTGTTTGGATCCCTCCCCCAAACAAATCAACCAGCTGACCAGATGGCCCGCACCGACGTGCCTCACAAACACCAACAACTACCACCACTGTACATGTCGCTACGCCTTCTAGCATCCCAGACAGAATCAGTGAAACGTGATAGCAGTCTAAAGTCAAAAGGCGGGATTACACACCTTGAAATATCTCACTGCAATTTTCCTTTGGAAAAAGAGCAGAGTTTTCTCTCTTCTAATAAACTTGAACATCACCTCCAGGGTACGTAGCTAATCTTCCAACCCCGTGTATTCTACGACTTCCAAACTAACCGATTAACTAATTAGGACGAGACTCGGAACCTCTTGCCATGAGACATTTCTCTGACGGACTGGGTAGCAGCACAAGTCCTTTGCGAGTTGCTGCATGTGGATGGCTACGTTCACCAATTAGAATGACGAGATCGTGTTAATTTCCCCAGTTTCTTCCCTAGCTCAACTCTAAGAAGTTTGCTTACCTCGTGTCCGTTTTGGATTTCTTCACAGATCCTAAGATGGGCTCAATGAACAGTGAATATTGGAATGGTTAGTAGGAGCAGCTCACCACCACTACAATGAAGATCTCAAAATAAAGGACCGCCACTTCAGTTTTTTATTGTTGTCAATCTCAAAACCAGGAAAAAAGTGTCTTTATAAGAATAATCTATTTGAGAGCGAGTCTAATAGTAATGTTTGTGTCAAAGAAAACTGATTCTAGTCATGACTTATCGAACACCATGGAAACCTACGAAACTATGTGCACACATTTTTAATGGCAGTACGGGATCGTGCGTTTCCAGAGGCTACTTCAGACTTTAGTTCAATTTTGAGAATCTGGAATAACCACTCGTACCAACGACGTGTGTCCTTTGTGGACCAGTGGTTTCCAGTTCTCTACCCATGAGTGCTGTTTAACAGTAACTAGCACTCCCCCCCCCCCCCCCCCCCCCCACTTTCAACACTTTCATTTTTTAAATGTCGAAAGCTAAATGATATTCAGGTTTTGCAGTAGTTTCATTAAACAACGAACTGATGTGAGAATTGGTACTGCTTGTTCTGAATAACCTTTTTTCACAGACTGAATTCTCAGTGCATCGCAAGTGCTTGTCTGGATGGGCAGTCTTGGCGTTTTTGCCACGAATAGCACTGAGGGGATGGCTTATCTGTTCACTGATGTAGCCACCTGCTTACAGAGATGCTTACGCGGCTTGGGGTGCTCCTGCTGTTGCTTCCTACTGGGCCAGTCGTGAGCATGTGACGACTCAACCCGACAAATTGGTGGCTGCTCAAATTTATTGGCCATTACGGCATCTGAATCATAATGGTCTAGAATTTGTACTACGTGATGAAATGATCGATCTGACTGTTTCAAAATCTGTTCTGTAAGTTTGACATCAGTTTCATTGTACACGCCACATAACATCTGAATATAAAGCACCACGAGCACATTTGAAATTGCATTTCCTCATCATACCCTGCAAATCTCTTACCCACCCGTGATAAGTTTGTTATGACTGTTTCTTGCAATGAAAGAATTGGTTTAAGAATGAAGGCTTTCATGACTGAATAACATAGCTGCTAGTAAACCTTTTGCGATGTGAGGTCGGGGTCCGAGAAACTATTCTGTTCCTGACGTTTCATCCAGGACTGCACTAGACATCCTCAGAGGCGCTCCTCCTCTGACTATTGCCAACTGACCAGTGGTATGCCTGAGAGTGACATTTTCTATAGTACATATGTAGCTCCCGGACGTCCGACAGGTCAGTTGGCAAGGCTCAGAGGAGCAGTGCTTCTGAGGATGTCCAGTGGAGTCCTGGATGAAACGTCAGGAACAGAAGAGTTTCTCGGACCCCGACCCCACATCCCAAAAGGTTTACTAGCAGCTATGTTATCCAGTCATGAAAGCCTTCATTCTAAAACCAATTCTTTCAGTGCAAGAAACAGACAGAACAAACTTATCAGTAGTGGTTAACAGATTGGCAGGGTATGATGAGGAAATGCAAATTCAAAAGTTCTTGTGGTGCTTTATATTCAGATTTTATGTTGTACAATGCAAACATGATGTCAAACCTAGAGAAAAAATTTTGAAATAGTCAGATATACTGTAGAATATATGTCGCTCTCAGATGTCCAACCGGTCGGTCGGCAAGACTCGGCAGAGGAGCACCTCTGAACATGTCCAGCACAGTCCTGGACGAAGCGTCAGGAACAGAACACAATTGGTACCTAGCTGGCACTACAGTCACTTGTTGGTCATAACAGTTAGTTAGAGAATCTACAATCTGATCGTAGGAAAGTTCACTTGGAGTGCTGTTAGGGAACCATTTCTGTATGAGGCAAAAGATTTCAATTCCTACCAGTGACAAAACGTAATGTAGTTGCACAGTACCTGACACTTTGTGAGCAATGATGTGGCCTTCATACTGTTGGAATCACTCAGGCCATTTCTCTTCTTTATCGTTAAACTGGCAAAAAGGTGGTATGGCACTCAGAGCTACGATTGTTGCATGTTGCACTGCATTTGCTGCTTGGTTTTCCAGTAACTGCTGTACCGTGTTAAGAAGGGTTGCAATCTGCTGCATCCAAAAACTAAAACATCTGTGGTAGCTGTGTAACATCTATCACTTGCACCTGAGGTGCCTGAGCAGGAGAGGTGGGTTGCTCATTATGGAGTAGGCAAATGCAGTAAACAGACAATGCAAGCAATAAAAATAAGCACACAAGCAAAGAAAATTTATGCAATGCCCACCTGAAAACACTGAACAGAAAAAAACTCTATAAGAGAGACAGTTAAAACAGGTAAACACACCCCTGCAAAGAAAATACAAGGCAGAATGAAGGCACCTGCAAAACACAAAATCCCACTACAAAAACAGACAGTCAGTGGTAGCTGACGGTTCAGGGTTCGAACTTAAACAGGTTTTCACTATGTAATTAATTCACCTCATCACCAATGTTGTTGTTGTCTAGGAATCCTGCATATTTGGTTCACTAGACAAACAATCAAACAACCCATATTGATGAGTTTTATTACAAATAGACAAGATACAATACTTAGCTTTGATAGATGTGTCGCAAGCACAGGGCAACATACAAAATAATCAGTCTTCTTCAATATAGACAAATACAAGTCAGAGCTACATAGAGGTAGCTAACGGCATGGCTAACATTGAAGCTGCTATCAAAATGGGTGCCACCTGTTGGGTACGGCACTTATGTTGTTTGTCGCATTGTTGTCCTGGAGGGAGGTCGGTCAGCATGCGATTGGCTGACTCCTTCTCATAGTCTTCTCTTCCCTGTTGTTCCCGACTGGCATGCTGGTGCTGACTTTATGCCATAACAGAATAGATCATGAGTGCCTAAGTAGATTCCTCCACCAGGGCTTTGATTTTATCGTGTCAAGCCCTGAAATGAGATCATTCTTTCCTATCCTGATATCTCCCTACACCAAACAGGGTGGCATTCCCACACCCTTATAACATTTTCTACCTTCTTTCCAAGCACTGTGATATCCCCAAAACAACTCCTACCACAATGTTCCATCCCATGTAACTCTTCTCAATGTAAAATCTGCCCTTTAAAACCATTCGATGCCACTACAATGATCTCAACGATGGCAAAAAAATGTTAAATGCAAGGCCACATGAGAAATTTCTCATGTCATTTACTGCCTAACAGGTTTTCATCAAATAGACTTTTACGTAGAAAAGACTACTACCATACTGGAAGAACATATGATCAGACAAGGACATACTGTCTGCCTTGAGACACCCTGCACCCAGTAGTTAAACATGCACCACAGCATGACTTGCAGGACCACATACTCCATTTCAGTCCTGTCATCCAGCACCAGTTTATGTGAATTGCTGGGATGGGAACATCTCACTCTCTGAACCACCACCCTCCTGAACTCAACTTATATCACAGTCCAGTTAATCAGTCCTCTTCCTTCATCCAGTCATTTTTTATTTATGTTTCTACCTCATTATTGACCCTTAGTATTCTTTGATTATGATGCTTTATTTGTTTTGAACTCTCAGCTCCTGATTTTCTTTTTTCCCCACATTCATTTGTATTTACCAATATAACTCCTGTTTATCCTCTCTGAAATGGAACTGTTACAGTAGTTACAGATGAACACTCTTTGCCCTGTCATCTGTTGCTGCTTTCATTTTTTGCCCTCATTGCTTGATGGTCAAGGTAGGTGTCTCCAGATCTGGGTTCTTCATTGCTGCCTGCACCTCACCAACCTCCTCCGACTATGTTTTGTTTTCTCTTCGTTAGAAGGAATTCCATATTGCTGCAAACTGGTAGAACATTGTTTATTTTTACATATGTGTTTTGGTTGTAATATGAGTTCTGCCTTTTTGAGGGAAATACTGCACAGCGCATCTGTGTCTGTGAAATTAGTGAAATTCTGAATGAAATTTTCCATTTCAGAGAATTAGCTGGCTCAAATACATATTATATTAAGTAATTAAAAAACTGACATGCTGGTAGCAGACATGAACATTAATTATGTTCTGCTAAATGAAACACTGTGTGTGTGATAGTGTATGGTGTCCTGCTGGATTTCAAGCTAAAATGGATTCAACAATTATAGCTAAAATAATATAGAACTTCAGTTCACTATGCTTTGCACTTATGATTGTTTATCATTTTGTTACCTTGAGGGCAGATATGTTTAAATCCCTTTTGTATTACGGAATTATCGTCTGGCACAGTGCAGCTAAAATAAATAAAACATTTTTTCAGCAAAAGCAAGCATGAAGAATATTGTGTAAACTGGATAACAATGTGTCTTCCAGAGTTGGCATTGTAGTTCCTATATTTCTTACACTTATTCCTCTGTATGTTTGCTCCTTAGTTATACACTTGGAGGAGGGAGGGAGGGAGGGAGAGAGAGATAGAGATAGAGATAGAGATAGATAGATAGATAGATAGAGAGAGAGAGAGAGAGAGAGAGAGAGAGAGAGACCACATGAAGGAATGATCAATGTGGGATGGAAATCAGTAGATGTGATTTATGTGTACATACAAACAAGTGATTACGTTTCAGAAAAATTGCATGATTTATTTGAAAGTCAATAACACATTGGTTCACCTCTGGGCTGTACACAAGAAATTATTGGACTTGGCATTGATTGATAGAGTTATTGTATGTCCTCCTGAGGGATATCATCCTAAATTATGTCCAGTTGATGCCATAGATCATCAAAGTCCTAGTTGTCCATAGTACTCCAAACATTTTCAATTGGGAGAAGATTTGGTGAACTTGCTGGCCAAGTTAGGCAATCCTGAAGCCAAGCAGTAGAAACTCCTGCCTTGTGCGGGAAGGTGTTACATTGCTTAAGTATAAGCCTAGGGTAGCTTCCCATGAAGGGCATAGAATATAGTCAGTCTACTGCTGTGCTGTAAGGGTGCCACAGATGAGAAGCCAAGTGGTCCACCTATTGAAAGGAATGGGACCCCATACCATCAGTCCTGGTTGTCAGACCATATAGTGGGTGACAGTCCAATTGGTATCCCACCACTGTTGGGTATCTCCAGACACATCTTCAATCGTCATTGGAGTTCAGTTTGAAGTGGGACTCATCACTGAAGGCAGTTCTATTCCAGCCATTGAGATTCTAGGCCGAAGACCAATCTGTATACTCCTGGACAGCAGTGGGATAGCAACCTGACTGTCGCCTGACTTCTGGCTTGGCCTGACATCTAGGAGCAATGGTCTGGGGTGCCATTTCTTTTTTTAGCACAACCCATTTGATTGTCATCCACGGCACTCT
This sequence comes from Schistocerca gregaria, assembly GCF_023897955.1. NCBI lineage: Eukaryota > Metazoa > Arthropoda > Insecta > Orthoptera > Acrididae > Schistocerca > Schistocerca gregaria. Next base: position 74,678,185 of record NC_064927.1, on the reverse strand, counting down.
TTCAGCACAGTGGGGCCTCAAATATATTCTGTGTTCCATTTTGTTGCCATTTATGGAAAGTTATCTCCAGCTTGCATTTCAGCAAGATAATGCCTTGCCCGCACATGGTGAGAGTTTCTACTGCTTGGCTTCATGCTTGCCAAACACCACCTTGGTCAGTAAGTTCACTGAATCTCTCCCCAATTGAGAATATTTTGAGCATTTAGGGCAACCACGGTGGAAGTTTGATGATCTAATGCAGCAGATGGGCAGAATTTGAGACAATTTCTTTGAGGAGGACATCCAACAAATCTATCAATTAATGCCTAGTCAAATAACTGTTTTTATACAGCCTATGTTTTATAAAATTGCTTAATGTCAAAATTGCTATATTACGTTGTTACATCTGCCTAATGTAAACCTGTATGTCAAAATCTTAAACTTGAATATGGCTTAATGTCAATATTATAATGGTAAAATAATGTTCTAACAGGTGGAAGGAAGATGATGACTTTAAATATTTATAAAACCCGTGTACCCATGTCAGGTACAGGTGGAAGGAAGATGATGACTTTAAATATTTATAGAACCTGTGTACCCATATCACAAGAAAGTAATTAACAGAAATTTTAATCATTTGTTTGTTTGTAGATGTACATCACATCTACCACTTTTATAGTATATTTGTTGCTAATGATGAAAATTATTTCCTGCTGAACTGTGGTTTATGCACCCACAATACATTAAACAAAAGTAAATTTCATTTGCACTTTGCTTCCTTGTCTAGTGTTCAGAGTTTATTTCTGTATTCTGATGCAAAGCAGTACTTCATTACCCACTAGGAAAAAAAATCAGAAAATAGAAACTCAGCAAATTCAAATAGAAGTAAAAATATTTCTCATAATATTATCTGATAATTCATGTTCAACAATTGACAACTGTTGTTAGTCATGTGACAATTAGTGATGTTCACTGTACTTGTGCCACTATTCTTACAGTACTTTTTTTAATAAGTCCCAGTGTTACTGTATTTATATTAAGGTACCAGCAGGAGAGAAATAGGAACTATGAACTGAGTAAGCAACAACTTCTTTCAGATTGGCAGCTTCCCTGATACTTTCTAATAATGTTAAAATGAGAGTGAGCTGGCAAAAATAATTTGCAGCTGTTTAATGACGATTAGATAATAATTAATGCAGTTTATAATTGCTGGTTTTCTCTCTCAATGCATACACTAATGTATCGCACATCCCTGAAGTTTCACTTTCATGGTCTCTGCAAAACAGAATGAACAAATGAAGAAAATTTAAATAATACGTATAAAATCTTCCTGTCAATCTGCAATTTAGCAAGCATGTATTACAACATTTGATTGTCAAATATACTTTCATATCAAAAGGAATTTTTATATAAAATGGATGCAGTTGCACATAATGCTACTTTATATTTTGTTAAGAATACAATTTTTTTTTCATTTTATAAATCAAATAATTTTGATTTTTTAGTGTCTTTCATTTAAACTTAACACTTATACAAGTGCCTTACCCTGTAAAGGTGGTGCAAAAGGCCTCCTATGTGTGGTGCTGATATTGTCCGGGAGGAGGCCTACTGCTACATAGAGAACAGTAGCTGCCAGCGCTGGATCCAGAGGCATATCTGGAGGCAGGTGCCTGATGCAGAATCTTCACAAGGTAAGCTGACTTATTTTCTAATTCTGCACATCATTGAAAGGTCACAACAGCCAGAGACAGTGGCCATGTATGCGATGTTGTGAGTGTGTGAATGTATATGTGTTTTCTACCTTAGAAGAAGGCATTATGGCCGAAAGCTCAAATGTTTAGCAATTTTTTGGTGGGCCTATGTCTCCTCTATATGGTGAATAGCAGTCCATCCTTTCTGTAGTATTGTCAGTAATACTATATTTGGACATTCTCTAGGGGAAAAAGTCTCATTCAATGGCAGTTGTTATGTGACTAATAGCCTTTCCAATATTTGACACATGGTTCATTCCTGCAGTGTTTATTTCTGTTCTCTTTCCCCTAATATTCAAAATGCTTGACTGCTAGTTGCCATTAAAATCTTTAACCCTGTACCATGTGAAGGAATCTAAGCAATAAATTTTCTGCCTGTGTATTACACTCTTACTATATTCATAGAAAATTGTCATTTGGTATACAAATCAATATATTGTTTGAGTGAAAAACATTGGAATACTCTAACTATTTGCATAATTCTCTCTCCCTCCCTCTTCCCTCCACCACCCCCACATTCCCTCCCATCCCCACCCCTCCCCATCCATCTCTTACTCCACTTCCCCCTCCACCTCCCCTCCACCTCCACCTCCACCTCTCCCTCTCCCTCTACCTGTCCCTCACAATCTCCCTACCCTCCCCCTCGACCTCCACTTCCCGCTCCCGCCCCCGCTCCCGCTCCCGTGAAGGAATCTAAGCAATAAATTTTCTGCCTGTGTATTACACTCTTACTATGTTTATAGAAATATGTCATTTGGTATACAAATTAATATACTGTCTGAGTGAAAAACATTGGAATACTGTAAGTATTTGCATAATTCTCTCCTCCTCCCTCTCCCCTCCACCACCCCCACATTCCCTCCCATCCCCACCCCTCCCCATCCATCTCTTACGCCACATCCCCCTCCAACTGGGGCGGGGGCGGAGGCGGGGCCGGCGTCAGGGGCGGTGGCGGTGGCGGGGGTGGGGGCGGGGTGTGGGTGTGGGTGGGGACTCCCGCTCCTGCTCCCCACACCGTACCACCAACTGTCACATACACAACGCTTCACATCCGTGACTACCAACTACCATTTCTACACCACCTGCAATGCTCTGAAGATCAGAGGAGGTGCTGTAAGAGCAATTCCGTTGTATGAATTTCAGAAAATCTGGTATTTGAGAGTAGTGGGGATTCAGATGATACAAATTATCAGGCAGTCATTGATATTGAATGTGCTGTGTGCAGCAGCTTGCTCTGTCTCTTGGTGATCATGTCTGTTTTCAGCGACAGTTTGGTTATGGCCATTCATTTGGGTGGAAAACTCATTGGCTGTAGTAGCCACAGTGGAGCTGGCATATTACATGACAGTTTCACAGGCTATGTAATGATTAGATACCATAGCGACCTCCCACTGTGGGTCCGGGGGTGAGAATAGGCCCGAGGTATCTCTGCCTGTCAAGAGGTGACTAAAAGGAGTCCAATACTTTTTGGCCCTGTAAGTTCAGGTCCAAATTTATGGTTTGACCTGCCACTTTCCAAATTCTACAGAAGTGCGAGCCATATGGGGAAGGATGCCTTACGTGGTGCATGAGTTATCCATAGTGCCCTTAGGTTCGATCCCCTGAACCTCTTGTCGTGGCTTTGTGTCTCCACGTGCAATTTAACTATTTGGGTGAGGACACTTTCTGGGGTATGTCTTATTCTTCCATTGTCTCCTGTCCTCTTTCGCCCCCATGACAGTATTGGATTTCTTTGTGCCCAATATGCAGCACAGTAGCCAGCCCGTTGTGTTGGGGCCATCATGTACCCATTTGGTGGTAGCCCCCTAACAACACAGGGATCACACTGCTGATGCCTGAACCGTGAACTCCCCATGTATGACAAGGAGTAGATGCCTGTCTTCTTGGGGCATCAGGACTCCTGGCAATGGCAATCCTGCCAGGTGGCCTTTGCTGTGGCTGGGTGCCACCCATGGGGAGAGTCCCTGATCAGAGTGTGTGGCATCAGGGCAGATGACCTGCAAAGAAGTGGACTAAGTCATCTCTTTCTGGTGATCGTACGGTGACAGCAATCTCTAAGAAGGGCAAGACTGAGTTCAATTCTGACAGATATGACCCTATATCATTTCCCTCCCTCACTTCACCATGGCAGGAATGTAGGGCTACTGAAAGAAGATAGCCATATTCGGCTTAGTATTTAGTCTGTAGCAGAATGGACAGAGCTCATTTCTACCTATGAAGCCTCAATTTTTTGTTAAACATCTTAAGAATAAGTTTCTGGAAGTGGCAGCACTATCCAAGATGAGAAGCAGTGCAGTCTTGATTAAGACGGCATCCCCAGCCCAATCCCAAGCATTACTCATTTGTGACCAGCTGGGTGATGTTCCTGTTTCCGTCGCTCCCCATAAAAGTCTCAACATGGTTTGGGAGATTATTTTCCATCACAACCTCCACTTGCAGTCTGATGATGAGCTCTTCACCAATTTAGGATGGTGCGGCGTTCATTTCATCTGGGGTGTTTACAGGGGAGCCAACAGGGTTGCTTCCAGTGCCTTCATCTTGGCCTCTGAGGGTGCCTGAAAAGGTCAAGTTAATGGTTTACCACTGTGGCTTTAAACTGTACTTCCCTCCCTCCGTGAGGTGGAAATTCAGGCACATATCTTCCTGCTGAACTTTCAACACCACATGTTGGGACTGCTGATGTCTACTGCATCCAGACACTCCCTGTGCGCCTCCTCCCATTTGTATCAACTGCAGAGAGCAGCACTCCCCCTGCTTGACAGACTGCACAGTGCTCCAAAAGCAATGGAAAATCATGGAGTACAAGACCCAGGACCGATTGACTTACCAAGAGTCTAAACGTAAATTTGAATGATTACACCCTGTTCAGTTGATGTCCACATACACTGCAGCTACATTACCATCACCATCACCAGTCATACCACACTCCATGCCACGAAGTGGGCCCTCCAGGCCTTGACAATACATCTGCCCCCTCAGTGGTAGGGAGAAAATATCCTTCCGTTGCTGCCAAAGTACCTACTTCGGGAGCAAGCCCCCCTCCCCCAACCCCCCCCCCCCCCCCCAAATGCAGGCGACATCTTCCCCCAGCTGGAGAAGCAAGAGCCTCCTCCGGCTCCTCTCATGTGGAGGGGTTTCTTTGGGAATCTCTCTCCTAAGGTCTCAACTAATAGCGGACACTCACCAGTGGCTAAAGGAGCCAAAAGCTGCTAGACAAAGAGCTTCACGGTCTTCCTCCGTGCCTGAAGCTACTTCAGAGAAGTCCTTCCAGCAAGCCCTAAAGAGAAGTGGGAGGGCAAGCAAACAAAGAAGTCTGCAAAGAAAATGACCCTCTGGTGGTCCCAACACCACCACTCCGTACCACTTCTCCACCTGTGGATGAGGTGGAGATATCAGGTGACCCTGAGGTGTAACTTGCCTCCTTGCATGCTTCATACCTTCCCAGCCTCATGATAACATCATCCTCCAGTGGAATTGCTGCAGTTCTTTCCATCACCTGGCTGAGATATGGCAACTGTTAAGCTTTACACCTGCTTTCTGCAGCCCTCCAGGAAACCTGGTTCCCAGCAATGTGGACCCCTGCCCTCTACAGTTAAGGGGGGTGTTACAGGAAATACAGCAACTATAATAGAATGTCAGGTGGAGTTTGTGTCTATGTCCTGAACTCAGTATGCAGTGAACCTGAGCCCCTTCAAACTCCTCTTGAAGCTGTGGCTTTCAGGATAAGGACAATGCAGGAAATAACTGTCTGTAACGTATACCTTCCGCCAGATGGTGCAGTACCCCTGAAAGCATTGGCTACACTGATTTGTTAACTTCCAAAACCTTTTCTACTTTTGGCAGATTTTAACTCCCATAACCCCCTGTGGGGTGGCACTGTGCTTACTGGCCTAGGTAGAGATGTTGAAACTTTCCTGTCTTTTCTTTTTTAATGCGTGCAAATTTCTAAGGGACCAAACTTCTGAGGTAATCAGCCCCAAAGCTTATACACTACTTAAACTAACTTACACTAACAACAACACACAGACACCCAAGCCCAAGGGAGGACTCAAACCTCTGGTGGGAGGGGCCACGCAACCCGTGACATGACGCCTCAAATTGCGTGGCCACTCCACCTGGCCTTTCCTTTCTCAACTCGACCTCTGTCTCTTAAATAGTGGTCCCATCACACTTTTGCTTGGCCATTGATTTATCCCTCTGCAGCTCAGGACCTCTCCCATCTGTCCACTGGAGAGCCCATGATGACTTGTGTGGTAGCAACCACTTTCCCATCGTCCTGTCCCCCCCCCCCCCCCCCCCCCAGTGCCATCCCCCGGACGTTTACCAAGATGCCTTGTTTAAATCAAGGCAGACTGGAAAGCTTTCTCCTCTGCTGTCACTGTTGAATCTCCCCGACATGGTGCCATTGATAAGGTAGTTGAGCAGGTGACTATAACGATCATTTCTGCGCCAGAAAACACGATCCCTTGTTCTTTAGGGTACCTCTAGCAAAGGTCAGTACCTTGGTGGTTGCTGGATATCGCCGAGGCCATTAAAGAGTGTCAGCAAGCTCTACAGCAACATAAGTGGCATCCTTCCCTAGAGCACCTAATAGCTCTTAAACGGCTCCATGCCCGCATTTGCCACATTATAGAAAGATAGTGTGTTGGGAGAGGTACGTGTGAACCGTTGGGTGCCATACATCACCCTCCAAAGTCTGGATGAAGATCAGATGTGTTTGTGGGTACCAGACCCCAACGAATGTTACTGGCATTAACATCAAAGGCATTTTGTCTACCAACACAAACGCAATTGCCAAGCATTTTGCTTGAGCCTGCGCATCAGAGAATTTTCCCCCAGCAATTTGCACTCTCGAACGGTGGATGTAAAGGAAACCCTCTCATTCGCTGAACATCACAATGAGCCCTATAATGCTCCATTTACAGCGTGGAACTCCTCAGTGTCCTTGCTCATTGCCCTGACACAGCTCCTTTAGATCCACAGTCAGATGATCAAACATCTCTCGTTCAACTACAAGTGACATCTCATCATCTTCAACCGGTTCTGGTGTGATGTCATCTTTCCATCGCAACGTCAGGAGAGCACCCTGTAAAAACCCTCTTGATGTGGGCAGCTATCGCCCCATCAGCCTCATTAACATTCTGTGTAAGCTGTTAGAACATACGGTAAGTTGGCAGTTGTGTTGGGCATTGGAGTCATGAGGCCTACTGGCTCCATGCCAGGGCAGTTTCTGCTAGGGTCACTCTACCATTGATAATCTAGTTTCCCTTGGGTCTGCCATCCAAACAGCCTTTTCCAGACGCCAACACCTTGTTACTGTCTTTCTTGATTTACGAAAAGCTTACAACACAATGTGGTGACATCACATCCTTGCCACATTATATGAATGGGGTCTCTGGGGCCCCATCAGATTTTTATCCAAAATTTCCTATCACTCTGTACTTTCCATGTCCAAGGTGGTACCTCCCATAGTTCCCTCCATATCCAGGAGAATGACGTCCTGCAGGGCTCTGTATTGAGTGTATCTCTATTTTTAGTGGCCGTTAATGGTCTAGCAGCAGCTATCGGGCCATCGGTCTCACCTTCTCTGTATTCAGATGGCTTCTGCAATTCGTACTGCTCCTCCATTACTGGAGTTGACCAGCGGCACCTACAGGGAGCCATCCACAAGGCATAGTTATGGGCTGTAGCCTACGGCTTCCAGTTTTCAGCCATGAAGTCATGAGTCATGCACTTCTGTTGGAATCGTACCATTCATCTGGAACGAAAACTTTACCTTAATGATGATCCACTCACTGTAGTGGAGACATATCGATTCTTAGGACTGGTTTTGGATGCCCGACTGATGTGGCTTCCTCATCTTCATCAGCTGAAGTGCAAGTGCTGGCAGCACCTCAATGTCCTCTGGTGCTTGAGCAACACCAACTGGGGTGTAGATCACTCTATGCTGCTGCAGCTCTACAGAGCCCTTGTTCAATCCCACCTTGACTATGGGAGCCTGGTTTATGGTTCAGCAGCGCCCTCAGCATTGCGTTTCCTCAACCCAATGCACTACTGTGGCGTTCAACTGGCAACAGGAGCTTTTAGGACGACTCGGGTGACCAGTGTACTGATGGAGGCTGGAGTCCCTCCATTGAAAGTTAGGCATGTATGACTGCTCACCAGTTATGTTGCACACATTCATAGTTGTCCTGAGCATCCGAATTACCGTTTCTTTTCCCAGAAATGGCGGTTCATCTCCCGCATTGGACTCCCAGGTCTGGGCTTATGATTGCTGTTCGCGTTCGATCTCTTGTGTCCTTTCCTTGAACATCTATACTTGAGATTCATTCGTGTACACCTCCATGGTGTACACCTAGGCCAAAGCTTTGCTTGTACCTTTCACATAGTTAGGACTCACTTAACCCCGCAGCTCTCTGCTGTCACTTCTTCTTGATTTTTGACATTTACTAGGACGATGAAGTGGTTTACATTGATGGCTCAATGAGTAATGGTCAGATTGGTATCACATATGTTCATGGAGGACATATTGAACAGCACTCCTTGCCAGATGGCAGCAGTGTTTTCACTGCAGAGCTGGTAGCCATTTCTCGTGCTCTTGAGCACATCCCTGCCGTGTCGTTTCTTCTCTGTACTGACTCCTTGAGCAGCATATAAGCTATTGAACAGTGCTACCTTCATCATCCTTTGGTAGCTATCGACCATTGCTACCCTTGTCATCCTTTGGTAGCGACCATCCAGGAGTCCATCTATGCCCTGGAACGGTCCGGTCTTTCTGTGGTGTTTGTGTGGATCCCAGGCCACGTTGGAATCCCAGGAAATGAATTTGCCGATAGGCTGGCCAAACAGGCTACATGGAAACCAGTTCTGGAAATCGGCATCCCTGTAACTGACCTGTTATCATTATTACGCAATGTTTTTCATCTTCTGGAGACGGAACGGCCTAAGCTCAGTATACACATCAAACTGGGTGCTCTTAAGGAAACTATAACACGTGGCTACTCCCTCCATCACAGTGTCACTGTGGCTCACATATGACTGTCGTCCACATATTGCTGGACTGCCCACTTTTAGCCCCTTTGCAGCAGACTTTTAACCTTCCCAGCACCCTACCTTCGGTGTTGGGCAACAATTACTCAACAGCAGATTTAGTTTTACGTTTTATTCATGAGGGGGGTTTTTATCGTACCATCTAAGGGTGGGCATTTAGCCTTCTCTCGGAGGTCACCACCCTTCCTCCATTTTAACTCTGTCACACTTTCTTTGCATTTGTTTGTCGTAATGGTCATCTTTTCCCTACATGTTTCATCTCGCCTTGTCTTTTTGGGGTGGACGTTTTAATGTGTTGCAGAGTGGCTGGCTCATCCTCTTTTATTACTGTGACCATCCAGCCCATACCATGTGCTCAATGGTTTTCATACTGTCTTCTGCTTTTCCTTGTGGTGTATGTTTTCCCCATTTTTTGTTCATTCCTTTTGTTCTCTTTTTAGGTGAGGTGTTGGGTGTTTTTGTACCTTGAGCCTTGCTTGCGTCAGGAAAAAGAGATTGATGACCCTGTGGTTTGGTCCCTTCATACTCCAAACAAACGAACCAACCAACCATAGCAACCTAAAGGGGAACAATCACATGCCATTATTTGTAGAAAAGAAAAGAAAAAAAACAGATGCCAGACTGAAATTCACTGAGAGAATCTCATGGAAAGACACAAAATAAAAATAAATTAATAAATAAGTAAATGAGTATGGCTTGTCAGATTGGGGCCCTCATCAAGTCTGATTAATAGAAGATACTTAAAAATCTTCAGTTGCAGATGCTACAAGAGAGGCATTGTGCATCACAATAGAGGTTTACTACTAAAATTGTGAGAGATTAAATTTTAACATATTACTTGGCCCCCCAAATGTCTTGTGAAATGACTGCAATGAGGAAATCAGGAAAATAAGAGCTCGTGGGGGCTTTCCTGCTGTTGTTCTACTAACTCACCATTTACAAATGGAGCAAGGAAAAGGGAGGGAGAATGGTAGTGTTACAAGAAGTACCCTTATACAAAGACCATGAGGTGGTCTGTGTAGCACTGATGTATTGTAGAATAGGGTATGCTGAGTAGGTGCTCTTCCACCACCATCGGTGTGGCTCTTGTGGCAAGTGGTTAAGAGTAGGTGTGATGTAAGGATGGGCCAGGACATATTGTAGATTGGGTGCACCTCTGCATACCACTTTTGGAGGGTTGGAACGTTCTTCATTTCTGAGTACAATGACAAGCAGTTGAAGCACTGACAAAGGATGCGATTCCGTCAGTCTCTATCCATCAGAAATCTAATACCAGAGCAACAAATTTCCATTTCATGTTCATCGCTGAATTACCTGTGAACCCTCCATAAGATACTGTGACTGTGAAATTCCAGTTATGTACACACTATCTGCCACACTGAAATCACCACCCTCCAACGACAGGAAAAACCCTCCAGATATCACCTTCAAAAGTTTTCCAATTTACTGACACACTTCTCATAGCATCACTGACCAAAAGTGCCTGTCCTACATCCAGTGAACTCCACCATCCCTCCTACCAACCCCTTGTAGCATCCACATCCTGCCTTGTTGACCTTCTCCATCTTCCACATCATCCAAAACATCCCACAAAATCAACTGAAACAAATGTAAAACACTGTTGTCAATCTGTCTGCCAAACTCTCAGTCCCACAGGTATTTGTCCTATCTATGGGCCACACCAATTCCATTCCTAAATTCAATCACACATACTCTTGAAAGATCTAACTTCTTTTTGTCCCCACACTCTAGCGAAACCTGATTGGAAGCCAACATTGAATTGGGCTCTCCAAGGTCATACTTCCATCCAATCACAACCCTGCTGCACTCCATCATTACTTTCCAGAATTTCTTACCTCTGACCTGTCCTCGCCATTCTATCCTAGGCCCCTTCCTGATAACATAAAGCTCACTGCCAATGATAGAAAAGCTACCCACAACCTTAAGAAAGATGCTGATTAGATCATCCTCCCTGAAGACAAAGGCTCCACTGCTGTTACAACAAACTGAAATGATAGCCTGACAGAAGGTATCCACCAACTGCCATATTTTTCCATTTACAAGTTCTGTTACAGCAATGCCATCCCAGAAGTCCAACATAACCTTCAATCCCTACTCAAATCCACGTGCCTATCCCACAACCTGTCCATGGAATCCATCTCCCTCCTCACCCCAACTATTCCTCCACACATCTGTGTTCTGTGTCCTTCCCAAAATCTGTGTACCTAACCATCCTGGATATGCTCATTTCTGTGTGCTTTCAGAAAAGATCTCTGCTGTTATTGACAAATATTTACAATCCATTGCCCACAGCCTAGCTTCCCATACCAAAGACACAAACCAATTTCTTTATTATCTCTCCACCATCCTTAACTCATTACCACTTGGATCCCACCCCATCATTCCTGATTTGACCCCATACATTTCTATACCTCAAGCACATCGCTGGCTACTGCTGAGTATTATCTCCCCCAATGCCTGACTGAGTCTTGTGTGAATGAGGCTCATATGTTAATGATCTGAACCCAGGTCTGTGACACTCTATTTTCATTCTTATGTGCCCTGTTAAGGCCACTTCTTGCCTATCCACTTCATTTGGTCCTCCTCAACCCAGTGTGCCGCCTTTGTGGACATCATATTCCAATTCTCTTATGGCTCTGTAAAAATGTGCATTCATATCAAAACCAGTATCGTCGGTATTTTCACACTAAAAAGTCTCTCCAATACAGCCTGACTACCCATGGATGTCTCATCTGCAGAAGAGCAGTCTCTTGCATATCGTGTTGATTGTCATAGTAAGGTCTTCACAGATAGGCATTACCCTACAAACATAGTCTACTGACTTATCTCCTGCCCCATAACAACACATTACCTGAGTCCTGTGACCACCCCTATAAATGAACCAGCTGCAAAGGACCACCCTGCTCATTACCAAATATCACCTTGGACATGAACAACTTAACCGTACCCTTTGCCAAGGTTTCTATTACTTATTGTATACAGGAATTATGAATGTCTTAGCCACAGTTATTCCATACCCTCCCAAATTGGCATACCACAGGCAATGAAGCCTACAAAATACCCTGCTCCATCCTTAAGCCACATCTACTCACAGCCTCTTTCCCCACAGATCATACTATTATGGAAGATCCAAGTGCAAGATATGCCTTATAAACGATTGGAACATCTCCTCTTCCAGTCCTGTCAACCAAATATTGGCTGTAAACTCTATATGTTTGAAACCCAAATCCAATTCTAATTGATTCCTTTTTTGGAAGGAATACTTTGTGAGTACATATCAGCAGAGGTTCCCTTCCAGACGGCCACTTTGCTGTAGGGGTTGTGTATTTCTGTAGTTTAGCCCTTCATACAAACACATATCTCACATACCTTCTAAGCTGTTTATGTCTGTATGGCCAATAATTTGAAAAATACAAAAGTTCAAAATAAATAATATCTGACTAGGGTAATGGAAATAAAATAAATCATTACATATCCAAAGGATCAGTCAAGGAAGGGGGGGGGGGGCAGGGTCCAAACACACACCAAGAAGAAATCCCTTCTTCTTTCAAAAGGCTAAGCCTTGTCTGGGCAGCCATAGTTTCCTTTCTTCAGTGGCCCTCTTCATTTCTGTATATGAGGGACAGCCCATCTCAGTGATCATATTTTTTTAAGCAGGATGTTCTTGGCAATCCCCCCCCCTTTTTCTTCCCTAGGATATTGTCTTTAAAAATGCTTTGTAGGAGAATATTGCGTCCAATGAAGTGTCCATTAATTTTTGCTTTGTATTGGCCTAGAATTTTCAGTAGCACTTTCTTCTCTTGTGTTTCATTTACAACTAACTCATTTGTTTTTTTTGTAAATCTAGCTAATTCTTGTAATACTCTTCCAGAGCCACATTTCCACATCTTCAAGGCACACTTTCTCCTGCTTTGCTAACATCCAGGTTTCATAGCCATATGCAAGAATACTCCATACAAAGGACTTCATAAATATTTTCTTTGTGAGAACTCTGATGTCCTTGTTTAGCAGAAGGTCGTTCACATTTTGGAAGGCATTTGTGGCCAGTATACCAAAAATCTCATAAAATAAAAAAGGATGAAAAATCACATATGTGATTTATGATAAAAAATATGTAGAGTATTCATCTCTGACCTTCCATTTACTTGCTGTCAGAATGTAAAGATTGAAACCCATTGCCATCATCGGCATTACTGGAATTGCTAGCATGAAGATCAGTAACAACTTCCTCTATTTTTATCCCTTAATTTTTAATGCTCACTACATTCCTTTTCAATATGCTCTGCGTATCTGTAAACTGCTGTCTTTTCTAGCTCAGTGAGAGAGGCAGTTTTTCCTTCAGCTGGCTTTCAGACATTTTCAATCTTAAAAGTAACTGCTTGGTAGACACCTAGTTTCTTACTTTTACCTATGTCACAACAATTGTGTTTAGTTCTGAGCGATGGGCTGACCACTGGAGAACAGAGTCACTGTAATGTGCCAGAAGTGTGTGTACAGTAAACACATTTTCAGGCTTGTTGCTTTTAATTAAGGCATACAACTAAATGTATAACAGATGTCTAATTAAAGGAAAATTCCCAGATGTATTAAAATTATCCAGGGTAGTGCCCATTTACAAGAAAGGAGACAAAAATTGCTCATCTAGCTATTGCCCAATATCTCTGACACCTATTTTATCTAAAGTTTTGGAATCCATCATCAATTCCAAGTTGTGTGATTATCTGACATGTAATAACATTATTACTGCAGTACAATTTCACTTTAGGAAGGGCAAATCCACAGTTCATGCCATTGACTCCCTGATTAAAAAAGTGTTTAATGCTTATGAAGGAAAAAATTTTGCTCAGGCTACCTTTTGTGATCTTAGCAAAGCCTTCGATTGTGTGGATCATATTTCACTCCTCAACAAACTAGTTTATTATGGAATCACAAACAGTGAAGTTGACAACATCTTCAACTCTTTCCTCAGCAGCTATAACCAATTTTTTTGTATTGGTAAACAGAGATCACAGCTAGCTGAAGTTAAGTGCGGTGTGCCTCAAGGCTCAGTATTAGGACCTCTGCTATTTATCTTAATGACAAACGATCTACCATCTTACATAAATACTCACTCCATTCTTTATGCAGATTATACCACTTTCTGCATTATCAGCTCAGACATGGATATGCTCCAAACTGTGGCAAATGTCACAATATCACAAGCATCTGTCTGGTTTCGAGCTAATGGATTCCTGCTTAATGAGAGTAAAACTCAAATGAGTGGGAGCCACATATTAAATACATTAATGCAGGGCTGTCTAGAGTGGTGTATTTGTTAAGGAATTTAAAAAACCATGTACCTGCAGCCTATGTAAGGTTCGCCTACTTTGCTTTTTTTCAAAGATATATATCTTATGGGTTTTTAATATGGTGCAATAGCTCACACCTTCAGGACATTTTGGTACTTCAGAAGAAAGTAATTCGAATTATCACGAACAGCGATAAACTCACCAACTGCAAACCACTGTTTATCAACTTAAAAATATCAACTGTTATAAACTTGAATATTTACACTTTCCTACTGCATATAAAGAGCAACTTATCAGAATACATGCATAGAAGAGATGTACACTCTCATGGAACCAGAAATAGTAGCTGTCTTGACATACCTTACTACAGATTATCCAAGTCCTGAACAGCTACGAAGTGGTGGGTATGAATATGTTTAACAAACTGCCACTAGAATAGGTAGAAGCTCTATTTTATTTATTTAAAGACAAATTATTCAGTTGGTTCGCTGCAAATCCTTGCTACTCACATCAGGAATTTTATGACTGTAAAATATCAGTGGTGCCAGTTTGGAGAGTAAAGCATAATTTCTTTAACTGAGTAATTTATGATGCAATGTTTTCATATTATTTGATTTTAAATATTGTATTTTATGGAAAACCAATAGTGACATATTGATCTGCACGTATACATGCTGTATAACTTTTATAAATGTAACTTGACTATGTCAGTTGCTGTAATAGCTAAACGACCATAAAATTTCATTCAATTCAATTCAGTTCAATTGAGCACTGTGTCTGAATGGTGCAACAGTCAGCGCATCTGCCTAGTAAGCGGGAGGCCCATGTTTGAATCATGGCCTGGCATAAATTTCCTATTTTCCCCATTGATTTATGTTAATACCCAGTGGCAGCTAATGTCCTTCTTTTCTTTGTGTCTTGACTCATAATGGCTGTGGGATCTAAATTGTTTCTGTTCTTTTGGTCATGTCTGAAAGACACCACATATATATTATTTACAAGAGATGAATAAATTTATTACTTTCTGCACAACTATACATTGACATGATATATGTTTGTTACCTCCATGTACTCCCCCCATGAACCATGGACCTTGCCGTTGGTGGAGAGGCTTGCGTGCCAGAGTGATACAGATGGCCGTACCATAGGTGCAACCACAACGGAGGGGTATCTGTTGAGAGGCCAGACAAACATGTGGTTCCTGAAGAGGGGCAGCAGCCTTTTCAGTAGTTGCAGGGGCAACAGTCTGGATGATTGACTGATCTGGCCTTGCAACATTAACCAAAACGGCCTTGCTGTGCTGGTACTGCGAACGGCTGAAAGCAAGGGGAAACTACAGCCGTAATTTTTCCCGAGGACATGCAGCTTTACTGTATGATTAAATGATGATGACGTCCCCTTGGGTAAAATATTCTGGAGGTAAAATAGTCCCCCATTCGGATCTCCGGGTGGGGACTACTCGGGAGGACGTCGTTATCAGGAGAAAGAAAACTGGCATTCTACGGATCGGAGGGTGGAATGTCAGATCCCTTAATCGGGCAGGTAGGTTAGAAAATTTAAAAAGGGAAATGGATAAGTTAAAGTTAGATATAGTGGGAATTAGTGAAGTTCGGTGGCAGGAGGAACAAGACTTTTGGTCAAGTGAATACAGGGTTACAAATACAAAATCAAATAGGGGTAATGCAGGAGTAGGTTTAATAATGAATAAAAAAATAGGAGTGCGGGTAAGCTACTACAAACAGCATAGTGAACGCATTATTGTGGCCAAGATAGACACAAAGCCCATGCCTACTACAGTAGTACAAGTTTATATGCCAACTAGCTCTGCAGATGATGAAGAAATTGATGAAATGTATGATGAGATAAAAGAAATTATTCAGGTAGTGAAGGGAGACGAAAATTTAATAGTCATGGGTGACTGGAATTCGTCAGTAGGAAAAGGGAGAGAAGGAAACATAGTAGGTGATTATGGATTGGGGCTAAGAAATGAAAGAGGAAGCCTTCTGGTAGAATTTTGCACAGAGCATAACATAATCATAGCTAACACTTGGTTCAAGAATCATAAAAGGAAGTTGTATACATGGAAGAATCCTGGAGATACTGAAAGATATCAGATAGATTATATAATGGTAAGACAGAGATTTAGGAATCAGGTTTTAAATTGTATGACTTTTCCAGGGGCAGATGTGGACTTTGACCACAATCTATTGGTTATGACCTGTAGATTAAAACTGAAGAAACTGCAAAAAGGTGGAAATTTAAGGACATGGGATCTGGATAAGCTGAAAGAACCGGAGGTTGTACAGAGTTTTAAGGAGAGCATAAGGAAACAATTGACAGCAATGGGGGAAAGAAACACAGTAGAAGAAGAATGTGTAGCTCTGAGGGATGAAGTAGTGAATGCAGCAGAGGATCAAGTAGGTAAAAAGACGAGGGCTGCTATAAATCCTTGGGCAACAGAAGAAATATTGAATTTAATTGATGAAAGGAGAAAATATAAAAATGCAGTAGATGAAACAGGCAAAAAGGAATACAAACGTCTCAAAAATGAGATCGACAGGAAGTGCAAAATGGCTAAGCAGGGATGGCTAGAGGACAAATGTAAGGATGTAGGAGCTTATCTCACTAGGGGTAAGATAGATACTGCCTACAGGAAAATTAAAGAGACCTCTGGCGAAAGGAGAACCACTTCTATGAGTATCAAGAGCTCAGATGGAAACTTAGTTCTAAGCAAAGAAGGGAAAGCAGAAAGGTGGAAGGAGTATGTAGAGGGTCTATACAAGGGCGATGTACTTGAGGACAATATTATGGAAATGGAAGAGGAGGTAGATGAAGATGAAATGGGAGATATGATACTGCGAGAAGAGTTTGACAGAGCACTGAAAGACCTGAGTCGAAACAAGGCCCCCGAAGTAGACAACATTCCATTAGAACTACTGACGGCCTTGGGAGAGCCAGTCCTGACAAAACTCTATCAGCTGGTGAGCAAGATGTATGAGACAAAATACTAACGTGAATTCTTTACAGACAAATGGAAAAACTGGTAGATGCGGACCTTGGGGAGGATAAGTTTGGATTCTGTAGAAATGTTGAAACACGTGAGGCAATACTGACCTTACGACTTATCTTAGAACAAAGATTAAGAAAAATCAAACCTACGTTCCTAGCATTTGTAGACTTAGAGAAAGCTTTTGACAATGTTGACTGGAATACTCTCTTTCAAATTCTGAAGGTGGCAGGGGTAAAATACAGGGAGCGAAAGGCTATTTATAATTTGTACAGAAACCAGATGGCAGTTATTAGAGTCGAGGGGCATGAAAGGGAAGCAGTGGTTGGGAAAGGAGTGAGATAGGGTTGTAGCCTCTCCCCGATGTTATTCAATCTGTATATTGAGCAAGCAGTAAAGGAAACAAAAGAAAAATTTGGAGTAGGTATTAAAATTCATGGAGAAGAAGTAAAAACTGTGAGGTTCGCCGATGACATTGTAATTCTGTCAGAGACGGCAAAGGACTTGTAAGAGCAGTTGAACGGAATGGACAGTGTCTTGAAAGGAGGATATAAGACGAACATCAACAAAAGCAAAACGAGGATAATGGAATTTAGTCAAAGTAAATCAGGTGATGCTGAGGGAATTAGATTAGGAAATGAGACACTTAAAGTAGTAAAGGAGTTTTGCTATTTAGGAAGTAAAATAACTGATGATGGTCGAAGTAGAGAGGATATAAAATGTAGACTGGCAATGGCAAGGAAAGCGTTTCTGAAGAAGAGAAATTTGTTAACATCAAATATAGATTTATGTATCAGGAAGTCATTTCTGAAAGTATTTGTTTGGAGTGTAGCCATGTATGGAAGTGAAACATGGACAATAACTAATTTGGACAAGAAGAGAATAGAAGCTTTCGAAATGTGGTGCTACAGAAGAATGCTGAAGATTAGATGGGTAGATCTCGTAACTAATGAAGAGGTATTGAATAGGATTGGGGAGAAGAGAAGTTTGTGGCACAACTTGACTAGAAGAAGGGATCGGTTGGTAGGACATGTTTTGAGGCATCAAGGGATCACAAATTTAGCATTGGAGGGCAGCGTGGAGGGTAAAAATCGTAGAGGGAGACCAAGAGGTGAATACACTAAGCAGATTCAGAAGGATGTAGGTTGCAGTAGGTACTGGGAGATGAAGCAGCTTGCACAGGATAGAGTAGCATGGAGAGCTGCATCAAACCAGTCTCAGGACTGAAGACAACAACAACAACAACAGCTCCATGTACTACAATAAGATAGCTTTATTTTGAAAGAAGTGTTTTTATTCCATCCGTTGATCCACTTGATCAGCTGTTGGGTCTAGAGTGAGAACTATGAGTATATGTTGTCTTGTAGAAACATTTCGACGCGTTTCCTACTCGTCAGCTTCAGGTGTCTTCATCAAAATTTTATAAATGTGAAATCAAACAAATGGAAACTACATATAGGAACATCAACAATGTAGGAAAAGACAGGTTGCTACTTACCATAAAGAGAGATGTTAAGTTGCAGACAGGCACAATTAAAAGACACTTACATAAAGCTTTCCCCCACAGCCTTCAACAGTGATAGAGAAACAAGCACCATTCGTCCACAAAGCAAACACACTTCATGAACACATGACTGCCAACTCCAGCATTCTTTCCCGACATGCTGGAGGTGGGGCATGCATGAGGTGTGTTGGCTTTTGTGGATGAATGGCATGCATTTCTCTTTTGCTGATGAAAGCTGTGGTCTAAAGGTTTATGTAAGTGTCTTTTAATTGTGCCTGTCTGCAGCTTAATGCATCTTCTTTATGGTAAGTAGCAACCTGTTATTTATTTATTTATTTATTTACACGTCAAGTTCCACAGGATCAAATTAAGGAGCAAATATCCAGTGCATTGTCAGTGCATGAAATTACAGCATAAAAGTAATATTAGATAAAAATAAAATGTTCATGAAACGAAAAAAGTCAAGCTGTAAGTTTAAGTACACATAAGAATCAGTGTAATTTTTCGAGGAACTTCTCAACAGAATAGAAGGAATGACCCATGAGGAAGCTCTCCTGTTTTGATTTGAAAGCACATGGATTACTGCTAAGATTTTTGAATTCTCGTGGTAGCTTACTGAAAATGGGTGCATCAGTATACTGCACACCTTTTTGCACAAGAGTTAGGGAAGTCGGATCCAAATGTAGGTTGGATTTCTGCCAAGTATTAACTGAGTGAAAATTGCTTATTCTTGGGAATAAGCTGATATTTTTAACAAGAAACGACAGTAAATAATATATGTATTGAGAGGCCAATGTCAAAATACCCATACTACTGAACAGGAGTGGACAAGAGCTTCACAAACTTACACCACTTATTGCCCGAACTACCCATTTCTGAGCCAAAAAGCCTTTTAGAATGGAAAGAGTTACCCCAAAATATATCATCATATGACATAAGTGAATGAAATAACAAAAGTAGACTAATTGTCTTGCCGAACGATTACTTACTTCAGATACCGTACGGATAGTAAAAGTGGCAGCATTAAGTCTTTGAACAAGATTCTGAATGTGGGATTTTCACAACAATTTACTACCTAGACATTTGAACTGTTCAGTTTCACTGTTCATATGCCCATTCTGTGAAATTAAAAAGTCAGGTTTTATTCAATTGTGTGCCAGAAACTGTAAAGACCGAGTCTTACTGTGGTTTAGCATTAGTTTATTTTCTACAAGCCAAGAACTTATGTCATGAACTGCACTATTTGAAACCAAGCCAGTGTTGCACACAACATCGTTTACTACCAAGCTAGTGTCGTCATCAGCAAACAGAAATATTTTAGAGTTACCCGTAATACTAAAGGGCATATCGTTTATATAAATAGGGAACAGGAGTGGCCCCAACACTGATCCCTGGGGTTACCCCCTATTTGACTGTATCCCACTCGGACTCCACATCACAGCCATTCTTAGCACTGTGAATAATGACCTTTTCCTGTCTGTTGTTAAAGTAACGGGTGAACCAATTGTGAGCTACTCCCCATTTTCCGTAATGGTCCAACTTCTGGAGCAATATTTTGTGATCTGATGGCTTAGAAGTAAGTCTAAAATTATCTACATTATCCCTTTCTCCCTTTTTATCAAGCAACTTTTGTAGTAAGTACTTTAATCGTTCAGGAAACTGGCCATTCCCAAAGGAAAAATTACAAATATGGCTAAGCACATAGCTAACCTGTGCAGCACAGTATGTTAATATTCTGCTAGGCACTCCATCATATCCATGAGAGTCCTTAGTCTTCAGTAATTTAATTATTGATTCAATCTCCCCTTTGTCTGTATCACAGAGGGGTATTTCAGAGATGTTTCAGAATATCATTTTCCAAGAGAATTATTTGGTTCCCTGTCAAAATTAATTTTTATTTAATTCACCAGCAAAGCTCAGAAAATGATGGTTAAATACTGTACATATATCAGATCTATCAGTAACAGAAATGTTTTTACTACAGACTGACTTTATATTCCAGAATGAGATTTTCACTCTGCAGCGGAGTGTGCGCTGATATGAAACTTCCTGGCAGATTAAAACCGTGTGCCCGACCGAGACTTGAACTCGGGACCTTTGCCTTTCGCGGGCAAGTGCTCTACCAACAGAGCTACCGAAGCACGACTCACGTCCGGTACTCACAGCTTTACTTTGACTTTATATTGTCGACCCTGTGCTGCTGACCAGACACTTGCTTAACAACTGACCATACTGTTTTATATTTATCCTGTGAATTAGCTGCATTATTTGCATACCACATACTCTTTGCCGTCATACACAAAGTTAATATTGAAGTCTCCACATATAATTAATTTCTGGTACTTCCTATAAAGTAAATCAAGAACCCTCTCTAGCCAATGCTCTGAAATCAGGGAACCTATAAACAACAAAAATTAGAAGTTTAGCTTCACTGAATTCAGTGGCCCCTACATAATATTCAAATATCTGTTCAGTGCAGTGCCGTGATAGGTCTATGGATTACTGTTTTTTACATACGTGGCCACTCCCCCACTGCGCAAGGAACTCCTTGAAAAACAGCCAGCTAATCCGTGTCCTGGTAAAAGAAGCTCTGTATTTTCCTACATCATTTATGCAAATGTAAAATTTTCTTCTTCTCTTCTTCTTCTTCTTCTTCTTCTTCTTCTTTCATGTTCTTCCTGAAATAGAGAAACCTTGTGATGTACCTATAGTTATATTTTCCCCCTCTTTCATTATTCTCTTTCATGTGTGAAGAGAAAAGCCAGTGACTGTTGCCATTGTTGTTTTTTACTGGGATCTTTACTTCCTCATCTTCCTTTTTTAACATAAATTTTATACAGAAAATGTATTCACAACTGTGAATGTGAACAACAATTGGCTGTGTATTTGAATGATGACAGTGAAAATTTTTGCCAGCATGGGGCTCGAATCTAGATTTCCCACTTTATGCAAGTGGTCGCCTTATCCATTTCAGCCAGACTCAAACTTCCATATGTAATTGTCCATGTATCACAATCTGCACTCATACTTTATGTATATTCTCATCCAGCAGGGACATATTATTGAGAGTTGAGGGTATGGTATTGGCGACCAAATACTAAATAGCAGTTCCTGTATTAAGTAATACAGGGCCCTCGAATCCCAATAACTACATTATTCCTGGACAGGGATATACGTAACACACAAGTGCAGTTTGTGACACGTGGACAACAACATATGGAAGTTTGGATCGGGCTGTGATTTGTGCACCGATAGCCAAAGTAGTTAAGACAACTGCTCATGTAAAGTGGGAAATCCAGGCTTGAGTCCCAGTCGGGCACAAATTTTCATTGCCGACAGTGGTTCATATTTTCAATTTATAAAACATTTCTTGTATTTCATGATGGCTGTAGCTGTTACAGTGCCTACTGCTTCGGATTTACATGCATGTCTGTAGGAACAATGCCCTGTACTTCTTAATTGCATCCAAGACTTACTACAAAGAACTTTCTCTCCACTTACGGTTTGTGGAGACCGTGATGCCTTGCTGTGCAGAAGAGATAGTGAGAAAGCATGAAGTAAACAGGTCAGCCGGTGACAGATTGTTGACAGCTGACTAACAGACAAAATGAATAGCTCAGTAGCTAACACGCAACTGATCTGGCCACACCTTAAGAGCAAAAGAATGGACTTGCATATCAGTCAAGATGAGGATGAATTTCTGTATATTTTGCACAAATTCTACACTTATGATGAATTATCTGAGTATAAAATCCTATAAATGACCAATGAATGAGTAGAATGTGCGTAAAGTGTTGTGTTACTGATTTCCATGTTCCCAAAGTTGGAAATTATTCCTTTAGAATTAATGGCTGAATCTAAATGTTTAGCAAGTCTTCCAAGTGCTTCTTTCAGTTCAAATTTACATCAGTATACCCATCCCAGAATGTAGAATTTTATGCCCTGTTTTGTTGAGATACAGTATTAATAGAAGTTAGTGTTGACTACAAAAGTGCATGAGCTGGTTTTTTTCCAAACTTTAAAGCTAGTTCTTTTGCACAAAACAAATTGAACAAAAATTCCTGTTTATGCTTTTTTCCTTAGCTTTACAGTTATGTTGTATCATCTTAAGAAATTACTAAGTCTGTGAGGTTGTCACCTGATACAAATAAAATGCTAAGTCACTAACATAGAGCAAAAGCTGTGATGATCCCATGACTGAACCCTACAGAAAGGCCATTGTGAGTTCTTCCTATGCAGATGATGTGAATTCCCTTTTCATATTACTCAAAAACTGTAGTGTAACTTGCTACATCCTATTTCATAAACAGATACTAAACTAGACATCTACTGAACCATGTTAATTATCCAGTAAAAACTCAATTTCTCTGTAAAATATTATGATTTACGTAATGAAGTGAAGCAGATGATCCAAGCATTTTACCTTTTAAAATGTGATTACATGTTCAGTGAAAATATAAATAACTATCTCACTAGAGCAGCCCTTTTTAAATCCAAACTATGAATCATTTTGTATCCCATTACTACACAGGTGGCTGACAATCCTTGAGTACACAACCTTTTCAGAAATTTGAGAAAAGATGTGAGCAAATTTGGGAAAGGTGTGACAATGGCCAGTAGTCAGTGGTATCTGTTGAGTCACATATTTTATAGAGACCTAACCATGTCATATTTTAATCTATTAGGGACCTCTACATACTAAACTTTCATAGGGGAAACCACTTGTACCATATAGGAATGATGTACCAATGGTACACCTGCTTTTTACAGCCAAACAAATAATCTGTGACAGTTGAACATTTTATTTACAGTGCATATGCCGTAGATTACAGCAACATTCAGATACTGACTACTACCTTACCCCTCTCTGTGTGACCAAAGACCAAGTGTAAATATGATTGTCAAACAACCTGATCAACTGGGACAAGAACCTCCACAAAGGGATTCATGGAATCTTCTTGATTTGCACCTTCAGTATCACAGGGACTTCTGTTTTGCATCTTCACTGCCTGGCATTCAGGCACCTGGCATCAATTCGAATGTTGATCTGTCTGACTAATAATCATTGTGAATTTGTGGCTTCTCAAGCAGGCCTTAATTTGTTTATATTTCCTGCTTGCAACTTGCTGCAGGTATGCTTAAAAATTATGGAGTAATAAGTAGGACTTTTAAAAGAAAAGAAATGTTATGAAATGCTGCAAATATATGTAAGAAGAAAGCCGAATATAGTTGGCAGATCATCACCTAAATTTAATCATACTTTAAATATGTCAGTTTTTTTTTTTTTTAATGATGAAATGATAGGCAAACGAATACTAAATTATTTATGCTATCCATGCCATACCTTTTCCTGATAACATGTAGCCTTATTTTGTACTACAAAAACTGTGCACTTTCGATTGTTGATGCAACTGTGGGAATGCCTGAGAAACTGAGAGTAAGAATGCCTCTTCTTCTGACTACAGTCAAATGAGCTTTAGATTTAACATGATCAGTTTTGGGCTTCTAGCATCATCTTCTGGTCTACCTGTTCATATTAAACAAATACAATGAGCCAGTGCAAACATAATACAATTTATTTACTTACCGATTATGAGTGAACAACACTGGAAGAGGTCAAGGAAGCTGTTAACACGAATTCAATAAGTAATGTGATTGTATTTTGTATGCACTGGCTTAGATGCTGTGTTGGAATAAAATTGGAGATCATACAATAGTAGTCAGAGGCAGAGTGATGGTCAGTCTCAAAATGTGAATTGTATTTATTTACATATTGCTGTCCTGAATCTCACTGTCATTCACTGCATGCAGTACTAGTTGAAGAACTATTTTTGACTGACTCTGTTCGTGTCTTAGTTTTTCCCCCTTCCTCAGAAGAAGGATCAGTTGTTTCAACACACATTTTCAGTAACTGTGAAATGATTTAGAAGTCCCATTACATAATTTCCACTAGCAAATAGCTTCCACTTCATTTTAACACTTGGACAATGAATAATAACTTCTTTACTCTATTAATTTTATTTATTTTGTAGAATAATTGCTCTAAGCCAGTAACTTTTATATCAAGCAGAGTCTGAGGAAAATGCTCTTGATGATGGAAACTCCCTGGAAGCTGAGTCTGATGACATCTGGCAGTGTGGAGTGCCTGCAGGGAACAAAGGCAGCCCGGCCTGGTCACTCACGAGGATCGTCGGAGGAAGGCCTGCGAGCAAAGGCAGGTGGCCGTGGCAAGTCGCTATACTCAACAGGTACAAGGTCAGCACCAGTCTGTGATTGCTACCATCCGAGGGTCAGGCGAGGGGAACATTTAAATGGTATTTACTGGAAGTAGCCTTCCAAAATTATACTGTTAGATCCGATAAACACATTTGAGTCTAATCTCAAATACCCTCACTGGGCCAGCTGAAATTATTTATTTTAGGATATACACTCCTGGAAATTGAAATAAGAACACCGTGAATTCATTGTCCCAGGAAGGGGAAACTTTATTGACACATTCCTGGGGTCAGATACATCACATGATCACACTGACGGAACCACAGGCACATAGACACAGGCAACAGAGCATGCACAATGTCGGCACTAGTACAGTGTATATCCACTTTTCGCAGCAATGCAGGCTGCTATTCTCCCATGGAGACGATCGTAGAGATGCTGGGTGTAGTCCTGTGGTACGGCTTGCCATGCCATTTCCACCTGGCACCTCAGTTGGACCAGCATTCGTGCTGGACGTGCAGACCGCGTGAGATGACGCTTCATCCAGTCCCAAAATGGGGGACAGATCCGGAGATCATGCTGGCCAGGGTAGTTGACTTACACCTTCTAGAGCACGTTGGGTGGCACGGGATACATGCGGACGTGCATTGTCCTGTTGGAACAGCAAGTTCCCTTGCCGGTCTAGGAATGGTAGAACGATGTGTTCGATGACGGTTTGGATGTACCGTGCACTATTCAGTGTCCCCTCGACGATCACCAGAGGTGTACGGCCAGTGTAGGAGATCGCTCCCCACACCATGATGCCGGGTGTTGTCCCTGTGTCGTATGCAGTCCTGATTGTGGCGCTCACCTGCATGGCGCCAAACACACATACGACCATCATTGGCACCAAGGCAGAAGCGACACTCATCGCTGAAGACGACACGTCTCCATTCGTCCCTCCATTCACGCCTGTCGCGACACCACTGGAGGCGGGCTGCACGATGTTGGGGCATGAGCGGAAGACGGCCTAACGGTGTGCGGGACCGTAGCCCAGCTTCGTGGAGACGGTTGCGAATGGTCCTCGCCGATACCCCAGGAGCAACAGTGTCCCTAATTTGCTGGGAAGTGGCGGAGTGGTCCCCTACGGCACTGCGTAGGATCCTATGGTCTTGGCGTGCATCCGTGCGTCACTGCGGTCCGGTCCCAGGTCGACGGGCACGTGCACCTTCCGCCGACCACTGGCAACAACATCAATGTACTGTGGAGACCTCATACCCCACGTGTTGAGCAATTCGGCGGTACGTCCACCCGGCCTCCCGCATGCCCACTATACGCCCTCGCTCAAAGTCCGTCAACTGCACAAACGGTTCACGTCCACGCTGTCGCGGCATGCTACCAGTGTTAAAGACTGCGATGGAGCTCCGTATGCCACGGCAAACTGGCTGACACTGACGTCGGCGGTGCACAAATGCTGCGCAGCTAGCGCCATTCGACGGCCAACACCGCGGTTCCTTGTGTGTCCGCTGTGCCGTGCGTGTGATTATCACTTGTACAGCCCTCTCGCAGTGTCCGGAGCAAGTATGGTGGGTCTGACACACCGGTGTCAATGTGTTCTTTTTTTTCCATTTCCAGGAGTGTATTTTGAAAACTGTAGCTTTATAAAACTAACAAAAATAAATTTGAGAAAGCTGTTATGTAAAATATTTGGCCCTTGTCTGCCTGTTCATTAAAATGTTGTTGCAAATTTTGAGTAAGAGAGACACAAATATTTTGGTAAGTTTTTATTTCATAAAAAAGTTGTAAAAGACCTACAGCCTGTTCTTGAACACAGCTTGCATTATTGCAATATGTTATGGAACAATGAAGTGTGCTAACAATGGCATCACAATCAGTACTCTGCCAGGACATTTGTCTTTAGTGGATTGTTTTCTTCTGTGTCTTACTGACATGAGCACTGATTTGGCAGACATTGTTGTGCTTGAATTTCCTCATCTTCTTCTACTTCTTCTTCTTCTCCACCTCCTCCCCCCTCCCCCTCTCTTTCTCTTTAAGAGAACCCACAATTCAACAAATGTTTGTCCATATTCCTTGCCTTCTGATGTTGTATGAATGTGTATGATTTCCATCATAAATAAAAGAAAGAATAAATACATACATCTACCACGTGAATTGCTTATTTCTTGAAAGGGTAATAAACATTCATCTAAGCTGATTTGTCCATTCCTATTTTTATACAATCATCATCAATGAAGTTTGTCATGTATAAGCAATGTAATGCACGAGTGTGGTCCATCACCTCTCAGTTCATCCTATACAGTACCACTGGTAAGGCGTTTTTGTCCCCTCCTCCCCCTTTTCGCAGATATATTCTGTTCAGAAGTGGCTCACACCCATACCAGATCTAGAAGTTAATATACATTTGTTTCAAGTCAAGTTTGTTATGTTTCAGGCAGTGTTGACTGGACTTTGTGCCCATCCTGAAGATAAGAATTGTCTTCACAGCACATCCCATAGTCTTCCTAGTTTCATTCTCTAGTAACCTCTTTCTTGCATCCACCTCCGTGACTGTAAGCTGGTCCCCCACTTTACTAATTCTACAACAACAACCTGCTCTATCTCCCTCTGCCATTTCACTCCTACACATTACAGTGTGCTGCACAAAACTTAACTGATCTCCACCAGGGTGAACTCACCTGTGCCACATGTTCTTATCCCGTGTGCCAGCTGTATCTCCCTCCCAGCTGCCAGCCACCCTACCCTCCAATTGCCCCTCCCTCCCCCTCTCCATTTGCAGTATCTACATTTTCAATGTCTATACCAGCAATTTTAGCATTAAAAGCTCATCCAAAATCTGTGCAGTTTTTGATTCAGGTAAAATCAGCAATAATAAATGGATATTCTTTTCTTAACTTACATACCCAAAGTTCTAAATGTGCTTAAAATGTTTCAGGTTTTCATTAAATTGTTAAAACAAACAGATTTATTTTAGGAATAACAAAAAATTAATGTGGCTACAAATCAACATAGTAAAATTGTATTAACTGCCAACAGGCCATAGTGTGTGAAATTTAGTCAAAAGGACTCAACTAATCAAATATGCAAATGTAAGAAAACACAATTTTGAGGAACTAAAATCAACTTTTACTTCATTTGGACTGGTAGAGTTGTAACTTGAGGACTGTCAACAATGTTCCAGCATGGCTTTAGAAGGAAATAAGTCCTCTTTGCAGCTGAGTGGTCAGCTCATCTTGATGGCCTTGTGGAGGACATGGGTTCAGTTCGTAGTACTGACAGGGATTTTTGCTTGGTGAGAGGACTGGGAAGGGGTCCACTTAGCCTCCTGGTGCCACCTGAGGAGCTGCTCAAATGAGAAGCATTTATCTCTTTTTTGTCACAATAAATATCTTCCCTTCCTAAAATGGTGTTTGACTGCTCAGAAACTATGACTTATTCTAAAAATGATGATAACCTGATGTGATCACTCTGTAGAGTGTATTGAGTAAGACATAGTTGATATTCTTACTAAATAGAAAACACTTCTTGATAACCTTTATTTAAACAGGAGTATCACATCCAGAGATTTCTGACATGTTTGTTTTTACAATTTCTGCAGGCCAGTGCCTCTGTCATGAAAGTTTTGGTATGTCCTTAATGTGTATAATGTTTAAAAGAATTACAGCCATAATAAAATAGAGCCACTCATTTCTTAAATGTTTTTAACCAACATTGGATGAATTTTTGTTTCTCACCTCGACTATATTATTTTAAGATGACACTCGAATTAAATAAGCACTGTTTGGCTGCATTAAAAATGTATAGGAAGTATTCTGAAGATCTAAATAACATTTATTTTGCTCCTATCGCTACCTGCACCTGCAATGGGAGCACTTCTTTGCCACCAATCCCTCCAACCAAAGCCAACGTAATTTCAACATTGAACCCTGTCTTTCCCAATTCATACCACTATCCAACCATGATCCACTGCCACTACCACCACCACCACCACCACCACCACCATACCTAACCACCCATTAGTTACCTTCCAGGAATTCCTTACCTCCAACTTGGTTTCACCATCCTTCCCCATGTTCCTTCCCCTGAACACCAATCTTTCAACAAAAGAAATAATAGCCATAGATAACCTCAAAACAAATTATGACCTAATCATCCTATCTGCAAACAAAGGTTTCACTACTTTTGTTATGAATCATAGCAACTACCTGGCAGAAAGCCTGTGCCAGTTATCTGACTCCTCCACCTATAAACTCTGTCAGAGTGATCCCATCCTAGAACTCGAACACAACCTCAAATGCTGTCTTAGTGAATCAGGCTCTTCCAGAATATCTCCCCTGAATCCATTTCCCTCCTCACCCCCATGACACCTTGCACACCCACCTTCTGCATACTCCCCAAAATCCACAAACCCAACAATTATAGACGCCACATTGTGGCTGGTTATTATGCTCCCACTGTAAGAATTTTGGCCCTCATTGACAAACACGTCCAACCAGTTGCCCATAATCTAACCTCACACATGAAAGATACCAACCACTTCTTTCATCGTTCTACAGCATGCCAACCTTGCAACCTCCAGGATCTCTACTTGTCACTTTTGATACTGCCTCCCTATACACCAACATCCCCCATGGCTGTGGTCTTACCACTATTGAACACTATCTTTCCCAACACTCTTCCACTCCAAACCCACTGCCTCATTCCTCACACACCTTACTAACTTTATCTTAATTCACAGCTACTTCTCCCCTTGAAGGGACAAACAAATCTGCATCTCAGCCATGGATACCTGCATGGCACCCTCCTATGCCAACCTGTTTATGGGCCATCTGGAGGAGACCTTCCTAGCCTCCCAAAATACCAAACTCTAGTTAAGGTTCACTGATGATACCTTCTTGATGTGGACTCAGGGCCAAGACCTCCATCTTCATTTCTTCACAAACTCAACACCTTCTCTCCCATCTGCTTCATGTGGTCCTCAGACCATACCACCTTCCTAGATGCTGATATCTTCCTCTCTGGTGGCTCCATCTGTACCTCTGCCCACATTAAACCTACCAGTCACCAAAAGTACCTTCATTTCAACAGTTGTCATCCATTACATAAAAGAAAAAAGAAAAATAAAAATAAAACTATACAACCTGCCCACCCAGGGATGGCAGATGTGCAGTGACAATAGCTGCCTTGCCCAATATATTGAAGGCCTCATGAAGACCTTCATGCAAGCAGGCACTATACCCCAGACCTAGTCCACAAACAGATCTAAAGATTTCCAGTGCCTTTTTCCCTCACACACCCAATCCTCCCACCACCCCTAGAAACCAGCCACTCATGTGAGTGTCCCTCTCATCACCCAGTACCACCCCAGACTGGGACAACTGAACCACCAGTGTTTTGATTACCTATCATTGTCCTGAAATGAGAGACATCCTTCCTGAGATACTTCCCACCCCTCCTAAAGTGGTGTTCCATTGTCCAACCAACCTCCACAACATCCTAATCCATCCCTATGCCACTCCCAATTCCAGCCCCTTACCACAAGGATCATACTCCTGTGGAAGACTGAGATGTAAGACCTACACAATCCATCCACCCAACACTTACTGTTCCAGTCCTGTCACAGACTTATCCTACCCCATCAGAGGCTAGTCCATTTGTGAAAGCAGCTGTGTCATATACCAACTCTGCTGGAATCATTTCACAGCACAGCTTTTTATATTGGTATGACTACCAGCCAGCTGTCCACCAGGATGAAATGCCACCACCAAACTGTGGCCAAGTATAGAGTAGAACACCCAGTGGCACAACATGCAGCAGAACATAACAGGCTTGATTTCAACAGCTGCTTCTCTACACAAAATGATTGAACAGTTTGCATTGTGCCCATTTTGTAAGCTTTGGTCATTTGATTCAATATCTTAACTCCAAGCAGCACTCATGGTTGTCTATAAATTGTGTCAGGTCAGAATTTCTCTGCTTCAATCATTATCCCCTGTTTAAGTTTTTTGATCTCCTCACATTCCTGGTTTCCGATATTTTCTTATTACCTAGTAGCCTGATTGTAAAATCTGCAAGTTTTGTGCACAGTGGATCCCAGAGCTGTGACTGATGTCTAGAAAATCAAGAGGCATGGAGCCACATTAACATTTATGAGGTGGTTTAAAGCTCAAGGAAATGAATTCCTCAATTACAGTTTAATACGGGATGAAACATGGGTCATATATGTCAACTTGGAGACAAAAACCATTCAGTGATTTGGGACACATTAACTCACCACATGACCGAGTGAGGTGGCGCAGTGGTTAGACACTGGACTCGCATTCGGAAGGACGACGATTCAATCCCGCGTCCGGCCATCCTGATTTAGGTTTTCCGTGATTTCCCTAAATCACTCCCGGCAAATGCCGGGATGGTTCCTCTGAAAGGGCACGGCCAACTTCCTTCCCCAAAACCAACCATCCAACCAACTCACCACATGAGCCTTTCAAGTGCAACCACACATTTTCTACATGAAAAATTATTACTTTTTTTGGGTCAGAAAGGACGTATTTCTTACTGATTTTAAGGAAAGAGATACTGTACTACAATAAACCTCCAAACAAGCTCAGAAGAGCTATACATGACAAAAGACATGGGATGCAGTGGTCTGGCATTGTTTTTGTACATAATAAGGCTACAGGACATGTGTTTAGGACTTGTTTGATCATCCTCTTTACAGCTGTGATTTGTCACCCAGTAAATTTCACTGTTTCTGGAGATGAAAAAATGGCTAGGGGTCACAGTGGTTGGAAGATTAGATTCAGTTTTACTTCCATATACCGAAAATGGAGATGATTCTTATAGGTGCGGAACAAGTCAAAAAGTATAACATAAAACATTGGAATTAATACTCACTACCCTGTCATTTGTCAGGAGATTCTCAAAACAGGTGATTACGTTACAGTAAACTGGAACTGCTAATATTTACAGAATTAATATGCTGTCAGAATGAAACATTGTTATGCACTTTTAATGAATTTATCATGCACAAAACCATTTACTAATGTCAGTGAAAATTTGATTAGCAGTTATTTCTGTCTTTACTTAACTTGCTACTTATTGTAATGTTTGTATCATCTGCAAACAAAACAAACTTAGCATCTGGCAATGTAACACATGAGAGGTCAGTAATGTACACAAGGAAAAGCTACAGACCCAAGATATAACCTTGAGGAACATCACATGTAATTAATTCCCAATCAGATGAAGACTGAGTGCTTGCAGTACAGATATTTTGCAGTGACACCCTTTGTTTCCTGTTGATAGATAAGACTCAAACCATTTCGCAGCATTGCCAGTGACGCCATAATATACTAATTTACTTAAGAGAATGCTGTGGTTCAATCAAAGGCTTTTGACAGGTCACAGAAAATGCCAGTAACTTCTAATTTATTGTCTAATGAATTAAGTAAATTCTCACTCTAAGTGTAAATAGCTTTCTCTATATCAGAACTATTAAGAAACCCAAATCATAACTTGGACGATGATGAATTATAGGAGTGTGTCAAAGCATGGCTAAGCTCACAGGTGCTGGACTACTACAGTGACGGCATTGAAAAACTTGTTCTTTGATATGACAGTTACCTTAATCTAAGAGGAAATTGTGAAGGAAGCAATATGAAGGAAAAAAAGCTGACTTTGTAGCTTTAAGTTGCACATAATAATAAAAAGACAATGAGGGCACTGAAAAACTTGTTGTTTGATATGACGATTGCCTTGATCTAAGAGGCAATTATGAAGGAAATTAGCTGACTGTTGTACCTTCAAGGTGTACATAATCTAAAAAATCTTAATGTACTGGCACAAAATAAAAAAATAATGGAATTTACTTTCTGAATAGCTCTTGTATTTGGTGTGATCAAAAAGTTAAGAATTTTTTGATTTCACAGGTTTTATAGATACAATTTAACTTATTTTTATTTTGTTGGGGCACATGTTACTGATGTATGTTTGTATTTCAGCATTTTGAATATTTGGTTTATTATTGACAGTTGAAAAGATTATACAAGTTTTCAAGTGCTCAGGAAATTTTTACTTTTGAAAAAGATGGATCAAAAAATTTGCATTAAATTTTGCTTGAAAAATGGAATAAAGTGCAGCAGTGCATTTGAAATGTTGACTGTGGCTTCTGGAAAATGTGTTATGAATAAGACAAGTAGCAAAAACACTTCAATGACAGTCGAGAAGACATTGAAGACTGCCCTGGATGCAATAGCATATAAATTACTGACAGCAATTTGAAATAAGTGAAGAAAATGGTTCTTGAAAGTCTTTGAATCATCATCAGAGATGTTTCTGATGATTCCAGCCTGTCATTTGGCTAGTGCCAAGTATTTTTTCCAGATTTTGTGGGCATGAAATGTTGGCAGCAATATTTATTCAAAAATTGTTGAATTTTGACCAAAAATGACATCACATGGACATCACTTAGAAATTGCTGAATTAGGTCAACAATGATCCAGAACTTGTAAAGAAGGTTATAACAGGTTAGAAAACATGGGTATATGGGTATGGCATAGGAATCAAGGCCCAATTGTCTGAATGGAAACTGCCTGAAGTGATAAGGCCAAAAAAAATTGACAAGTTAGATCACATGTGAAGATTCTTCTCACTGTTTTCTTTGATTACTATGGGATAGTTCATCATCAGTTTCTGCCTTATGCCCATATGGTCAATAAGGAATAGTACCTGGAAGTTATGTGACATTTGGGTGAAGCAATCTGAAGAAAATAATCAGAACTGTTGCAAAACCACTCGTGGAAATAGCATCACGATAATGCTCCAGCTCGCATTTCAATGCTTGTTTGTGATTTTTTGGCAAGAAACAAAACTATTATGTTGCCTCAGCCATCATATTCATCAGATATGGCCCCCTACACCTGCTTTTTCTTATCAATCCTGAAGAGAATCATGGAAGGGTGTCAGCTTGTCACCACAGTTGAGATAAAAACAGAATTTTGGGACAAACTGAACACAATAATGAAAAGTGAGTTCCAGAAGTGTTTTCAAGTTCAGAAAAAGCACTGGCACATGTGTGTTATATCCCAAGGTGATTGCTATGAAAGGTACAAAGCTGATGTTGATGAATAATGATTCTTTAAGAAGAACAAAAATTCCTGTTACTTTCTGATCATACCTATATATGCATTATATGTTACAATATAAATTGTCTTATCATTCTGGTATTGATGTTGTAAAAGCTTAACCACCTAAGTATTGGATTTCTTCTTTGCTCAAGTATTATAGAATGAATGAAACTGGGAACATAATGCAAAGTTGTCCAAGAGTATTTCTCTTGCGCCCAGCACTGTCCTGTCGTGTTGCAGGAAGTGTTCTGTGGAGGAACATTGGTTGATCCCCGCTGGGTGCTCACGGCGGCTCACTGCCTGAGGCGCCGCATGTACGTGCGTCTGGGTGAACATGACATATCGCAGCATGAAGGCACAGAAATTGAATTAAAGGTTTTGTGTTTTCTTTTTTTATTTGATTTCTCCTACTTAATGTTCTGTTTGTACCTTGAAAATACATAAAATCATTATGAAACTAGGTATTAAACATTCATCATTTATTCTCTGGATAATAAAACAACACCATACTCAAGTATGTAACTTGGCCAGGGAGCTATGATTATATGACTTCAGAATTATATTAATTGAAGAAGCAGTATACCAAAGAGATGTGGCGTGAGATACATTCTTGTTTTCATGTTAGAACATATGCATCACTTACTCATTGTAGGAGGGAGGAACTTTTTGTAATTAATCATTACCATTACATTGAAAACTTGACTTTATTACTGTAATTAACATGTTGTCATTACTAATTTTTCATGTATCAGTTACTTGTAGAGAAAAGAAAGCAGGAATGTTTCACAACTTATTTTATAAGTTATGCATTTAACAGCATTATGTATCACTTTTATTAGAATTACTTTTGTATTGTTTCATTGCATTTGGTGCAAAGTGTTCTGTTATATGAATTCATTCATTGATGTCTAGGGCTCTCTTGTTCAACAGTGAATTAGCAAAACATGTTAAATATTATGGCAAAAATTACACGTAGGTCTTCTTATGTTATTATGGAAGTGAAACATCCATAATAAACACTTCAGACAAAAAAATACCAGAAGCTTTTGAGATGTGGTGCTACAGAAGACTGTTAAAATTAGATAGGTGGACTTACTGAATCAAACTAAAGAGAGATCATCATCAATTTAGTAAAGGTACTGTCAGTTTAGTAATGGAAGGAAGTGTGGAAGATAAAAATTGATGAGGGAGACAAAGACCTGAATTCAGCAAGCAGGTTTAAATGAATGTAGGCTGCAGTGGTTATTCTGAGGTGGAGAGGCTTGCACAGAAAAAACTAATGTGCAGAGTTGCATCAACTCAGACTTTGGAGAGAAGACCATAACAACAGCATAAGTGAATACACATCTTACAATAAAACAAGTCAGTTCTGAACTTCTTCTATAAAAATGTTTTTTTGGGTGGGTTGTGATGTGCTTGTAACAAAAATTCAACCACAGGTGGTGAAGGATTGTAGTAAGTTCATTCACTTTTAGCCATTAAGCTAAATAATTAAAATGTAGATGATCCATGTTAAGGTCATCTCAGAAATGCAACCACAGGTGAAAACATTAAGAAAGTGTACACTGTCATATTGCAAAGTTAGGAAGTAAAGGCATGTAAATTAGCTAATCCCATAGGCATATGGGAAGAAAGTGTTGCATCATTCCATCTTGTGTCATCATGGGCCTCATGCATCTTTAGCTTCAATTTTCTTGAAATTTGCTGTGGGTGTAGATTATCCTAGAAATGAATGTGTGCAAAATTTTAAATGATGAGCTGAAGTATATGAGAAACAGAGACATACTATTTGCATGGATTTTTGATGAGTGTGCATGAAAACAAACAAAACCCAATGTTTGAAGCTCTTTTATTATGGGATAAAAGCAAGTAGGAAGTTCTTGTCCAGGTTTGGATAACTTTTGGTTGTGAATCAAAAAATACAGTGTGACAGAATGTAATGTATTTTGTGAGCCAGTTTAATGCATTGAAGTGACTCAAAAAAACTGCAGAGAAAAATGCACAAACTTTTTGACCTTCTTTGGGGTCAGATATCTCAGGAATAAAAAATGCAAAAGAACTGTGACTTGCTACATTTGTTGACAATGACTGGAACATGATCCTTTTAGTACATCTTCCTACTTAGCCAATTATTTTCGATTATACTCAATCTTAAACACAGCATCATCTTTAAATTTACCATAAGTGAGCCAAGTTCAAATGTAAATATTGCAAAAGGGTCATTTTAGAAATTCTTCTTTCCAGAAGCATTAGAAAAAGCACAATTTTCTTCACTATCAACATCCTGGTCAATCTTAGTTCAGCAAAGCGATCAAATAAGAGGTTGAACTTTAATAAATGTCATATGTAATATGTTACAATCACAACATGGTACAGGCTGCTGAATCCGTAACTTCAAGACAAACAAGAATGATAACATATATTAATGCTCATTTCTAATTACCCATGAAAACCATGGAAATTTGATGACTCAACCAAACCAGAACCATTAGTTGGGTCAGTTTCTGTACCTATCCTGGTAGTGACCATATATGGTTGTAAAGGCAAGATGGGCATGATGTTGTTATCAAACGCTGCATACCCTGTTACATGTAGACATCTGTGTCTGCTGGTTTCTTCATAGAGGCTCCAAAACCTCAGGTGGGTTTCTTGCTGTGGTTCCTAATCCATGTTCTTCGGTTGTTTCGTAGAGGTTCCAAAGCCTTAGTTGGGTTTCTTGCAATGGTTCCAAAGCTGACATGTGGGTCTCTTCATGTTGCTTCCCAAGCCAGTGCTATTTAAAATTATTGCTTCATGGAATTAAATTTTTTCAATACTGCTCAATATGGCTTCTGGAAAGTTGTCCTGGCATCCTGTTCCAGTTGCTGAAGCTGCTGTGTTTTTCAAGATGGTGTGTTTTTTAAGAATACAGTCTTCTCTTTCAGGCCAACTGAATGAGCAAGCTGGACCAAAAGGGTGCACGGATTTTTTTCGGGGCATGATGTTCTACAATATCAACTTCACGTATGTTACCAATTCACCAGCAATTGTTGTAGATGCAGATGATGTATTGGCCAGGAATAAGGCTTACAACTGACATCAAAGCCACAATGGTGTCAGATAACTGAGGCTATAAAAGAAGTTATATCACTTAAAATGTGGCTACTTGTATGTGGTTCAAATCCGTTTGCAAAAATTGGTAATTTTCAGGGGTTCTGCCTCAGGTATTGCCACTTACAAATTACTCTTCTGGTAGCTTTCTTTCTTCTTTTATCTCCGGGCATCAATTTGGCAATCATCACTGTTGCTTGACCTGGCACTGTGTGTTTAGTAAGGTGTACCATCTTGCAATGGTAACATGTACACAATTTTTGTTGAAGTTCAACCTTACTTTTTGTCCCTTTGCTGAATGGACTCTAAGATGCAACAAGATGTTTCTAGTGGAGAAAAGTGTGGTGCTGAAAAGAACAATTTCTGAACTGGCCCCATTTTCAATATTTCCATCTGAACTGGGCTCATTTTCTGTGGTTTTAAATTTGGCACCATGTTTCTGACCAAGTGTGATCCACAATAAGTGCTTACATATTGATCAGAGTCCTGGCCCCAGGTACTGTTAAGATATGTGCCAAGTAATTCTTTTGTGCTTTTGCTTCTATAGATATCAGAGTCCAAAGAAGGGCAAAAAATTTGAATGATTTTCTCTGTAGATTTTTTTGGGTACTTTGATACATTATAATGGCTCACAAAGTGTTTTACACAGAGCCACACTGTTTTTTTTTCTGGTTTAGGGCCAAAGCTGAATAGGATCTGAAAACAACCACATACTGGGTATTATGAACTTAAATTTTGTACGAGTCCATTCCTATGGTATATCTGTATTTGAGGTAAAATTGAGCAACGTCAAAAATGGAAGAGTGGGAAACTTTAGAAATATGTGATCACTTGGGGTGGAATCTCCTGTTTTGTGTATTTCACGCAAAGAATTAACAGTGGGAAAATTTTGTATATTGGTGTTGCATTTCCAGAACAAAACAAATGAATGTAGATAAAACTAAAATTGTTGTACAAGCATGCACTCAAAATGACCACACAGTCTCCCTATCGCACAGGCACTCTCACATGCACTAAAACCATTGAGGAGGCAAGACAGCTAATCAAGAAAGTAAAACGGAGGGAAAACAAAACACAGAAGATCTAAAAGAACAACACAGATAAATGTGACTGGCTGACCACTTACAAAAAACTTGGGTGAGCACGTCTCCTCAAAATGTTGTTTAAAAATGCGGGACAATTCACAAAACTTTAAAACATGATCCACATTTGTTTGATCATTACATAAAATAGACTGCAGATCTGCTGGCAAATCCACTGCAGTCCACTGGTCAGCAAATAAAATGCAGTCCAATAAAATGTGGTGCATTGTGATCTGCACACCACAAGCACCACACATCGGAGGGTCCACTTGCTGGACTAGAAATCTGTGTGTCTTAGGGCTGTGACCAATGTGAAGATGAGCAAGAAGGACCTTGTCTTGTTGACATGCCTGGGAGGAAGTATGCCACGGCTTAGTTGTGGGCTTGATGACACAGAGCTTGTTGTCAGTCACTTCTAGCCACTCGTCTTCCGATCGACACAGAACCTTATACCTAAACAACAAGGCGAGAGCATGCAGGGGGGTAGCACACCGAAAGACCTGATGGTCACAACATGTCTCTTTGGCTGCTCAATCTGCCCTTCCGTTCCCC
The DNA here is from genome assembly GCF_023897955.1 of Schistocerca gregaria. Taxonomy (NCBI): domain Eukaryota; kingdom Metazoa; phylum Arthropoda; class Insecta; order Orthoptera; family Acrididae; genus Schistocerca; species Schistocerca gregaria. The sequence goes on along the minus strand of NC_064927.1, from coordinate 74,639,523 downwards.
AGAATTCTCACCTGCCCTGGTACCCAGCAGAAAGACACCTCCTTCCCCAGACTGTAGTTGGAGGAGGGTGTCCTGAACAGTCTGGGTTACTTTATCTGCTGGGTACAAATGTTAGATAGACTAAAGGACACTTGGAGAATCTGAACAGATGAGAAATCTAACACTGGGAGAATGTCTCATCTGCTCCAGAGCCTGCAAGATCACATATAATTCTGCATCGAAGATCGTAAATTCTGGAGGCAGTTTGACCTTGAGGACACAATCCGGGAAAACGACAGAGCAATCAACGGAATCACCCTGTTTAGACCCATCCTTAAAAACAGCTACATGGTTGTGACACTTAGATAAAATGGCATAAAATCCGCAGCAAGAATGGAAGTGGGAGTGCTATCTCTCCTGTACCACACCAAATCTAAAATCACTCTGGGCCGCTCCAGTAACCAGGGTGGCAGATGGTTAAAACCACGAATTTGGCATTGGACTGGCACCATACCAAGTGACTCCAGCACACACTTCACGCAGATCCCAAATGGCATTGTGGCTTTTGGATGGTTGGAAAAAAGGTGCTCCAGATGTGGACGAAAAACAGTGCAGTGTGCAGGTGAAGTAGGAGCTGTGAGGAACTTACACGCTTGGCTCACCAGGAGGAGCTGGCACTGGATGGTAAGTGGCAGTTCTCCCAACTCAGCACAGAGGCTGGGTATGGAACTGGTCCGATAAGCACCCGTGGCCAGCCGAATCCTCTCATGGTGCACAGTGTCAATGATCTGCAAATAAGACTACCTTGCTGACCCATACATGATAGACCGTGCACTCGTAGTCTAGCTGTGAATGCACAAAAGCCCAATAAAACTGGAGGAGATGGGACCTGTCCACTCCTCAAGACCTGTGGCCAAGGCACTTGAGGATGTTCAGCTCCTTCAGAGTTCTGGCTTTCAAGTCTCGCAGGTGTGGCAACCATGAGAATCTAGAGTCAAAAATAAGGCCCAGAAACCACACTGTGTCTCTGAAATGTAGGATGGTGTCCCCCATCTTCAATACAGGCTAATTAAAAGGATGATGAGAATGATTAAAATGAACACATACACACATATCAGCAGAAAACAAAAAACCCGTCTTTGGAGCCCACTCCTCTAACCGCTGCACTGTAAGTTGCAACTGACAGATCACCGTTGCAACACTGGAGGAGGAACAGAAAACAGCAAAATCAGCCACAAATATGGAGCATGGTACAGGACTCCTTACCACAGATGTAATACTGCTGATGGCTATGGCAAAGAAGGTAACACTGCCCTGAGGGACACCATTCTCCTGCTCAAATCGGTCAGAGAGCGTGGCATTAACTCGGGTCCAAAAACACTGCCGAGACAGGAAAGACCAAATGAAAATGGGGAAGTGGCCACGAAAGCCCCATTGAAGCAGTTGTGCAAGTATACAGTGTCTGCAGGTATTATCGTATGCCTTACTTATATTGAAGAAAATGCCAATACAGTGTTGCTGATGGAGGAAAGCCTGCTGAATAGCTGCCTCTAGGAGGGTCAGTTTGCCTACAGTGGACTGATATCAGCGGAATCCACACTGAGAATGGCTAAGGAGTTGCCTGGTTTCTAACAACCAAAATAGATCCTGGTTAACTATTCACTCCATGGTCTTTCCTATACAGCTCGTTAGGGCAATGTTCAGATAACTACTCAGATATGTGCGGTCCTTTTCTGTTTTGAGGAGAGGGATCAGAATTCCCTCCCTCCATGAGGTGAGTTAGTTGCCTGTCTGCCATATTAGATTAAAACATTTGAGGAGGATTTCTTGGGACGCCACTGGCAAATGTTGAAGCATGTGTGACCAGGTACAGTGTCATGAGTCTCAGCCAGTGCTGATTCGAGCTCCCACATGGAGAAAGGAGAATTGTAGGCCTCAGAACCATTGGACCTGAAGTCCAACTTTTCCCTCTCCACAGTTGCATGAGTGACAAAACACTGGATTTTGGCTTGCATTGGGAGTAGTTTGTGCAAAATGCTCAGCCAGCGTCTGACCAATGTCTCTAGTTGTTGTTTGGAGGCACCCCTGTTTCAGTACTGTTGCTATAGGTAAACGACTGCATGTACCGGAAATCCTCCATATGGCTTCCCATAGCGTCAAGTGGCTGTCGAGAGCCCAGTCTTCTTGTGACTGTATTCTTGCGACCATTGCTGACACCACTCATGTTCAGCGGCTACATTTCTGCAGAGTCTCTCTGCAGTATCACAGAAGGAACATCCAGCTTCTTATATCCCTATTACACAACCTCGTTCAGATTCACTGAGATGGTGATAATGGTGTCTTTGTCACATTAACGGCTTTCTTAACTAACATCAACTCACCTCATCCAATCTCAAAGGTAACTAATACTCATGACTGTTACTGCATGTATTTAAAGCAAGCCTGATTTGCACCCTCATAGTGACACTTCTAGGCAACTCTTATGCAACTGACATGAAACTTGAATACATATCATATTTCAGATTGAGGAACATGCCTACTAACTTTCATATATGTCACATAACTCCTTGGTGCTGCAACATCCTCCCCCCTCCAGTGTATATAATGTCATACTGTAACCACACTCAGGTCCAAATCTGAAAGTTGGGTCATCAGAGAAGCACTTAGCACAGGTAGCATGTTTATTAAGATCACCAACATCAGAACAGAACTGATCTCCTGTATGAATAGTGCTGTTGTTTCTACAAACATTGAATGTTGCAAAAAGATGGTATTAACATAACTATCAGATATCCCAGATATAGAAACATTAAACATTGTGATGATTCTTACAAAATACAAATATAATCGCTGGTGATCAGGTTTGCCACAGCATGCCAGGGAGCAATGTTAAGCACTATGTCACACTAATGGCACTAAGCTTGCGTCATTGCTCCCTCTTCTGGGTTAGAGAAATCCTCATTGGAGCTAACTACAACATCCTGGATCTAGATCTTGTTACTGGGTTTCTGGCAGTGCTGGTGGACCCTCTCATTCTGATCACATTGCTAAATCCTCTTCACTAGGATGAGCATTGAAAGTAGCTCCACCAGTCCAAGCTTCATGATTGTTAAGTGGGGCATCAGTTTTGCTGAACCTCCCATTGTCAGCCTGTGCTTCTGGACATTAGTAGGGCTTCACACCAAGGACATGGCCTACATCTCTGCATGGGAACATTGTATCCATTGTCATTTTGGCATGGAACAGAAAAAACAGCGAGAAGCCTGTGGTGTCTCACTTTGCTATGTTGCAAGTGAAAGTACGGTGAGAGTATATCTAGCCATGGATGGAAACACAAGGACACTGACTGCCTTTCAAGGAATTCTTTGGCAAAATGCACGAATGTGACAAAATATCAGTCACCACTGTATTAAAAGACATTGCTGCTTGATGCAGGGAAGCTCCAGCATTGTCAAAAACCATGGAAACTATGCATACTGATAGGCCATTCACCTATGGATGGTAAGCATCCTGTGGGTGATGTCAAAACATGAAATTATCTCTGATACTAATTTTAACTGGAAAACTTTTTCATCATATGTGCCACTCTGTGCTTCCATGTTTCATATTGATGACTCTTACTTTGCAATTGTCAGAGCTTCAGCAGTCAGCACATTATCACTGGATTTACATTTGTCAACTTCAGGAATCTCCCAAAGAGGCTGATTCAAATTCAGTGGTATGGCACTGCTGCAGGAGAGGTTGGCACCAGATGCCCCAGACGTAACTGCGGTATGTGCTCCTGTCTGTAGCATTCCTTACTTTGGCTCACATAGAGTCTAACAGATTGGTAGGGTCTTTCCCAGTGATATCTGCATCTGATTTGTTCTAGAGTCCTCACAAATCCCAGGTGACCAGATGTTGGAGCACTATGAAAAAAGTTCATGGTTGGTGGCTACTGATAGTTCCTTCTACACAATGTTCTATTTATAACTGGAATCCTCTTGTGGTCAGTTCTCCATTCTTCAAGGCTTCCATGGTTTTCAACAATACTGGAGCTTCCCTGCAATGAGCAGCAATGTCTTTTAATACAGTTATGACTGATATTTCATCACACTCATGCATTTTGCCAAAGAATTCCTTGAAAGGCAGTCAGTGTCCTTGTGTTTTGTATCCCTGAAGCCTCAATGCCCATGTCGCCAGTCGACCCAACAGATCTTTCAGCGTAGACAGCCAGCATAGAGAATGGTAGTCCATTACAATGGCAAATGATTTACCAAATAATTATCACAAGAATTTGTTGAAGGCTCAAACAACTGAATGATACTCTTTCTCATTTGTAGCGTGGTTCATCTCAGAAATTTTGAAGCATAAGCTATCATATTTTCAGCACACTCCTGAATTTTTTGCTAGAACTGCACCTATCCCAAAACTGCTAGTGTCAGTGTGAAGTTCTGTCACAGTATTCTGGTCATAAAAGGCTAGAACTGGATGAGATGTTAGCACCTTCTTAAAGACCAGGAAGATCTTCCTTGCACTATGTTCCAGGAAAATTTGGCATCTCCCTCCAGTAGTTCTTGCAAGGGATGTGCTGTCACACAGAAGTTCTGTATGAATCACTGGTAGTACAAGTCCATTCTGAGAAAATGTCTCACATCATGAATGTGCCAGAGAGTTGGAAAAACTATGACTGCTCATTCTCACTAGGTGTACCAAGATTTTGAATTTTTGGGTGATGAAGAGGCACTTTCTCATATTCAGGCATAGACCTGCATTCTGAACATATTTCAGCACAGTTGTCATGTGGCTTATATTCATCAAATGACTTAGAAAAAATGATAATGCCATCCAAATAGCAAGGACACATTATCCTTATAATACACTCCTGGAAATTGAAATAAGAACACCGTGAATTCATTGTCCCAGGAAGGGGAAAATTTATTGACACATTCCTGGGGTCAGATACATCACATGATCACACTGACAGAACCACAGGCACATAGACACAGGCAACAGAGCATGCACAATGTCGGCACTAGTACAGTGTATATCCACCTTTCGCAGCAATGCAGGCTGCTATTCTTCCATGGAGACGATCGTAGAGATGCTGGATGTAGTCCTGTGGAACGGCTTGCCATGCCATTTCCACCTGGCGCCTCAGTTGGACCAGTGTTCGTGCTGGACGAGCAGACCGCGTGAGACGACGCTTCATCCAGTCCCAAACATGCTCAATGGGGGACAGATCCAGAGATCTTGCTGGCCAGGTTAGTTGACTTACACCTTCTAGAGCACGTTGGGTGGCACGGGATACATGTGTACGTGCATTGTCCTGTTGGAACAGCAAGTTCCCTTGCCAGTCTAGGAATGATAGAACGATGGGTTCGATGACGGTTTGGATGTACCATGCACTATTCAGTGTCTCCTCGACGATCACCAGAGGTGTACGGCCAGTGTAGGAGATCGCTCCCCACACCATGATGCCGGGTGTTGTCCCTGTGTGCCTCGGTCGTATGCAGTCCTGATTGTGGCGCTCACCTGCACGGCGCCAAACACGCATACGACCATCATTGGCACCAAGGCAGAAGCGACTCTCATCGCTGAAGACTCCATTCGTCCCTCCATTCACGCCTGTCGTGACACCACTGGAGGCGGGCTGCACAATGTTGGGGCGTGAGCGGAAGACGGCCTAACGGTGTGCCGGACCGTAGCCCAGCTTCATGCAGACGGTTGCGAATGGTCCTCGCCGATACCCCAGGAGCAACAGTGTCCCTATTTTGCTGGGAAGTGGCGGTGCGGTCCCCTACAGCACTGCGTAGGATCCTACGGTCTTAGCGTGCATCCGTGCGTCGCTGCGGTCCGGTTCCAGGTCGACGGGCACGTGCACCTTCCGCCGACCACTGGCGACAACATCGATGTACTGTGCAGACCTCACGCCCCACGTGTTGAGCAATTCGGCGGTACGTCCACCCGGCCTCCCGCATGCCCACTATACGCCCTCGCTCAAAGTCCGTCAACTGCACATACGGTTCACGTCCACACTGTCGTGGCATGTTACCAGTGTTAAAGACTGCGATGAAGCTCCGTATGCCACGGCAAACTGGCTGACACTGACGGCGGCGGTGCACAAATGCTGCGCAGCTAGCGCCATTTGACGGCCAACACCGCGGTTCCTGGTGTGTCCGCTGTGCCGTGCGTGTGATCATCGCTTGTACAGCCCTCTCGCAGTGTCCGGAGCAAGTATGGTGGGTCTGACACACCAGTGTCAATGTGTTCTTTTTTCCATTTCCAGGAGTGTATGTTTGAAGGTGGCTGGAACATTACACAGTTCAAACAGTGTAACTTCAAGCTCATAGAGTCCATCAAGAGTTACAAAGGCAGTCTTTTCCCAGGTAGCCTTATCAACCTTGATTTGCCAGTAGACTGCTCGGGTGTCCATAGTAGGGAAATGCCATGTTCCTTTGAGGCAGTCCAGGTTATCATCAGTAAATGGATAGACATCTTTCTTCACGATTTGACTGAGTTATCCATAGTTCACAGAGAAATGCCACATGCCATCCTCCTCCTACACAAAGACCACCAAAGAGTGCCATGGCTCTCTGAATGATGTCAATCTGCAGCATTTTCTCCATTTCCCTCTGTGCGATGTTTGTTCAAAAAGTTCCAGAATATTCATAATTTTGTGACAATGATATGTTGGAGTGAAATATAGCTGGCATCCCTGCTCATGCCTGTGTTTAATGTCTAAGTTCCGGAAGTTCCATAGGTGTATATCTATGAAAACAATTATTGACAAGATGTAATTGGGTAGATAAAGAAATCTACTCACCAAGTGGCAGCAGAACACACACATAAAAGGCAGTTGCAACTGGCAACCTTTCAGAGCCAGTGGCTCCTTCTTCTGGCAGAAGGATTGAAGGGGAAGGAAGAGGGGTGAAGGAAAATGGAGAGGTCTAGGAAGAGGGGTAGATTTTGGGAAAGTTACCCAGAGCCGCAGGTCAGGGGGATTTACCGTATGGGATGAGAAGAAAAGACTGATTATTGGAGACTGCGTTGGATGAGATTTGAAAACCTGAGATCTTAAAGGTAGAAGACAGGGTAATATGCAGACAGAGATTACTGCTTAAACATCATGCATGAGTTAATAAGAACAAAAAGCTAAGTGCATTGTACGTAGCAGAGGTGAGAGAAGGGCAGTGAAAAGTAGATGGGAAAGACAATTAAATAGTTGTATATCTGATAGTTATTGTTCGGTGCCATATTGAGTAGAATGTTGTCACGCAGTTTGTGAATTTCAAGATGGCAGACATAAAGGAGCAACACACCTGGATTAAATTTTGCATGAAACTCAAGAAAATCTTTACAGATGCACACCAAATGATGCAAGAAGCCTACAGTGGGGGTGCACACAGTTTAAAAATGGTCAGACAGAAGTTAAAGATGACCCTTGATCAGGATGCCCTTCAATGTCTACCTTTGCCTTGCAATCTGTGAACTACACACATGAGAACAAGATGTTCCTTAAGAGAATCGTAACTGGTGATGAGACAGTTATGATGTTGAAACCAACGTTTAATCTTCACAATAGCTCAGTGAAGGTTCTCAAAGACCATAAAAGCTCATCAGGTAAAGTCAAATGTCAAAGTCACGATGATATATTTCTTTGACTCTGAAGGATTAATTCATCACGAATGTGTGTCACAGGAACAAAATGTAAATTGATGGTACTGCCATGACATGTTGAAATGCCTGTGAGAAAATGTGAGAAGGAAACACCCTGGAGTGTGGTGAGACAATTCTTGGCTCTTTCATAATGATAATGCACCCTCACATTTATCCCTGTTGGTGCATGATTATTGCACAAAAAACAAAATCACTGTGCTGTCTCATCGTCCATACTCTCCAGACCTGACACCAACAATCCTTTTTTGGTTTCCAAAGTTGAAAAAACTGTCAAAATGATGAAGATTTGCAACAATATGTGAGATAAAAGAAAATTTGCAGATGGCGCATCACACGACCCTGCAAGAGGCGTACCAAGACCACTTCCAGAAGTGGAAATGGTGTTGATAGTGGTGTATCAATTGTGGAGGAAAGTATTTCAAAGGAGACCATGCACAATAAGTAAAACGTAAGTGTACAAAAAGTTTGTGGAGAAAGTTCCAGAATTTTTTGAACAGACCTCGTATTATCCATACTTCATCTGGCAAAACACTATGCGAGTGCTGGCTAGTTGTTGAATGGTCCCCAGTGTTGATAGAAAGTGTTATGATGGAATGCTTGGTCCCTCTTTCCTTCACCCCAGTTTTGGAAGCATCTGAAACCTGATGCAGAATGGCTGTTACTCGCTGACATTGATCCTCGATCATGCAGATCCTGTTTGCAGTTCAAATATAGTAACTTCCTCCCTGCATTGTGCAAGTAGAAATACACATTTGCTAAACATGTAATGTTACCCACCTGTTGTATTTTGTAACTCAGTTGAATCTTTTTTAGCCATTTCATCAGAGCCTTGACCAGGATGTCTGAGAACACAGATGTTTGCTTGATGTGCAGCTGAATTTGTGCTGATTTGGAATCCATTGGTCTCCTGAATATATGGACTGTGGGAGCCATTTACTGTTTGTGTTCTGGTTCCTGTCCATGTAAGAGAGGGCTTTTACACTGTGTAATTGTAGCCATGGTGATATAGATATTTTGAAGTACCTACTGTTTCCAGCAAACAATGTCACTTCATAACTGCACTCAAGTCCAAATCTGAAAGTTGGGTCATCAATGAAATACAACATTTAGCACTGAAAAGCACATTTATTAAGAACAGCAGCATACAGGCAGATCAGAACTGACCTCCTGGATGGGGATCGCAGTTGTTTATACAAACCCCAAATGTTCCAGAATGCTTGTCAAATAGTCCAGATATACCAACACTGTAAGCAGAAACTGTTTCAAGAAATGCTAAATGTTATATAGCAAATAATTGCTGGTGGTAAACCACAGCACGCCAAACTGTGACGGCACCAGAGCTCACCACGATACTGTGAAAGTAATAGTCCTATAACACTCCCTGTGAGTTGTGCCTGCAGTTTCTTTTACATCTGAAGACTGTATTTTCTTCATCAGGTAGGAGAGTGGAACTTTAGTGAAGCTAAGTAACACAGCATCTACCTGGGCACATTAATCTACTGCTTTCTTGGTCTTGAGGTTGAATAGAGTGAGCTGTATTTACACGATCATTGTTTTTGGAACCCATGTCTCTTGATACAGAGGAGATTTTCGGCCTCCAGAAATGTCATAATACACAAGTATATAACTTATTCCAAAATTCTACAACAAATTGATGTCAAAGATATAGGCCTATAGTTTTATGCATCTGTTTGAGAACCCTAATTGACAACAGGAAAGACCTGTGCTTTCTTGCAATTATTAGAAACTCTTTGCTCCTCCAGGGAGCTACAATATATTGCAGCTAGAAGCGGAGAAATTCTTTTGCATACTCTACACAGAGTCAAACTGTATCCTGTCAGATCCAGTGGCCTTTCCTCCGATGATCGACTTCTTTTGGTCACTTAATTCAATACCTGAGATTTTGTCATTTGTGTGATTATTTAAAAGATGTACTATAATGTGATCTTCCTGTGTGAAACAGTTATGGAAAAAGATATTTAGTATTTTGGCCTTTTCTGTGTCATTCTCTGTTTCAGTTCCATGATGGTCACAGAGTGTCTGGGCAGCTGACTTTTATCCATTTACTGATTTAACATAAGTCTAAAACATTTTAAGAATTTATGCCAAGTTGGTAGACAGAATTGTTCTTTGGACTTCATTGAACTCTTCACACACAGTGCTTCCTGTTATTTTTTTGTTTGTCAGTAAGGCTTTGGCTAAGTTTATACTTGCAGTGAAGCTTTCTTTGCAATTTTAGCAGCTTTCTAACACAGTTGTCAAACCACAGGGTCTTTTCCATCCCTGACAACTTTGCTCAACATATACCTGTCTAAATCTTGTTGTACAATGCTCTACAACATTGATACTCAACATTGTCAGTGCTGGAGATTAAATTTTCATGTTGACCCATCAAATAATCTGAAATCTGTTTCTTGCCACTCTTGCTTTGCTAAGAAAAAACATCTTTCTTTGTACTCCTATTTACAGCTATATTTGATGATGCTTTTCAATTACTTGTTCCCTGTTCTATGATAACTGAGAAGGAGAGCATAAGGCGGATTTTTGTAATTCTTTTATGTTTGTCATATGTGAAGTTATGAATTTAAATGTAAGTCCCCCCAAAACAGTTTGATGCAACTCTCAGAAATTCTTGAGAAAACTGACTTTGGAGTTTTCCAAGTGCCTTTAGTTCACTAAATCTAGAATGATTTTTCAGTGGGCCACATGGCTCTGTAGTAGAATCTCAGTAGGTGGCCTGGGTTTGACACTCTGCTGATGCAAATTTTGGAAGGAATGTGCATGTTGTACGAGCATTTCTGTGAACAGCAAAATCCATAAATATGAAAAACTTAATTTGTAATGTTTTTAAATCCAAACATATTTTTGTAAATGATTGATAATTAAGAATTTATATTTACAATCAGGACTGGGATTGTATGTGTCATAAGTAATTAGAAATTGAAAGACACACATTTTTCATAAAAAATGACAATTAGATATACTATAATTAGCATATGCTGGGCAATTCAGTTGCCCCTACTGAAATCATGTGATGCAGCCCAACAAGCATGTGAAATCATGATAAAGTTGAATTCCCTTCTGTCATACCATACGGTACTAATGTCCAGTAAGCTGATCTTGTCAATAATTCTGAACATGTCATGTATCATTAAAATCATCTCTCGATCTAACATGTAACTATGCTAACATGTTGTTCCAGGTGACCAGGTGTAACAAAGAGTGAAATTAATGTTCACAAGTAAATAATGCATGAAACACCAAAGTGATGAGAGTACATACTTTGACCTATTTGTAAAACAACAGTGTATCACAGCACATGTGTTTAGACATTCACTGAGCAATTGACAACATGTGTTATTGATGGTTCAAATCCAGCATCGTTCACAAATTTTTGCATTAGTATGATATGTTAATCCACAAGCACATGTCATCGATGAACGACACTGTTACTTACAGTGTGCCCTGTCCACACTGCACTGGTATACTGCCTGAATGTAGCCTCTGCGGTCTGTTGTGATGTTCTCCTCACAGGAGCGTACTGACGTGCTCAGGAATGGTATCCAGACAGGTAACACCTGACTACAAAGGCATTCTGCAGTCTTGAAAGATGTGTAAGAACAATAGGTGAGATTCAAAAAGTACTGCCTGTCTGAGAGAGGACTGTAAGATCAGCTGAAAATGAAGAGGCCATCCTAGATACAGCTCATGCTAGTCCACCCATAAGTACAAGGGCAGTTGCACAACATTCAAATACTGGCCAGTCATCCGTATAGCAAATACTGTATTGACATAAATATTGCACATTCTACCTACAGCTGGACCGATAGCTCCAGGGGTAGGATTTCAAAGCTAAAATGAAGTTCTGTCAGTGGCTGTTAGAAAATATGAAAAATGATGCATCACACATCTCATTCTCAGACGAATCGAAAATCCAAAATAGTGGAACCATCATCTGTGCTATTGGGGTACTGACAATCCTCATGGTGTGCAACAGGATGAACATGTTGGGGAGCGAATATTCTGTGGGGAATCTTGGATGATCACCTCACTGGACCATATTTTTTTGGGGCCATTTTATGAGCACACACTGCCTGCACTTTCTGTGTCAGGGGCTTTCACTGCTGCTGGAGGATGCCCCATTGCAAGATTATTTGACGATGTTGTTTTAACAGGGTGGAGTTCCACCAAATTTTACTTTACCTGTTTGTAACCATCTGAATGAGCAACTTCTGGGGAAATGAATAGAAAGAGGAGGACCTGTTGCTTGGCCTGCCAGATCACCTTATCGAACTCCATTAGATATCTTCCGTGGGGTTATTTGAAACAAATAGTTTTCACTCGAATGCCAGAAAATCTCAACCACCTCCTACGATTCATCTCAGAAATCTGCAGATCAGTAATAACAGAAATGCTTTGACCTGTGAGTAGATCTGTACAATGGGGGCGCAGTTGCACTTAAACCAAAACGGTCATCACTTTGGGGATTTGCTGGCACAATAAACGTGGTCAGTGCAGTTCTGTTCCCTCTATTTCTGTTCCCTTATGTGTCCTGCATGCTGACAAATTGGCCACAAACACTTCCATTCACATACAATTTCCATTAAAAAAATAAATGGAATCCTAGCCCCAGTTTCAAATGTCACACCTCACACACGAGACTTTTGCACAAAGATCGGACTGCTCTCATCACCTACGCCACAGTTCAGTACAGGACAACTGCTTCAGATTATAGCATGTATTAGTTTTAATCCAGTCACAATATCACCTTAGTATATTGCTGGCATTTCATTGTCTAGAGAACAGATTTGTGATTTTTCACTGTCGAGTAATATTGTATCATTATGATCTCCTATTACTGTCAGGTGGTAGATGCAAGACATCGACCAAAAGAGCAGATGTTTTCAAGACAAATATAAAATTGTGAGTTGCATAAAATGACATCAGTAGGGGCAGTGGAATCACCCTGAAAGTTAAGAATTTTATATTTAAATGACGTAAATATTTGAATTGGCGGCACAGGGATGGGAAGAAAGGGTTGAAACTTGACTCAGACCAGCAATTACCTATTGGATAAATAAAAAATCTATTCACTAAGCAGTGGCAGGAGAACACACATTGAAAAGTTCACGTCTGTTTGTCACCTGCAGGTCTAAGGTGTTACCTTTGTGAGTCGATACTCAAGTTAACTGCTCGAAATAAGTTTTGGATAAGGCATTCAGAACACACACACAGGATTCACAGTCCCTACTACCCCTCCTAATCACTTGAGTCTTCCAGTCTTTAGTTGCTTAGTTGAAATCTCCACCTGAAACTGTACCATCATCAGGAAATTACACAAAATATTCTTCAAGTTTTGCCACTACTGCTGCTGAGGTAGGAATTCTATAAATGCATCTGATGACCATTTTTGATCCATGTTTTAACACATATCTTCACACTGATTATTTCACATTCTGAAACTTTATTAATTTCACTAGATATTAGGTTATTTTTTTATTGCTGGACATTTGCTTCCACTACCAGTGTTAAACTTACAGGGTGTTGCAAAAATGACCGGTATATTTGAAACGGCAATACAAACTAAACGAGCAGCGATAGAAATACACCGTTTGTTGCAATATGCTTGTGACAACAGTACATTTTCAGGCAGACAAACTTTCGAAATTACAGTAGTTACAATTGTCAACAACAGATGGCGCTGCGGTCTGGGAAACTCTATAGTATGATTATTTCCACATATCCACCATGCGTAGCAATAATATGGCATAGTCTCTGAATGAAATTACCCGAAACCTTTGACAACGTGTCTGGCGCAATGGCTTCACATGCAGATGAGATGTACTGCTTCAGCTGTTCAATTGTTTCTAGATTCTGGCGGTACACCTGGTCTTTCAAGTGTCCCCACAGAAAGAAGTTACAGGGGTTCATGTCTGGCAAATAGGGAGGCCAATCCACGGCGGCTCCTGTATGTTTCGGATAGCCCAAAGCAATCACACGATCATCGAAATATTCATTCAGGAAATTAAAGACGTCGGCCGTGCGATGTGGCCGGGCACCATCTTGCATAAACCACGAGGCGTTCGCTGTGTCGTCTAAGGCAGTTTGTACTGCCACAAATTCACGAAGAATGTCCAGATAGCGTGATGCAGTAATCGTTTCAGATCTGAAAAATGGGCCAATGATTCCTTTGGAAGAAATGGCAGCCCAGACCAGTACTTTTTGAGGATGGAGGGACGATGGGACTGCAACATGGGGTTTTCGGTTCCCCGTATGCGCCAGTTCTGTTTATTGACGAAGCCGTCCAGGTAAAAATAACCTTCCTCAGTAAACCAAATGCTGCCGACATGCATATCGCCATCATCAATCCTGTGTACTATATCGTTAGTGAATGTCTCTCGTGAAACAATGGTAGCGGCCCTGAGGGGTTGCCGCGTTTGAATTTTGTATGGATAGAGGTGTAAACTCTGGCGCATGAGACGATACGTGGACATTGGCGTCATTTGGATCGCAGCTGCAACACGGCGAACGGAAACCCGAGGCCGCTGTTGGATCACCTGCTGCACTAGCTGCGCGTTGCCCCCTGTGGTTGCCGTATGCGGTCGCCCTACCTTTCCAGCACGTTCATCCATCACGTTCCCAGTCCGTTGAAATTTTTCAAACAGATCCTTTATTGTATCGCTTTTCGGTCCTTTGGTTACATTAAACCTCCGTTGAAAACTTCGTCTTATTGCAACAACACTGTGTTCTAGGCGGTGGAATTCCAACACCAGAAAAATCCTCTGTTCTAAGGAATAAACCATGTTGTCCACAGCACACTTGCACGTTGTGAACAGCACACGCTTACAGCAGAAAGACGACGTACAGAATGGTGCACCCACAGACTGCGTTGTCTTCTATATCTTTCACATCACTTGCAGCGCCATCTGTTGTTGAAAATTGTAACTACTGTAATTTCGAAAGTTTGTCCGCCTGAAAATGTACTTTTGTCCCAAGCATATTGCAACAAACGGTGTATTTCTATCGCTGCTCGTTTAGTTTGTATTGCCGTTTCAAATATACCGGTCATTTTTGAAACACCCTGTATCTTTCCTATATGCATTCCACTTTGAGTTTAGAATTTCATTGCTATTGGCATCTGGTTTCAGCAATTTTTCTGTCCCTAGTACTTTGAATGCACCATTGAGGTTTATAAGTGTCTCCGTGTCTTAAGGCCCGACTGCGGAACTGTATCTGAGGTGAACATTATCTTTGCTGGAGGTGAGCAGTGATCTTCACTGGGATGGATAGTGGGTGGGGGATGGAAGAACTGGAGGGTGGGGAGGTATCCAGGGTAGCGGTAATGGAAGATGCTAGTGCTGTCTGTGGGAGGATGCAGGGACCTGGTGGTGACAGGGCAGTGGGTCACTTGGGGTAGCATCAGGAAGGTGGGGGGGAGAGGGTAGAAGAAGAGAAGGGAGAAGGACTACGCAGGCATATTGATTGGACAGAAGGGGTGTGTGTAGTGCTGTGGTCCTCGAGCACCGTATCCTGATACCGCACCTAATAGCCCCACTGTCTTGGCTAGCACAGCAAAGATTGCTAATTACCTCAGATGCAGCTGCTCTGGTCTTGGGGCCCAGAGACAACAGTGACTGTGTGTGTGTGTGTGTGTGTGTGTGTGTGTGTGTGTGTTGTTGATGCCTGATGAATGAAATAATCCGATAGCTAATAATATCCGCAGTATGGTGAGTAGCCACTATCATTTTCATAATATTGTAAGAAACTTTCTTGTTGCTCTCATATTATTAGTACTTGAAAGATCCTCATTTCTTACTATCAGCTTTTAAATTTTCATTAGTAATTTCTTTCACCATTGTTAATCTTGTTTTTCCTTCCTTGTCTTAAGCTACTTGTCCTATTACTTTTCCTCATTTAAACGTGTGTTGCAGGTGGAGGCAGCAATCTCACACCCATCCTACGATGATGAAACAGTGGATAGCGACCTCGCACTGCTCCGATTGCCTTTTGCTATAAGGCCCAGTCGCTACCAAGGGTTAGCTTGTCTTCCTGAACAGGGGCAAATCCTTCCTGCTGTTGGCTCAAAGTGTACAGTGATTGGCTGGGGGAAAGCACAGGCTCATGATCCATTTGGAACAGATTTGCTGCATGAGGTCCAGGTGAGCAGTATTACAGTGAAAGGGCCAGTTTGTAATTCTGAGATTTTCTTCTGAAAATAGTCAATTTTCATTTGTTTTTTATAACGCTGTTCATTATGAAAACATATTGAATTTAAAGTGACGTGGTTAATAAACAGGCCTACAGTGTCACTATTTTTCAGCTGCCATTTTTAATCTATACTGTTAAAAACAGATGAGGTTATTGTTTTAAGTACTTCATATAAGAAAACAACCAGAACACTGAATTATTAATATGTAGAAATTTAGTACAATTAGAACTGATCTCACATTCACTCACAAAATAAGTAAAACTCCTATTGGGTTAATAGCATTTCCTATCACACTAAAAAGCTGTAATATTCTTATTTGTATGCATAGCACATTAGTCTTGTAATTTCTCAGACAGATTAATACAGCCCATTACTAGGTCTCTCAATAATATGGGACTGCAACTACATCTACATCTACATCTTTACTCCACAATTCACAATTAATTGCCTGGCAGGGGGTTCATCGAAACATCTTTAAGCTACTTCTCGACCATTCCACTCTCGAACAGTGTGCAAGAAAAATGAAAACACAGCTCTTTCCATGCAAGCTCTGATTATTATGATGATCATTTGTACCTATGTGGATGTGCACCAACAAAATATTTTCACACTCTGAGGAGAAAGTTGATGATGAAATTTCATGAAAGGTCCTGCTGCAGCAAAAAGTCTTTGTTTTTGTTATGTCTTCCCTGAATGCTATGTGGTTCTTTGGTGAACACAGGGGCAAGGAACAGATGCTTTTCATGAAGAGGAAATTCAGATATTAATTTATTGAACATCTAAATAAAATAGTAAAAATAAGGTGTAAGCAGCATCAGTTGCTAACAGTAGATTTGAATGTATAAATACGTCACTCTTCAATACATTGTCTGTTCAGAAGATGTTGAGCTCTGGCCAGTATGAAAGTCTGTAAATGTTATTCAAGTGGCAGACATGCAAAATAGGGCTCAGTGTATGAATGTTCGAACTTAATCACAGTATTATGAAAAGGATGGTTGCTGCTCACCATATAGCAGAGATGCTGAGTCACAGATAGATGCAACGAAAAGACTAGTTCAAACAGGTTTTCATCACAGTTAGACAACATACATACACATTCACACACAAGCGCAACTCACACACCATGACCACAGTCTCTGTCAGCCAAGGCTACACTTAAGTACACCGCCAGTGGAGCTCCAGAGCAAGGATGCTTACATCTCATTGGTAGCAGTGTAATCATTCATGGTAGCACTCTTGTGTTGCAGTGATAGATGTAGGAAATGTGGCAGTGTTACTGGCAGTGCATATATTTGAAAATGCGGCGAACTGGATTGCGCCTCATACCTGTGTTTTACTGATGGCCACCTTATTTGTGTATCATATCCATGGCACTCTCTCTCTTATTTCGCAATAATACAAAAAGAGCTGCCCCTCTATGAACTTTTTTGATGTCCTCCATCAGTTCTCTCTCATGTGGATCACAAACCACTCAGCAATACTCCAAAACAGGGCAGACAAGCATAGTGAGAGCAGTCTTTTTAGTGGAGCTGTTACATTTTCTAAGTGTTCTGCCAATAAATCACAGACTTTGGTTTGCTTTCCCCACAACATTATTTGTGTGATTGTTACAATTTGAGTTATTCTTAATTGTAATCCCTAAATATTTGCTTGAGTTACAGCTTTTAGATTTATGTGATTTATGAGATAACTGAAATTTAGAGAATTCTTTTAGTGCTCATGTAGACTACTTCATACTTTTCATTATTTGGAGTCGATTGCCACTTTTTGCACCATTTTACTATTTGTTTGGATCATCTGATGACTTTACAAATGGCAAATAACATAACACTGCCTTGGGGAAGATCAAATATTATTTTGTTTTTACTCTATGACTGTCTGTTAATTATTATGAACTATGACTTTTCTGACAGGAAATCAGGAATCCAATCACACAATTGAGATGACACTTCATAGGAATGCAATTTATTTAGAAGGCACCTGTGTGGTATGGTGTTAAAAGCCTTCTGTCCCAAGGTTGTGCCAAATGACTGAGATCAGAGACAACATGAGTACAAATTTATGCCTCATGCTGCAGCCGAGCAAAGTCAGGACATCTAACTGACTGGAACAAGAAAATCTCTTACAAGGAGAAATTTTGGATGATGTAATCACAAATTCTCATTGGTATCATTTTTTCCAGTACCTCTAAGTGTAGGATGATAGAATAGTGTAAGAGTTTGGGGGAATTCAGTTCAGGAAAATTATTACTGAAGAAACACCGAAAACAACTCGGGACCTAACAGTTGTCACTCCACCTGTTAACTAAGAATGTTAACATCCCTGGGGGATAGATGACTCTGCCTGGATCCCATGGATCTGATATTACCTTCACTGGAGCAAGTGCAGACCAGTACTTCTCTTTACATTTCTTCGACATTTCTCCCTTTGCAAAACAATTGCCACTCCACCATGTTAGGTGAAGTTACTGTATGTTCTACTCTATCCTGGATAAGTTTGAATCCTTTCCACAAGTCGTCTATAACCTTGCTAGTATCATTATACTCTCAGTAACTTTTTTATCTATAATTTGTTCAAATGGTTCTGCCAAACTATTTATATTTATAATGTCAGAGTTTCTCTCTGCCGTTTCTCTCTGCCGTTTCTCTCTGAAATTTCTTTCCACAGTATCTACTCATGTATTCATGCCTGTAATTTGCAATTGGATAATTGGTATCCTCTTGCTTATCAACCCTCTCTCTTACAGTATGTAATCTCTGCTTTACAGCATCGAACTTAACATTACATACATTTTCAAACAATTCTAATTTTTCATTGATTTCAGTTTCTACCATATTACATTTTTCCTCAATATCAAATTCTAACCTTTTTGCTAAATCTTGAATTTGATCATTCTATTTCTGACTAAAGTCAGTGAATAGTTGATTTAGATGAAGGTTTAAAGAACTCATTAATTCTTTCTTTAAATCTAATTTCAAATTTTCAACTTTACTATTTAGTGTGTCAAATTCAGTCTTTAGTAAACCTATATTTGTTGCTTGACTATTCAAAGTTTCACTCTGGTCATTTAGAACTTCACTTTGAGAATTTAAACTAGAATGTACCAAACCTATTTCTTTCCTTAGAGTTTCATTCTGAGCATTTAATCTAGAATTTAAAGTTTCATTTAGTTGTAAACTCTGGGCTGCTAGTTTATCATTTAGTTCCTTTCTTAAAGCTGCTGAACCTGCACTCTGTGCATCTAATTCAGCATTTTGAGCTTTGATTAGGTTTACTAGCTCAGACTAGTCTGGCATTTCTCTACTGGGTCTCATAGCCATAGCTGGTTCTTGAGTTTTTCCATTTGTCCTAAGTTATCCATATTCCTATTAGCTTTAGACCTATTAATAATTTTTAAAAAATTGACTCTGGCTGTAATAACTACAGTAATATTGTTCACTTAACAGTTCTTACTAGTTTGTACTAAAACAATAAACTTGTGTTTCACACTCACTCAGCATTGAGTTTAGGCCGCATCGGTCAGCAGATGTGTTACCAGCACTGGTGAACAGCAGCTGGTTTTAGTTAGTTATATTACTTGTTCCATGGATCATGAACAAGATTCTTTCATAATGATGTGGAACGTGTCAAAGTACAAAAGATTCATTATCCCAAATAATCATTGTTAGTCTTATATATGGTACAATTGTTAATGCTTACTGTATTTCTTTGGCCTATGTCTAAAAATTCATCTATGAAGTAGGAGTTGTCATTCAGGAATTCCCTTAACTTACTTTTGAATGCCGATTGGTTGTCTGTCAGACTTTCGATATTGTTTGGCAATTGACCAAAAATCTTTGTGGCAGTATAATTTACCCCCTTTTGTGCCAATGTCAAATTCAATGAACGGTAGTGAAGGTCACCCTGTCTCCTAGTATTGTAGCTGTGGACTGTGCTATTAATTCTGAAGTGATCTGGGTTACTAACAACAAATTTCATTAGGCTGTATATATATTGTGAAGCTACTGGCAATATCTCTAATTCTTTAAATAATTGTCTACAAGATGATCTTGGATGAGCCACAGACATTATTCTGATAACACGTTTTTGTGCAATAAATACCTTCTTTCTTAGTGATGAATTGCCCCAAAAGATGATTCCGTAAGAAAGCAACGAATGAAAATATGCATGGTAAGCTAACTTACTGATGTGCTTGTCTCCAAAATTTGCAATGACACTATAAGCATAGGTAGCTGAGCTCAATCGTTTCAGTAGATTGTCAATGTGTGTCTTCCAGTTTAAATTCTTATCAATACAGACACCCAGAAATTTTGAACAATCTGCTTTAGCTAAAGATTTTCCCCCACACTCTATATTTATTTCCGGTGTTATGCCTTTCCCTGTACTGAACTGTATGTACAGTGTTTTTTCAAAGTTCAGTGAAAGTCCATTTGCGGAAAACCACCTAATAACTCTTTGAAAAACATTATTTGCATTTTCCTCAGCTGATTATTGCTTTTTAGGCTTGATTACAATACTTGTGTCATCTGCAAAGAGAACCAAGTTTGCATCTTCATGAATATAATTAGGCAAGTCATTAACATATATTAAAAACAATAAAGGTCCCAAGACAGAACCCTGTGGTACCCCATTCTTGATACATCCCCAGTCTGAATAATCTGATGCCCTTTATGTACTATGTGGGTTTACTGTTTCAACCTTCTGCATTCTACCAGTTAAATATGAAGTGAACCATCTGTGTACTGAACCATTCATTCCATAGTACTTCAGCTTATCTAAGAGGATTTCATGATCCACACAATCAAAAGCCTTAGAGAGATCACAGAAAATTCCAATTGGTGATGTTCTACTATCCAGAGCATTTAAAATTTGATCAGTGAAAGCATGTATAGCACTATCTGTTGAAACACCTTTCTGAAAACCGAACTGACATTTTGTTAAAACGTTATTCCCACTAATGTGTAAAGTTATTCTTGAGTACATTACTTTTTCAAACACTTTTGAGAAGGATGTCAGAAGTGAAATACGACGATAATTGTTGATGTCTGTCTTGTCACTTTTTTTATACAAGGGTTTAACTATGGCATATTTCAATCTGTCAGGAAATATTCCCCGATTCAATGAGCTATTACATATGTGGCTAAGAACTCGATTTATCAGGTGTGGACAAGATTTTAGTATTCTATTGGAGATACCATCAGTTCCATGTGAGTTTTTATTCTTAAGTGAATTTATTATTTTCTTAATTTCAGACGGTGAGGTGGGTAGGATTTCAATTTCATTTGTTTGCACCGGGAATGCCTCTTTCATATAGAGTTCTGCCCTATCTGGTAAGCAGCTGGTGCCTATATTTTCCACTACATTTATAAAATGATTATTAAAAATATTTTCAACCTGTGATTTTTCATTTATAAGCTCTTCATTGTGCTTAACAGTAATACTGTTGTCCTGTGACCTTGGTTGCCCTGTTTCCCTTTTAACTATATTCCATATTGTTTTAACTTTGTCATCAGAGGTGCTAATCTCAGACTTGATACACATACTTCTGGATTTTTCTATAACTTTCCTTAATATATTACAATATTTCTTATAAAGGTTGAGCTTTTCTTCATCTCGACTTATTCTAGTGTCTTGGTATAGTTCCCATTTCCGGCTACAAGAAATTTTAATCCCTTTAGTCAGCCATGGTTTTTTATCAAGTTTATTTGAATTATGATTCACTAATTTCTTAGGAAAACTGTTTTCAAATATACCCACAAGTTTATCATGGAATAAGTTAAATTTAACATTTGCATCAGGTTCCCGATAAACATCCTCCCAGACTACCCATTTCAAGCTTTCCTTAAATAGTTGAATTGTTATATGGTTAATTGGGCGTATTATTTTATTTGTTTTTTTCACATTACTGTATGGAGCAAAGTCATGAATTGAAAGTAGCTGTGCATCGTGATCAGAAAGCCCGTTCTTAATAAGATAGGTGCTTACTTCTTTTAATTTATCTTGGTCTATGAAAATGTTATCTATCAGGGTGCTACTGTCTTGTACAATACGAGTAGGAAAATCAATGACTGATGTCAGATTGTAAGAGCAAAGTAATAGTTCAAGGTCGTTCTTCTTGCTTGAGTGTTTAAGAAAATCTACGTTAAAATCTCCACAAATGATAATGTGTTTTCCCTTTTCTGACAGATAACGCAGCAAGAGATCTAGGTTTTTAAGAAACATTTGAAAATTTCCAAGTGGGGACCTATACACAGTCACAATTATGAATTTACCACTGTCCAATTTAAGCTCACAAGCACATACTTCAATGTGCTGTTATACACAGAATTTTGCGGTTTCTATGTTTTTAAAACTATGTTCCCCCTTAACATAAATGGCAGCTCCTCCTTTCTTCATATTGTCTCTACAAAAATAAGTTGCTAGTTTATACCCATTAATATTTACATTTTCCATATGTGTAGTTATATGATGTTCAGACAGGCACAGTACATCAACTTCTGTTGTATTTTTAATATTCTCAAAACAAATTATTAGTTTGTCTATTTTGTTCCTTAATCCCCTGATATTTTGGTGAAATATATTAACACAACTGTTTCCTCTACCTTTATTCGAACCATTTATTTTTTTACCTTTAAGAGCTGCCTGTCTGGACATCTTGTTCAACCTAAAAAAGGTGCCCCTATGCCCTTTCGGTTCACAGGGGTTTTTCCTTGAGTGCTAGTGGCCCCCTTTAGACGACCTACAATTAAATCAGCTAATCTATCCTTCCCTAGACTATTTAGGTGCAGGCCATGTTGAGTGTATCCCCATCTCCCAATGCTATCAACAGGCACTGTATGAATGTGTGTTTTTGCACCGTCCAGCAGCTGCTAGCTCAACTCTCTGTTAACTCGCCACACAGAAGGGTTAACCGAGGGCTGATTGTAACGCTGCAATACCTCAACAAAACCCACATTCCTACATCCTGTTGCAGCTCCTATTTTATCCAGGTCACTCTTAATATCATAATTCCTATCCTTAGCCAGGCTGTTTCCTGCCCCACCTATTACTATCACCTCATCATTCTTGTCAAAGTCCCTACAGAGTGGTCCTATGTCTTCTATCACCTGGCTAAGCCTAGCACTTGGCTTAAACAAACTCGTGACCTGGTAATCTGCTCCTAATTTCTCCTGCACTAGTTGGCCTACACCCCTCCCATGACTGCTACCTAGCAGCAAGACTTTTCTTTTCCTATTACTAGATTTTCCCGACCTAATGCTGTTACCAATTTTAGTAGTCTGCTGCACCCTACTTTCAACTACTCCTGTTTTTGGCTCCTCCCTTCCTACTTCAGGTAACAAGGAGAATTTATTCATAACTGGAACTTCGACAACATCTACATGGCTGGTCCCTTTTCGCAATTTCCTTGTTACCAATTCCCATTTCCCGCAGTCTTTTTCCCCCTTTTTCCCACTGGTGCCAGTGGCATTGGTTGTTGGTTTCTACGTAGGAATTGGTGAGCGGATGTGGAAGTAGGTCAGAATCAGTGGATAGCAACTGCTGCCAGCAGCATCGGATGCTAGTTTCTGCATCTGCTTACCCAGTATCTGGCAGAGCTGTATACTCCCTACACCAGATCTTCTCAGTGGGTTGTTCTCGGTGTGTCTCTTCTTAGTCTAATACAGTGAGATCTTCTCTCCATTCTTTTAATGTCATTACTTTCTTATGTTTTCCCTTTTTTGCATTTACCAATTTTCACCATTTGAATTTTTAGGCAGAATCCAATTCCGTGAACCAGTTCTTTGGTCTTGCTATGCTTGGATGCTATGGCAACACTTACTATCTTTTTATCTAGTTTTTGTCTCAAAAGTCTAGTTTTCTTCTGTCCTTACACACAGGTCACCACATTCTAATGCTATGGATAACTTAAAGTGACAAAGTATGTGTGTAAAACTTACTTGAGATGGTCAGCCGACTTTCCTTGATGGTTAGCTTGTTGCTGCAACCTCCTTTTCTCTTCTTCTCCAAAGTATATCTGCTCAGAACAGGAATTTCTCAAGACTCTTTCTACTTATAAAAAATAAGCAACATATGCAGTTTCTTTTGCTTCACTTCACAATATATATTTGAACATCAAACTTTTACAACACTCCTTCTCCACATAAACAAACAGTATCAAGTAAGTCTCTTCACGCGTCCAAAGGTTAAAAATAGAGTTCATTTACACATAAGAAAAGGTTGGCTTACAACCCAAGTCCATTCTCATTCTGAATCTGAATACACATCTCATGGTTTCAGAGTCCAAAACGGGCATTAATTAACAATACTTCCACTATCCTTCTGTATTTTTTATTTTTTAAATTTTTTTTTCACTACAGTAGTTAAAGATATAATACAGCAGATAAGTTATAAAAACTCCTTGTTCTTTCACTACAGATTCTCCAGCGTGACCACAAACACTTGTCAGTGCTGTTTGACCACCATGTCTGTAGTCACCTCATAAAAAACTTCAAACCTGCACAAACAGACAGGTGATGTGCACTAAATAGGCTCTCTCTCTCTTACTATTAAAATATCATGTGTTTGAGATGGTAGAAGGCCGTGTGGTTCTAGAATTTACACGGAAATTCTCAAAACTCTACACTATACAGATTTCTATCTCTCTAGTTTTAATAATTTGAGAGTTGGGGTCTTGTATGTGAAGAGTGACAAAATGTTACAGCAACATTTCAAAACTTTTGGCCAAGTTTGAAACATTATATTTCAGTGAACAATTTTGGTAAAGCTGCAAAACTAGGCTGTATGGTTTCAAAGTTTACATTGTACTCAGTATAAAGATTTATACCATTTAATTCACAATTTTAGCTCAAAGTGGAACTCAAATCTATCAATAAATTGTGTGACAAAATATACTCACAAGTTTAAAGCTTGATCTGTTCACATAGCTGATTTAGTAAACATGCAAGTTTTACCAGTTTCGCTTGATAGTTTTTAGTATGTATAGGGTGGAGAGGACAAAAAAATTTGCTATGAAGGTGAAAGTTTTAAACATTTGTATCTAAAAGGATTGCCTGATCCATACTTTCATTAGCCACAAAGAGCATTCTTTTATCTATAAAATATCAAAGTTCTAAGCTAATTTTTCTCTCTGAAGGTGTTCAAATGTTTTCAAACCACTGTTTCAGGGAAGAATATTCCATTATCACACACTTTGTAAGATTTCAAATTGTTAGTCAAAGAGACAAAGAAATTGTAATGGTTCATTATAGTTTTATTCGTCTTTGTTGCATGATAAAGAAGCTGGTATAAGTTGTTGAACAGCCATCTTCAGACGTGCAAAAACTGAAGGGGAATGGTTATCAGTACGGAAAATCAAACTGGTGAAAACTCAAATTAAAAATTGTTCAGTAACTGAAACCAGTTATGTAACTGCTTCTTTCTATTTTGATAAAGACAAACTTATAGTGATCATACAATTTGTTGGGAAGCAATAGTAAATGGATGCAGATATTCAGTCTCTCTTCAGTAAGAAGTGAAGCATGGCAGTTATTCCACAATTTTTGAACTTTTTTTACTTTACTGTTAAGAAAAAGCTATTGATAGTTTAAAAAACATAACTAAATTTTATTTTTGCTGGTGGCTGGTCTTGCTAATGCTTTGTGGATCTTATGGATACAGCAAGTGAAATAACTTTACATTGTGTACTTTGCCATATGCTGGCCTATAATTCTAACAAAAGGCTACAAAATGTCAGAGACAAAAAGAACCGCTGTTTAATTATTCTTGCAAGAGTTTTTAGTTTGTCTTTACCAAAATCAACTTTTTTGGCAAAATGTTTTGAGATAAATGAGCTTAAAAGCCACATATTTTTGCAGAAATTTTTTTGTTAGCTTCACCACACATACCTGAAATTATAAAACTAAAAGTGATAAAAACTTTCAAGGTTTACAAATAAGGTATTAGAATACTTGAGTGGAATTTTACTCCAACAAATTTTGATTGTGTGCTGGACTGAAAGGAGAAAAAACAGTGAATTAAATGAAATAAAACTTGAAAACTGTTGCACAGTGCAACTTCACTTAAGAGAATCCTGATTTCCATCTACTGAACAGGAGGGTTGTTGGGACTACACATGATGATATAAAACTATGAAATCAGATAAAAAAAATGTTCTCTCTCACTCTCTAGGTTCCTATAGCTCGCTTGGAGTTATGTCGTCGAGTATATCGTGAATACCGGATTACAGACAATATGTTCTGTGCTGGTTACCTCAACGGCCGACGTGACAGCTGTGCTGGAGATTCAGGAGGTCCCCTTTTGTGTCGCTCTCGAGGGAGATGGACAATATTTGGAATAACAAGTTTTGGTGAAGGTTGTGGCAAGAAACGACGTTTTGGTATTTATACACGTCTGTCCAATTATGTTGAGTGGATACGCGATGTCATTGGCAATGGACATTAGTCTGATAGCGCCCACAGAGACCTTTGTTCTGTGTCTTAATACTGCATTGCCTCTCTTATTGCTATGAGCACTTGTGCCAGTAAACTGAGCTGAAGGAGACACTTCTGAATAAGAAGAAAATTGAATCCATCAAATATTTTTATTAGTGGCTGTATCAGCCATGTTAATCATCTCATGAAACAAAAAAAGCATTATTTGCTTAATGTAGACATGTTGGTATGGTCCTCATGTAGACTGAAAGTGAAAAGTTTTCCCATTTCCAAAATGTGAATGTAATGTTAAGGTGGAAGTTGATATGTCTTCCCCCTCATCAATATCAGTGATAAGATGATTTGTAAAGTTTTCTGTAATATATTTATTTTTGTTATTCTTAAGATGGTCCTGAAGTGTTTCTAGTGTTGTGCCATATTCTCATCTCAGGAAAGATTTATTTTGTGTTCATTTCTGTGATTTCTTTCTAGTTACTGTTAATAATCTGCATTTGCTTTCTAAACAACATAAGTGAAATCTGATTTTTGTCATTGTTAAAATGCAGTAGATGAGTGTGTACAAAGCAGTGCACTTACAGTATTGTGAAAAAAGCAAAAAGATGTAATAAATATCTTTCAGATGTATTTTCCACAAACTGTATGTCAAAGATAGATTCAGTATAAAAATTATTATTTATTTGAGAGAAACATTACTAAAATTCATTTCTTCAGTTGTCTGTGAGATAAATAATGTCTGTGAAATTGTTGTTATGTATTATTATTATGACAAATTCCACTCACTTTCCTCCATTAGCAAATTTGTAGTGAATAATGATTTCCACATTCACAGACTGCCTTGTAACAGAATTTTCAAGAATAATAGCCTCACCTAGAAACCAGTTAAATTTTGTCTTAATTTATTTCTTTCAGTCCTCTAACATCCTATTCCAGATGTATTTAATGTCATAATTTATCAGTTTATTGTGTCTATCTTCAGCCTGTCTCCTGTGTATCTTATGGTAAAAAAAGGTCCTGGTGCAATGTAAGTAACGGAAGCAGTAAAAGTATAACAACTCACCCAACAGTAGGCACAATTAGTTTCAAAAGGCACTATCTCTGTACAGGTAGTATTTTTTTATTGTGTGTGTGTGTGTGTGTGTGTGTGTGTGTGTGTGTGTGTGTGTGTGTGTGGGTGTGGGTGTGGGTGGGTGGGTGTGTGTGTGTGCGTGCATGTGGGTGAATGAGGAAGCTAACTGAAAAATCTCCATCTGTTCTCATTTTTGGCCATCTCTAATCTCTGTCCAGCCCTTCCCCTTCATTTCTGCCTCCCTCACACCTGCCCCCTCTCCCTCCCCACTCCCTGGTGGTGCATTTTCAAATGTGTGTTGTGTTTTTAATATGTTCACCTACCTATTTGCTCCCACATATCTCAATCTAATTTTCTTAGCATATGTCCTAGCCAGCTTAATTTTCTCCTATTTTATTCTGGTCAATTTCCTGTACTCTGTTGAAGAGAAATAAAAACATAACTTCTTGTTGTTGTGACAATAAAAACAGAAATTAGAAACTGTCTTTTTGACACAGTTGGTGAGAAATTATTCTAAACTGACACTGACAGTAACATACTAGAGTTACAATTTTGAGTTGTACCTAGCTGGCACATGTAGTCTCACATTAAGGAAACGTTAAAAGTTGGTCCATTTATGCGTATAAGTGTGTGAAATGCACAGATGTTTTACTTATCTGAATTTGTAACATCCTTCTAAACGATTGTACCAAAAATGAACTCTGTATTGGCAGCTTATCAATTTCAGAATAGTGAAAATCATGAAGCACTAAAAAAAAAAAAAAAAAAAAAAAAAAAAGGTACCTGCTTGAGCAACTAACAATGTAATAGTAGTGTGGTATGCAGGTCCATGTATGTGTCGGGAGGGGGGGGCGGGGGGAGGGGTTCAGCACACCACTTGGAGCTGCTACTTCTTATTAAAGTAGCACCTTAGTTGGCCTTACAAAGTTGAGTGTGCACTGTTCTCTCACTGAGGTGAAACTGCGGCCAGTAACGGGGACTGAACCTAACCCCTCTACACAGCAACCAGTAGTACCAATTACTCAATTATGGAGACGGGCAGTACCAAAACAAATACATGGATAAATTTCTCAGAAATGTTTCAATCATGTCAAGGATAAATTGGATAGACATTTTATGTTGATTTCATGTTGTGGCTGGGACATGGACCCACTACTTTGTCAGAAATGAAACAGAAACCAAATCAATTGGTGGAAGCTCCTTAGATTCCCTGAAAATGTTATGGTCAGTGTTTGATGAATACAAAATTAATTATTCTTATTGAATATCTCGCTAAGGCTAAAATACCATGCTGCAATGGATAAAGAAGTACTTTGAAATTGGAACTGTGCAAAAAATACACATTTGTGATGATATATATTCTAGAATCATTCTTAAGGGATGGTTACCATCACTGACAAATATTATGCAAAGTGAAATATCCTAAAAAAGTACTGCATTCACTTGAAAACCACTGCCATTTGCTGCCAGGTTGAGAAATCCTCACCTTCTTTTGTAGTCATCACACTGCTTTGACAATCAATATGTAGGGAAGGCATGTGTTATGATATTGTGTGATTTTACACTTGTTGATTCACTCATTCATGCACTCATATGTTGTGCTCCATAGGTCCTGTCATAGATGAGATCATTTAGGGATGCAGAACTAGTGGAGGTATTAATAGGCAGAAACAATTGCTGGCTACTTTTGTAAAATGTACTAAAAAGTATGATTAGTGCGTCCACTTCCACTTACAAATATGGGAATTACTTCTAGATTACTTTGTATAATTATGCTGAAGAAGTGTAGTTTGGTTGCCTTAGATCTGTCACTTGTTTGACTAACTTTTGACCTCTGAATACAAAAATAACAACAGTTTTTGCCTGTCACATCAACTTTTTTAAGCTGCAGGTTAAGTTGTCTCAGAAGTCATACAGAATGAGCATATAAAGAAAAATAAAGGGAAATCTAACCAGGTATACTGATTGCAAATAACAGTTTTTGTCATACTCCATGTTAAGTTGCATTCATACAAATTGTAAAGTTTCTTTATTAAAGGATAAAGGCGAGTGCCTAGTGATACACTGAATGAACAAACAAACATGTAACATATTCCACATAAGAAAGTGCTAAAATTTAACAAACCAGGAAGATTTTCATATTGTGCAACTGTAAATATTAATTCTCTAAGGAAAATTGGTAAACTGAAACATTTAACAGATGTCTTAGGTCAACAGGTCAACAGTTATCACAGCCCTTCTAGAGGTACGCAATACTGGCCAGGATACGATCAAATCAGGAGGATATCGACTTTATAAGGGACCACCAGAAGAAAGGATAATAGAAAATCTTCCCCAATTTCGCGTGGGTTTCTTGGTATACAATAGAATATTGGATTCCATTGAGGATTTTTCATCCAATTCCTCAAGAATGGCATTATTAACCATTAAAGTGGAAGACAAAAGATACACACTGATAAATATTCATGCTCCAACTAATGTTTAAAATAGAACTGACAAGGAGGGAACAGAAAAATTGTGGGATGGAACTTGATCAACTAGTAAGGACCATACCGGAAACTAACATCAAAATTCTGCTTGCAGACTGTAATGCGAAGATAGGATGAGAGAAAAAATGTCAAGATGTGGTGGGATGATGGCCAGTGCATAAACTTACAAACAAGGATGGGGAATGCTTAATTGAATTTTGTACGACAAACGGATTGGTTTTGAAGACAACCAGGTGTAAGGGAAGACCACATAAGATAATGACATGGAAATGTGCTAACATCAAGCTAGGAGAGTTCCAGATAGA
This sequence comes from Schistocerca gregaria, assembly GCF_023897955.1. Lineage (NCBI taxonomy): Eukaryota > Metazoa > Arthropoda > Insecta > Orthoptera > Acrididae > Schistocerca > Schistocerca gregaria. The sequence goes on along the minus strand of NC_064927.1, from coordinate 74,609,386 downwards.
TCTTGTGGCCATGGATCAGAAATTCCATAAAGAAATATATAATGTTAAATTCTGCAAGGCTTCAATGTTGATTCAGACCACTACATTTCAAAAATGAAAATCAAACTGCCACCTAACAGAAAGAACAAACCTCAAAAGTTATATACAAAGAGAACATATGACCCTAGTTATATTATTAACAATCAGATATATTATGAGAGATCAAGAATACCTTTAAGTGACAATCATGAAGCCACTGTCAATCGATTAAAAGCCTTGGCTGAAGAAGTAGCTCCTGTACGGAAACTCAAGAAACATGCTTGGTAGAATGAGGAATGTGATGTAGCAATTCAACTTAGACATAAGGCCTGGTTAAATGACCAAAAACAGAGAACTGAAAGCTCCAGGGAGGAATAAATAAATGCTAGACAATCAACCGCCAAAGAAATTAGAAGGGTCAAAGGGCAGTTTCATAAGGACTTGCTAAAATCTATTGAGGATGCCTTCGATCGCCACAAAACAAGAGATTACTATCAGCCATTCAAACAGTAGCAGTCGAAATACACTCCACCTACTCTTAAGATGAAGGATACAGATGGAAAGGTAGCACATAACAATTATGACAATTCAATGATATGGGCTAAATATTTCAAACAGTTACTAAATAGCTCAGAACCTGGACATCATTTGGAATTTGACCCCTATCCAAGAAACAAAAAGCATTTGGAAAAAGTTACACCACCACAGCCAGATGAAGGAGAAGCAGTGATTAACTCATTTCAGAATTATAAAGCAGCAGGTGAGAACCAACTAGTGGCAGAACTTTGGAAATATACAAATGTACAAATTATTCTGAACTTACACAAAAAATCTTACTGACATTTGGAATACTGAGAAGTTACTAGAGGAATGGAATATTGCAATAATCCATCCACTACACAAAAACGGATATGGGTTGGATCCAAATAATAACAGGGGTATATCCGTGCTGGATATTTCTTATAAAATTTTTTCCAAGGTTCTGTATTTCAGAATTCATGAACAGCTTGGTGGTAAACTAGGTGAATATCAAGGAGGCTTTCATCCAGGACAAACCTGCCCTGATCAAATTATTAGTCTCAAATGGATAATGAAACATCAAAGGGTCAGGGACAAGAAACTAGTGATCATGTTTGTCGATTTTAAAAAGCCTACGATAGTATCTTTCGTGAATCTCTACTGTGAATTCTTAAACAATTTGGTTTACATCAGGAACTTGTCAACCTCATTGCAGTCACCCTTCAAAATACTAAAGCTAGAGTAGGGTTCAGAAATGAATTCTCTGAACCTTTTGAGATTCATACTGGCCTTCGACAAGGTGATGGATTGTCTCCATTATTGTGTGCTGGAGAAGATCATGTGTGAATGGAGCAAGATATGCCCACCATCTAAGATTGGAAGAAAGATACAATTTAACTGCCTTGCATTTGCAGATGATTTGGCGCTGTTGGCAAACAATATTAATGAAGCAAAGATTAGATTAGATTAAATTAGATTAAAACTTGTTGCATAGATCATGAATATGACACTTCGTAATGATGTGGAACGTGTCAGGTTAATGAAAGATGTCTGTACAAGATATTACATTACACAAAATATTGCATGACACTAATGTTTAAGTTAGTTTTTTCCCTCCCTTAATTTATATCTAAAAATTCAGCCAATGAGTAGAAGGAGTTGTCATCTAGAAATTCTTTTAATTTATTTTTAAATGTTGTTTGACTATCTGTCAGGCTTTTGGCGCTGTTTGGTAGGTGACCAAAGACGTTTGTGGCAGCATAATTTACTCCTTTCTGTGCCAAAGTCAGATTTAACCCTGCATAGTGAAGATCATCCTTTCTCCTGGTGTTACAGCTATGCACAGTGCTATTACTTTTGAACTGGGTTGGATTATTAACAACAAATTTCATAAGTGAATATATATACTGTGAGGTTACTGTGAGGATCCCTAGAGCCTTAAATAGATGTCTGCAGGATGACCGTGGGTGGGCTGCAGCAATTATTCTGATTACACATTTTTGAGCAATGAATACTTTTCTACTCAACGATGAATTACCCCAGAATATGATACCATACGAAAGCAGTGAATGAAAGTAGGAATAGTAAATTAATTTACTGAGATTCTTATCACCAAAATTTGCAATAACCCTAATAGCATATGTAGCTGAACTCAGACATTTCAGAAGACCATCAATGTGTTGCTCCCAGTTTAACCTCTCATCAATAGACACACCTAAAAAATTTGAAAATTCTACCTTAGCTACAGACTTCTGTTCAAAGTCTATATTTATTACTGGAGTTGCGCCATTTACTGTATGGAACTGTATATACTGTGTTTTATCAAAATTTAAAGAGGGTCTATTTGCTGAGAACCACTTAATAATTTTGTGAAAAACATCATTTACAATTACATCACTTAGTTCTTGGTTTTTGGATGTTATTACTATACTTGTATCATCAGCAAAAAGAACTAAATTTGCATCTTCATCAATATGGAACGGTAAGTCATTAATGTATATGAAGAACAGTAAAGGACCTAAGATCGAACCCTTTGGGACCCCGTACTTGATTGGCCCCCAGTTTGAGGAATCAGCTGTGGTTTTAACATTACATGAACCACCTATTTCAACTTTCTGCATTCTTCCAGTTAAGTAGGAATTAAACCATTTGTGCACTGCCCCCCTCAAACCATAATGATCTACATCTACATCTACATGACTACTCTGCAATTCACATTTAAGTACTTGGCAGAGGGTTCATCGAACCACAATCATACTATCTCTCTACTATTCCACTCCCGAACAGCGCGCGGGAAAAACGAACACCTAAACCTTTCTGTTCGAGCTCTGATTTCTCTTATTTTGTTTTGATGATCATTCCTACCTATGTAGGTTGGGCTCAACAAAATATTTTGGCATTTGGAAGAGAAAGTTGGTGATTGAAATTTCGTAAAAAGATCTGGCCGCGATGAAAAACGTCTTTGCTGTAATGACTTCCATCCCAACTCGTGTATCATATCTGCCACACTCTCTCCCCTATTACGTGATAATACAAAACGAGCTGCCCTTTTTTGCACCCTTTCGATGTCCTCCGTCAATCCCATCTGGTAAGGATCCCACACCGCGCAGCAATATTCTAACAGAGGACGAATGAGTGTAGTGTAAGCTGTCTCTTTAGTGGACTTGTTGCATCTTCTAAGTGTCCTGCCAATGAAACGCAACCTTCGGCTCGCCTTCCCCACAATATTATCTATGTGGTCCTTCCAACTGAAGTTGTTCGTAATTTTAACACCCAGGTACTTAGTTGAATTGACAGCCTTGAGAATTGTACTATTTATCGAGTAATCGAATTCCAACGGAGTTATTTTGGAGCTCATGTGGATCATCTCACACTTTTTGTTATTTAGCGTCAACTGCCACCTGACACACCATACAGCAATCTTTTCTAAATTGCTTTGCAACTGATACTGGTCTTCGGATGACCTTACTAGACGGTAAATTACAGCATCATCTGCGAACAACCTAAGAGAACTGCTCAGATTGTCACCCAGGTCATTCATATAGATCAGGAACAGTAGAGGTCCCAGGACACTTCCCTGGGGAACACCTGATATCACTTCAGTTTCACTCGATGATTTGCCGTCTATTACTACGAACTGCGACCTTCCTGACAGGAAATCACGAATCCAGTCGCACAACTGAGACGATACCCCATAGGTCCACAGCTTGATTAGAAGTCGCTTGTGAGGAACGGTGTCAAAAGCTTTCCGGAAATCTAGAAATACGGAGATCCCCTGTCGATAGCGGCCATTACTTCGTGCGAATAAAGAGCTAGCTGCGTTGCACAAGAGCAATGTTTTCTGAAGCCATGCTGATTATGTGTCAATAGATCGTTCCCTTCAAGGCGATTCATAATGTTTGAATACAGTATATGCTCCAAAACCCTACTGCAAACCAACGTCAATGATACAGGTCTGTAGTTAAATGGATTACTCCTACTACCCTTCTTAAACACTGGTGCGACCTGCACAATTTTCCAATCTGTAGGTACAGATCTATCGGTGAGCGTGCGGTTGTATATGAGTGCTAAGTAGTGAGCTATAGTATCAGCGTAATCTGAAAGGAACCTAATCGGTATACAATCTGGACCTGAAGACTTGCCCGTATCAAGCGATTTGAGTTGCTTCGCAACCCCTAAGGTATCTACTTCTAAGAAACTCATGCTAGCAGATGTTCGTGTTTCAAATTCTGGAATATTCCATTCATCTTGCCTGGTGAAGGAATTTCGTAAAACTGCATTCAATAACTCCGCTTTAGCGGCACAGTCGTCGGTAACAGTACCATCGGCACTGCGCAGCGAAGGTATTGACTGCGACTTGCCGCTTGTGTACTTTACATACGAGCAGAATTTCTTCAGATTTTCTACCAAATTTCGAGACTATGTTTCGTTGTGGAACCTATTAAAGGCATCTCGCATCGAAGTCCGTGCCAAATTTCACGCGTCTGTAAATTTTAGCCCATCTTCGGGATTTCGCGTTCTTCTGAACTTCGCATGCTTTTTCCGTTGCCTCTGCAACAGCGTTCGGACCTTTTTTGTGTACCACAAGGGATTCGTTCCATCTCTTACCAATTTATGAGGTATGAATCTCTCAATTGCTGTTGCTACTATATCTTTGAATGTGAGCCACATCTTGTCTACATTTGCATAGTCAGTTCGGAAGGAATGGAAATTGTCTTTTAGGAAGGCTTCTAGTGACACTTTATCCGCTTTTTAAATAAAATTATTTTGCGTTTAAATGCAAATGAATGATTTAGTTTATCTAAAAGAATTCCATGATTTACACAATCAAAGGCCTTTGAGAGACCACAAAAAATACCAATGGGTGATGTCCGGTTATTCAGAGCATTTAATATTTGATCAGTGAGAACGTATATAGCATTTTCTGTTGAAAAGCCTTTCTGGAAACCAAACTGACATTTTGTTAGTACTTTATTTGTACAAATATGCGAGGCTACTCTTGAATACCTTACTTTCTCAAAAATTTTTGATAGAGCTGTCAGAAGAGAGATTGGGCGATAGTTGTTGACATCCGACGTACCCCCCTTTTTATGCAATGGTTTTATAATGGCATATTTCAATCTATCGGGGAAAACACCCTGCTCCAAAGAGCTATTACATACTTGGCTAAGAATCCTACTTATCTGTGGGGAACAAGCTTTAAGTATCTTGCTGAAAATGCCATCAATTCTGTAAGAGCTTTTACTTTTCAGTGAGTTTATTATTTTACTGATTTCTGAGGGAGAGGTTGGTGGAAATACAGTTGTTTCAAACTGCACAGGTATGGCCTCTTCTATTAGAAGCCTTGCCTCTTCTAGTGAAGATCTAGATCCTATTTTCTCCACAACATTTAAAAAATGATTATTGAAAATATTTCCAATTTCTGATTGTTTGTTAGTGCACTTGGCATTCAGTTTTATGGCACTAAAGTCTTCCTGTGCTCTTGGTTGCCCTGTTTCCCTTTCAATAATATTCCAAATTGCTTTAATTTGATTATCAAAGTTACTGATCTCAAACATGATACACATGCTTCTGGACTTTTTAATAACTTTTCTTAGTACCGCACAATAATTTTTATAATATTGAACAATTTCGGGGTCAGTACTCCCTCTTGCTGTTAGATACAGTTCTCTTTTACGGTTGCAAGATATTCTTATTCCTTCAGTTAGCCAAGGTTTTATATATGTTTTCTTGGAATTATGTTTGACTATTTTCTTGGGAAAACAATTCTGAAATACCCTTAAATATGTATCATGAAATAAGTTATATTTCAAGTTTGCATCGGGTTCCATATACACTTCATCCCAGTCTAGCTGCTTTAGGCTTTCCCTAAAGTTTGTAGTATTTATATTGTTAATTGAACACACTGCTTTGAAATTCTGATTTGATATACTGTAACTGTAACTAGCTGTGCAGCATGATCTGAAAGACCATTCTCAACAGGATAAGCATTTATGTCCTTAAACTTAACTTGGTCTATAAAAAAGTTATCTACCAATGTCCTGCTGTTCTTTGTTATCCGAGTAGGAAAATCAATGACGGAGCTCAAATTGAAAGAACTGAGTAATACTACAATGTCATTCTTCCTATTACACTCTTTCAGGGAATCAACATTGAAATCCCGACAAATGATGATTTGCTTCCCCCTGTCTGACAGATAGCACAACAAAGCATCCAAGTTTTCTAGAAATAGCTGGAAATTCCCTGAGGGGGACCTATACACAGTTACAATTATGAAAGTGCCATCATTTAGTTTTAGTTCAGTGGCACATGCTTCCATATGTTGCTCTACACAAAATTTTTTAGTTTCTAAATTTTTTGTGCTGTGGAAGCTTTTGACATATATGGCAACTCCTCCTCTCATCATATTATCTCTTCTTACATGTGCAGCTAATTTGTACCCATTTATGCTAACCTTTTGCATATCAGTGACAATGTGATGCTCAGACAGGCATAGTACATCTATTACATTCTCAGTTTCTGTATCTTCTAAACAAAGCATAAGCTCATCAGTTTTATTCTTCAATCCCCCAATATTTTGATGAAATATACTAACATTATTTTTCATTTTACTTTTGTGAGTATCTTGAACTTTTTTAACATGTTTAGTACTTGCCTGGCTGAGTTTCCCACTGGACACTGATCTTACACTAAAAAAGAGTTACCACCATGAGATGTAGTTCCTGCCCCCTTTAAATTTTCTGCTATCAGCCCAGCCAATTTATCCTTCCCCTTCTTGTTGAGGTGTAGGCCATGTCTAGTATAGTCCCACCTACAGAGTGAATCAACAGGAACCACACCAATGTGTGACCCCACATCAGATTCAAGTAGCCGTTCCAACTCCAAATTAACACTCCTGACAGAAGAGCTCAAATGAGGCTGGTCGTGGAGCTCCAGAACGACACAAACCCAACACTGGTATGACTCGATGCCGATGCAATATTAGCCAGGTCACACTCTATGCTGTACCCCGGATCTCTGTCAATACTCACAATAACCACTGTATCTTCTTTAGTAAAGCCTCTGTAACCTGCCCCAGTCCAGTACTAGGTTTGAAAAAACTTGTGACCTGTTCAGATAGAACAACTAGAATGATTAGCGGCAAAGGTTGGGTTGCAAATTTGGTTTGAGAAAACAGGAATGATGCCCAGCTTCCCAGTTGACACATCTCAATGATCAAAAAATTAAAGAAGTAAATAAATTTAAATATCTTGGTGAGATTATTACCTGGAATGTTAATGAAAGAGCATCAATAGATAGTAGAACATTAAAACTTCAGTGAGCGCAGAGAACCACGTGGCCAATCTACAAAAAATGACCTCTCTCAAGAAATGCTAAATTTCGACATTACTTCTCTGTCATTAAACCAGAAGCAACATATGAAAGAGAAACACTATTCAGACTAAATACTCAAGCAACAACTGACCAATTGCAGAAAGTTGATAGAAGAATACTCTGAACAATTATCAATAAGAAACGCCAAGTTAATGGGCAGTGGAGACTTTTGCCCAATTCAGAATTGTATAAAGAAAGTGAATCCATTATTGATACAATGTGGAAAAGAAGGATTGCATTTTTCAGCCACATATCTCGCCTACCAAACACAGGAATCCTGAAGCAGTTTTTTGATTACTTCTGGAATGGTAAAACCAAAAACATCGGGTTTAAAGAAGTACAAAGTGATCTGGATGAACTGAACATCAGCACACACCAAATTCAACAAAGAGAAGATAAACTGCTTCTGAAGAACAAATACACACTGCTGGTATTCAAACCATCAGAATGGCAGAAGTGTGTCATATCTGCAGAAGAACAAGCAGCCAGATCACAGCGAATGAAGAAGTTTTGGGAAAAAAAGAAACTGCTGACTGCTAAGGCTTAAACTTAATTATTGTAGACTCTGTTGTATTATGTTTGATTTTAATACTCCAATGTAGTCATAAGCTATGTAAATAAATAAATAAAGGAAAAAACATGCATATTAAGGTAAAAATCCTAACAGCAGACAATCCAGGATGGAATAATGACAGTGTTATGGAAAGGATAGATTGCTACTCATCATATAGCAGAGATATTGAGTTGCAGGTAGGCACAACAAAAAGACTGTCAAACAAGTAAGCTTTCAGGCAAAAGGGGTTTCTTCCAAATTAGATACCCCCCCCCCCCCCCCACACACACACATAACCAAACACATGTCAACTATCTGGATGATTGGGGCTCAGCAGCCAGAGACAGGGGAAGGGGGGGGGGGGGGTGGGTTGGTCTAATTGGGAAGAAATCCCTGTTGGGATCCATTTCATAACATTGTCAAGGTTAAAATTCTTACATATTGCTTGTTCTGGAGTGTTTAATATGTGGACATTCTCATGTCATGTTCCAGCAGTAGTCAGCTATCATATGTACATCTCATCTACCTTGATATTGTGCCTCCATGAACAAATCTTGGTGGAATCACTTAGCCTTGTCATCACTAACTGCACGAAGATCTTCCAGGAAGTCAGCAAGATGGCTCTGAAAAAATGCAATTTCATGCTCATTTTGCAACCAAGCATTTTGAATCTCTCCAAGAGTTGCAGGACACTTTTGGTGTAATTCTGTGCTTGTGTATTTCCAAGAAAGTATTTGACAGTGTTTATGAATGCCAATCAAACTTTCTTTTCAGGTACTGTCTTTGTTCTGATGAAATGTTCATATTTTAATGATCTGCTGAATCTGTGGACGATCAAACACATCAGTCTTTGTCTATTCATATGACAAGTTATGAAATTCTACAAAGAGACACTTGAAATGATCTCTTGTAACTCAAAAAGCTTTAACAAATTGTTTCATGAGGCCCAGTTTGTAAATATCCATGTTATTGGCCAACTATAAAGCAGATCATATTAACATCAATACACATGATCCATTTATGCATGTAATATTGCAGCAAATCAGTGACACTCTTTACGTCTTCATATTATTCACGCAAACAAAATGAATGGCCTGTTGCCTGTCGGGACTGCACCAAATAAATTTCCACCCTTTCAAGCTGTCAGTGAACAATTGCTGTTCAATTTTGTTATAGACTGAAATTCCCAACTCTTACATTAAAGCATGTATGTTGCGGCAATGTACAAATCCATCATCACCTCAAAAGTATTGCAGAAATGCATTTTCTCTTGATCAAAAGTAGGATAACTTAACTCCTTTTACAAATAAGTTTTTCTCATGCAGTTGTGATAGTAACCATTCTGAAGTGCTTTTACATAGAATCAAATCCCATTTCACATCATCGGGGTAGTCAGGCTAGATTGGAGAGACTTTAGTGAGGAGGTGCTATTGATAGTGTTCTTGATATGAATATAGGTTTTCATGGAGCCATAGGAGAGGAAGACTACTGCATCCAAGAAGTTGGAACACTGGGTTGACAAGTACCGGATAAAGCAGACAGGTGCAACCTCGTGAAAGCTGCACAGAAATGGTAATATTGTCTTGGTCTGGGGTTCATATCATGGAGATATAAACCTGAGTTATGCAAGTGTCAGTCGTGTTGACAGAGGTAGTATTCAACAGTGGCAAGCCATGGGATTTTGGGTAGTAGTAGTGGTGTATGATACTGGCATCAGAAGTAATGAGTAGGAATCCAGATAATAATGGGTTGGGATGATAGAGAAGTGATGAAGGATGTGGTTTATGTCTTTGATATGGAAAACTAGACTGTGTGGGCGATTGATTGTAAATGTCAATAAGAAGTGAGATCTTTTGTGTAAGATCACAGTAACCAGCTAAAAGTGGGCATCCAGGATGGTTAGATAGTTAGATTTTGGGACATATATAGAAGACAGGTGTGTGGAGAACCAGTTGGGGTGGGGAGGGAGTGGATTCAGTGGAAAGGTTCTGGTATGGACCTAAGGTTTGAGTAGGGACTGAAGGTTATGTTGGACATCTAGGATGGGATCCCTGTGGCAGGACTTTTAGGTGGAAAAGTCTGGCAGTTGGTGGATACCTTCTCTCATCTATCATTGCATTTTATCATAACAGTGGTGGAGCTTTCGTCTGCAGGAAGAGTTATCTAATCAGAGTCTGCCTTAAGGTTGTGGGTGGCTGTCCTTTCCTCTACTGAGAGCTTTGTGTTATTGAGGAGGGCATAGAAAAGAGGTGTGAGGCTAGGTTGGATGGGATCCCTGTGGCAGGACTTTTAGGTGGAAAAGTCTGGCAGTTGGTGGATACCTTCTCTCATCTATCATTGCATTTTATCATAACAGTGGTGGAGCTTTCGTCTGCAGGAAGAGTTATCTAATCAGAGTCTGCCTTAAGGTTGTGGGTGGCTGTCCATTCCTCTACTGAGAGCTTTGTGTTATTGAGGAGGGCATAGAAAAGAGGTGTGAGGCTAGGTTGGAGGTAAGGAATTCCTGGAACCAATGAGGGATTGGTTTGGTGAGTGGACAAGGGGTTGTGGTTGGATGGCAGTATGAACTAGAAGATCAGCTTTGGCTTCTGGTTGGTGACAAAAAGATGTTCCCACAGTAGGGGTCAGGAGGAGGAGAGTAGATCTTTCATGAGTCCACATTGATTGAATTTGGATATGGAGCTTAAGGTATGGAATCAGGATTGTACAAACTTCTCTGGGGCTGAGGGTTTTGGTAGATTTATTGACAACAATGTTTTAGGTTTGTTTCAGTTGTTGGTTTTGTGAAATGCCTCATTGGATGAGGAAGATGGAGAAGGTCAGCAAGGAAGGGAAAGGGTGCTATGGGGGTTGATTGGAGGGAATTGGGGAGGGAGGAAGGTTTCAATTGAGTGTAGGAGAACTTCTTTTGGACAGTGATGCTATGAAAAGTATGTCAGTAAATTGGAAAACTTTTGGAGATGGTTCCTGAAGAGCTGTACCTGTTGTCAGAAGGCAAGGGTATCACTTCGGCAGATAGTGTGTACATAATTGGGATTTCACGGTGACAATATCTTTTGGAGGGGACAGAGGTGGTTCAGTGATGCATGCCCCACTTAGTCTGTTGATCTAGGATTAGATTTCAGATGGAGACATTCTTTGCCACAGCTTCAACTACTTACCACTGTACTCGGCATTGAAGAACATCCCACCCACAATCCCTCCCACCCCTTCAATTGTGGTATTTGTTATTACACTCAATCTACAAAGTATTATGGTCCATACTCATCCTACACCTATTCCAACCTCTTGCTGCAAGTGTCACAGACTTGTAGAAAACACAGATGGAACCACTGTCTGATACACCTTTTCAGCGTATCCTATTCTACATGTACAAGTGCTCCATAAAACACCTTATGGTGTCTGCACTGGAGCACTTTTTGTAGCATTATCACCTCCCATCATCCTGTCTACATGTTCCATTTGTATATGGTGAGTTTGAAGAACAACAGTTATTAAGGGTAAATGTGAGCTCTAATTTCCCTGATTTTCTCATTATGGTCCTTTCATGGTCCAAGTTTGGAATGAAGTGATATTTTTAAATGCATGCTCTCAGAATTTTATAAGTCAACTTCACCATGATGCACACTGCCTCTCTTGCTTTCTCCCACTGGAGATATTTGAGCATTTCCATAACACACTTAAGTTTACTAAATTATTCCGTGACAAAACACACCATTCTTTGTTGGACCTTCTTAATGTTTTCTGTTAATCAAACTTGATGAAACCCCTAAACTTACTCCAAAGTTAGTCAAAGAGGAGTAGGTTTAATAATGAGTAGGAAAATAGGAATGCGGGTAAGCTACTACAAACAGCATAGTGAATGCATTATTGTGGCCAAGATAGATACAAAGCCCACACCTACTACAGTAGTACAAGTTTGTATGCCAACTAGCTCTGCAGATGATGAAGAAATGGAAGAAATGTATGATGAAATAAAAGAAATTATTCAGATAGCGAAGGGAGATGAAAATTTAATAGTCATGGGTGACTGGAATTCGAGTGTAGGAAAAGGGAGAGAAGGAAACGTAGTAGGTGGATATGAATTGGGGCTAAGAAATGAAAGAGGAAGCCGCCTGGTAGAATTTTGCACAGAGCACAACTTAGCCATAGCTAACACTTGGTTTAAGAATCATGAAAGAAGGTTGTATACATGGAAGAACCCTGGAGATACTAAAATGTATCAGATAGATTATATAATGGTAAGACAGAGATTTAGGAACCAGGTTTTAAATTGGAAGACGTTTCCAGGGGCAGATGTGGACTCTGACCACAATCTATTGGTTATGACATGTAGATTAAAACTGAAGAAACTGCAAAAAGGTGGGAAATTAAGGAGATGGGACCTGGATAAACTGAAAGAACCAGAGGTTGTACAGAGTTTCAGGGAGAGCATAAGGAAACAATTGACAGAAATGGGGGGAAGAAATACAGTAGAAGAAGAATGGGTAGCTCTGAGGGATGAAGTAGTGAAGGCAGCAGAGGATCAAGTAGGTAAAAAGATGAGGGTTAGTAGAAATCCTTGCGTAACAGACAAATATTGAATTTAATTGATGAAAGGAGAAAATATAAAAATGCAATAAATGAAGCAGGCAAAATCGTCTCAAAAATGAGATCGATAGGAAGTGCAAAATGGCTAAGCAGGGATGGCTAGAGGACAAATGTAAGAATGTAGAGGCTTATCTCACTGGGGGTAAGATAGATACTGCCTACAGGAAAATTAAAGAGACCTTTGGAGATAAGAGAACCACTTGAATGAACATCAAGAGCTCAGATGGAAACCCAGTTCTAAGCAAAGAAGGGAAAGCAGAAAGGTGGAAGGAGTATATAGAGGATCTATACAAGGGCGATGTACTTGAGGACAATATTATGGAAATGGAAGAGGAGGTAGATGAAAATGAAATGGGAGATACGATACTGCGTGAAGAGTTTGACAGGGCACTGAAAGACCTGAGTCGAAACAAGGCCCCCGGAGTAGACACAAAACTCTACCATCTAATGAGCAAGAAGTATGAGACAGGCGAAATACCCTCAGACTTCAAGAAGAATATAATAATTCCAATCCCAAAGAAAGCAGGTGTTGACAGATGTGAAAATTATCGAACAATCAGTTTAATAAGTCACAGCTGCAAAATACTAACACGAATTCTTTCCAGACGAATGGAAAAACTGGTAGAAGCCGGCCTTGGGGAAGATCAGTTTGGATTCCGAAGAAATGTTGGAACACGTGAGGCAGTACTGACCCTAGATTAATAAAAGGCAAACCTACATTTCTAGCATTTGTATACTTAGAGAAAGCTTTTGACAATTTTGATTGGAATACTCTCTTTCAAATTCTAAAGGTGGCAGGGGTAAAATACAGGGAGCGAAAGGCTATTTACAATTTGTACAGAAACCAGATGGCAGTTATAAGAGTCGAGGGACATGAAAGGGAAGCAGTGGTTGGGAAGGGAGTGAGACAGGGTTGTAGCCTCTCACCAATGTTATTCAATCTGTATATTGAGCAAGCAGTAAAGGAAACAAAAGAAAAATTCGGAGTAGGTATTAAAATCCATGGAGAAGAAATAAAAACCTTGAGGGTCGCCGATGACATTGTAATTCTGTCAGAGACAGCAAAGGACTTGGAAGAGGAGTTGAATGGAATGGACAGTGTCTTGAGAGAAGTATATAAGATGAACATCAACAAAAGCAAAACGAGAATAATGGAATGTAGTCGAATTAAATCGGGCGATGCTGAGGGAATTAGATTAGGAAATGAGACACTTAAAGTAGTAAAGGTGTTTTCCTATTTGGGGAGCAAAATAACTGATGATGGTCGAAGTAGAGAGGATATAAAATATAGAGTGGCAATGGCAAGGAAGGCGTTTCTGAAGAAGAGAAATTTGTTAACATCTAGTATAGATTTAAGTGTCAACAAGTCTTTTCTGAAAGAATTTGTATGGAGTGTAGCCATGTATGGAAGTGAAACATGGACGATAAGTAGTTTGGACAAGAAGAGAATAGAAGCTTTCGAAATGTGGTGCTACAGAAGAATGCTGAAGATTAGATGGGTAGATCGCATAACTAATGAGGAAGTATTGAATAGGATTGGGGAGAAGAGAAGTTTGTGGCACGACTTGACCAGAAGAAGAGATCAGTCAGTAGTACATGTTCTGAGGAATCAAGGAGTCACCAATTTAGTATTGGAGGGCAGCGTGGAGGGTAAAAATCGTAGAGGGAGACCAAGAGATGAATACACCAAGCATATTCAGAAAGATGTAGTTTGCAGTAGGTACTGGGAGATGAAGAAGCTTGCACAGGATAGAGTAGCATGGAGAGCTGCATCAAACCAGTCTCAGGACTGAAGACCACAACAACAAAAACAACTGACTCTTTTGTGGATTTCCTTCAGAGTCTTTAAGTGGGTATTCAAATGGAGAACTTGTGACAGCTTTAATACCATAAACCAGCTCCCCTGTAAGTACTGCATAGCTCTTTATGTGGATATGACCAGAAATCAATTGCCCATCCAAAAGAATGGGCACCACCAAACTGATGCCAAAAGCAGAGATAGCCACCTAATGGTAGAACACACAGCTCTGCACAACACACTAAATATCATTGGCTGCTTCGCAATCTGTGTTGTCTGGAGCCTCATTCCTCCCACATAACAGACTTTATGAAATTCATACATGGGAATTTTTTTTACAACACACCCTCTGGTCTTTGGAGCACTGTAGCTGGTGTAGAACTTGTAGATGGTGGTTATGGAAGTGAACTGTTGCGTATGTGACAGTTATTGGTATGGTATCGGCACAGTAAGATGGGTCCACAGGAAGATGTGACAGAATGGCAGAAAGGAGCTATTATGGTGGGAGATGTCTGTGACCACTTTGTGGATGAAGCTGCCCAGTCTGTTGGTGTATCAATGCAGACTGTCCCATGTGTCTATGAGGAAAGATGAACCACTCACAACCACTATACACAGTGCAAGAAAACTGGTCAAAACAATGCCACAATAAAATGAATTCATGTCCTTCTCAACCAGTTTCCAAGTGAATATTGCAAAGGTAACTACAGTCAATGGACCCTATAGTGTACATCAAAAAAGGCAAATCCTCACAGCAACACACAAAGGTGCACATCTTCAGTGGGCAGACAATCACCATCTAAATAGGTCATAAAGGCCCAACAGGACTGACTGTCCACCATGTCATCCTCAGCCCCACAGCATCATCAGACGCAGATACATAGGGGCATTTGGTCAGTCCACTGTTCTCCTGGCCATTGTCAGTTTTTGTAACCGTGCCACTACTTTTCAATCAGATGATTCTTTTCAGTTCACCCTTATAAGGACATGCTCAGCATGTTGAAGAGGCCATTATGATAGTAATCAAAAACACATCACAGCAAGTTGTGTTTCTTGTTGAAGCATTCCAAGTATCATGATTTTCTCCATATGCAGTTGAACACCAAAATAGCTGCAACACATATTACTGAGAAAGTTGTTACTTAACAACCAGTCACTGCTTAACCCTTCAGATTAATTACCAGGTTAGCGTATTTTGACACCCATCTACTGAAGGTGAACATTTAGATTTAAATCACGTAATGCTTATTGGAGCCCTAGTGACTGCTCTCATTAACTAAAGTACACTGAAGAGCCAAAGAAACTGGCAGTCCTGCCTAATATTATGTAGGGCGCCTGCAAGCACACGAAAGTGCTGCAATATGATGTGGCATGGACTCAAATAATGTCTGAAGTAGTGCTGGAGGGAACTGACACCACGAATCCTCAGAGCTGTCTGTAAATCTGTGGGTACGAGCAGATGGAGTTCTCTTCTGAACAGTACATTGCAAGGCATCCCAGATATTCCCAACAATGTTCACGTCTCAGGAGTTTGGTGGGCAGCAGAAGTGTTTAAACTCAGAAGAATATGTGTCCAAGGAATAGAAAAGCAACTGGAATCACTCAACAGAGGAAAGTCCACTGGACCTACGGGATACCAATTCGATCCTACACAGAGTACGTGAATGAACTTGCCCCCCTTCTAACAGCGGTGTACTGCAAGTCTCTAGAGGAACGGACGGTTCCAAATGATCAGAAAAGAGCACAGGTCGTCCCAGTTTTCAAGAAGGGTCGTCGAGCAGATGCGCAAAACTATAGACCTATATCTCTGACGTCGATCTGTTGCAGAATTTTATAACATGTTTTTTGCTTGTGTATCATGTCGTTTTTGGAAACCCAGAATCTACTCTGTAGGAATCAACATGAATTCCGGAAACAGTGATTGTGTGAGACCCAATTCGCTTTATTTGTTCATGAGACCTTAAAATATTAGATACAGGCTCCCAGGTAGATGCTATTTTTCTTGACTTCCGGAAGGCATTCGATACAGTTCTGCACTGTCATCTGATAAACAAAGTAAAAGCCTACAGAATATCAGACCAGCTGCGTGGCTGGATTGAAGAGTTTTTAGCAAACAGAACACAGCATGTTGTTATCAATGGAGAGATGTCTACAGACGTTAAAGTAACCTCTGGCATGCTACAGGGGAGTGTTATGGGACCATTCCCTTTCACAATATATACAAAAGACCTTGTAGATAGTATCGGAAGTTCCATGCGGCTTTTTGCGGATGATGCTGTAGTATACAGAGAAGTTGCAGCATTAAAAAAATTGTATCGAAATGCAGGAAGATCTGCAGCGGATAGGCACTTGATGCAGGGAGTAACAACTGACCCTTACATAGTCAAATGTAATGTATTCTGAATACATAGAAAGGAGGATCCTTTATTGTATGATTATATAACAGCGGAACAAACACTGGTAGCAGTTACTTCTGTAAAATATCTGGGAGTATGCGTGTGGAATGATTTGATGTGGAATGATCATATAAAATTAACTGTTGGTAAGGCGGCTACTAGGTTGAGATTCATTGGGAGAGTCCTTAGAAAATGTAGTCCATCAACAAAGGAGGTGGCTTACAAAATGCTTGTTGACCTATACTTGAGTATTGCTCATCAGTGTGGGATCCATAGCAGATTGGGTTGATAGAGGAGATAGAAAAGATCCAAAGAAGAGCGGTGCCTTTTGTCACAGGGTTATTTGGTAACTGTGATAGTGTTATGGAGCTGTTTAAGAAACTCAAGTGACAGACTCTGCAAGAAAGGTGCTCTGCATCGCGGTGTAGCTTGCTGTCCAGGTTTCGAGAGGGTGTGTTTCTGGATGAGGTATAGAATATATTGCTTCCCCCTACTTATACCTCCCGAGGAGATCACGAATGTAAAATTAGAGAGATTCGAAATACACGGAGGCTTTCAGACAGTCGTTCTTCCCGCGAACCATACGCGGCTGGAACAGGAAAGGGAGGAAATGAGAGTGGCACGTAAAGTGCCCTCTGCCACACACCGTTGGGTGGCTTGCAGAGTATAAATGTAGATGTAGATGTAGAAGAGTGTTCCTGGAGCCACTCTGTAGCAATTCTGGACATGTGGGGCTTTGCATTGTCGTCCTGGAATTTCTTAGGTCTGTCGGAATGCACACTGGACATGAATGGATGCAGGTGATCAGACAGGATGCTTACGAGCATGTCATCTGTCAGAGCCTTATCTAGAAGTATCAGGGGTCCTGTATCACTCCAACTACACACACCCCAGCTTGAACCCCACCATCTTGAACAGTCCCCTGATGACGTTCAGAGTCCATCCACACAATTTGAAATGAGACTCATCCGACCAGGCAACATGTTTCGCCATCAACAGTGCAATGTCAGTGTTTACAGGCCCAGGTGAGGCATAAAGCTTTCTATCATGCTGTCATCAAAGTTACATAAGTCGGCATTCGACTCCAAAAGGCCCATATCGATCATGGTTCATTGAATGGTTCACATGCTGACACTTGTTGATGGCCCAGCACTGAAAGCTGCAGCAATTTGTGGAAGGGTTGCACTTCTGTCATGTTGAACAATTCTCTTCAGTCAGCATTGTCCTGTGCTTGCAGGATCTTTTTCTGGTCACAGCAATGTTAGAGATTCGATGTTTCAGCAGATTCCTGATATTCACAGTACACTCATGAAATGGTACTATGGGAAAATCCCCACTTCATCACTACCTCAGAGATGCTGTACCCCATCTCCTGTGCACTGACTGTAACAGCACAATCAAACTAACATAAATTTTGATAACTTGTCATTGTAGCAGCAGTAACCATTCAAACAACTTTGTCAGATACTTGTTGTCTTATATAGGTGTTGCTGAGTGCATTAACATATTCTGCCTGTTTTCATATTTCTCTATTTGAATATGGATGCCTAGACTAGTTTCTTTGGTTCTTCAGTATGTATCCCTCGTTTTTCTTATTAGTGTAGCTAGAAAAAGACATTTTACACAGTCTGCATATGTATGATCTTCAATAACATTACATGCTGTAATGAGACTACACCTATGCAATCCTGGAGCATTGTAATTGGTGATACAGGCACAAATTTGTTATATATATTATGATACATCATCCCTGCTATGTTTGTAACTTTGGCAATGCATATTGTTTTGATGTGAGATAATTGTCTGAAATCCATGTCTGGGAACCTATATTTTATCTGTAATATTATTTCTCGGAAACTGGGGTGTACAGGGACATGGGTGAATAGGGACAGTTTGTAAAAAAGTTTTATTTCTCACTAACCCAACGGTGAAATTGTGTGACTGTAGTAACATATTGTGTCTGGAACACCTTATGAGTTTGTTTCTCTGGAATAGTTGGTTACTATCACCTCTGGGTCATTTCAGAAGTTGGCTGCCATGTTCAAACTCATCAACTGTTTTTGTAATATTTATTTTGGCATAAAACTTTTGCTGTAAATATGACATACTTCTATGGAATCATTTCAAAAATTTCCAGATTTATGCTATAATTGTGTTTGTGTTTTTTGTAGAAAGTATAAAATATGTTCTCTTATGCTGTAATTTTGTTTTACTTTCAGGGGTGAATAGGGATAGCATGGTTAGGAACTATCAGTCTGATCCTAGATGTTGTCACCATAAACATGATGCACAAGAGTACCTAGAAAGGGCTGTACAAGCCATTAAAAAGGGATGTTACTCCAAAATGCTTGAAATAAAATTTAAAATTTCATAATTTACGTTGGAAAGGTATAGCAAAATGTCTAACGAGGGAATTGAAATGGGCAAAAAGAAAGGAGTGCAAACATGTATGTACTGAAGTGAAGATTGTAAAAAGTGTTGTTACTTGTGCCAGATGGGGTATCCACTAAACATCTTTGACTTACAATGTTTTGTGATACCATTTTGACAGGAATGTAAGTATAATAAAACAATTCCAAAAAATTCTTCCAGGGCCAGACTGGGTGCAATTGTTTCACCAATGGACATAATGCTTCATGAATAAGTCAAAATATATTCCAAACCAGGGCTAAAGTTAACTCACAGCATATTGTTCGTTATTTTGAAGAGTTGAAAATAGCTCTAGATGTTGTTTCCCAGGAGCAAATATTAAATTACAATGAGATGAATGTGGCAGATGATCCTGGAAGCAGGAAACTTCTGTACAAATGAGTCTGCACATACCCTGATAGAGTTATGAACCAAACAAAATCAAATGTAAACATGATGTTTGCTGCTACTGGTGATGGTACACTATTGATACATTGTGTAATATATAAAGCTAAACACCTATACAATCTATGGCATGAAGGTGGGGCATTAGCAGAAGTAAATCAGGTTGGATGGATGGCAGCTGTTTCATAGACTGGTTTAACTCTAAAGTGATACTGTATTTTTGTTGCTTTCATGGAAGAAAAATCATTATTGGTGGCAACTCAAGCTGTCACCTGCCTCCAGTTGTCATCGATTTGTGTCTGGGAGGAGGGGGGGGGGGGGGGGGGGAGGGGGGCTGAGAAAGAAAGAAAACCACGATGCTGAGTGTGTTTTCTTATCATTGATCTCAATACATGTTACACAACCTTTAGATGTTGGAATGTTTAGCCATTGAAACAGGTTTTGCCAAAGGTCCTGGAGAACTGGAAGAGCAGAACTAACAAAAAAAGGTTCTAAAATTTATAAGAAGTACTTTCCTTGACTTTTGAAAGAAGCCCATGACATATTATCAGCAACCATGGAGAAAAACATTTGTTCAGGTGTTGAAAAGACTGGTATGTGTCTTTCAGTGAGGACCAAGTTTGTGAAATGTTGCCATCTGAATAAAACGTAGAATACAGCTCTGTTAATGACAACTTGTATAATTTCTTAAGGAATCTAAGCTGCATGATGATTATTTACCCAAGCCAGTTAGAAAAAAGAAGCTGAATGTACCACCTGGCATGTGGTTCCATGCACATAACATGATGAATTCAGTGGATGAACCGGAAGATGAAGACGAAGGTAGTGATGGTGACAACGCCAATGATCTCAGGTTTGAAGAAAGAGAAGACTCCACATCTAATCAGAATGGAGAACAGTCTATTGAACACATGATACACATTGGGGAATGGGTAAAAGTGAAATCTGAAAGTTTTAAGGGAGATCCAAATTATTTTATTGGGAGAAGTTGTGTGTGAAGGAAAAACATATGTGGCATCATTTTTCAGAGACACCTCCACAGATGATACCATTCATGTTGTGGTTGGCAGGAGAGCCAACACCGTATTGCTAAAGGAGGCCGAAATACACGCGTTTTAGCTCATGCAGTCTGGCGTGAGGTCTGGAACATGACAAGGGAATTAGAATTGAGAAAAACGGACGTAGCTGGTGGAATACTTAACTTTAATCCATTAATGGAGAACATCGCTCTTTAAGGTACATGATTCACAATATCACTAGTACGGATACTGGCGCCTTGCTAGGTTGTAGCAAATAACGTAGCTGAAGGCTATGCTAACTATCGGCTCGGCAATTGAGAGCGTAGAAGCCAGTGAACCATCGCTAGCAAAGTAGGCTGTACAACTGGGTGAGTGCTAGGAAGTCTCTCTAGACCTGCCGTGTGGCAGTGCTTGGTCTGCAATCACTGATAGTGGCGACACGCTGGTCCGATGTATACTAACGGACTGCGGCCGATTTAAAGGCTACCACCTAGCCAGTATGGTGTCTGGTGGTGATACCACAATACATGCTTTCCCAAATGTAGAAGATATATCTGAATTTTAGATTTCATTCAAATTTTGAAAGAACCATTAGTAAGCTGAGGCAGACACTTGTTTAAATGACTTTTTTTTTATTCTAAAGGTTAATTTGTATTAAAAAAAAAAAAAACATTTTTGTGTCCCTATTGACCCCAATGTCTGTTGCAATAATGTTCTGTGTTTATATTTATGACTGTCACTATTGAACCAATCCGTGATGTGAAGAGGGAAACTTTTAATTGCTAATTAGTGCAAATTATATTAAGCAATATCAAATACACTTGGTTTCGAGAATACCACCTTCCATTTGAATGACTAAAAAATCTGTTGCAGTTTGTATATGAAAAAATTTTCAAAAACTATTTGATCATTCAGACTTAAGAAAATGTAATTATATCTCAATATATTTACTGACAAAATATTTAATTAAACAGATAAAAAATCTACCCACCAAGCAGTGGCAGAACACACACATAAAAGACGGTTGTAACTGGCAAGCTTTCAGAGCCAACGGGTCTTTCTTCAGCAGAAGAGTTGAAGGGGAAGGACGAGAAGTGAAGGAGAAGGATTGGATTTATTGATTGAACCATAGTCTTGAACTGACAATTAAATGTAGCATTGTTTTACATTTATGCTGCTGCAAGCAGTAGTGGAAAGTCGGTGTCATGCTGTGGAAGAGAGCAGTCAAATGTTGCCTGTTAATGCATCAGAATGTGAAAAATTCTTTCGGGAATACTTAAAAGAGAAGCATGCATACGTAAATTATTTTAATCTGGTGCTTCATTTTGTACAAGTTACATTTAACTTCTGTTTATTTTGAGAGTACAGCTAAACTGCATTACTGATGATTTTGTTTAATGAAGAAGATTAACTATTGTCGTTAAACACCTACAACACCCAGGGAGCCTGTTGGCGAACTCATACCTTCATTAATTTACAGAAGAACCAGCTGCTGGTAACAACACGTGCAATGTTGAACAAAAAAGGATTATTCAGTTTAATTATGGACACTGGGTAACAAAAAGTGTTAACAAAAATTGTTCTAGGCTCCTTGTCCCACAACTAAAGTGAAACAATTCTATGTCAGGAAAACTGTCTCTAACAGAATTGTAGCTGAACTTCAGTTCATCGATAAGTTAACAATATGTGGATTACAGACAGAACAGGGTCCCATTAGACTGGTGAGCTTGGTCTGGTATCCTTTGTCTCAGACAATGTATTAATCTTCTATATGATTTCCTGGAATAAAACTGTTGTACACATATTCTGCAGTAAAAATACAATGAACTTGTTTGAGCTCAATGTGAAAGGCATTAATAATAATAATATCTTAAGGAATTAATAAACCAATAAAAGGACAAATAAAAAGGGCATAGGACTTTTTAATGGGCATGACATGGCAACAATGATGATAAATACAAGATTTAACTTCACATTTTTTTGGTTTCAACTATTGTATAATTACATCATCAGTAATCATGACAATGACATAAGAAATGGAAAGAAACCGTGTGTGTGTGTGTGTGTGTGTGTGTGTGTGTGTGTGTGTGTAGGGAAGAGAGGGTGGGGGGTGGTTGTCAGGCACAATCAAATTCAATGCAAGTGAAAATTTAGGCGATTCTAAAACACAGAAGAAACCAAAACAGGAGAACATACCCAGAATACTTTTGGCTAAAATGGGAGCGATTCACTCATTAATGAAAACCAGCAGTGCCATTTTACAAAGGGAAATTAAAACTAATACTGGCATTTTATGAAGTGCAATCAAAACCAATCATGACCATATGAAAATTAGTATGACAAAGTTAGAAAATAAAATAAATTCCATTTACAACTCTTTGAGAAATACAGTTAGCTTGAGTTACAACTCTATAAAACTGGATCTGAAAATCTCACTAAAAACAATTAATTCCAGTTATGAATACGTTAGAAACCAACTGAAGAAACAAAAATTGCATTAAGTAATATTTTAAAGAAACTTACGCCAAGATCAAACTTGTTGTCAAAGAAGAACATACAACTGAAAAAACAGCACATTTGTTGTAGATGAAACAACTTCACCTTCAACAAGATCACCTGTGACAGAACTTAGTGAAATTTCAGACAGTACAGTTGTGTCCGTCAGTAGCAACCTTGTACAGGAAACCTGTGCAAACATTTTACCATATATGAACTAATCCAAAAATCCTCAAAGTATGTTTATAAGTTTAGTAGAGCAAAGAAAATCATCAGAAGCAGAGTTGAATTAAAGGCAGAATGACACATAAAAAATGTCAGTATGGTTATTAACATCTGCAATTTTATGATAATCTGCTATGATACTAAGACTATTTATGTACCATGTTACTGTGAAAATTTTGGTTATAGGAATGTTTTGAGAAACTTAAAAGTTGTATTGTGGCACAGTGTTGCTAGTAATATTTTTTAGTACAAAGATAAAAAAAATACAAACACAATAAAGCTTTGGCCTTTAAATATGTCTGCTTGTGTCTGTATATGTATGGATGGATATGTGTGTGTGCGTGTGTGCGTGTGTGCGTGTGCGTGTGTGTGTGTGTGTGTGTGTGTGTGTGTGTGTGTGTGTGTGGGCGCGCGCGCGAGTATATACCTATCCTTTTTTTCCCCCTAAGGTAAGTCTTTCAGTTCCCGGGATTGGAATGACTCCTTACCCTCTCCCTTAAAACCCACATCCTTTTGTCTTTCCCTCTCCTTCCCTCTTTCCTGCAGAAGCAACCGTTGGTTGTGAAAGCTAGAAATTTTGTGTGTTATTTTATTGTGCCTGTGCACCGGTGATTACCCGCTTGGAGAGTCTTGGAATCTTTGTTTTTAATATATTTTTCCCATGTGGAAGTTTCTTTCTACTTTATTTACAATAAAGTTTTATGTTATTTTAGGCACTGTATGACAAAAATACTGAAATGTGATGTGATACAGCTAGGGATAATTAATGAATCAGTGACAAAACTTAAAGTAACGAAAACTAGGAATCTGAAATAGAAACAATGTAACAGTAGCTCCATCTAGGGGTAACAAACTTTGTGTGACATGGGATTGGACCTAGGATTGACTAACCCAGGACCCCAATGCTCTTGCAGTATTACTAAAGCCATTTTGGTTTCTATACTGCATGTTTTTCTCTGATTCATCTATTTATCTGTTCCAAAATATCTTCTAAGAATGGAAAATCCATGATTGAATGTAACAATATTATGAAAAGGAAAGCTGGTACTTGCCATATAATGGAGATCATCAACAATAGCTTTATTTGTGACAGTCTTTTTGTTGTGCCTACCTGTGATGCAGCATCTCTTCAATATGATGAGTAGCTTCTTTCATTTTCATAATAAAATATCTTCTACTGTTTTATGTTGTGTAAATAGTTGTGTAGTACTGTAAGTGAATTAGTGTCATAGGCTAATATCTTGACCTTGCTTAGGTAATATTAATTTTATTATAGTACAAAAATTAACAAATTGAGAAAACCATGGGTGTTGTCAGAAGTAATTGTAGTAATCTGACTGCCTACAGAGAAATTTGCCATCTTGATGTTACTGAAAGAATCTAGTAATTGCTTTATCCAATGACTATGTTATCACAACCACATTTGAAGTGAAGATCACAAAGTTTTTCATTATACTAAATGTTACAATCAAAATACGTAGTACAATTAAATATAGGAGTCAGATTGTAAATAAACTTAATTGTCAATGTGAAAACAGTCAGCAATAATTTTTTCAATGCACGGAAAAAATGATAGTATGAAATAAAAATATATTGTTGACTATTACTATCCTTGTTAACAGTCTAGCTATGTTTGTTGTTGGGGGGGATGGGGAGGGGGGAGTTAATAGAAGTATTGTCAGATCCAAGGTGCTTGAGAACTGCAAGGTAATGTATTTCTCCAGTAAAAAGGACTAATGTTACCATGAGTAGAATAACTAAATTACATGTAGAGAATTATTCAGTTAGCTGTTAATATGTTATAAGAATGATGATTGAGGCATTATGGGGATATTCAATGTTGTGGTGATGTAAATGGATGAGATACTATGATGATGATACCTACAGAGAATATTGAGACAATAGTTTTGATGTATAACGTAATGATGTTAGAGTTATTGATGATGACAGACTGAGCTTGTGCTAGGGACATACTAATTAGATTAGATTAGATTTAGTTTTCATTCTATAGAGCCAAAAATGAGATGATTTTCATGGGTGTGGACCTGCCCCCACAGGGCTTGAACCTTTTTAGCGGGTTTGTGCTCGGTTACCACAGGACCACAGCTTTGCAGCTTCTTTTTCCTTCCATGCTGCATGTGTATTTGCTTGCTGTTCTTTTATCCTCCTTTGGAGGTGTGTCTGGGCTGTTTTTGGAAATGTATTCTGCATTTTTAGTAGTTAGTATCAGAATACCCTCCACTATCCCTTTTTTCTTTCTTCATTCACCTTCTCCTATCCTTCCCCTGCTTCAGCATTTGAGGTTCCTCTTTTTCTTCCTCCCTGTGCACTCCTGAATGCCAGACCATGTGTCTGATGCATAAAAGGTGACTGGGCAACACATGATGCACAGCCGTGGGTCGACAGGTAGGGTTGACACGTACCCCCTGGGACAGGCCCAGGGAGGGCGATTGCCTGAGCTGCTACCTCACGAATTGCCAATTGGTCCTTCTGTAAGGTGTTCGGGAGGTGTGACCTGAAGTGCAAACAGTCACCTAAGCTGGGTGTGCCTCGTTCTGAAGGAGACCCCCAGTTGGAAGGAACATGTCATCGGAGACACTGGCAATCATGGGGATTTTCGCACAATGAGCCAATCATCTTCACAGTCAACAGCTACACAATGTAAATGGAATGAGGCTAACGATTCAAAGACCCTCCCAGCTGCACCAAGGTTCCTCATGGTTTCACGTTCTGAAGATTGTCAGTCCTTCACTATGTTAAATACATTTATTATTCAGAAGGGTGTTGATGCAATTGCTGGCCCTGTGAAATCCTGCTCTCGTTCACTCAATGGCACTTTCCTTTTGGAGACTACTTCAGATTCTCAAGCACAACAAACTGCTTGCAGCTTCTCTCCTCCATGGCTATCCTGTTCACGCTGAGGCCCATCAAACACTTAATTCTTCCCGTGGTCATATTTACACTAGGGTACTCGATGGTCTGACCGAGGCGGAAATCCAAACATATCTCTCTGATCAGGGTGTCACTGCCGTCCATCTGGTAATGAAAAAAGTAGATGCCTCCTTAATTACCACATGCACTCTCTTTCTCACTTTTGATAGAGTGGTTCTTCCATCAAAGATCAAAGCAGGTTATGTAGTTACCACAGTCAGACCGTATATTCCAAACCCGATGCACCGCTACCAGTGACATCATTACAACCACACTAGAGAGTCCTGTTGACACCCTGCCAAATGTGTAACCTGTGTCACGGATGCTCATGAGGGTGATTATCTGTCTCCTTCTCCCTACTGCATCAGCTGCACGATTGTCCCACACATCTCGATGAGCAGGCTGTCCAGGATATCTGGGTGAAAGAAAAATGCCTTACCTAGTCGCTTGCAAGTTTTTGGCTAGTTGAAAACCCTGCAGTCTACCATCTGGCACCTACAGTAATATTCTTGTTACACCTTGCTCGACAGAAGACATGGCCGCGCAGACATGTGACCTCAAATTTAGCACCATGTTTGAGAAATCACCAAGCGTCATGACAGCGTCCCTGACTCCTCCATCCAGCTGTGCAACATGCCACCAATCTCGCCCACAGGATGCAGTCACCAGCTACACAACTAACAGGCCAGAAAGGACAGAAGGAATACTACCGTGAAGATTTCCTACATACCTGCAGCCAACTAACACCTGAGTCTCCCTCTGCTAACTGGGAAGGCTCAAAGAAGTCAAACAAAGGCAAATGGTCTTCTCCTTCAGTGACTCGTAGGTCCTCTTTGATGGTGATGCCACGTGATACTCTGACCCAGATGACCTCTGTGTCACTGGTGCACACCACCAACTGTTTCTCTGCCCTGGACTCCACAGGCTGCAGCAGAAGAATGCCAACGCTTCTGTAGACCTCATGAACCAAGATCATTATGCCTCTATGCCCTGCAGCAGTGAATCTTCGAAGGCTGGCACTTGGCAGCCACTGAGGTGACACCTGTTCATTTTTTCCTTGTCATGACTCTCCTCCAATGGAACATTCACGGCCTTCACCCCAAAGAAGAGGATTCATGGCTGCTCTTAGAATTGCAGTGTCCACTTGTTCTCTGCCTTTAGGGAACAAAATTATGTCCTCATGACCACTTTGTGCTCCTGCATTTCTTCCCAGTCCATTTTGACCTTTCTCCCGAGGTTGGCATTCCACAACATGGGGCAGTCATGCTGATCATACGAGATGACCTTGATTTTCAACCCATCTCCCTGACTATTCACCTTCAGGGTGGATTTCGAGCGTAGCGTTCTGCAGTTCACCGTCTTATCTCCTTATCCACCCATTTCATGAATGGTTTCCTACGAAAATCCCAGACTCTGGCCGTGTTTTTCGATTTGAAGAAAGCCTACGACATCTACTGGAGGACTGGTATGCTCTGTACTCTCTACACATGGGACTTCCGTGGCCGACTGCCATATTTACTTCAGGAATTTTTAAAAGAGAGTTTTCGAGGTAAGCATGGGTTCTGCCTTGTCAGACACCGTTATCCAGGAAGACTCTGTGCCTCAGGTTTCCGCCCTGAGCATCGTCCTCTTTGCTATCGCCATTAACCCTGTATTGGCCTGCCTCTTGCTGGGCGTCTCTGGCTCCCTTTTCGTTGACGATTTTACCATTTATTGCAGTTCTCCACGGACTTGTCTCATTGAACGCTGTTTTCAGCAACGTCTCGATCGTCTTTACTCATGGAGCATCGACAAAAGCTTTCCTTTTTACACTGAAAAAAAAAAACAAAAAAAAAAACAAAAACAGTTTGCATGTATTTCTAGCGGCGTGATTGGTATCTTCCACTGTCGTTACAGCTTGAGCCTGTTGCTCTTCCGTTCGTTGAAACTACGAATTTCTTGGGGTTCATGCTCGATAGGAAACTATCTTGACCCTCCCATGTGTCTTGCTTGGCATCCTGCTGTACGTGGTCCCTCATTGTCTTACATGTTCTCAATGGTACTTCCTGGGATGCAGATCGAACCATCGTCCTCCATTTGTACCAGTATTTTGTCCGTTCGAAACTCGACTATGGGTCTTTCGTTTATGCATTTGCGCATCCGTCCCTCTTACGCCGTCTCAACACTATCCACCACCATGGTATCCATTTGGCCACTGACGCCTTTCACGCTAGCCCGGTTGAGACTCTGTATGCAGAATCTGCCTAACTACCACTGTCCTACCGCCATTACTTTCTCCACAGCAGATATGCATGCCGTTCATCTGCCACGAACGGCCACCCATCCTATGCCTCCTTCTTCAATGACTCCTTTGATCACCAGTATAGGGTGCATCCTTCTTCTCTGTTACCATCAGGAATTCACTTTCGGTTCTTGCTCCGGTAGCTTAACTTCACGCTACCTGAATCTTTCCTGGTGGGTGTGAACCCTTCACCACTTTGGTTTTGTGCAGTGGCCCATGTTCACTTTGGCCTTTATTTCCTTCCTAAGGAGACTACTCCAGCCTCGCTCTATCGCCTTCAGTTTCACGACCTTCATATGGAATTTCGTGACAGTACCTTTGTGTATACTGATGGCTCTCAGACTGTCAATGGTGTCGGGTGTGCCTTCGTCATTGGCGCCGACGTTTTTCGGTATCGACTTCCAGAACCCTGCACAGTATTTACAGCAGAGCTCTTCGCCCTGTATCAGGCCATGCAGTACATCTGGCGACACAGGCTCTCCAATTGCGTCATCTGCTTAAGACTCCTTCAGCACCTGTCAAAGCCTCTGTGTGCTCCACGCAGTCCCTTCCCTTAGTGAAATGGGTCCAGGAAAGCTTCCACTTGCTTACTCTTGATGGAGCAACTATGATGTTTATGTGGGTTTCTTGTCGGTCTGATAGGAAACGAGGCCACTGAGGCTGCTGCAAGGCTGTAGTCCTCATATCTCAGACTACTATTTATTATATTCCCTCCAATGATTGTGTTGCTGTCTATCAGCAGGTGGTGTCACTTTGGCATCACCACTGGTCCTTCCTTCGTGGGAACAAGCTCCGGGTTATGAAGCCTCCCCTAGTGGCTTGGACGACCTCCTCTTGGCCCTCTCGCCGTAAGGAGATCATTTTAACTAGGTTCGTATTGGCCACTGTCTCTTTAGCCATTGCCATTTGTCGAGTGGTGCTCCTTCACCACTTTGTGCACATTGTGCCCAGCTTTTGAGTGTCCGCCATTTCCTGATGGAGTGCTCTTTTTTTAGCTGCATGCGCTCCCATTTGGATTTGCCATTTGACTTATCGGCTATTTTAGCGAACGACGAGCATGCTGTTGACCACTTTTTACTTTTTATCCATCGTAGCAATATGGCGAAGGTCATTTAACTTTTAGTTCTGGATCTCCGTTTCTCTGTGGCGTATTTTATAGACCTTTCCCCACGTCCCTTTTTTTAGCTGTCTCCTCTTACATCGATTGGGACTGATGTGTTGTCGTTTTCAACTCCTCTCTTTGCCTTTGTGCTCTACAGTTTTGACATGGGTGTGTATGACCCTAGTTGTTTTTACACCATAAAACAAAACAAAAAGTGGATGTCGAACAAGTCAGAAAGTATAAAATAAAAACACAAAAATTTGAATATACAAGGGTTGACTGACAAGTAATGCCTCCACCTTTGTAAATCTTCAACAGTTGGCAGCATTGCATGGGGCAGATACTGTCTTTCTCCGTAGCCTCTTCTCTACAGCTCTACAGTGGGAAGCCTTAGCATTGAATGGTTGGGTTGTTACAGTGTAAAGTATGGAACCCTGCATAAACAGTCGGTAATATTAGGACAAGGGGGTTTTGGAACAAAGTACCGTTATCCAAGATAGCGGTGATGACTTCATCCATGATGGTAGCACATTAGAGATGGCGGATTTTTGCGGGAAGTTTGAATTTTGGTAGGAACGTGTCACGCCCCCCTCCCCCACAAAAATGGTGGGACATTCAAATTCCAACAGGATAAAGCGTAACACCTAGGAAAATGCACTTGTTTTTATTATTTAATCAGTTTCAAGCATGTGTGTTCTCCATGAGCTCTAGAGCCCAAGTGGCTTAGTTCATATGCCCACCACCAGAGAGCGTCTTGGTGTCATCACCCAAGATGGCTATTGTGACGTCAATCGAGATGGCTGCACCCAGTGTTTCCACCATGTCGTGTAAGATTGTACACTTGGCCTACCTCCACTAACCTAATCCCCTCCCCAATAAATATAATGCGAAGTTCAAATTCCAACGTGATAATGTGGCACACCTACTTGTCGTTATTATTTAACCAATTTCAAGTACATGTGTTGTCCACTGGGTCTGGACTCCAACTGGTTTAGTTCATATCAGTGCCGCCAGAGGACGCCTTCCTGGCTTTAGAATATGACATAAGTAGCGTTCTTCAAGATGGCTGCATCCTACGTACCGGAGCTCCCACGGGCGTCTGGCAGCTTACATCACATACCCTTGGCCACCACCTCCATACTTGCGCTGCACATAGTCTTCTGTAAATATGCTAACACCCACATCACGCGTCTAACCTATGAATTACCAAAGTACTTAATTGAATTTCAATTTTAACCATATTAAATCATTAAATTTAGAATTTCATATAGGTAAAAAACGTGTTCACTATACTTTCAACTAACTACTTTCAACTACTTTACTGGTATCATACCGCTACCTCTTCCTAGGAACCGTCGCAGAGTTTGAATTCTGGCGGTAAAGAAAGGTCTCTTGCGCTTTCGCTAACAACCTAAGAAAATTGTGGGGAAAGAAAGGACAATTGTACTAACCTCATCCACCCGACCGCCACTTCCTCCTAGGCTCAGGCGCCAAGTGTGAAGTCAGCCAGTGAACAAAGCTCACTTGCGTTTTCGCTACCAACGTAAGAAAATTGCTGCAATCGATGCTCACCATCAACACTGACCTAAGTCGCCAGACCGCCTCCTCTTCCTAGGGGACTCAGCCCACACTAGGCTGATTGCGAGAGGAAGGAGAAACTTTATTTATTTGCGAGCAAACGGATGGAGTATATTCATCACAGAACATATGATATGACACACAGCATACAGACCTGCAAACCACTCCTACATAACTCGTGGATAAAGCTCTACAAACACTCTTGCTAGTTGTAAAACGTCAAAAATAACACATTTCACAGCCAACAGACACGTGAACCACTCATAAACAATGCAAAGCATTTACATCCCGATAGCCAAACAACTCCTAAATTGTCAAAATAATAATAGTTCTAAAAGATACAGCTTGCTAATCGTCATCTGTCGAAATCATACACCAGCCTTTATTCAAACAATTAAAGGCGCCACCACCACCAAGTGTATTCGCCAATGAGTCCATAGCCCAACTGACTTCGTTCATATCAATAGAACTAGAGGATGCTGTAGTGACGCAAGTGAAATAATCCATCTAGTGTGTTCACCACGAGCTCCAGACCCCAACTGTCTTAGTACGTTTCCTCGCCATCAGAGGACGCCACAATGACACCACCTGATGACGGAAGTACAGCTATCCATGATGGCGGCAAACAAAGAGTTTTCCGCGAGGTCTACGATGCTGTCGTCCATTTCGTGATGTAAACCAAGATGGTGAGGGAAAACGGTTCAGTTTGCTCTGGGCTGCTGGGGGAAGAGTAAAGAAGCAGTTCACTCTATTTAGTTTCAAACATTTTCATAAGTGATCGACTATATTTCTCACACTTACGCAAAACACTCTTCATGTTATGCTTTGGGTCACAATACACATCTGGAGACACGCAAACAACTCTTAATTTTGCGATATAATTTCTGTCCAGACCTGCAAACTGCTCCTAAATAATAAAACACATTGATGTGTAGATACGCTAAGTACTCGTAAATTATCCGAATAGCGCATATCAGTGCCTACAGACCCACTCCCAAAATAATGCAATCAACACTCGCAAGCATTGTCCACCAACCCCTGTCCGTTAGAGTACACAGGAGGTAGCGATAAGTGACGCATCCTCAGATGTCGAATTGCGCACAGCGCCTGCTTGGCTTCTGCAAGCATGAGGTGGCAGCACCTTGAGTCATACGTAACACCTGAGAAATTCCTATCCAAATACGTGTTCACCTACACACACGTGCTGACGTGATCGGCTGAGAGCCCTACATCGAGTTGCAGCCAAACACAGGCCAAAGTTGTATGTAGGCGCCGGAAATAACCGGGTGTTTATTTACACAGCGTGCACTCCAAACAGAGCCGCACGCACTCGGCATATCTCTATACCCTCACTCTAACTGCAGTCCGGCGAAGACGCTGCAGAACTCTGTTTCACAATAGCAGAACCTGCTTTTCCTTAGCGATTGTAACGTTTAGCTACATACCATCTCAACTGCACCAAACCAACAAAACTAATCAATCTTATACTCAACTCACATTGCTATCTAAAATAATAGCCAAGTTTAGCTCTACTAAATTCCATAGCCCCCCCCAGAAATAGTTAACGCTCACTTTCTTATAGTCTCAGCTTGTGTGCGCCAAAACTTCCTGCCCTAACACAATCTGTTTACCAAAATATTGCCGAATCCAGTCTTCGTCCAGGACATAACGTGATAGTCTTCCTGCTCTCAACATACGCAAATGTTCTGACCGCTCCTATATCCCACCACAATCAATCGAGCATTTTTTTCTTGGGCTTTCTGTCGTTATTTTGCGAAGATTGCTAAATGACACCGACAGTTCCTTCAATCGTTACATCCCCAACCTGTCCTTTCATTCTACAGATGCTACACTCAGCGGAAATAAATTATTTTACACTGGTCACCATTTTGCACAGACAAACAAACATCGCAAAGTTGTGTACAAGTCATCAAATACAAACCATACTCGCAAGAATATTGGCTTCTCAAACCGATCTCCAACCAGGGAATATATCAGCGAGTACGGTCAATTTTCGCTGTACTTCTCGGTATCAACAACACCACACTAGCCTCCCAAACGCTAAGGCAACATAATGCACATCATATACACAGTACATTATTACTCCACAAACACCAAACTTTAGTGAGTAGCAGTGTGCTGTAAACCATTGACTAACTAGCAACAAGTAGAGTAAACTGATATTTGCACTTTTGAATACCGAAGTCGGTCATCTAACATATACGAAAAGGATCAATATTGTTTAAAAACCAACTTCGGTCTTTCCCATGCCTAACGAACAGGCAAAGGTGTGTGAAACACACCACAATCGATATTCCCTCAACTCAATAAAGGCACCAAATGTGCAGAAGCAGTAGACCGAACAATTTACATGGGAGGGAATAACGCTGCACCGCAAAAGCACCATCTTCTCAAAGTTGCACTTGATCACGAAAGCCGCCCAGCACATACATAGTTCGCTATTCAGTCGTCTAGAAGATGGTATAGTTGACCATGATACATTACTACACACCCAACAGGCTTCTACATTTGGAGGACTGCTACCATTAACAGGGGAACGCGAATCAATACCACCAGAGCCTTTCCATACACGAACACATTCTAGAAATCCCCTCACATAGAGCTTCTATCATTATATTTACAATTAAATCTTACAATCGAAGTCTCAACTGAACTATATTCGTCATTGAGCGAGGTATTGGAAATTTTACGATTGAGGTCTCAACCAAACAGTATTCAGCAATGAGCGAAGTATTGAAAATACACCCTGCTGTCGGCAGTTGCTCTGGAGATACCTGTACCTTCCTTACCACTAACCATAGTCCTATCTTTACTATCACAGCACCCCCAAGTCAAATCCATACCCTCCCTGCAACAGCACATATGCATTTCATTTCCACAAACAGATATACTTTATAAACCTGATGCTCAAATGCGAACATATCACACACCCAGCACTAAGTATAATATTACCTGTTCAATAACTGGATGCCTAGGACACCAAATAATATTGAACCAAAATCAACGATGCGTGTGCATCTCTCTTACTTTCTTCCTGTCAGTCATACCGTCGTCTCATAGACGTAATCGAGTACATGTTAAACAAAACATCCCGATATCAACAACTACTGCATGTTACTCTCACAAGCGCTCTTCGTTCTACAGGTACACCCAAGTATCCATGTTAAAACATACAACCGCTCTACGAATCCACTATGATACTACCTCTGAATGAGGTGATGTTTTCCAGACAAATATTATGTCCGTGATCATATAAATGTGTGTATTAAGAGCCAACGATGCAACCTCGTGATAAACTCAATGAACTTTCAATGTACTATGCAAGCGCCTGTTGCGACTCCATCACACCATATGCAACTACATAACCATTAGTTTTTGCAACGCATTCTATCTCGAGACCATATCAGACGTTCCGCTATATATCCGCTGCGTTAAAGGCGATGACAGACGGTAGTAGTAGTAGTAGTAGTAGATAACATTCTTATTCAGATACTAAGAAGAAAAATATACACTAACTACTCAGATCTCTAGCCTTGCGCTATACGTTTAGGAATTACATCCATTCAAACACATACTTGCATATGCTCACACCTCCAAGTCAATCATATTTCACGCACTCTCACATGTCTTCTTCCAAAGCTGTTTCACAGAGGAAGACTGCACTGTGCTTCCTTCTCTAGATTGTCGCACAGTTGACAAAATGGTAGATATCGAAATAGACGACAGAGGGATAGAGAAACAATTAAAATCGCTCAAAAGAGGAAAGGCCGCTGGTCCTGATGGGATACCAGTTCGATTTTACACAGAGTACGCGAAGGAACTTCCCCCCTTCTTGCAGCGGTGTACTGTAGGTCTCTAGAAGAGCGAAGCGTTCCAAAGGATTGGAAAAGGGCACAGGTCATCCCCGTTTTCAAGAAGGGACGTCGAACAGATGTGCAGAACTATAGACCTATATCTCTAACGTCGATCAGTTGTAGAATTTTGGAACACATATTATGTTCGAGTATAATGTCTTTTCTGGAGACTAGAAATTTACTCTGTAGAAATCAGCATGGGTTTCGAAAAAGACGGTCATGTGAAACCCAGCTCGCGCTATTCGTCCACGAGACTCAGAGGGCCTTAGACACAGGTTCACAGGTAGATGCCGTGTTTCTTGACTTCCGCAAGGCGTTTGACACAGTTCCCCTCAGTCGTTTAATGAACAAAGTAAGAGCATACGGACTATCAGATCAATTGTGTGATTGGATTGAGGAGTTCCTAGATAACAGAACGCAGCATGTCATTCTCAATGGAGAGAAGTCTTCCGAAGTAAGAGTGATTTCAGGTGTGCCGCAGGGGAGTGTCGTAGGACCGTTGCTATTCACAATATACATAAATGACCTGGTGGATGACATCAGAAGGTCACTAAGGCTAATTGCAGATGATGCTGTGGTGTATCGAAAGGTTGCAACAATGGAAAATTGTACTGAAATGCAGGAGGATCTTCAGCGAATTGACGCATGGTGCACGGAATGGCAATTGAATCTCAATGTAAACAAGTGTAATGTGATGCGAATGCATAGAAAGAAATATCCTTTATCATTTAGCTACAAAATAGCAGGTCAGCAACTGGAAGCAGTTAATTCCATAAATTATCTGGGAGTACGCATTAGGAGTGATTTAAAATGGAATGACCATACAAAGTTGATCGTCGGTAAAGCAGATGCCAGACTGAGATTCATTGGAAGAATCCTAAGGAAATGCAATCCGACAACAAAGGAAGTAGGTTACAGTACGCTTGTTCGCCCACTGCTTGAATACTGCTCAGCAGTGTGGGATCCGCACCAGATAGGGTTGATAGAAGAGATAGAGAAGATCCAACGGAGAGCAGCGCGCTTCGTTACAGGATCATTTAGTAATCGCGAAAGCGTTACGGAGATGATAGATAAACTCCAGTGGAACACTCTGCAGGAGAGAAGCTCAGTAGCTCGGTACGGGCTTTTGTTAAACTTCCAAGAACATACCTTCACCGAAGAGTCAAGCAGTATATTGCTCCCTCCTACGTATATCTCGCGAAGAGACCATGAGGATAAAATCAGAGAGATTAGAGCCCACACAGAAGCATACCGACAATACTTCTTTCCACATACAATACAAGACTGGAATAGAAGGGAGAACCGATAGAGGTACTCAGGGTACCCTCCGCCACACACCGTCAGGTGCCTTGCGGAGTATGGATGTAGATGTAGATGTAGATCTCTAAACGAGACTCATTCCCCGAATGTGTATGCTACAGTAAAATTACAACCTCCTTTTAGTCACACCCTATACATCTTCCAACGCACTCATTTGTATAGCTTTCCACAAGTGCTAGTTCCATTTTAAGTCAGAGAAAGACATATCCAACACTTTCTGCAACCCGTGTAGAAACAGATCGAGCTGAGTTACTGCAACAGGACAGCGTTTTGAGCATTTGGTGGAAATGCGAGCAATGTGGTGCATATCCAAACTAGACACAAGTACTACAGATCCCCAACATGCTATCTTCGTTATCCTATAGCCACCCCAACATAAAAAAAATTGCAAACCATAAAAGCTCATACGAATTAGATGTCACGTAGATGTTGATGCGTTCGCAATGAGACTGCGGTCGGCCTCCAGTGCAAAGAAAGAGATTTCAAAATACGTCCCCAGAGTAGCGTAGTGTGCTGCCATCGAAGCATTCCTAGCGGTATTGCCCCTTCCTGACTGGCTCTCACTTCAAACTGTTACTGCTACTCTGGCTGTGTCTATGACACGTGTGGTATCGATAGTAACGATGCCACATAGTTTCAAAGGTTGGCACTATCACGAGACACCAACGGCAGCTAGAGATTCTGCCTATTTCATTAGGTGCACCCAGCCAGGACACTTTGCTTCAACTTTGCTCCACCTTGCAAGTTTTGTATTCTTATTGC
The DNA here is from genome assembly GCF_023897955.1 of Schistocerca gregaria. NCBI lineage: Eukaryota > Metazoa > Arthropoda > Insecta > Orthoptera > Acrididae > Schistocerca > Schistocerca gregaria. The sequence continues at coordinate 74,572,236 of NC_064927.1, read as the reverse complement.
TTGAGTAAAGGAGATTTAAATTCATACAGCAGTTCCGACGTATTTTACCTTTTACTGATCCAATCCATCCGCCGCCTTCCAGGTGGGATACAAAAAGATGGGAAGCAAAGTGTCCTGGCTGGCTGCACCTGACGAAATGGGCTGAATCCGTAGCGGAGCTCGTAGGCCTGCACAGCACCAGCTAGAGGGCGCGGCCGTCACTGTCTCGTGGTAGTGCCAACCTTTGAAACTATGTGGCATCGTTACTATCGATACCACAACACGATTCTATAAAATATGCATACACCGCATAGACTACTTTAAAGTTTCATCGCCTATACTCTAAGCGAATTATCGTATGAAACGCTCACTCTGCTCCTGATTCAAACAGTTTCCATCCACGCTTTCGTACACTCCCAAAGATTTCGTTTTCCACCACTACTTCGAGATCGGTGTAACATTCTAAACTCACATTAAGACACTCTGATCTACGATCTCTCACAGAGAACTAGACATCACATCATGTAAATAATATTCTTACGGTGGACAGCATAAGAATCCATCATTTTTAAATAATACACGCTTACAACATAAGAGGCTAGAAGAGTTTGGCGGCGTTCTGGAGAGTTTCCAAACCGCCGTGCGAAAGTGAATGACGACCTCTACATTTAAACTAATATGCCACAGTGACGGAATAGATGATGGCTCCGTGTTCCATTTCCACTCATTCCCCATGTACCCGATCACTGTTTTACTGCTAGCAACCCTCAGAAGTTGCCGTCCATCCACAAAAACTTTTTCCCCAATTCAAACAAACCATATCAGTCAATCATTATCTGCTAACCATTGCAGGGATGCGATAGAAAAGAGACTCTAATAATAAACATGAAACTTGATAGCAAAAACAATTTTAAACTAACTTCCACACCGACTAATCATGTGACAGCACTTTTCCTCAATTTCACTATAATGGCTAAACCATCCATTCTCTACTTGGCGAGTATCATTACGAGCATGGATAGATGACTACTCAGCACGTCCATTCACATCTAATTCTCCAACACTTAGATCATCAAAGTATACAAAACAGCACTCTACATATTTCTAAGACCTCGGGCATTAGTTCTTAATTTACGATCCATCTCTATGCTTATTGGGGTCACAGAGCATTGTCAACTCTAAATTAATGTTCTAGAGTCTAGGATCTGTACGTGGAAGGTATTGGTAAGACAGAGAGAGAACATAAACACACGCACTCTTAAGACTACAACGTTCTGCACTTACAACGCGCTATAATGTTAGATCGATTACCATTCCGGCCTATCAAACATACATCCTTCTTCACAGTTTCTCTATGCTAAAATACCTTATCGAATCATAAAACGAAAAAAATACTTCCCTAAAAAATTTACTTTTCATCACGCCAGCAGAATATAGCTTTGCGGAGACGTATAGTGTCCACTGTCCACACCCGATCACAGTTCAGAAATTATGCATATGTCATGCAAATGTGTACACGGGGATTATAGCACACCACAAGCTCATACCTATAACATAGTTATGACGCTGAAGTCTCGATTTTACACACACAAGATGCGACAGGGGCAATCGCATAAATCAAAGCTCCTTTAGAGGAGTGTGTCAAGTTTCTTCACACATGAGATGGAAGTCCTCTGATGACAGATAGGTTTACCATTAAGGATCGAAAGTAGACAGTGCTTTAAAACACATTCGGAACACGTAGCTGTATATGAGTGGAATGCAGGGTATGTCACGTGACTGATGCATACAGACAGAACACTTGGGGAAAAAAACGGGCTCCATCAACTTAAGCTTCTCTAGAATGAATCTGGCAACCATTGTAATACAGTATAACACTGCACTCGACTGTATCCACTCACCTCCACATTCCGCGAGCATTTGTTCTACTTTTTTGTATGTCTGGGTAGATGTACGCGTCGTGGACCTCTCTCAGAACACACAGTAGACCCGAATTAGCATTTGACCATAGGTCCGCTGCATGTTATGTCCGGATCGGTGTTGAGATGCAGATCCACAATATACCATGCATGGAATGGGGTTTGGAGGTGGATCTGTCATGAGTGATGTACGAAGTAGTGTTAGGATGCAGATTCACAATCTATCACATCCGAGTTATCAATCGGGTGTGGATTTGCACGGATTATAAATACGGAGCTATGTTTGGAGATGGATTGCCCATGCGCCACGTCTGCGATAACGTTTGTTGGTGGCTCAACCACGAGTTACATCTGGACAGGTATTCAATGTTCGAAGTTTGGTCCACCAGTATGTGGGACTGGGTCCTGAGAGCCGTCCATGAGGCGTACATGTACACAGACATACAGAAAGCAGAGCAAATGCTTGCCAAATGTGGAAGTGAGTGGATACAGTCGAGTGCAGTGCTATATTTCCCCGATCAGTGCATTTGGGCTATGTGCTAACTGCTGTGCTACATTTACAATCAATTTTAGAACTCATAACGAGATGTTATGTCATGATCGCACATATAGATCTGACCTCAAATCGATAGAACTGCGAAAAGTGACTTGGGGATGGGTATATATTGACTGAATATACACTCCTGGAAATTGAAATAAGAACACCGTGAATTCATTGTCCCAGGAAGGGGAAACTTTATTGACACATTCCTGGGGTCAGGTACATCACATGATCACACTGACAGAACCACAGGCACATAGACACAGGCAACAGAGCATGCACAATGTCGGCACTAGTACAGTGTATATCCACCTTTCGCAGCAATGCAGGCTGCTATTCTCCCATGGAGACGATCGTAGAGATGCTGGATGTAGTCCTGTGGAACGGCTTGCCATGCCATTTCCACCTGGCGCCTCAGTTGGACCAGCGTTCGTGCTGGACGTGCAGACCGCTTGAGACGACACTTCATCCAGTCCCAAACATGCTCAATGGGGGACAGATCCGGAGATCTTGCTGGCTAGGGTAGTTGACTTACACCTTCTAGAGCACGTTGGGTGGCACGGGATACATGCGGACGTGCATTGTCCTGTTGGAACAGCAAGTTCCATTGCCGGTCTAGGAATGGTAAAACGATGGGTTCGATGACGGTTTTGATGTACCGTGCACTATTCAGTGTCCCCTCGACGATCACCAGAGGTGTATGGCCAGTGTAGGAGATCGCTCCCCACACCATGATGCCAGGTGTTGGCCCTGTGTGCCTCGGTCATATGCAGTCCTGATTGTGGCGCTCACCTGCACGGCGCCAAACATGCATACGACCATCATTGGCACCAAGGCAGAAGCGACTCTCATCGCTGAAGACGACACGTCTCCATTCGTCCCTCCATTCACGCATGTCGCGACACCACTGGAGGCGGGCTGCACGATGATGGGGCGTGAGCGGAAGACGGCCTAACGGTGTGCGGGACTGTAGCCCAGCTTCATGGAGACGGTTGCGAATGGTCCTTGCCGATACCCCAGGAGCAACAGTGTCCCTAATTTGCTGGGAAGTGGCGGTGCGGTCCCCTACGGCACTGCGTAGGATCCTACGGTCCTTGCGTGCAGCCGTGCGTCGCTGCGGTCCGGTCCCAGGTCGACGGGCACGTGCACCTTCCGCCGACCACTGGCGACAACATCGATGTACTGTGGAGACCTCACGCCCCACGTGTTGAGCAATTCGGCGGTACGTCCACCCGGCCTCCCGCATGCCCACTATACGCCCTCATTCAAAGTCCGTCAACTACACATACTGTTCACGTCCACGCTGTCGCGGCATGCTACCAGTGTTAAAGACTGCGATGGAGCTCCTTATGCCACGGCAAACTGGCTGACACTGACGGCGGCGGTGCACAAATGCTGCGCAGCTAGCGCCATTCGACGGCCAAGACCGCGGTTCCTGGTGTGTCCGCTGTGCCGTGCGTGTGATCATTGCTTTTACAGCCCTCTCGCAGTGTCCGGAGCAAGTATGGTGGGTCTGACACACCGGTGTCAATGTGTTCTTTTTTCCATTTCCAGGAGTGTATTTATTTATTTATCCATTCCATGTGATCTGATGGTACACAGTGTGTTGCAGATTTCGGAAAATATATGCTAACATTTTTAAGATATATTAACACAGGCCCATAGTATCCTAATGTTTTATATTGCTCAATGTATTCAATTGAACACAAATAGCGAGATTACTGTTCTAAGTATTCATGACACAACGAATATGACTTGATGGCTTTGCTAAATTTTATGTTGTCTTCGATGGACTTAATACTAGTGGGAAGATTGATGAACAGTTGGAGGCCCATGTGGAAAGCTCCCTTTTTACACAGTTGAGTGTTTGTACGTATAACATGCAGATTTGTGCTTTTATTGGTGTTGTGTTCATGTATTTAATTTTTTCTTACGACGCTGGTGGCAGTTGGCACTATCTGGTTCCTGAAAAATTTTAGAGTCTCGAGAATGGAGAGGCAAGGCAGTGTAAGGATTTCCAACTTTTTTGAGATAGGTTTGCTGGAGTCTCTAGGTTTGCTGCCAATAATAATCCTCATTGCTCTCTTCTGGATTCTGAATGTGCTCAGAGCAATTAGAGAATTTCCTCAGAATATTACACCATATTTTAGGTGGGCTTGTATGTAAGCGTAGTATGTGCTGGTTAATGTTTTCTGGCTAGCACATGATTTCAGTACACTCAATGCATAACAGCCAGTACAAATCCTGGCATTTACCGTTCCTCTATGTGTATTCCATTTCAGGTTATCTTGAACTCACAGCCCCAGGAATTTGAAAAAAGTGTCGGTATCTATTGGCTGGTTATTTACAGCGACAAATGGCTGAGAGGAATTTGCATTTTGTGTTGTGTGAAAGTTCAAGGAAGCTGTCTTTTTGGCGTTGATAGTTAATCTGTTGATTTTAGCCCAGTTGCTGAGTTGTTCAGTGGCCAAGTTCACAACTTTTCGCACAGCCTCTGTATTCTACCCTTTGAGAAGTACATTTGTGTCATCAGCAAATATTATTGTTTTGTGTGCATCAACATTCAGGCTCAAGTCATTAATATACAGGAGGAAGAGTTGGGGTCCCAATACTGAGCCCTGTGGAACACCTTGCTTTACAGTTTTATTACTTGACAGTATTTCAATTATTGAGTTGCTTGTCTATTAATTTCATGCTGAATCTCTGCATCTGATTGGTTAGGAATGTAGCAATCCAATTGTTTGCAATTCCTCTGATACCAAAGTGTTCTATTTTTTCCAGTAATATTTTGTGGTCAACAGTGTCAAAAGCCTTTGACAGATCCAGAAATATGCCTGTTATGGGTTGTTTTCTATCTAACAGTTCTAATAGCGTATTTATGCAATCATATACTGCAGTTTCAGTAGATTTGTTGCTTCTGAACCCATGTTGAGCTAAACTTAGTATATCTGTTTTTTCAATGAAGTCCATCATTTTTTTGTATATTATTTTTTCAAAATCTTTAGAAAAGCAGGATGAGATTGAGATAGGCCTGTAGTTATTCATATATTTATTATCACCTTTTTTGAAGACAGGAATTACTTTAGAAAGTTTCAGTGCTTCAGGGAAGATACCTGCCTGGAAAGAACAGTCACAGAGGTGAGTTAATGGTTCAGCAATTGTGTGTTCACAAGTTTTGATTACAGCTGCTGGGATACCATCAATTCCAGCTGAATATGAATTTTTTAACTCTGTTAGGGCTTTTGCAACATCATTTTAATGACTTTGGTAATGAAAATTGACTCTGCACATGTGTGATATTTTTGGTTTGCTGGTTGGTAATTTGTGTTAGGATTATTTTTGACCACTTTTTAAGATATGCTCATAAAGAAATTGTTGAAAGAGTTCACCAAAACTTTGGGATCAGATATAGATTCATTGTTGAGTTTGATTTCTATGTTCATGTGTGAAGCTTTCATTTCCCCTCTTTTCCTTTTTATGATATTCCACATTGCTTTTACTTTATTGCTGGATTTGTCAATGTACTCATCATTTTACAACCTTTTTGCTAGTCTTATCACTCTTCTTAGGATACATGTGTAGTTTTTATAGTATTCTGTTAGTTGGGGGGAGTCACTACTTAGTTTACATAACATGTGGAGTATTCTTTTATGTTTGCAAGAGATTTTTATAGCTGCTGTAATCCAACTCTTGTTTCTCTTATTATTATTGTTTATTCTTACTGGTTTTTGTGCAAAGGCCTCTTCAAAGTGGTGGGTCATTTTGTCAAGAAATATGTTGAATTTCATGTTGACATCATAGGCTGTGTACATCTCTGTCCACTTTTCTTTACTAGTTTGTTCAAGTTCTCTTGGGTGAAAAGTCTTCGTAAAGTTTTAGGTGAGACTGGGTTTGATGTATCTTTGCTAACATCGACCTTTAGAATGATAGCCTGGTGGTAGCTGAATCCTGCATTGTATACTTCTAGAGTTGGGTTAAGTTTATTTCTATTTGCAAAAATTTGATCTAGAGCTGTCTTGGATGTGGGTGTTATTCTAGTGGGCTCGTTTACAAGGCCATGCAGATCATAAGTTTTTGCAATGTTAACCAATGTCTCCCTGTTTCTGTTGTGGGTGCAAAAGTCTGTATTAAAGTATCCACATATAATCACATCTTGTTCCACTGACTTATTTAGGATAGAAACAAGTCCATCTGTAACAGAAAATCATTAATAATACTGGAGAGGGGACGGTAAATTGTAGCTACAATTAGATTTAGATCTGTAAGCTTTATGGCTGCACATTCAAAGATTTTGTCTGTTCCTATTTCCTTTAGGGTAGTAAGTGGGCCATATTCAATGTGTTGTTTGATGAAGATGGCAACCCCACCATGTCCATCATTTGATCTGGAGTAGTGTTCACACAATTTGAAGTTTGGTAGTGAAATTAACTTAACTACATCAGTGCAGATCCAGTGCTCTGTTAGGCATACTACTGAGATTTCACTGAGTTCACTCGTCAGCAAAATGTTTTGTTGCTCAAGGATTGGACATTGTGATAACAGATTTTCAGGTCTGAGTGGGGTTTGTCCAGGGGGGCTCGAAGTCATATTTACTGTGTCACTGACCTTTAGTTTAAATTGTGCTGTATTCCAGGTATGTTTGCTTCCGAGCAGTTGTGCTGGTTCAGTTGGACGCCCTTGGCAGCCGATTCATCTTCCAGGTGGGCCTGAAAAGTATCCAAATGCACTTCACACAGCTGAGGCATCACACTGACATTTTGGAGGGATGTCTCGATAACGTTCACCATCACGTTATTTATCTTGTCAGGTTCCTGACCTTTTTGAGGGGTCAGTGGGTTCTTGTTTCGTCTCTGTGACTTCGTGACCCATTTGTCTAGTGTAGTTTGCACAGTATGGGCACTATTACTCTTTTTATTTCCCATCTTGTTTGTCTTTATCCAATTGCTTATTAGCATCTGTTTATGGGGCCAGTCTATTGCAGATAATCTCCTTGCCACATTTGTTTAAGTGTAAACCATGTGTTGTGAAGTGGTTCCTGGCTAGTCTCTCTATTTCAAAGTTCACAGCAATTCTTTTTTCGTATGCATGTTTTGCTAAATTCCGTGCCTGTATCAGGTGGAGATTTTGCAGGATTAATTTTGCTATTTCAATTTTGAACATCATATCTCCTGGGTATAGGATGGATAATGATATTCATTTTGTGACTTAGAGCGAGTATTGGTTCCAATGGTTCTACCACATGTTTCAACATTAGATGGAGAGGTTTGTCTATGTCGTTAGAACCCCCTATTACAATCAAAGTGTCACGTGTACTGAAGCTTCTTGTCAAATTTTCTGCGTTTTTTATCACCTCTTTTAGTGGGGCGCCAGGTTTTACTACGCTTTTTACCTGGTATGAGGGCCCTAGTTTGTCTTGCAGTATTTGAGCACAGTCTCATCCATGACTGTCTCTTAATATTAGTACTTTAATTTTTTCCAAGATTTTCTTGCTATGTAACGTTCTGGAATTTTCTTTCGTTTTTGTCCTGCACATATATTGGTGCTTGAGAAATTATGTTCATTGGCGGATTACTCATACAATTTGTGGCGGATTGTTCACTTTGGGTTAATTTTTGGGTAAGATCTTGTGCAACGTTAGACTGCAAATTGATCTAACATCTTGCACCAGGCGGTTATCAGAAGTTACACTTTTAAAATCACTTTCTGGATCCATTTCACGTAGGCCTACCCCCACATTAGCTTTGTTTTCCGTTGCAGTTTGTTTACATGCAGATTTTACAAGGCTACGATCACACGTAGCGCTAAACAACACACGATTTCTGAGAATTGCGCTCTAAGCACGATTTACGGCTTGACTATTTTTCGTAGTACGCTGTCCCGTGAAACGCCAGTTTTTGTTACCGATATTTACGTTCGGGGTGGGGATAACGAGTTCATTGTTCGTGGCTTTATTGGTTACTGCCACTTCAAGTTCATTACAGTGCACTAATAGTTCATGATAAGTCACCAGTAGGCTTTCATGCTTGAGGTTGAGGTCCATTATTACTTGTTTCAACGACGTCATTATGTGATGCTGCTTTTTTAGAGTATTGTTTACTTTGGATTCAGTTCCTAGTATGATGCACTGGCGGCATGTCCACTGTTCTTCACTGTTAAAGTATTTCGGGTTAACTTTGACGCTTTTTTCGTGGTACCAGTAATTACAGCTAATACACAGAATACCTCGTGTAACTCTTTTTGAACATATTTTGCACTTATTCGTTGGAACTGCAGGATCGGCAATTTGTACACTTTTACCCGGCACCATCTTGCAAATACCCAAATGCGGTGAAATTGAGGAAGTACTTTACAATCTTCTAGTTCCTGCCGAACAATTTGTATATGGGACCATGTATGCGGCAAGAGGAGGAAGCCAGGAAAACGTAGACATCGAAACGAAGGAAATAACGGAGGAAGTCAATTTTTAAGTATTGAGGCAGTATTATACTGTACGTCTACTGAGTTACCAGTGATACAAGCAAAATGGCTACTGTATTTGATTCTTTTTGGAATGACAGAAAATTACTCATTTCTAAACTTAATTCCATCTGCAGTAAAGGATAACAGAGAGTGGACCAGGTGATGGATTAAGATGGAGTTGTAACGAGGCACGAATTAATCGTTGCCAGGATCATTCTAGAGAAGCTAAAGTTGATGGAGGCAATTTTTTTTCCCCAAGTGTTCTGTCCATATGCATCAGTCACGTGACATAGCCTGCATTCCACTCATATACAGCTACGTGTTCCGTATGAGTTTTAAAGCACTTTCGATCCTTAATGGTAAACTTATCTGTCATCAGAGGACTTCCATCTCATGTGTGAAGAAACTTGACACACTCCTCTAAAGGAGCTTTGATTTATGCGATCGCGCCTGTCGCATCTTGTGTGTGTAAAACTGAGACTTCAGCGTGATAACTATGTTATAGGTATGAGCTTGTGATGTGCTCGAAGTAGTGGTGGAAACGAAATATTTGGCAGTGTACGAAAGCGTGGATGGAAACTGTTTGAATCAGGAGCAGAGTGAGCGTTTCATACGATAATTCGCTTAGAGTATAGGTGATGAAACTTTAAAGTAGTCTATGTGGTGTATGCATATTTTTATAGAATCGTGTTGTGGTATCGATAGTAACGATGCCACGATGCCACATAGTTTCAAAGGTTGGCACTACCACGAGACAGTGACGGCCGCGCCCTCTAGCTGGTGTTGTGCAGGCCTACGAGTGTTGCTACGGATTCAGCCCATTTCGTCAGGTGCAGCCAGCCAGGACACTTTGCTTCCCATCTTTTTATATCCCACCTGGAAGGCGGCGGATGGATTGGATCAGTAAAAGGTAAAACACGTCGGTACTGCTGTATGAATTTAAATCTCCTTTACTCAAGCAATAAGAATACAAAACTTGCAAGGTGGAGCAAAGTTGAAGCAAAGTGTCCTGGCTGGGTGCACCTGATGAAATAGGCAGAATCTGTAGCTGCCGTTGGTGTCTCGTGGTAGTGCCAACCTTTGAAACTATGTGGCATCGTTACTATCGATACTAAACGTGTCATAGACACGGCCAGAGTATCAGTAACATTTTGAAGTGAGAGCCAGTCAGGAAGGGGCAATACCGCTAGGAATGCTTCGATGGGAGCACGCTACGCTACTCTGGGGACGTATTTTGAAATCTCTTTCTTTGCACTGGAGGCCGACCGCAGTGTCATTGCGAACGCATTGACGTCTACGTGACATCTAATTCATATGAGCTTTTATGGTTGGCAATTTTTTTTATGTTGGGATGGCTATAGGATAACGAAGATAGCATGTTGGGGATCTGTAGTACTTGTGTCTAGTTTGGATATGCACCACATTGCTCGCATTTCCACCAAATGCTCAAAACGCTGTCCTATTGCAGTAACTCAGCTTGATCTGTTTCTACATGGGTTGCAGAAAGTGTTGCATATGTCTTTCTCCGACTTAAAATGGAACTAGCACTTGTGGAAAGCTATACAAATGGGTGCGTTGGAAGATGTATAGGGTGTGATTAAAAGGAGGTTGTAATTTTACTGTAGCATACACATTCGAGGAATGAATCTCGTTTAGAGATGTGAGAGTGCGTGAAATATGATTGACTTGTGGGTGTGAGCATATGCAAGTATGTGTTTGGATGGACATAGTTTCTAAATATAAGGCGCAAGGCTAGAGATCTGAGTAGTTAGTGTATATTTTTCTTCTTAGTATCTCAACCAGCATGTCATCTATTACTACTACCGTCTGTCATCGCCTATAACTCAGCGGACATATAGCATAACGTCTGATATGGTCTTGAGTTAAAATGCATTGCAAAAACTAATGCATTATGTAGTTGCGTGCAGTGTGATGGAGTCCCAAATAGCGCTGTTATAGTACATTCAAAGTTCATTGATTTTATCACGAGGTTGCATCGTTGGCTCTTAATACACAAATTTATACGATTACAGGTTGTCATACTTCGATTCGTAAGCGATTATACGTTTAAACATGGATACTCGGGTGCACCTGTAGAACGAAGAGCGCTTGTGAGAGTAACATGCAGTAGTTGTTGATATCGGGATGTTTTGTTTAACATGTACTCGATTACGTCTATGAGACGACGGTATGACTGGCAGGAAGAAAGTCAGAGAGATGCACACACGTAGTTGATTTTCTGTCAGTATTATTTGGTGTCCTAGGCATCCAGTTATTGAACAGGTAATATTATACTTTGTGCTGGGTGTGTGATATGTTCGCATTTGAGCATCAGGTTTATAAAGTATATCTTTTAGTGGAAATGAAATGCCTATGTGCTGTTGCAGGGAGGGTATGGATTTGACTTGGGGGTGCTGTGATAGCAAAGATAGGACTATGGTTAGTGGTAAGGAAGGTGCAGGTATCTCCAGAGCCACTGCCGACAGCAGGGTGTATTTCCAATACTTCGCTCATTGCCGAAAACTGTTCAGTTGAGATCTCAATCGTAATATCTCCAATACTTCGCTCATTGACGAATACAATTCAGTTGAGACTTCGACTGGAAGATTTAATTTTAAGTACAATGATAGAAGATATACGTGAGGGGATTTCTAGAATGTGTTCGTGTATGGAAAGGCTCTGGTGGTATTGATTCGCGTTCCCCTGTTAATGGTAGCAGTCCTCTAGATGTAGAGGCCTGTTGGGCGTGTAGTAATGTATCGTGGTTAACTACACCATCATCTGGACGACTGAATAGCGAACTATGTATGTGCTGGGCGGCTTTCGTGATCAAGTGCAACTTTGAGAAGATAGTGCTTTTGCGGTGCAGCGTTATTGCCTCCCATGTAAATTGTTCGGTCTACTGCTTCTGCACATTTGGTGCCTTTATTGAGTTGAGGGAATATCGATTGTGGTCTGTTGGACACAGGTTTGCCTGTTCTCTAGACTTGGGAAAGACCCTAGTTGGGTTTTAAATATTGATTCTTTTCGTATCTGTTAGATGACCGTCTTCGGTATCCAAAAGCGCGAATATCAGTTTACTCTCCTTTTTGCTAGTTAGTCAATGGTTTACAGCACACTGCTCCTCGCTAAAGTTTGGTGTTTGTGGAGTAATAATGTACTGTGTATACGATGTGCATTATGTCGCGTTAGCGTATGGGAGGCTAGTGTGGTGTTGTTGATATCGAGAAGCACAGCGAAAATTGACCGTACTCGCTGATATATTCCCTGGTTGGAGATCGGTTTGAGAAGCCAATATTCTTGCGAGTATGGTTTGTATTTGATGACTTGTACACAACTTTGCGATGTTTAGTTGTCTGTGCAAAATGGTGACCAGTGTAAAATAGTTTATTTCCGCTGAGTGTAGCATCTGTAGAAAGAAAGAACAGGTTGGGGATGTAACGACTGAGGGAACTCTCGGTGTCATATAGCAATCTTTGCAAAATAACGACAGAAAGCCCAAGAAAAAAATGCTCGATTGATTGTGGTGGGATATAGGAGAGGTCAGAACATCTGTGTATGTTGAGAGCAGGAAGACTATCACGTTATGTCCTGGACGAAGACTGGATTCGGCAATATATTTGTAAACAGATTGTGTTAGGGCAGGAAATTTTGGCGCACACAAGCTGAGACTATAAGAAAGTGAGCGTTAACTATTTCTGGGGGGGCTATGGAATTTAGTAGAGTTAAACTTGGCTATTATTTTAGATAGGAATGTGAGTTGAGTATAAGATTGATTAGTTTTGTTGGTTTGGTGCAGTTGAGATGGTATGTAGCTAAACGTTACAATCGCTAAGGATAAGCAGGTTCTGCTATTGTGGAACAGAGTTCTGAAGCGTCTTCGCCGGACTGCAGTTAGGGCGAGGGTACAGAGAAACGCCGAATGCGTGTGGCTCTGTTTTGAGTGCACGCTGTGTAAATAAACACCCGGTTATTTCCCACGCCTACATACAACTTTGGCCTGTGTTTGGCTGCAACTCGATGTAGGGCTCTCAGCCGATCACGTCAGCACGTGTGTGTAGGTGAATACGTATTTGGATAGGAATTTGTCAGGTGTTACGTATGACTCAAGGTGCTGCCACCTCATGCTTGCGGAAGCCAAGCAGGCGCTGTGCGCGATTCGACATCTGAGGATGCGTCACTTATCGCTACCTCCTGTGTACTCTAACGGACAGGGGGTGGTGGATAATGCTTGCGAGTGTTGATTGCATTATTTTGGGAGTGGGTCTGTAGGCACTGATATGCGCTATTCGGATATTTTACGAGTACTTAGCGTATCTAAACATCAATGTGCTGTATTATTTAGGAGCAGTTTGCAGGTCTGTACTGAAGTTATTATGGTAAATTAGGAGTTGTCTGCGTGCCTGCATACTGTGTATTGTGACCCAAAGCATAACACAGGGAGTGTTTTGCGTCAGTGTGACAAATATATTCGATAGCTAAAGAAAATGTTTGAAATTAAATAAATAGAGTGAACTTCTTCTTTACTCTCCCCAGCAGCTCGGAGCAGACTGAGACGTTTTCCCACACGATCTTGGTTTATGTTACAAAATGAACGACAGCATCGTAGACCTTGAGGAGAACACACTGTTTGCCACCATCATGGATAGCTGTACTTCCGTCATCAGCTGATGTCACTGGTGTCCTCTGACGGCGAGGAAACGTACTAAGACAGTCGGGGCGCCATCTTAGATTACAGTACTTGCCTCACTATAGCGTCCTCTAGTGGCAACGATATGAAGTACGCAGTTGGTGTATGATTTCGACAGTTGACGATTAGCAAGCAGACTCTTTTAGATAGATTATTATTTTGACAATTTAGGAGTTGTTTGGCTATCTGGATGTAAATCCTCTGCATCGTTTATGAGTGGTTTGCATGCCTGTAGACTGTGTAGTGTCTTATTTTTGATGATTTACATTTAGCAAGAGTGTGTGTAGAGCTTTATGCATGAGTTATGTAAGAGTGTTTTGCAGGGCTGTGTGCTGTTGGGCATGTCAGAGCGCGTGCTCTGTGATACATATACTTCATCCCTAATTAAATTGCTCGCAACTGAATAAAGTACACTCCTTCTTCTCTCTTTCAGCCTAGTACAGGTTGATTCCTTTAACGACAACACGCCTAGGAAGAGGCGGCAGTCTGTCGGCTTAGGTTAGTGGTGGTGGTGGTGAGCTTCAATTGCAGCAATTTTCTTATGTTGGTAGCGAAAATGCAAGTGAGCTTTGTTCACTGGCCGACTTCACACTTGGCGCCTGATCCTAGGAGGAAGTGGTGGGTGGGTGGATGAGGTTAGTAGAGTTGTCCTTTCTTTCTTTTCTTAGGTTGGTAGCGAAAGTGCAAGTGACCTTTCTTTACCGCCAGAATTCAAACTCGGCGACAGTTCCTAGGAACAGGTGGAGGTCTGGTGCTTGAAAAGTAGTTGAAAGTAGTTAGTTGAAAGTATAGTAAACATGTTTTCATACCTATATGAAATTGTAAATTGAATTATTTGTTGTTGTTGTTGTCTTCAGTCCTGAGATTGGTTTGATGCAGCTCTCCATGCTACTCTATCCTGTGCAAGCTGCTTCATCTCCCAGTACCTACTGCAACCTACATCCTTCTGAATCTGGTTAATATATTCATCTCTTGGTCTCCCTCTACGATTTTTACCCTTCACACTGCCATCCAATGCTAAATTTGTGATCCCTTGATGCCTCAAAACATGTCCTACCAACCGATCCCTTCTTCTAGTCAAGTTGTGCCACACACTTCTCTTCTCCCCAATCCTATTCAATACCTCCTCATTAGTTACGTGATCTACCCATCTAATCTTCAGCATTCTTCTGTAGCACCACATTTCGAAAGCTTCTCTTCTTGTCCAAACTAGTTATCGTCCACGTTTCACTTCCATACATGGCTACACTCCAAACAAATACTTTCAGTAACGACTTCCTGATACATAAATCTATATTGGATGTTAACAAATTTCTCTTCTTCAGAAACGCTTTCCTTTCCATTGCCTGTCTACATTTTATATCCTCTCTACTTTGACCGTCATCAGTTTTTTCTTCCTAAATAGAAAAACTCCTTTACTACTTTAAGTGTCTCATTTCCTAATCTAATTCCCTCAGCATCACCCGATTTAATTTGACTACATTTTATTATCCTCGTTTTGCTTTTGTTGATGTTCATCTTATATCCTCTTTTCAAGACACTGTCCATTCCGTTCAACTGCTCTTCCAAGTCCTTTTCCGTGTCTGACAGAATTACAATGTCATCGGCGAACCTCAAAGTTTTTACTTCTTCTCCATGAATTTTAATACCTACTCCAAATTTTTATTTTGTTTCCTTTACTGCTTGCTCAATATACAGATTGAATAACATCGGGGAGAGGCTACAACCCTCTCTCACTCCTTTCCAACCACTGCTTCCTTTTCATGCCCCTCGACTCTAATAACTGCCATCTGGCTTCTGTACAAATTGTAAATAGCCTTTCGCTCCCTGTATTTTACCCCTGCCACCTTTGGAATTTGGAAGAGAGTATTCCAGTCAACATTGTCAAAAGCTTTCTCTAAGTCTACAAATGCTAGAAACGTAGGTTTGCCTTTTCTTAATCTTTCTTCTAAGATAAGGCGTAAGGTCAGTACTGCCTCACGTCTTCCAACGGTATCCAAACTGATCTTCCCCGAGGTCGACTTCTACCACTTTCTCCATTCGTCTGTAAAGAGTTCGTGTTAGTATTTTGCAGCTGTGAATTATTATACTGATAGTTCGGTAATTTTCACATCTGTCAACACCTGCTTTCTTTGGGATTGGAATTATTAAATTCTTCTTGAAGTCTGAGGGTATTTCGCCTGTCTCATACCAGATGGTAGAGTTTTGTCAGGACTGCCTCTCCCAAGGCCGTCAGTAGTTTTAATGTAATGTTGTCTACTCCCGGGGCCTTGTTTCGACTCAGGTCTTTCAGTGCTCTGTCAAACTCTTCACGCAGTATCGTATCTCCCATTTCATCTTCATCTACATCATCTTCCATTTCCATAATATTGTCCTCAAGTACATCGCCCTTGTATAGACCCTCTATATACTCCTTCCACCTTTCTGCTTTTCCTTCTTTGCTTAGAACTGGGTTTCCATCTGAGCTCTTGATATTCATACAAGTGGTTCTCTTTTCTCCAAAGGTCTCTTTAATTTTCCTGTAGGCAGTATCTATCTTACCCCTAGCGAGATAAGCCTCTACATCCTTACATTTGTCCTCTAGCCATCCCTGCTTAGCAGTTTTGCACTTCCTGTCGATCTCATATTTGAGACGTTTGTATTTCTTTTGGCCTGCTTAATTTACTGCGTTTTTATATTTTCTCCTTTCATCAGTTAAATTCAATATTTCTTCTGTTACTAAAGGATTTGTACTCGCCCTCGTCTTTTTACCTTCTTGATCCTCTGCTGCCTTCACTACTTCATCCCTCAGAGCTACCCATCCTTCTTCTACTGTATTTCTTTCCCCCATTCCTGTCAATTGTTCCCTTATGCTCTCCCTGAATCTCTGTACAACATCTGGTTCTTTCAGATTATCCAGATCCCATGTCCTTAAATTCCCACCTTTTTGCAGTTTCTTCAGTTTTAACCTACAGGCCATAGCCAATAGATTGTGCTCAGAGTCCACATGTGCCCCTGGAAATGTCCTACAATTTAAAACCTGATTCCTAAATCTCTGTCTTACCATTATATAACCTATCTGATACCTTTTAGTATCTCCAGGATTCTTCCATGTATACAACCTTCTTTTATGATTCTTGAACCAAGTGCTAGCTATGATTAAGTTATGCTCTGTGGAAAATTCTACCAGACGGCTTCCTCTTTCATTTCTTAGCCCCAATCCATAATCACCTACTATGTTTCCGTCTCTCCCTTTTCCTACTGACGAATTCCAGTCACCCATGACTATTAAATTTTCGTCTCCCTTCACTACCTGAATAATTTCTTTTATCTCATCATACATTTCATCAATTTCTTCATCATCTGCAGAGGTACTTGGCATATAAACTTGTACTACTGTAGTAGGCATGGGCTTTGTGTCTATCTTGGCTACAATAATGCGTTCACTATGCTGTTTGTAGTAGCTTACCCGCACTCCTATTTTTTATTCGTTATTAAACCTACTCCTGCATTACCCATATTTGATTTTGCATTTATAACCCTGTATTCACCTGACCAAAAGTCTTGTTCCTCCTGCCACCGAACTTCACTAATTCCCACTGTATCTAACTTTAACCTATCCATTTCCCTTTTTAAATTTTCTAACCTACCTGCCCAATTAAGGGATCTGACATTCCACGCTCCAATCCGTAGAATGCCAGTTTCCTTTGTCCTGATAACGACATCCTCTTGAGTAGTCCCCGCCCGGGATCCGAATGGGGGACTATTTTACCTCCGGAATATTTTACCCAAGAGGACGTCATCATCATTTAATCATACAGTAAAGCTGTATGTCCTCGGGAAAAATTAAGGCTGCAGTTTCCCCTTGCTTTCAGCCGTTCGCAGTACCAGCACAGCAAAGCCAGTTTGGTTAATGTTGCAAGGCCAGATCAGTCAATCATCCAGACTGTTGCCCCTGCAACTACTGAAAAGGCTGCTGCCCCTCTTCAGGAACCTCATGTTTGTCTGGCCCCTCAACAGATACCCCTCCGTTGTGGTTGCACCTACGGTACGGCCATCTGTATCACTGAGGCACGCAAGCCTCCCCACCAACGGCAAGGTCCATGGTTCATGGGGGGGTTGAATTATTTAATATGATTAAAATATAAATACAATTACGTATTTAGGTATTTGATAGGTTGGATGTGCGATGGGGGTGTTAGCATATTTACAGAAGGCTATATCCAGCATGTGTATGGAGGTGGCAGTCGAGGGTGTGTGACATAACCCGGCGAACGCCCGCAGGCCAGTGGCATGGCAAGTGTCCTGTTATAGCGCACATGCGAGGAAGAGGAGACAATCTTCTGTCAGCACATGACGTAAGGGTAGCGTCTGGTGGTCACGATATGAACTAAGCATCTTGAACTCCGGAGCCTGCGGTGGGTATATAGGGTGCAGCCATCTTGAATAACGGTACTTGTGTCAGGAGAGCACCCTCTGGTGGCACTGATATGAACTAAGCCAGTTGGAGTCCAGACCCAGTGGAAGTTGGTTAAATAATAAAGACAAGTCTGTTTTTCCAGTCATATCGTAGGTGTGCTGCATTATCACATTGGAATTTCAGCTTCGCTCGATTTTAATTGTGGAGGGGGTTAGGTTAGTGGAGGTACAATCTTACACGACATGGTGGAAACACTGGGTGCAGCCATCTCGATTGATGTCACAGTGGCCATCTTGGGTGATGTCACCGTGACGCTCTCTGTTGGTGAGCATATGAACTAAGCCAGTTGGGCTCTAGAGCTTGTGGCAAACACACATGCTTGAAACTGGTTAAATAATAATGACAATCCATTTTTCTGCCATTAAATTGTTGGAATTTGAACTTCCCGCCATTTTTCTGGGGCAGTGGGGCGTGGCACTTTCAAGCCAAAATTCAAACTGGTCGCCAAAATACGCCATCTTGAATGATTGGCGTCACGGCCGCCATCTTGGATAATGGTACTTTGTTCCATAAACCCCTTCTCCCAATACTTTCGATTAATGCGTGTTAAGCAAAGTACAATCATTGAATTCTTGACAGCAGAAGGTGTCACCCCAAAGAAGATTCATCACAGAAAGCAGTTTATAGTGACTGTGTTGATGTGAGTATTGTGAGTCGTTGGGCGAGTAAATTTAAAGATGTTAATGCAGGAACATCTGACCTGTGTGACAAACAGAGAGTTGGACGTCCTGTGACAGCAACCACCGAGTCTCACTAGCAAAATGTTGACAGACTGATTCAGGACGATCATCGTATCACTCAGAGAGAAACTGCAAGCGCAATCGGCATTTCACAAGAATGTGTGGGTCACTTTATTGCTTTGCTTGGGGCAATCGGAAGACTTGTGCACGTTGGGTGCCTTGGATGCTGACTCTTGAAATTAAAGTGCACAAACTTGAAATTTGCCAGGAACTCCTCTCGTGTTACGAGAATGAAGGTGACGCCTTTTTTCATTCAATTGTGACAGGAGACGAAACGTGAGTTTGCGAAATATCGACACAAAGACTTGCTCCAGAAAAAGAAATTCAAGAGGCAGCCCTCAGCTGGGAAAATCATGGCCACAGTGTTCTGCGACGCAGATGGTGTTACCCATGTTGATTCCCTTGACCGTGGAACAACAATAAATTCAGAGCACTACATCACAACACTGCAAACTCTGAAACGATGGCTAACAAAAGGAAAAGGGAAATGTTTTCCTGCAGCATGACAATGCCAAACCACACGCTTCACTTGCCACCACAGCAGAACATCAGATACTGAATTCTCACCACCACACGGCATCCTCCATACAGTCGAGATTTAACACCGTCTGAATTCCATTTGTTTTCGATAATGAAGAAGATCTATGGGGACTTCATTATGCTTCTGCTGAAGATGTTGAGCGAACTGTGAGTCTGTGGTTGTGGAAACAGAATGTCGACTTCTTCTGTGACAGCTTTAGAAAACTTGTTCATCATTGGCAGAAATTTAACCAATTGGCTGGTGATTATGTGAAAAAGTGAATACTGGTAATTAAAGATCACATGCTAAGGATTATTTCTGCGTTTGATTTATTAAAATATTTCCATCCAAACCCATTTAACGAAAGTGGAGGCATTACTTTTCATTCAACCCTCGTAATACTCACAACCCTGATCATTTGTCAGGAGACTGCCAAATTAGGTGAATACCTTACAAGAAACTGGAACTGCTAAAATTTACAGAATTAATACACTGTCAGAATGAAACATAGTTCTGCACTTGTAATAAATTTATCATACACAAAGCCCCTAATATTGACTGTTGTGATTAACTGCTGTCAAAACTGAAATCTAATAGACAGTTTTACATAAGCTGGTCTAACAGTCCCTGTTAAGCTATTCATCTATAGAGTAGAAAGAGTTGTCTATTAAAAAGTCGTTCAAACTCTGTTTAAACTATGCTTTATTTAAAAACAAGTTTTTAATGGTTGGTGGCAATTTATTTAAAATGTATGTTCCTGAATATTTGACCCCTTTTTAGACCAAGATAAATGATTTTGAGTCTGCATGTATTTCTAGTATTGATAATATATATTGAGCTATTGGTTGGAAATAGAGATAGGTTACTTGCAAGAAATTTCATTAATTGATTGGCGACTCCATAGAGTGCTGTGTGGACAATGACCATATAATGGATGAAATTAGAAGGAAGGTCAGCATTGGCGGTAATTTCGATGATTTATTAACAGAAAAATCGATTTTCGATCACATAATTATCATCTTCAGTGCTGGAAGTTAAAAATTTTCACATAGCGATTAGTGAATAAGAAACAAAAGACTACAAATACAACTGAGTATAAATCAACTATTGGTAAGAACATACATTTAGCGTACAAATTGAAGCTTGTTGGCACTGGTGTCTAGTTATTATCAGCAACAGAAGCTATGAAACGATCACAATAACTGAAGCCTATGTTTACATTCACCTATACAACAGATCTCAGTGTGACAGAGGCTTGTAAACGCCCTCTATGTGACATGTGTCATGTGAAGACTTATATTAATTTATTCGGCAAAATATTACTACAACATATCCAATGTGCACTTGCAAATCATTAACAGAAAATTTAAAGTTTCAAATTTAGATTAAAAACGCATAGCAAAAAGGAAGGGGGAAATGCATGTCTTGCTAACATACACTGGCATGTTATTTTCAAAACAACTAAAAATGACATGCAAGAATCAACAGGTAAAATTATAAGGTGTGAGATTACAGGACTAGTAAAAAAGATAAATATAGAAGTAACATGACATCAAATATAACAGAATTTGTTATAGCACAGCAACCGCCATCTTGCATGAGAACTCAGAGGCGCAAAGTTCTTAATTTATGTAAAATATTAAGTTGAAACTAAGACATCTAATACATAAATAGTGACGATTGTGCACTATATGTCACGATTTAGCTGGTCTAAATGTCATGAAAGACATGCTTTAAAAAATCTTTTAGGGTGCAGACTAACATGATGATACACACATCTCATTTGTCCCATTGGGACATGTTGACACATTATAACAATTTCTGAGGCTTAATTACAAAAAATGGTCGTAATTATGAAAAGCAGAATGATATAAAAGCACATTATGGATGTAGAGATCATTCTCATCAGTAAAAACTACTGTTACAAATTGCAAAGAATTAACGATATGTTGGTTAGAAACTCAAGTGTATGAAATACGCTATTCTAGTAGAAACCTCCACTACCACACCTATTATTTATAGAAAAAATTTCTCTGTATGATACAGACAGAGCTTGGGTATAAGGAAACAGTGTTCTCTTTAAAGTATAAAAGGGTTGTACCAAAGTGCCTTCAGTTATTGTGATCGTTTCAGAGCTTCTGTTGCTGACAATAACTAGACACCACTGCCTATGAGTGTTAATTTGTGTGCTAAAGGTATGTTCTTACTAACAGTTGGTTTATACTCAGGTGTATATGTAGTCTTTTGTTTCTTATTCACTGTTCGCTATGTGAAAATTTTTAACTTCCAGCACTAAAGATGATCATTATGTAAACGAAAATCGATTTTGCTATTAATAATTCATCAAAATTACGGCCAATGCTGACCTTCCTTATTTCTAAATTTCATAACAGAATAAATATATTGAGAACACAAAATTCCATGAACAGGTTTCTGCATGATGTTCTTGAATTTACACCGCAAATGAGTCTCTGCAAGCTAAAAACTTTTTGCTCAGTTTGACAAGTTTGCCCAGAATATGATCCCATATGACATAATGCAATGAAAGTAAGCAAAGTATGCAAGTTTTTTTTAATATTTAGGTGCCCTGCATCTGATATCATTCTCACTGTAAATACAGACTTGTTTAGATGCTTCAGCAATTCTTTGATATACCCTTCCCAACTGAATTTATTATCGAGTTGTAATCCCAGAAATTTATAACTCTCAACCTTTTTGATCTGCATGTCTTCATATGTTATAAACATGCTGGAAGGAAATCTCTTACACATTCTGAACTGCATGTAGTGGATCCTTTCAAAGTTTAATGACAGTGAATTAGCTTTAAAGCATTTATTAATGTCAGTGAAAATTTGTTTAGTAGCCATTTCTAAATCTGTACTTGACTTTCTACCTATTGCAATGTTTGTATTAACTGCAAGTAAAACAAATTTTGCATCTGGCAATGTAACAGAGGAGAGATCATTAATGAACAGAAGAAAAAGCAACAGACCCAAAATGGAACCTCGAGGAACACAACATGTAATGAAATCCAAATGACATGAGGGCCGGCTGCTTACTGTACAAGTGTTTCACAATGACATCCTTTGTTTCCTGTTAGGTAGATAAGACTGATACCATTTTGCAGCATTGCCAGTCACACCATAATATTTTCATTTACTTAAGAGAACGTTGTGATCCACACAGTCAAAGACTTTCGACAGGTCACACAAATTTCTTATGTAATGAATTAAGTACATTTTCACTGTCAGAGTAAATAGCTTTCTTTGTGTTAGAACACTTAAAAAACCCATATTGTGACTTGGACAATATATTATTTGCAGACAGATGCTTAAGGAGACACTTGATCACAACCTTTTTTAATATTTTTTAAAAAGTGAAATTGGTAGATAGTGTTATGGTATCTCTCTATCCCACTTCTTGTAAAGAGTCTTAACTACAGCATATTTTAGCCAGTCTGTAAATGTTCTGCTGATAAGAGATTGATTACAATGCAACTCACATCAGCACTCTTTGGTTACTGGTACTACTAGAATACTTCGATTTTAACGATTTTATGATGTATGCTACTTCTTTGGGAGACGTGAATTTCATTTCCATTTTACTGAAGTTATTTGTAAAGACTGCTCTCAGATACTCCACTGCACTGTTTACCAAACCTGATAACTCCAAGCTGACATTAATAGAAACAAAGTGCCTGTTTAGAAAGTTTGCAACACTACATGAACTTGTTACCAATGTCTCATTTATTTTTAGAACTATCTGCTCCTCTTCCTTTTTGACCACACTTGTCTCTATTTCCACTATATCACATATAGCTTTTATTTTGTTGCCTGATGTTAGTTTTTCTCATAATAACCCTACTCTGCTATATAATTCACAGTATTCTTGTTCATGATTGTATTCTTTGTATAATTATGGGAGATGTACTGGTGAAGTTAGAGTTGTTTATTGGAGTAAAACTTTAATCTGTGACTAAGCTCATCAGTTCCTGCAGTAGTGGTTGGTGGACTGACATTTGTAGTATGTACATCTAGGTTTGTAGCTCTCCCATGTTGGAGGTTCGAGTCCTCCTTCAGGCATGTATGTATGTATTGTCCTTAGCGTAAGTTAGTTTAAGTTAGATTAAGTAGTGTGTAAGCCTGAGCAATTTGGTCCCATAGGTACTTACCACACATTTTCAATTTTCTAGATTTATATCAGTAGAGAACTCACATAGGAATGATTTTAATGTGATGATCATAATGCTGTGGCTGACTATAAACAACTGACAACAGAATATAAATCTGGTAAACTGTCAGACTTGGTGCTTGCACCATTGACATTAAATGAGGATAATAAATTTTTTCTGCCTTTGAGAACAATTTAGAGTTTTTAGTATAGAACAAAACTGTTAAATATGTTCATTCGATATAAATTAGACATTGCAGGTGGTTGTGTGAATAACTATCTTACTGAGAACATCACAATTCTTGAGAAACATAAATAGTATTTTTTTATTATATGAATAAAACTCCATGTGCCATTTATCAGGGTACGGAAATAACTGTGTAAGCCAATTTTACAAAGGTATATTGACAGTACATAGAGAGCAAGATTTGAACCTGTGTCACAGTTTTTACTTTCTTTTTCAGAAGTTCACATGACTCAGGTGTCATTTGTAGTAGTCAGGCTGAGAGAATGCTACAGATTTACGTATTTATATAATACTAATCTCTTGTCTAAAGTCTAGGTAAGGGACAGTGACAATCGTGGAGGTGCTTACCTACTGACCTTAGATTGGCAACGCATCAATTCACATACCAAATGGAATGATTCTTTGACATAACCAATGAGATGGGAGAATACAGGCACTGTATTTCTAGCTCCAAAATTGAAATCATTGTCTTGTTTTCTGCTTTTCGGCATATTAGTAACTTCCGAGAGAAATATTTTCTGACTATGGGAGGGAGTACAATAAAGTGCACAATGATTTACTGCTGCGCAGAGACGTCGTATGTTGGTGTATGTTCATGAATGAACTGCAGAGAAATGCATGGTGAAATGACTACACAGTCGATCTGCACAAGCCCATTGAGTAAGTGGATCAATGATTTTTAATTAAATTGTGGTAGAAGACAAGTGGATCAGTATTATTAATATAGTCACACAATCTATATATTAATAAACATTGATTTACCTACCTTCTCCCATGATTTAATTTGAAAAAAAAAACATTTATCCACCTACCTTCTACCACGGTTTAATTCAAAAATATTGACATTACTGAGTGTGCTCGATTTCTATAATTGCGAGTGTGTTAGCTCTACAAATACAAACGTAAATTGAGCGAAGAATGTACGAAATACGTAAAAATCAGTGCATACTGCAAACGTAAATGCATTGTGTGTGATATTAATACAGAAGTGCCCAGAAAGTCGGTCTACAAATAGTAAACTAGAGGTATGTATATGAAGCCAAATGAAATGGCTCATGGGTGTGATGTGTGCAAAGTTCTACCACACGGAAATATAGCCGTTGAAAGTGAAAATATACCCAAAAAATGTGTATCAGATATTGAACATTTAAAAGAGTGCATCATAAGTATGCAAGCAGCGCTTCACAATTTAAAGAGTGATCTAAAGAAACTTCGAAATGAAAATACTGAGCCGTTATGTTACCAGTATCTGAAATCGAGTGCACCAATCAAAACAAAACCTACAACAACTGTAAACAGTGAGAAAGAAAAGCAGAAGCAAAAATGCTACAGCGAAAGACTCAAGTGCTTGTGTTATGAAGTACCCTGATAAACCCAGCAGCGTTGATACGAATGAAAACTGAAAGAAAGCGATCGACCAGCGGCCCAAAAAAATGATACACAGTGAAAATAAGAGACCGGATGTATTAATTATTTCTGACAGTCAAGGTCGCCTCTGTGCAAAAATTATGATCAGTTATCAAAATCAAAAACACTACATCTCTTCTATTATGTAATCTAACCCACAGTTAAATGATGTGGTTTGTAACGTAGATGGGAAGATGAAAGAATATTCGAAAACTGAGTGTCATCATTCTAGGTGGGACAAACCACATCCTAAAGAAGTTTGAGGATTTCAAATGCGCCTTAACAGATTCTATTCATAAGACAACCCATGCCAAAGTTATCTTGTGTGCAGTTCCGTACAGATACGATGCACCAAAACTGAACAACAGAATCTATGCTGCAAACTTATTCTCAATTCGCAATGCAAAAAATTATGAGCATGTAATGGTAGTGGACATCAATTCATTCCTCAGCAGAAGCGATTATACAAAGCATGGACTTCACTTGCGAATGGAAGGAAAAGATAAATTACGTAGACTTTAGAGCTTGCAGTAGTTGCCAATCTGCAAATACAATATAAAGACCTTTCAGCAAATTTGACAGTGAAAACACAAGAAAAATCAACTCCAAAAACTTTCTTATCCAACTCGATAGTGATAAACGAGGAGCTGCAAAAAAGAACTGTACTACACCTTCATCACTCAAAGAAGACACAGCAAAACAAAACTACCATAGACTAAACCAGGCTGTGATATTGTCAAAAGCATCTAACCGTAAAAAAGCAACTGAAGCAAGTTCCACACCCAAAGATATTCAAGATACAACAAGAAGAACTGGGTACTGGAAACCAGAAGTAGTACCCACAGGACACCCACTAAGGACAACAACAGATCCTGTCTCAAAAGTATCACCAAGGACATCTAATTTTACGTGTATCAGTGAACACCAACAATCAACTACTACCGCCCCAGCAACAGGAGGAAGTTCAGCAATTCCAGTGAGAAGAAATGTAAGGCGACCATCTCATCTGCAAGATTTTTTATTCCCCAAAGGCCTCTAGACCAAATTAGGATAACTAGTGCACCTGTCAACACCACCTCCAGTATCAGTCCTTGCAGCAAAAACAGAAACCACCCCAGCATTGAACACACAAGAAAAATGACCAAAGATATGGAGAAATGCCCCTTTTCACCACCAGGACATTTTCTTATGACCAATGGAAAAAAACCAACTCACACTTCAAGATCACTGGGGACTTGATCACTGAGCCCTTAACTTACCTATATAACCTATTTTTTGCGCCAGGAACTTTTCCTTGATGTTTGAAAATAGCAAATATAAAGCCATTATACTAGAAAGGAAACAAAGATGATATTTCCAACTACAAACCATTGGCACTTCCGTCTGTTTTCTCAAAAATATTAGTAAGGCTCTTCAATAAGAGACTAACAGACTTATTAGAGGATAATGGCATCCTGTCAGAATCTCAACATGGATTTAGAGCAAACTGTTCAACCAAATCAGCAGTTCACTCCTTTCTATTAGAGGCACTGATAGCATTAGACAACAAAAAACTTACAATGGGCACATTTTTAGATTTGTCAAAGGCATTTGACAGCATATATCATGACAAATTGCTCCACAAGCTAGAAAATCTTGGCATTAGGGGAACAGGTAACAACTGTCTCAGCTCTTATCTTAAGAACATGGAACAATATGTGCAAATAGATCAGGAAAGGGATAATGTCATTAGGGCATATAATTCCAAGCTACTGACTGTTAAATCTGGAGTGTCACAAGGATCAGTAATGGATCCTGTTCTGTTCTTACTCTATGTAAATGACCTAAACATAAGCAATGGCAGCAGTAAAATATTTCAATTTTCTGATGATACAAGTGTTCTAATTACAGGAAACTCAGAAAAAACTTTGTAAAAAATATACAATAAGCAACTGACATGCTAACATGTTACTTTGATAACAATGACTTAATAATAAACACTGGAAAAACAACAGCTATGGATATACACACAGCACAAACAAAAAATCTGATATCACCCAATCTAAAGCTATTATCAACAGACAATTACCAAAACAGCCTGTTCCAAATTTCTTGGACTTCATTTACAAGACAACTTGAAATGGAAAGCATATATTGAGCAAATGAAGTTCTTCTTGTTTTGTGTTACATACATTAAAAATTGTACTTCCTACAGCACTCTTCGGTGTGTATATTATGCAGTTGTAGTTCCCACCTTTGGTATGGTATTATGTTCCGAGGAAATTCTGGAGATGCCATCAAAACATTCAAAAATAAAAAAATTTAAGAATAATGGAAGAGGTGGATAATCGCAAATCATGTAGACCATTGATCCTGCCACTTCTTTGCATATACAAACTAGAAAATATAATGTATTTAAATATGCACAAGAAAGTAACTATATTACGTGTATATCATTCTCCCAGTGATGATTTAGAGATATTCTTTTCAAAACTTATATAAAGCCTAGAACTAGCATTGACTCTGAAACTTAATATCCTTTTGTGTTGGGACTTTAACATAAATACAACTAAAACAGATGACACCACAACACATTTATGTATATCCTACATAGTTTTGGTCTATCATGCCTAGTGACTGTGTAACAAGAATAACCACACATTCATCATCCACCATTGTCCATGTAGCTACAGATGTAGGCAGAGAAAACTGTGATGCACTTGTCGAAAATCTGGGACTGCCTGATCATCTATGTCAGATTATAAAAGTAAAAGATTGTGTAAAAAAAGAATCAAAACAGCAAGTATATAAAAGAGTGTTGAGGCACAAATGATCTCAGGAAAACAAAGTAACTCTCAACATAAAGAAAACAAATACAATATGCTTTAGAATGAACAGAAAACAGAGTCTCTTAAATTTAAAACTAGATAACATCTCCATAAATGATGTACCTACAACAAAATTCCTAGGGTTGCACATTGACAGCCAAATGAAGTGGAATGAACATGCTATGAAACTCTCGAAAAAGATATGCGCAACATGTTGTGCACTTAGAGCCCTTGTATCCGCATGCAGTAGTGAATGTTTGAGAACTGTATACTTTAGTTATCTTCATTCTGTAATCAGTTATGGTATTATTTTCTGGGGAAACAGTGTTCAGAATTTACAAACAGTATTTAAAATGCAAAAGAGAGCAGTAAGAATTATAACAAAAAGCAGTAAGTGGGCCCACTGTAGAGAACTTTTCAAAATGTTAGAAATTCTAACTGTTCCTTGTGAATTTATATTCAAAACCATAGGGTACATCAAGAAAAATATAGAAAATTATAGCACAAATAGTAGTTTTCATAACTACAGGGTGTCCCAGCTTTCTTGTCCACCCAAAATATCTCTGGAACACTAACAGCTATTGGAAAACGACTTTCACCGGTATCAATGTAGGGCTGGGGCCCATGAATGTACATATTTGGAAACATTCTAAAACGAAAGCATATGTGTTTTTTAACACAAATTTATGTTTTTTAATGGAACTCCTATATTTTTTCTTCAGCAATCCATAGCATGACAAAGCACATACACAATGGCGTTGATTGCATCTCAATATTCCCATTACATCCCGAGATATTGAGACGCGGAGTTGACGCTTGAAACACCCGACATGCGCTGCTAGCGCACGTCCTGAGGCTCAGGCGTGAACCCCATGCTGCCCGTAATCGCTCTTCCATACTTATCAAGAGGTCCAAAACTCTCATAAGCATATAATGGTTTCCCTCTTGCACGTTTTACGTATCTACGTACACAATATGAACCAGTACCGATCGGTGTGCACTCGTTAGATTGTCTTATTTATGCTGCACACCCAAAATAAGGTTTATCTAATGCGTTATATGACCCATTGAGCCTGTCCCGCAGTGCCTGGCTCTACCTAGTCAAGTGTCCAACGTAGTTCCCACTACTGCCACATTTACCACTTCGCCTTGTTTATGATTTGCGACCCACGCAAACTCCTGTACTCCACCATCCTCCGAGCATCCCATTTGTTGTTGCTTTGGCGTGCAGTACACCGATTGCCAGTGTAGTCGTGCATCATAGAAATCTAGTGACGGCACGGAGGTGGTACACATTGTGAATAAACGTTGTGTTGTGGAACTTACACTGTACAATATAATATACACACATGAAGATATGGTAGAAATGCTACTGATCTATGGAGTATGTACGTTGACGGAAAATACATTATGAGATTGCTTGTTTGTTAATAGTACTGTTAGCGAACATTATGATTATTAAGTTAATATTTCTGTTTTCTACCCTACTCTACAAACCTGTACTGTACCCTGTTGTAGGTGGACGCATTTCGTTCAGGCAGAATGACTGTACAGAAGACGATTCCCTGACAAGCCATCGCCTTCGCGTCGGATGTTTGGTCGTCACACATCTCGTCTACATGAAACGGGAAGCTTAAATCCAAGACCTCGACATTGTCCTAGAACACGCACAAATGAACGTGCTGAAGTTGCTGTGCTCGCTACCATAGCTGTAAATCCTCAAATCAGCACACGTCAAATTGAACGTGAAGTTGGTGTGTCGAAATCAAGTACACAGCGTATTCTTAAACGTCATAAATTTCATCCTTACCATGTTCATTTACACCAGGATCTACATGGAAATGACTTCCGCAATACGGTAACATTATGTCGGTGGGCTCAGCAAAAACTTCTGACTAATCCAAATTTTTTTGCATATGTTCTCTTTACCGACGAGGCATCATCCTCCAACAAAGGAACTGTCAATATGAGGAATACGCATTATTGGTCCGCAGACAATCCATCAATGTCTGTGGAAAGTTAATGTTTGGTGTGGGATTATTGGAGATACCATTATCGGATCTTTCTTTGTAAATGGCATCCAAAATGGCAGACAATACTCCGGATTTATACGACACAATCTTCCTGTTCTCTTGGACACCGTACCTCTGAACCAGAGAATGCTCATGTGGTATCAGCATGACGGATGCCCTGCACATAACGCCTTACGAGCACGACGACTTCTGAACCGTAAGTTCTCTGGTAGCTGGATTGGACGAGGTGGCCCAGTTAGGTGGCCTGCCCGATCTCCGGACCTTACACCGCTGGATTATTTTCTTTGGGGAGCAGTGAAGGATGCTCTTTACCAACATGAACCAACAATACCAGAGGACATGAAGCAACGCATTATTGATGCTTGTACAGCCATCAAAGAGGAAACAGTAGCACGAAGTAGGGCATCCTTCATCTGCAGAGTGACCCTATGTATGCAAGCCAATGAGCATCACTTTGAGCATGAGATGTGAACTCTATATTTAGTATGTAGTGCTGGTATCACAGTGGAAGCTTCTAAAAAGGGCCATTTTAGCCAGTGACGTTAAGAAACATTTATTTGCAACAATTTGTCATTTAACGCATTAGATAAACATAACATTGATAATTATGTGATAATAAAAGTAATTGGTTCATTCATCTTCTATGTCCTACCTGAACTTCCAAAACCAAAACATTTTTACCTAAACAACGGCAAAACTTTTAGTCCACTTGCTCTTTTCACTAAAACCATCAACATGAATTTTACTATAACGAGTGAATGATTAACTGTCACTTGCGCTAGATCTACAGTAAAGTAAAGTTTTAACGTTGAACGGCATTACCTTTTTAGTAACGGATTAACGATAAGGGAAGTTAATTTGGTGACTAATGTTACGGTACACAGATTTGTTACAGAACCGCATCACCCCTAGCCTATGGGATAAATACCTGCTGGAGTACGACGTTAATGCAGGATGGCAGCAGACTGTATTATTCGTTTCGGACCTCTTGATAAGCATGGTAGTGTGATTACGCTTGTCAATCACATCGCGATTAGGGGCAGCATGGGGTTCACGCCTGAGTCTCAGGACGTGCGCTGGCAGCGCATGTCGGGTGTTTCAAGGGTCAACTTCGCGTCTCAATATCTCGGGATGTATTGGAAATATTGAGATGCAATCAACGCCATTCCGTATGTTCTTTGTCATGCTATGGGTTGCTGAAGAAAAAATATAGGAGTTCCATTAAAAAAACCATAAGTTTGTGTTAAAAAACACATATGCTTTCGTTTTAGAATGTTTCCAAATATGTACATTCATGGGCCCCAGCCCTAATTGATACCGGTGAAAGTCGTTTTCCAATAGTTGTTATTGTTCGAGAGATATTTTGGGTGGACAAGATAGCTGGGATACCTTGTATAGTACAAGAACAAGTCACTGTCTTCAGCTAGACAGGAAGAATAAACATAAGACTCAAAATAGCTTCTTGTATGATGGTGTAAAACTGTATAATAAACTGCCACAGAAAATACAAGAAGCAGATAACATGTACCGCTTTAGGAAAAATCTTAAATTGTTTTTGCAGGAACACTGCTTTTACACTATAAGTGAATTTCTTAGTACAAAATGATTGTAAATAGCTTTTGTTTCACAATATTTTGATAAGGAGCAAAAATGATTGTAAATAACTTATATGTCATAATGTTTAACTACATGTAACAACAAACTGTATAAATATATGAATGTATGCAACTGACTACATCCATACATTTTAAAATGTCCAGGGATGCCTAAATAAATAAATCACACAATACACAGCTATGATACAAGTCAAAAATTGGATGTACATGTTCAAAGCGCCAACAAAAAGTTATCCATCCCAGTATCAAACTATACAATGCCTTACCAGATACCATTAAACACATACAAAACATTGGCCACTTCAAATCTAAATTGAAGTCATACTTGGTTGATCACTGCTTTTACACAGTAAATGAACACCTACAAAAACATTTCTCTGTGTTAACCCAATGTAGTCTCATACAGAAGAACATTTGTATATTACCCCTCTGCATATAGTGTACCAACATTTATTTAAGTATTCATCATTACTTGGTGTATTAATGGGTGTAATTATGTACAAAGATATATTATATGTAAAACAGTTAATATTAAAATAAAAATCCAAATATCTCTTGCACATTGCGCAGCTGTAGATGAAAATGGATTAATAAATTAACGAACCAACAGATTGATCGCGTATCAACACAGAACAGTGAAATATTGACTGCTTTTTCGAATATATCATGGGTTGTGACACTGCCTTTGGTTTGCTGACAGGTTAAATAGCTGCGACTGAAACAAGGAGTAATTTATAATCCTTGTTTACAGCAATGTTTCACCTTTCCTTCCGAATGTATTACTTCGAAACATGCCATCTGCCTGCTTCTCTCTCTATGGCTGCACAACACTCAAAAGAGATAATATCTTTTGTCCCATCATACACAGAATAGAATAGACTCACAGGAAGTACTGACAACATTCCTGCCCTAAATACGTATGTAAGCCACTGACGTCATTCTGGACTTTTACCTAGATTCCCATAGTATGTGACTAGAATTTAGAGCTATTTGTCACCCATGTGTTTCATTACTTTTAAATTTTTTTTCTTGGAGAGGGTTTGCCTTGAACAAAACATAATATTTGTCTTCCCTTTTATTTCCCAGACATGTTTCGCTGAAGTTTCAGCATCATCCATGGGCTGTTATTACCTTTCTATAAAATAGGAAAAATGCTCTTTAGTAGTTTTACACATATAAATTTGAGTTTTTCAGACAGTACTTGCAAATTTGAACACGATGATGTTTTGTCTATTACCTTGTTCCCATGTACTATGTTTTTTTACTCTGAATTCTTTGTTGTATTTGTTTTCTTTTACAGTTTATTATCTGCAACCACAGTGTGTGTGTGTGTGTGTGTGTGTGTGGTCAAGGAGGGTTTGGAGTGTTTATGCGCTGGTGTTGTCTGATAGAGGACAGAGAGCAGAGTTCCGTGGTAGAGGAATATATATTAGTGCCACGTTCATTGACTGTAGCGAATGTACGCTTGTCATCAAAACAAAACAGACGAACTACTGCTCTACAGACTGAACAAATGTACACTTAGGAAATGCTCGCTTGCATCTCTTGAACAGAAAAACAAGCAGGAGAGTTTCTGTAAAGTTTGGAAGGTAGGAGACGAGGTACTGGCAGAAGTGAAACTGTGAGGACAGGTCGTGAGTCGTGCTTGGGTAGCTCAGTTCGTAGAGCACTTGCCCGAGAAAGGCAAAGGTCCCGAGTTCAGGTCTCAGTCCGGCACACAGTTTTAATCTGCCAGGAAGTTTCATATCAGCGCACACTCCGCTGTAGAGTGAAAATTTCATTCTAAGAACGAAATTTTCGAAGTATGCTACGAGGATAACTCGGGAAAATGTGAATACAACCTACCCGGCCGCTCTAGATCTCCGCATCAACCGAGAGCTGCGGCCTGGCTTACTAAAGCATAGACCATTATAACACAGGCACATTAATCTCTGCTCTGCTGACATTTGAAACCTACATCTAGGTCACGTGAGTCGAGGCAGCAGACGAAATTAGTTGCAGCAATCCGAACCTCTGTCACTGAGCGCTATGCGAAGTGCAGCATACAGTTTTCCCATTTATGCATGAAATCAATCATGAAATTTAAGAATAAAATTACTTGTCGTGTTGCTAATACACGTCCTGTACTAGTACAGTTAACTTAACTTTTCCGAAATCCTTAATATTACTGCGATGGTTATCATAATTTCATGTGGCCATTTGAAAAAAATTGACAGTTCTCTTCACAAACGACAGAATTACAGTTATTTGGAGAATGCCTGTTTTTGTTGCACTGTCAGTCTTAATTCACCACTTCCTCAAGAGTAACAGACAAACTATCGGTTTGGCAGGCAGCATTGTTTTCCTGACGATACCTCACCAATATATATGAGATGTTTTATAATTCTTTTATAAAAAATGAAGTCCGTTTACATCCATGAGTCCGTTTTTTTCCCCTGGTAAGTGTTTTAAGTGTTTTTGTTTTGTGACTTTTGCTTAATCCACTACAGATATGAAAACAAATGACATAATACATTAGGAAGTACTGTATGGAATTCCTGTAGTGAGTTAGATATTAATGTGCTGTCATTTTAAAAAGTTAATCTTTCTTTGAGTTTTACATCTAAGGATCGACATTCATTCTTTTAAATCATGGAAATATATCAGCAAGCACTTTAAAGTAGTTCACTTTCACAACTGAGATTTTCGTCTGTTTACCTAATCCGCAAGATATAAATCAAGACTTATCTGAGGACATGTGAAAGCCGTTATTTTCCGCTTCTAGTAAAAAGAACAACATTTGATCTCTAACAAAAATATCAAAAATGTGTATAACATACTCGGCTTCTTGTTGCCCCAAATCACATGACTTAGATGGTGGTTTCAGTCACAGTTTAACAGCCGCGACGCTCTAGTGCGAAACTTGGTACCGTCTGACAGCTGCAGCAACACTAGCATTCCAAGACATGAGTTCAGTTTAGTTTAGTTATGTCATGTCGTCCCGTAGATCATTTTCACGATTATTTTATCGATATGATGTGGAACAAGTGTGTGTGTGTGTGTGTGTGTGTGTGTGTGTGTGTGTAAATGAGAAATGCTAGTATTAGTACTACTGAAATTTTTAGTTCTACACATGTGACTACATTTAGAGGTACTTTTTTTTTACCAGTTCTGTAACAGAAACTCATTCATGGAATAGAAGGAGTTGTCCAAAAGAAATGATTTTAAGCTTGATTTAAAACTTGATCTGCTACCTGCCAGATACTTTATGTTGTTGGGCAGATGATCAAAAATTTTTGTTGCTGAATAATATACTCCTTTTTGAGGAACTGACAGCTTCAATAACAGATAGGAAAGGTCATTTTTCCCTCTAGTGTTGTACTTACGAGCATCACTGTTCTTCATAAATTGAGATACATTATTTATAAAGAACTTCATTAGTGAATATATGTACTCTGATGGTGCAGTTAAAATACCTAACTCCTTCAATAGGTGCCTGACGTTCTTGTGTGAGCACCACTAATTAATCTCACTGCTCTCTTTTGTACAATCAATACTTATATCTAAGTGGTGAGTGATCCCAGAAAACTATTCCATAAGAAATAATTGAGTGGAAATATGCAAAGTAGGTTAGGAAGCTGATCTGTTAATTACCAAGACTAGCAATTATACAAAGAGTGAAAGAAGCTGAACTTAATTGTTTGAGAAGCTCACTAATATGCTTCTTCCAGTTGAAGTTGTCATCAATGTGAACACCAAAAAATTTGGAGAAATGGAGCCATGTTCATATGCTACATCAATTGTCAGTATGACTCTATTTGGTGTACATAACTGGATAAGTGGTTTTCTCAAAATTGAGGGAGAGTCCATTTTCTGAGAACCACTTAATAATTCTTTGAAATACATCCTTAACAATATCTTCAGTTGCTTTTTCTGGAATGGGATTTATTATAACACTCGGGTCATTTGCAAAAAGTACTAGTTCTGCTTTCTGAACGTTAAATTTGAGATCATTCACATGAATAAGGAAAATCAGAGGACCCAAAATTGAACCCTGGGGGCTCCCTTTGTGGTAACTCCCCATTCACTAGAATTTACCACACTCCCAACATTATTTGTGTTATTCAGCACAATTTTTTGCTTTCTGTTAGTTAAGTATGATTAAAATCAGCTGTGTGTATAGACTTCAATTCCATAAAACCTGAGTTTTTCTAAGAGTGTGACATGATATACACAGTTAAATGCCTTGGAAAGATCACAAAAAATACTGGCGATAATTTGTTATTTAGGGCTTGTACTATTTGATGGATAAATGTGTAGAAAGCATTCTCAGTCGAGTAACTCTTCTAGAATCCGAATTGTGACATGCTGAATAAATTATTTTCACTCAAATGTGAGACTACTCTTGAATACGCATCTTTTTCGCATATTTTAGGAAATGAAGTGTGCAATGAGATCGGTCTATAATTATTTAAGTCACTCTTGTCCCCTTTCTTATGAAGAGGTTTGACAATTGCATATTTCAATCTGTCTGGAAAAATTCCCTGTGCCAGTGGAGCATTACATATATCACTAAGGACACCACTTATTAGAACAACACTTCAAGATTTCCCCCCCCCCTCCCCCCTATGAACCATGGAGCTTACCATTGGTGTGGAGGCTTGTGTGCCTCAACAATGCAGACAGCTGCACCGTAGGTGCAACCTCAACGGAGTGGTATCTGTTGAGAGGTTCCTGAAGAGGGACAGCAGCCTTTTCAGTAGTTTCAGGGGCAACAGTCTGGATGATTGACTGATCTGGCCTTGCAACATTAACCAAACTGGCCTTGCTGTGCTGGTACTGCGAACAGCTGAAAGCAAGGGGAAACTGCAGCCTTAATTTTTCCCGAGGACATGCAGCTTTACTGTATGATTAAATAATGATGACGTCCTCTTGGGTAAAATATTCCGGAGGTAAAATAATCCCCCATTCGGATCTCCTAGCGGGGACTACTCAGCAGGACGACGTTATCAGGAGAAAGAAAACTGGCATTCTATGGATCGGAGCGTGGAATGTCAGATCACTTAATTCGGCAGGTAGGTTAGAAAATTTAAAAAGGGAATTGGATAGGTTAGTTAAAGTTAGATATAGTGGGAATTAGTTAAGTTCGGTGGCAGGAGGAACAATACTTTTGGTCAGGTGAATACAAGGTTATAAATACAAAATCAAATATGGATAATGCAGGAGTAGGTTTAATAACGAATAAAAAATAGGAGTGCAGGTAAGCTACTACAAACAGCATAGTGAATGCATTATTGTAGCCAAGATAGACACGAAGCCCACACCTACTACAGTAGTACAAGTTTATATGCCAACTAGCTCTGCAGATGACGAAGAAATTGATGAAATGTATGATGAGATAAAAGAAATTATTCAGGTAGTGAAGGGAGACGAAAATTTAATAGTCATTGGTGACTGGAATTCGAGAGTAGGAAAAGGGAGAGAAGGAAACATAGTAGGTGAATACGGATTGGGGGTAAGAAATGAAAGTGGAAGCCGTCTGGTAGAATTTTGCACAGAGCATAAATAAATCATAGCTAACACTTGGTTTAAGAATCATGAAAGAAGGTTGTATACATGGAAGAACCCTGGAGATACTGACAGGTTTCAGATAGATTATGTAATGGTAAGACAGAGATTTAGGAACCAGGTTTTAAATTATAAGGCATTTCCAGGGGCAAATGTGGACTCTGAGCACAATCTATTGGTTATGAACTGTAGATTGAAAGTGAAGAAAGTGCAAAAAGGTGGGAATTTAAGGAGATAGGACCTGGATAAACTGACTAAACCAGATGTTGTACAGAGATTCAGGGAGAGCATAAGGGAACAATTGACAGGAATGGGGGAAAGAAATACAGTAGAAGAAGGATGGGTAGCTCTGAGGGATGAAGTAGTGAAGGCAGCAGAGGATCAAGAAGGTAAAAAGACGAGGGCGAGTACAAATCCTTTAGTAACAGAAGAAATATTGAATTTAACTGATGAAAGGAGAAAATATAAAAACGCAGTAAATTAAGCAGGTCAAAAGAAATACAAACGTCTCAAAAATGAGATCGACAGGAAGTGCAAAACTGCTAAGCAGGGATGGCTAGAGGACAAATGTAAGGATGTAGAGGCTTATCTCACTAGGGGTAAGAAAGATACTGCCTATAGGAAAATTAAAGAGACCTTTGGAGAAAAGAGAACCACTTGTATGAATATCAAGAGCTCAGATGGAAACCCAGTTCTAAGCAAAGAAGGAAAAGCAGAAAGGTGGAAGGAGTATATAGAGGGTCTATACAAGGGCGATGTACTTGAGGACAATATTATGGAAATGGAAGATGATGTAGATGAAGATGAAATGGGAGATACGATACTGCGTGAAGAGTTTGACAGAGCACTGAAAGACCTGAGTCGAAAAAGGGCCCCGGGAGTAGACAACATTCCATTAGAACTACTTACGGCCTTGGGAGAGGCAGTCATGACAAAACTCTACCATCTGGTATGAGACAGGCGAAATACCCTCAGACTTCAAGAAGAATTTAATAATTCCAATACCAAAGAAAGCAGGTGTTGACAGATGTGAAAATTACCGAACTAACAGTTTAATAATTCACAGCTGCAAAATACTAACACGAACTCTTTACAGACGAATGGAGAAAGTGGTAGAAGTCGACCTGGGGGAAGATCAGTTTGGATTCCGTTGGAAGACGTGAGGCAGTACTGACCTTACGCCTTATCTTAGAAGAAAGATTAAGAAAAGGCAAACCTACGTTTCTAGCATTTGTAGACTTACAGAAAGCTTATGACAATGTTGACTGGAATAATCTCTTTCAAATTCTAAAGGCGGCAGGGATAAAATAAAGGGAGCGAAAGGCTATTTTCAATTTGTACAGAAACCAGATGGCAGTTATAAGAGTCGATAGGCATGAAAGGAAGCAGTGGCTAGGAAGGGAGTGAGACAGGGTTGTAGACTCTCACCGATGTTATTCAATCTGTATATTGAGCAAGCAGTAACGGAAACAATAGAAAAATTCGGAGTTGGAATTAAAATCCATGGAGAAGAAATAAAAACTTTGAGGTCGCCTATGACATTGTAATTCTGTCAGAGATAGCAAAAGACTTGGAAGAGCAATTGAACGGAATGGACAGTGTCTTGAAAGGCGGATATAAGATGTACATCAACAAAATCAAAACGAGGATAATGAAATGTAGCCGAATTAAATCGGGTGGTGCTGAGGGAATTAGATTAGGAAATGAGACACTAAATGTAATAAAGGAGTGTTGCAATTTGGTGAGCAAAATAACTGACGATGGTCGAAGTAGAGAGGGTATAAAATGTAGACTGGCAAGGAAAGCGTTTGTGAAGAAGAGAAATTTGTTAACATCGAATACAGATTTAAGTGTCAGGAAGCCGTTTCTGAATGTATTTGTATGGAGTGTAGCCATGTATGGAAGTGAAACATGGACGATAAGTAGTTTGGACAAGAAGAGAATAGAAGCTTTCGAAATGTGGTGCTACAGAAGAGTGCTGA
This sequence comes from Schistocerca gregaria, assembly GCF_023897955.1. Lineage (NCBI taxonomy): Eukaryota > Metazoa > Arthropoda > Insecta > Orthoptera > Acrididae > Schistocerca > Schistocerca gregaria. Next base: position 74,533,120 of record NC_064927.1, on the reverse strand, counting down.
AGATTAGATGGGTAGATCACATAACTAATGAGGAGGTACTGAACAGGATTGGGGAGAAGAGGAGTTTGTGGCACAACTTGACTAGGAGAAGGGATAGGTTTGTAGGACATGTTCTGAGCCATCAAGGGATCACTATTCTAGTAATGGAGGGCAGCGTGGAGGGTAAAAATCGTAGAGGGAGACCAAGAGATGAATACACTAAGCAGATAAAGAAGGATGTAGGTTGCAGTAGGTACTGGGAGACGAAGAAGCTTGCACAGGATAGAGTATCATGGAGAGCTGCATCAAACCAGTCTCAGGACTGAAGACCACAACAACTACTTCAATATTCTGTTAGAGACTCCATCAACACCACAAGAGCTCTTGTTTTTCAGTATATTTATAATTCCCTTAATTTCAGTGGGGGATTTTGGTGCTATTTCTAAAGGCCTAAAGTCCTGGGGAATGACATTTTCACATATTTTTTTGCTTCTTCAACTGAACACTTAAATCTTATTTTTGCTGCTACATTCAGAAAGCGATTGTTAAAAATTCTTGCAACTTGTGAATTATCACTCACAACGTCATCATTTAGTTTTATTGCTATGGTATGCTGCACATTGCAGGCTGTCCCATCTCCCATTTGACAATATGCCATATTATCCGCATTATCAATTTCTGTCAGAACACATAAGCTTCTCGACGTCTTAATGACGTTCCTTAAAACATTGCAGTATCTTTTGTAGTAAGCAATTAACATCGGATTCTGGATTATTATGGCCTGTCCATACATTTACCTCTTCCTCTTACACGATATCTTAATTCCCTTAGCATTCCATGGCTTACTTGACTTTGTGATGGCTTTTGTGGATAACATTTCAGGAAAGCAACTCTCAAATATTGAGACAAATTTACGTTGGAATAAATTGAATTTGGTATCAGCGTCATTTTCTGTGTATACTTCATCCCATTCTACATCTTCGAGGGTGGTCTTAAAACACTGTACCCCGTTCACATCAATAAGCCTCTCTGCCTTGTATGAACCTGCCTGAAGCTTGTAGGGTGCTATATGTGTTTTTTTCCATTAACTGTCCATCATGATAAGATAGCCCATTAACAATTGGGTACACATTAATTGTTTCTGCCTGAGCACTGTATATGAAAATGTTATCGATAAGAGACCTACTATCCTGCTGCAAACGAGTTGGAAAATTTACGACAGATACTAGGCTGAAACATCCAAACACAGATTCTAGCCCATTTTTCCTATCCGTATCTTTTTAGAAATGTACATTAAAATCACCACAAACCACTAACTGCTTCTTTTTGTCTGACAGGTAGCTCAATAATGCCTCTAGATTCTAGCCCATTTTTCCTATCCATATCTATTTAGAAATGTACATTAAAATCACCACAAACCACTAACTGCTTCTTTTTGTCTGACAGGTAGCTCAATAATGCCTCTAGATATTTAATGAATAGCTGAAAGTTACCTAGAGGGGATCTGTAGATTGTTACAATTACTATAGAAGTATATTACAGTTGCAGCTCACAAGCATATGCTTCAAGGATATGTTCTACACAAAAACTATTTGTTTAAATATTTTTGACTTTGTGTCCAGTTTTTATATAAGTAGTAACTCCTCCTTTTATGAATAAGATGCTAATCTGTAATCCCTTAAATTTAACTTCTCCATCCCTGCGGTTACATGGTGGAGCAGACAGTCACGTACTCTGTAAGGATGATGTTGGTTTGATTTATTTTGTACTTAATTAACGAAATAGTTGTTATAATTGCACGTTACATACGTCAGAAAATTACAAAGAGACATGGATTATCGTAAAATAGATATAAAATCAGCCGAATTACACTGATTCAGTGACGTAAGTTATAACTTATCCATGAAGAAATATTTTATAATATCTGTATATCTGCGGTTTACTCCGCTGAAAACAAGAGAATGTAAACATATATTTCATGCATGCGAAGCCTACATTAATGTTGTTTTCTGTTGTTATCATCATAGGCACATTCCTTGAAACCTACTCATTTTTTATTGGGTCTACTGTTCACCTATTCTTACACTTCACTCCACTTTCTGAAACACCACTAGTTTTGTAAACGTAATTACTTTTGATTCAAAAGCAAATGTGTTGAAGTTTCTCTCCGTTTGTGGCTCAAATTTAGCAACAATTGTGGAAATTATTTATTTTGTATTGGGAAATAGTTTCATTGCTTGTGACGACTTATTATCACGAATGTGTTGTTTTCTGTTAAGCTACAGCTGTGGTGACTCGTGTCATAAATTAAATAACGTAGGTACTTCATTCCATGTAGGTTTTCCTACGTCCCAAATTCATTGATTTGGCTGAAAGAGCTCCATTTTTTTGGGCAGATGTACAGTGCTTCTATGCCAAAGGTTAGGTCTTCGGTGTTTACTAGTAATGTTTTGTTATTGAAGGAAAATGAAATTATCCGGTAAATATATGTACGTTACAACATAATCATGAATAAATAGTCCTGTAATGTTCCGTTCCGTGTTTTTCAGGGTCCTTAGGACACTAGGGAATGACGAATGTGATGTAATTTTGTAGTTTTTGTCGATTTTTATGGTACTAAATAGACTCCCTATTGTAAAAACTGTGCTACTAATCAATATAAGCGTTAGTATTTGCACTCATCCGATATCGTATTCAGAAGTGTTTGCTGGCCGCTTGTGGGGGGTGGGGGTGAGGGAGAGGGGTCTGTTATCGCTGTGGGTAACAAAAACAAGACGGGGTGTGACGTCTGCGCAGTCTAGTTTGTCTATGGTCTGTGTACTAAACGAATGGACGCTTTTCTTCAAACAAAACAAATGAGCAACTGCGCCACAGACTGAACTAATTTACACTTCCATGAAGCGATCATACTATTCTTAAACAGAAAAAGACGGATGGAATTTAAGACATACACTACGAAGAAAACGCAGGAAAGTCTTTTCCAAGCGGTGTGGTACAGCAACGAGTGGTAAAAATATGAAAGGAAAAGTCTTGGTTCCAACCAAGACTGTGTTCTTTCATAACAGTGGACAACGAGCCGGCCTGGAATTGTGTGTTAGCCGAGAGCTGCAGCCTGGCTGTATGCCTTTATGACTGTTTAAGACCTCTTCAGGGGTTTACAGTCATAATGATGTATCTATAAAATTGGCCATTTTCACATATCTGCTCCACCACTGTCTTAGTGGTAAAGCTGGGAACAATTGAATTAAACACGATCTAAGAACCATGACATATCAAAATTATCAGCAATGTGAATATGTTGGTAGAAGTGACAGTGTTTCTACTGTCGCAAAATTTCTTTTGCCTCGATCTCAAAACACGTATTTTGTAGACATTGTTACGGCCCTAAAACCACTTCCGCCCCCTTTAGCCAAGGTGAAATCTATGTCATATAGCAAAGCTTAGGGCCCTTTGGCAGTGCGTATAATTTAAGCGTCTAAAACAATGCAATCGGAAGTTACGACCGAATATGTCACACCAACCTCATCAAAACCTGTTGATAAACAATCTTTAATTGCAGCTGTCAGTTTCAGCAGTCTGGCAGGAAAGGGTCTGTGTGGAAACTGAATGGTCGTGGGATGGACGGGTCTTTCAGTCTTAGTTTAACTGAAGGTCCCCTTTCCCCCGATGAATAACTGGGAGAGGTTGGGTACACGCAAGTCACGTCAGCAGTGTCCAGTAAGAAGTCTTACAGAGGCCATTGAGCCACGTGAAAATACTATTACTATCATCATCATTTGTGAGCCTATACATAATTAACTCTCTACAGAACCCGCAGAGGGGGAGTACTTATCGCACTAGCCCGATTTGTTTTATTATTACACAACTGGCCATTAAAATTGCTACACCGAGAAAAAATGCAGATGATAAACGTGTATTCATTGGACAAATATATTATACTAGAACTGACATGTGATTACATTTTCACGCATTTTGGGTGCATAGATCCTGAGAAATCACTACCCAGAACACCTCTGGCTGTAATAACGGCCTTGATACGCCTGGCCATTGAGTCAAACAGAGCATGGATGGCTTGTACAGGTACAGCTGCCCATGCAGCTTCAACACGATACCACAGTTCATCAAGAGTAGTGACTGGCTTATTGTGACGAGCCAGTTGCTCGGGCAACATTGACCAGACTTTTCAGTTGGTAAGAGATCTGGAGAATGTGCTGGCCAGGGCAGCAGTCGAACATTTTTTTGTAACCAGAAAGGCCCGTACAGGACCTGCAACATTCGGTCGTGCATTACCCTGCTTAAATGTAGGGGTTCGCAGGGATCGAATGAAGGGTAGAGCCACGGGTCGTAACACATCTGAAATGTGATGTCCACTGTTCAGTGCGACCAAGAGGTGACCGAGACGTGTAACCAATGGCCCACTGTACCATCACGCCGGGTGATACGCCAGTATGGCGATGACGAATACACGCTTGCAATGTGCGTTCACCGCGATGTCGCCAAACACGGATGCGACCATCACGATGCTGTAAACAGAACCTGGATACATCCCAAAAAATGACGATTTGCCATTCGTGCACCCAGGTTCGTCGTCGAGTACACCATCGCAGGTGCTCCTGCCTGTGATGCAGCATCAAGGGTAACCGCAGGCACAGTCTCCGAGCTGATAGTCCATGCTGCTGCAAACGTCGTCGAACTGTTCGTGCAGATGGTTGTTGTGTGGCAAACCCACCATCTGTTGACTCAGGGATCGAGACTTGGTTGTACGATCAGTTACAGCCATGCGGTAAGATACCTGTCATCTCAACTGCTAGTGATACGAGGCCGTTGGGATCCAGCACGGCGTTCCGTATTACCCTCCTGAACCCACCGATTCCATATTCTGCTATCAGTCATTGGAACTAGACCAACGAGAGGAGAAATGTCGCGATACGACAAACGGCAATCGCGGTACGCTAAAATTCGACCTTTATCAAAGTCGGAAACGTGATGGTACGCATTTCTCCTCCTTACATGAGGCATCACAACAACGTTTCACCAGGTGACGCCGGTCAACCACTGTTTGTGTATGAGAAATCGGTTGGAAACTTTCCTCATGTCAGCACGTTGTAGGTGTCGCCACCGGCGCCAACCTTGTGTTAATGCTCTGAAAAACTAATCATTTGCATATCACAGCATCTTCATCGTATCGGTTAAATTTCGCGTCTGTAGCACGTCATCTTTGTGGTGTAGCAATTTTAATGGCCAGTAGTGTATTTTTTTATTTGTGAGAATGGCCTGTGCAAACATGCCAATTTACCATACCGGCAACTACTGGACCCCAAGCATAGACCGCAATATACAAAACAAGTAGAAACCATACTCGCACAACCTTCCATAGTGAAGACTGAAGTGCGAACGTGTAATAAGATGCACAAATGTTCACAAACTGACTTTGTTTTATGGTCATTGTGATGTTATGTACTTTCTGTACCATATCACATGCCCGCTACGTCACCGGGCAGTGGCCAGTGGTCGCTACGGGACCCATTCACAGTGTTCGGAGTGCACCGCATACAGTGCACGTGTGGGAATTTCTATTTTTAAATGACTGGACGATCCATCACTACCAGGTTAATCGAACATTGACAGTGTAGGATGCGACACAAGGGGAAATTTAATATAATCTTTGAGACGCAGGTTCTCGCTCTGGTGAAGGACTAGTCCCACCGACGTTGTTTGTTCAGAGAAGCCATCGCAATTCACGAGCACGACGGCGTTTTCATTGTTGTGTCTCGAAAGCACTCTGCAGGCTTCGGGTAAATGGTTTGCTTAAGGACCCTGCAGTAGTTACGCTGTTGAAGTTCGACTCATTTTTATTGACTTCAGTACATGACGTAGTGAGGCAATCCCGCCTGTCTGTGTTGCGCTGACGTACGGTTGGCGGGTTCTGCATTGGCTGCGGAGTCAGCACGCAGCGCTGCTGATGGAAAGACCAGCGGCCAGCCAGCCCGCGTCACAATGAAGGCGCGCGAAGACGGCTGTGCGTGGGGTGCGGTTCGCTGGCGGTTGGCAGGAGCTGCACGACGACTGCGGCTGGGAAGTCAGTGTAGGGGTGGCGGGTCCGGGCGGCGAATCGTCGGGGCTGTGGCACACTGTGGAGGGCTTAGTGGTGGCGGCAGGCGCAGCCCTGTGTGTCACCCACGGTTGCTGAAGGTCGTGCACAGTGGTCTCGCCCTCTGGTGTAGGGGAGAGCGGGGAAATGCCGTACAGCGGGGTAATACCGTGCACCGCTTTATCGAATTTCCCAGAGAGCGCAAAGAGCGCTACATGGTGGTGCCATATAGCGGAAGTAACTATAATCAGATACAGAGGGGTCTATATAGTTCGACGGCGCAGACGTCTTCGACAGTCGGTTTCAACATTTACGGCATAAATTCCTCTTCTAAATTTACTGCGGTGTTTCTATCTGGAGGAGACTGAGCAGTGAAACGTGTTACTTTTACACATAAACAAGAACGATCTGTCACACTACTACACTTCAAAACACAGTTTATATGTAATTCATGTCACACAGTCCCATACGGAACCTACACCCACTTTCTTTTATATACTGTATATGATAAGATACTGTCATCCCCTTTCCATTCTGTGTGAAAGGATGAATGAGCAAATGTATTTCTAGTTGCATGCTTGACGGTAACAGACAAGCCTGTATGCTAGAGAACAGTAGGACCAACGTCGGAACAGGTAGCTACGCTTTCTAAAGGCAAAGAGGTTCCTATTCTTAGTATGGTCCTGTCCGTCCCTTGTCATGTTGGTACAGGAAGCTGCCTCTCTGGTCACTTCCGCTTTGTATCTGGTTAAGCACCCTCGGTAGGGGCCCAGGCAGTCTGTCCGCGGCGAGCGTCTGAAGTGGTAAGATCTCCGGTTAAGTGGGTCTCTGCTAAGCCCGTAGGACAATGGATTTCTTAAGTTCAGCCTAACTGAAAATTTAATCACCTTTATTTCAGGTTTAGATCTAAAATATCTAATGTTATCTTAAATTGCAACGCAGTGTATTTCGAGTGTGAAGTTCAGAATATCTTCCAATAGTTGCTTTGTCTCTACTTTGTGAGTAAAGTGGAACCACGTGTTGATCAGTAACTCTGAGTAAGATCATCAATCTTCAATGCGAATGTGCGTGAGATTAAAACGTCTCGTCTTGACAATATTTTTCAATATAGCAACTCTTCTTTATGTTCAACCCACGTGGGGTGTACTTTGTGAGACCAGTACCACGTGCTTGTTTGACCCATCAGGTTAATAGTAAGACGATAGTAACGACTTCGAGGTTCTTCTTTTGTAATTTGTGTTACGATGTAATTTATTTTAATTATCAAAATTATTGTGGAGTTACACTCTTTGTGTAAACCAAGTTGACCACATGAAGCATGTAGTGTATTCATCAAAGTAGCCCTCAGCTATCCTTTTCGGGAAGATTTCACAGAGAGTTCGTATGAATTTAGTATACCAGTGTGTGGTAATTTCATGACGGACAGGATTGCGCTACGAACGTAACTTCTTTGGATGAAAATTGAATCGGTTGCTTATGGTTCATTTCCTCTTGGATATGTTTCAACGTTCTTCGTGTGTTATTTTATGAATGCAGTGTTGTATGCAGTCTCCCAATCCTGGCTCCATATTTGATGTGTTCTGTAAGATTACAAACTCACATTTTCACAATCCTAAATAAGGCACCAGTTGAGTTATGAATCAAGTTTAATATGCTGAAATTTTAACGGAACAATGATCAATAAATGTCCAAATATAAATTTATTTATTTCTTTTTATTTCAATTGTCTTTTCATATATATATCACCAGTTATCGTAAGATGACTACTGAAAGATTATAATTAATGTTAGTCTGGTTGGGAACTTGGTAAGCTAGACTGGATACCTGGTGAAACAGTTGCTCAGTAATGCAAGGTTAACTTCCACAGATAGCTCACAGCTTTTAACCCGCTTTTATTGTCTTGAATATCAGCACCGCTTTCAGAACAAATTAATGCATCAACATTACACTGTTTTCTTATAAAATCTGAAGATAATAAGTCTAGAGGTGAGTGAAATATGGTAATAGCAATAATATTTAATTTAGCTCTATTTAATTACGCATTTCTTGATCTTCTTTTAAACATCAAATGCTAGACGTTAAATTTCGTGATTGTTTGGTTAGAAATTACAATGGCGAGTCATGTTGTCTTGGAACAATACCGTGTCCGATGCATGGTATTGCCCCATGGTGAACGGTATTTCCCCATATGGTAATTTCTTATGGTATTTTCGTGAAATATATATTTGGAAGTGTGTGTGTGTGTGTATGTGTGTCATTTTACAAGTTTTCTTTCTTTTGTTTAATCACAGATGGTGAAAAACAGAGCCAGAACCACAGAAAGGGGGAAAGGGTGGATGGAACCTGAAATGAATTGCGCGCTCCACGATGTTATAGAAAATGCAAAGTCACAGAGAGTAGCTTCAAGAATGTACGGGATACCTCTCTCTACTTTAAGAGATAGGCTAAAAACAGAAGATTGCTCTAAAGTAAATTTGGGAAGAAAACCTATATTTTCAAAAGCACATGAAGATGACATAGCTAAGCACGTTCTTTTGCTAGCAAAGACATTTTATGGAATATTGTCGGTGGAGTTGAGGATATTAGTTTGTGAATATGCCGAGGCAAATAATATTCAACATAATTTTAATAAAATATCAAAAAGAGCTGGATAGGATTGGCTCTCTGGGTTTCTTAGAAGAAATCCATCAGTCAGCATTCGCAAACCTGACGCTACCAGTCTGTCGGATCTCAGTTTTTAATTCAAGTGAAGTTAAGCTTTTTTTTTTCTCGAATCTCACCAGTGTGATGGACGTCCATAAGTTCGAGGCCTCTAGAATTTACTATTTTGATGAGACAGGAATATCAACGGTTCAGAAGTCAGAAAAAAGTTTAGCACCCAAAGCAGCTAAACAAGTTAGCGTGGGAAAAATATTACAGTGTGTTGTGCAGTGAGTGCCAGTGGGGTATGTGTGCCTCCAGTGTTTATTTTTCCGAGGGTTAGGATGACGCCTGCCCTACAGAGAGGAGGGGCACAAAATTCAATATACGAATGTAGCAAGAATGGTTGGATGACTGAGGAGCTCTTCCCAAAGTAGCTGAAACATTTTGCTAGCTTTACCAAAGCCTTTAAAGACCACACCATTCTCTTAATTTTAGACAATCACACTAGCCGTGTCTCCCTAGAAGCCTACAACTTTTGCAAAGACAACGGAATAGTAGTGGTAACACTGCCGCCTCACTGCTCATACAGGCTACAGCCTGTAGATGTGGCCTTTTTCAGTAGCCTGAAGGCTGCATTTAATCAAGAAAGTGACAATTTTATGAGGTCTCCTTACGACATTTGTCCTGTCTTTATCAAAGCCTTCATTAGGATTGCTAATACTGAGAAGGGTATCTCTGGCTTTAGCAAAACAGGAATCATCATCATCATTTAAGACTGATTATGGCTTTCAGCGTTCAGTCTGGAGCATAGCCCCCTTATAAAATTCCTCCATGTTCCCCTATTCAATGCTAACATTGGTGCCTCCTCTGATGTTAAACCTATTACTTCGAAATCATTCTTAACCGAATCCAGGTACCTTCTCCTTGGTCTGCCCCGACTCCTCCTACCCTCTACTGTTGAACCCATGAGTCTCTTGGGTAACCTTGCTTCTCCCATGCGTGTAACATGACGCCACCATCTAAGCCTGTTCGCCCTGACTGCTACATCTATACAGTTCATTCCCAGTTTTTCTTTGATTTCCTCATTGTGGACACCCTCCTGCCATTGTTCCCATCTATTAGTACCTGCAATCAACCCAGTTATTTTCATGTCCGTAACCTCAACCTTGTTGATAAAGTAACCTGAATCCACCCAGCTTTCGCTCCCATACAACAAAGTTGGTCGAAAGATTGAACGGTACAAAGATAACTTAGTCTTGGTACTGACTTCCTTCTTCCAGAAGAGAGTAGATCTTAGGTGAGCGCTCACTGCATTAGCTTTGCTACACCTCGCTTCCAGTTCTTTCACTATGTTGCCATCCTGTGAGAATATGCATCCCAAGTACTTGAAACCGTCCACCTGTTCTAACTTTGTTCCTCCTATTTGGCACTCAATCCGTTTATATTTCTTTCCCACTGACATTACTTTCGTTTTGGAGATGCTAATCTTCATACCATAGTCCTTACATTTCTGATCTAGCTCTGAAATATTACTTTGCAAACTTTCAATCGAATCTGCCATCACAACTAAGTCATCCGCATATGCAAGACTGCTTATTTTGTGTTCACATATCTTAATCTCGCCCAGCCAGTCTATTGTTTTCAACATATGATCCATAAATAATATGAACAATAGTGGAGACAGGTTGCAGCCTTGTTTTACCCCTGAAACTACTCTGAACCATGAACTCAATTTACCGTCAACTCTAACTGCTGCGTGACTATCCATGTAAAGACCTTTAATTGCTTGCAAAAGTTTGCCTCCTATTCCATAATCTCGTAGAACACACAATAACTTCCACCTAGGAACCCGGTCATATGCCTTTTCTAGATGTATAAAACATAGATACAATTCCCTGTTCCACTCATAACACTTCTCCATTATTTGCCGTAAGCTAAAGATCTGTTCCTGACAACCTCTAAGAAGCCTAAACCCACACTGATTTTCATCCAATTGGTCCTCAACTAATACTCGCACTTTCCTTTCAACAATACCTGAGAAGATTTTACCCACAACGCTGATTAAAGAAATACCTCTGTAGTTGTTACAATCTTTTCTGTTTCCATTTTTAAAGATTGGTGTGATTACAGCTTTTCTCCAGTCTGATGGAACCTGTCCCGACTCCCAGGCCATTTCAATTATCCTGTGTAGCCATTTAAGACCTGCCATTCCACTGTATTTGATGAGTTCTGACTTAATTTCATCCACCCCAGGTGCTTTATTGCACTGCAATCTATTGACCATTTTCTCCACTTCCTCAAATGTGATCCTATTTCCATCATCATTCCTATCCCATTCTACCTCGAAATCTGAAACATTACTGATCATATTGTCACCTACATTGAGCAACTCTTCAAAATATTCCCTCCATCTGCCCAAGGCATACACAGGATTCACCAGCAGTTTTCCTGACCTGTCCAAAATACTTGTCATTTCCTTCTTACCTCCCTTTCGAAGACTGCTAATTACACTCCACAATTTTCCAGCAGCTTGACCCATAGTCTCCAACCTGTATCCAAGGTCTTCCCAAGATTTCTTCTTGGATGCTGAAATTATCTGTTTGGCTTTGTTTCTTTCTTCAACATAACTTTCTCTGTCTACCTGAGTTGTAGTATGTAGCCATTTTTGATATGCCTTCTTTTTTCTTTTACAGGCTTCCTTGACTGTGTCATTCCACCATGCTGTTTGCTTCATCCTACTTTTACACACTACTGTTCCAAGACATTCTTTAGCCACTTCTAGTACTGTGTCTCTGTACCTTGTCCACTCCTTTTCCAGTGACTGTAATTGACTACATTCAACTAACTGGTACCTTTCTGAGATCGCTGTCATGTACTTGTGCCTGATTTCCTTATCTTGAAATTTCTCCACTCTTATCCTCCTACATATGGAACTGACCTGCTGCACTTTCTGTCTCACAATCCCACTTTCACTGCAGATTAAATAATGATCAGTGTCATCAAAGAATCCCTTGAATACACGTGTGTCCCTCACAGCCTTCCTGAATTCCTGATTTGTTATTATGTAGTCAATGACAGATCTGGTTCCCCTGCCTTCCCAAGTATACCGGTGAATGTTCTTATGTTTAAAAAAGGAGTTTGTGATTTCTAAGCCCATAATGGCACAGAAATCCAGGAGTTGTTTCCCGTTCCTGTTGGCCTCCATATCCTCTCCCAATTTACCCATAACCTTTTCATACCCTTCTGTTCGATTTCCAATCCTGGTGTTAAAATCCCCCATGAGCAGAACACTGTCCTTGTCCTTTACACTAACAACTACATCACTGAGTGCCTCATAAAAACTATCCATCTTATCTTGATCTGTCCCTTCACAATGCGAATATACTGACACAATCCTAATTTTCTTGCTACACACAGTCAAATCTATCCACATCAGTCGTTCGTTTACATACCTTATTGCAACTACGCTGGGTTCCATTTCTTTCCGGATGTAAAGCCCTACACCCCATTGTGCTATTCCTGCTTTGACTCCTGACAGGTAGACCTTGTATTCTCCCACTTCCTCTTCTTTCTCACCCCTTACCCGAATGTCACTAACAGCTGAAACGTCCAGCCCCATCTTACTTGCAGCCTCTGCCAGCTCTACCTTCTTCCCTGAGTAGCCCCCATTGATATTAATAGCTCCCCATCTCATTACCATTTGTTTGCCAAGTCGTATCTTAGGAGTCCCTGGTTTGTCAGTTAGAGGCGGGATTCCGTCACCTCCAAAGGTCCGAGGCATTTTGCTCTGATTGTTGCCAGCATCATATTTAACGTACCAGGGAAGCAGGTTGCTAGCCTTACTTGCCCCGGGTCCCATTGGGCGGTTGAGGGACTAACCGGTGGATTTGGTAGTCTTTGCCGTATGAGCACAAAGGTGACCACGACTCAGAATATGTCCGAGATGCCCAGCCTTATTCCAAAGTAACTGGTATCCCGACTGTCAGGACCACTTACTTGGCCACTCATACGTTGCCCGTGGTTCATGAACTAGGACATGACTACAGGAACCCACACCATGAACCACGCAAAACAGGAATTTTCACTCTAAATCCTACCTCATTTAATGACGAAGATATGCGTGTGCACCCAGACGAAGACATAGGCCTAGCTTTACCAGTCGTTGGGGATTGCAGCGCTAATATTGATGGAAGTAGTGACGCAGTTGTGTCCCGTCCTTCAGAGACAGCGACTGGTGCCCCGATGGTAGAGACAAAGCCTCAGGCCTACACGTTCACCCCGAAGTTGGGCTACAATTCAAAGACATTTCTCCCTTACCAGGACCTCTTAAACTGAAGAAAACTGCCAGACAACATAATTCCTCAATTTTTACTTTGACTCCTAACAAAGCTTGTATACAAAAAGCAGCAGAGAGCAAAAAAGCAAAATTAATAAATAGAGTAAGAAAATCAGCGCTAAAGCCGAAGGGAGAAAGCACGTTCAGAAAGTTTGCTTCAAAGATAAGACCTCAAAAATTTGAAACAAAGAAATGTCGACGGAATCTTTCTTTTGATTCTTCATCGGATGATGATTTGGACCTGCCAATGCACAAACTTTATAGTGGCGATGAGATGGATGGCGTTGACCCTTTCGGAGGAACCAGTGTCAGTCCTGCGAGTGAGAATGGAACCTTTAGGGGCGACGACAGTGTTTGCATGCTTTGTTTGGGAAAAACAGGGAGCTCCGGTTTCGATGTGGGATTTGCAGTGGATGTGTCCATTCTGAGTGTAGTTCATGTGACACAGTTGAAAGCTATATTTGCGACTACTGCCATTAAAACAGGGAATAAATGTGTTCAGAGTCATGTTGACACCATAATACAATAATTTTGTTTTACCAGTAAACGGATTTTCTGTTTTTAGAAACTTTAATAAGTTGTAAAATTTATGTTTTATATTCTGAATAAATTGTGAATTTCTAATTTCTTAATTTGATTTATTTTTACAGAGTTTTTGTCATTTTATGTGCTATGCAGTATCATAAGATATATTGCGCGGTATTACCCCACCCCTCGGGGTAATACCGTGCAACGTAACACTGTTGTAAAAAAACTGTAGGAACGTAAATCGATTTAATATAGCAAATATGAAGCCATAAACGTGTGGGGCATTGATTTATTGCCCAAAAAAGGTGTTCAGCATTTCAATTGAGTTCGAAAAATACGAAATATTTGAAAAATGGCTTACGTGTACGCTATTTCCCCGCTCTCCCCTACATCTGGCATCTTGGTGTTCACTGCTGATTTTTTTCTTATTTACACGTCATGTTCCGTACGACCAAATTGAGGAGCAAATCGCCAATGCCATGGAAGGTGTCAGTACATGAAATTACAATATAAAGTAATAACAGATAAAAATAAATGTTCATAAACCTGAAAGAAAATCAGTCCATAAGTTTAAGTAAACGCTATCAGCAATACAATAAGAATCAGCTTAATTTACCAAGGAACTCCTCGACAGAATAGAATGACTGACCCATGAGGAAACTCTTCAGTTTCGATTTGAAAGCACGTGGATTACTGCTAAGATTTTTGAATTCGAGTGGCAGCTTATTGAAAATGGATGCAGCAGTATCGTGCACACCTTTTTGCACAAGAATTAAGGAAGTCCGATCCAAATGCAGGTTTGATTTCTGCCGAGTATTAACCGAGTGAAAGCTGCTTATTCTTTGGAATAATCTAATATTTGTAACAAGAAACGACAGTAGAGAAGATATATGTTGAGAGGCCAATGTCAAAATATCCAGCTTAGTGAACATGGGTCGACAAGAGGTTCGTGAACTCACACCACTTATTGCCCGAACCCCCAGTTTCTGAGCCAAAAATATCCTTTTAGAATGGGAAGAGTTACCCCAAAATATAATACCATACGACATAAGCGAATGAAAATAAGCAGAGTAGACTAATTTTCCAGTCGAACGATCACTCGCTTCTGATACCGTTGGAATAGTAAAAATAGCTGTATTAAGTCTTTGAACAAGATTCTGAAAGTGGGCTTTCCATGACACCTTACTATCTATCTGAACACCTAGAAATTTGAACTGTTCAGTTTCACTAATCATATGCCCATTCCGTGAAATTAAAACGTCAGTTCTTGTTTAATTGTGTGTTAAAAACTGTAAAAACTGAGTGTTACTGTGATTTAGCGTTATTTTAAATTCTACAAGCCATGAACTGAGGTCATGTACTGCACTATTTGAAACGACCCAGTGTTGCACACAACGTCCTTCACTAATGACGTGTGTCGCTTTGGGTCTGAGGAAATTCTCTCTGGATGCCAGCGGATATCTGATTTGGTGAAGGCTGCCGGTCTTGCTTACGAGATGAAGGCAGAGCTCACCATCTGCAGCATCGTTGACAGAACCGACTGCGGCCCTTGGTGCAGAGCCGGGTGGAGGGTCTGAATCAGAGGCTCAGACGGTTTTGCGACCGTGTTGGCTGCAGATTCCTCGACTTGCGCCATAGGGTGGTGGGGTTTCGGGTTCCGCCTGAATAAGTCAGGAGTTCATTCCACTCAGCTGGCGGCTACACGGGTAGCGGAGGCTGTGTGGCGTGGACGGGGCGGTTTTTTAGGTTAGAAGACCTCGGGAAAGTACCGGGTGGGCTGCAATCTCAAAAGGTGCATGGAAAATACAGGACGTGCTTGGATCAAGGAACAGTCGGAATTGTAGTTGTAAATTGTTGTAGTTGTGCTGGGAAAGTCCCTGAGCTTCAAGCGCTAATAGAAAGCACAGAAGCTGAAATCGTTATAGGTACAGAAAGCTGGCTAAAGCCTGAAATAAGTTCTGCAGAAATTTTTACGAAGTCTCAGACGGTGTTCAGGAAAGATAGATTAGGCAGAATTGGTGGTGGAGTGTTTGTGTCTGTCAGTAGTGGTTTATCTTGTAGTGAAGTCGAAGTAGATACTCCGTGCGAATTGGTATGGGTGGAGGTTATACTTAACAGCCGAACTAAGTTAATAATTGGCTCCTTCTACCAACCCACAGACTCCGATAATATACACTCCTGGAAATGGAAAAAAGAACACATTGACACCGGTGTGTCAGACCCACCATACTTGCTCCGGACACTGCGAGAGGGCTGTACAAGCAATGATCACACGCACGGCACAGCGGACACACCAGGAACCGCGGTGTTGGCCGTCGAATGGCGCTAGCTGCGCAGCATTTGTGCACCGCCGCCGTCAGTGTCAGCCAGTTTACCGTGGCATACGGAGCTCCATCGTAGTCTTTAACACTGGTAGCATGCCGCGACAGCGTGGACGTGAACCGTATGTGCAGTTGACGGACTTTGAGCGAGGGCGTATAGTTGGCATGCGGGAGGCCGGGTGGACGTACCGCCGAATTGCTCAACACGTGGGGCGTGAGGTCTCCACAGTACATCGATGTTGTCGCCAGTGGTCGGCGGAAGGTGCACGTGCCCGTCGACCTGGGACCGGACCGCAGCGACGCACGGAGGCACGCCAAGACCGTAGGATCCTACGCAGTGCCGTAGGGGACCGCACCGTCACTTCCCAGCAAATTAGGGACACTGTTGCTCCTGGGGTATCGGCGAGGACCATTCGCAACCGTCTCCATGAAGCTGGGCTACGATCCCGCACACCGTTAGGCCGTCTTCCGCTCACGTCCCCAACATCGTGCAGCCCGCCTCCAGTGGTGTCGCGACAGGCGTGAATGGAGGGACGAATGGAGACGTGTCGTCTTCAGCGATGAGAGTCGCTTCTGCCTTGGTGCCAATGATGGTCGTATGCGTGTTTGGCGCCGTGCAGGTGAGCGCCACAATCAGGACTGCATACGACCGAAGCACACAGGGCCAACACCCGGCATCATGGTGTGGGGAGCGATCTCCTACACTGGCCGTACACCTCTGGTGATCGTCGAGGGGACACTGAATAGTGCACGGTACATCCAAACCGTCATCGAACCCATTGTTCTACCATTCCTAGACCGGCAAGGGAACTTGCTGTTCCAACAGGACAATGCACGTCCGCATGTATCCCATGCCACCCAACGTGCTCTAGAAGGTGTAAGTCAACTACCCTGGCCAGCAAGATCTCCGGATCTGTCCCCCATTGAGCATGTTTGGGACTGGATGAAGCGTCGTCTCACGCGGTCTGCACGTCCAGCACGAACGCTGGTCCAAATGAGGCGCCAGGTGGAAATGGCATGGCAAGCCGTTCCACAGGACTACATCCAGAATCTCTACGATCGTCTCCATGGGAGAATAGCAGCCTGCATTGCTGCGAAAGGTGGATATACACTGTACTAGTGCCGACATTGTGCATGCTCTGTTGCCTGTGTGTATGTGCCTGTGGTTCTGTCAGTGTGATCATGTGATGTATCTGACCCCAGGAATGTGTCAATAAAGTTTCCCCTTCCTTGGAACAATGAATTCACGGTGTTCTTATTTCAATTTCCAGGACTGTAGTTGCTGAACAGTTCAGAGAAAATTTGAGTCTCGTAACAAATAAATACCCCACTCATACGGCTATAGTTGGTGGGGACTTACACCTTCCCTCGATATGTTGGCAAAAATACTTGTTCAAAACCGGTGGTAGGCAGAAAACATCTTCCGAGATTGTCCTAAATGCTTTCTCCGAAACTTATTTCGAGCAGTTAGTCCACGAAACCATGAGAATTGTAAATGGTTGCGAAAACACACTTGACCTCTTAGCCACAGACAATACAGAGCTGATAGAGAGCATCATGACTGATACAGGGATTAGTGATCACAAGGTCGTTGTAGCTAGGCTCAATACCGTTTCTTCTAAATCCACCAGAAACAAACGCAAAATAATTTTATTTAAAAAAGCGGATAAAGTGTCAATAGAAGCCTTCCTAAGAGACAATCTCCAGTCCTTCCGAACTGACTATGCAAATGTAGACAAGATGTGGCTCAAATTCAAAGATATAGTAGCAACAGCAATTGAGAGATTCATACCTCATAAACTGGTAAGAGATGGAACGGATCCCCCATGGTACACAAAACAAGTCCGAACGCTGTTGCAGAGACAACGAAAGAAGCATACGGAGTTCAGAAGAACGCGAAATGCCGAAGATTGGCTAAAATTTACTGACGCGCGAAATTTGGCACGGACTTCAATGCAAGATGCCTTTAATAGGTTCCACAACGAAACATTGTCTCGAAATTTGGTAGATAATCCGAAAAAATTCTGGTCTTATGTAAAGCACACAAGCGGCAAGACGCAGTCAATACCTTCTCTGCGCAGTGCCGACCGCTAAAGCGGAGTTATTGAACGCAATTCTCCGAAATTCCTTCACCAGGGAAGACGAATGGAATATTCCAGAATTTGAAACACGAACAGCTGGTAGCATGAGTTTCTTAGAAGTAGATACCTTCGGGGTTGCGAAGCAACTCAAACCGCTTGATACGGGCAAGTCTTCAGGTCCAGATTGTATACCGATTAGGTTCCTTTCAGATTACGCTGATACATTAGCTCCCTACTTAGCAATCAAATTCCACCGCTCGCTCACCGATAGATCTGTACCTACAAATTGCAAAATTGCGCAGGTCGCACCAGTGTTTAAGAAGGGTAGTAGGAGAAATCCATCTAACTACAGACCTATATCATTGACGTCAGTTTGCAGTAGGATTTTGGAGCATATATTGTATTCAGACATTATGAATCACCTCGAAGGGAACGATCTATTGATACGTAATCAGCATGGTTTCAGAAAACATGGTTCTTGTGCAACGCAGCTAGCTCTTTATTCGCATGAAGTAATGGCCGCTATCGACAGGGGATCTCAAGTTGATTCTGTATTTCTAGATTTCCGGAAAGCTTTTGACACCGTTCCTCACAAGCGACTTCTAATCAAGCTGCGGGCCTATGGGGTATCGTCTCAGTTGTGCGACTGGATTCGTAATTTCCTTTCAGGAAGGTTGCAGTTTGTAGTAATAGACGGCAAATCATCGATTAAAATTGAAGTGATATCAGGTGTTCGCCAGGGAAGCGTCCTGGGACCTCCGCTGTTCCTGATCTATATAAATGACCTGCGTGACAATCTGAGCAGTTCTCTTAGACTGTTCGCAGATGATGCTGTAATTTACCATCTAGTAAGGTCATCCGAAGACCAGTATCAGTTGCAAAACGATTTAGAAAAGATTGCTGTATGGTGTGGCAGGTGGCAGTTGACGCTAAATAACGAAAAGTGTGAGGTGATCCGCTTGAGGTCCAAAAGAAATCCGTTGGAATTCGATTACTCGATAAATAGTACAATTCTCAAGGCTGTCAATTCAACTAAGTACCTGGGTGTTAAAATTAAGAACAACTTGAGCTGGAATGACCACATAGGTAATATTGTGGGGAAGGCGATCCAAAGGTTGCGTTTAATTGGCAGGACACTTAGAAGATGCATCAAGTCCACTAAAGAGACAGCTTACACTACACTCGTTCGTCCTCTGTTAGAATATTGCCGCGCGGTGTGGGATCCTTACCAGGTGGGATTGACGGAGGGCATCGAAAGGGTGCAAAAAAGGGCAGCTCGTTTTGTATTATCACGTAATAGGGGAGAGAGTGTGGCAGATATGATACGCGAGTTGGGATGGAAGTCATTAAAGCAAAGACGTTTTTCGTCGCCGCGAGATCTATTTACGAAAATTTCAGTCACTAACTTTCTCTTGCGAATGCGAAAATATTTTGTTGAGCCCACCCTACATAGGTAGGAATGATCATTAAAATAAAGTAAGAGAGCTCGAACAGAAAGGTTTAGGTGTTCATTTCTCCAGCGCGCTGTTTGGGAGTGGAATGGTAGAGAGATAGTATGATTGTGGTTCGATGAACTCACTGCCAAGCACTTAAATATGAACTGCAGTGTAATCATGTAGACAGGTGTAGATGTACCAAGCTAGTGTCGTCATCAGCAAACAGAAATATTTTATAGTTACCTGTATTACTAGAGGGCATATCATTTATATAAATAAGGAACAGGAGTGGCCCCAACACTGATCCCTGAGGTACCCCCCACTTAACAGAACCCTACTCTGACCCCACATCAGCCGTTATCGACATTGTTGCTAAAATAAGATGTGAACCAATTGTGAGCTACTCCCCGTATTCCGTATTGGTCCAATTTCTGGAGCAATATTTTGTGATCAACACAGTCAAATGCCTTAGTTACATCAAAGAATATGCTGAGCATTCGAAACCTTTAGTTTAGTCCAACCTGTACCTCACAGAGAAAAGAGAGTACAGCATTTTCAGTTGTTAAAAGACTTCTAAAGCCGAACTGTACATTTCATAACAAATAATGTGACATAAAATGATAAATTATTCTTACATACACAGCCTTTTCAACAACGTTTGCAAACACTGATGGCATAGAAATATGTCTAAAATTATCTACATTATCCCTTTACTACTGAGTACTTTAATCACTCAGGAAACTGACCATTCCTAAAGGAAAAATTACAAATATGGCTAAATACAGGGCTAACATGTGCAGCACAGTAATTTAATATTCTGCTAGACACTCCATCACAACCATGAGAGTATAGTCCTTGGTCTTCAATGATTTAATTATTGACTCAATCTTCCTGTTGTCTGTATCACAGAGGAGTATTTCAGACACCAATCTTGGAAAGGCATTTGCCAAGAAAGTTATATGATATCCTGTAGAAACTAAATTTTTGTTTAATTAACAGCAATGCTCATAAAATGATTGTTAAATACTGTACATATAGCTGATTTATCAGTAACAGAAATATTTTTACTGTGTACTTCCTTTATATCGTCGACCTTGTGATGTTGACCAGACACTTCCTTCACAACTGACCATATGGTTTTAATTTTATCCTGTGAATTAGATATTCTATTGGCATACCACATACTCTTTGCCTTACTAATAACATTTTTGAGCACCTTACAATACTGTTTGTATGGGCTACTGTAGCTTGATTGTGACTACTTCTAACATTTTGAAATAATTCCCACTTTGTTCTACAGGAGATACTTATCCGACCAGTTAGCCACCCGGGCTGCCCATTACTGCTAGTACCCCGTTCAGAACGTTCTAATGGGAAGCAACTCTCAAAGAGCATGAGAAATGTGTTAAGGAAAGCATTGAGTTTATCATCTATGTTATCGGCACTATACACATCCTGCCACTCTTGTTCCTTGCGAAGGTTTAAAAACTCTCTATTCCTGTTGGATTAACTTTCCTGCATAGTTTCTAATTAAACATGACATTGGTTTGAGTACAAAAGCATTTTAGTGTTAAAATTTGTGCATCATGGTCTGAAAGGCCATTCGCGCTTTTACAAACAGAATGCCCATCTAGTAATGAAGAATGATTAAAAATATTGCCTATGGCTGTGCTACTGTTCCCCTGCACATTAGTTGGAAAAAAATACAGTTTGCACCAGATCATATGAATTTAGGAGATCTACCAACATCCTTTTTCTTGCACCATCATATACAAAATTTAGATTGAAGTCACCACATGTAACTAGTTTCCGGTACTTCCTACAAAGTGAATCAAGAACCCTCTCTACCTTGAGCAGAAATGCTCTGAAGTCGGAGTTAGAGGACCTATAAAAAACTACCGCTGCACGTCATTCAAACATCTGTTCAGGGCAGTGTCGTGATACGTCTATTGACTCAAATGGAATACTGTTTTTTACGTACACAGCCATACTAAAACTGACATGTGATTACATTTTCACGCATTTTGGGTGCATAGATCCTGAGAAATCAGTACCCAGAACAACGACCTCTGGCCATAATAACGGCCTTGATACGCCTGGGCAGTGAGTCAAACAGAGCTTGGATGGCGTGTACAGGTACAGCTCCCCTTGCAGCTTCAACACGATACCACAGTTCATCAAGAGTAGTGACTAGCGTATTGTGACGAACCAGTTGCTCGGCCACCATTGACAAGACGTTATCAATGGGGGAGATATCTGGAGAATGTGCTGGCCAGGGAAGCAGTCGAACATTTTGTTTATGCAGAAAGGCCAGTACAGGACCTGCAACATGCGGTCGTGCATTATCCTGCTTAAATGTAGGGTTTCGCAGGGATCGAATGAAGGATAGAGCCACGGGTCGTAACACATCTGAAGTATACGTCCACTGTTCAAAGTGCCGTCAATGCGAACAAGAGGTAACCGAGGCGTGTAACCAGTGGCCCCCCATACCATCACGCCGGGTGATACGCCAGAATGGCTATGACGAAAACACGCTTCCAAAGGGCGTTCACCGCGATGTCGCCAAACACGGATGCGACCGTCACGATGCTGTAAACAGAACCCGGACACATCCCAAAAAACGACGATTTGCCATTCGTGCACCCAGGTTCGTCGTTGAGTACACCATCGCAGGCGCTCCTGTCTCTGATGCAGCGTCAAGGGTAACCGCAGCCACGGTCTCCGAGCTGATAGTCCATGCTGCTGCGAACGTCGTCGAACTGTTCGTGCAGATGGTTGTTGTCTTCCAAACTTCCCCATGTGCTGACTCAGGGATCCAGACGTGGCTGCACGATCCGTTACAGCCATGCGGATAA
Source organism: Schistocerca gregaria (assembly GCF_023897955.1). Classification (NCBI taxonomy): domain Eukaryota; kingdom Metazoa; phylum Arthropoda; class Insecta; order Orthoptera; family Acrididae; genus Schistocerca; species Schistocerca gregaria. The sequence goes on along the minus strand of NC_064927.1, from coordinate 74,510,850 downwards.
GACGCCCGTCATCTCGACGAGGCCGTTGGGATCCAGCACGACGTTCCGTATTACCCTCCTGAACCCACCGATTCCATATTCTGCTAAGAGTCGTTGGATCTCGACCAACGCGAGCAGCAGTGTCACGAAACGATAAACCGCAATAGCGATAGGCTGCAGTCCGACCTCTATCGACGTCGGAAACGTGATGGTACGCATTTCTCCTCCTTACACGAGGTGTCACAGTAACGTTTCACCAGGAAACGCCGGTCAACTGCTGTTTATGTATGAGAAATCGGTTGGAAACATTCCTCATGTCAGCACGTTGCAGGTGTCACCACCGGCGCCAACGTTGTGTGAATGCTCCGAAAAGCTAATCATCTGCATATCGTAGCATCTTCTTCCTCTCAGTTAAATTTCACGTCTGTAAAACAACGATGTAAATTTTAAACGTGCCGCGTAATGTCGGTGGACAGTAGCGCTACAGCGATGCTGTTTTCTCTCCGCTGCAGACAATTCCCTAATTCTGGAAACTGTGGGTGTTTGACATAAGTTTCACACCTCTACAAGAGAAAAAACAAAAATAAAAAAATAGAAATAAATCAGTTCACACTTTAACTTATTACCTATTTGGCACCAGTTCATTAACCGTCGTCCCCCCGTATGTGAGTCCAGTGTGCTAGCCACTACGCCACCTCACTCGGTCGTATGTGGGTTGCCTTCAGAAGAGAATCCCATCCGCTCGTACTCTTACGGATTTACGGACAGGATTCATGGCGTCAATGCCCTCCAGCGCTACTTCAGACATTAGTCGAGTCCTCGCCACTTCGTGTTGCGGCGCTTCTGCGTGCTCGCGGGAGTCCTACACGATATTAGGCAGGTGTACCAGTTTCTTTCGTTCTTCATTGTATAAATCAGTTGAAAACTACAGACGAACACTTATCAGAACAATGATATCATTTATTTTTCAGGTACATAATAATCGTCTTTATTTGTTAAACTTTTATTTTTGTAATTGTTCGCATTGTATGCACTTTACTGTCACGCTAGATTTTTCTCGCAGTTTTTCTACGTTTCGCTTCAAATGGTTCAAATGGCTCTGAGCACTATGCGACTTGACATCAGGGGTCATCAGTCGCGTACAACTTAGAACTACTTAAACCTACCTAACCTGTGGACATTACACACATCCAAGCCCGAGGCAGGTTAGAACCTGCGACCGTAGTAGTCGCGCGGTTCCGGAATGAAGCGCCTAGAACCGCTCGGTCGCCGGGGTCGGCACGTTTCACTTCACTTGGAATAAATATTATTATTGCAGATTTGTATAGGGACGCTATAACCAGCCAGTACTAATGTACTGATGGACAGATTCCGTGTGACATTGCAGAGGGAGATTGTAAAAAAAAAAAAAAAAAAAAAAAAAAAATGAAACCACAGAAGTAAACAGTCGTGACTTCCAAAGTGCTGAAAGCGGTACAGGTAGTACACAATGGCTGTGCGTAGGGAGTTAAGAAGAATAGGATACAGTGATGGAGCAGTTTTCGTAAACCACGCACTTCTGTAGTGAGTGCAGAGCGACGCTGCTGAACGATGGATGGCCGAAAACGAGTAATCTGGAGTGAAGAATCGAACGACACCTAGTGGCGATGCGGTGGAAGCGCTGGGGTTCGGCAGATGTCTGGAGACCGCTACCTGTTATCAAGCGTAGTGCTGATTGTGAAGTACAGGGAAGGTTGTGTTACAGTGTGGGGCTACGTCTCGTGGCTGGGCTGTGGTTGTGGACGCCCAGATCCCTCCGGCTCCCACCACAAGATGTAACATTTCTTGTGGGCCCTCAACAGCGCCACTATAGGAACCAACTGTACTTGATGCAGACACTTCACCTGAGGGTGGCTAGTAGGAAACTCGTCGAAACGTCGCGACAAGGAAACTGCATGACTCGGTTGACAATAACTGATGAAACTCACACAGAAATCCTGCATTCCTATACAGAATTTCCGCCTGTCGGTCTCTGATTAGCGACAGTGAGAAAACCGCAGATAGTTCGCGAGAAGTAACACTCTTTGTGGAACGCAAACAGATATATTACACTATTGGCCATTAAAATTGCTACAACGACAAGAAATGCAGATGATAAACGTGTATTCATTGGACAAATATAATAAAACTGACATGTGATTACATTTTGACGCATAGATCCTGAGAAATTAGTACCCAGAACACCTGTGGCCGTAATAACAGCCTTGATACGCCGAGGCATTGAGTCAAACAGAGCTTGGATGGCGTGCATAGGTACAGCTCCACTTGCAGCTTCAACACGATACCACAGTTCATCAAGAGTAGTGACTGGTGTATTGTGACGAGCCAGTTGCTCGGCCACCATTGACCAGGCGTTTTCAATCTGGAGAATGTGCTGGTCAGGGCAGCAGTCGAACATTCTGTGTATCCAGAAAGGCCCGTACAGGACCTGCAACATGCGGTCGTGTATTATCCTGCTTAAATGTAGGGTTTCGCAGGGATCGAATGAAGGGTAGAGCCACGGGTCGTAACACATCTGAAGTGTAACGTTCACTGTTCAAGGTGCCGTCAATGCGAACAAGAGGTGACCGAGACGTGTAACCAGTGGCACCCCATACCATCACACCGGGTGATACGCCAGTATGGCGATGACGAATACACGCTTCCAATGTGCGTTCGCCGCTATGTCACCAAACACGTATGCGACATTCAAGATGCTGTAAACAGAACCTGGATTCATCCGAAAAAATTACGTTTTGCTATTCGTGCACCCAGGTTCGTCATTGAATACACCATCGCAGGCGCTCCTGTTTGTGAGGCAGCGTCAAGGGTAACCGTAGTCATGGTCTCCGAGCTGATAGTCCGTGCTGCTGCAAACGTCGTCGCACTGTTCGTGCAGATGGTTGTTGTCTTGCAAACGTCCCCATCTGTTGACTCAGGGATCGAGACGTGGCTGCACGATCCGGTACAGCCATGCGGATAAGATGCCTGTCATCGCGACGAGGCCGCTGGGATCCACCACAGCGTTCCGTATTACCCTCCTGAACCCTCCGATTCCATATTCTGCTAACAGTCATTGGATCTCGACGAACGCAAGCAGAAATGTCGCGTTACGATAAACCGCAATCGCGATAGGCGACAATCCGACCTTTATCAACGTCGGAAACGTGATGGTGCGCATTTCTCTTCCTTACACGAGGTGTCACAGTAACGTTTCACCAGGAAACGCCGGTCAACTGCTATTTATGTATGAGAAATCGGTTGGAAACTTTGCTCACGTCAGCACGTTGCAGGTGTCACCACCGGCGCCAACGTTGTGTGAATGCTCTGAAAAGTTAATCACTTGCATATCACAGCATCTTCTTCCTGCCTGTAGCACGTCATCTTCGTGGTGTAGCAATTTTAATGGCAGAATCCGGCTGAACGGTACGCCTAGTCTGCCGGTCGCGACGACGGCGCCGTTGACCAGACGTGAGTGTGTACGCGTGTACACCTGTACCCCCTGCGTGGCGTGCGGCGGGCCAGCAGCTGCGCGGTGTGAGCGGCGGCGGCCCTCGCAACCTGGACATCGATTTCCGATGTGTGCGGCGCTGGGTTCCCAGAAGCGGGCGCTTCGCAGAGGCCGCGCAGGGCTGCAGCCGGGCAGCAGGCAGCGAGCAACGTAAGGGCCGATACGTCGCTGCACTGTAGCCGCAGTAAATGGCGATACTGCGTCAAAGCCGAGCAGGGCTGCTGATGGAACAGGCTGTGTAGGCAGTTACCGAAGTATTGCCGAGTTGTCGCCGGTATTCCCCACCGGGAGTGCACAATATTTTGTGTGGTCGGACCGTTATCACATCTGTGAAAGTGTCCCTCTCCGTCTCAGCTTTGCTCATTATATCTAACGCCGACAGTGCTGCAGTGCAGAACCACGCGAAACTGTATTATTTCGCATGAGTTTGAAAGTTAGAGCGACAAAGTGGTGGCACTCGATTTGTTTGTTATCTGTAAGTATGCAGAAGTGGGCAAATGGTACAACCGTGAATTTCGTAAGTGTCATACTTACATGCAACACAGAGAATCCACACATACTGTACAATGAAGAGCCAAAGAAATTGGTACACCTGCCTAATAGCCGGCCGCGGTGGCCGTGCGGTTCTAGGCGCTTCAGTCCGGAACCGCGAGACTTCTACGATCGCAGGTTCGAATCCTGCCTCTTGCATGAATGTGTGTGATGTCCTTAGGTTAGTTAGGTTTAAGTAGTTCTAAGTTCTAGGGGACTGATGACCTCAGATGTTAAGTCCCATAGTGCTCAGAGCCATTTTAACCATTATTGAGCCTGCCTAATATCGTGTAGGGCCCCCGCTAGCTCGCAAAAGTACCGCAACACGATGAGCACAGATTCGAATAATGTCTGAAGGGAAGTGACATCTTGAATCCTGCAGGACTGTCCATAAATCCGTAAGAGTATGAGAGTGGAGATCTCTTCTGAACAGCACGTTCCAGGGCATCCAGATATGCTCAATAATGTTCATGTCTGGGGAGTTTGGTGACCACCGGAAGTGTTTAAACTCAGCAGAATGTTCCTGGAGCCACTCTGTAGTAATTCTGGACGTCTACATCTACATACATACTCCGCAATCCACCATACGGTGCGTGGCGGAGGGTACCTCGTACCACAACTAGCATCTTCTCACCCTGTTCCACTCCCAAACACAACAAGGGAGAAATGCCTGCGTATATGCCTCTGCACGAGCCCTAATCTCTTATATTATCTTTGTGGTCTTTCCACGAAATGTAAATTGGCGGCAGTAAAATTGTACTGCAGTCAGCCTCAAATGCTGGTTCTCTAAATTTCCTCAGTAGCGATTCACGAAAAGAACGCCTCCTTTCCTCCAGAGACTCCCACCGAGTTCCTGAAGCTTTTCCGTAACACTCGCGTGATGATCAAACCTACCAGTAACAAATCTAGCAGCCCGGCTCTAAATTGCTTCTATGTCCTCCCTCAGTCCGACCTGATAGGGATCCCAAACGCTCGAGCAGACCGTATTAGTGTTTTATAAGCGGTCTCCTTTACAGATGAACCACATCTTCCCAAATTTCTAATAATGAACCGAAGACGACTATCCGCCTTCCTCACAACTGCCATTAGATGGTTGTCCCACTTCATATCGCTCTGCAATGTTATGCGCAAATATTTAATCGACGTGACTGCGTCAAACGGTACTCTACTAATGGAGTATTCAAACATTACAGGATTCTTTTTCCTATTCATCTGCATTAATTTTGTGTCGGATTGCCCTGCCGTAACTGCCCAAGTCCTTCGGAAGCCACTGGATGCAGGTGATCAGACAGGTTCCTTACATACATGCCCCCTATCAGAGTCATATCTAGACTTATCAGGGGTCACGTATCACTACACGACACTAGACAGCGTCTACCAGCTGACATGCATGATCTATGAATTCGTGACGTTGTCTTCGTACTCGTACACGTCTACCCCCTCGATACAACTTGAAACGAGACACGTCCGACCAGGCAACATGTTTCGAGTCATCAACACTCCAGTGTTGGTGTTGACTGGCCCAGGCGAGGCGTAGAGCTTTGTATCGTGTAGTCATCAAGGGTACACGAGTGGGCCTTCGGCTCCGAAAGCCCATATCGATGAATGGCTCGCACGCTGACACTTGTTGATGGTCCAAAATTGAAATATGCAGCAATTTGCGGAAGGGTTGCACTTTTGTCACGTTGAACGATTCTCTTCATTCGTCGTTGGTCCCATTCTCGGTGGCTCTTTGTGCGGCAGCAGCAATGTCGGAGATTCTGTGTGGTACCGGATTCCTGATATCCACGGTACACGCGTGAAACGGTCGTGCGGGAAAATCCCCACCATCGCTACCTCGAGGATGCTGTGTTCCATCTCACGTGCGCCAACTATAAACACCACGTTCAAACTCACTTAAATCTTGATAATCTGCCATTGTAGTAGCAGTAAGCGATCTAACAACTGCGCCAGACACTACTCGTCATATAGGCGCTGCCGACCGTAGCGCCGTGTTCTGCCTGTTTATATATCTCTGGCTGATTTCCTGAGAAGTTAAGTTGCAGAGTCATTTTACATATCTCTGTACTTGAATACGGATGCCTATACTAGTTTCTTTAACGCTTCTGTGTAAGACTGTAAGTATCTTCCAAATCTCCTCCTGTACTACTGAATGGATTTTAAACAAACTTCGCACAGATATCACTGTCTGCAAAGAAACACGGTTGGGGTAAGAACCATCTACTTGTCGAAAGGGTGGCGGTGGTGTTGAAAACAGGTGCGCAGCTCATGACGCGCTATTAATCGCAACTTATTCATCCAGTATTTCAAAATGAGAGCACTTAGCCACCTGCAACAAGCTTTACACATAGCTTCCAGCCTTTACGAAACTTTTCTTCATTGACATCCTCCACAAAAGGAAAAAGTCTATTGCTTTCCACATTTTCTCCGTTCGTACAGTAAATCTGCCGCTTCAGGCATGACGCTGTAATTTATTGCTTCATTACTACTCACTCTATTCCGGACGCAATTTATAGACAGCAGACAGCATTCAAGTATACCACAGAATATACGGGCAAAATTACATCATTGTACGGCGTCATATACAATGAGACTTGTGAAAAATTACCGCTGCGTACATACACTTTTTTATTTATTACTTCGTTCCTGCTAACCCTATTCCCACTATATTTCACAGACAGCATCCACATATGACGCTGCATGTACCTGAAAAATTATACATTAATTATACGGCACACAGCTTAGAAGATAAGGCGTCACAAAGATGGAGATGCGAAAAAACGAAACTGTGGGGCCAAAAATTCGCCAGAGACACAGGCTAAATATGCGTACAAGTATGTGTGATATATGTTAAATATATGTGAGATGTGAAGCTGCGGGTAAAATACTCCCTGTAAGGCTAAACGTCGTACACATGTTACCATTTGGTAAGCAATACGAGCTGTGGGTTTAAGAACCCTTCTGGAAGTGTGGGCGATGGGTGGAGTAGGGTGGGGGAGTAGGAGATGGAGAGACAGAGAGGACTAAGGAGGAGATGGACTAACAGAAGACTGGAATAAATACCTGCAGAGGTAACGCCGCGTACTCGGCTTCTGATACATTCAAAGATCGAAATCTGAAAAAGGGAGTGTCATTGTTACCGCCGTAACTGAAGAAACTAGGTTCTTAAGGTGTATAAAACCTTCATCGCGTGCGTTTCGTTGGCAGTAACTTGCCAATTCTTGTTATTTTTATGGTGTTTGTATACATTATTTTTCAAGGCCCATAGCTCTGCTCGTGGATGTCTCACATTTTTTAAATTAGTAGTTGTTCACTGTAATGACGAACATCAGTAAAATTTTAATGTAAACATTTCTATGTTACTTCAACCTACGTTAAGGACTTCCTTGAGTGCTTGCCGCACAGCATTTTGATCAGGGCCACTTTTATTATTCGTATTGTTTTAAATGTATTGTCTAGTTATGGGCTTACTTCATTTGCTTTTATTTCAGTTGATGTGGTAAAGAAGCAATCGCACAGCTTAAGGGACGGTTTTCGCAGAGAATACAATATATTTACAGAAAGAAGGAAAATGTTTCAGCGTGGGCACACTTTCGAGCTATGCTGTTTTTGACTGTCACTATTGAACACAGAAGACTCCATGGGAACATTTCACCTTCCAAGAGAACAATGTCACGCACTGCTTTGAACTAGAAAGAAATTTAGTATCTGACATATCACCAGAAAGTGAACTTCCGTCCTTCGTCTTCAATGAGCACTCCGTCGTCCTTACTTGTAAGTTCGTCCCAGTCATCCACTCATCGTTCACAGCCAACAGTTTGTGCTCAGCTTACAAATCCTACACCTAGAACCACGCAAGCTGCGCCTGACCCGTCAACGAAGAATGTCGGCAACAGACGCAGACCACGGCTTGATACATGTGATGATCAATTGCTTGCAGCATAGAAGGAAATGTCGAAACTGATTGTCGGCGGCGCTACTTTGAAGGACGACAGCAGTTACGTGTATTTAATTGGCAACCTACCCTTTTTAAAGAACGTACCTGTTCACAGGATACTTTCAATTCGACATAAACTGCTGCTGTGCCCATCACCGTCCTATTCTACAGTATATCTCCTCAGTCACCAGCAGTGAATGTTCTAGATACATACCGCCTGGGAACACTTTGTTTCCTCAGGAGGAACCCTCTAGTCAAAGATACAGCGATAATAATGTTGCAGACGTCGACTATATCGATGAAAATGAAACGGTCCCTATGCTAACTACGGCAGTCTACATGTCAAATTTTGCTGACAACAGTACAGTTTCTTTCTTGTTTTCGCTTACGCCATAGCCCCGCAGCGATCGCAGTTTCGACGTGGTTGCAACAGATTTGGCAGTGTTAGTGTTAGGAATGGCCGGATGCCCTTCATGCAGCCACCCTGTACCCCCAGGACGGAATCAGTGTACCCCATCTGTCTTTATCTAGTGTAAATCGTGAAATAGTGCTGACGTGTTTCAAATGTCTGCTATGGGTGTAACTGAGGCGTAACGTGGGGACCAGCCCGGTATTCACCAAGCGGGATGTAGAAAACCGCCTAAAAACCACATCCAGGCTGGCCGGCACTCCAGCCCCCGTCGGTAATCCGCTGGGCGCATTCGATCCGGGGCCGGGGCGCCTACCAGAGTCCAGGAAGCAGCGCGTTAGCGAGCTCGGCTACCCTACCGTCTGAAATGTTTATCTCTTCCGTATGCAAAATGTGTAGATACTACAACACTGTTAAATATTTTGTAAAACTAATATTGTGTAGTACTTTTTTCCGTTTGTAATCATTAAACGTGTGTGCAGTTAACATGAGTGTTAGAGCCAAATGTTCCTTAGGTTGTATAGTTTCTCTGAAACCTGACCATTTCGTAATTATGGGCTGAATAGCTATAAAGATATACTGAAACGTTTCCATGTTCATCCAGTTGCAGCTGAAAAATTTGCCGGTTTTTCATGTAAGTGATGAAATTCTCCTAGTTCGCTTCGTTTGCTAAGTATAGGACTAACCCAGAATTGCTATCGCATCAGCTACTTTCTTTGCCTCTGAGGTGTACACTTTACAGCAAGTACAAATCACTGTCCATTGTCCAGTCAATCAGTTCAGTTGCAATGGACGGGCTACATACAGTGAGTCCAAAAAGCATTCGTCTAGTTGTATTTTATATAAAAAAAGCTAAGTATATGTGACGTGAAAGGAAGGGAACATAAAATGTGAACATCCAGTCATATGCAACGAACGTTGGTAAGTCATTTTTATTGACGAACGAGGAAATAAATACAGCCATAGGGATAGCAAATTTGACAAAATTGAGAATTTATTCAAGGGCTACTTAAAAAATTATTCGTCTACTCAGGCTTTTTTTAAAAATTTACAGTCTGAAAATATGATTTCAATCACAACATTGCCTTTTTCTCCTGAAAATATCAAGTAACGTAACAAATGTGATTCTGCTTCCAATATGACAGTTTTGGTTAATACTCCACATGCCTACAGAACTTTGCAATGTTAACACAGCAGAACTCAGACATCTGTATACGTGTAGTGAAATGAAAACAGCATTATTGGGTCCTATGAATGCCTCACTTTTATTCCGACACAGTTCAAGACTCAGGATAAAAGTTTTACACCTGGTGTTCTACATGGAAACTTCACACATACGAACTTTTTGCCGACACTACTACCACCTACATAAGTAAGGTTTTCCTGTGTTACTTTCAAGTACTGCACTTAAGCTGTTCCTGATTTATCTGGAAGATCTGTACTTCCCGCTTTCATATCAACTGCGTCATAATGCATATTCTATACCTTGGGCTATGTTACAAGTCAGTGTCACACCAAGATTGTGGAGGGGGGGGGGGGGGCGGCGGCATGTCACTCTTCAGCTAGTGTTTACCAGTAAATATGTGGTGGAAAATTACGGGTATAGGACGGCTTAAACATGTGGAAAATGAGATTTTCATTATTCAATCACTGTATTTAACATTTATTATTCCTTTAAAATCGCATAACAACTTCAATAAAACACAGTTTAATCACTCATCTGCACACTTATTTCACAATTATGTCACTTTTAAACTGCAAAACCTCTAAGAGCTGTCTTGAATCTTCACAAGTCTCTCTCAACAGCCTTGATGTGGATAGATACGTACAGTAACCAGTAATTAAGAGTCAGAACTGTGTCTGCAAAATCACAAGGATTATTAAACAATTTTTGCTGTCACTAATTACAAGCAATATAATTGACAGAGTAGATTGCTAATATTTGCTGCAATGAAAGCCACTCAGTGGGGTATATTTCACATTTGCAAGAACGATCTCACTGAAGTAATTAAGTTCATCGAAACACTTAGAAACTAACCTCTCGTCTGACGAAAACGGTCTAAAGACGCAGTGGCAATTTCTCCAGATCTGTTGACAATGATATTTTGAGTTATCAATTTACTGAGTGACTGAAATGTAGTTCGGGTACCTGTGAACATAACAATATGTTAGAATTCATTTTCTAAACACGAACTATTATGCTACTGTATGGCTACTTACATATTAATTACACGATTAATATTTTCACAGTTGTTTCTTTAATACATAATTGAAGCCAACGGAAGAACAAACGTAAAACTTACTTACCAATGACAGGTTTGTTGAGATGCAATTTTCTGTGTGGGCAGATGTAACTTTTTCATACGGTGGTAAGTCGCAGAAATCGCAGGAGTCACAGAAATCGCAGAAGTAGCAGAAGTCACAGAAATCGCAGAAGTAGCAGAAATCGCAGAAGTAGCAGAAGTCACAGAAATCGCAGAAGTAGCAGGTCACAGAAATCGCGGAAGTAGCAGAAATCGCACAAAAAGCAGTGGCGGAGGGATACACATCCAACTTTCCTTAACTGCGACTCTTAACTGCGACAAATCACAGTTAAGAATAACAGATACTGAAAAGTAGCATTCACAGAAATCACTGATATCGGAAAATCGCAGTTTAGCCCGTCACTACAGCCCAGTGTTTGCGGCATCAGCTGAACATGCGGACGAGCCCACTGAGCGACGAATAATACAAAATACAACAATCGACGGAATTACGTGCTATTTCGTCAGCACAAGACGCGTTGGAGACGGAATTAAGCGGAATATCGTCGCGACAAAATACGTTGTCTGCAAAATTATGCACGATTTCGTCGGCACAGGCAGCGTCGTCGTCTGGCCTAGCTGATCTGAGAAAAAAGGCAGAAATAATTGAAGGCTGAAACTTCGGAATTAAGATCAGCTCAGGGTTGTATGCCGGACGCCATAAAGAAACTGAATGACGAAGTTTCGTCTATCAGCAAAGCTCAAACAACAATGTCGGACGCTGTCTATATGGGTAGATGGAATTTTCTGTCATGTTCAGTAGTAATGTTAAGAAAAATTTGAGTTGGAAAGCCAATTATTTTCGAATGCGTTTTCGCGTTTTCGGAATGGCCTACGGTAAGAGACGGCCAAATTAAGAAAATTGTTGAATATCAAGCAAATGCCGCTATGGAACTACTTAGTGCAATCGTGATGCCTGGACAAAAGCCGGCTGGGGTGGCCGAGCGGTTCTAGGCGCTACAGTCTGGAACCGCGCGACCGCTACGGTCGCAGATTCGAATCCTGCCTCGGGCATGGATGTGTGTGATGTCCTTAGGTTAGTTAGGTTTAAGTAGTTCTAAGTTCTAGGGGACTGATGACCCCGCAAGTTGTCCCATAGTGCTAAGAGCAATATTTTGAACCTGGACGAAATACACTGGTGTCCAAAATTAAAGCAACAAACCACTATTTCCCCGTCCTGCGTACGATCGTCTCCTGCACGGAAGATGGCATTCTGGTCAACGGACAACCACGCCAACGGTGACGTCACAACACCTACCTAACGGGACAGTGTTTGCTGGGTAGTCCCACATCCACTATCGCTATGTAGATAGTCACTGACGGTGCAGCATGGCACAGAAAAGTCGCCTACCACTCTCCGGTGGAACGCCCAATGAAGAATGGAAGCAGGACAGTCAAAAATGTTCAAATGTGAGTGAAATCTTATGGGACTTAACTGGTAAAGTCATCAGTCCGTAAGCTTACACACTACTTAACCTAAATTTTCCTAAGGAGAGGCACACACGCCCATGCCCGAAGGAGGATTCGAACCTTCCCCGGGACCAGCCGCACAGTCCGTGACTGCAGCGCCCCAGACCGCTCGGCTAATCCCGCGCGGCAGGACAGTCGCAAACTGATGTGGCCTGATGGCTTCATGTGAATCCTTCTGTTGTTTTTCGGATATGGCAACAGTTTGTAGAGATCGAAACTGTATCCCGAGGACCAGGGCAGAACCGACCACGTGTAACATCAGAAACAGAGAACTGTCATTTGGCTGTAAGGGCACGACGGTACCGGTTTAGTACTGCACGGCAGCTGGCAGCTGACCTCGCAGTATCAAATGGTTCAAATGGCTGAGCACTATGGAACTTAACTTCTGAGGTCATCAGTCCCCTAGAACTTAGAACTAGTTAAACCTAACTAACCTAAGGACATTACACACATCCATGCCCGAGGCAGGATTCGAACCTACGACCGTAGCGGTCGTGCGGTTCTGGACTGAAGCGCCTAGAACTGCTCGGCCACCCCGGCCGGACCTCGCAGTATCCACTAGACGTGTTGTAGTGAGGTAAACGGTGTACAGAAGGCTTCGGCAGTGTGCCCTTTTTTGTTTGAGACATGCTGTCTAACTCTGGAGTGTCTTCACAGGAGAGAACGTCTAGAGTGGAGACGTCAAATGCTACCTGGACGCTCGAACGGTGTGCCAGTGTACTTTTCACAAATGAGTCCGATCTGGTCTGAACAGTTAGCCCCAACGGATATCGATATGGAGTGAACTTGGAACACGATTTCGGGACCCGACAGTTGTAGAAAGAGACTGATATGGAGGATGATCAGCCGGCCGGAGTGGCCGAGCGGTTCTAGGCGCTACAGTCTGGAGCCGAGCGACCGCTACTGTCGCAGGTTCGAATCCTGCCTCGGGCATGGGTGTGTGTGATGTCCTTAGGTTAGTTAGGTTTAAGTAGTTCTGAGTTCTAGGCGACTGATGGCCTCATAGGTTAAGTCGCATAGTGCTCAGAGCCATTTGAACCATTTTTTTTAGGATGATCCTAAATGCTGTGGGCAAGAACTATATTGACCACTCGATCACTTCTTCCTGAAACTGTACGGTTAAATTGGCAAGATTTGACTGCTGTCAGGTATCGTGAGGAGATCATGGGACCTCATGTGCGGTTGTTGCGAGGTGTTGTGAGCCCAGAGTTGGTATTGATGGACGATAATACTCTACTTCGTAAAGCACCAGTGGTTGATGTCTTCTTGGAAACGGAAGATATTGCACGCATGGCATGGCCTGCTCGCTCTCTCGATTTGAATCCCATAGAATACGTCTCGGATGCACGAGGGAGACGGGTTGCATCGCGTCAGCATCCTCCAATCACTCTCTAAGACTTTCGAACGGCGTTGCAGGAAGAATGGGCGTTATTGAGACTGATGACATTGTTCACAGCATGCCCCGTCGTTCGTCAGGCTTGTATTCTTGACAGAGGTGGTCATACCACATACTGAGTGCATTAACCAATTATTGGAATGTGTGTAAATTCGGTAAGTTGGAGAAAACGAAGAACATTTCCGTCTACCGTTATGCAGCTGCAGTTGTTTACGTTCTGTATTCTTTATATTGCTTCTACTTTACTATCACCTGATTGTTCTGTTTTCTGGCTAAATAAACGTGATCTTACAAAATTTCGATTTCTTGCTTTAGTTCTGGACTCCAGCGTAGTTCAGAGGAAAGTAATTGCCAAAAATCAACGACGAAATACAAAGAGACTTAAATGACTGGCGTGATTCTATTTACACTCAAATGAAAGGCATGAAACGGAATGGAAGTGAGAAGCACAGAAGGCAATGTTCCATTAGTCGTGCGTCACTTGAATGGTGTACCCGTACAACAATCAAATAGGTCACAGCAGGATATGTTCAAGCCAATAAACCCACCAGTTAAGAGACGCATCATATGTTGTGGGGGTTGTTCCTACTCTAACTTCAGTTATTCTTCAGGAAAACATATTGAAACACAGGCAGCTTCAGGTGTCCTGGTTTGATAAAAAAAAACTATTCAACATGTTCTTTTTGTAAAGTCCTTTTGTGGTGTATTACCATGTACCTGAACAGCTGCACAGAAGAACCGTTTATAAGAGTTTTATCCAGGGTGGCGCCACGCTATGGGCAACGGAAACCACAGAATATTGCCAGACTTATGAACAATTTGAAAGAGAATTCTCTGGAAGGAGCGGTCCACGGGGACTCAGGAACGACTCCGTAACGAAGTATTCAGTCCAGAGCCTCTTGATGCACAGCAAATGAGACTTCACTAGTCTAATGGAAACATAATGCAAAACTTAAAGGCAAGATTGATTTTTGCCATAGGCAAACTTAGATGATTTTAAGTCAGTGTTTGATCGAAATGACCTCATACATGAGGAGCAAAAGCTGAAGCTGTTAGTGAACTGACACACACCGTTGTTACGGTTGCTACAAACCACACCACAAGTTGGGAAACGGGGCCAAATTTCTAGTAGTTTACTGTCGAGTTGAGGTTTTCACACACAAATGTTTTCTTCATATATTACAGAAACTAGCAGCACGGCAATAAACAACCTTTTAAACACGCCGCTAACGGCAATCAAATCATTTACAGAAATGCAACAGTTTAAAAATTTCTTTTAAAAACGGCAATCCAGTCATTTATAGCAATACAACAGTTTAATTTAAAAAAACACAGAAGGTAACAGTACGGCAATAACAACCTTTAAAAACACGCTGCTAACGGCAATCAAGTAATTTCTAGCAATACAACAGTTTAAAAATTTAAAGAACTTAAATAATCAGGCTACTAAAGTAAATACAGAACTTTGTTAAAGTACGGTGAGATAGTGAAGCTACCAACACCGCCATTACAAAAAATCAAAGGTCTCAGCAAACACACGATTAATGGCAATAAAGGAATGGAGGAATTTAAAAAGTTTTTAAACAAAAGTGTCCTGGAATATCATTAGAACATAAAAGATATGACGGACCCGTGAAAGGCGGCGACAAGTCACCCACTCAGGGATGCTCAGGCTAGGCAAAATACTGACCAATTTAAAATACGCCCGTAAACAGAATTGCCACTCAGGCTGGTCACTGCACCGACTTTTAGCCAGCGAAAACTTGTAATAAGATGGCTTAACTTGCTGACAGAGCCTCGTGCAAGGAAACATTACACCACACAGTCCTGAATCAGCGACCACATGATCAACCAACAAGAAGCTTGAATTTACTCATAACACACGACAGAATAGCGAAACAATTAAACTGCCAAAACTACACCTGCCATCGGACAGTAACGAGAGGAGGAGGAAAGATCACTGTCTTCAATTACACCGGTGCCGGGGACAGGAAACCCGTCGCCGGAGGCCACAAGGCAGAAGAGACGCTGGTTACACAAAATTATTTCTTAATTATTAAACCTTCCACTAACTTAACTTGCAATTATGCTCGAACAGGCAGTACACGACCTCCGGCAAGGATCCACACATCCGACCGCGCACGCGTCGCGAGTGTACCCAACACGCCACGGTCACGCGACAACACGCTCTGCCACCTGAGTTCAGGTGTTCTCTGCAACGTTGACGGGTAGTGACCGCTCCTTCATGTTAGGTGTCTTCCTTTTAAACTCCAGTGTTGAAGCGGAGGACTTAAAGAAGCTTGTTAACAGTGGCGTAGCGTGAGGGGAGACTTTGAGACTTAGTCTACCCTGTATTCGTGCTTAAAAAAGATGCAATAGTAATTCATAACAAAAATATAAAGAACTCTCTACTAAGAGCTCTAAATGTGAGAAGACATCGGTTTTGTATGCCACGCCGCACCCTGAGTATTGGTGTATCTGCCTGCTTGAGACTCGACTGCTCTGTCTCAGGAATCGTTAGCGCCAGGATTTCACCCGGAACAAGTCCCGCCCACTCACCCACGGCTTTCCCGGTCTTTGTTCGGCGCCTGGGCATCGTTTCAGTTGACCCACGTGGTTTACCGCATTCGGCTGCACTAGGAGTGAATGTTACATTAATATCTTGCTAGGTCTTAAATTTTGCCAGGTAGTTAAAAGACACATCACAAAAACCGTGCACAATTGGCCTCAGCTGTGTCAGGTACTTCCACAGCACTGAATTCTTTAAATACGGGAACTAAGTATTCAGATGAGTAGCCTATGCAGAAACATACTTCTATGTGAGAAAAAGCACCCAAAGCTACAACATGATTTCACCCGGAACAAGTCCCGCCCATTCAGCCCCCTCCACGCGTATCCGTAGTGTAAGGCCCTCCCCTAAACAGCCGCCAGTTCCATCAAACTTGTTATCGTCACAGTCCAACACACGTTACACTGTGATGAGAGTCTGTTACGATAAGAAATTTAAGTTTTTCTGGATAGTAATATAATATGAATGTGCATTATTAAAGAAATGAAAGTATTTATAGAGAATTGAAAGCATCGCCAGCAACAGAAAACAAAAAATAACGTGATGTTATTTAAGGGCAATAGGGACAAATTTTCATTAAGTAATTCACTTTTATAATACGTTTATTTGAGGGAAACAGCAGAGCAAACATACCGTGCGAAAACAGTGGTCTTGAATGTGTCATGTCGGTAGTAAAGCCACGGATGCAGTCGACTAACTCTGTTGTCTAAAAACAACGTTATATGGAAATAAGTGAAAGTCGTTTTGTTTATGTAGGTCCTCATAGAAGCTCACGAAAATTAAAGAATATAAGAATGCCATGAAGTAGAAATTCCTAATGAAAGCAGTAAGATATTTGCTTATATGACGTATTTCGTTAGTATTTGCATGGGTAATGGGTGAATTTTAACTTGTAAATTCTTCCAATGCCATAAATGCGCTTTATAAACGAGGTTATAAAGAATTGTGGCTGTTTCTGTGTGATTAGTGTCCTATATGCTGTTACAAACGTCTCAGGAAAATAATCTGTCGTTATTCTTTCTCCTGTCTTTTTTAAACCACAAGATTTATTAATTTCCTAAATGTCATTCAAACCATTTCTTAAAAATAATAATGATGATGTGTATGTTTGTCACAGAGCAGTTATGGAGGATATAAGTGCTGCAGTGTTTCAAACGTTCAAATGTGTGTCAAATCGTATGGGACTTAACTGCTAAGGTCATCAGTCCCTAAGCTTACATACTGCTTAACCTAAATTACCCTAAGGACAAACACACACACCCATGCCCGAGGGAGGACTCGAACCTCCGCCGGGACCAGCCGCACAGTGCAGTGATTCACGGCTGTAAAACGTCCTTCATGCTGTGCTCGCTCTTCTTCCACCCCTAAAACCTGTCAGCAAAGCTATTCAGTGAATAAGACGCAAAACAGCTAGGACCGATCTAGCAAGAACAAAGTAATCTTGATGCCATCTGGAAGTATAGTGAACGTTGGTGCTTGTTTCACATCTACTGTCTGAGTTCTGAAACAATTGTCAAGTGTGCTGTGGTTCCTGTTTCTCCAAGCAAATTATTCTTTGAGGGTAGGTTTTTCATGTTGTAGCTTTGGGTGCTTTTTCTCACATAGAAGTATGTTTCTGCATAGGCTATTCATCTGAATACTGAGTTCCCGTATTTAAAGAATTCAGTGCTAAATTGTTTTCTCTTATGTTTGCTGTGGAAGTGCCTGACACAGCTGAGGCCAATTGTGCACGGTTTTTGTAATGTGTCTTTTAATTACCTGGCAGAATTTAAGACCTAGCAAGATATTAATGTAACATTCACTCCTAGTGCAGCCGAATGCGGTAAACCACGTGGGTCAACTGAAGCGATGCCCAGGCGCCGAACAAAGACCTGGAAAGCCGGCGGTGAGTGGGCGGGACTTGTTCCGGGTGAAATCCTAGCGCCAACGATTCCTGGCGCTAAGGGCATGTCTCGTCTCTGCCTCCATTCCCTGAGCGTTAGTGGCATTCTCGGCTCCCCTCCACTTCCCCTCTTCCCAGGAGGGCCGGCGAGCTGCACTTGCGAGCAGGTATCGAGACATCGAGACTAGTTTGTGTCGCCTCCATGCTGGCTTTTAACACGGAAGTGAACAGTCGCGCAGGTTGTGTTCGTAGTCATTCTTGTGTGATTTTAGAGCATATTTTCGTTGCGTCGCCAACATCTTACGGAATTTTTATTAAAAACGCCTTTTTCTACATTAACGTGCGAAAAAAATTGCGAATTGAAGGGCATACTCAGTGTAGTTTTGAGTGAAGCCAAACAAAAACGCACTTTTCGGACAGCCTGGTACGAAAAGTATGCTTGGCAGACTGCGAATGCAGTTAATAACAGATTATATTGTTATCTATGTCTTCTGTTTGGTGGTGAAAAGGAATGATGCAATGAGGGCATTTGTACAATAAAGAACTTTGATAGGAAAGCACAAAAGCAACAAATATCAAAACGTCACCTGCAGAACAAAGAATCATTTCACTTAATGGGCAAAAGTAGAATTGAACACTCTTTCTGAAGCCGCTCGTCTGACAGCAATAAAATACTACAAACAAGTTGCGTCCAGCAGGAGAGTATTGGCTCGTTTTATTCAGGCAATTGTATTACTTTGCAAACAAGAACTAGCTTTTCGCGGCCCTCGAGAAGACGAATCCTCCAACAACATAGGTAACTAACTATCTGCAATTGTTGGATTTACTAGCCCAAGGAGAGCAGTTAATCCGAGAGCATCTGTCATCATCTTCAACCTTTAAAGGAACTTCTCCAGATATACAGAATGATGTAATAGAATAACTCTGGCAGTTAATGAGAAAATAAAATCTGAAATTCAGAACTGCAGTTTCATTTCGATTCAGGATGATGAAACATTAGACGAGTCAAATCAGTATAGTATTCAGGTACTGTATTGCAGACAAAATTGAGGAAAGATTTGTTGGATTTTACGATGTTTCTGGAGATAAAACTGCTGAAGGTTTGTCAAGCCTTATTCATGCAGTACTGAAAGAATGGAATGTGGAAGGAAAAGTGGTTATTCAAACATATGATGGCCCTTCAATAATGGCGGGCAGAGGAACAGGACTACAACAATTGGTGAAGCAGTTCTGTCCCTCTGCGCTGTTTATTCATTGTTACGCACACCGACTGAATTTGGCACTGTTACATGCCTCCAAAATCATACGAGAAGTACGCATGTTTGTAAGTGATCTTACTGCATTCCATTCGTTTTTCAGCAAATCATTAAAACGAACTGTATTGCACACTGAGAAAGAATTTAAACTGCCACATGCAAGTAACACTCGTTCCAAGGCAGTTTCAACATGTAGTAATTTCTCAGGGCTATATAGTGTTTTTAATTATATATTTGATGATACAGACTCCCAGTGGGACCCAGAATCTTTTAAGTTGTGCTGTGGGATTGAAACGATGGATGGATGATCCTACGTTTGTCTTCTTGCCTTGCTTCTACTGAGGGTTCTTTGTTTATGTTGATCATCTCTTTAATGGTCTTCAGTCAAAATCTGTCAGTATAACATTCTGCCACGACGAAATAAGAACTGTTTTGAGAAACTTACGACAGTTAAGAACGGAAACATTCGTTGATGAATGCATTAAATGGCGCTTGTGTTTGAATGGCAACTTATCATTCTGTGACAGTTAAAAGACATCTCTCAGGGCACTAACTTACGAGATATTGGATTTGCAAATTGTTCAGATGGAAAGAAGGTTTCAAGACTTTCTCCAGATTACGTTTGTTGAACTTTTGAACTAAAAGTGTTTCCCGAACTATCAAAAAGAATTCCCCAAGTTGAAACTGCTTCACTTATTAGGACAGTACCCTTTTTTCAAACAAGAACAACTTGAAAATGAGCTGTGTAACATATACGCAGATGAGGAAAAACACTTATCTCCAAGAATCCTCTTAAAGTACATTGTCAACAATGGTTTAGACTCTGTTTATGAAGAAACAACTGGGTGTTTGACCCTACCCGCAACTACAGCAAGCAGTGAATGAAGCATGAGTACTCTTAAACGACTGAAGAATTATTTAAGGAATTCAGTGTCCAACATCCGACTGTCGCGTTTGAGCCCTTTAGCAATAGAAAAGACACTACTTGTAGAGCTACCCTGTGATCAGATCTTTATAGACCGAGTTAGAGACTTATTCGTGGAAAGAAATGACAGGCGCGTTGCACTTGTGTACAAGAAAATATAAATGCTTCTTCTCTTGCTGCTAGAATTCTATAAATTTGTCATCGTTTCTTGAACAAGTTAGTTATTATTATTATTATTATTATTATTATTAGTGGCGGTGGTAGTAGTAGTAGTAGTAGTAGTAGTAGTAGTTGATGTTGTTGTTTCATTTGATGCATTTTGTTTCATTTGTTTAAATTATTGTTTATTTTACCATTTTGTCTCCAAATAATAACTGCAGAGTCTCCACAACCTTTACCACCACGCTACGCCACTGCTAGTTAACATCCCACCAAGACGAAATGAACAGCAACTATTCTTGGGGCGATTGTGTATGCAACCATTCCGCGGAGAGCTCTTCCGTCAAATCGACCCCCACGTTATACACAGCCGACACACATCACGTGGCGACTCGGTACAACCGACCACACGTGGTCCGCACTGGAGAGCCACACTGCCCTCCCGTGTCCACCACACTCTCTCTGAGAGCACGCCCCTATCTCCGCGCCACCACACGAAGTTACCTCCGGTCAAAGATCTCACTTCCTCCATAGCAGTTTCCCGGAAGTAAAACGCAGATATCCATAGCAGAGGGAAACAACCAAGCACCCACTTAATGACAGACAACGTATCAAACTAACATGTCAGGGGAAGAAAAGGAAAACCATTGCAATCTAAACACAAGGTGTAGCACGAGTCGATACACGACTCAGTGTGGCAAATCCGTCGCCACAGGCGTCGACTTCATGGGGCCTGAGGAGGCCCAAGCCAAGACAAAAATAATGTGAGAAAATTATTAGTTATATTATGCTTTGTAATATCTCAAAATTATGTTGGAATTTTTTATTTTCCTTCTTTGACGATAGTTACCTTTTAAAATACACTCCTGGAAATGGAAAAAAGAACACATTGACATCGGTGTGTCAGACCCACCATACTTGCTCCGGACACTGCGAGAGGGCTGTACAAGCAATGATCACACGCACGGCACAGCGGACACACCAGGAACCGCGGTGTTGGCTGTCGAATGGCGCTAGCTGCGCAGCATTTGTGCACCGCTGCCGTCAGTGTCAGCCAGTTTGCCGTGGCATACGGAGCTCCATCGCACTCTTTAACACTGGTACCATGCCGCGACAGCGTGGACGTGAACCGTATGTGCAGTTGACGGACTTTGAGCGAGGGCGTATAGTGGGCATGCGGGAGGCCGGGTGGACATACCACCGAATTGCTCAACACGTGGGGCGTGAGGTCTCCACAGCACATCGATGTTGTCGCCAGTGGTCGGCGGAGGGTGCACGTGCCCGTCGACCTGGGACCGGACCGCAGCGACGCACGGATGCACGCCAAGACCGTAGGATCCTACGCAGTGCCGTAGGGGACCGCACCGCCACTTCCCAGCAAATTAGGGACACTGTTGCTCCTGCGGTATCGGCGAGGACCATTCGCAACCGTCTCCATGAAGCTGGGCTACGGTCCCGCACACCGTTAGGCCGTCTTCCGCTCACGCTCCAACATCGTGCAGCCCACCTCCAGTGGTGTCGCGACAGGCGTGAATGGAGGGACGAATGGAGAGGTGTCGTCTTCAGCGATGAGAGTCGCTTCTGCCTTGGTGCCAATGATGGTCGTATGCGTGCTTGGCGCCGTGCAGGTGAGCGCCACAATCAGGACTGCATACGACCGAGGCACACAGGGCCAACACCCGGCATCATGGTGTGGGGAGCGATCTCCTACACTGGCCGTACACCTCTGGTGATCGTCGAGGGGACACTGAATAGTGCACGGTACATCCAAACCGTCATCGAACCCTTCGTGCTACCATTCCTAGACCGGCAAGGGAACTTGCTGTTCCAACAGGACAATGCACGTCCGCATGTATCCCGTGCCACCCAACGTGCTCTAGAAGGTGTAAGTCAACTACCCTGGCCAGCAAGATCTCCGGATCTGTCCCCCATTGAGCATGTTTGGGACTGGATGAAGCGTCGTCTCAAGCGGTCTGCACGTCCAGCACGAACGCTGGTCCAACTGAGGCGCCAGGTGGAAATGGCATGGCAAGCCGTTCCACAGGACTACATCCAGCATTTCTACGATTGTCTCCATGGGAGAATAGCAGCCTGCATTGCTGCGAAAGGTGGATATACACTGTACTAGTGCCGACATTGTGCATGCTCTGTTGCCTGTGTCTATGTGCCTGTGGTTCTGTCAGTGTGATCATGTGATGTATCTGACCCCAGGAATGTGTCAATGAAGTTTCCCCTTCCTGGGACAATGAATTCACGGTGTTCTTATTTCAATTTCCAGGAGTGTACATTCAGTAATGAGTTAAAACAAATAATTATTACCGTAGTAAGCAGGTTAACTGAAAACGAATGGTATGAATCGTGACTGTGTTACGGTGCTGCGGGCACACTTAGAAATTGTCCCGGTGAACGAAGCTTCGGGTGAAATCTGGCGCCGGCGAACCAGCGGTGCGGCCGCGGCGACATCAAAAGGACTGGAGCAGAACCGCCTGGAACCCTCTACCTCGCATCGCCTTGACGCCTCGAGACATCACGACGCCGCTGCTATATAAAGCCCTCCGTGCTGTCGCAGTCATTCAGTGTGGATAGTTTCGTTCAGTGCATGCTGCAGACGTGTTTAGTGTTCCGACTTTGGTGTCTAGTGGACTATTTTATATGACAATATTTTATTCGTTTACTTTAGTCTTTTAGTGTATTTTGAATTAAGTTTGCAATGGGTAAATTTGTTACCAAAAAGGCGCCCTTGGAAGTTTATAATACTCCATGTGAACTTCCAACAATTATTGTGTCGTCAGTTGCTTTGTCGTCTTCAGGCGAGAACCGTTCACAGCCAAAACCTGGACAATCCGGTAAGGGAAGATCATTTCAGAAGTCTTGATTGATCAAATATACATTTCTAGAATATGAAGCATCTACCGAACAAGTTTTTCCAAAACCTGCAAAGAGGCAGATGCTAAAAATTTATACAATTTTCTTAAAAAAAAAAGGGAGTTGTAGCTACTTTCGTAGGGCTTTCTAGCTGGAAAAAGGCTTTGAAAAATCTCTTCTTCATGAAAATACGTTTACGCATAAAGAAGGTGTTCTGGAATTAAATTCTATCACTAATCGAAGTGTGGCCTCCCAAATGAATGAACAGTTAGATAGTGATATGAAGAAAGGCCGCTTAGCTCTTGAGACAATTTTTACTACCGTGCAATTTCTACGCCGACAATGACTAGCAATTAGAGGGCACGAAGATGTAAGCTCAGATTTGTTTCAGTTGTTGGAACTCCGAAAGAATGACGTACCTGACTTTAAAGATTGGTTAGGGCGTTCTGGGTATAAGTGGACGTCCCACGATACTCTAAACGAGATCATTGATCTGCTAAGAAAGTCTGTGTCGAGAAAGGTATGGGCTTCAATCAAGAAGACTGAATATTTTTCTATTAAGGTTGATGAAACAAGTGATTCTTCGATCCGCGAACAAGCGTCATTTTGTATTCGCACTGCCGATGGTTCCTTAATCATCAACAAAGACTTTATTGGCTTATACGAGACCCCCAACACTGAATCACAAAATGTGTTTAGTATTTTAAAAGGCGTTTTTGCTAGTCTTCATTTGTCAATGGATGACTTAAAGAGGACAGTGCTATGATGGTGCTTCGAATATGGGAGATAAGTTCAAAGGACTAAGAAAATTAGTTTTGGATATACAACCAAAAGTGCGTTATGTTCACTGCACTGCTCACAGTTTAACTTGGCAGTTGTAGACAGTCCCCGCCATCTTACGTCTATGAGGGATATTATGGCTTTAGCCAAGGACTTAATAAACACCGTAAGGGAATTCGACAAAAGGATGGGACCTTTCAGAAGCATATGGTGTGAGAGCGCCAACGACCAAGCTGGTCTACGACCCCTTTGCCCGACTCGATGGACTATGCGAGATTCTACTATCTAGAGAATTTTGAAAAACTTTGAACTTCTAGACTTTTTAGAAATATTTTCTGCAGAGAAGAAAACAGAGGCAGGTTACAAATGTGCAGGGTACCTTGAGTCAACCTTACAATTCAAGACTTATTTCCTTTTACGTCTTCATCGCTATGCAATGAACACAGTAGAGGATGTGAATGAAAAAGTTCAATGCTCTCATATAAGTGTTGCTGATCTGGAAAAAATATATGAGAGCTTGATTTGTATATTTAATGGAAGGCGTGATAGTTTTGAACACTTTTGGCAATAGTGTTTACAATAAAAACCTTCACAAGTTGATGATCCTTCGCTTCCTCGGAATCGAAGTATACCAAAGAAGTATGAAAACAACGAAGCCAGCTCACCGTATACTTTAAAAACCGCAAAGGAATACTACAATGGGAAATAGTGCAATCTTGCATTACTGAGCGGTTTGCTTCAACTGGACTCACACTGGTCATTGCAGTTGAACAAGAGTGTTTGCTTTTAGTTCAAAAATGGTTCAAATGGCTCTGAGCACTATGGGACTTAACATCTGTGGTCATTAGTCCCCTAGAACTTAGAACTACTTAAACCTAACTAACCTAACGACATCACACACATCCATGCCCGAGGCAGGATTCGAACCTGCGACCGTAGCAGTCGCGCAGTTCCGGACTGAGCGCCTAGAACCGCTAGACCACCGCGGCCGGCTTGCTTTTAGTAAACGGAGGTGAAACAAACTTGGAAAAGTCAACTGAGTTTTTCAAAAAGATCTAGACATTGAGAGACTGCGCTTACACTTGAGTATGTTAGCCGAAATCGCTAATAAAAAACAACCGGTCTTGAAAAACATGCATGATGCAAGGAAGTACATTGCCAGTTGGAGAAATGTTGTGTGAAGTAGTGAAGTGCAAAGTCCAAAGACTGCTCCATGCTACTCTATCCTGCGCAAGCTGCTTCATCTCCCAGTACCTACTGCAGCCTACATCCTTTTGAATCTGCTTAGTGTATTCATCTCTTGGTCTCCCTCTACGATTTTTACCCTCCACGCTACCCTCCAATGTTAAAGCTGTGATCGCTTGATGCCTCAGAATGTGTCCTGCCAACCGATTCGTTCTTCTAGACAGGTTGTGGCATAAATTTCCCTTCTCCCCCAGTTCTATTCAGTACCTCCTCATTAGTAACGTAATCTACCCATCTAATCTTCAGCATTCTTCTACTCAGTGATCTAGCTATCTAATCTTCCGTAGCGCCACATTTCAAAAGCTTCTATTCTTTTCTTGTGTAAACTGTTTATCGTCCATGTTTCACTTCCATACGTGGCTACACTCATACAAATACTTTCAGAAAGGATTTCCTGACCCTTAAATCTATACCCGATGTTAACAAATTTCTGTTCTTCAGGAACGCTTTCATTACCATTGACAGGCTACATTTTGTGTCCTCCCTACAACGACTACCATCAGTTATTTTGCTTGCCAAATAGTAAAACTCATCTACTACTTTAAGTGTCTCATTCCCTAATCTAATTCCCTCGGCATCACCTGATTTAATTAGACTACATTCCATTATACTCGTTTTGCTTTTGTTGATGTTCATCTTACATCCTCTTTTCATGATACTGTCCATTCCGTTCAGCTGCTCTTCCAAGTCCTTTGCTGTCTCTGACAGAATTACGACGTTGTTGGCAAAGTTTATATTTCTTCTCCATGGACTTTAATTCCTACTCGCTTTTGTTTCCTTTACTTCTTGCTCAATATGCAGATTGACTAATATTGGCGATAGACTACAAACCTGTCTCAGTCCTTTCCCAAACACTGCTTCCCTTTCGTGCCCCTTGACTCTTATAAGTGCCATCTGGTTTCCGTACATATTGTAAGTAGCCATTCGTTTCGTGTATTTTACGTCTGCACCTTTAAAATTTGAAAGAGAGTATTCCAGTCAACATTGTCAAAAGCTTTCTCTAAGTCTACAAATGCTATAACCTAAGTCGTAGCGTCAGTATTGCTTCGAGTGTTCCTACACTTCTCCGGGATCCAAACTTATCTCCACCGACGTCGGCTTCTACCAGTTTTTCCATTCTTCTGCAGTGAATTCGTGTCAGTATTTTTGCAATCGTAACTTATTAAATTGACAGTTAGGTAATGTACACACCTGTCAGGATCCGAGTTGTTTGGAATTGGAGTTGTTATTTTCTTCTTGAAGTATGATGGAATTTCGCCTGTCGCATAGGTCTTGCTCACCAGGTTTAAGAATTGTGTGACGGCTGGCTCTACCTGGTCTCTCAGTAGCCTTAACGGAATGTCGTGGACTCCAGAGTCCTTGTTTCTGAGCTTTCTCAAATTCTTCACGCTGTATCATATCTCCCATCTCATCTTCAGCTACGTCCTCTTTCATTTCCACAATACTGCCCTCAAGTACATCTTCCTTGTACAGACCCTCTATATATTCCTTCCACCTTTATGCTTTCCCTTCTTTGCTTGGGACTGTTTTTTCGTCTGAGCTCGTGATATTCGTACAGGTGGTTCTCTTTTCCCGAAAGGTATCTTTGATTCTCCTGTAGGCAGCATCTACCTTATCCCTAACATATGCTTCTACATCCCTACATTTGTCATCTAACCATTCCTGCTTAGCCATTTTGCGGTTGCTGTCCATCTCACGTTTAGACTTTTGAAATGCCTTTCGCCTGCTTCATTTATTGCATTTTTATATATTCTGCTTTCATCGATTTAATTCAATATATCTTGTGTTACGCAAGGATTTCAGCTAGCCCTCATCTTTTTACCTACTTGATCCTCTGCTGCCTTCACTATTTCATCTCTCAAAGCTACCCGAGTTTCTTGTATTGCATAGCTTTCCCCTGTTCTTGTCAATCGTTCGCTAAAGCTCTACAACCTCCGGTTCCTTCAGTTTATACAGGTTCCATCTCCTTAACATCACGCCTTTTTGCAGTTTCTTCAGTTTTAGGCTGCAGTTCGTAACCAATAAATTGTGGTCAGAGTCAACATCTGCCTCTGGAAATGTCTTATAATTTAAAACCTGGTTCCTAAATCTCTGTGTTACCATTATATAATCTATCTGAAACCTGTCAGTATCTCCAGGCTTCTTCCATGTATACAACCTTCTTTTAGGATTCTTGAACCTTCTTTTTGAAATATACACGGCGATACTGAAATTCCCACAGTAGCCACAAATGGGCACTGGAATATATTCAGTGGCGACAAGTGAAAATTTGTGCCAGACAGGGACTCTAACCTGGATTTCCTGATTTATGTGAGCTTTCGCCTTAGCTGCTTCGTCTTTCTGAGCAACCTTCTAGTCCACCTCAAATTCTCAATTTTTTGGCACTGTCCATTATCCTCATTGCTCGCAGCCTAGCGTTGATTCCCACAAGAGGTCTAGTGACGAATGAAGACTGCATCTGCACTGACTGACCATTAATTGTTGCCAAGTGCATGTAGTTATATGCTGGTGTCTGTTCTTTCGGATATGTATGATGTGTAACTCACTTACAAAATCCTTGCTGAGTCAGTAGTCGTCAGTCTGGGAACTAGAGTCTCTGGGATGACGAAGTTGGTCAGCTGTTAGTGAGCTGCGCTGCTGCCGTCAGCGTATGTGGGAAGTGGGTGGACAATGAACCTAGAGTGGGCAAGGTGTTGGACGTCCGCGTCTCGTCATAGAACGTAGAATAGGCAGCAATTTGTGACATATCTGACAATAGAATACAGTACAATAGTCGTGTAGGCTCAAGTGTTTTCGACTACACACCCTTCGGTGCATTGGGCTTCCTTACACGTCCTTACGTTCACCCAACTCTCGTTGTATCTCGACAAAGTCAACATAATTTTTCAGAGTAATTTAATTATTTCTTCCTCCAAGACCATAAAATAATACGTGATACTTGGTCCCTCTATCATATGCAATCTTTCCCAGTCCCCTCAGTCTCCAAAACTCCGACCCACATATTCCTTCCTAACAGCAAATTCTACCTACTTCGTATCCACCAATCCTTCTAGCACACATGTTTTCCAAGTTCAGTCCCACCCAGTATCACCTTAGCATCGAAATACCTTAATCACGAAATGTAGTTAACCCATCTCACACGATTAGAACCAGTGTTTTCCACATATTTAATCTTCAATTTTTATCTCCTCCAAAACATAGTCTACAATTGAAACATTTAAAAACCAAATTGAATGTAGTTGTAACATAAGTTAGTTAACATTGGCACGAGCATCTTTCATTTTATTCCTACAGTAATGTAGCTATGAAGAGAGTGCGAGGCGTTCACGAAATTACGTCAATTGAAAACTGAAACTTTTGTGTCATGTCATTGCCACTGTAGGCCTGTACCACGAGAAGTAAGGAGACGCTTTTGTTTGGTGTCCAGTACCCTCTTTCTATATCACAACTGCATGCATAAATTAACAGGGTTCTTTATTATCAGAAAAAAGCTGCTTAAGATAGTGCAGGTGTTGTGGTACAAGCTCTCTGTAATAGTCCACATTAGCCTCACTGCTGGTGAAGGACACGCCCCACTATGGACACTACTCTGGTCGCCATGTGCTGTCTGAGACAGAGGCGGGTTGCGACTGCGAATGACTGGGCTCGGTGACTCACTGGACGACTGGCTGGAACTAACTGGACCCTCCATTCTACGGTGGTGACAGAGATGGCGTTGTCGGCGCGTTTCTTGCAAGTCTGTCTTTGGCCTCTATCGACGTCCTCGCAGTATCTTTTCCACTTGGTGTGCTGGCGCCAGCTTACGCCAGTACAGAAACAAAATATTTTTCATTGCATCACAACCTCATGGAGTCAAATCTTCGGTTGAATGAGGTGTTCCTAAACTGGACACTTGTGTGTGGTGCCTGTCCCCTGTAAAGCCCATCTCAAACTGAGTAAGGTTCGCTGTAAGCTTACTTGCTGGTTCATGTTTTCCGTGGTAGCTCCTACACTGTTATCCTTGTTGGGTTCCCTGTAGGTTATCTGCACAGGCCATTTAGGAATCCCATCGGCTTCTGATGTCACACTCTGGGAGGTGCAACCTCATTGCACGCTACATACACCTACATCTACGTACATTAAGAGCCAACATATATTGCATGGGGGATGGTACCTTGTACCACTGTTAGTCAATTCATTTCAAGTTCGCAGGCCATAGTGGCCGTGCGGTTCTAGGCGCTACAGTCCGGACATGAGCGACCGCTACGGTAGCAGGTTCGAATCCTGCCTCGGGCATGGATGTGTGTGATGTCCTTAGGTTAGTTAGGTTTAAGTAGTTCTAAGTTCTAGGGGACTGATGACCTCCGATGTTAAGTCCCATAGTGCTCAGAGCCATTTAAATTTATTTTACTCCTCCCTGGCGACCTTCGAAGAACAGCATTTCCCCAGTTGTGATGACCAAGTGTAATATCTTTCAAGTTCCTCTGGTAAATGGAGTGAGGGAAAAAGGACGATCTATATACTGTACTTCCGTACAGGTCATAATTTTATTTATTGTCTCTTTGCGATCCTTACGCGAGATGTACGTTGCTGGCTGTAGAGCCGTTCTACAGTCAGCCGCAAATGACACTTCTCTAAAGTTTCTCAAGAATTGTTCAGGAAAAGAACGTCGTTTTCTCTCCAGGGATTTCCAATTCACTTCACGGAGCATTTCCATAACATTCGAATGCTGATCGAACCTACTATTAAGAAGCACAGCATTATGCCTCTGAATTGCTCACACTGTCTATCAGTTCATTTTGTACGTAAGGAATAAGAGCGCTCCTGTAACACTTCCCTGGGATACTGCTGACGATACCCTTGTCTCTGATGAACACTCGCCTTCCAGGACAACGTACTGGGTTCTATTACTGAAAATCTCTTCCAGCCACTCACATATCTGGTAACCTATTCCGTATGCTCGGACTTCGTTATTAGTCTGCAGTGGCTCACTGTGTCAAACGTTTTTCGAAAATCTGGGAATGTGGAACCTGTCTGCTGCTCTTTATTTGTAGTTCGAAGGACATCATGTGAGAAAAAAGGTTAGTCGAGTTTCGCACGAGTGATTCTTTCTAAATCCTGCGAAGTACCCACACCCACTGTGGAAGCCAACAGTCAAGCACGTCCATAGCAAGCGCACAGCGAGACTTAAGCGGCCTTTACACGCTGTCACAATAATAGTGTCAGTATATTAGTAGAAGTGCGAGACCAAGGAAGGCACAATAATCTGTCGATCTCCAGTGTGCTGAAGCTGAAAGAGGGCCGCATCTTTCCCGCTATTGATGTAAATGATTGTAATAATATCGTAACCTGCACTAAGAACTAGCCTTTATTTATTCGTAGTGAATAGTTTCGGACATTGTCTCCACTCTCGAACCACCCGTCTTCGTGAGTCATTGAAATAGAGTCGACTATGCAAGTCTGGAACAACCACAGCAGACAATCCAGTGGCAATGCAGATAGTTTTACAGCAAGCAAGTCAGACTAAACAGCACGAAGAAAATTGTGGCGAAAACGTGCTTCGTCGCTTCACAGAATACTGCCCGGCCACAAGTCATCAACTTCCATCCGTGCGAGAAACTGAAGAGCAAATCCGGAACGTTGCTACTGATCGTGAGGGTTTATTTGTTGCACTGCGTAGATCTTGTATGGGCAGCAGTGTAAAATAGCCCGTAAAATTTTTCGTACTGTTGACGACTGGCTGGAGAATGCTCGTGACATTGCATGAGCACTAGCGCTATGTAGTCAGCCACAATAAGAGTAACCACCGGGATAGGCCACCTGCCTCTTCCAGGTGCAAAACCTGTCTCATCTTCTTTATAGCGTGTAATGACATCGGACTTTTCAGTCGGCGATAGTTCCTCAGTGCAGTGCTGTAACTGCTGCCACCCACATAAAACAGTTTGACTGACAGCGCACGGTCTGTCTTCTCGGTAGTCGCAATGTCCACTCACGTTACGGCTTGGATGCTACACCGTCGTTCATACAGTGTACAGCGACTGATTTGTACCAAGTGCCCAAAATTGGGACTCATTTTGTTTTCCAGGGTAAATCGGTTCCGCATTAACACATTAGCATATCTAAAAAGTTACGCTGTCATACCATAATTACAGCCGACACTGGACCTCCGCGAGTAGTAGCACTTCACTTACAACCACCCTCTTTTTCCTTCCTCGTCTTTGTCGAACGAGAGCTTGTACTCCGTCGCTAATGATGTCATCGTCGACCTTCATCGTCCTTTTTATTTTTTTAGAACCGCAAGGCAGTCTTGGATAACACATGACAAGTCGTTCGTATTGGGGAAAATGCGTAACCTTGCACAGATATGATGCAGGGGAGTATGAACAGGTATGTACAAACTGTGAATACTGTATCTGAACAATTATGTAAAAATTAACGGGCGCCCTCAGTAACCACCGCTCCCCGCCTTGAGAAGGAGCAGTGTACGGGGATGCCAGCGACATTCTCTAAGTGATCTTCCTGAGGCATGCCATTGTCGAGGATGCTCGGCTGCGTGTCGCCATTTTCCCCCACTAAAGCAATTCCGGAACCGAGTGACGTGGCTCGCTTCTGTGTCGCAGCCACTTAGCGAGTTGCGCCGAGGCGCTGCGAAGTTAGGCAACCTCGCAGCACAGTGGCTCGTAGCTGCTACCTGAGGCGCTCTGTTGTGTCACCGGTAGGTGCGCTCATCTTGCTTGCGTCGCGCAGAAGATAGTGCGGCGTGTATGTATGTATGTGTGTGTGTGTGTGTGTGTGTGTGTGTGTGTGTAATCAAATGTACAGTGTTTGCATAGTAAGTGGCAAAAGAAACCCAGGTGCACAATATACACTGAGAGCCAAAGAAACTGGTACACCTGCCTAATGTCGTTTAGGGACCCCGAGAGCAAACAGAAGTGCCGCAACACGACGTAGCATGGACTCGACTAATGTCTGAAGTAGTGCTGGAGGGAATTCACACCATGAATTCTGCAGCGCTGTCCATAAATCCTTGAGTACGAGGGGTGGAGATCTCTTCCGAACAGCACGTTGCAAGGCATTCCAGATATGATCAATAATGTCCATGTCCGGGGAGTATGGTGGCTAGCGGAAGTGCTTAAACTCAGAAGAGTGTTCCTGGAGTCACACTGTGGCAAGTCTGGACTCGTCGGGTATGGCAAGTCCGTTGGAATGCACAATGGACATGAATGGATGACAAGTGATCAGACAGGGTGTTCACGCACGTGTCACCTGTCAGAGTCGTATCCAGACATATCAGGAGTCCCATATCACTCCATCTGCACACTCCCTACACCACTAAGGAGTCTCCACCAGCTTAAACAATCCCCTGTTGACATGCAGGGCCCATGGATTCATGAGGTTGTCTCCATTCCCGTACATATCCATCCGCTCGATACAATTTGAAACGTCCGACCGGGCAACATGTTTCCAGTCATCAACAGCCCAATGTCGGTGTTGACGGACCCAGGCGAGGCCATATAGGGTACACGAGTGGGCCTTTGTCTCCGAAAGCCCATACCGATGATGTTTCGTTGAATGGTTCGCACGTTGACACTTGTTGATGGCCGAACATTAAAGTCTGCAGCAATCTGGGGAAAGCGTTGTACTTCTGTCACGTTTCAACGATTCTTTTCAGTCGTCATGGGTCCCGTTCTTGCAGGATCTTTCTCCGCCTGCAGCGATGTCGGAGATTCGATGTTTCTCCGGATTCCTGATATTCACGGTACACTCACACGGGAAAATCCCCGCTTTGTCACTACTGCGGAGATTCTGTGTCCCATCGCCCGTGCGCCGACTGTAACACCATGTTCAAGCTCACTTAAATCTTGATAATCTGCCATTGTAGCAGTAGTAACCGATTTACCACCTGCGCCAGACTCTTGTTGACTTATAGAGGCGTTGCCCACCGCAGCACCGCATTCTACTGTTTACTTACAATAGGTGATCAAAAGTATCCTGACACCTGGCTGAAAATGACTTCACAAGTTCGTGGCGCCCTCCATCGGTAATGCTGGAATGCAGGCATACGGTCAATCAGGTGCCAGAAAGTTTCTTGGGGAATGCCAGCCCATTCTTCACGGAGTGCTGCACTGAGGAGATGTATCGACGTCCGTCGGTGAGGCCTAGGATTCAGGTCAGGACTCTGTGTAGGCCAGTCCATTGCAGGGATGTTATTGTCGTTTAACCACTCCGCCAAACGCCGTGCATTATGAACAGGTGCTCGATAGTGTTGAAAGATGCAATCGCCATCCCCGAATTGCTCTTTGACAATGGGAAACAAGACAATGCTTAAAACATCGTTGTACGTCTGTGCTGTGATAGTGCCACGCAAAACAACAAGGGGTGCAAGGCCACCTAATTGAAAAACACGACCACACCATAAAACCATCGCCTCCGAATTTTACTGTTGGCACCATCAGGCTGGCAGATGACATCCACTGGAAATTCGTAGTACACGCACCCTGCCGTCGGATCGCCACATTGTGTA
Source organism: Schistocerca gregaria (assembly GCF_023897955.1). NCBI lineage: Eukaryota > Metazoa > Arthropoda > Insecta > Orthoptera > Acrididae > Schistocerca > Schistocerca gregaria. Next base: position 74,477,112 of record NC_064927.1, on the reverse strand, counting down.
CCTTGATTCGTCACTCCACACAACGTTTTTCCACTCTTCAATTGTCCAATGTTTACGCTCCTTACACAAACTGAGGCGCCTTTTGGCATTTACCGGCGTGATGTGTGGCTTATGAGCAGCCGCTCGACATGAAATCCAAGTTTTCTCTCCTTCCGCCTAACTGTCATAGTACTAACAGCGGATCCTGATGCAGTTTGGAATTCCTGTGTGATGGCCTGGATAGATGTCTGCCCATTACACATTACGACACTCTTCAACTGTCGGCGGTCTCTGTCAGTCAACAGACGAAGTCGGCCGGTACGTTTCTGTGCTGTACGTGTCCCTTCACGTTCCCACTTCACTATCACATTGCTAACAGTGGACCTAGGGAGGTTTAGGAGTGTGGAAATCTCCGATACAGACGTATGACACAAGTGACACCCAATCACCTGACCACGTTTGAAGTCTGTGAGTTGCGCGGAGAGCTCCGTTCTGCTCTCTCACGATGTCTAATGACCACTGAGGTTGCTGATTTGGAGTACCTGGCAGTAGGTGGCAGTAAAATGCACCTAATATGAAAAACGTATGTTTCTGTGGGAGTCTGGATACTTTTGCTCACATAGTGTATCTCTGTATTTGAATACGCATACCTATACCAGTTTCTTTGGGGCTTCAGTGTAAATATGTCAGGTACCTTAGTGACACGGAGAATACGAATAAGTAATGCTCAAGAGAACGAGTTACACGACCTGACTCAAAAATATACGGGAAACATACATAACGCCCTTACATTACGTTCAGGAAGTAGTGTGCGCCTGCATATCAAATTATACTGTGACGAAAGTCATGGGGTAAGCGATATGGACATATCCAGATGCTGGTAGAATCGCGAACACAAGGTATAAAAGGGCAATGCATCGGTGAAGCAGTCATTTATACTCAGGTGATTCATCTGCAAAGATTTCCGACTTGATCATGGCCGCACGACCGGGATTAATAGACTTTAAACGCAGAGTGGTAGTTGGAGCTAGACGCGTAGTTCATTCGGAAATCGTTAGGAAATTCAATATTACGAGATTAACACTGCCAAGAGTGTGACGAGAATATAAAATTTGAGGCATTGTCTCTCACTACGGACATTCAGTGTGGGATGGCCCTCAGTTAACGTCCGGGATGAGTGGCGTTTGCGTAGAATGGTCAGTGCTAACAAACAAACAACACTGCCTGAAATATCCGCAGAAATCAATGGGGGGCGTAGGACGAACGTATCAGGTAGGACAGCGCGCGAAATTTGGCATTAATGGGCTATGCAGCATGCGACCGACTTGAGCGCCCTTGCTAACAGCACGACATCGCCTGTAGCGCTTCTCCTGGGCTCGTGATCGTATCGGTTACTACTGGTCTGATGAACCCGGACTCCAGTTGAACTGATAGTAGGGTTAGAGTGTGGCGCAGACCACACGAAGCCGTGGACCCAGATTGTCAACTGGGTACTGAGCAACCTGACCGTGGCTCCGTAATGGTGTGGGCTGTGTTTACATGGAATGAACTTGGTCCTCTGGCCCAAGTGAACCAGTCATTGACTGGAAATGGTTATGTTCAGCCACCTGGAGACCATTTGCAGCCTCCATGGACCTCGTGTACGAAAGCGACGATGGAACGTTTATGAATGTGAAGCCGCCATGTCACCAGGCTGATTTGAAGAGCATTCCGGACTATTCGAGTGAATGATTTGACCACCCAGATCGCTCGACACGAACTCGTCAAACATTTACCGGAAGTAATCGAGATGTAAATTCGTGCGGAAAATCGTGCACCAAGAATACTTTCACAATTATGGACGGCTAACAGAGAGCATGGTTCAATATTTCTGCATTGGACTTCTAGAAACTTGTTCAGCCCATGCCGCGTCGAGTCACTACAGTATGGGGGACAAAAGGAGATCGGAAACGACAGCATTAGGTTGTTGCTGTTGTGGTCTTCAGTCTAGACACTCGTTTGATGCAGCTCTCCATGCTAGTCTATCCTGTGCAAGCTTCTTCATCCTTCAGAATCTGTTTATTGTGTTCATCTCTTGATCTCCCTCTACGATTTTTACCCTCCACGCTGCCCTCCAGTACTACATTGTTGATCCCTTGATGCCTCAGGATATGTCCTACCAACCGATCCCTTCTTCTGGTCAAGTTGTGCCACAAACAAATTTCGCTTCTCTTCAATTCTATTCAATATCTCTTCATTAGTTATGTGATCTACCCATCTAATCTTCAACATTTTCCTGTAGCACCACATTTCGAAAGCTTCTATTCTGTTCTTGTCTAAACTATTTATCATCCACGTTTCACTTCCATACACGGCTACACTCCATACAAATACTTTCAGGAACGACTTCCTGACACTTAAATCTACACTCAATGTCAACAAATTTCTCTTCTTCAGAGACGCTTTCCTTGCCATTGTCAGTCTACATTTTATATCCTCTCTACTTCGACCATCATCAGTTATTTGGCTCCCGAAATACCAAAACTCCTTTGCTACTTTGAGTGTCTCATTTCCTAATCTAATTACCGCAGCATCACCCGATTTAATTCGGCTACATTCCATTATCCTCGTTTTGCTTTTGTTGATGTTCACCTTATATCCTCCTTTCAAGACACTGTCCATTCCGTTCAGCTGCTCTTCCATGTCCTTTGCTGTCTCTGACAGAACTACAATGTCATCGGCGACCTCAGAGTTTGTTCTCCATGGATTTTAATTCTTACTCCAAATTTTTCTTTTGTTACCTTTACTGCTTGCTCAATATGCAGATTGCGTAACATCGGATATAGGCTACAACCCTGTCTCACTCCCTTCCCAACCACTGCCTCCCCTTTATGCCACTCGACTCTTATGACTGCCACCTGGTTTCTGTACAAATTGTAAATAGCCTCTCGCTCCCTGTATTTTACCCCATCCACCTTCAGAATTTGAAAGAGAGTATTCCAGTCAACATTGCCAAAAGCTTTCTCTAAGTCTACAAATGCTAGAAACGTAGGTTTGCCTTTCCTTAATCTATTTTCTAAGATAAGTTGTAGGGTCAGTTATTGCCTCACGTGTTCCAGCACTTCTACGGAATCTAAACTGATCTTCCCCAAGGGCCGCTTCTACCAGTTTTTCGATTCGTCTGTAAAGAAGTATTAGGTATCCCATGACTTTTGTCACTTCATTGCGTTGTATGTAGCACAGGAATGAATAATTTCAGAAAAGCGACAGATTACTTTGGATGTGTGTTAGCTCTTCGCTAATAGCGTCCAGCTGTGGTATAAGGCAGTCTCCCGCGTGCGTGCACACAAATTCATGGTGTAGTTGTTGGAAGATCATTCAATAAAGGCCTAAGACCCTATCGGTCACGTATCGTTCAAAATGGTTCAAATGGCTCTGAGCACTATGGGACTTAACATCTGTGGTCATCAGTTCCCTAGAACTACTTAAACCTAACTAACCTAAGGACATCACACACGTCCATGCCCGAGGCAGGATTTGAACCTGCGACCGTAGCGGTCGCGCGGTTCCAGACTGAAGCGCCTAGAACCGCTCGGCCACACCGGCTGGCCACGTCATTGTAGCAGTTCAGTGGAGCAGTACAGCCACCAGTCCTCCGTCAGCGGGCAGCAGCACGTCAAACGTACCTTCTGCTATTTGTTAGCGGCGTTAAACGTTGTTTACGTCAGAGTTCCTCATTCTCGCCTGTCTGAGGACGTAGGCATTCGCGACGGCACTGTTGTCTAAAGCATTCAGAAGCAACCGACGATGGCGATGGTGGAAACCGTCGGAAGATCCAGTTTTTACCCCGAACTGACGTGGAAAGAAATTCAAGAACGTCTCTCCTGTCTTGTTCAATGAACACATTCAGAGGGCAGTAGATCGGAAGAAACTAGCAGCTACACGAGGAATTAATGGTAACAAAATAAACATGCTGAGACTTACGGATGATATCTCAGTGTTAAGTGGAGATGCTGAACAATTGGAAGGGATGCTGGTTCAGATGGAAATCACTCTCAGCCTTTCCTATGATACAAAAATTATGAAGGTAAAATAAAAATCTTAGTGGTGAGCAGACAAAACACCGTTGCCCAACGATTACGTAACAAAGAGCGATCGGAGGCGGTCGAATCCTTTGCCCATACAGAGAGTAAAATTACGTCAGATGGAAGGTCATGGAAAGACATTGTAAGACGAATCCAGCAGGCAAAATCCTCCTTTAACAAGAGAAGAAACCGTTTCACATGCAGCGGCACAAACAAACATCTGAGGGAAAACCTTATAGAGAGAAACAGAAAAACGTAAAATAAAAGCCTTAGAGACGTGGTGCTACCGCAGAATGCCCAAGGTTTGCTGAGGAGACAAGATATCAAAAGCAGAGGTGCCCCACGGCGTGGAGGAAGAGAAGCCTTGTCTCCAGACGGTAATTTCACACTGAAGGGCCATCTCTTGAGACGTGTTGATATCATTAAAAGTATCATTGAATCGAAAGTAGAAAGGCGGAACACAAGAGGCAGTTCATGGAGCATACCAGATGCACCACCTAGACCGCTCTCAAGACGAAGACCGAAAACAGAAATCCATGGCGAACTGCTGCTAAGCAGCCTGATGATTGAAGACCTAAGAAGAAGACCGAGTCACTATCAGGTGAGCTGTTGATAATAGAGAAAGAGAGAATAGTAAATTGAAAGAAAATTCAAATTCAGTTTCCTAATAACCACCTTTGTTTCGTTTCTTTTAAATCAGTTTATCTGATGATAACTAGGTAATTAAAGTCGAAATATAATTAAGGATCTTGAGTGTTAATGCAACAAGCCACAAATTATTTTAAGGAGGAAGGTAAGTGCGCTTAACTCATTAGTTGTATATGATTCCAACAGCACGCACATTAGCATATGTTTCTACACCCACAGTTTGGCGTCCAAAATAGAAGGTGGAAGCGAACCCACTACCACAGGCAATAAGCGCTGTATTGAGATGCGATGCTTCGACGCAGCAACTGTCTCGTCACAAGGCAAAATTAATTCCGACACAATGAGTATCAATTAACAATCATTTATTAAAATCAGCTATACTAAACATAGCTTTAGTGTAATGATGACGGAGAAGACGTGGCACTGATGTTAAAATTCTGAACACTATCTAAACGTAACTCAGTGAACGGTGACTGACTGATCCAAGAGCAGTTCCAGTGTGTTACTGGAGTCACTGACAGTTCTGGCTCTGTTTGTACACGCACACCGCCACACTCGGCGATTACTGCGATGGCTGCTGGTACGGTAATTGTGTACATTCACACCTACACGATCACTCTGATATTCACAATTAAGTGCCTCGGAAAGGATTCATCGAACCACCTACAAGTCCTTTCTCTATCATCCCATTCCCGAACAGTGCGCGGGAAAAACGAGCACTTAAATCATTTTTTGCGAGCTCCGATTTCTCTTCTTTTATTACGATCATTTCACCATACAAAATGTTTTCACGCTGTGAGGAGAAAGTTGGTGCTTGAATTTTCATGGGAAGTTCCTGTCGCAAAGAAAAACGCCTTTATTTTGTTGATTGCCACCCCAATTCGCGTATCATATTCGTGCCACTATCTCCCCTATTTCTCGCTAATACAAAACCAGATGCCCTTCTTTGAACTTTTCGCAAGTCTTACCTGGTGCGGATCCCACACCATGCAAGAATACTCCACAAAAAGACGAACAAACGTAGTGTATGCAATCTCTTTAGTAGATCTGTTGTATTTTCTAAGTCTTGTGCCAATAAATCGCAGTCTTTTTACTTCGCACATTACCTATGTGATCGTTCCAATTCAAGTTATTCGTAATTGTATTCCGTAAGTACTTATACATGCGTAATAATCGTGTGACCGAATTTTAGCGGATTCCCTTTAGCACTCATGTGGATGATTTCACTTTTCACTAGAGTCAATTGCTACTTTTCGCACCATACAAATATCTTGTCTAAATCATTTTCAAATTGATTTTGATCATGAGACGACTTTACAAGATGATAAATAAGAAGATCATCTGCAAACAGTCTAACAGAGCTGCTTAAATTTTCTCCTAAATCGTTTCTATACCGAGTGGTTGTAATAATACACTCCCTATTTAACACGTTATAACACGGAAACTAATTACCGTACGAGTACGTTACATAGGGAAAGTTTAATTATAACCATCTGCTGGATATGGAACAACAGATGGGGATCTGTAACAGTTCCTTGGGGAACACAAAACATTACTTTTGTTTTGCTCGATGACTTACCGTCAACTATTACCAACTGTGACTTTCATGACATGAAATCACGAATCCAGTCCCACATCTGATACGATACTCGTTAGGCATGCAATTTGATTAGAAGTAGCTTGTCAGGAAATGTGTCAACAGACTTCTGCAAGTCTAAATATGTGGAATCAATCCTGTCGATAGCACATATTACTTCGGGAGAAAAAAAGAGCTAGTCTTGTTTCACAAGAACGATATTTTCTTATCAGTATTTGCTATTTGTCATCAAATAATTTTGTACGAGGTGTTTCACAATGTTCAAAGACAGTATATGTTCCAAAATCTTACCGCAAACCGACGTTAGTGACGTGGGTGTGTAGCTGAGCAGGTTACTCCTGTTTCCTTTCTTGTGCAACTTTCTAGTCTTAAGGTACGGATCTTTCGACCAGCGAGCGGTTGTATATAATTGCTCAGTATGGAGCTACTGTATCAGCGTATGCTGAAAGAAAACTGACTGCTATAGAATCTGGATCGGAGACCTTGACTTTATTAAGTAATGTAAGCTGGTTCACAACACCGAGGATATCTGCGTTTAAGGTACAATATCGGCAGTGGTTCTTGATTCGCAATATGGAAAATATGGAATGCTTACTTCATCTTCTTTGGTGGAGGAATTCCGAAAAATCGTTTTTTAGTGGCACTGTCATAGTAACATTACCATAGTTATCGCGCAGTGAAGGTATTGATTGCGTCTTGCCGATAGTGTACTTAACACACGACCGCAATCTCTTTGGGTTCTCTGCCAGATTCCAAGACAGATTTTCGTTGTGGAAACTATTAAAAGCATCTTGCATTGAAGATAGTGCTGAATTTCTAACTTGTGCAAACCTTCGGCAGTCTTGAGGATTTAGCGTTCTTTTCAATTTGGAATGGTTTTTCAGTTGCTTCTGCGTCCCACGAGCGATCAGTACCATCTCTCACTAATTTATTTGGAATATAGATCTCTCAATTTCCGTCGATTGTATTCCTCTGGATTTAAGCCAAATGTTGTCAACACCTTCATAGTCAGATTGGAAGAAATGGAGACTTTCTTAGGAACGCGCCAAGGAAATTGTTATCTGCTTTTCATATAGACACACTTTGCGGTAATTTTTGGTCTATTTGGATGTTACGGTATTTAGTCCTGTTACACGATCTTGTGGCCACCAATCTCTGTGTCCGTCAAGAGGCTATTTATTCCTGTGAGACCAAGTATGTTTTCGGAACCATTTATACAGCGAGTGAACTGCTGAACCGTGTTCAAAATAAAATTCTGAGGAAGCATCCAGTACGATTTCGGACGACGTTTTATTCCTACTACCGATTTTAAATGTGTATTTTCGTGAACACAAACTATAATTGTATGAGTGGAGTACCTATGTGAAATGAGTCTCAAGTATTCTTTTTATTGTTCAGCAAATATATCGTCTGACTGGGGAGGTCGGTAAAAGGAAACAGTTATTGATTTATTCTGGTTGTAAGTACAGCCTCGAACCACACTAACTCTTAGGAACGGCCTACCTCAATTTCTCTGCAAGATATACTACTTCTGACAGCCATAAACACACCAACACCAACTGTATTTCATCTATCCTCCTTGAACATGGCCAGGTCCTTTCTAAAAATGTAGAGTGAACTTACGGCGGACTTTAACCAGCTTTCCGTACCTATAACGATTTGAGCTCCAGTGCTTTCTATTGGAGCTCTAGTTCTTTCTCAACACAACTGCGTCATTTTTCAAGCACAGCACCAATTGTTATTAGATCTACAAATGGTTCAAATGTCTCTGAGCACTATGCGACTTAACTTCTGAGGTCATCAGTCGCCTAGAACTTAGAACTAATTAAACCTAACTAACCTAAGGACATCACACACATGCATGCCCGAGGCAGGATTCGAACCTGCGACCGTAGCCGACGCTCGGTTCCAGATTGTAGCGCCTAGAACAGCGCGGTCACTCCGGCCAGCTATTAGATCTACCCTCTTCCTGTGTTTACCCTGCGCCCCTTTAGACTGATGGCCTTTCTGTAGTTTTCCGAGACGCTTTGACCTCAGACAACCACACAGCCCATCCCACACAGCAGCCGTTAGCCGTGGAGCCGCTTCCCGCGTGTAGTAGACCACTGACCTATTAAGCGGAACCCGGAAATCCGCCACCCTACGGCGCAGGTCGAGGAATTGCAACCTACACGGTCGCAGAACCGCTTGAACCTCTCATACAGACCCTCCACTTGGTTCCGGTTTCCTTTACTACTCGATCAATGTACAGCTTGAATAACATCGGGGATACGCTACAACCATGTCTCACTCCCTTCCCAACCACTGCTTCCCTTTCATACTCTTCGACTTTTATAACTGCCGTCTGGTTTCTCTAGAAATTGTAAATAGCCTTTCGCTCCCAGTATTATACCCCTGCTATCTTCAGAATTTAAAAGACACTATCCCAGTCAATATTGTCAAAAGCTTTCTATTAGTGTATAGCTGTAGGTTTGCCTTTCCTTAAACTATGTGCTAGGAGAAGTCGTAGGATCAAGATTGCCTCGCGTGCTCCTACGTTTCACGGAATCCAAAGTGATCTTCCCCGATATAGGCTTCTGCCAGTTTTTCCATTATTCTGTAAAGAAGTCGTGTTGGTATTCTGCAACCATGACTTATTAAACTGATATTTCGGTAATATTCACACCTGTCAGCTAGTGCTTTGTTTGGAAGTGGAATTATTCTATTCTTCTTGTAATCTGAGGGTATTTCGCCTGTCTCATACATCTTGCGCACCAGATGGAAGAGTTTTGTCATGACTGTTGTAGCGTTGCTCTTGAGGGCCGAAAAGAAAAAGAATTGTTATTTATATTTTTTGAAAAATGTCGAAAAAGTGAATATTTTGATGGACCACTTGGCAACAGAATCAGGGACTGATTACACTATTTTAATAACATACGTTGAGCACTAAATACCTCGTTGGATTATTTTGAACAAGAGCAGAATATTGAATTATTTGAGATCGTTCGGAAGAAATATTATCATTTCTGTGCATTTTTATAGTCGCGTTGTGGTCATACCCGTAACACACTAAGGGACCAGAAGATTTATAGACTTTAAAAGAAATGCAAGAGTACACAATTAAGACAAGAGCTGATTCAGAAATAACAGGAAAACGATAATGTTCCTTCCGCCTCATGCTGCGTTCGACCAATCAGCGTGATCGAAACTCTAGATACATATGCAGCTGCTTTTCTTTTCTCCAAAGGCCTCTTTAATTTTACTGTAGGCGGTATCTATCATTCAGCTAGTGAAATATGCTTCTAAATTCTTATATTCGTCATCTATCCATTCCTGCTTAGCGATTCTGAACTTCCCGTCAATCTCGTTTTTAGACATTTGTATTCCCTTTATCCTGTTTCATTTACTGCATTTTTGTTTTTCGTCCTTTCATCAGTTAAATTTAGTATCTCCTGTAGTATCCAAGGATTTCTCCTAGGCTTTGTCTCTTTACCTATTTGATCCTCTGCTCCCTTCATTATTTCATCACTCATAGCTATCCACTGAACTTCTGCTATATTCCCTTGCCCTTTTCTCGTCAGTTGTTGCCTAATGATACCTCTGGAACTCAACAAACTCCGGTTGTTTCAACTTATCCTTGATCCATTCCCTTAATTTCCTATCTTTTGGCAGTTTCTTCAGTTTTAATCTACAGTTCGTAACCAATCAATTGTGGTCAGAGTCCATATTTGCCCCTGGAAATGCCTTACATTTTGAAATCTGGTACCAAAACCTCTGTGTTACCGTTGCGTTCAATTTGAAATCATCTTTCGTAATTCTTAACTCAGGTGCTAGTTATGATTAAATTATGTTCTGCGCCAAATTCTACGAGCGACTTCCTGTTTCATTCCCTTCCCCCAGTCCATATGCAGCTACTATTTTTCCTTTTGTTGCTTTTCCTACTATCGAAATTCCAGTTCCCCAACCAGTATTAAATTTTCGTCTCCGTTAAGTATTTGAATAATTTCTTTTATTTCATCATAGTATACATATCTTCAGTCACTTCGTCATCTGCTTTAAATATACGAAAATAGAATTAATTAGAAGAACCACAACAGAAGTATATGAATATTCGTGCAAGCAAGAAATACATGTCAGTGTGCTCCCTCACACGGCTTCTTTTTATTACTTGATTTACATAATGTTTGCGTGTGGTACTCAAACGTTGAAAATATGTTTTACGTATTACGAAGAACCATCATCGTAAGGTAGAAGTGAGTGTTTTAACCAATCTGTTCGACTCGTGTAAATTGTTAAACAATTAATCTGAAAGGGCAGTGCAAATGGATTATTTCACACTGTTTTTGATATCGATACTGCGTCAGCTTCCCATTGTCATCTGCATTTGCCAATAGGAATACAGCATTCTGAGGAGAGATGAAAAGCTCCATCTTCGTGTTTTGAGACGTTGCTTCACACAGACAAGCAGGGAGTGGCCTCTTCGGCGGAAACGGGAAGCGAGTCTGGATTTTGCTGATCAACAGAATATCGCCACCTGATGCTTTGTTTGACGGCTGTGAGATCAAAGGAGACCGATATCCGGTTCGTCGTCAGTGATATTTAGTAACGTGATCTGTAACTAGGACACTGAGCTGTGCTGACCTTCGTGGCGATAGACACACACGCAAGAGGCTCCAGACGGTGGCTACTATACCGCACTTCATTCCATTCCCTTGCGCTTACAGTTATTATGCCATGGGGAGCAATGCTCAGGGCTGCAGTCATAATGTCTACCCAAGTGGGGAAACCCCGTCTCCCGCAAACAAATTAAATAAGTGATTAAACTTCTTCTGGTTATTATGCCACGTCATTGCTAAACACTAACAACAATAACAAACTAAAACCGACGTTTCGGCCGCATTGCGACGGCCTTCCTCAGGGCACGACTGGTTTGCATGGACGTAGGTGCTTTTATTTATTGCAGACTATCGATGTCTGAGGTCACTGCTGTAAAACTTTTAACTGTCCCTCTAATGTGATTGGCTACTCATGACGTAAAGGAAGATGGAAGGAAAGAGGCTATTCGTGGATGTCCATGTCGTCAAAGATTGGTAGCTATCCACCAATCAGCGTTCGGCTTCGGGTCGGCAAGTGTTCCTCCGGAAGTGGACTGACAGCTGCTCTACAGCTGTTTGTGCAGATACGTCCGTGTCCCGTGTAGCTTCTGCCCCGCGGCCCGTTGGACTGGGATGGCCGGCAGCCAGGACGCCGGGAGTTCGTAGCCATCTTCTCTGTTGATGTCAGGCTGCTTAATAATTTCGATCGCCTCCCGTATTTTGCGTTCTCGCATCCACGATTCTTTCGCCAGTACTCGTGCTTCCTGGAACCTGGTAGGTTGTCCACTGTCACGGTGGTGTTCCACTAGCACCGATTTATTATGTTGTTGTAATCGTACATAGCATTCGTGTTCTGCTACTCGTAAGCTGACAGGTTTCCCTGTTTCTCCTATGTAGGCAGCTCCGCACTGACACCGTAGTTCGTAAACACCTGCAGTGTTAAGATTGTTGACTACATCCTTGGTGGAACCTATCATTTCATGGATCCTGTGACTGCTTCCTGAAATCGGTTTGAAACCTCGTCGGGGGAGGACGTTGCCTAGGCATTCACTGACGCCTTGTACACATGGTAAGTGCACCAGTGGAATCTCCTCTTATTTGCCTTCTTCTCGTGTTCTGCTCACTTTGGTTTTAGTTACCTTTTTTATGATGTTGTCATCATAGCCGTTGGCACTAAACGTGTGTTATAGCTCCTTTAATTCTTATTTGATGTTATTTTCATCGCTTATCCGGTAGACTCAGGCAGTTAACGTATGCAGAACAGAACACTTTTGAGCTGGGTGGTGGTGGCTCTCCGCGTGCAGGTACCGAGTAGTACACTTTGTGTCCCAGTTTACCTTAGGCAGCTCTGTATACTTCCTCATCTAGAAATGGCAAGGTCTCGTGTGTGTACTATATATTTTTGTGCAGGGTATTTAAGTGCTGGAGGAAGTTTCCCAATTCCTCTTCACCGTGAGGCCGGATAACGAATGCGTCGTCCACATATCCTATCCAACAACTGGGACGTAACGGAGCACAAGCTAGGTTCGTTTGCTCAAAGGCTTCCATTAAGATGTCCGTGACAGTGGACACTATTAAATAAGGAATATGTATCAGCGTATTATTTACTTTGATTTTAATTTCGTGTCGTGAGATGGTCTGATCTCGCATGTTAAGTTGCTGCTGGTCTGGCCGTCTACGGTCTTCGCGCGGTCGTCGATCCATCCGAAAAAAACCCGGCTTCTGGTTTGCACAACACTCTTGTTTGTCATGGTGTTTGGTTTGTGGGGCGTTCAACTGCGCGGTCATCAGCGCCAATACTAAGTCCCAATTTTTTCACACTCGAATTTTCGCACAGTTCAGTCTAGCCATTGTCACTAGTGATGATGATGAAATGATGGAGACAACACAAACACCCAGTCCCCGGGCACAGAGAATCCCCAACTCGCCCGGGAATCGAACCCTGTGATCCAGGCACTAGGCCACCAGCTGCGGACTCCACACACTGTGGAGGGCTGCGGCCGCTGGGGGACGTTCAGAGTCTCCAGCTACGACCGTGCCTCGTGTACAGAACTGCTGTCATAGTCTATTTAACAATGTTTTGCCGCATCGTCCTCAGAGTTTTTCCGTAATGTATTACCGTCCTACGTGCACCTAAGAAGACAGTGCAGTGTTTTGTGTGCGAGTGTATTTGAAGCAAATTGTTTAAATCACCATCTGCAAATGTACTGAGGTGTTCAACACTTTACCTAATTTGTTTATGCATGCAAATGTTTCGGAGTAGTGGAGGAAGACAGAGAGAATTCACAAGTGTGCCGCAATCTTTTCTTTTAGAATATGTGTTCAAGTGTGGTAGTGGAGGTATTCCTCGGAACTGTTTAAACATTCTCGCGTCATCTGATAAGGTCTCTCTCTCTCTCTCTCTCTCTCTCTCTCTCTCTCTCTCTCTTTGTGCAATGGTATATTTAATTCCTGAGATATCTTCAAGGTACGTACATACACAAGAAAAGTTTTGCTTCTCCCCGGTTCCCAGAACTCCTGAAGACAGGCGTTCATGTGGATATTGTGTCACAGCCACAGTCCGTTTGACTGTTCAGAGATGTCAATAAAACCCACCCAAATATGTAAACAACCATGCATGAGCAGACTATTACACGGAGGGGGTCCGGCAGCCGATCACTTCCAGTCATTCCACCAGGAAGAAGCTACACGACTCGTGTTGTCTGTAGTTCAACCATGCCTAGACTGTCAATACCGCGGTTAGAGGGCGTCCGCATTGTTAACTTTTGCCATGAAGGGCTATCAACAAGGGGAGTGTTCAGGCGTCTCGGGGTGAAACCCAGGCGATGTTTTTCGGACATTGAGGAGATACACAGGAACTGCCGATGACATGCTTCGCTCAGACCGCCAAAGGGCTACTACTGCAGTGGATGACCGCTACCTACGGATTATGGCTCGGAGGAAACGTGACAGCAACGCAATAAGTTGAATAATGCTTTTCGTGCAGCCACACGACGTCCTGTTGTGACTCAAACTGTACGCAATGTGCTGCATGGTGCGCAACTTCACTCCCGACATCCATGACGAGGTTCATCTGTGTAACTACGACACCATGCAGCGCGGTACAGATGGGTCCAACAACATGCCGAATGGACCGCTCAGAATTAGCATCACGTTCTCTTCAGAGATGAGTGTCGCATATGTCTTCAACCCGACAACAGTCGGAGACGTGTTTGGAAACAACCTGGTTAGGCTGAAGGCCTTAGACAGGATGTCTAGCGAGCGCAGCAATGTGTAGGTTCCCAACTCTTTTGGGGTGCCTTTACGTGGGGCCGACGTACGCCGCTGGTGGCCATGGAAGGCGCCGTAAAGACTGTCCGATACGTGAATCCCATCCTCCGACAGATACTATAACCATATCGGCAGCATAATGGCGAGGCATTCGTCTTCATGGACACAATTCGCGTCCCCATCGTGCACATGCTGTGAATGATTTCCTTCAGGATAACGACAGCGCTCGTTCTCGAGACATGGAGTCTATCGAACATGCCTGGGATACATTGAATAGGGCTGTTTATGGACGACATGACCCACCAACCACTCTGAGACATCTACACCGAATCGCCATTGAGGAGTGGGACAATCTGGATCGACAGTGCCTTGATGAACATATAGATAGTATGCCACGACGAATACAGGCATGCATCAATGCAAGATGACGTGCTGCTGGGTATTAGATGTACCAGTGTGTACAGCAATCAGGATCACCACCTCTGAAGGTCTCGCTGTATGGCGGTACAGCATGCAATGAGTGGTTTTCATGAGCAATAAAAAGAGTGGAAATTACATTGATGTTGATCTCTGTTCCAATTTTCTGAACAGGTTCCAGGACTCTCGTAAACGAGGCGGTCCAAATACTTTTTTTTATGTGAGTATGTGACGATATTCTGCAACAAGGATATAATAATTCCCGAAGCAGTTCGTGAGATGCACCACGAGAAAGTACACAAGGAGGGCCGGGGTTGTTTAGAGTCCACGGCGAAATCGATTCTCAGAGAGGCAGTCGGCTTGGAAGGAGGGAGTTCTCGCATGCATCGATATTCCACAGGTTAAATAGTGCTTTGTTTGCAGTGTGGCCTGAGCCCGACCGATGGTGCGTGTGGGCCTGGCAAGACACGAGGAGAGACAGGTAAAGAGCCCGTGTTTCGACGGGAAATGCCAGTCGGTCAGTCGTGGGGACACCTGTAAGTGGCTCTGCCACATCCCAGGCTCTCGCCGGTGTGCCATGGCCCTGCAGCCTGTGCAGGTGGTGTTCTGTGTGGTCCAGTGAACAGCGTGTGCTTTGCGATCGAACGATTTTTAACAGCATAATTACATGTGACGGGTGTTTCATGATGGTATGCATTACGCGATCAAAATTTTGAAAAAAAGCGATAGATTTGATTACTTCTTGCAATACATGCATTTTCCCAAGCAGCAGAGAACGATGAGCAAGAGCAATCCAACTCCCTCAAAAAGAATTTTTTTATAAATATACAATATACCCTCTGCTATGTAATTGACTTTCCTGTCATGATATTCTTCCTCTCCACCACAGAGCCGCTAATTTCGAGTTAGTGTAAGGGGAAATAAGGGGAAAGGGGAGATGATGGTTGAGGCTTACCAGAGGTGGAGGGATTAATTAATTGTTCAGTTTAATTAAGTAGCGAATGAAATTGATAGAGTGAGAGTGGGCTGTTCGAATAACTCACTCCTGCAAGTGTCCTGTATCAGTTAGGGGGTCGGGGGTTGGAGGTTTCATGAGGGATTGGGAGGGGGAGAGGGGGAAGTGTGGGGGAACAATAGGTTAAGGACCTGAGAACCAAAAGGAAGGATTATCGCAGGGTGTTATAATCTGTCATTCAAAAGAGAATAATAGGTTTGCCCCTGAGTGCATACTTGCCCCTGATGTTGGCAAGCTGCACCAACAAAATTCCGCTGATGCCGCCCTTTCCCTCCTACTACCATCTGTGTGAAGATCATACTTTGAGTTGTATCACTAGTGCAATTATTAATGGTTCTTCTTAAGACATCAGTTCAAAGTCAATAAATCTATTTGTTATAGTGTAAAAAAAATGGTTCAAATGGCTCTGAGCACTATGGGACTTAACATCTGTGGTCATCAGTCCCCTAGAACTTAGAACTACTTAAACCTAAATAACCTAAGGCCATCACACACATTCATGTACGAGGCAGGATTCGAACCTTCGAGCATTGTGGTCACGCTGTTCCAGACTGAAGCGCCTAGAACCGCACGGTCACAGCGGCCGGCCTGTTATAGAGTCCTCTTATTAATATACGTAATATATGTATGAATGTTTCATGTTTCATTGGACCACCCCTTATTTTCTTTTAAATAAGAAATTTTTCTTTGTGCATATAGTATCCTTGTTTTGAATTAATTCACATGATCATTTGGGGTTGTGCCTCATTCTGTGGCCAGCAGAATTGAGTTTTTTTCATCCAAGGGGTATGCTCCTACCACAACCGACACCACAGAACATCAGCAGGCAAAGTCATTTTCACAGTGTTCTCGGATGTGCAAAGAGTGTTGCATTTTCAACTCACACGTGAAGCCACCACCATACACTCTGCGCGGTACTGCGAGGCCCTAATACACACATCAAAGCAAGAATGAGATTTTCACTCTGCAGCGGAGTGTGCGCTGATACGAAACTTCCTGGCAGATTAAAACTGTGTGCCCGACCGAGACTCGAACTCGGGACCTTTGCCTTTCGCGGGCAAGTGCTCTACCAACTGAGCCACCGAAGCACGACTCACGCCTGGTACTCACAGCTTTACTTCTGCCAGTATCTCGTCTCCTACCTTCCAAACTTTACAGAAGCTCTTCTGCGAAATTTGCAGAACTAGCACTCCTGAAAGAAAGGATATAGCGGAGACATGGCTTAGCCACAGCCTGCGGGATGTTTCCAGAATGAGATTTTCACTCTGCAGCGGAGTGTGCGCTGATATGAAACTTCCTGGCAGATTAATACTGTGTGCCCGACCGAGACTCGAACCCGGGACCTTTGCCTTTCGCGGGCAAGTGCTCTACCAACTGAGAACTTGCCCGCGAAAGGCAAAGGTCCCGAGTTCGAGTCTCGGTCGGGCACACAGTTTTAATCTGCCAGGAAGTTTCACATCAAAGCAAGTTTTGCATCACCTCGGTTGTGAGAGTTCCGGGACCTGTACAGAAAATTGGAATAGAGATCAACATAAACATCATTTCCGCCTTTTTTATTGCTCATGAAAACCACACATTACTTGCTGCACCACCATACAGCGAGACCTTCAGAGGTGGTGGTCCAGACTGATATACACACCGGTACTTCTAATACCCAGTAGCACGTCCTCTTGCATTGACGCATGCATATATTCTTCCTGGTATACTATCCACAAGTTCATCAAGGCACTGTCGGTCCAGATTGTCCCACTCCTCAATAGCTATTCGGCGTAGATAACTCAGAGTGGTTGGTGGGTCACGTCATCCATAAACTGCCCTTTTCAATCTATCCCACAAATGTTAGATAAGGTTCATGTGTAGAGAATATGCTAGCCACTCTAGTCGAGCGATGTCATTATCCTAAAGGAAGTCAATCACAATGGGGGGCGCCAATTGTCCTCCATTAAGACGAATGCCCATCTGCACCGCTGCATGGTGTCGTCGTGGCAAAGACGGACCTCGCCATGGACATCGGGAGTGAAGTTCCGCATCATGCAGCCTATTGCGCACAGTTTGAGTGGTAACACGACGTCCTGTGACTGCACGAAAAGTATTATTGAAGGTGGTGGCGTTGCTATCAGGGTTCCTCCGAGCCGTAATCCCTAGGTAGCGCTAATCCACTACAGTAGTAGCCCTTGGGTAGCGAGGTATATCAATGACAGTTTGTGTCTCTTTGTGTCTCCTCCATGTCCGAAAAATATCTCTTGGGTTCATTCCGAGACGCCTGGACACTTCCCTTGTCGAGAGCTCTTATGGGCACAAAGTAACAACGCGGTCGCGATCGAATATTGACCGTCTAGGCGTGGCTGAACTACAGACAACACGAGCTGTGTAGTTCTTTCTTGGTGGAACGACTGGAGCTGATTAGCTGTCGGACGCCCTCCGTCTAACAGGCGCTGCGCATGCATGGTTCTTGGGCGGGTTTAGTGAAATCTCTGAACAGTAAAAGGGATTGTGTCTGTGATACAATATCCACAGTCAACGTCTATCTTCAGGAGTTCTGGAAACCGGGCTGATGCAAAACATTTTTTTAGTGTGTGTATAACTGAAACCACGAATTCCAAAAGACCACCCCTCCTTCAGCATGACAATGCAAGACCACACTCGCTGTGAAATCTGCATAAACCCAACACCTTGGGTTCACTGTCCTACATACAGTCCCGACTTGGCTCACCCAATTTTCACGTTTCCAAAACTTTAAGAACACCATGAAAAACTTGAATTCGTCATTTAATACCAACCTGGCATAGTATGTCATATATGATTTCCAGTACGGTTCGCTTTCTGCTTTTCTTAACAGAAAGTAAACTTGACATTCTACATAATAAGAATGGGTTTCTGTTAAAGGAGGATCGGCAAAGGTTGTATCTTTCTTTCTTAGTCTGCGGCTTCTCTCATTTTCAGATAACCAAATAGCTGCGCTGACTGGCCAATAAAAACTTCTACACAGTGCTTCGATGTGATGTTGTACACGCCACTCTGCACAAGTACGACATTGCACTGCCTGTGTTATTCCGAATTATGATGTAGTGTTGCTTCGGAAGGGGGCAGTCGCGACCTTTGCTCGGAAGCAGAATGTTAAGGCGGCTGCTCGCGATAAGTGAGAAGTCGAGTTCCAGTCCAGGTCCGGCACAAATTGTAAAGCACGATACATCTGACACGTACCCATACTCGCAACTGTGAACACATTTCATATACTCTGTACAACGTCTGCAGTAAACGTTTTGATGTGCTTTTCATATTATAACATACAGGTTTCTAGTTCTGAAACTTTAACATATGAGATGATACACCAATTTTTGTAATTACTGACTGGCCAACGTAGAGAAGTGGTGTAATTTTATCAATTTTCCTATTATGATATTCTGCCAAGCGCCACGGAATATTCGGTCTAATTTTATAAATTTAAATGTTTTGTAAATGTATTTATCTGGAGTGAATCCATGCGCAGAATTGAAACATGGATGGTAACAGTACAGCCGATAAGAGAATAGAACCTTTGAAATGTGGTACTACAGTAGAATGAAGAAGATTAGGAGGGTACATGGGATAACTAACGAGCAGGTAATGAATCGATTTGTTGAAGAAGTTTCATGGCTCAACTTCACTAAAAGAAGGAGTCGGTTGACAGGACACATCCTAAGGCAACGACAAATCGTCGGTGTGATGAAGTGTAAGGGGTAGAGTTTATAGAGGGTGATTTTTCCACAGTGTACAAACTCTAGGGATTGATCGATGAGACAAAATGCAAGAAAAAAGGTCTAATGGACTTATATCTAGGAATGCATGGTTTCCATGCTACAGACCATTTATTCAGTCATACGTTGTTACAGAGACTTCTGTCTAATACGCAGTGTACCATGCAGCCGCAGTGTTGAAAATGGTTTCCATTTGTCTCAACGCATGCGTCTACGAGCCGCAGTGTTTTCTGTGCCACACGTTCACTTCGGCTAGGATGCATCTGAACAAAGGTGGCACGAATACACTGCCCAGAGCCTCTACGACTGGAATACTTTTGAGGTGGCCGCATAACCAGAAATCGCGCGGGTTGGGTTTCGGTGGACAAGCAGGCGACGCAACTGGACCTCCCTCATCCGATCCATCGACCAGGAGAGACACGACTGAGATGCGTCCTGGCGTAAATGGCGAAGTGGGCTGGAGCACCATCATGTAGCAGCCACTTCACCCTTCGAATCAACAGCGGCACTTCTTCCGGCACAAAGTCACTCGCAAGAAACGCCTATAGTTCCGGCCTGTTAGGCATCGTGAAAGGAAGACTGTCGCCAATTATCCCATGCCATACATTCCGGCTGCCCCGAAGCTGATGATTCGCTGTCACCGTACCGTGGGGATGTGTATAATATCCCACTGATGACTGTTTTGAAAGTTTAAAAGAGCACTTCGCGAAAAGCGGCCTCATCTGTGAACAGGATGGATGACACAGATCCGAGAATCGTGGTTGCCTGCTGAAGAAACCAGTGACAAAACTGCCCCCGATGTGGAAATTCTCTCGCTAGTAAGCCCTGGACATGCTGTAAGTGACAAGGACAGTAACAATTGTCATGAAGAATACTTCACACGGTCTTCCGGGGTACTGACGCGGCGGTCGCCTTCCACGGTGTTAATCACATTTACCTCCAAGTCTGGTGTCCGAGGATTTGGGGTACGTCCTTCACGATTTCCTACTTCCTGGAAAGACCCTGTCTCAGACAAACAGCCAACCCCTGTTGCAAACATTGACTGCAATAGTTGTTGTTGGTCTCCTGACACACCCTTGGTGCTCGCCACCCGTTGTCATTTGCCTTTCCGTAAGTAAACACCATGCCGGCCATGTTCTCTATCCTACTGGGGAACCGTTGTGTACAACGCTGTATCACATTCACTATAACGTGATTCAGCAAGAGATGTGGCTCGGACATAACATTACCAGTTACAATGGGATGAGGGGATGCTAGGGTATGGTCCTCTAGGAGGAAAACATGCATACTGTGACTTCCATGACCAAAGTATGATTGAATAAATGGTCTCTAGCATGGAAACCATACACTTCCGGAAATAAGTTCATTAGACCTTTTTCGTTCCGTATCCCCAGAGTTTGTACACGGTGTAGAGGTAGAGCAAGAGATGGCACAGAAAGCAGAACGAGGCAGATGTGGGACCAGGAGTTGGGGACAGGCCAGGCTGGTGTGCCGGGGCGCGTCAAACCGACTCAAGACAACGACCACAACAAGTTGTTCAATATTAATTAGAAGCGCTGGGAAGTCAGTTATAGAAGAAACGATGCTTTGTTGATTGTTGGGCATGATATGAAAGAATGCTGTGGTGTAGGCAATGACAAAGGGCGAGGTCACTGGAGAGGTAATTCATTGGGTAATATCAACTAAATCCTCCCAGCACTATCCTGTCGTCCAAAACATGACGCCCACACCATATGTTAGAAAAAAACAAACTATGAGGTGCCTGCTGTAATTTTATTGTTTCGTAGCATGAGTGATCTGATGCTAGTGATCTTAATCTGTATTTGTAGCTGAAAATAGGCAAAATGTGTCAGTAATCCCTTAATCACTGATTCCCATTATTCTTTTAATACATCCACTGCTGATGGTGTCGTTCCACATTAAGTACGATGGCCATATAGTGGTTAATTATAGTGGGAAAAATTTCTACATTGAAAACAAGTAAAAGTATTTGTTTAAGGTAGCACAGTGGAAACAAGCAGCTCAGTGTGGCCTTATGGAGACAAGCACGATGTTCGGACGTATCTCGCATACATCTGACTCTATTGCCTGATGCATCTGAAAATAACCTGAAGGGCTCGAAGTAAAAGATTGCCTTCAAACCTTTTGATTTATTAAGAGTTGGTTTTACACGAAAGAAATTTTAAGTGCGCAACAAGCAATGTTCTTGAATGCTAGTGTCCACAACGAAATGAAGTCTTGGAAATAATTGAACAGACAAAATGATCAGCATCTCCATGGGAACAAGTGAAAGGATGTTATCAGCTTGTGCTTGACCCAACATACTGCAGCAGATGTGAACGTCGCTGAGGGCAAGGAAGAAGAGAAAAAGTGGCTATTACTCATTCGCAGAGATTTGCGGGGCTGACAAACTTAGAATTTCCTTAACCAATGTGTACGGGACGAGAGCGGAGCGAGAGAAAACTGGATTTGGGGTATAGTTGTTGAAGGAAGAGAACGAACATACTGGCAAAGCTGAAACAGAGCGGTGCAAAGAATTTAGCGTACGCCACTCGTGGCAAAAATCTCAGAAATTCGGGAAGATTTTGGTACAAAGAACTGTGACGATGATCGAGACATTGCTGGGAGAACGCCAGCAAGCAACTGCACCGCGTCTCACCGTCATTGCCTCGTGGTCGAGCTGCACAGCGCGTTCCCACTGGCTGACAGCATCTCCAACGCATCCAGACCGTATCTCGCCCAGTCTTCTTCTACCTCTTGTTCGCTCCGCAACACCCCAAAGAGAACGCTCTTTTGGCGCTCCTTCCTGTCGATCACGGGTCTAGCTTCTGAGCTCAACACAACGGTCCAATCGGTTCGGGTCAAAAAAGCACTGATTACGGATCCCTTGTTCGTCCATTTTTTGTACAAAGAAGTCGAAGCTTCTAACGCAAACCTCCAGCAACCAATGGAAGCACGCGCCCACGAATTAGGCGGGGAACATCGTTCCACCTACGCGCTCAGAGTCACGTACGCCAAAACATAGAACTCTGGGATCATCTGCCACCATTTCTCTCCTTCTTCTGCCATTGTTCCCCCACCCTCACATCCACCCCCACCCTTGCTAATGTCCTGTGCTTCCCAATGGTTCAGCCCTCCGTTTCTAAACGTGGGAGAGAGCATAAAATTAAAATTCTCCTTAGCCCACTGCCGAATTAACAGAATGATTTTCATGCAAGACACGGATAGTTCATGAAATAGAGACTGCTGATCATAAAGAGAAAGTTAGGATTAAATAAAACACAGACTAAATGGTACCCCATATATCACTTTCTGTAGGCATTAGTCCAAGTAGAATATGACAAAGATGGCATATAAGAATGATAAAACATTGTACCCAGATGGCAGTATGGACTCTAATCTAAGACGTACTCAAATAAACGTACGTCTGTCAAAAGAATTCCTTTTTTGTGAACCGTATTCAGTTAGCAAAGATGAACGAGAGGTGGCATTGTCTGGCGACTTTTCTTTATTACTTTTATAGTTTTTGGCTCAATAATTACTTCTAAGACTACCAGTTTTCATAAATAACTCGCTATACAGTATTTTCCACTCTGATGCAGAAGTCCTACGGCCGGCATAATACCAAAGTTTTAATTACTACAGCAGATGCATACCGTCTGCTCCGGACAGTAAATGCCGTTCCAGAAACCTGAAAGCTGCTTACGATGGAATGGCCAGCAGCATCCAACTTTTGAGAGTCTTTCGCAGAATTCTGCTTCACTTGCGAAAATACTGCAACCGTTCCGCTTACAGAGGCGCCACAGAAAGCCCTGGAAGCTGTGGCGGGCGGCTGGCCTTTCGCTTTCACAGGTTCCCTGATGAATGTTCACTGCAACAGGTGGCACAACAGAAAGAGCCCGCCCATTGTCTCCGTTTCGTAGCGACACAGTGTATGCCGCACGAAAGCTCCTGAAGTTTTGGTTCGTTTTTCCACATTCGGCGTTACTCTGTAATAATTAGAAAAGTCACTTTTCTTTCAAAATTCGACGACTCGTTCACGGAGCCGTTGCTTTATCATTTGTTTCTGAGGAGCCTCTTTATGT
This sequence comes from Schistocerca gregaria, assembly GCF_023897955.1. Lineage (NCBI taxonomy): Eukaryota > Metazoa > Arthropoda > Insecta > Orthoptera > Acrididae > Schistocerca > Schistocerca gregaria. The sequence goes on along the minus strand of NC_064927.1, from coordinate 74,453,726 downwards.
ATTTCAAGTTTCGCTTAGCATTCAGAAGCCTTCAGGCAGAGAGATGCAGCCTGCAGAGGACAGGTTTCTGACAAAATGTTCCATTAGCATTCGAACATTGTAACCTTTATGTCTAAACTAACATTTATGTGTTAAGTGAGGTGTGATGTTTATGTCTAACAAGGAACAGTTGTATCAAGTGGTGTGCTGGGTATCTGATAACGTCTATCAGTATATTTGCTTGACCCTGTTTTAAACAACCTGTGTACTAGCAAGAAAGCAATACCAGTAAACGCAAACTTACTAAAACCTGTGTGCGATAATGACAAATAAGAGGCCAGTACATTCACATCTACTGGATATTATTACGGCCCTGTAAATCTGAATAAGGACAAAAGTGGTCCCTTGAAATTCCGTGAACTGTGTGAAATACATTTCTTATCTCCTACAGGTGCCGCCTTGGATAATGCATTGTCCCGCTCGCAGCGCTACTAAACTAACTACAGTTGAAAAAGCCCAGGGTAAGGGATTTTCTCTGCCTCGTGATGACTGAGTGTTGTGTGATGTCCTTAGATTAGTTAGGTTTAAGTAGTTCTTAGTTCTAGGGGACTGATGACCATAGCTGTTAAGTCCTATAGTGCTCAGAGCCATTTGAACCATTTTTTGAAAAAGCCAAAATGCAGCATATTTGGATGAGACACATTAAATAATATAAATACCAGTGAAAACGGCTTGGAATTGGTAGGTGGAACATGACTGAGGGGAAAGTAGTATCTTATTTGAAAATGTTACTATATTGTAAAACTGACTTGCAGTTGTTAAGCCATATCATAAAAGTTAAATTACGCAAAAAACTGATCTTTACAAAAAAATACAAAAAAAAACTTGGGGTTACATACAAAGCTGGCCTGATTCAAATTCGTTCTACAGCAAAAGCGCATAAAGACATGAGTTTTGATTACCTTATTGTAGATCGATGTAAGAATATGTAGAAAGATCTTTCTCCAAAATTTCACAATTTTGTCTCACATAAATCACAACACTGCAATTCCTACACTGAACATTTAATGCTAGGCGACTGCCCACTCCGGAGCATCGCAACAGACACAGACCCTGGATCGCTACTCCTGCTACCCCCGAGCCACGACTGCCCACCGCTGCACGACCTAGCATTAAGCTGTTTGTCACACACATTCTGCCTCAGTGTCACCTGCCTCGCAGCGTTCACTCACACGTACATGTTTGCAATAGATATATAGCTTATGCTCTTGGATAATACGTTAAAATCTACTATTTTCATTATATGTACCTACACTACTAGCCATTAAAATTGTTACACCAACAAGAAATGCAGATGATAAACGAGTATTCATTGGGCAAATATACTACACTAGAACTGACATGTGATTACATTTTCACACAGTTTGGGTGCATAGATCCTGAGAAATCAGTACCCAGAACAACCACCTCTGCCAGTAATAACGGCCTTGATACGTCTGGACATTGAGTCAAACAGAGCTTGGATGGCGTGTACAGGTACAGCTGCCCATCCAGCTTCAACACGATACCACAGTTCATCAAGAGAAGTGACTGGCGTGTTGTGACGAGCCAGTTGTTCGGCCACCATTTGTAACGCCAGAAATGCATATCCTCCTATTTCCATCTATTGTACTATAAATTTTTTCCTTATTTTGTTACCCGAAGATATGACATTTCTGTGTCTTAATTCTTTTAAATGCATTTATGTTGATGTAGAATTGGTTTGTTTTGTAAATATTATTTGTATGTTTACGCTGGGTCTTGCCTAGGGAAAACTATGCTACATCGATAGGTCGTGTGGAGAACCAAAGTGTTTAGGATCTCTGGTAGTGTTAACTCTGCCGAGTGCAGCGCGGGCAGAGCGGAGTCTGACTGGAGTAGGGCGGTGGAGCACGTGTGTTGTTTGACGCTCCCGCGAGTTGCCGCGCTTTCGGGGTTGGGCAGCATGTAATTGCGCTCGACTTGCTATGATAGTTTCTGGCACGGTGTCGCGGACGGGAAGCATTTGCTGGCACACATCAAGAGCTCGTTTCGCCTGGTGACCGTGTCGAGAAGAAGCTTCTGCAACAGCGAGCGCCGACAATAAGTGATTGTCGCACCTCCTCGTTCGACGACTTCAAACCTTCAATCAACCAATAAGGGAGACTGAAAGCACTTAAAGTATTAGAACTTTATGCCAGACCTCAGCTTTTCAAATTGTTCCATTTGCATCGCTAAAATACAGCAACTTAGCATGAACCTTTGTTGCTCATTGTCCCAATTGCATTACCAAGCAGGGTCGCTTCCTTTTCCGTAATGAACCTGTGTGTAGTTGATAGTCAAACGCCAGCATTAAAGTAATATAATTCTATTTCACTGCTTTAATTTCAAAGTTCAGTTAAAGTATTCATAGCTAGCTACAACAATATTTAGGTTACACAAGCACAAAGTAAGAGTGCGAGTTTTGTTACCATATGTTGGTTTACATGTGACTGCAGCTTGGTATGTACTAAATTTTACTATTGTTAATTGTTCAAAATCATTTAATTCAAACTCAAAATTAAATCTCTTATTTCTAAATTGGGTAGATTCAAGTAACTTTTGAGATGGTTGTTGAGGTAGCCCAAGACTAACCTTATTTTATTTTATTTCGTAGTGCTTCAGAAACAAAGTTCACTATTAATTTCAGTCTCTAAATTAACTTTCAATTTTCCGGTTTTATTAATTCTTTTGCTTAATTAAGTCAGAGTGTAGCAAAATCTATGACTTCTGACAAACATTCAGTTTTCACACAACATGTGTCAACCTTCAGTTGCCACGCTTTCAGTGCTAATTGTATGTGCATTAACGTTTCTTTTTCAGTTGTTATAGTAGTTGTCCATAGGACTGGCGACCGTAATTGTCCCCAAATCTCAAATATCTAATTAACGTAACGACCGCACATTTACTTTCTTCATTAACTTTCCCCCTTTTTCAAAATTAGTTTCCACCAATTTCATTTCATTTTTCCTTTCATTTAGATGTAACCCTTTCCTCCCTCTTTACCGACAGATTAACTTTGGTGACGATTGATTTCCCAAATTTCCATTAGGTACACGTGGTTTAATTTTTCACTGTCATTAAGGTCGATAAGTGAGGGGGAGGTTACACATTGATCACGCGCATTCAGTTGGTGAGAGAGCTGGGGAATGTGCTGGCCAGGGCAGCAGTCGAACATTTTATGTATCCAGAAAGGCCTGTACCGGAAGTGAAACATGGACGATAAATAGTTTAGACAAGAAGAGAATAGAGGCTGTCGAAATGTGGTGCTACAGAAGAATGCTGAAGATTAGATGGGTAGATCACATAACTAATTAGGAGGTATTGAATACAATTGGAGAGAAGAGAAATTTGTGGCACAACTTGACTAGAAGAAGGGATCGGTTGGTAGGGCATATTCTGAGGCATGAGGAGATCACCAATTTAGTATTGGAGGGCAGCATGGTGGGTAAAAAACGGAGAGGGAGACCAAGAGATGAATACACTAAACAGATTCAGGAGGATGTAGGTTGCAGTAGGTACTGGGAGATTAAGAACCTTGCACAGGAGAGAGTGGCATGGAGAGCTGAATCAAACCAGTCTCTGGACTGAAGACCACAACAACAACAAGGTTAGATGTTTATGTTGTACACTGTTTTCAGAGACGCGGCCAGAAAACATTGAATATAACCAACTAGTGGCTGCTCTCGGTGAACATTTCGAGGAGCAGATCCACGTCGCGGGTGCTTGGTTTAAATCTTTCACGCTTCGGAGAAAGCCGAATCGGACAAATAGTGGGTAACAGAGTTGAGAGGCCTCACAAAACAGTGTAAATTGAAATGCGAGTGTGGCAAGCACTTTTGCATATGAAATGCTACGCTACGCCAAAACTCGAAATGTGTCAGGCAGTCGTACTAGAGACCAAATTTTGAAATACGGAGACCCTACCTTGAAACAAGTGTTACCTGTTAGACGCTGAAGACACTTTAGATGGTGCTTGTAAGGATCTGAGCTCGCGCACGTGTCTGTACTTGAAAGTAGCCAGTGTGAACAGCGAGTGCGTGGCGTACACGTCCCGCAGTCCGGCCCAAAGCGGCCCAGGCGACGACAGCCAGCTCAGGCTAGAGGGGTCCGTGTGGCGGAACACCAGTTCCACGCTAGACAAGGCAGTAGTGCTCATACCTGTCCGCATTGTCTCGGGTCCCATAAACGACAGGCACGCCATTCCCGTAACGAGCAATGCTACAACTGCGGCATATTCAGACTGGATGCTTGCAAAAAGTCAGGCAGCAAAGATCAGGCTTTTGTTCTAGTAAGGATTCAGCCTTGATCGTAAACATAGTTTTGTCAAAACCTGATAGTGCAAACACTGTCAAAGTACAATCTGTCAGTGTGTAAATAAATGTCAAAATCACAAAGCTCATCTCCCGTCCACACACAGGCCAATAAATTGTTTGTGTCACTCAACTTTTCACATCAGGAAGTGCTGATACAGCTCGACACCGGAGCTTCTGTGCGATTGGCAAGGCCGTCCAAATCTGTCTCAGTGACAAACAGTGTTTTCGACGTATAAAGGAGAAGACATTCCGGTGCTCGTCGTGTGTAGCTCACTGGCATCATACAAAACGTCACAAAAACATCTCTTCAGTCAAAAGGAAGGGCAAACATTTTCGGCTTCGTCGCCTTCGATCTGACACAAGACAGTGTGTTGTCACTGAATGTTTTTGCGCCTAATTATGTAACGAGTTTAGTGAACAATTTACTTTGACTTTGAAAGATAATGCGCAACCAAAATTCTTTCGCGCCAGGCCTGTTCCACAAACCATAGGAGAGGAAGCGGCAAAAGAATTACGGAAGCGGCAAAAGGTTTTGTTCAAGCACTTGCTAACAGCAAGTAGGGTTGGTTGATTTGAGGGAGGGGACCATCGGATTGGGGAAGGAAGTCGTCCGTGCCCTTTGAAAGGAACCATCCCAGCCTGAAGCGATTTAGGAAAATCATGGAAAATCTAAATCAGGATGGCGGGACGCGGGTTTCAACCGTCGTCCTCCCGAATGAATGTCCCAGTCGGTCCATTGATCGGTTTGATCAAACCGTGTGGAAAGTTACGCTTATGTGGATATTTCAAGAAAACTGTAAATCCTATGACGGTTGTGGATTCCTATCTGTTGCCACGACATGAACTTAGAGCAGAATCCTATATGGACACGGAAGAACTAAATCCTTGATGTGTGAATGTTGCTGGACACTCCACTGCGTGATTGTGAACCTTCAGAGCAGACCATTGACCACATTATAGAGGAACGTGGCAAGATGTGTATCAGTGGAGACGGGAAGGATATAATCATTGCTGCTCCAACAACACTGGAATGGATGAACTCCTGTGACATCGCTCGGTAAGGTCAGTCGAAACCAGAGTTCTAACGTATTCCTTTTGTACTTCATTGTGTAAATACCGGGGTTTCCGAAAATTTCCTTGTAGGACGCCTATTTTCAGATACTGTGAGATGGACATTAACAAAAAGTTTTTGTGATACACGCGTACAAGGAGTTGTTCAAATTTTTGCGGTTACCTTTGGGCAGTGCATTAGCAGCTGCAATATTTCATCCTTATTTAGAACAGATGACAGCGAAGCCGCGGTCGTGTTCAGACTACTTGGACGAAATTGTAGTTTCTGGGCGTACGCCATAAGAGCATTTGTCACACCTCAGAAGGATATTTGAAGTGCTTTCTTCTGCAAGACCTCCAATGTAACAAACAAAAGTGTTCATTGACAAATGCTCAAGGAATTCATCTGTCGCAGACGTATCTCAAAGTTGTTCCTGACTTAGCAGAGGCTCGTAATGTCAAAAAACTGCAGGCAGTGTTAGGAAGACTAACATATTACATTTGGCTTATCCCGAACGGCCGGCCACGATGGCTGAGCGGTTCTAGGCGCTTCAGTCCGGAACCGCTACGGTTGCAGGTTCGAATCCTGCCTCGGGCATGGATGTTTGTGATGTCCGTAGGTTAGTTAGGTTTAAGTAGTTCCAAGTTCTAGGGGACTGATGACCTCAGCAGTTGAGTCCCATAGTGCTCAGAGCCATTTGAACCATTTATCCCGAACGCCTCTCACATTCCAGCTCTGCTGCATCTTCTTCGTAGGGAGAACGTTCAGTGTGCTACTGCTTTCAAACGACTGAAAGACGCTTTGTTCAGTGACAACTGCATGACACATTTCGACGCGTCGAAACCACTAATTCTGACGCGCCAACACACGGAATAGGAGCGCTCTTGTGCCATACAATTAAAGGTGCTGACAGACCAATAGAATTTGCCCCTAAATTGCTCACTAAAACACAGTGCAATTTTTCTCAGCCACGTGGAGTGGCCGTGCGGTTTAAGGCGCCATGTCACGGATTGCGCGGCTCCTTCCCGCCGGAGGTTCGAGTCCTCCCTCGGGCATGGGTGTGTGTGTTGTTCTTAGCGCAAGTTAGTTTAAGTAGTGTGTAAGTGTAGGGACCGATGACCTCAGTAGTTTGGTCCCTTAGGAATTCGTACACACACACACACACACACACACACACACACACACACAGTTTTTCTCAATTAGAAAGAAGGCTTTGGCAATCGAACTCAGCACAAACAACTTTCTCTAGTAGTTGTAGAGCCAAATTTTTACCTCGTGACAGATCACAAGCCCCTGACCTCATCGTTAGGCGTCCCGCCCTGTCCCATGGCGCACAGCTCAAAAGCTACAGCGCTGGTCTCTCATTCTGTCTAATTATTACGGTATGAGATTCCTTACGATCCGACGGTGAAGCATTCAAACGCTGACACACTGACATGATTACCTGTTAGAACTGATCCAGTTTTCGAGAGGTTAGAGAGACTACTCACGTTTTTATGTAGATGCTCAGGACGCAGAGACACTACAAGAGTTTGCAATCACGTACAGGACAACTGTTCAGGAAACAGCGGCGCGCCGGATTTGCAACTTTTGGTTCAGTGCATATACACTGGTTGACCACGAACAATTAAAACAATTCAAAATTCGTTTGTTCGGTCTTTCAACTCGGCAAGATGTCAATTTTCTTCACACAGAATCAGATCAGTCCAGAGTGCTCATATCAGTCCAGAGTGCTCATACCAGATCATTACAAAAAGAGGTTCTTAAATCGTTGCATACAGGCCATTGGACCATAGTCAGCACGAAACAACTTGCCCAACACCATTGTACTTGGGTCTGTATGGACTATGAAAGAGAACGGGTACCTGCAAATCGTCTGTCCTGTGCGGGGCATGAAGATGCTTCACCTCAAACATTTTTGACTGGCCTACACCCAACACCCCACGGTAAAGAATACACAAAAAAGTACAAAATTAATCATTTTGTTTTTTCAGAGCCAGCAGGAGATGGGAAAGTGGAATAAGTACTATAGTGCGTTTAAAATTAGTTGCGACTTTTGACGTTTGGCTGACCACAGAGGAACGTGACGCCATTGCCCAGGTAACACCAATGGCGAGCCGGCTTTCTCTACCACGCCGCCAGCTGATTGGCTGGTAACGCGCATCTGTTGCCACTACTACTTACTACTTTAGTGTTCAACCCTGAGGTTGGTTTGCAGCAGAGCGCCATTCCTTTCTTCTGTCTGCTTTCCTCTTCATTTCCACATATGTGTTACATCCAACGTCATTCATGATCTGTTGCATGTATGATATCCTTGGTCGCCCCCGCCGATTCCTTCCCTCAATAACTCCTTCTGCTATTGTTCCAATGATACTGTTGTGTCGTAGGATGTGCCCTACAAGTTTGTCTCTTCTTGTTTGGATGTGCCTCCACAGAGATCTGGTTTCCTGTACTCTTCTAAGCACCTCTTCATTTGTTACTTTGTCTGTCCAGCTGATCTTCATCATCCTTCTATAGCACCACATCTCCAGGGCCTCTAGCCGTCTTCTCTCTGCTCTTCCAACTGTCCAAGTTTCACATCCATATAGGGCCACACTCCAAACGAAACCTTTCATGATGCGTTTCCTTATTTTCAGACTGATGTTGTTGCTGGTGAGTAAGTTCCTTCTCCGATTAAATGCAATTTTGGCCTTTTGTATTCTGGTCGCAATTTCTTTCCGGCTTCTACCATCCCTTGTGATTTTGCTTCCCAGCTAAGTAAATTCCTGTATCTCTTCCAGCTCCTCTCTTCCAATTCTAATTCTCGGAGGTTCATATTCTGCTCCTGTACTGCATACCATCACTTTAGTCTTTTTCTTGTTTATTCTCATTCCATACTGATTGTATAGAATTTTTTCCGTTGTTCTGAGGACTTCCTCTAGATCTTCTTCTGTCTCCGCGACTATAGCAATATCATCTGCATAACGTACCATGTCTATCTTCTGCCCATTAATTTTGATCCCCACCTCAGTAGTTTCTCGAACTTGGTCTATAGCTTCCTGGATGTAAGCATTGAATATAAGAGGAGAGAGAGCACATCGTTGTCTTACCCCTTTTCTAATATTTGCTTGTTGTTCCTGGTGACAGTTCCTAATCACTGCCACCTCATTCTTATAGAAACTGAGTATCACGCGGATGTCTTTGTACTTTATTCCAATTTTCCTCAGCACTCTGAACATCTCTTGCCAGATAACGTTATCAAATGCCTTTTCCATGTCTATAAAGGCAATATAAGTTGGTTTATTTTTCTGTAATTGCTTTTCGATAATGAGTCTTAGTGCCAGAATCGCCTCTCTTGTTCCCAATCCCCTTCTGAAACCAAACTGATCTTCACTCAACATATCCTCCATCTTCTCTTCAATTCTCTTCAGAACTATTTTTATGAGAATTTTTGATGCATGTGATATTAGGCTAAGAGTTCGGTGCTGTTCACATTTTGTAGCTGCTGCCTTCTTTGGTATAGGAACAATGATACATTTCTGGAAGTCTGTCGGTATCTCTCCTGTGTTATAGATGGACCTAATAAGTTTAAGCAGCATCATTTTCATGCCGTCACCAGCATTCTTTATTAGTTCTGCAGGGATGTCATCAATACCCGTTGCTTTGTTGTCCTGTAGTTCTTTTAGAGCTCTGTCAAATTCTTCTTGCAGAATGTCATCTCCCTTGTCATCTTCGTCTACTTCCTCTTCTCTTCCTATTACTTCCTCCGAAAGAGGTGTTCCAGCATACAACTCCTCTATGTATTCTTTCCATCTCTTCAGCATCTGTTGCCACATGAGCACGTATTGGAAGCATAAACATTCGTCAGCTCTCCTTGTAACGTCGTATTTTCTGGCGATGAAGTAGTACATAGTCGTCAGGTATTGTGAACAAGTGTTTTGTGTTGGCGTTGTATCAATAACAGCAGTGCAGTACATTTAAATAGGAGGTTTTCAACAAAACCCCGAGAACACAATAATGGGCTGGGAAGATAACATTCTGCTGCATACCGTTCTACTGCAAAACTTTCCTCGGAATTAGACAGTAGTAATGGACAAAACGCATTACCACTCTGCTATGATGCATAGAGCTCCAACAATGCAGTGAAGGAAAACAAACATTTTGCTGGTACAAAAAAATATTCCATGAGATGAAGGTGAATCTTGCATGCATAAGGCGAAGGCAATGGAACTTTTAGTGCTGTACAAGCCAAAACTTTACGTTAATGTTTCGACGGACTGGCTAATGGTAAAGATAATAGTTTAATCAGACTTCCTACGTATCACACTTGTTTAAATCCGACAAAGTATCTGAGCCTAGGTGAAAAGTAATGCGGCAAAAAACAAGAAGAAGTGAGGTTGAAATGTTGACCAAAGAAGCCAATGAAAGTGTTGCACGACGGGGTTGGTCTTGAGTTGTCAGTTGAGGAGACATAGATCCATGAAGGACTGTGACGAGTTTTGACGCGTACGTAACTTCTCTTGTTGCCACGTTAAGATGTGATTCTTTTGTCAAAACACAGCACAGCTCAGAAATATTCATCTCACTAACATTCCAATGCTGTTGTAGTTGCGACAGAATCCTGAAATAGCAGGTCATAAAACTAACAGCTGAGAGCTATTCAAGTCAATAGTTAATGAAACAGCCCATTTTAGTATAAAAATAGACTTGTAACTTCTTCACTTATACTGTCACAAAATATACAGCAGTTCTCATTTCACCAGCTATCGATGGCTCTCAATAATCACATTACTTCACTGAAAAAAATCTGTAGTCGTTTGAATATCGCGGTAGATATTGAAGTTTCGCGTATTAATCGTAAGCCAAAACACTTTTGTCTTTGCGCGCTGTCATTTGCCGAAATCTTGTTTGGATATCTCAAACCACTTATGAGATACGATAAATTTACGAATATTTTATTCTAGCTTTTCACAGAAGCACGAGCTCGTTACGGAGCGCTTTAAATAAGTTACACTTTCTCGAAATTGGAAACAGACGACGATATCCTTGCAGGTTTAAAGAATAATTCAATATATCATCTACATTTAATACGCAGCAACATGTAACCTATCATGCATCAAAGACAAATTCGTAGCGATACCTATTTTTCACTCAAACTAAGAATTTCTTGCAGTAGTTTAGCTACTATCAAAATATCACAGTAACTGGCTCTGAGCACTATGCGACTTAACTTCTGAGGTCATAAGTCGCCTAGAACTTAGAACTAATTAAACCTAACTAACCTAAGGACATCACACACATCCATGCCCGAGGCAGGATTCGAACCTGCTACCGTAGCGGTCGCTCGGCTCCAGACTGTAGCGCCTAGAACCGCACGGCCTCTCCGGCCGGCTATCACAGTAACTATTACCCTTTACGAAAAGATAGCAGGTTCATTATGAAGCTGACGAATTCAAGTATAAGATGTGCGAGAATTAGAGTTTATTATCGAACAGTTTATTTAAAAACGTTTGAGAAAGACCGCAGATCGGCCGGCACGCATTCCGCCGACTGTGCCAGGTTCCGCGTCCAGAAGGCCTGGCATTACACTGTGCTCACCTGCTGATGCGCCCAGCACACGCTGTCAGCTACACTTCCCTCCACTCGCTCCCTCCTGAACTGTCAAAAGTCACAACATATTTTAAACGCACTGTAATATTCTTTGGCGATTTATGTTTACAGTTCGAGGTCCCTCCGGTGTACACAGAAGGTATTACAGCCAAACTGGTCGATGTCGACTACATTATCCTGCTTCAGATTTTTCAGTGTCGTAGGCAGTACCACATAGGATAATGCAGCCATTGCAGTCAACCCCTCGCCAACCGTGGGTTTACTCCGGTGACATCATCACGGCACCCCGAGCTACTGACAATGGTGGTGGGAAAGAACTACCTAGCCACCAATCTTCATGACATAGGGGATCCACGTTGAAATGACAACGAACGAAGATCGGCCGACATTGACTACAGGTGTGTGCCCTGTGCTTGGCTTTTCGGTTCCTGAGCATTCCCAAAGCAGATGCCACGGCGCGCCCAGTGCTGCTCCAGCAATGATAATTCCAACGGCTGCTCCATCAGCAACACATGTGATCGAGCTAGCAGTAGGGTGATGGGCGTCCTGACTCACTTTTGATATCAAATTGATAAGCAAATTAATTAAATTGATCAGTTAGTTACTCCTACCCTCAGATGAAGTCATGTGTTTTCCGCCACCCCATCCTCACCCTTCCCCATCCCCCACCCATGGCAATTTCCAATTTTGGTGCGAAATTAAAAAAAATTTGGGAATTTCTGAAATGGTGCGAATTTCAGTGCTCTAACACTGTGCTGACATCCCTCTCTCTTCTCCAGAAATTAGTGGGAAATTCAAATTTCGGCATAACTTTCTCTTCTCTGCTCACGTAACCACAGTAGATGAGAGGGGTTCAGTCTATGCTGAGCTGTCGTTGTGGAAGCATCGTGATATGTTTGATCAACGAGATGAATGTGAAGGATAGAGCGGATTTCAATATCTGTATTACATGTACAGATTTGAGGGAGGACTGTAACCACAGTTCGCTACATGGAGAATGGAAGACTATGATAGTGGAAGGCTGTAGGGAAAAGGAACAGAAGAATTCGGTACGGCAGATTTTGGCAATGCAGAGGGATGGAGCCAAGATGCATGTCACAACCGATAAATGCTCACATGCACGCACAAACTGAGAAGATATTCCACATAAAGCAGTCACTCTTCCAAAATGGGAGAGGTGGGCAGTTGATGCTAATGTGCTTCAGTGGAAGAATATTGGTATATGTAATATATATCATTGTAGAGTTTCAACTGCTCATCCGCATCCACTTCCGTCTCCAGAAACCCATCCTTTCATACTCATACTTCAGTATATATATATATATATATATCATTGTAGAGATTCCGTCTCAACCAACCCATCCTCTCATCCCATCTTCAGTCAGTCGCCATCGTCACTGGTATTCTGTCAAAGAGCTGCTGGTGTCTGACCAGGAGGAGTTTAAGAGCCATATTGCCCGTAAGGACACTGCTGAGGACTGCACCCATAGTCTACTACATGGAGAATGGAGAGAAGTCATATTGGACGAGTGTCTGAAGAAGAAGAGAAATACTGTCCAGCAGATAGAGGCTATGCAGCAGAATTGTATCAATACGTATTCTGCAAATCATGCAGTCGATGCTGTTGTAACTGCTTGCCATTTTTTGAAATTCACAGTCAGTTTTCCATCTGACAACAGACGTCTGCCACCGATCCAACAGATCAAGAAACTGATCTAGTTCACAATTGTGCCAGCAGAGGCGTTTGATATTGGCAGTAGCCAATACAAATGCAGCATCCGATCACATCATGGATACAAGGTGGCTTCAGTAGCTCTGCAGCCTCAGCTGCACACAGTCAGTCAGCACAAAATGCCAGCCAAGATCGTCCAGCGCTGCCCCACTGTTGCAGCAGCGGAATGGTAAGAAGTTGCGGAATAGTAAGTACCACTTGCTTAATGACTGTGGTTACTGTTGCTGTAAGAAAGATGAAGTACTTGCGTTGCTGTAATGGCTTGTAGTGGGTATTCTTCATTGTTCATCAAAGATGTGGTAACCCCTACCCTGTCAGGACCTGCAGCAGCGACATAGCCTAACCCATTTGAAACCGCAGCAGCGGCACCATCAGCAACAGCAGCCACCTGGGCCTTATCACACACCTGGTCAGCTTGTTGGCGCAGGACAAAGACCTGTTGTTGTCAGTTGAAGACACCCAGCCAGTCCCTGACGTACAGAGGTGCAATGGGGGTCCTAAACAGCATGACGCAGTTCACTACTGGACCACATCATATGTGATATCACAGAATATCTCAGTAAGTTAGGATATGCATTTACATATTGGTATAGAGGCAGCATCCACAGACAGAGACTGATGTATGGTGATAGAGATTGAGAATGCAGCTAAAAGTGTTAAAGTGACGTTTACAGTGGTGGAGTGGGATTAACTGTGTCATACAAAAGCCTACATTAAGCACCAGCAGTTGACTGCTGACTGTTTTGGAGCCATCCTCCTCTGAACACTTGCTGTGCTGCTGTAACTCTATCCTTTACAATAGTGTACGATGTTTCTGCCCTCTATGTGAAATCGGGTGACACATGCATTTATCTGCAGCATTCCACTGTTACAAACTTGTTTGGTCTACAGATGGTGCTATTCATTTCGTTGGAAAGACTGGACGGATGGCTGCCTTCTGTTAAAACTGTGTATAGGAACATTGCAGAGTATCTCCATATGAAGAGTGTGCATGCATATATCTTCGAACAGTCGGGCAATAGGGTGCCAACAGAAACGTACGTACTGTCAATATGAGAGAAATACATGTTGAATTCTGTGCTTACAAGAAGGCTTATTTTCTATATTCTGTACTCGTGTTGAAGATAAAGAAATAACCTATTGATGTAGTGCACTCCATGTATGCTTACTGAAAAAAATGTATGTAACCATATATATGTTTTATTTCTTACCTTTCATTATACTGCAGGTACTGGGAGCTATTGCTATCGGTAGTTTCACTGCAGTCATGCAACAGCAGAAAATAGTAATTTAACTAAATTCTCTGTAAAAGCCCACTGCATGCCATGCATGACATAGTCGGTGTCATGGCAGGGCATACTCTTCATTATTTTCTATAAAAACCCGTTGCACACAGGTACCTGACGTAGTAGGTACCATGGCAAGACTGTTGTAAGCGACTGGAGCTGTGACAGTGTGCAAGAAGACTGGAAGAAGGATGGCGTACTCTTTCCAAACAACATACGTGCAATAATTGTAGGTCTATCCAACTGTTGAAAGACAAATGTTCTCATGTTGCTGCTAACACATGCAAAAAAAAAAAGGTTCAAATGGCTCTGAGCACTATGGGACTTAACATCTGAGGTCATCAGTCCCCTAGACTTATAACTAATTAAACCTAACGACATCGCACACATCCATGCCTGAGGCAGGATGCGAACCTGCGACTATGGCAGCAACTCGGTTCCAGACTGAAGCGCCTAGAACTGCTCGGCTACAGGGCCGGCAAACACATGCAGATGGAGTCCACTTTGAGCATGTCTCCAAGGAATAGAAAATCAACTGGAATCACTCAACAGAGGAAAGTCCACTGGACCTGACGGGATACCAATTCGATTCTACACAGAGTACGCGAAAGAACTTGCCCCCTTCTAACAGCTGTGTACCGCAAGTCTCTAGAGGAACGGAAGGTTCCAAATGATTGGAAAAGAGCACAGGTAATCCCAGTCTTCAAGAAGAGTCGTTGAACAGATGCACAAAACTATAGACCTATATCTCTGAGGTCGATCTGTTGTAGAATTCAGAACATGTTTTTTGCTCGCGTATCATGTCGTTTCTGGAAATCCAGAATCTACTCTGTAGGAATCAACATGGATTCCGGAAACAGCGATCATGTGAGACCCAACTCGCTTTATTTGTTCATGAGACCCAGAAAATATTACATATAGGCTCCCAGGTAGATGCCATTTTCCTTGACTTCCGGAAGGCGTTCGATACAGTTCCGCACTGGTACTGAAACAGAGGATGACAGACTAAAGGCAGAAATACTAAATGTCTTCTTGGAAAGCTGTTTCACAGAGGAAGACTGCACTGTGCTTCCTTCTCTAGATTGTCGCACAGTTGACAAAATGGTTGATATCGAAATAGACGACAGAAGGATAGAGAAACAATTAAAATCGCTCAAAAGAGGAAAGGCCGCTGGTCCTGATGGGATACCAGTTCGATTTTACACAGAGTACGCGAAGGAACTTGCCCCCCTTCTTACAGCGGTGTACCATAGGTCTCTAGAAGAGCGAAGCGTTCCAAAGGATTGGAAAAGGTCACAGGTCATCCCCGTTTTCAAGAACGGACGTCGAACAGATGTGCAGAACTATAGACCTATATCTCTAACGTCGATCAGTTGTAGAATTTTGGAACACGTATTATGTTCGAGTATAATGTCTCTTCTGGAGACTAGAAATCTACTCTGTAGGAATCAGCATGGGTTTCGAAAAAGACGGTCGTGTGAAACCCAGCTCGCGCTATTCGTCCACGAGACTCAGAGGGCCTTAGACACGGGTTCACATGTAGATGCCGTGTTTCATGACTTCCGCAAGGCGTCTGACACAGTTCCCCACAGTCGTTTAATGAACAAAGTAAGAGCATACGGACTATCAGATCAATTGTGTGATTGGATTGAGGAGTTCCTAGATAACAGAACGCAGCATGTCATTCTCAATGGAGAGAAGTCTTCCGAAGTAAGAGTGATTTCAGGTGTGCCGCAGGGGAGTGTCATAGGACCGTTGCTATTCACAATATACATAAATGACCTGGTGGATGACATCGGAAGTTCACTGAGGCTTTTTGCAGATGATGCTGTGGTGTATCGAGAGGTTGCAACAATGGAAAATTGTACTGAAATGCAGGAGGATCTGCAGCGAATTGACGCATGGTGCAGGAAATGGCAATTGGATCTCAATGTAGACAAGTGTAATGTAATACGAATACACATAAAGATAGGTCCCTTATCATTTAGCTACAAAATAGCAGGTCAGCAACTGGAAGCAGTTAATTCCATAAATTATCTGGGAGTACGCATTATGAGTGATTTAAAATGGAATGATCATATAAAGTTGATCGTCGGTAAAGCAGATACCAGACTGAGATTCATTGGAAGAATCCTAAGGAAATGCAATCCGACAACAAAGGAAGTAGGTTACAGTACGCTTGTTTGCCCACTGCTTGAATACTGCTCAGCAGTGTGGGATCCGCACCAGATAGCGTTGATAGAAGAGATAGAGAAGATCCAACGGAGAGCAGCGCGCTTCGTTACAGGATCATTTAGTAATCGCGAAAGCGTTACGGAGATGATAGATAAACTCCAGTGGAAGACTCTGCAGGAGAGACGCTCAGTAGCTCGGTACGGGCTTTTGTTAAAGTTTCGAGAACATACCTTCACCGAAGAGTCAAGCAGTATATTGCTCCCTCCTACGTATATCTCGCGAAGAGACCATGAAGATAAAATCAGAGAGATTAGAGCCCACACAGAAGCATACCGACAATCCTTCTTTCCACGTACAATACGAGACTGGAATAGAAGGGAGAACCGATAGAGGTACTCAGGGTACCCTCCGCCATACACCGACAGGTGGCTTGGGGAGTATGGCTGTAGATGTAGATGTAGATGTAGAAAATTGAAGCGAAATGCAGGAAGATCTGAAGCGGATAGGCACTTGGTGCAGGGAGTGGCAACTGACCCTTAACATAGACAAATTTAATGTATTGCGAAGACATAGAAAGAAGGATCTTTTATTGTATGATTATATGATAGCAGAACAAACACTGGTAGCAGTTACTTCTGTAAAATATCTGGGAGTATGCGCGCGGAACGATCTGAAGTGGAATGATCATATAAAATTAATTGTTGGTAAGGCGGGTACCAGGTTGAGATTCATTGGGAGAGTCCTTAGAAAATGTAGTCCATCAACAAAGGAGGTGGGCTTACAAAACACTCGTTCGACCTATACTTGAGTATTGATCATCAGTGTGGGATCCGTACCAGGTCGGGTTGAAAGAGGAGATAGAGAAGATCCAAAGAAGAGCGGCGCGTTTCGTCACAGGGTTATTTGGTAACCGTGATAGCGTTACGGAGATGTTTAGCAAACTCAAGTGGCAGACTCTGCAAGAAAGGCGCTCTGCATCGCGGTGTAGCTTGCTGTCCAGGTTTCGAGAGGGTGCGTTTCTGGATGAGGTATTGTATATATTGCTTCCCCCTACTTATACCTCCCGAGGAGATCACGAATGTAAAATTAGAGAGATTCGAGCGCGCACGGAGGCTTTCCGGCAGTCGTTCTTCCCGCGAACCATACGCGACTGGACAGGAAAGGGAGGTAATGACAGTGGCACGTAAAGTGCCTTCGGCCACACACCGTTGGGTGGCTTGCGGAGTATAAATGTAGATGTAGATTTAGATGTTGTTGTTGTTGTTGTGGTGTTCAGTCCTGAGACTGGTTTGATGCAGCTCTCCATGCCACTCTATCCTGTGCAAGCGTCTTCATCTCCCAGTAACTACTGCAACCTACATCCTTCTGAATCTGCTTAGTGTATTCATCTCTTGGTCTCCCTCTACGATTTTTACCCTCCACTCTCCCCTCCAATAATAAATGGGTGATGTGTATTTTCAAAAACACTCTTTCAGCGCAAAAACCAACTATTACAGAAGATATTGCAGGGTGTAAATGGCGTGAGGTACATGGCATTTAGTGAGGGCAGAGCTATCCCTCCACTGGAAAAAGTAAATACAAACACAGTGTTCATATTCGATTATGTTGCTGAGGAGAACGAAGATCAAATTCGACGATATTTCCGTTTTGGACTCCATATGGCTGTTGGTGTATTTTATCTGAGTCAGACATATTCCAGAAGAGTGCTGGTGAGGGATAATGCAAAAATAATTGTAGCATTCAAACAGGACATTCTGAATTTAAAACACATTTACCAGGCTCATGTAGGAACTGACATGTCGTTCAATGATTCTGTAAAGATGTGTGCAGATTGCTGGAATGACATTACTATTATCGTTATTGATTATTATTATTCTTTTTGATAAATCAAGAAAACTGAATGATGGCAGGTATATATGGAATTTCCAGGCCCTCCTATATACATACATATCCATGGAAAGAAGTGGTTACATCACCATGTATAAATTCACATGCATGTCAGGTGCTCAATCTGTTTAGGATGGGTGTGTATACACAAAACATTTACTTGTAATTGACGTGAAAATTCAAACTTTCGAAAGTGAAGTTGGAGGCGAACGTAAGGAACCAGAGACATAGTCATAGCCTTCTGAGACTGAATAATACACTGAATGATCGTGTTAACACAATGGAAAAGAACGTAAACGATTTAACTGAAGGGGGAGCAGTATAAGAAGAAGAAGAGTGGATATGTATAACCTCACACTGCACAGATGTCCGATTAGTATACGAGGAAATGTCGACTAAGCATAAACTCGCGGAGGCATGGATGGCTGTTCGAGAGAAATTACGTCTGCTCGGGTTAGGGCACTTGAAGCGGAAACAAATACTAAGAGAAGCATTTAAGATGGTTACAGATCTCTCACTCAACCCTCAGCAGAGTTACGTGATGACAACTATGCCATTGCCCATTTCATTAAGCGGCACAGTGAGCGTAAGTTTAACTGAGAACGCAGTACAGATCGATGATGCTTTCTTCACAAACCAGCATGCAAAACGTACCCTCACAGATATGTTATGATTAAAGTTTTGGATGACCTGTGGAAGGCGGATCTAGTCAACAAGAGAGAATATTCAAGTGTGAATAACGGCTTCATATATATTTTAATGGTCATTGATACTAATTCCAAATTTGCCTGGGCATTACCCGAGAAAGCGAAAACAAGGGCAGGATGTCGCGCATGTGTTTGAGCGATTGTTGCAGACGCGGACAAATCAAAGCCCAGACAACCTTCAGGCAGAATACAGCGGCGAGTTTTACAATAGGTATTTCAAGACTGTAATGGATCAGTATGGAATACATCACTACTCGACATTCACCCACTCGAAGGTGGGCATGGTCGATCGTCTGAACAGAACAGTGAAAGCCCAAATGTGGATGTGGTTCAACGTTCGTGGCTCATCTTCGTGGCTCACACAAATGAACTGATATCCTCCCGCAAATAATTGCACAGTATAATCGACGCAAACATTGCACTATAAAAATGACACCAATCTATGTTTGTGATAATAGACTTCTAGATACAGTATACAGTCGTATTAAAATGCTAGATCCATACAAACATCGATTTAATGTAGGTGATTTAGTACATATTTAAAAACGCAAGAGGCCGGCCGGAGTGGCCGAGCGGTTCTAGGCTCTACAGTCTGGAACCGCTCGATCGCTATGGTCGCAGGGTCGAATCCTGCCTCGGGCATGGATGCGTGTGAAGTCCTTAGGTTAGTTAAGTTTAAGTAATTCTAAGTTCTAGGGGACTGATGACCACAGAAGTTAAGTCCCATAGTGCTCAAAGCCATTTGAACCATTTTTGAAAAACACAAGATAGCATTTGAGAAGTCATACATGCCAGACTGGCCAATCGAGATTTCCTAGAACCTACCTCTTAAAGGACAGCAGTGGTACTGAAATTTTTTGGGATAGTTTCACACAAGAGAGTTACAGAACAGCTTGGAACCAAATGTGTACCTTGTAGAGACGGAGCAGAGCGTCAGTTAAATGGCTTCGTTTTCCTGCATCACTAAACAACTGGATCAACGCTGGCGATTTGCTGTACCACAGGGTGCGCAGAGAACAACGACTTCAGTGGCATAGCATACGTGATAGAAGATGCATTAGACGAGGAGGCGGTATTCCTGACAAACTACCAGTCGAATTACGCATTCCTTGCTGTGACTAATGTGGACATGGAACAAAACATCAAACATGGTTGGTACGCAGTAATAAGGGGATATATCTGCTCGACGAAGCGTGGAACATGACATCGCATATGCAGCAAATAAAGCTCGTCACATCGCAGATCGAATTTTAGATGATAAAACTAAGGCAGTACGTGCGAGAAGGGATACTGGTATAGGCCGACGCGTTGTAGCATTTGCAGTTGAAAAAACTATGCGTGGTAAACTGAAGTTGGGCTTTGGTGTGAAGAAATTCAGCCAAGTTATGAGCGCTGCATGTAGGGCTCTAAGAAAGAAAATGGATACCAAAGGGTGCACGAAAAACTGTATCCTGACAGCGTTGCATGCAGCTAAAAGCGCCCTGAAGCAGAAAGAAACAAGAAAATAAAGATCGATTAAACCACCGATTAAACCACATCTGGTATAATTATTCCCTTCTTCACTTCTGTCCTAACCGGTCTCTCAGCGGTGGGTCCACTGGCTGACTTTGAGCACCAAGGTTCAATAGGCCCACTACTGGGTTTCACACAGGGTCAGATTTTGAAGACGCATTCCTGTAAATTTTACAAATCTGATCTGAGAGTGGATATTCTCCCCTGTCAGTACAATCCGTGTTAAGTGTAACATTGCAAAAAAAAAAAAAAATATCGCAACGATAGACAGAATCATTCAATTTACTGATTCAGCTGCAACAGGGTGCAAGGTTGTAGATACTCCTGCCACCCCTGTATGCCGTCCAATGACAGTTTAGACGTTGGACCTATATGGTGGTAGCATAACCTCGACTTTCCAGCTGCCGCTCTAATGCTAGAACAACAGTAGAAATGTTATAAACACCTGTTAGGATTTGAATACTTGAAGAGATGTTGTCTGAACATGTAAACCATGACGCACAGAATTTGAAAATTTTCTGACATACCTGCTTCTCAGCTTCCAGCTGACTCCCTAAGTCGGCCAGCACTTTAGGAATGAATGCTGCAATAGCAAGGAAGAGGCCTTTTATAACCACTTGTTACGAAAACGTATCGCAATCTCGAAAAGTTTGAATAGTTTGCTACGAAATTTTCTGACTGTCGCAATTAGACCTCATATTCTTTTTATAAACACTTACACGAGAATTGGTCCGAGTTTGGTCGCTTCCCATCACCACTGCTGTTTGCTCTACTACTCACTGGCCATTTCATACTGCGAAAAGCACACCTACACAACTAGGCACTGTTAAAGACTGATGATGCTTCAAACTGCACCACACATTTTGCAGAGGATAAATAGGAACTCAGAAAGTCATACCAGCAATTTATAACATGCCTGCACCACACATTTTGCAGAGGATAAATAGGAACTCAGAAAGTCATACCAGCAATTTATAACATGCCTTCTTTTTGTTCAAGCTGGCTGGAGTGTGTTTGGTGCAAGTGGTTGAGGAACAGAACGCTGTTGTGAAGGGGAAAATATTCTTGGAGAAACAGATAGAGGAACTTTCGAAAACACCATTTGTTTACCGCCAAGTGGTTGCGTGGGCTTCAAAATAGGAGGCACCTGCTATCTTTAGGAAAACACTCTTCATTCATTGTGTGTCAATCAGACAGCGTGGCACTTCCCACCTGAGCTGCTTTCTCCAAAATACATGTTGTTGTTCATTAGGTCACTGCTGTGGGAGGAAGATGCTAACTAAACCGTGAATTTACTATCAAAGCTTTTCCTTGAGAATTTACTTTATTTACTAGCGATTCGTCAAGAACACTTTTATAATCAGAAAGCATCTTCTAAATATCAAGTTAAAATTTATTGAGAGGCAGAAAGAACAAATTTTGGACAGTATGAGCTTTCGGGCTGAGAACCTTGACGCTCCCTTTTGACACGGTCGTAGTCAAGACCGCTCACAACAACCTCTGAAAGACTACACTGCTGCAAATCTGCAACACACCAGATTATCTTAAACTAAAAATGTTAACAACTCACACAAGCACATAAACTATGCACCCCGTAGGAGGGATGGAAATGGTACAGGAATTCAGCCGTTACACTTCAAGCAATAAATTCGTTAACACCGAATCCGACAAACATGACAGAGGCAGCTATTAACGTATGACAGATTGACAGAGAGATTACCGAACAACCCGAAACGCAGGTTGCTCTAATCCGCCCCTAGTTCACAAGGTAAAAAAACGGACCACCCAATTCATAAATAACCACCTTCCCGTCGATGGGAAAACAGAGAAGAATGGTGGAACGACCCCAAAACAAAGTAGTTGGTGACCTCACCAAGAAAACAAGTAGAATTTAACAAGTAAATGAAACAACATATCTCCAATCACTTCTAATAAACTGCGATTTCTGGCGAAGACCTGGCGTAGCACCCCCAACGCTCTCCCGAACGCTCAAGGCGGACAAGTCATCTTGTGTTTCAGCGCGCGACCGACCAACCAATCGATCCCACCGCTAATGACCGTTGCCCGAGAAACTCGAGCAGACTGGAGGCCTAACGCGCAGACTCAGCTGCAGAAGTCAGGCCCGACCAGCGACCACAAGCTGAGTTCTGTTACTGGCGGAGTGGCAAGCCTCTCATTCTGCCGGCTTTAAAATTTGATCCAAACGACAGACATACTAGCACTCCGAACGACAGGCAAACACTAACTGGCGCACAAATGCGAACGAGAGACAGACCATCAAATGGTGACGAGTGACTGACCCAGACTCACTCCGACTGACCGACTGCCCATGGCAAGTTTGTTTTTTCCCTTTATTGTTCTTTTATACCTGTACAACAACAGGTAGGCTGGCAGCAGCATTTTACGCCGCTCTTCAGCCTCAGAGTTAACAATTATAAATCATATAGAAGACAAACAAGAGATTGAACAAAGGCGGGTAAAAGACAGTAGATACAGAACATAACAAACACGAAGCCGTTCACACTAGACGAAAAACCACTAAAACTGTCGACACGACGCACAAACACTGATGAGTTCTACGGCACATGTGAACGTTGGAGCGTGACAGCGGACACTAACACAAACAAGACGGCACACACACGTGAAACTGATGGCGATGATCTCCGGCGCACGAATGTCCACGTAGCGTGTACGAGTCCGGGGACCTGCCAAGAGGAGAAGAAGGGGGAGGGGGAGGGAGAGGGGTGAGCAAAGATGCCAGTGGTAGAGGAGGCGGGAGTAAGAGCAGAGGAATGGGGGTAGGGGAAGACCGGGGGAGGAGTGGGGAAAGAGGGAGGAGGTAGAGAAGGGAGAGAGGGTGCCCATAGGAACAAAACACAGGAGGAGGGAGGGAGGATCAAAGATGGTAGGAGGGGTAGATGGAGGGGAGGACGGCATCATCAGGGAGGGGGAGCTGGCGGAAGCCACCTTGGGAGAGGGTATGGAGAGCGGAGAGATGGAGAGCACGTGGAAGTACAGGCGCAGAAGCTGACGGGGGCGGGAGAGGATGGGAGAGACCAGCGGGTGAGGAGGATCGAGTTTGCGGGAGGTGGAGAGGATCCGTATCCATTTGAGGAAAAGGAGGATGTGGGGGAAGGGAATAAGGTCATACAGAATCCATGTGGGGGAGGGGAGATAGATGCGATAAGCGAGGTGAAGAGCATGGCATTCAAGGATCTGAAGGGATTTGTAAAAGGTAGGGGGAGCGGAAATCCAGGCAGGATGGGCGTAGCAAAGGATAGGGAGTATAGGGATTTATAGGTATCGTGGATGGTGGAGGGGTCCAGACCCCAAGTACAACCAGAAAGGAGCTTGAGGAGACAGAGTTGGAAGCATGCCTTGGCTTGGATCGTCTGGAGGTAGGGGGTCCAGGAGAGACGATGGTCAAGGGTGACACCAAGGTACTTAAGGGTGGGGGTGAGGGCGATAGGATGGCCATCGATGGTGATGTAGAAATCGAGGAAGCGGGAAGAAGGGGTGGTTTTACCTATAATGATCGCCTGGGTCTTGGAAGGATTGACTTTAAGCAAACACTGGTTGCACCAAGCGGTGAACCGGTCAAGGTGGGATTGGAGAAGGTGTTGGGAGCGCTGCAAGGTGGGGGCAAGGGCGAGGAAGGCGGGTCATCAGAGTACTGAAGAAGGTGGATGGGGGGGGAGAAGGAGGCGGCATGTCCGCCGTATACAAGAGGTACAGAAGAGGGGCGAGGAGGGAACCCTGCGGCACACCGGCGGAGGTGAAAAAGGTGTAGGAATTCGTGTTGTGGATGGTGACGTAGGAAGGACGTTGGGAAAGAAAGGAGACGATCAGACAGACATAGTTAATAGGAAGGGTGAAGGTTTGGAGCTTGAAGAGGAGACTGGAATGCCACACACGGTCATAGGCTCGTTCAAGGTCAAGGGAGAGGAAGATGGTGGAATAGCAGGAATTAAGCTGTTCGGAGAGGAGATGAGTGAGGTGAAGGAGAAGGTCATCGGAAGAGAAGGATGGCCGAAATCCACACTGGGTAACGGGAAGGAGGCAGTGCTGGTGGAGATGTTGGTGGATGCATCTGGTGAGGATGGATTCCAGGACCTCGCTGAAGACCGAGGTAAGGCTGATGGGATGGTAGGCAGAGACAGCGGACGGCGGTTTACCGGGCTTGAGGAACATGAGGATAAGGGAGGTTTTTCACAGGTTGGGGTAGTAGCCGGTGGGCAGGACAACATTGTAGAGCCTGGCCAGGGTGGAGAGGAAAGAGGCAGGAGCTTCGCGGAGGTGGTGATAAGTGACACGATCGTGACCAGGAGCGGTGTCATGTTTCGTGCGGAGTGTAGCGATGAGATCCTGTTTACTGATAGGAGCATTGAGTTCTGTGTGTGCAGTGTTGTCCAAGTACTGGAAACAAGGTGCGAGAGGAGGGACAGAGGTGTCAGTTCGATCACAGACATCTGGGAAGAGGGATCGTCAGGGATGGTAAAAACATCAGAGAGGTAGGAGGCAAAGTGATTGGCCTTACTAATGGCGTCAGGGAAAGGTTGGTTGTAATGAAGGAGAGGATAGTGAGGGGGGGGGGGGGTTAGAACCGGTAAGGCGGCGGAAGGCTGACCAGTACATGGACGAGTTGTTAGGAAGGGTAGCGTTTAAACGGGTGCATGTCTGTCACGAGTCCCGCCGTTTCTTAGCCTCGAGCAATTTACGGATGTATCTCTGGAATTGCCAGTGGTGTCGTAATGTGGCCGGGTCACGCGAGCGGAGGAAGGCACGGTAGAGACGGCGGGATTGATGGAGGAGGAGGACGGACTGTGGGGGTAAGGGAGGATGGTGGGGGTGGATGGTGACAGAAGGGACGTGGGCCTCCACGGCCTCAGACAAGGTCTGCTGGAGAAAGGAGGCGGCGTGGGTAATATCATCTGGTTGGTGGTAGGTGAAGGGGTGGCCATCGACCTGGGTGGAGAGGGTATCCCGGTAGGCATTCCAGTCGGCACAGTTATAATCGTGGACGTACTTCGATGGAGGGTCGTGACGTGGGTCCGCGCGGGGGCGATGACCGTCTGAAATGGTGAGGAGGATGGTCACTACCAATGGCGTCCATATCATCCACCGTTATGCGGCCAAGGAGGTTAGGGGAGGAGATGACGACATCAGGAGTGCATATACGAAGACAGTAGCTTGTCCTCAAAAGAACAATTACTGTTGGTTACCGTGCAGCTTTTCCCTGGAATAAATGGTGACTAACTGACAACCTCAGCTGCCGACAGGTGTTGTTGTTATACCTCGATGTGGACAGCTGAAAATGTGTGCCCCGTCTGGGACTCGGGCCCGGGATTTCGTGCTTACATGGCAGACACTCTATCCATCTGAGCCACTGAGGACACAGATGAATAGTGCGACTGCAGGGACTTATTCCTTGCACGCTTCCCGTGAGATACACGCTGCCAACTGTCCACAATTCTACATATGTATTGTACCTTATAGACATTTGCCCACTCATTACTCACGCACGCTTTGGCGATCCCCGTAAGAGTTTGGGCAACCTATGAGCATTCGCATGTCTATAAGATACAATACATATGTAGAATTGTGGACAGTTGGCAGTATGTATCTCACGGGAAGCGTGCAAGTAATAAGTCCCTCCAGTCGCACTATTCATCTGTGTCCTCAGTGGCTCAGATGGATAGAGCGTCTGCCAAGTAAGCACGAAATCCAGGGTTCGAGTCCCAGTCGGGGCACACATTTTCAGCTGTCCACATCGAGGTATAACAACACATGTCGGCAGTTGAGGTTGTCAGTTAGTCATCAATTATCAGGGGTGGAGTTGGATCGGGGCGGGTGTGTTGGGGAATGGGGACGAGGTCGCCTTGGAGGGAGGAGAGGAACCGATGCCACCGCCGTAACTGGGTGGCGGAACCCAATGGCGAACTCATAGCGCCCCTTATATGCACGTGAACAGGCAACCTTCCCCCTTTCCCGCCAGAGGGAGACACCAAAGCTGCGACTGTCACAGCGGCGCCACCGCCAGAAACGGAGGGCGACTGCTTCACACTACGCGCTGTGGCGCGCTCTTCAAACAGGAAATTTTTACCACGGCTCGCTAACCTTCAAAAACAAATTACTGTTCGCCCTGGACGGCTTAGTAGGCATCCCCATCCGCACGCCTCACATTAGAACTGTTTGCCAACTCACTTTGACCACTGGCTGGGTATGAGACCAACTACACCACATGCTATGCCAGCTAATCTTCAAAAACAAATTTATGTAGACACCCACCACCGTGCGCCTCGGGAACGGTGGCTCACATTACAATCGTCTGCCGATTCCCTTTGACGACCGGCCAGCCGCGGAGTATCCTCGGCCCCAGGCGGCGCTGAGTGGTAGCGGAATGCAGGGAGGCTGCCTGGTATGGGTGATCCAGTACCTCAACATCACGCAAGACATCTCCGATACGGGCCCAACCGTTCCACTACGGGCCGCCAGATGCTGTGCCGAGCAGCGCGTGTGGTGTGGAGTGTGCGACTGCTCACTCAGCTGCACGACACAGTGCGAGCCGAAGAGCCGTGACAACATGGCACGGTGCACTGCACATTACGTACATGGTTATGAGCGCTGTGTGTAGCACCCGGCAGTATATGATGCGATCAGGAGAAAGTACGTGCATTCCTGTCCTCGGAAATACAAATTATGTCCTCTTCAGTTCATAATTACCCCATTTCCTGTCCTCTGACGCGCGGTGTGGCCGTGCGGTCTCAGGCGCCTGTAAGTAGGCTGTTTAGGGTTTTATGTTGGTAACGCCAATGAAAATCACTGGCTGTGCTGTCTGCAGTCTGTGGCTGGTTGGCATTGTTGTAACATTAGGTATTGTAGTGTTGGGCAGTTGGACGTGAACAGCGCGTAGCGTTGCGCAGTTGGAGGTGAGCCGCCAGCAGTGGTGGATGTGGGGGGAGAGATGCGAGAATTTCGAGAGCAGACGATTTGGACGCGTGTCCATCAGAAAGAGTCAATTTGTAGTATTGGATATCATGAACGGATATGATGACTTTTAAACATTATTAAGGTAAATACATTGTTTGTTCTCTATCAAAATCTTTCATTTGCTAAATATGCCTATCAGTAGTTATTGCCTTCAGTAGTTAGAATCTTTTATTTAGCTGGCAGTATTGGCGCTCGCTGTATTGCAGTAGTTCGAGTAATGAAGATTTTTGTGGCGTAAGTGATTCATGAAAGGTATAGGTTATTATTAGTTAGTTTAGTGTCGATCAGAATAAGTAAAGAGAGAAATGTCTGAGTACGTTCAGTTCTGCTCAGCTGTTTGAAAATCAAATAACGTAAGAGGTTTCCCAGCACAGTCATTCATAAATTTTTGTAAGGGACGGTTTCACGCCTTGTCACGGTTCGGGCGGTTGCCCCCGTCGGAAGTTCGAGTCCTTCCTCGGGTTTGTGTTGTCCTTAGAGTAAGTTAGTTTAAGTTGGATTAAATAGTGTGTACGCTTAGTGACAGATAACCGTAGCAGTTTGGTCCCATAGAAATTACCACAAATTTCAATTTCAATTTTACTGTTCACTGAATTTTTTGATTTATACCACCTATCCGCATTTTATAATCAATTTCCATAACAATTTCTGTTTCATAAAAGATCTCGATCAAAAATTCCCGTTAATATTACATCCTCTGAATTGACCATTGGATTATACCAAGAAAATTCGCTTTTACAGAGAAAATTCAGAATTCCCGTCAAAATTCGAAATTCCACGAATGGGGAAAGGGGGAGGGGGATGGGCATTGCGAGGGAGAGTGGGGAGCTGAGGGGAAGGAGGATGGGGAAGGCACATGACGTCATCGGGAGGTGGGGGTAATCAATTGATCAATTAACTTAATTTACATATCAGTTTGACTTATGTGAAACGGAAATAACACACAACTAATTTTACACCTTACACAAAAAAATTCATGTGCAATACTACAACATGGGGTTCCCAGATCATAACAGGGACTCTTTGCAGCATACTGCTCCGTGCAACGTCACTTCATTTCTTACTTCTTCGCCTCACACCGGGTTTTACGTGCTTATTTTACGCGTAGAAGAAGGGCAACTTGAAACCTCGGTATCTCGGAAATGGCTAAAGATGTGAAGAGAATTTCCGAAGTTGTTCGGTAGCGCGATCATAGGAGTACATGGTAAAAGTTACAGCCTGTTGCTGTGCATAGTCATCTCGGAATCCACGGCTAGGTTTGGTACCCCAAAAAAAGTATTTGGGGTCTTTCTCGATAACCAACAAAGATTTTCGAAAACGGGATGGCTCTTCTGCATAAATATCATTAAAATTGGAGTAATTTGCTGCTGCTATTCATTATTTAGATTACGTCTCCTACCAGATTTTACGTTTTGAAGTACGGTGTATTTGAACCTCTGTAACTTGGAAAGGGATAAAGATTTCAATAAAATTTTCAGGGTTGTTTCAGATCTAGATCTTAGGAATATACTGTAAAAATTTCAGCCTTCACTGTGCATAGCCGTCTTGCAATCCGCAGTTGCGTTTTCGTCCGCTGGTGATAGCGAAAATACACTCCTGGAAACTGAAATAAGAACACCGTGAATTCATTGTTCCAGGAACGGGAAACTTTATTGACACATTCCTGGGGTCAGATACATCACATGATCACACTGACAGAACCACAGACACATAGAAACAGGCAACAGAGCATGCACAATGTCGGCACTAGTACAGTGTATATCCACCTTTCGCAGCAATGCAGGCTGCTATTCTCCCATGGAGACGATCGTAGAGATGCTGGATGTAGTCCTGTGGAACGGCTTGCCATGCCATTTCCACCTGGCGCCTCAGTTGGACCAGCGTTCGTGCTGGACGTGCAGACCGCGTGAGACGACGCTTCATCCAGTCCCAAACATGCTCAATGCGGGACAGATCCGGAGATCTTGCTGGCCAGGGTAGTTGACTTACACCTTCTAGAGCACGTTGGGTGGCACGGGATACATGCGGACGTGCATTGTCCTGTTGGAACAGCAAGTTCCCTTGCCGGTCTAGGAATGGTAGAACGATGGGTTCGATGACGGTTTGGATGTACCGTGCACTATTCAGTGTCCCCTTGACGATCACCAGACGTGTACAGCCAGTGTAGGAGATCGCTCCCCGCACCATGATGCCGGGTGTTGGCCCTGTGGGCCTCGGTCGTATGCAGTCCTGATTGTGGCGCTCACCTGCACGGCGCCAAACACGCATACGACCATCATTGGCACCAAGGCAGAAGCGACTCTCATCGCTGAAGACGACACGTCTCCATTCGTCCCTCCATTCACGCCTGTCGCGACACCACTGGAGGCGGGCTGCACGATGTTGGGGCGCGAGCGGAAGACGGCCTAACGGTGTGCGGGACCGTAGCCCAGCTTCATGGAGACGGTTGCGAATGGTCCTCGCCGATACCCCAGGAGCAACAGTGTCCCTAATTTGCTGGGAAGTGGCGGTGCGGTCCCCTACGGCACTGCGTAGGATCCTACGGTCTTGGCGTGCATCCGTGCGTCGCTGCGGTCCGGTCCCAGGTCGACGGGCACGTGCACCTTCCGCCGACCACTGGCGACAACATCGATGTACTGTGGAGACCTCACGCCCCACGTGTTGAGCAATTCGGCGGTACGTCTACCCGGCCTCCCGCATGCCCACTATACGCCCTCGCTCAAAGTCCGTCAACTGCATATACGGTTCACGTCCACGCTGTCGCGGCATGCTACCAGTGTTAAAGACTGCGATGGAGCTCCGTATGCCACGGCAAACTGACTGTCAACGACGGCGGCGGTGCACAAATGCTGCGCAGCTAGCGCCATTCGACGGCCAACACCGCGGTTTCTGATGTGTCCGCTGTGCCGTGCGTGTGATCATTGCTTGTACAGCCCTCTCGCAGTGTCCGGAGCAACTATGTTGGGTCTGACACACCGGTGTCAATGTGTTCTTTTTTCCATTTCCAGGAGTGTATATTTAAGGGACCCTTTTTGTGGAGTTTTCCGAGTAACCGAACATGAACTAGTGGTGGAGCGGCTTTGCTCTATTTGCCTAAGCGGAAGGTAGTGTGTAGTATTCATACTTTGACGCTGTAGGTAAAGACACTAAGACGACCCTCTACTGGCTATACAAATGGTGCCTAGCCCAAGGGCTGTCCAAAACACTTGACCGTACCTTTTTATGACCAATAGGACCTGTGGTATTGGCGCCGGGAAACCCCGTTTTTATGCGCAGCATTTTGGAACATGCCATCGCATGCATACCGATAATACTAATAACTAGAACGCCGACCACTGTTTGTCATATTCAGTAGTGAATATAAAATCCATATATAAAACGTTGTTATGTTTCACCACTGTTGCAGCCCGCCCGATAGCTGGTCAGCGTGACAGACTGCCTTCCTAAGGGGCCGGGGTTCGATTCCCAGCTGGGTCGGGTTTATCTTCGCTCAGAGACTGGGCGTCTTCATCATCCAATGTAATAAGACCTGCACCAAGGCGGCCGGACCTGCCCCATAAGGGGGTTCCCGTCCAATGACGCCAAACGCTCAAATCCAATTTACCACTGTTGTACATTAACTTAAATTGCATGTATCTTTAAAAAAATAACGTTAAGTGCAGAAGTGTGTTAGAAAAGGTGTGTATGTGAGTGTGTCTTCGCTGGACTTCACTCCTGCATTATCCGTCATTTTTTAATGAAATGAAATGTTGTGTGGCGAGAGCCTCCCGGCTGGTAGATTTGATCGCCTGGTGCGAGTCCTTTGACGCGACGCCACTTTGTCGATTTGCGCTTCGATGAGGGTGAAATTGGGATGATGAAGAAGACACAAACACCCAGTCCCTGAACGGAGAATATCTCCAACGCAGCCGCGAATCGAACCCGGGCCCCCGGCATGACACGCCGGTGCACTGTCTACACAGCTACGGTGGCGGATAGTTTGTAGTCAAATCGCGCATGGCCTTTATTTAATTTTTTCCTTGTTGCAGACAGTTTGGTGGACAACTGTCTTACTATCACTGATGTGGCAATGGTGCCTGTTGAAGCACCACACTTCTAGCAAATGCAGACTGTAAGTGTACTAGTGTATTAGTAGACCCGTGGTCTAGGGGTGCCGGCACGGTAGCTCAGCGTGTTCGGTCAGAGGGTAATGTGCTCTCTGTAATAAAAAAAAAAACTGAGTTAATCGATCAACAACGAACTTCAATGGATGTCTTACGACGTCCCCCCTGAGCAGACGCAACGAACATAAGCAAACAAAATGAGATTTAGGGAAAAAAATGAGGTAGCGTCTTTGATTCATAATCAAAACGTCTACGGTCCCGGGTTCGATTCCCGCCACTGCCTAAATTTTGATAAATAATCAGCATTGGCGGCCGAAGACTTCTGGCATAAGAAGTCAGCCTCATTCTGCCAACGGCCTTGTCAAACAGGGCGGAGGAGCGGATAGAGGTTCAGGGCACTCTCTTGTCGTAAGGGTGGTAAATTGCCCCATTCGGATCTCCGGGAGGGGACTGCCAAGGGGGAGGTGACCAGGAGAAAAAGATTGAATAATCAACGAAAGGATAATGTTCTACGAGTCGGAGCGTAGAATGTCAGAAGCTTGAACGTGGTAGGGAAACTAGAAAATCTGAAAAGGGAAATGCAAAGGCTCAATCTAGATATAGTAGGGGTCAGTGAAGTGAAGTGGAAGGAAGACAAGGATTTCTGGTTAGATGAGTATCGGGTAATATCAACAGCAGCAGAAAATGGTATAACAGGTGTAGGATTCATTATGAATAGGAAGGTAGGGCAGAGGGTCTGTTACTGTGAACAGTTCAGTGACCGGGTTGTTCTAATCAGAATCGACAGCAGACCAACACCGACAACGATAGTCCAGGTATACATGCCGACGTCGCAAGCTGAAGATGAACAGATAGAGAAAGTGTATGAGGATATTGAAAGGGTAATGCAGTATGTAAAGGGGGACGAAAATCTAATAGTCATGGGCGACTGGAATGCAGTTGTAGGGGAAGGAGTAGAAGAAAAGGTTACAGGAGAATATGGGCTTTGGACAAGGAATGAAAGAGGAGAAAGACTTATTGAGTTCTGTAACAAGTTTCAGGTAGTAATAGCGAATACCCTGTTCAAGAATCACAAGAGGAGGAGGTATACTTGGAAAAGGCCGGGAGATACGGGAAGATTTCAATCAGATTACATCATGGTCAGACAGAGATTCCGAAATCAGATACTGGATTGTAAGGCGTACCCAGGAGCAGATATAGACTCAGAGCACAATATAGTAGTGATGAAGAGTAGGCTGAAGTTCAAGACATTAGTCAGGAAGAATCAATACGCTAAGAAGTGGGATACGGAAGTTCTAAGGAATGACGAGATACGTTTTAAGTTCTCTAACGCTGTAGATACAGAAATATGGAATAGCGCAGTAGGCAACACAGTTGAAGAGGAATGGACGTCTCTAAAAAGGGCCATCACAGAAGTTGGGGAGGAAAACATAGGTACAACGAAGGTAGCTGCGAAGAAACCATGGGTAACAGAAGAAATACTTCAGTTGATTGATAAAAGGAGGAAGTACAAACATGTTCCGGGAAAATCAGGAATACAGAAATACAAGTCGCTAAGGAATGAAATAAATAGGAAGTGCAGGGAAGCTAAGATGCAATGGCTGCAGGAAAAATGTGAAGACATCGAAAAAGATATGATTGTGGGAAGGACAGACTCAGCATACAGGAAAGTCAAAACAACCTTTGGTGGCATTAAAAGCAACGGTGGTAACATTAAGAGTGCAACGGGAATTCCACTGTTAAACGCAGAGGAGAGAGCATATAGGTGGAAAGCATACATTGAAAGCCTCTATGAGGGTGAAGATTTGTCGGATGTGATAGAAGAAGAAACAGAAGTCGATTTAGAAGAGATAGGGGATACTGTATTAGCATCGGAATTTAAAAGAGCTTTGGAGGACTTACGGTCAAATAAGGCAGAAGGGATAGATAACATTCCATCAGAATTTCTAAAATCATTAGGGGAAGTGGCAACAAAACGACTATTCACGTTGGTTTGTAGAATATATGAGTCTGGCGACATACCACCTGACTTTCGGAAAAGCATCATCCACACAATTCCGAAGACGGCAAGAGCTGACAAGTGCGAGAATTATCGCACAATCAGCTTAACAGCTCATGCATCGAAGCTGCTTACAAGAATAATATACAGAAGAATGGAAAAGAAAATTGATAATGCGCTAGGTGACGATCAGTTTGGCTTTAGGAAAAGTAAAGGCACGATAGAGGCAATATGACGTTACGGCTAATAATGGAAGCAAGGCTAAAGAAAAATCAAGACACGTTCATAGGATTTGTCGACCTGGAAAAAGCGTTCGACAATATAAAATGGTGCAAGCTGTTCGAGATCCTGGAAAAAGTAGGGGTGAGCTATAGGGAGAGACGGGTCATATACAATATGTACAACAACCAAGAGGGAATAATAAGAGTGGATGATCAAGAACGAAGTGCTCGTATTAAGAAGGGAGTAAGACAAGGCTGTAGCCTTTCGCCCCTACTCTTCAATCTGTACATCGAGGAAGCAATGATGGAAATAAAATAAAGGTTCAGGATTGGAATTAAAATAGAAGGTGAAAGGATATCAATGATACGATTCGCTGT
This sequence comes from Schistocerca gregaria, assembly GCF_023897955.1. Taxonomy (NCBI): domain Eukaryota; kingdom Metazoa; phylum Arthropoda; class Insecta; order Orthoptera; family Acrididae; genus Schistocerca; species Schistocerca gregaria. The sequence goes on along the minus strand of NC_064927.1, from coordinate 74,419,744 downwards.
TGACATTGCTATCCTGAGTGAAAGTGAAGAAGAATTAAATGATCTGCTGAATGGGATGAACAGTGTAATGAGTACACAGTATGGTTTGAGAGTAAATCGGAGAAAGACGAAGGTAATGAGAAGTAGTAGAAATGAGAACAGCGAGAAACTTAACATCAGGATTGATGGTCACGAAGTCAATGAAGTTAAGGAATTATGCTACCTAGGCAGTAAAATAACCAATGACGGACGGACCAAGGAGGACATCAAAAGCAGACTCGCTATGGCGAAAAAGGCATTTCTGGCCAAGAGAAGTCTACTAATATCAAATACCGGCCTTAATTTGAGGAAGAAATTTCTGAGGATGTACGTCTGGAGTACAGCATTGTATGGTAGTGATACATGGACTGTGGGAAAACCGGAACAGAAGGGAATCGAAGCATTTGAGATGTGGTGCTATAGACGAATGTTGAAAATTAGGTGGACTGATAAGGTAAGGAATGAGGAGGTTCTACGCAGAATCGGAGAGGAAAGGAATATGTGGAAAACACTGATAAGGAGAAGGGTCAGGATGATAGGACATCTGCTGAGACATGAGGGAATGACTTCCATGGTACTAGAGGGAGCTGTAGAGGGCAAAAACTGTAAAGGAAGACAGAGATTGGAATACGTCAAGCAAATAATTGAGGACGTAGGTTGCAAGTGCTACTCTGAGATGAAGAGGTTAGCACAGGGAAGGAATTCGTGGCGGGCCGCATCAAACCAGACAGTAGACTGATGACCAAAAAAAAAAAAAAGGGTACTAGCTGAAAGTGCATTTTGTGTATTAGAAATCTTTGCTAAATGGCACTTTGAGGGCGAAATATGTAATAATGTAAAAGAAATCATTATATTCTCTATAATGTACGGTAATGTAATTGAATACTGCCGACTGTCGCCGAACCCGTGTGCCCTATGGTACGAGTACACAGTGTGGTCCAATGATAGTGACCAGGCCAAATATCTCACGAAGTAAGCATCAAACAAAAAACTACAAAGAACGAAGCTCGTCTAGCTTGAAGGTGGAAACCAGATGGCGCCATGGTTGGCCCGCTAGATGGCGCTGCCATAGGTCAAACGGATATCAATTGCGGTTTTTTTTAAGAAAAGTAACCTCCATTTTTTATTACATATTGGTGTAGTACATAAAGAAATAAGAATGTTTTAGTTGGACCACTTTTTTCGCATTGTGTTAGATGGCGCTGTAAAAGTCACAAACGTACTTGGTATCACGTAACATTCCGCCAGTGCTGACGGTATTTGCTTCGTGATACATTACCCGTGTTAAAATGGACCGTTTACCAATTGCGGAAAAGGTCTATATCGTGCTGATGTATGGCTATTGTGATCAAAATGCTCAATGGGCGTGTGCTTTGTACGCTGCTCGGTATCCTGGACGACATCATCCAAGTGACCGGACCGTTCGCCGGATAGTTACGTTATTTAAGGAAACAGGAAGTGTTCAGCCACATGTGAAACGTCAACCACGACCTGCAACAAATGATGACACCCAAGCAGGTGTTTTAGCTGCTGTCGCGGCTAATCCGCACATCAGTAGAAGAGAAATTGCGCGAGTATCGAGAATCTCATAAACGTCGATTGCACCCGTACCATATTTCTATAAACGAGGAATTCCATGTGCGACGACATTGAACATCGTGTAAAGTTCTGCAATTGGGCACAAGAGAAATTACAGGACGATGAGAGATTTTTTGCACACGTTCTATTTAGCGACAAAGCGTGATTCACCAACAGCGTTAACGTAAACCCGCATAATATGCACTATTGGGCAACGGAAGATCCACGATGACTGCGACAAGTGGAACATCAGCAACATTGGCGGGTTAATGTATGGTGCGGCATTATTGTAGAAAGGATAATTGACCCCCATTTTATCGATGGCAATCTAAATGGTGCGATGTATGGTGATGTCCTACGTAATGTTCTACCGATGTTACTGTAAGATGTTCCACTGCATGACAGAATGGCGATGTACTTCCAACATGATGGATGTCCGGCACATAGCTCGCGTGCGCTTGAAGCGGTATTGAATAGCATATTTCATGACAGTTGGATTGTTCGTCGAAGCTTGGCCCGTACGTTCACCGGATCTGACGTTCCAGGATTTCTTCCTGTGAGGAAAGATGAAGGATATTTGCTATCGTGATCCACCGACAACGCCTGACAATATGCGTCAGCGGATTGTCAATACACGTGCGAACATTACGGAAGGAAAATTACTCGCTGTTGAGAGGAATGTCGTTACACGTATTACCAAATGCATTGAGGTTGACGGACATCATTTTCAGCATTCATTGCATTAATGTGGAATTTACAGGTAATCAGCCTGTAACAGCATGCGTTCTCAGAAATAATAATTGCACAAAGGTACATGTATCACATTGGAACAACCGAAATAAAATGTTCATATGTACATCCGTTCTGTATTTTAATTTTAAAAAACCTACCTGTTACCAGCTGTTGGTCTAAAATTGTCAACCATATGTTTGTTAATATTACAGCGCCATCTATCACAAAGCGAAAAAAGTGGTCCAACTAAAAGATTCCTATTTCTTTACGTACTATTTGAATATGTAATAAAAAATGGGGGGTCTTATTTTTAAGAAAACGCAGCTGATATCTGTTTGACCTATGGCAGCTCCATCTAGCGAGGCAACCATAGCGCCATCTAGTTTCCCCCTTCAAACTAGACGAGTTTCGTTCTTTGTAGTTTTTTCGTTTGACGCTTATTTCGTGAGATATTTGGCCCGGTCATGATCAATGGACCACCCTGTATACCAGCGATTTGATAAAGCCAGCAATAAAGTCTGCCTCTTGTAGTGACGAAAAAAAGAGAAAAACATGCTCCATCCTCTATAGCGAATAGTTTCTAATCTGTTCCGATCCCTTTCGTACCCTACAAATTTATTGGTTAATATTTATACAAATGGTTTAGGACACACTGATGCTGCCTCATCCACCCCATCCTTTGTTACGCCCATCCGGCATGGTTCGCCCCCCCCCCCCCTCTATCTTTTATAAATCCCTTCAAACCTTTGAACGCCGTGCTCTCTGCCTCGCCTATCGCATCCGTTTTCCCTCCCCCACACGGATCCTGTACGATCTCATTCCGTTCCCCCACCTCCTCCTTTTCCTTGAAAGGCTACGGATCCTGTACACCTCCCGCAAACTCGATCCTTCTCACCAGCTCGTCTCGCCCTTCCACTCCCACCCCCGCCCACTGCCGCGCCTGTATTCCCACGTCCCACCCGGTCTCCATCTCTCCACCCTCCTTACCCTCTCCCAAGGTGGCTTACTGCAGCTCCCCCTCACTGATGATGTCCCCTCCATCTACCCCTCCTATCAACTTTAGTCCTCCCCGCCCCCACATCCTGTGTCATTTCCTTTCGGCACCCTCCCTCCCTTCTCCTTCCTTTCCCCCGTCCCCTTCCTCCATCCCTCTTCCCCCGGGCTCCCCCCCCTTCCACGCCTCCCCCTATCTCCCCTGCCCATGGCATCTGCACGCCCATCTCCCTCTCCCTCTCCCTCTCCCTCTCCCTCTCCCTCTCCCTCTCCCTCTCCCTCTCCCTCTCCCTCTCCCTCTCCCTCTCCCTCTCCCTCTCCCTCTCCCTCTCCCTCTCCCTCTCACTCTCACTCTCACTCTCACTCTCCCTCTCCCTCTCCCTCTCCCTCTCCCTCTCCCTCTCCCTCTCCCTCTCCCTCTCCCTCTCCCTCTCCCTCTCCCTCTCCCTCCTCCTTCTCTTTCGGCAGGTCCCCAGACTCGGACACGCTCAGTTTGTGTTTAGTGTTCTTTCGCGTCACCACTGTTCACGACACCACTGTTCACGTGTGCCGTCGCCGTCATCCGTGTTATGTGCGCCGTGTCAACTAGTGCTAGTGATATTTCTCGTGCAGCGAGAACGGCTCCATGTTTTTTGTTTTTTAGTGTCTACATTTCTTGCCCGCCGTTTTGATTGCATTCTCTGTGCCTCCTATATGTAATACTTATTGTCAAACTCAAGGCTGAAAAGCGGCGTACTCTGCTGCTGACAGCCCAACTTTGTATAAGGTGATCAAAATCAAAATAAAGAAAAAAACTGATGCTGCTTCAACAGCAGGGGAAGCATGTATCATTGTGTAAGATATTGAGAATGTGGAATGTGGTATTGTTTGGAAGGGAGCAAGGCGACCGAGCAGCCAAGGATGCGTGGCTGGAGCACAGCGTGACAGTATGGGCTGTTCCCCTGATGAGTCAGAGGACTGCAGTCGTGTGGGGGCGGAAGTGGCTGGCAGTGAGGGTCAGCACGCTGCACTCGCTGAGGCCAACTGTCCGGCCGTGGCGCTCCATTCCAATGCGGTGAAGCAGCCCCGACTCGCAATGAACAGCTCTCTCTCTCTAACAAATGACTTCGTACTCCGGCAGGACACCGGTGGCGCAAATGATCACTGTGCGCTTCTTCTCGCCGGTCGCGGTGGCCGAGCGGTTCTAGGCCCTTCAGTCTGGAACCGCGCGACCGCTACGGTCGTAGGTTCGAATCCTCGGGCATGCATGTGGGTGACAGCCTTAGGTTGGTTAGGTTTAAGTAGTTTTAAGTCTAGGGGACTCACGACCCAGATGTTAAGTCCCATAGTGCTCAGAGCCATTTGAACCATTTTTTTTTTCGCTACTTCTCAACTGAGTACGTTGTAATATCCTGGCGAGAGGACGGAAGTAACTGCAAGTGGAGCCTTGCTCTCTATTTTATCTGTGCTAAAACTTTTGAACATTAGTAAGCTTAAAGTTTTCTGGGTTGTTAGGCCGCATCATATTTCCTTCTAAAATAATCCACATTACGACCCCCTGCGACGATCTTTTTCAGGATGTTTCGGTGTCCACTATTGCTAGAGCACTGTCGGAGACGAGTATCCCGTTCTCTTATAAAGGGGAGCTGTCCCGCGTTTGTGCTGGAGAAATGGGAGTATTTGTTGAAATTCTTGTGGCTACCATTGGTGGGCCATTGTCACAGGCTAATATTCCCGTGCTGATGCAGAAGAAGGGGCGTTATTGGCTTAACTCTTGTGGATACTATTGGTGGCCCATCGTCATTGGATACAAAGGCACTATTTCAAGAAGAGTTATTAGCCTACCTCTCTACTGAAATTATATCCTTTCTTGGAAATTTCAACCGGTTCTCGGACCTTTCTTCTACAAATGCTGGTTTCGTTGGCCAACACGTAAGTTATTAAAATCGGTGACAGTGCCACACATCTCATGATGTTCCGATACTGCCGATTTTAAACTTTAGCTGCGGCTATAGGCTTCCGGTATCGTGACTCCCCGCCATCAAGGATGTGAATATGCGACGCAGTGTACGAGCAGTATAAACAATGCGCTGGAAGTCACCTCGAAAGACAGTAACATTTTGGGTAAACATTTCCCTCTCTTCCTCTGTCCGTTTCGCATCTATCCAATGATGATGGCCAACCAATAATCCTTCTCCCGCGTAAGTGAGGAATAGTGCCTGTCTATCCAATGACGATGGCCACCAATAGTATCCACAAGACTTAAACCAATAACGCCCCTTCTTCTGCATCAGCGCGGGAATACTGGACTATGACGATGGCCCACCAATGGTAGCCACTAGAACTGTAAACAATACTCCCACTTCTCCAGCACAAACGCGGGAAAACTCCAGTTTACACGACGATGCGACACTGGTCTCTGACAGTGTTCTAGCAATAGTGGACACCGAGGCATCCTGTAGAAGATCCCAGCAGGGGGACCGAAACGTCCATTATTGTAGAAGGAAATATGACGCGGCCTAACAAATGGTTCAAATGGCTTTGAGCAGTATAGAACTTAACATCTAAGGTCATCAGTTCCCTACACATAGAACTACTTAAACCTAACTTAACCTAAGGGCAGCACACACATCCATGCCCGAGACAGGATTCGAAACTGCGACCGTCGCAGCAGCGCAGTTCCGGACTGAAGCGCCTAGAACCGCTCGGCTACATCTCCCGACCGCTGCCTAACAACCAAGAAGATTTTAACTTTAGTGACAACAGCCACGAAAGCCTGCAGAGTAACATTTTTGAATTTTGTTTGATATCTGAACTCTAGTCTAAGCTTATAAGTTGACAACACGTCCATATTTAGTGCAGTAACCAACGAACCACATTTATCTGTTATAGTATTTTAGATAATTGAACAGGATTTATCATATTTACTGTGGAATTTTGGAACTAGTTATACACATAATTTTAATATTTGTGTGCGTATATCTGTGTGTGTGAGTTAAATTATATTTGTACACAAGACGTGTGTGTGTGTGTGTGTGTGTGTTTGTGTGTGTGTGTGTGTGAGAGAGAGAGAGAGAGAGAGACAGAGAGAGAGAGGGGGGGGCGGGGGAAGTTGGTTGTTACATTACTTTTTATCTATATTGTTGTTGAGTTTTTTAGCCTTATGACTTTTGACCACGCTCATCTCATTAAGACGCGGTTACCAGATACTCAAAGTAAAATATCATGATCTTCATCGTATCATCATCATCGCTGAAGGAAACAGTGAAGTTATGCGGTAAAATGAAGATGTATACTGTGCTGCCTCCCCAGAAAGTTTTGTGTAAGCTTTGTTCCACCATGCTTCAATAAGTTGAGGCACGGGACTGGAATTCGTCAGGATAGTGGTTCAACATCTGTGCTGGCCCTGAAGCACGCTACAAGAATGCCACAATGTCTCATTTGAATAGACCACGGCGCACTTATTTTGCCGCCACCACTCCAGCAAGGCCCTGCTACCCACTACGTTGACGGAAGTTTAAACTGCAGCCCCCTTTGTTTGTACGTCCTGCGCACGGTTCTAATGGTGCGACAGATAGTTTTCTTACGGCGCTCAATGTCTGACGGTTTTAAGACCCTTATACACGATCACCTTTCTTGTGTCAGTTGGCTGCTCGAGATAAGTGCTCCTACTACAGCGCCCCTGGCCCTTTAATCCCGAATTGAGTCTCATCTGATTCCAGCAGTCATCTTCGTTCATATGTCGGTGTTGAGAGGTCTGTCTCCACTTTCTTGTGTCAGTTGGCTACTCGAGATAAGTGCTTCTACTGCAGCGCCCCTGGAGCATTTTTCCCGAATTGAGCCTCATCTGATTCCAGCAGTCATTTTCGTTCATATGTCGATGTTGAGAGATCTGTCTCCAATTTCTTGTGTCAGTTGGCTACTCGAGATAAGTGCTTCTACTGCAGCACCCTGGCGCTTTATTCCCGAATTGAGTCTTATTTGATTCCAGCAGTCATTTTTGTTCATTTGTCGGTGTTGAGAGATCTATCTCCACTTTCTTGTGTCACTTGGCTACTCGAGATAAGTGCTTCTACTGCAGTGCCCCTGGCGCTTTATTTCCGAATTGAGTCTCATCTGATTCCAGCAGTCAATATCGTTCATATGTCGGTGTTGAGAGATCTGTCTCCACTTTGTTGTTTCACTTGGCTACTCGAGATAAGTACTTCTACTGCAGCGCCCCTGGCGCGTTATTCCCGAATTGAATCTCACCTGATTACAGCAGTCATTTTCGTTCATATGTTGGTGTTGAGAGATCTGTCTCCACTTTCTTGTGTCAGTTGGCTACTCGACATAAGTGCTTCTACTGCATCGCCCCTGGCGCTTTATTCCTGAATTGAGTCTCATCTGATTCCATTGTCATTATCGTTCATATGTCGGTGTTGAGAGATCTGTCTCCACTTTCTTGTGTCACTTGGCTACTCGAGATAAGTACCTCTACTGCAGCACCATGGCACTTTATAAGCGAATTGACTCTTATTTGATTCCAGCAGGCATTTTTGTTCATTTGTCGGTGTTCAGAGATCTGTCTCCACTTTCTTGTGTCACTTGGCTACTCGAGATAAGTGCTTCTACTGCATCGCCCCTGGCGCTTTATTCCCGAATTCTCATCTGATTCCAGCAGTCATTTTGGTTCATATGTCTTTGTTGAGAGATCTGTCTCCACTTTTTTGTGTCACTTGGGTACTAGAGATAAGTGCTTCTACTGCATCGCCCCTGGCGATTTATTCCCCAATTGAGTCTCATATGATTCCAGCAGTCATTATCGTTCATATGTCGGTGTTGAGAGATCTGTCTCCACTTTCTTGTGTCAGTTGGTTATTCGAGATAAGTGCTTCTACTGCAACACCCTGGCGCTTTATTCCCGAATTGAATCTCATCTGATTACAGCAGTCATTTTCGTTCATATGTCGGTGTTGAGAGATCTGTCTCCAGTTTCTTGTGTCACTTGGCTACACGAGATATGTGCTTCTACTGCAGCGAACCTGGAGCATTTTTCCCGAATTGAGTCTCATCTGATTCCAGCAGCCATTTTCGTTCATATGTCGGTGTTGAGAGATCTGTCTCCACTTTCTTGTGTCACTTGGCTACTCGAGATAAGTGCTTCTGCTGCAGTGCCTCTGGCGCTTTATTTCCGAATTGAGTCTCATCTGATTCCAGCAGTCATTATCGTTCATATGTCGGTGTTGAGAGATCTGTCTCCACTTTCTTGTGTCACTTGGCTACTCGAGATAAGTGCTTCTACTGCATCGCCCCTGCCGCTTTATTCCCGAATTGAGTCTCATCTGATTCCAGCAGTCATTTTGGTTCATATGTCTTTGTTGAGAGATCTGTCTCCACTTTTTTGTGTCACTTGGCTACTCGAGATAAGTACTTCTACTGCAGCGCCCCTGGCGCTTTATTCCCGAATTGAATCTCATCTGATTCCAGCAGTCATTATCGTTCATATGTCAGTGTTGAGAGATCTGTCTCCACTTTCTTGTGTCAGTTGGTTATTCGAGATAAGTGCTTCTACTGCAACACCCTGGCGCTTTATTCCCGAATTGAATCTCATCTGATTACAGCAGTCATTTTCGTTCATATGTCGGTGTTGAGAGATCTGTCTCCACTTTCTTGTGTCAGTTGGCTACTCGAGATAAGTGCTTCTACTGCAGTGCCCCTGGCGCTTTATTTCCGAATTGAGTCTCATCTGGTTCCAGCAGTCATTATCGTTCATATGCCGGTGTTGAGAGATCTGTCTCCACTTTCTTGTGTCACTTGGCTACTCGAGATAAGTACTTCTACTGCAGCGCCCCTGGCGCTTTATTCCCGAATTGAGTCTCATCTGATTCCAGCATTCATTATCATTCATATGTCGGTGTTGAGAGACCTGTCTCCACTTTCTTGTGTCAGTTCTCTACTGGAGATAAGTGCTTCTACTGCATCGCCCCTAGCGCTTTATTCCCGGTCTCATCTGATTCCATTGTCATTATCGTTCATATGTCGGTGTTGAGAGATCTGTCTCCACTTTCTTGTGTCAGTTGGTTATTCGAGATAAGTGCTTCTACTGCAGCGCCCCTGGCGCTTTTTTCTCGAATTGAGTCTCATCTGATTCCATTGTCATTATCGTTCTCATGTCGGTGTTGAGAGATCTGTCTCCACTTTCTTGTGTCACTTGGCTCCTCGAGATAAGTGCTTCTACTGCATCGCCCCTGGCGCTTTATTCCTGAATTGAGTCTCATCTGATTCCATTGTCATTATCGTTCATATGTCGGTGTCGAGAGATCTGTCTCTCCTTTCTTGTGTCACTTGGCTACTCGAGATAAGTACTTCTACTGCAGCGCCCTGGCGCTTTATTCCCGAATTGAGTCTTATTTGATTCCAGCAGTCATTTGTGTTCATTTGTCGGTGTTGAGAGATCTGTCTCCACTTTCTTGTGTCAGTTGGCTACTCGAGATAAGTGCTTCTACTGCAGTGCCCCTGGCGCTTTATTTCCGAATTGAGTCTCATCTGATTCCATTGTCATTATCGTTCATATGCCTGTGTTGAGAGATCTGTCTCCACTTTCTTGTGTCACTTGGCTACTCGAGATAAGTGCTTCTACTGCATCGCCCCTGGCGCTTTATTCCCCAATTGAGTCTCATATGATTCCAGCAGTCATTATCGTTCATATGTCTTTCTTGAGAGATCTGTCTCCACATTCTTGTGTCAGTTGGTTATTCGAGATAAGTGCTTCTACTGCAACACCCTGGCACTTTATTCCCGAATTGAGTCTCATCTGATTCCAGCAGTCATTTTGGTTCATATGTCTTTGTTGAGAGATCTGTCTCCACTTTTTTGTGTCACTTGGCTACTCGAGATAAGTACTTCTACTGCAGCGCCCCTGGCGCTTTATTCCCGAATTGAATCTCATCTGATTCCAGCAGTCATTATCGTTCATATGTCGGTGTTGAGAGATCTGTCTCCACTTTCTTGTGTCAGTTGGTTATTCGAGATAAGTGCTTCTACTGCAACACCCTGGCGCTTTATTCCCGAATTGAAACTCATCTGATTACAGCAGTCATTTTCGTTCATATGTCGGTGTTGAGAGATCTGTCTCCACTTTCTTGTGTCAGTTAGCTACTCGAGATAAGTGCTTCTACTGCAGTGCCCCTGGCGCTTTATTTCCGAATTGAGTCTCATCTGATTCCAGCAGTCATTATCGTTCATATGCCGGTGTTGAGAGATCTGTCTCCACTTTCTTGTGTCACTTGGCTACTCGAGATAAGTACTTCTACTGCAGCGCCCCTGGCGCTTTATTCCGGAATTGAGTCTCATCTGATTCCAGCATTCATTATCATTCATATGTCGGTGTTGAGAGACCTGTCTCCACTTTCTTGTGTCAGTTCTCTACTGGAGATAAGTGCTTCTACTGCATCGCCCCTGGCGCTTTATTCCCGGTCTCATCTGATTCCATTGTCATTATCGTCCACATGTCGGTGTTGAGAGATCTGTCTCCACTTTCATGTGTCACTTGGCTCCTCGAGATAAGTGCTTCTACTGCATCGCCCCTGGCGCTTTATTCCTGAATTGAGTCTCATCTGATTCCATTGTCATTATCGTTCATATGTCGGTGTTGAGAGATCTGTCTCCCCTTTCTTGTGTCACTTGGCTACTCGAGATAAGTGCTTCTACTGCAGCGCCCCTAGCGCTTTATTCTCGAATTGAATCTCATCTGATTACAGCAGTCATTTTCGTTCATATGTCGGTGTTGAGAGATCTGTCTCCACTTTCTTGTGTCAGTTGGCTACTCGAGATAAGGACTTCTACTGCAGCGCTTCTGGAGCATTTTTCCCGAATTGAGTCTCATCTGATTCCAGCAGTCATTTTCGTCCGTATGTCGGTGTTGAGAGATCTGTCTCCACTTTTTTGTGTCACTTGGCTACTCGAGATAAGTGCTTCTACTGCATCGCCCCTGGCGGTTTATTCCTTGAATTGAGTCTCATCTGATTCCATTGTCATTATCGTTTATATGTCGGTGTTGAGAGATCTGTCTCCACTTTCTTGTGTCACTTGGCTACTCGAGATAAGTGCTTCTACTGCATCGCCCCTGGCGCTTTATTCCCCAATTGAGTCTCATATGATTCCAGCAGTCATTATCGTTCATATGTCTTTCTTGAGAGATCTGTCTCCACATTCTTGTGTCAGTTGGTTATTCGAGATAAGTGCTTCTACTGCAACAACCTGGCACTTTATTCCCGAATTGAGTCTCTTCTGATTCCAGCAGTCATTTTGGTTCATATGTCTTTGTTGAGAGATCTGTCTCCACTTTCTTGTGTCAGTTGGTTATTCGAGATAAGTGCTTCTACTGCAACACCCTAGCGCTTTATTCTCGAATTGAATCTCATCTGATTACAGCAGTCATTTTCGTTCATATGTCGGTGTTGAGAGATCTGTCTCCACTTTCTTGTGTCAGTTGGCTACTCGAGATAAGGACTTCTACTGCAGCGCTTCTGGAGCATTTTTCCCGAATTGAGTCTCATCTGATTCCAGCAGTCATTTTCGTCCGTATGTCGGTGTTGAGAGATCTGTCTCCACTTTTTTGTGTCACTTGGCTACTCGAGATAAGTGCTTCTACTGCATCGCCCCTGGCGGTTTATTCCTTGAATTGAGTCTCATCTGATTCCATTGTCATTATCGTTTATATGTCGGTGTTGAGAGATCTGTCTCCACTTTCTTGTGTCACTTGGCTACTCGAGATAAGTGCTTCTACTGCATCGCCCCTGGCGCTTTATTCCCCAATTGAGTCTCATATGATTCCAGCAGTCATTATCGTTCATATGTCTTTCTTGAGAGACCTGTCTCCACATTCTTGTGTCAGTTGGTTATTCGAGATAAGTGCTTCTACTGCAACACCCTGGCACTTTATTCCCGAATTGAGTCTCTTCTGATTCCAGCAGTCATTTTGGTTCATATGTCTTTGTTGAGAGATCTGTCTCCACTTTTTTGTGTCACTTGGCTACTCGAGATAAGTACGTCTACTGCAGCGCCCCTGGCGCTTTATTCCCGAATTGAATCTCATCTGATTCCAGCAGTCATTATCGTTCATATGTCGGTGTTGAGAGATCTGTCTCCACTTTCTTGTGTCAGTTGGTTATTCGAGATAAGTGCTTCTACTGCAACACCCTGGCGCTTTATTACCGAATTGAATCTCATCTGATTACAGCAGTCACTTTCCTTCAAATGTCGGTGTTAAGAGATCTGTCTCCACTTTCTTGTGTCAGTTGGCTACTCGAGATAAGTGCTTCTACAGCAGCGCCCCTGGAGCATTTTTCCCGAAATGAGTCCCATCTGATCCCAGCAGCCATTTTCGTTAATATGTCGGTGTTGTGAGATGTGTCTCCACTTTCTTGTGTTTCTTGGCTACTCGAGATAAGTGCTTCTACTGCAGTGCCCCTGGCGCTTTATTTCCGAATTGAGTCTCATCTGATTCCAGCAGTCATTATCGTTCATATGTCGGTGTTGAGATATCTGTCTCCACTTTCTTGTGTCACTTGGCTACTCGAGATAAGTGCCTCTACTGTATCGCTCCTGGCGCTTTATTCCCGAATTTTGTCTCATCTGATTCCAGCAGTCATTTTGGTTCATATGTCTTTGTTGAGAGATCAGTCTCCACTTTTTTGTGTCACTTGGCTACTCGACATAAGTGCTTCTACTGCAGCGCCCCTGGCGCTTTATTCCCGAATTGAATCTCATCTGATTCCAGCAGTCATTTTCGTTCATATGTCGGTGTTGAGAGATCTGTCTCCACTTTCTTGTATCAGTTGGCTACTCGAGATAATTGCTTCTACTGCAGCGCCCCTGGCGCTTTATTCCCGAATTGAATCTCATCTGATTCCAGCAGTCATTTTCGTTCATATGTCGGTGTTGAGAGATCTGTCTCCACTTACTTGTGTCAGTTGGTTATTCGAGATAAGTGCTTCTACTGCAACACCCTGGCGCTTTATTCCCGAATTGAATCTCATCTGATTACAGCAGTCATTTTCGTTCATATGTCGGTGTTGAGAGATCTGTCTCGACTTTCTTGTGTCAGTTGGCTACTCGAGATAAGTGCTTCTTCTGCAGCGCCCCTGAAGCATTTTTCCCGAATTGAGTCTCATCTGATTCCAGCAGTCATTTTCGTTCGTATGTCGGTGTTGAGAGAACTGTCTCCACTTTTTTGTGTCACTTGGCTACTCGAGATAAGTGCTTCTACTGCATCGCCCCTGGCGCATCATTCCCGAATTGAGTGTCATCTGATTCCAGCAGTCATTATCGTTCATATGTCGGTGTTGAGAGATCTTTCTCCACTTTATTGTGTCAGTTGGCTACTCGAGATAAGTTCTTCTACTACAGCGTCCCTGGCGGTTTTTTCTCGAATTGAGTCTCATCTGATTCCAGCAGTCATTTTCGATCATATGTCGGTGTTGAGAGATCTGTCTCCAGTTTCTTGTGTCACTTGGCTACTCGAGATAAGTGCTTCTACTGCAGCACCCTGGCGCTTTATTCCCGAATTGAATCTCATCTGATTCCAACAGTCATTTTGGTTCATATGTCGGTGTTGAGAGATCTGTCTCCACTTTCTTGTGTCACTTGGCTACTTGAGATAAGTGCTTCTACTGCATCACCCCTGGCGCTTTATTCCCGAATTGAGTCTCATCTGATTCCAGCTGTTATTTTGGTTCATATGTCTTTGTTGAGAGATCTGTCTCCACTTTTTTGTGTCACTTGGCTACTCGAGATAAGTGCTTCTACTGCACCGCCCCTGGCGCTTTATTCCCGAATTGAGTCTCATCTGATTACAGCAGTCATTATCGTTCATATGTCGGTGTTGAGAGATCTGTCTCCACTTTCTTGTGTCAGTTGGTTATTCGAGATAAGTGCTTCTACTGCAACACCCTGGCGCTTTATTCCCGAATTGAATCTCATCTGATTACAGCAGTCATTTTCGTTCATATGTCGGTGGTTATAGATCTGTCTCCACTTTCTTGTGTCAGTTGGCTACTCGAGATAAGTTCTTCCACTGCAGCGCCCCTGGAGCATTTTTCCCGAATTGAGTCTCATCTGATTCCAGCAGCCATTTTCGTTCATATGTCGGTGTTGAGAGATCTGTCTCCACTTTCTTGTGTCACTTGGCTACTCGAGATAAGTGCTTCTACTGCAGTGCCCCTGGCGCTCTATTTCCGAATTGAAACTCATCTGATTCCAGCAGTCATTTTCGTTCATATGTCGGTGTTGAGAGATCTGTCTCCACTTTCTTGTTTCACTTGGCTACTCGAGATAAGTACTTCTACTGCAGCGCCCCTGGCGCTTTATTCCCGAATTGAGTCTCATCTGATTCCAGCAGTCATTATCATTCATATGTCGGTGTTGAGAGATCTGTCTCCACTTTCTTGTGTCAGTTGGCTACTGGAGATAAGTGCTTCTACTGCATCGCCCCTGGCGCTTTATTCCCGGTCTCATCTGATTCCATTGTCATTATCGTTCATATGTCGGTGTTGAGAGATCTGTCTCCACATTCTTGTGTCAGTTGGTTATTCGAGATAAGTGCTTCAACTAAAGCGCCCCTGGCGCTTTTTTCTCGAATTGAGTCTCATCTGATTCCATTGTCATTATCGTTCATATGTCGGTGTTGAGAGATCTGTCTCCACTTTCTTGTGTCACTTGGCTACTCGAAATAAGTGCTTCTACTGCAGCACCCTGGCGCTTTATTCCCGAATTAAGTCTTATTTGATTCCAGCAGTCATTATCGTTCATATGTCGGTGTTGAGAGATCTGTCTCCACTTTCTTGTGTCACTTGGCTACTCGAGATAAGTGCTTCTACTGCATCGCCCCTGCCGCTTTATTCCCGAATTGAGTCTCATCTGAATCCAGCAGTCATTTTGGTTCATATGTCTTTGTTGAGAGATCTGTCTCCACTTTTTTGTGACACTTGGCTATTCGAGGTAAGTACTTCTACAGCAGCGCCCCTGGCGCTTTATTCCCGAATTGAATCTCATCTGATTCCAGCAGTCATTATCGTTCATATGTCGGTGTTGAGAGATCTGTCTCCACTTTCTTGTGTCAGTTGGTTATTCGAGATAAGTGCTTCTACTGCAACACCCTGGCGCTTTATTCCCGAATTGAATCTCATCTGATTACAGCTGTCATTTTCGTTCATATGTCGGTGTTGAGAGATCTGTTTCCACTTTCTTGTGTCAGTTGGCTACTCGAGATAAGTGCTTCTACTGCAGTGCCCCTGGCGCTTTATTTCCGAATTGAGTCTCATCTGATTCCAGCAGTCATTATCGTTCATATGCCGGTGTTGAGAGATCTGTCTCCACTTTCTTGTGTCACTTGGCTACTCGAGATAAGTACTTCTACTGCAGCGCCCCTGGCGCTTTATTCCCGAATTGAGTCTCATCTGATTCCAACATTCATTATCATTCATATGTCGGTGTTGAGAGATCTGCCTCCACTTTCTTGTGTCAGTTCTCTACTGGAGATAAGTGCTTCTACTGCATCGCCCCTGGCGCTTTATTGCCGGTCTCATCTGATTCCATTGTCATTATAGTTCATATGTCGGTGTTGAGAGACCTGTCTCCACTTTCTTGTGTCAGTTGGTTATTCGAGATAAGTGCTTCTACTGCAGCGCCCCTGGCGCTTTTTTCTCGAATTGAGTCTCATCTGATTCCATTGTCATTATCGTTCACATGTCGGTGTTGAGAGATCTGTCTCCACTTTCTTGTGTCAGTTGGTTATTCGAGATAAGTGCTTCTACTGCAGCACCCTGGCGCTTTATTCCCGAATTGAGTCTTATTTGATTCCAGCAGTCATTTTTGTTCATTTGTCGGTGTTGAGAGATCTATCTCTACTTTCTTCTGTCCGTTGGCTACTCGAGATAATTGCTTCTACTGCAGAGCCCCTGGCGCGTTATTCCCGAATTGAATCTCATCTGATTCCATCAGTCATCTTGGTTCATATGTCGGTGTTGAGAGATCTGTCTCCACTTTCTTGTGTCACTTGGCTACTCGAGATAAGTGCTTCTACTGCAGTGCCCTTGGCGCTTTATTTCGGAATTGAGTCTCATCTGATTCCAGCAGTCATTATCGTTCATATGTCGGTGTTGAGAGATCTGTCTCCCCTTTCTTGTGTCACTTGGCTACTCGAGATAAGTTCTTCTACTGCAGCACCCTGGCGCTTTATTCCCGAATTGAGTCTTATTTGATTCCAGCAGTCATATGTGTTCATTTGTCGGTGTTGAGGGATCTGTCTCCACTTTCTTGTGTCAGTTGGCTACTCGAGATAAGTGCTTCTACTGCAGTGCCCCTGGCGCTTTATTTCCGAATTGAGTCTCATCTGATTACAGCAGTCATAATCGTTCATATGCCGGTGTTGAGAGATCTGTCTCCACATTCTTGTGTCACTTGGCTACTCGAGATAAGTGCTTCTACTGCATCGCCCCTGGCGCTTTATTCCCCAATTGAGTCTCATATGATTCCACCAGTCATTATCGTTCCTATGTCTTTCTTGAGAGATCTGTCTCCACATTCTTGTGTCAGTTGGTTATTCGAGATAAGTGCTTCTACTGCAACACCCTGGCACTTTATTCCCGAATTGAGTCTCATCTGATTCCAGCAGTCAATTTGGTTCATATGTCTTTGTTGAGAGATTTGTCTCCACTTTTTTGTGTCACTTGGCTACTCGAGATAAGTTCTTCTACTGCATCGCCCCTGGCGTTTTATTCCCCAATTGAGTCTCATATGATTCCAGCAGTCATTATCGTTCATATGTCGGTGTTGAGAGATCTGTCTCCACTTTCTTGTGTCAGTTGGTTATTAGAGATAAGTGCTTCTACTGCAACACCCTGGCGCTTTATTCCCGAATTGAATCTCATCTGATTACAGCAGTCACTTTCCTTCAAATGTCGGTGTTAAGAGATCTGTCTCCACTTTCTTGTGTCAGTTGGCTACTCGAGATAAGTGCTTCTACTGCAGCGCCACTGGAGCATTTTTCCCGAATTGAGTCCCATCTGATTCCAGCAGCCATTTTCGTTAATATGTCGGTGTTGTGAGATGTGTCTCCACTTTCTTGTGTTTCTTGGCTACTCGAGATAAGTGCTTCAACTGCAGTGCCCCTGGCGCTTTATTTCCGAATTGAGTCTCATCTGATTCCAGCAGTCATTATCGTTCATATGTCGGTGTTGAGAGATCTGTCTCCACTTTCTTGTGTCACTTGGCTACTCGAGATAAGTGCCTCTACTGTATCGCTCCTGGCGCTTTATTCCCGAATTGAGTCTCATCTGATTCCAGCAGTCACTTTGGTTCATATGTCTTTGTTGAGAGATCTGTTTCCACTTTTTTGTGTCACTTGGCTACTCGACATAAGTGCTTCTACTGCAGCGCCCCTGGCGCTTTATTCCCGAATTAAATCTCATCTGATTCCAGCAGTCATTTTTGTTCATATGTCGGTGTTGAGAGATCTGTCTCATCTTTCTTGTGTCAGTTGGTTATTCGAGATAAGTTCTTCTACTGCAACACCCTGGCGCTCTATTCCCGAATTGAATCTCATTTGATTACAGCAGTCATTTTCGTTCATATGTCGGTGTTGAGAGATCTGTCTCCACTTTCTTGTATCAGTTGGCTACTCGAGATAATTGCTTCTACTGCAGCGCCCCTGGCGCTTTATTCCCGAAATGAATCTCATCTGATTCCAGCAGTCATTTTCGTTCATATGTCGGTGTTGAGAGATCTGTCTCCACTTACTTGTGTCAGTTGGTTTTTCGAGATAAGTGCTTCTACTGCAACACCATGGCGCTTTATTCCCGAATTGAATCTCATCTGATTACAGCAGTCATTTTCGTTCATATGTCGGTGTTGAGAGATCTGTCTCCACTTTCTTGTGTCAGTTGGCTACTCGAGATAAGTGCTTCTACTGCAGCGCCCCTGGCGCTTTATTGCCGGTCTCATCTGATTCCATTGTCATTATAGTTCATATGTCGGTGTTGAGAGACCTGTCTCCACTTTCTTGTGTCAGTTGGTTATTCGAGATAAGTGCTTCTACTGCAGCGCCCCTGGCGCTTTTTTCTCGAATTGAGTCTCATCTGATTCCATTGTCATTATCGTTCACATGTCGGTGTTGAGAGATCTGTCTCCACTTTCTTGTGTCAGTTGGTTATTCGAGATAAGTGCTTCTACTGCAGCACCCTGGCGCTTTATTCCCGAATTGAGTCTTATTTGATTCCAGCAGTCATTTTTGTTCATTTGTCGGTGTTGAGAGATCTATCTCTACTTTCTTCTGTCCGTTGGCTACTCGAGATAATTGCTTCTACTGCAGAGCCCCTGGCGCGTTATTCCCGAATTGAATCTCATCTGATTCCATCAGTCATCTTGGTTCATATGTCGGTGTTGAGAGATCTGTCTCCACTTTCTTGTGTCACTTGGCTACTCGAGATAAGTGCTTCTACTGCAGTGCCCTTGGCGCTTTATTTCGGAATTGAGTCTCATCTGATTCCAGCAGTCATTATCGTTCATATGTCGGTGTTGAGAGATCTGTCTCCCCTTTCTTGTGTCACTTGGCTACTCGAGATAAGTTCTTCTACTGCAGCACCCTGGCGCTTTATTCCCGAATTGAGTCTTATTTGATTCCAGCAGTCATATGTGTTCATTTGTCGGTGTTGAGGGATCTGTCTCCACTTTCTTGTGTCAGTTGGCTACTCGAGATAAGTGCTTCTACTGCAGTGCCCCTGGCGCTTTATTTCCGAATTGAGTCTCATCTGATTCCAGCAGTCATAATCGTTCATATGCCGGTGTTGAGAGATCTGTCTCCACTTTCTTGTGTCACTTGGCTACTCGAGATAAGTGCTTCTACTGCATCGCCCCTGGCGCTTTATTCCCCAATTGAGTCTCATATGATTCCAGCAGTCATTATCGTTCCTATGTCTTTCTTGAGAGATCTGTCTCCACATTCTTGTGTCAGTTGGTTATTCGAGATAAGTGCTTCTACTGCAACACCCTGGCACTTTATTCCCGAATTGAGTCTCATCTGATTCCAGCAGTCATTTTGGTTCATATGTCTTTGTTGAGAGATCTGTCTCCACTTTTTTGTGTCACTTGGATACTCGAGATAAGTGCTTCTACTGCAGCGCCCCTGGCGCTTTTATTCCCGAATTGAATCTCATCTGATTCCAGCAGTCATTATCGTTCATATGTCGGTGTTGAGAGATCTGTCTCCACTTTCTTGTGTCAGTTGGTTATTCGAGATAAGTGCTTCTACTGCAACACCCTGGCGTTTTATACCCGAATTGAATCTCATCTGATTACAGCTGTCATTTTCGTTCATATGTCGGTGTTGAGAGATCTGTCCTCACTTTTTTTTGTCAGTTGGCTACTCGAGATAAGTACTTCTACTGCAGCACCCTGCCGCTTTATTCCCGAATTGAGTCTTATTTGATTCCAGCAATCATTTTTGTTCATTTGTCGGTGTTCAGAGATCTGTCTCCACTTTCTTGCGTCACTTGGCTACTCGAGATAAGTGCTTCTACTGCATCGCCCCTGGCGCTTTATTCCCGAACTGAGTCTCATCTGATTCCAGCAGTCATTTTGGTTCATATGTCTTTGTTGAGAGATCTGCCTCCACTTTTTTGTGTCACTTGGCTACTCGAGATAAGTGCTTCTACTGCATCGCCCCTGGCGTTTTATTCCCCAATTGAGTCTCATATGATTCCAGCAGTCATTATCGTTCATATGTCGGTGTTGAGAGATCTGTCTCCACTTTCTTGTGTCAGTTGGTTATTAGAGATAAGTGCTTCTACTGCAACACCCTGGCGCTTTATTCCCGAATTGAATCTCATCTGATTACAGCAGTCACTTTCCTTCAAATGTCGGTGTTAAGAGATCTGTCTCCACTTTCTTGTGTCAGTTGGCTACTCGAGATAAGTGCTCCTACTGCAGCGCCACTGGAGCATTTTTCCCGAATTGAGTCCCATCTGATTCCAGCAGCCATTTTCGTTAATATGTCGGTGTTGTGAGATGTGTCTCCACTTTCTTGTGTTTCTTGGTTACTCGAGGTAAGTGCTTCAACTGCAGCGCCCCTGGCGCGTTATTCCCGAATTGAATATCACCTGATTACAGCAGTCATTTTCGTTCATATGTTGGTGTTGAGAGATCTGTCTCCACTTTCTTGTGTCAGTTGGCTACTCGACATAAGTGCTTCTACTGCATCGCCCCTGGCGCTTTATTTCCGAATTGAGTCTCATCTGATTCCAGCAGTCATTATCGTTCATATGTCGGTGTTGAGAGATCTGTCTCCACTTTCTTGTGTCACTTGGCTACTCGAGATAAGTGCCTCTACTGTATCGCTCCTGGCGCTTTATTCCCGAATTGAGTCTCATCTGATTCCAGCAGTCACTTTGGTTCATATGTCTTTGTTGAGAGATCTGTCTCCACTTTTTTGTGTCACTTGGCTACTCGACATAAGTGCTTCTACTGCAGCGCCCCTGGCGCTTTATTCCCGAATTAAATCTCATCTGATTCCAGCAGTCATTTTTGTTCATATGTCGGTGTTGAGAGATCTGTCTCATCTTTCTTGTGTCAGTTGGTTATTAGAGATAAGTTCTTCTACTGCAACACCCTGGCGCTCTATTCCCGAATTGAATCTCATTTGATTACAGCAGTCATTTTCGTTCATATGTCGGTGTTGAGAGATCTGTCTCCACTTTCTTGTATCAGTTGGCTACTCGAGATAATTGCTTCTACTGCAGCGCCCCTGGCGCTTTATTCCCGAAATGAATCTCATCTGATTCCAGCAGTCATTTTCGTTCATATGTCGGTGTTGAGAGATCTGTCTCCACTTACTTGTGTCAGTTGGTTATTCGAGATAAGTGCTTCTACTGCAACACCATGGCGCTTTATTCCCGAATTGAATCTCATCTGATTACAGCAGTCATTTTCGTTCATATGTCGGTGTTGAGAGATCTGTCTCCACTTTCTTGTGTCAGTTGGCTACTCGAGATAAGTGCTTCTACTGCAGCGCCCCTGGAGCATTTTTCCCGAATTGAGTCTCATCTGATTCCAGCAGTCATTTTCGTTCGTATGTCTGTGTTGAGAGATCTGTCTCCACTTTTTTGTGTCACTTGGCTACTCGAAATAAGTGCTTCTACTGCATCGCCCCTGGCGCATCATTCCCGAATTGAGTGTCATCTGATTCCAGCAGTCATTATCGTTCATATGTCGGTGTTGAGAGATCTTTCTCCACTTTCTTGTGTCAGTTGGCTACTCGAGATAAGTTCTTCTACTACAGCGTCCCTGGCGCTTTTTTCTCGAATTGAGTCTCATCTGATTCCAGCAGTCATTTTCGATCATATGTCGGTGTTGAGAGATCTGTCTCCACTTTCTTGTGTCACTTGGCTACTCGAGATAAGTGCTTCTACTGCAGCACCCTGGCGCTTTATTCCCGAATTGAGTTTTATTTGATTCCAGCAGTCATTTTTGTTCATTTGTCGGTGCTGAGAGATCTATATCCACTTTCTTCTGTCCGTTGGCTACTCGAGATAAGTGCTTCTACTGCAGCGCCCCTGGAGCATTTTTCCCGAATTGAGTCTCATCTGATTCCAGCAGTCATTATCGTTCATATGTCGGTGTTGAGAGATCTGTCTCCACTTTCTTGTGTCATTTGAATACTCGAGATAAGTACTTCCTCTGCAGCGCCCCTGGCGCTTTATTCCTGAATTGAGTCTCATCTGATTCCATTGTCGTTATCGTTCATATGTCGATGTTGAGAGATCTGTCTCCACTTTCTTGTGTCACTTGGCTACTCGAGATAAGTGCTTCTACTGCAGTGAACCTGGCGCTTTATTTCCGAATTGAATCTCATCTGATTCCAGCAGTCATTTTCGTTCATATGTCGGTGTTGAGAGATCTGTCTCCACTTTCTTGTGTCAGTTGGTTATTCGAGATAAGTGCTTCTACTGCAACACCCTGGCGCTTTATTCCCGCATTGAATCTCATCTGATTACAGCAGTCATTTTCGTTCATATGTCGGTGTTGAGAGATCTGTCTCCACTTTCTTGTGTCAGTTGGCTACTCGAGATAAGTGCTTCTACTGCAGCGCCCCGGAGCATTTTTCCCGAATTGAGTCTCATCTGATTCCAGCAGTCATTTTCGTTCGTATGTCTGTGTTGAGAGATCTGTCTCCACTTTTTTGTGTCACTTGGCTACTCGAGATAAGTGCTTCTACTGCATCGCCCCTGGCGCTTTATTCCCGAATTGAGTGTCATCTGATTCCAGCAGTCATTATCGTTCATATGTCGGTGTTGATAGATCTGTCTCCACTTTCTTGTGTCAATTGGCTACTCGAGATAAGTGCTTCTACTACAGCGTCCTTGGCGCTTTTTTCTCGAATTGAGTCTCATCTGATTCCAGCAGTCATTTTCGATTATATGTCGGTGTTGAGAGACCTGTCTCCACTTTCTTGTGTCACTTGGCTACTCGAGATAAGTGCTTCTACTGCAGTGCCCTTGGCGCTTTATTTCCGAATTGAGTCTCATCTGATTCCAGCAGTCATTATCGTTCATATGTCGATGCTGAGAGATCTATCTCCACTTTCTTCTGTCCGTTGGCTACTCGAGATAATTGCTTCTACTGCAGCGCCCTTGGCGCTTTATTTCCGAATTGAGTCTCATCTGATTCCAGCAGTCATTATCGTTCATATGTCGGTGTTGAGAGATCTGTCTCCACTTTCTTGTGTCACTTGGCTACTCGAAATAAGTACTTCTACTGCAGCGCCCCTGGCGCTTTATTCCCGAATTGAGTCTCATCTGATTCCAGCAGTCATTTTGGTTCATATGTCTTTGTTGAGAGATCTGTCACCACTTTTTTGTGTCACTTGGCTACTCGAGATAAGTGCTTCTACTGCATCGCCCCTGGCGCTTTATTCCTGAATTGAGTCTCATCTGATTCCATTGTCATTATCGTTCATATGTCGGTGTTGAGAGATCTGTCACCACTTTCTTGTGTCAGTTGGCTACTCGAGATAAGTTCTTCTACTGCAGCGCCCCTGGAGCATTTTTCCCGAATTGAGTCTCATCTGATTCCAGCAGCCATTTTCGTTCATATGTCGGTGTTGAGAGATCTGTCTCCACTTTCTTGTGTCAGTTGGCTACTCGAGATAAGTGCTTCTACTGCAGCGCCCCTGGAGCATTTTTCACGAATTGAGTCTCATCTGATTCCAGCAGTCATTTTCGTTCGTATGTCTGTGTTGAGAGATCTGTCTCCACTTTTTTGTGTCACTTGGCTACTCGAAATAAGTGCTTCTACTGCACCGCCCCTGGCGCTTTATTCCCGAATTGAGTGTCAATTGATTCCAGCAGTCATTATCGTTCATATGTCGGTGTCGAGAGATCTGTCTCCACTTTCTTGTGTCAGTTGGCTACTCGAGATAAGTGCTTCTACTACAGCGTCCCTGGCGCTTTATTCCCGAATTGAATCTCATCTGATTCCAGCAGTCATTTTGGTTCATATGTCGGTGGTGAGAGATCTGTCTCCACTTTCTTGTGTCACTTGGCTACTCGAGATAAGTACTTCTACTGCAGTGCCCTTGGCGCTTTATTTCCGAATTGAGTCTCATCTGATTCCAGCAGTCATTATCGTTCATATGTCGGTGTTGAGAGATCTGTCTTAACTTTCTTGTGTCACTTGGCTACTCGAGATAAGTACTTCTACTGCAGCGCCCCTGGCGCTTTATACCCGAATTGAGTCTCGTCTGATTCCAGCAGTCATTTTGGTTCATATGTCTTTGTTGAGAGATCTGTCACCACATTTTTGTGTCACTTGGCTACTCGAGATAAGTGCTTCTACTGCATCGCCCCTGGCGCTTTATTCCTGAATTGAGTCTCATCTGATTCCATTGTCATTATTGTTCATATGTCGGTGTTGAGAGATCTGTCTCCACTTTCTTGTGTCACTTGGCTTCTCGAGATAAGTACTTCTACTGCAGCACCCTGGCGCTTTATTCCCGAAATGAGTCTTATTTGATTCCAGCAGTCAATTTTGTTCATTTGTCGGTGTTCAGAGGTCTGTCTCCACTTTCTTGTGTCACTTGGCTACTCCAGATAAGTGCTTCTACTGCATCGCCCCTGGCGCTTTATTCCCGAATTGAGTCTCATCTGGCTCCAACAGTCATTTTGGTTCATATGTCTTTGTTCAGAGATCTGTCTCCACTTTTTTGTGTCACTTGGCTGCTCGAGATAAGTGCTTCTACTGCATCGCCCCTGGCGCTTTATTCCCGAATTGAGTCTCATCTGATTCCATTGTCATTATCGTTCATATGTCGGTGTTGAGAGATCTGTCTCCACTTTCTTGTGTCAGTTGGTTATTCTAGATGAGTGCTTCTACTGCAACACCCTGGCGCTTTGTTCCCGCATTGAATCTCATCTGATTACAGCAGTCATTTTCGTTCATATGTCGGTGTTGAGAGATCTGTGTCCACTTTCTTGTGTCAGTTGGCTACTCGAGATAAATACTTCTACTGCAGCGCCGCTGGAGCATATTTCCCGAATTGAGTCTCATCTGATTCCAGCAGCCATTTTCGTTCATATGTCGGTGTTGAGAGATGTGTCTCCACTTTCTTGTGTCACTTGGCTACTCGAGATAAGTGCTTCTACGGCAGTGCCCCTGGCGCTTTATTTCCGAATTGAGTCTCATCTGATTCCAGCAGTCATTATCGTTCATATGTCTGTGTTGAAAGATCTGTCTCCACTTTCTTGTGTCACTTGGCTACTCGAGACAAGTGCTTCTACTGCATCGACCCAGGCGCTTTATTCCCGAATTGAGTGTCATCTGATTCCATTGTCATTATCGTTCATATGTCGGTGTTGAGAGATCTGTCTCCACTTCCTTGTGTCACTTGGCTACTCGAGATAAGTGCTTCTACTGCATCGCCCCTGGCGCTTTATTCCCGAATTGAGTCTCATCTGATTCCATTGTCATTATCGTTCATATGTCGGTGTTGAGAGATCTGTCTCCACTTTCTTGTGTCACTTGGCTACTCGAGATAAGGGCTTCTACTGCAGTGCCCCTGGCGCTTTATTTCCGAATTGAGTCTCATCTGATTCCAGCAGTCATTATCGTTCATTTGTCGGTGTTGACAGATCTGTCTCCACTTTCTTGTGTCATTTGAATACTCGAGATAAGTACTTCTACTGCAGCGCCCCTGGCGCTTTATTCCCGAATTGAGTCTCATCTGATTTCAGCAGTCATTATCGTTCATATGTCGGAGTTGAGAGATCTGTCTCCACTTTCTTGTGTCATTTGGCTACTCGAGATAAGTGCTTCTACTGCATCGCCCCTGGCCCTTTATTCCCGAATTGAGCCTCATCTGATTCCATTGTCATTATCGTTGATATGTCGGTGTTGAGAGATCTGTCTCCACTTTCTTGTGTCACTTGGCTACTCGAGATAAGTGCTTCTACTGCATCGCCCCTGGCGCTTTATTTCCGAATTGAGTCTCATCTGATTCCAGCAGTCATTATCGTTCATATGTCGGTGTTGAGAGATCTGTCTCCACTTTCTTGTGTCACTTGGCTACTCGAGATAAGTGCTTCTACTGGATCGCACCTGGCGCTTTATTTCCGAATTGAGTCTCATCTGATTCCAGCAGTCATTATCGTTCATATGTCGGTGTTGAGAGATCTGTCTCCACTTTCTTGTGTCAGTTGGTTATTCGAGATAAGTGCTTCTACTGCAACACCCTGGCGCTTTATTCCCGAATTGAATCTCACCTGATTACAGCAGTCATTTTCGTTCATATGTCGGTGTTTATAGATCTGTCTCCACTTTCATGTGTCAGTTGGCTACTCGAGATAAGTTCTTCTACTGCAGCGCCCCTGGAGCATTTTTCCCGAATTGAGTCTTATCTGATTCCAGCAGCCATTTTCGTTCATATGTCGGTGTTGAGAGATCTGTCTCCACTATCTTGTGTCACTTGGCTACTCGAGATAAGTGCTTCTACTGCAGTGAACCTGGCGCTTTATTTCCGAATTGAATCTCATCTGATTCCAGCAGTCATTTTCGTTCATATGTCGGTGTTGAGAGATCTGTCTCCACTTTCTTGTGTCAGTTGGTTACTCGAGATAAGTGCTTCTACTGCAACACCCTGGCGCTTTATTCCCGAATTGAATCTCATCTGATTACAGCAGTCATTTTCGTTCATATGTCGGTGTTGAGAGATCTGTCTCCACTTTCTTGTGTCAGTTGGCTACTCGAGATAAGTGCTTCTACTGCAGCGCCCCGGAGCATTTTTCCCGAATTGAGTCTCATCTGATTCCAGCAGTAATCTTCGTTCGTATGTCTGTGTTGAGAGATCTGTCTCCACTTTTTTGTGTCACTTGGCTACTTGAGATAAGTGCTTCTACTGCATCGCCCCTGGCGCTTTATTCCCGAATTGAGTGTCATCTGATTCCAGCAGTCATTATCGTTCATATGTCGGTGTTGAGAGATCTGTCTCCACTTTCTTGTGTCAATTGGCTACTCGAGATAAGTGCTTCTACTACAGCGTCCCTGGCGCTTTTTTCTCGAATTGAGTCTCATCTGGTTCCAGCAGTCATTTTCGATCATATGTCGGTGTTTAGAGACCTGTCTCCACTTTCTTGTGTCACTTGGCTACTCGAGATAAGTGCTTCTACTGCAGTGCCCTTGGCGCTTTATTTCCGAATTGAGTCTCATCTGATTCCAGCAGTCATTATCGTTCATATGTCGATGCTGAGAGATCTATCTCCACTTTCTTCTGTCCGTTGGCTACTCGAGATAATTGCTTCTACTGCAGCGCCCTTGGCGCTTTATTTCCGAATTGAGTCTCATCTGATTCCAGCAGTCATTATCGTTCATATGTCGGTGTTGAGAGATCTGTCTCCACTTTCTTGTGTCACTTGGCTACTCGAAATAAGTACTTCTACTGCAGCGCCCCTGGCGCTTTATTCCCGAATTGAGTCTCATCTGATTCCATTGTCATTATCGTTCATATGTCGGTGTTGAGAGATCTGTCTCCACTTTCTTGTGTCACTTGGCTACTCTTGATAAGTGCTTCTACTGCATCGCCCCTGGCGCTTTATTCCTGAATTGAGTCTCATCTGATTCCATTGTCATTATCGTTCATATGTCGGTGTTGAGAGATCTGTCTCCACTTTCTTGTGTCAGTTGGCTTCTCGAGATAAGTTCTTCTACTGCAGCGCCCCTGGAGCATTTTTCCCGAATTGAGTCTCATCTGATTCCAGCAGCCATTTTCGTTCATATGTCGGTGTTGAGAGATCTGTCTCCACTTTCTTCTGTCAGTTGGCTACTCGAGATAAGTGCTTCTACTGCAGCGCCCCTGGAGCATTTTTCACGAATTGAGTCTCATCTGATTCCAGCAGTCATTTTCGTTCGTATGTCAGTGTTGAGAGATCTGTCCCCACTTTTTTGTGTCACTTGGCTACTCGAAATAAGTGCTTCTACTGCATCGCCCCTGGCGCTTTATTCCCGAATTGAGTGTCAATTGATTCCAGCAGTCATTATCGTTCATATGTCGGTGTCGAGAGATCTGTCTCCACTTTCTTGTGTCAGTTGGCTACTCGAGATAAGTGCTTCTACTACAGCGTCCCTGGCGCTTTATTCCCGAATTGAATCTCATCTGATTCCAGCAGTCATTTTGGTTCATATGTCGGTGTTGAGAGATCTGTCTCCACTTCCTTGTGTCACTTGGCTACTCGAGATAAGTACTTCTACTGCAGTGCCCTTGGCGCTTTATTTCCGAATTGAGTCTCATCTGATTCCAGCAGTCATTATCGTTCATATGTCGGTGTTGAGAGATCTGTCTTAACTTTCTTGTGTCACTTGGCTACTCGAGATAAGTACTTCTACTGCAGCGCCCCTGGCGCTTTATACCCGAATTGAGTCTCGTCTGATTCCAGCAGTCATTTTGGTTCATATGTCTTTGTTGAGAGATCTGTCACCACATTTTTGTGTCACTTGGCTACTCGAGATAAGTGCTTCTACTGCATCGCCCCTGGCGCTTTATTCCTGAATTGAGTCTCATCTGATTCCATTGTCATTATCGTTCATATGTCGGTGTTGAGAGATCTGTCTCCACTTTCTTGTGTCACTTGGCTACTCGAGATAAGTACTTCTACTGCAGCACCCTGGCGCTTTATTCCCGAAATGAGTCTTATTTGATTCCAGCAGTCATTTTTGTTCATTTGTCGGTGTTCAGAGGTCTGTCTCCACTTTCTTGTGTCACTTGGCTACTCGAGATAAGTGCTTCTACTGCATCGCCCCTGGCGCTTTATTCCCGAATTGAGTCTCATCTGGCTCCAACAGTCATTTTGGTTCATATGTCTTTGTTGAGAGATCTGTCTCCACTTTTTTGTGTCACTTGGCTACTCGAGATAAGTGCTTCTACTGCATCGCTCCTGGCGCTTTATTCCCGAATTGAGTCTCATCTGATTCCATTGTCATTATCGTTCATATGTCGGTGTTGAGAGATCTGTCTCCACTTTCTTGTGTCAGTTGGTTATTCTAGATGAGTGCTTCTACTGCAACATCCTGGCGCTTTATTCCCGAATTGAATCTCATCTGATTACAGCAGTCATTTTCGTTCATATGTCGGTGTTGAGAGATCTGTGTCCACTTTCTTGTGTCAGTTGGCTACTCGAGATAAACACTTCTACTGCAGCGCCGCTGGAGCATATTTCCCGAATTGAGTCTCATCTGATTCCAGCAGCCATTTTCGTTCATATGTCGGTGTTGAGAGATCTGTCTCCACTTTCTTGTGTCACTTGGCTACTCGAGATACGTGCTTCTACTGCAGTGCCCCTGGCGCTTTATTTCCGAATTGAGTCTCATCTGATTCCAGCAGTCATTATCGTTCATTTGTCGGTGTTGACAGATGTGTCTCCACTTTCTTGTGTCATTTGAATACTCGAGATAAGTACTTCTACTGCAGCGCCCCTGGCGCTTTATTCCCGAATTGAGTCTCATCTGATTCCAGCAGTCATTATCGTTCATATGTCGGAGTTGAGAGATCTGTCTCCACTTTCTTGTGTCATTTGGCTACTCGAGATAAGTGCTTCTACTGCATCGCCCCTGGCCCTTTATTCCCGAATTGAGCCTCATCTGATTCCATTGTCATTATCGTTCATATGTCGGTGTTGAGAGATCTGTCTCCACTTTCTTGTGTCACTTGGCTACTCGAGATAAGTGCTTCTACTGCAGTGCCCCTGGCGCTTTATTTCCGAATTGAGTCTCATCTGATTCCAGCAGTCATTATCGTTTATATGTCGGTGTTGAGAGATCTGTCTCCACTTTCTTGTTTCACTTGGCTACTCGAGATAAGTGCTTCTACTGGATCGCACCTGGCGCTTTATTTCCGAATTGAGTCTCATCTGATTCCATTGTCATTATCGTTCATATGTCGGTGTTGAGAGATCTGTCTCCACTTTCTTGTGTCACTTGGCTACTCGAGATAAGTGCTTCTACTGCAGTGCCCCTGGCGCTTTATTTCCGAATTGAGTCTCATCTGATTCCAGCAGTCATTATCGTTCATTTGTCGGTATTGGGAGATCTGTCTCCACATCATTGTGTCATTTGGCTACACGAGATAAGTACTTCTACTGCAGCGCCCCTGGCGCTTTATTCCCGAATTGAGTCTCATCTGATTCCAGCAGTCATTTTCGATCATATGTCGGTGTTGAGAGATCTGTCTCCACTTTCTTGTGTCACTTGGCTACTCGAGATAAGTGCTTCTACTGCATCGCCCCTGGCGCTCTATTCCCGAATTGAGTCTCATCTGATTCCATTGTCATTATCGTTCATATGTCGGTGTTGAGAGATCTGTCTCCACGTTCATGAGTCACTTGGCTACTGGAGATATGTGCTTCTACTGCATCGCCCCTGGAGTTTTATTCCTGAATTGAGTCTCATCTGATTCCAGCAGCCATTTTCGTTCATATGTCGATGTTGAGAGATCTGTCTCCACTTTCTTGTGTCACTTGGCTACTCGAGATAAGTGCTTCTACTGGATCGCCCCTGGTGCTTTATTTCCGAATTGAGTCTCATCTGATTCCAAAAGTCATTATCGTTCATATGTCGGTGTTGAGAGATCTGTCTCCACTTTCTTGTGTCAGTTGGTTATTCGAGATGAGTGCTTCTACTGCAACACCCTGGCGCTTTATTCCCGAATTGAATCTCATCTGATTCCAGCAGCCATTTTCGTTCATATGTCGGTGTTGAGAGATCTGTCTCCACTTTCTTGTGTCACTTGGCTACTCGAGATAAGTGCTTCTACTGCAGTGTCCCTGGCGCTTTATTTCCGAATTGAGTCTCATCTGATTCCAGCAGTCATTATCGTTCATATGTCGGTGTTGAGAGATCTGTCTCCACTTTCTTGTGTCACTTGGCTACTCGAGACAAGTGCTTCTACTGCATCGCCCCTGGCGCTTTATTCCCGAATTGAGTGTCATCTGATTCCATTGTCATTATCGTTCATATGTCGGTGTTGAGAGGTCTGTCTCCACTTTCTTGTGTCAGGTGGCTACTCGAGATAAGTGCTTCTACTGCATCGCCCCTGGCGCTTTATTTCCGAATTGAGTCTCATCTGATTCCAGCAGTCATTATCGTTCATTTGTCGGTGTTGACAGATCTGTCTCCACTTTCTTGTGTCATTTGAATACTCGAGATAAGTACTTCTACTGCATCGCCCCTGGCGCTTTATTTCCGAATTGAGTCTCATCTGATTCCATTGTCATTATCGTTCATATGTCGGTGTTGAGAGATCTGTCTCCACTTTCTTGTGTCACTTGGCTACTCGAGATAAGTGCTTCTACTGCATCGCCCCTGGCGCTTTATTCCCGAATTGAGTCTCATCTGATTCCAGCAGTCATTATCGTTCATATGTCGGTGTTGAGAGATCTGTCTCCACTTTCTTGTATCACTTGGCTACTCGAGATAAGTGCTTCTACTACAGTGAACATGGCGCTTTATTCCCGAATTGAATCTCATCTGATTCCAGCAGTCATTTTGGTTCATATGTCGGTGTTGAGAGATCTGTCTCCACTTTCTTGTGTCAGTTGGTTATTCGAGATGAGTGCTTCTACTGGATCGCCCCTGGCGCTTTATTCCCGAATTGAATCTCATCTGATTACAGCAGTCATTTTCGTTCATATGTCGGTGTTGAGAGATCTGTGTCCACTTTCTTGTGCCAGTTGGCTACTCGAGATAAATGCTTCTACTGCAGCGCCGCTGGAGCATTTTTCCCGAATTGAGTCTCATCTGATTCCAGCAGCCATTTTCGTTCATATGTCGGTGTTGAGAGATCTGTCTCCACTTTCTTGTGTCACTTGGCTACTCGAGATAAGTGCTTCTACTGCAGTGCCCCTGGCGCTTTATTTCCGAATTGAGTCTCATCTGATTACAGCAGTCATTATCGTTCATATGTCTGTGTTGAGAGATCTGTCTCCACTTTCTTGTGTTACTTGGCTACTCGAGACAAGTGCTTCTACTGCATCGCCCCTGGCGCTTTATTCCCGAATTGAGTGTCATCTGATTCCATTGTCATTATCGTTCATATGTCGGTGTTGAGAGATCTGTCTCCACTTTCTTGTGTCAGGTGGCTACTCGAGATAAGTGCTTCTACTGCATCGCCCCTGGCGCTTTATTTCCGAATTGAGTCTCATCTGATTCCAGCACTCATTATCGTTCATTTGTCGGTGTTGACAGATCTGTCTCCACTTTCTTGTGTCATTTGAATACTCGAGATAAGTACTTCTACTGCAGCGCCCCTGGCGCTTTATTCCCGAATTGAGTCTCATCTGATTCCAACAGTCATTATCGTTCATATGTCGGTGATGAGAGATCTGTCTCCACTTTCTTGTGTCACTTGGCTACTCGAGATAAGTGCTTCTACTGCAGTGCCCCTGGCGCTTTATTTCCGAATTGAGTCTCATCTGATTCCAGCAGTCAATATCGTTCATATGTCGGTGTTGAGAGATCTGTCTCCAATTTCTTGTATCACTTGGCTATTCGAGATAAGTGCTTCTACTGCAGTGAACCTGGCGCTTTATTCCCGAATTGAATCTCATCTGATTCCAGCAGTCATTTTGGTTCATATGTCGGTGTTGAGAGATCTGTCTCCACTTTCTTGTGTCACTTGGCTACTGGAGATAAGTGCTTCTAATGGATCGCCCCTGGCGCTTTATTTCCGAATTGAGTCTCATCTGATTCCATTGTCATTATCGTTCATATGTCGGTGTTGAGAGATCTGTCTCCACTTTCTTGTGTCACTTGGCTACTCGAGATAAGTGCTACTACTGCAGTGCCCCTGGCGTTTTATTTCCGAATTGAGTCTCATCTGATTCCATTGTCATTATCGTTCATATGTCGGTGTTGAGAGATCTGTCTCCACTTTCTTGAGTCACTTGGCTACTGGAGATATGTGCTTCTACTGCATCGCCCCTGGAGCTTTATTCCTGAATTGAGTCTCAATTGATTCCATTGTCATTATCGTTCATATGTCGATGTTGAGAGATCTGTCTCCACTTTCTTGTGTCACTTGGCTACTCGAGATAAGTGCTTCTACTGCAGTGCACCTGGCGCTTTATGTCCGAATTGAGTCTCATCTGATTCCAGCAGTCATTATCGTTCATATGTCGGTGTTGAGAGATCTGTCTCCACTTTCTTGTGTTAGTTGGTTATTCGAGATGAGTGCTTCTACTGGATCGCCCCTGGCGCTTTATTCCCGAATTGAATCTCATCTGATTACAGCAGTCATTATCGTTCATATGTCGGTGTTGAGAGATCTGTGTCCACTTTCTTGTGTCAGTTGGCTACTCGAGATAAATGCTTCTACTGCAGCGCCGCTGGAGCATTTTTCCCGAATTGAGTCTCATCTGATTCCAGCAGCCATTTTCGTTCATATGTCGGTGTTGAGAGATCTGTCTCTACTTTCTTGTGTCACTTGGCTACTCGAGATAAGTGCTTCTACTGCAGTGCCCCTGGCGCTTTATTTCCGAATTGAGTCTCATCTGATTCCAGCAGTCATTATCGTTCATATGTCTGTGTTGAGAGATCTGTCTCCACTTTCTTGTGTTACTTGGCTACTCGAGACAAGTGCTTCTACTGCATCGCCCTTGGCGCTTTATTCCCGAATTAAGTGTCATCTGATTCCATTGTCATTATCGTTCATATGTCGGTGTTGAGAGATCTGTCTCCACTTTCTTGTGTCACTTGGCTACTCGAGATAAGTGCTTCTACTGCAGTGCCCCTGGCGCTTTATTTCCGAATTGAGCCTCATCTGATTCCAGCAGTCATTATCGTTCATATGTCGGTGTTGAGAGATCTGTCTCCACTTTCTTGTGTCACTTGGCTACTCGAGATAAGTGCTTCTACTGCAGTGCCCCTGGCGCTTTATTTCCGAATTGAGTCTCATCTGATTCCAGCAGTCATTATCGTTCATTTGTCGGTATTGGGAGATCTGTCTCCACATCATTGTGTCATTTGGCTACACGAGATAAGTACTTCTACTGCAGCGCCCCTGGCGCTTTATTCCCGAATTGAGTCTCATCTGATTCCAGCAGTCATTTTCGATCATATGTCGGTGTTGAGAGATCTGTCTCCACTTTCTTGTGTCACTTGGCTACTCGAGATAAGTGCTTCTACTGCATCGCCCCTGGCGCTCTATTCCCGAATTGAGTCTCATCTGATTCCATTGTCATTATCGTTCATATGTCGGTGTTGAGAGATCTGTCTCCACTTTCATGAGTCACTTGGCTACTGGAGATATGTGCTTCTACTGCATCGCCCCTGGAGTTTTATTCCTGAATTGAGTCTCATCTGATTCCAGCAGCCATTTTCGTTCATATGTCGATGTTGAGAGATCTGTCTCCACTTTCTTGTGTCACTTGGCTACTCGAGATAAGTGCTTCTACTGGATCGCCCCTGGTGCTTTATTTCCGAATTGAGTCTCATCTGATTCCAAAAGTCATTATCGTTCATATGTCGGTGTTGAGAGATCTGTCTCCACTTTCTTGTGTCACTTGGCTACTCGAGATAAGTGCTTCTACTGCAGTGCCCCTGGCGCTTTATTTCCGAATTGAGTCTCATCTGATTCCAGCAGTCATTATCGTTCATTTGTCGGTATTGGGAGATCTGTCTCCACATCATTGTGTCATTTGGCTTCCCAAGATAAGTACTTCTACTGCAGCGCCCCTGGCGCTTTATTCCCGAATTGAGTCTCATCTGATTCCAGCAGTCATTTTCGATCATATGTCGGTGTTGAGAGATCTGTCTCCACTTTCTTGTGTCACTTGGCTACTCGAGATAAGTGCTTCTACTGCATCGCCCCTGGCGCTCTATTCCCGAATTGAGTCTCATCTGATTCCATTGTCATTATCGTTCATATGTCGGTGTTGAGAGATCTGTCTCCACTTTCATGAGTCACTTGGCTACTGGAGATATGTGCTTCTACTGCATCGCCCCTGGAGTTTTATTCCTGAATTGAGTCTCATCTGATTCCAGCAGCCATTTTCGTTCATATGTCGATGTTGAGAGATCTGTCTCCACTTTCTTGTGTCACTTGGCTACTCGAGATAAGTGCTTCTACTGGATCTCCCCTGGTGCTTTATTTCCGAATTGAGTCTCATCTGATTCCAAAAGTCATTATCGTTCATATGTCGGTGTTGAGAGATCTGTCTCCACTTTCTTGTGTCAGTTGGTTATTCGAGATGAGTGCTTCTACTGCAACACCCTGGCGCTTTATTCCCGAATTGAATCTCATCTGATTCCAGCAGCCATTTTCGTTCATATGTCGGTGTTGAGAGATCTGTCTCCACTTTCTTGTGTCACTTGGCTACTCGAGATAAGTGCTTCTACTGCAGTGCCCCTGGCGCTTTATTTCCGAATTGAGTCTCATCTGATTCCAGCAGTCATTATCGTTCATATGTCTGTGTTGAGAGATCTGTCTCCACTTTCTTGTGTCACTTGGCTACTCGAGACAAGTGCTTCTACTGCATCGCCCCTGGCGCTTTATTCCCGAATTGAGTGTCATCTGATTCCATTGTCATTATCGTTCATATGTCGGTGTTGAGAGGTCTGTCTCCACTTTCTTGTGTCAGGTGGCTACTCGAGATAAGTGCTTCTACTGCATCGCCCCTGGCGCTTTATTTCCGAATTGAGTCTCATCTGATTCCAGCAGTCATTATCGTTCATTTGTCGGTGTTGACAGATCTGTCTCCACTTTCTTGTGTCATTTGAATACTCGAGATAAGTACTTCTACTGCATCGCCCCTGGCGCTTTATTTCCGAATTGAGTCTCATCTGATTCCATTGTCATTATCGTTCATATGTCGGTGTTGAGAGATCTGTCTCCACTTTCTTGTGTCACTTGGCTACTCGAGATAAGTGCTTCTACTGCATCGCCCCTGGCGCTTTATTCCCGAATTGAGTCTCATCTGATTCCAGCAGTCATTATCGTTCATATGTCGGTGTTGAGAGATCTGTCTCCACTTTCTTGTATCACTTGGCTACTCGAGATAAGTGCTTCTACTGCAGTGAACCTGGCGCTTTATTCCCGAATTGAATCTCATCTGATTCCAGCAGTCATTTTGGTTCATATGTCGGTGTTGAGAGATCTGTCTCCACTTTCTTGTGTCAGTTGGTTATTCGAGATGAGTGCTTCTACTGGATCGCCCCTGGCGCTTTATTCCCGAATTGAATCTCATCTGATTACAGCAGTCATTTTCGTTCATATGTCGGTGTTGAGAGATCTGTGTCCACTTTCTTGTGCCAGTTGGCTACTCGAGATAAATGCTTCTACTGCAGCGCCGCTGGAGCATTTTTCCCGAATTGAGTCTCATCTGATTCCAGCAGCCATTTTCGTTCATATGTCGGTGTTGAGAGATCTGTCTCCACTTTCTTGTGTCACTTGGCTACTCGAGATAAGTGCTTCTACTGCAGTGCCCCTGGCGCTTTATTTCCGAATTGAGTCTCATCTGATTACAGCAGTCATTATCGTTCATATGTCTGTGTTGAGAGATCTGTCTCCACTTTCTTGTGTTACTTGGCTACTCGAGACAAGTGCTTCTACTGCATCGCCCCTGGCGCTTTATTCCCGAATTGAGTGTCATTTGATTCCATTGTCATTATCGTTCATATGTCGGTGTTGAGAGATCTGTCTCCACTTTCTTGTGTCAGGTGGCTACTCGAGATAAGTGCTTCTACTGCATCGCCCCTGGCGCTTTATTCCCGAATTGAGTCTCATCTGATTCCAGCAGTCATTATCGTTCATATGTCGGTGTTGAGAGATCTGTCTCCACTTTCTTGTATCACTTGGCTACTCGAGATAAGTGCTTCTACTGCAGTGAACCTGGCGCTTTATTCCCGAATTGAATCTCATCTGATTCCAGCAGTCATTTTGGTTCATATGTCGGTGTTGAGAGATCTGTCTCCACTTTCTTGTGTCAGTTGGTTATTCGAGATGAGTGCTTCTACTGGATCGCCCCTGGCGCTTTATTCCCGAATTGAATCTCATCTGATTACAGCAGTCATTTTCGTTCATATGTCGGTGTTGAGAGATCTGTGTCCACTTTCTTGTGCCAGTTGGCTACTCGAGATAAATGCTTCTACTGCAGCGCCGCTGGAGCATTTTTCCCGAATTGAGTCTCATCTGATTCCAGCAGCCATTTTCGTTCATATGTCGGTGTTGAGAGATCTGTCTCCACTTTCTTGTGTCATTTGAATACTCGAGATAAGTACTTCTACTGCAGCGCCCCTGGCGCTTTATTCCCGAATTGAGTCTCACCTGATTCCAACAGTCATTATCGTTCATATGTCGGTGATGAGAGATCTGTCTCCACTTTCTTGTGTCACTTGGCTACTCGAGATAAGTGCTTCTACTGCAGTGCCCCTGGCGCTTTATTTCCGAATTGAGTCTCATCTGATTCCAGCAGTCAATATCGTTCATATGTCGGTGTTGAGAGATCTGTCTCCAATTTCTTGTATCACTTGGCTACTCGAGATAAGTGCTTCTACTGCAGTGAACCTGGCGCTTTATTCCCGAATTGAATCTCATCTGATTCCAGCAGTCATTTTGGTTCATATGTCGGTGTTGAGAGATCTGTCTCCACTTTCTTGTGTCACTTGGCTACTGGAGATAAGTGCTTCTAATGGATCGCCCCTGGCTGTTTATTTCAGAATTGAGTCTCATCTGATTCCATTGTCATTATCGTTCATATGTCGGTGTTGAGAGATCTGTCTCCACTTTCTTGTGTCACTTGGCTACTCGAGATAAGTGCTTCTACTGCAGTGCCCCTGGCGCTTTATTTCCGAATTGAGTCTCATCTGATTCCAGCAGTCATTATCGTTCATTTGTCGGTGTTGACAGATCTGTCTCCACTTTCTTGTGTCACTTGGCTACTCGAGATAAGTGCTACTACTGCAGTGCCCCTGGCGTTTTATTTCCGAATTGAGTCTCATCTGATTCCATTGTCATTATCGTTCATATGTCGGTGTTGAGAGATCTGTCTCCACTTTCTTGAGTCACTTGGCTACTGGAGATATGTGCTTCTACTGCATCGCCCCTGGAGCTTTATTCCTGAATTGAGTCTCAATTGATTCCATTGTCATTATCGTTCATATGTCGATGTTGAGAGATCTGTCTCCACTTTCTTGTGTCACTTGGCTACTCGAGATAAGTGCTTCTACTGCAGTGCACCTGGCGCTTTATGTCCGAATTGAGTCTCATCTGATTCCAGCAGTCATTATCGTTCATATGTCGGTGTTGAGAGATCTGTCTCCACTTTCTTGTGTCAGTTGGTTATTCGAGATGAGTGCTTCTACTGGATCGCCCCTGGCGCTTTATTCCCGAATTGAATCTCATCTGATTACAGCAGTCATTATCGTTCATATGTCGGTGTTGAGAGATCTGTGTCCACTTTCTTGTGTCAGTTGGCTACTCGAGATAAATGCTTCTACTGCAGCGCCGCTGGAGCATTTTTCCCGAATTGAGTCTCATCTGATTCCAGCAGCCATTTTCGTTCATATGTCGGTGTTGAGAGATCTGTCTCTACTTTCTTGTGTCACTTGGCTACTCGAGATAAGTGCTTCTACTGCAGTGCCCCTGGCGCTTTATTTCCGAATTGAGTCTCATCTGATTCCAGCAGTCATTATCGTTCATATGTCTGTGTTGAGAGATCTGTCTCCACTTTCTTGTGTTACTTGGCTACTCGAGACAAGTGCTTCTACTGCATCGCCCTTGGCGCTTTATTCCCGAATTAAGTGTCATCTGATTCCATTGTCATTATCGTTCATATGTCGGTGTTGAGAGATCTGTCTCCACTTTCTTGTGTCACTTGGCTACTCGAGATAAGTGCTTCTACTGCAGTGGCCCTGGCGCTTTATTTCCGAATTGAGCCTCATCTGATTCCAGCAGTCATTATCGTTCATATGTCGGTGTTGAGAGATCTGTCTCCACTTTCTTGTGTCACTTGGCTACTCGAGATAAGTGCTTCTACTGGATCGCCCCTGGCGCTTTATTTCCGAATTGAGTCTCATCTGATTCCATTGTCATTATCGTTGATATGTCGGTGTTGAGAGATCTGTCTCCACTTTCTTGTGTCACTTGGCTACTCGAGATAAGTGCTTCTAATGGATCGCCCCTGGCGTTTTATTTCCGAATTGAGTCTCATCTGATTCCATTGTCATTATCGTTCATATGTCGGTGTTGTGAGATCTGTCTCCACTTTCTTGTGTCACTTGGCTACTCGAGATAAGTGCTTCTACTGCAGTGCCCCTGGCGCTTTATTTCCGAATTGAGTCTCATCTGATTCCAGCAGTCATTATCGTTCATTTGTCGGTGTTGACAGATCTGTCTCCACTTTCTTGTGTCACTTGGCTACTCGAGATAAGTGCTACTACTGCAGTGCCCCTGGCGTTTTATTTCCGAATTGAGTCTCATCTGATTCCATTGTCATTATCGTTCATATGTCGGTGTTGAGAGATCTGTCTCCACTTTCTTGAGTCACTTGGCTACTGGAGATATGTGCTTCTACTGCATCGCCCCTGGAGCTTTATTCCTGAATTGAGTCTCAATTGATTCCATTGTCATTATCGTTCATATGTCGATGTTGAGAGATCTGTCTCCACTTTCTTGTGTCACTTGGCTACTCGAGATAAGTGCTTCTACTGCAGTGCACCTGGCGCTTTATTTCCGAATTGAGTCTCATCTGATTCCAGCAGTCATTATCGTTCATATGTCGGTGTTGAGAGATCTGTCTCCATTTTCTTGTGTCAGTTGGCTACTCGAGATAAGTACTTCTACTGCAGCGCCCCTGGCGCTTTATTCCCGAATTGAGTCTCATCTGATTCCAGCAGGCATTATCATTCATATGTCGGTGTTGAGAGGTCTGTCTCCACTTTCTTGTGCCAGTTGGCTACTCGAGATAAGTGCTTCTACTGCAGCGCCCCTGGAGCATTTTTCCCGAATTGAGTCTCATCTGATTCCAGCAGTCATTTTCGTTCATATGTCGGTGTTGTGAGATCTGTCTCCACTTTTTTGTGTCACTTGGCTACTCGAGATAAGTGGTTCTACTGCATCGCCCCTGGAGCTTTATTCCCGAATTGAGTCTCATCTGATTCCATTGTCATTATCGTTCATATGTCGGTGTCGAGAGATCTGTCTCCACTTTCTTGTGTCACTTGGCTACTCGAGATAAGTGCTTCTACTGCAACACCCTGGCACTTTATTTCCGAATTGAGTCTCATCTGATTCCAGCAGTAATTATCGTTCATATGTCGGTGTTGTGAGATCTGTCTCCACTTTCTTCTGTAACTTGGCTACTCGAGATAAGTACTTCTACTGCATCGCCCATGGCGCTTGAAGCAAAGCAAGCGCTGTATCATGTATAAGATACAGAGGCGAGCGAGTGCACGGGACTTACTCTAGTTCACTGCTAGTAGCGTCACGTCATCGTAACGCGCCTGCATATAGTATTGCACCACATTTAACATAAAAGTAAAAATTAAGATTTGTGTGTAAAACTTTGTTAAAGTATAGTTCTATGTAATAATGTTTCAGGTAACAAATCTTAATGTTATAAAATTAGTACTTTACGTAAAATTCACGTTTTGAAAGAAAAATAGGAGGCGCTAAATAATGACGCTAGGAAGCCAAAATTTGGTGAGAAGGTGCAGTAAGAAGTCATTAATGAGTGGTGCTGGTTTCCAAAACCATAAAACTAAAATTGACTCCAGAATCCGCGTTTTTCGGAAAAATCAGAGGCGCGAAATAATAGAGCTACAATATTGAAAATTGGTAGGATGCTTCAGTTCACCCTAATAATAATAATGGAAATACCACAATCAGTTACCTCTTCTAGTTTTTTAGTAATTTAGTAAAAACTACTTTTGTGAGTAAAATGTACATAAGCATTATAGATTAAGTACTTTAAATTTTAATGATAAAACAAATTCTTTAAGACCAATGATCAGATAGGACAATTAACAAAGCTACACCAAGTTTTAGTCTTGTAGCATAATTAACAGCTGATACAAGTCTTGATAAAGCTATGGTTCAGAGGTAACAATCTACCGTTAGTTCCATTGTAAAAATTCTAGAGAGTAAAGTTTTAATTTTAGCGGGCTGAGATTTTCTACGTGCTTCTGTACTGCTCAGATGTATGTATACAAAAATTGAGAAGTTTGTAAAGCTATTATTAAATGTGATATTTAAGATTATGTGCCTGAGATAGCGGTCATTTGGAGGCCGCAGGCATCTGCATATGAACGGAA
The DNA here is from genome assembly GCF_023897955.1 of Schistocerca gregaria. Classification (NCBI taxonomy): domain Eukaryota; kingdom Metazoa; phylum Arthropoda; class Insecta; order Orthoptera; family Acrididae; genus Schistocerca; species Schistocerca gregaria. The sequence continues at coordinate 74,378,620 of NC_064927.1, read as the reverse complement.
AGAACAGATGCTCTCTTGGCGGTACGCGCCGGAGCTATATAAAAAGAGCGGCAGAGGCAGTAGTAAGCTCACTCCGCATTAGACCAACGCCTAGTCCACGCGAGCTTAACGTCCGATCGCGCCTCGCCTCGGGTGACGTCATAGCGGGCTGTGACATGCGCGTACTTAGCAATGTAAACGGACATTGAAAATCGCGAGGACTGTACACCGTCCTGGATCGTTTGGACTTCGGTAACAAACTGTTATTGTGCCGTCCGTGTGAAGTATAATTCCGCGTGGCAAGTGGTGACTAACTCCACTTTTAAGGCGAGCATTAATTTTTTTTTAACATTATTGCGAACTATTAATAGAGCACCGTTAGTTAGAGTAATGAACCATTCGGGAGGAACTTGCTGTAGAAGTCGCCTCTGAACTATTAAACGATTGGCTGAATTAACAATATTTAATGTCTTTAGCATTTTCAGAAGTTTCGAGTAATTTGTGTGAGCCTTTAAGATAATAAAATCTTGTTTGGAACTTTAAGTTTTATTGAAGCAGCCCTAATCCCGTGAAGAACTATGGATATTTTTCGTTTAGCTGGGCTGTACAGGAATGTGGCCGTGCAGACTGGGAACTAAGGTCAGTAAGTTTCCCTTCGCTTTCTGACTGGCCACCAAATTAGTTGCCAGGCTCGCGTGATTTAAGGTGGCAATGTTCAACTTTCATTCAACATTAAACAACGACTTCTTCGCCGTCCCACATATGTTGCATCGGCAATAGTCTGTTACGTGAAATGGACATTCAAACAACTCATTCGACGACTTCTTCGCCGCCCCACACGCTTTATTTCCGAATTGAGTCTCATCTGATCCAGCAGTCATTATCATTCATATGTCGGTGTTGAGAGATCTGTCTCCACTTTCTTGTGTCAGTTGGCTACTCGAGATAAGTGCTTCTACTGCAGCGCCCCTGGAGCATTTTTCCCGAATTGAGTCTCATCTGATTCCAGCAGTCATTTTCGTTCGTATGTCGGTGTTGAGAGATCTGTCTCCACTTTTTTGTGTCACTTGGCTACTCGAGATAAGTGCTTCTACTGCATCGCCCCTGGCGCTTCATTCGCGAATTGAGTGTCATCTGATTCCATTGTCATAATCGTTCATATGTCGGTGTTGAGAGATCTGTCTCCACTTTCTTGTGTCACTTGGCTACTGGAGATAAGTGCTTCTACTACAGCGTCCCTGGCGCTTTTTTCTCGAATTGAGTCTCATCTGATTCCAGCAGTCATTTTCGATCATATGTCGGTGTTGAGAGATCTGTCTCCACTTTCTTGTGTCACTTGGTTACTCGAGATAAGTGCTTCTACTGCAGTGCCCCTGGCGCTTTATTTCCGAATTGAGTCTCATCTGATTCCAGCAGTCATTATCGTTCATATGTCGGTGTTGAGAGATCTGTCTCCACTTTCTTGTGTCACTTGGCTACTCGTGATAAGTACTTCTACTGCAGCGCCCCTGGCGCTTTATTCCCGAACTGAGTCTCATCTTATTCCAGCAGCCATTTTGGTTCATATGTCTTTGTTGAGAGATCTGTCTCCACTTTATTGTGTCACTTGGCTACTCGAGGTAAGTGCTTCTACTGCATCGCCCCTGGCACTTTATTCCCGAATTGATTCTCATCTGATTCCATTGTCATTATCGTTCATATGTCGGTGTTGAGAGATCTGTCTCCACTTTCTTGTGTCACTTGGCTACTCGAGATAAGTACTTCTACTGCAGTGCCCCTGGCGCTTTATTCCCGAATTGAGTCTCATCTGATTCCAGCAGTCATTTTCGTTCATATGTCGGTGTTGAGAGATCTGTCTCCACTTTCTTGTGTCAGTTGGTTATTCGAGATAAGTGCTTCTACTGCAACACCCCGGCGCTTTATTCCCGAATTGAATCTCATCTGATTACAGCAGTCATTTTCGTTCATATGTCGATGTTGAGAGGTCTGTCTCCACTTTCTTGTGTCAGTTGGCTACTCGAGATAAGTGCTTCTACTGCAGCGCCCCTGGAGCATATTTCCCGAATTGAGTCTCATCTGATTCCAGCAGTCATTTTGGTTCATATGTCGGTGTTGAGAGATCTGTCTCCACTTTCTTGTGTCACTTGGCTACTCGAGATAAGTACTTCTACTGCAGTGCCCCTGGCGCTTTATTCCCGAATTGAGTCTCATCTGATTCCAGCAGTCAATTTCGTTCATATGTCGGTGTTGAGAGATCTGTCTCCACTTTCTTGTGTCAGTTGGTTATTCGAGATAAGTGCTTCTACTGCAACACCCCGGCGCTTTATTCCCGAATTGAATCTCATCTGATTACAGCAGTCATTTTCGTTCATATGTCGATGTTGAGAGGTCTGTCTCCACTTTCTTGTGTCAGTTGGCTACTCGAGATAAGTGCTTCTACTGCAGCGCCCCTGGAGCATATTTCCCGAATTGAGTCTCATCTGATTCCAGCAGTCATTTTGGTTCATATGTCGGTGTTGAGAGATCTGTCTCCACTTTCTTGTGTCACTTGGCTACTCGAGATAAGTGCTTCTACTGCAGCACCCTGGCGCTTTATTCCCGAATTGAGTCTTATTTGATTCCAGGAGTCATTTTTGTTCATTTGTCGGTGTTGAGAGAACTATCTCCACTTTCTACTGTCACTTGGCTACTCGAGATAATTGCTTCTACTGCAGCGCCCCTGGCGCTTTATTCCCGAATTGAATCTCATCTGATTCCAGCAGTCATTTTCGTTCATATGTCGGTGTTGAGAGATCTGTCTCCACTTTCTTGTGTCAGTTGGCTACTCGAGATAATTGCTTCTACTACAGCGCCCCTGGCGCTTTATTCCCGAATTGAATCTCATCTGATTCCATTGTCATTATCGTTCATATGTCGGTGTTGAGAGATCTGTCTCCACTTTCTTGTGTCACTTGGCTACTGGAGATAAGCGCTTCTACTGCAGTGCCCCTGGCGCTTTATTCCCGAATTGAGTCTCATCTGATTCCAGCAGTCATTTTGGTTCATATGTCGGTGTTGAGAGATCTGTCTCCAGTTTCTTGTGTCAGTTGGTTAGTCTTAACTGATTCCAGCAGAAATTTTCGTTCATATGTCGGTGTTGAGAGATCTGTCTCCTGTGCAGTATTGGCGTCCTAATGGTGGAAATGAGGTTATGCGGGACTTTTGCTATTTACAGAAGAATCGAAATAAGATAACAAAATGTACTAACAAGCAATGCCAATTGAGTTTATTAATGACTAATGTTCATGCCGAAAGTCGTATGGTAAATTGTTCACGTCCCTGAGAAATGAAAGAATGAACAGTGTCACGCAGATACTTAACAACACATATATTAATTTCCTCGAGAAAATGCAAGCTCTCAAAAACATCACGGACTAAGTAGAAAACAGTAAATAGCACCTTCCGGCCTTATCCTTTGTATCTTTTTTTGTTGCTACCTGCCATAAACAAAATTGTTTTTCTCGTCCAGTAATCCCGACCTTTTCTCTGTCGAAAAAATTTTGATTGAAACACGTCCTTTTTTAGAAATAGCGTAGTTTTTATCTTATGTTTTAAGATGTTTCGCCTCTCTTGTACAACACTAGCAGGAAAAAATACCAAGACCGGGTAACTTTTCAGTGTGTCCGGAAATTAAAGACAGCAAGGTAATAAAGATCAAGAACGAGAAAGCACAAAAACCATTTCTGTAATAGGAGAGAGCTCGGCCAGAACAAGTTATAACTTCCGATGTTAGCAGACGCTGCCACTCCGCTGCTCGACTCGCTGCGGCTCACTTCGTTACCGTCGCTCGCGCACGCCAACGGCCTAACCCAACGCCGTGCCGAGAAGCAGGAATGGAGGAAGAGGCAAACTCGCTGCTGCTGTGGAGCTCCTGCTGAACGCAGTCGGGAGCAACGGTTGCGGCAAAAAGAAGAAGAAGCGGAAGCCTGTGGCACAATTACGGTGCTATAAGTGTCAAAAGCTTGGACACATAGTCAGGGAATGCGACGTTGGGTTGCGTGTGTTAAGTGCGGGAAACCGCACGACACGCGCAACTGCACCAAACCGTGGGGTACTGCAGCGGTGTGCGTAAATTGCGGTGGCTCGCACGCCGCAAACGCGCGCAGCTGCAGTTACCTGAATACGTGGAAGCAGCGGAAGTTGGCCACCAGACACGAATAGGTGGCCCAACAAGAAGAAATGGTGGTCACCCCGTCCCCCTGCCTTAGTAGGGGAAGCGGGCTACGCCACCAAGACGACGTGGACGCCTTCCGCCAGGCACTGCGGGAAGCCAACGTGGACGCAATCACCACGCTCAAATCCGCCATGGCGGAGGAGAGAGCGGTCCTGAGAGCGGAACTAGAAGAGACGCGCAGGGAGGGGACTCAACTAAGGGTCGCGTCCCGCACGACGCCAGACGTGGCATCGACCCCCACCTGTACGGGGGTAGACGCGGCAGCACAAACGACCGCCTCCCAGGCCGACGCGGCAACGCAGGTTGCTAGGGAGGTGCTCATACAGTCGGTGAAAACCGCCCCTCGGAAGCAGTCGCCAATCCTGTTTCTGCGGAAATGCAGACGACACAGGAAGTGCCGATGGAGACCGAGGGAGAAGAAGAAGACGAGCCGTTCAGGTGCCTCCCCCTCCCCAACAAGAACTGCGTTAGGGAGGTGCTCACCAAGATCGCCGATTCCCTGCGAGACGGTAGCTACCCCCATTACGATCATCCTTACCCTTTAACGGTAGATAACATCCCTCCCCTTCCTCACAAACCTTATTCATTCCACTGGGGGTGCGAACCCCTGAACCAGAAGCTGCACGGGAGGGAACTCGACAGGTGTGGAGATCTGGAGCTCATAAACAAGCACCCGATCTTCACGGACGAGGACTGGAAATACATCACTGAGCAAGCAGTCAAGTACATCCCGACACAGACGCCGCCAGTGGACTACTCCCGCACGAAGAAAATAGAATCCGGGCAGCTAGGAAGCAGTAACAAGAAGAAGAACAATCGAGAGGGTGCAAAGAAGGGCAGCTCGTTTTGTATTATCGCGTTGTAGGGGAGAGAGTGTGGCAGATATGATACACGAGTTGGGATGGAAGTCATTACAGCATAGACGTTTTTCGTCGCGGCGAGAGCTTTTTACGAAATTTCAGTCACCAACTTTCTCTTCCGAATGCGAAAATATTTTGTTGAGCCCAACCTACATAGGTAGGAATGATCGTCAAAATAAAATAAGAGAAATCAGAGCTCGAACAGAAAGGTTTAGGTGTTCGTTTTTCCCGCTCGCTGTTCGGGAGTGGAATAGTAGAGAGATAGTATGATTGTGGTTCGATGAACCCTCTGCCAAGCACTTAAATGTGAATTGCAGAGTAGTCATGTAGATGTAGATGTAGAAACCGCCGGAATCAGCCGGCAGATAAGCTCCTACATCCACAGGAACCGTAGGCCAGACCAACATGCGAAGAAAAACATTCCAAACAGAGAGGACTTCATGAGGAACAGCTCAAACAGCTTAAACTCCGCTACCTCGGGCCAAGGCAGGCCCGTCAATGTAGTGAGTGAGTGGAGAGAGTGAGCAGACGCTGCCCTCGTCTCTGCGCATGCGCAGCGTGCGGCATACTCGGAAACGTAGAACTCCGCACTCGCCACAATCTATAGATCCACTATCGTCATAGATACACTCGCGTCGCGGTTCGTTGCCGATTTACACGCAAACATAAATGCCGCTCGCACTTTTAGTAGTCGATTCCGACCATGAAGTCGCTCGTGTAAAACGAGCTTCAGCTGCTCGCTCGCCGCCTGTGCGAGGCGTTTAGCTGGGCGGCACCATTCCTTACGAGCCGCCGGCTGATCGATTCCCCCCTCCTCTCCCACCCCCGCCCTCGCAGTTCTATTCCAGTCGGGCAGAAGGCCGGCAGCCGCACACGACCAGCCCGGGCCAAAGGCCACAGCCAAGAGGCCACAGCGCGCGTCTAGCCGCCCCCGTCTGGAGCGACCAGTTCTGGTGGGTGGCTCACGAGCCATCAATACAGGTCCGGCAAACTTCCGGTTCACCGTTCACCAAGCCTCGCAATGCACTCTAGCACCATTCATCAATTGTCGTAATGTCTACTAAATAATCACTATCGAAAATCTGTGCCGCCGTAGAACTCAATATGTTGACAACGAGCAGTTGTCTTCACCGTTAGGATGTCTCAGATAGCGTACACTCCATTTAGTACCACTCACGTCGCCACCAATGATCTGCGGTCGTCACTGCCAGAGATTCACCCGTGGTGCAGGGGGGGGGGGGGGGGGGAATAACACTGCTGGGACGTCCGCCTCCGGTAGCTGAGTGGTGCCGGCCGCGGTGGTCTTGCGGTTAAGGCGCTCAGTCCGGAACCGAGTGACTGCTACGGTCGCAGGTTCGAATCCTGCCTCGGGCATGGATGTGTGTGATGTCCTTAGGCTAGTTAGGTTTAAGTAGTTCTTAGTTCTAGGGGACTGATGACCACAGATGTTAAGTCCCATAGTGCTCAGAGCCATTTGAACCATTTTTTGAGCTGAGTGGTCAGCGCGACGGACTGTCAACCCTAAGGGCCCGGATTCGTGCGACACGTCAGGCTGCACTACGCTAACAAGAGTTACGTTCTGCACACCATGGTTAACCCCAGCCACAGGACAGCCAAGAAAATGCCCTGGGCCCTCAGGGGGAGGCCGGCAAAAAACCAAATTGAACACAAACTCCCGCAATACAATTGGAAACAAATATGGGGAAACGTCTCGGGAAACGTGTTGCCTAAACATGCGAAGGTGACGTGGTACAAAATACTCAACAGAACGGTACCAACCAACCAACCAAAGACTGGGGTGAATAAAACTCGTCCCAAGTGACAAGTGCGACGTGTGTGCCATGACCGACATCCTCGAGCACCGATTCACCTGCGGGAATGTCGACAACAATTTATGGGAAGCGTGCCAGCAGATGGTGGCCCACATCAACAGAACGGCGCCGGGAAGCATCACAGTGGAAGCAATCACGGCCCCAGACTGCAACCCATTTCTACGACCCAAGCGACGGGCGACTCTCTGGATCCTCGCCATGGCGGCACACGCCATCGTAACGAGGAGGCAGACGGACCAGCTGGCCTTCCTGATGGACCTCTGGGAGGAGAACAAGACGGCCCAGCAAAGCGTTTCGTAATTTCTAGGGGGCTGAAGAGGGCAACTGGTACATAACTTTTCGATAAGGACCCCGTGTCCGGGAATGTACCATTTGGATGAAAAATACGAGGGCTGTCCAGAAAGTAAGTTACGATTGACCGCGAAATGAAAATCACAGTGAAAATCAGAAATGTTTCATTTGTAACAGTTAGCTACACCTTCCAACTACTTCTCTACGTAGTCCCCGTTCTGACTCAGACATTCGTCGTAGAGTTGTACCAACTTTCCAATACCCTCATCATAGAAGGCAGCCGACAGTGCTTTCCGCCAATTCTCTACGCTGGCCTAAAGCTCGTTGTCTGTGCCAAAATGTTCTCTTCATAGCCAGCGGTTCGTTTGAGCAGAGATGAAATTCAGTGGGAGACAATTACGGGGTGTATTGTGGGTAACTAAGCATTTCCAATTGAAACGACGCAGGAACATCTTCATTGCCCCTGCAGAATGAGGCTGAGAATTGTCTTGAAGAAGAAACCGACGACAGTTACGTAATGTCGGTTGCATAGCTTCAGGGGAAAATTCTCACCAGGCCCTCGTACTTGGCGGGAGACACTATTTTCTATAACATCTTTACGCGCTCACTAAGAGTTCAGGAATGAAAAGAGCGACATAATTCTACCTAGAGTCATACTAGAGACACGGCCCAACACATCTTTGCAAAGAGTTATCGGATTTTCATAGTCGTTGCCATTTCGCGACCGATCGTAACTTACTTTCTGGAGAGCCCTCGTAAGTTTGAAGGTCGCGTCACTGTCAAATCTCCCGCTTCACGGTACTCACAAACACACAGCGGAGACACTGAGCTCTAAGGTGGGTGCTTAGCACGAGGCCACGGCGTGGTCAGTGTATGGAGAACTCGTCGTGGGGTTCTCCTCTGCGTGACGGAGGGAGTCCTATTCTTCAAAGTAGCGACTGCTACGCTTCCGTGCAGTAGGCTACCGCAGTGAAGCCTCCTCGTCGCGAACGACACGCTTCTAGTAGGAAGGAGGTGGCACGTTCAAACATTCTGCGTGGTGTCTGTTTGTTCTAAGTCGTGTCTCCCTATAACTTTCGAGCAACGACGCTCTGAGCGTGTTTTTTAGGGAATTGACTAGTTTGAACCTGGGACCTGTTGCTGCTAAGGAGACGCCAGACCACACATGACATTTAGAGTTCAGTGAGACTGGCGATGATATAATCAAATACTTAATGATTTCAGCGTCAGCTCCACTGCACTCCTTGTAAAGGAGTCTTAATACTAATTAAATGTAGTGGAAGGGGTTCAAGGCTTTCCTATTTTTAGTTAGCTGGTAAAATAACGTCGAAAAGGCAGTTAAGTTTACCATTGGAATTTTTATTCTACTCACAAAACATTGTTTATAAATTGCACTATTGATAAAAGGAAATATTTTAATACAGGATGATAAAAACCAACTGTGTTCAACAAAAATATGAACGAATATTCCCTGAATGGGTTTCCAAGTTCTACAATGGATCGAAGGATGACCTATGCCATATCACATATATAATGTAGGTTTAAATTAAGTTTCATACAAGAGAATACTATCAAAATGGTCTACAGTGACCCTCAATAACCTTTAATTACTTATTTAACTTGTCATAAATTAAGTCGCTGATGTGGCTTCTCAATAATTATATAACAGAAAAATCATCGCGTTTCAGATTTTAACTTCTAGTAGCACATGTGAATACCATGAGCTTTAATTGACGATTGACACTAGTATTATGCAAAAAGGGGGTGTAACAGATGAGACTTCTGCAGTTCTGAGTGAAGCCTTATGTGGCATCACGTGCGTTCATTACCTTGTCCTTGGTTAGGCAGTGTCAGGGGCGGCGGGTTACGCAGCTCCACACACCTCGTCGTCTCGGAAGCAACTCTTTTCTAACTTTTCCTTACTACAATTTGTAGAAGTTGGTTTAAGAAAAGCTATCTGGCTGTGTTTTCAACTGACCGATCAGGGTCTCAATGTTTAAGCTCCGCCTACAAAAATTCTGTCTATCCAATGAGAAACGTTATACTTTTCGTGGTGGGGCAATGTTTTTAACGTTTGCAACGTAACAAAGATGCGTATAGTCTCACGCTAAAACTTCCAGCTGGTGTGGCCCTTTTAGTGTTATCGTAAGATCTATACTGTTCTTCTGGAGGACTCTATCTTTTAACATGCGCTGGGGGCTGGTCTTGGGGGTCGGCTGGAGACGTGGGTGTCTGTCCCTTATCGTAGGGCCTCCTAGCCTACACGACTCTGCTCTCGGCTTCTGTTCTCATTTCTCCCCTCGGAACTGGGTCTGTTTCACGGTGGGAAGGTATGACATACATTTAGGTGTTAGTCTGTGGTATTCCATTTTCTCACTCGTTGATCGTATTACTTTGGTTAATTTAATGTCAGAATTTATTCAGAGCTATGTGACATACTGTCGGATTTGCTATCATGTCAGAGTTTTCATAAAAGGTGTTGGATTTGCCTGACACCTTACAACGTGACGTCACAATTATAACAGGGACTGATGATGGCGCCCTCTTCTCACAATGCAGGCTGCCCGGCGACCCCCCTCACAGTTAGGCCCACTGGATAACCAGTCAAAAACTGAACACAGATCAAGCATGGAAATGGCAAGAAGGTGTACTGAACTGTGAAAAGAAGCGAAGTAGAAACAGTTAATAGTCCAAGCTTAACAAGTGCAATACTAAGCAGCAGGTAACATGTGTGACATACGGGTTAAGTTGGAATTCAAACCGGACGAGCCGTGTTCAGTACTCTCTCGAGCCACTTACTTTTATTCATTTTCATAACATTCTGAACTGTCCGTCCCGTCATTGAAACGTTTATTCTCTTTCTGTAGTATGAACAGTGGTCGTACTGTGCAGTGATTATAGAATATGAGTCATGTGGTAAGAATACGATGCCGTCGCAAGTAAATGTAATGAATAGTGAGAGCAGGCGCGATACTACATAGACGTCTCATAGAAATGAAAACAACAAATAAATGGGTGTGAACTATGTTACAACGAAGGAATTCAAGAGACAAAATTTCCATAACGGAACGTAACTTCTAAAACGTTAAAACATATTTTGACAGAGCACAGAGAAACTGTGTGAATGTGAAACTGTACGTTCACTTCTTGCAGCTTACGTGACAAATCACTACGTTTTTCATTATTTTCTTGGGAGTGATAACGTTCACATTCATACGAAAACCTAATCACGCAACGAGGCATATCTCACTCTATTTTGCTTATTGTTTACAGTTCAGTACACCTTCTGGCTACTATCACGTTTGGTCTGTGCTCATTTGTTGACGAGCTAAATGTACCAGCCCGATGGCGCTGTATTTCCGGCTGTTGCCAGCAGTTTACGCCGTTGTCCATTGGTACGACAGGGACAACTCGGACAGGACGACGAGAGTAGTTCTCTGCTGCCGGTGTAAACAGTGTAACGTACCCTCTCTGTTATTGTTTTTTTTGTTATTGTAGTTGTAGAGATATGAAATTGTTGTAGTGGTTTGCTTAGTCAGCCGTACTTCGGAATTTTTGACATTAAATGGAGCCTGAAACTTGCATAATAAGTACTTCATGAGAAGTGCGATTTGTGGCATAAACAAAAATTAGTTGCGGAGATACAATCCACAGAATATTAACAGAAAAGCTTTAGAACAATGCGTACGACAGACTAGACACATTCAGAGGGTGCGTACGGTACATTCGCGTGCGAGTGGTTGCGATCTGATGAGAAAGATCTATCTTAAAATGTTTTGTGTAAAATAATTACGTCGTAACACACTCGGAAATTGCGAACGTACAATTAGGGTAGAGGCACGTACTTTCTATTATTCCCCGTGGCCTTGGTAAAAGAATTGCAATTATTTAAATTTAAGAATATTTCTTTTTCAATCGGAATCCTATTTTTATACGAAAAGGAAGATTGCAGGTTCTGAATGTCTCGGCAAAAACACATCGGAATTAACCTTAGCGGCCACCAAAGGAAAGTAGTGAGCACAATCACGTACCTCTATTGTTCAGCAGCGCCGTCGAGAAGATCGTCGCCTCCATCTACACTCCTGGAAATTGAAATAAGAACACCGTGAATTCATTGTCCCAGGTAGGGGAAACTTTATTGACACATTCCTGGGGTCAGATACATCACATGATCACACTGACAGAACCACAGGCACATAGACACAGGCAACAGAGCATGCACAATGTCGGCACTAGTACAGTGTATATCCATCTTTCGCAGCAATGCAGGCTGCTATTCTCCCACGGAGACGATCGTAGAGATGCTGGATGTAGTCCTGTGGAACGGCTTGCCATGCCATTTCCACCTGGCGCCTCAGTTGGACCAGCGTTCGTGCTGGACGTGCAGACCGCTTGAGACGACGCTTCATCCAGTCCCAAACATGCCAAATGGGTGACAGATCCGGAGATCTTGCTGGCCAGGGTAGTTGACTTACACCTTCTAGAGCACGTTGGGTGGCACGGGATACATGCGGACGTGCATTGTCCTGTTGGAACAGCGAGTTCCCTTGCCGGTCTAGGAATGGTAGAACGATGGGTTCGATGACGGTTTGGATGTACCGTGCACTATTCAGTGTCCCCTCGTCGATCACCAGAGGTGTACGGCCAGTGTAGGAGATCGCTCCCCACACCATGATGCCGGGTGTTGGCCCTGTGTGCCTCGGTCGTATGCAGTCCTGATTGTGGCGCTCACCTGCACGGCGCCAAACACGCATACGACCATCATTGGCACCAAGGCAGAAGCGACCCTCATCGCTGAAGACGACACGTCTCCATTCGTCCATCCATTCACGCCTGTCGCGACACCACTGGAGGCGGGCTGCACGATGTTGGGGCGTGAGCGGAAGACGGCCTAACGGTGTGCGGGACCGTAGCCCGGCTTCATGGAGACGGTTGCGAATGGTCCTCGCTGATACCCCAGGAGCAACAGTGTCCCTAATTTGCTCGGAAGTGGCGGTGCGGTCCCCTACGGCACTGCATAGGATCCTACGGTCTTGGCGTGCATCCGTGCGTCGCTGCGGTCCGGTCCCAGGTCGACGGGCACGTGCACCTTCCGCCGACCACTGGCGACAACATCGATGTACTGTGGAGACCTCACGCCCCACGTGTTGAGCAATTCGGCGGTACGTCCACCCGGCCTCCCGCGTGCCCACTGTACGCCCTCGCTCAAAGTCCGTCAACTGCACATACGGTTCACGTCCACACTGTCGCGGCATGCTACCAGTGTTAAAGACTGCGATGGAGCTCCGTATGCCACGGCAAACTGGCTGACACTGACGGCGGCGGTGCACAAATGCTGCGCAGCTAGCGCCATTCGACGGCCAATACCGCGGTTCCTGGTGTGTCCGCTGTGCCGTGCGTGTGATCATTGCTTGTACAGCCCTCTCGCAGTGTCCGGAGCAAGTATGGTGGGTCTGACACACCGGTGTCAATGTGCTCTTTTTTCCATTTCCAGGAGTGTAAAATTCGCCTTCTCGAATTAACAGAATAATGGTATGGGATTTAGGCTTGATCTTGACAGAAATTATAAAACACATTTTTCATCATTTAACACGCACTAGACATGAAACTATACAGTACGTCTTTACGCCAGCACATCAGAACAGAAAGGTAGTTAATACTAAGAAGTAATAAAAGAATTTCGAAATTAGTCTTTTGTCTCTCAATGATAAAAAAGTTTTTTAGAGTATTCCTCTGGTATGACAGTCAAACAAATTTTCTTCTTGTATCTTTGAGACTAAATTACAACATTTTTAGTTCCTTTTCAACAGGCAGTAGCCGGAAATACAGCGCCATCGGGCGTCAGAAATAAACTCTACAAGTGCTACCACTATTTTCATCTGTAGCAATGTTTCCTCCTCGTTCTGAAATGTTATTTCACTGATTTAACGATCTGTTCCGTAATTTTAAATTTTATATACATTTGACCTAAATATTAATAGTAAATTTGTCATATTTTAGGCTTTTGAAAAATAAAGACTACCTTATAGAGGACGCGCGCATCTAGAGCAAAGAGCGGAAACAAAATCTAACAAATTTTTATATCTATATAAGACGGGTGTTTTACATTTTATAGTTTGACTGACAACGCATGAACCTGTGTTCAGTGTATGTCGCCTATAAGTATTTCGCGTGAATTCAGTTAGATTACTAATAAGCCTGGTTAAATATTGCACTTATTTTTAGGTTTTAATATAAATTTTCTTTCGTATTGTTGTAGAATCTGAAGATGGTCATCGTATGGCCGAAACCGGTTATGACTGTGTCATAAGAATGTGATTGCGTCTATAATTAAACAAAAATTTTTTACAAAATAATCAGTCACTCACTCCATTGACAAAATGTCATTTTTTCCTAACGCTTTGAGATTGCTGCAGCATGTGATGCGGCATCTCTTATTACGGCGGCAGCCACTGTCGTTGCTGGTTTGGAGGTGACATTAGTACTACATTGACATCATTTACAGGATGTCTTGTATCGTGCGATGGATTCGACTACCAGTTTAGTGGACCTGTTCTTTGCCCAGGGTCATTCATCTCGCGCACTTTTTAGGCTCGAATTGTGCATTATAAGCACCTTCATTCCGCCTTTTTCGGTTAATATTGTAAGTAGGCTGTTTAGGTTTTTTTATTGGTAACGCCACACAGCGCTCTGTATGAAAAATCACTGGCTGTGCTGTGTGCAGTCAGTGGCTGGTTGGCATTGTTGTAATACTCGCCATTGTAGCGTTGGGCAGCTGGATGTTAACAGCGCGTAGCGTTGCGCAGCTGGAGGTGAGCCGCCAGCAGTGGTGGACGTGGTGAGAGAGATGGCGGAGTTTTGAAATTTGTAAGACTGGATGTCATGAACTGCTGTATACATTATGACTTTTGAACACTATTGAGGTAAATACATTGTTTGTTCTCTATCAAAATCTTTCATTAGCTAACTATGCCTATCAGTAGTTAGAGCCTTCAGTAGTTAGAATCTTTTATTTAGCTGGCGGTAGTGGCGCTCGCTGTATTTCAGTAGTTCGAGTAGACAAGATTTTTGTGAGGTAAGTGATTTGTGAAACGTGTAGGTTAATGATAGTCAGGGCCATTCTCTTGTAGGGATTACTGAAAGTCAGAGTTACTAAGCCTTCCAAAATGCCTTTATAAAACATGACGAAGTAAATATTCCACAATTCGAATCAAGAACAGCTGCCAGCGTGAGTAACTTTAATCAATAAACACAAATCTTGTGGTCCAGACTATATACCAATTAGGTTCCTTTCGGAGTATGCTGATGCATTACCTCCGTACTTAACAATGATATACAACCGCTCGCTCGACGAAAGATCCGTACCTAAAGACTGGAAGTTGGACAGGCGACATCAATACTCATGAAAGATAGTATGAGTAATCCACTAAATTACAGGGCCATATCATTAACGTCGATATGCAGCAGGATTTTGGAACATATATTGTGTTCGAACATTATGAATTACCCATTGAAAACGGTCTATTGACACACAGTCAACATGGGTTTAGAAAATATCGTTCCTGTGAAACACGACTAGCTCTTTATTCGCATGAAGTGCTGAGTGCTATTGACAAGGGATTTCAGATCTATTCCGTATTTCTGGCTTTCTGGAAGGCTTTTGACACTGCACGGCACAAGCGGCTTGTAGTGAAATTGCGTGCTTATGGAATATCGTCTCAGTTATGTGACTGGATTTGTTTTTTTTCTGTCGGAGAGGTCACAGATCGTAGTAAGTGACGGAAAGACATCGAGTAAAACAGAACTGATTTCTGGCGTTCCCCAAGGTAGTGTTACAGGCCCTTTGCTGTTCCTTATCTATATAAAAGTTTGGGAGAGAATCTGAGCAGCCGTCTTAGGTTGTTTGCAGATGACGCTGTCGTTTATCGACTAATAAAGTAATCAGAAGATCAAAAATTGCAAAGCGATTTAGAAAAGATATCTGAACGGTTCGAAAATTGGCAGTTGACCCTAAATAAAGAAAAGTGTGAGGTCATCCACATGAGTGCTAAAACAAATCCGTTAAACTTAGGTTACACGATTAATCAGTCAAATCTAAAGGCCGTAAATTCAACTACATACCTAGGAATTACAATTACGAACAACGTAAATTGGAAGGAACACATAGAAAATGTTGCGGAGAAGGCTAACCAAAGACTGCCTTTTTTTTGGCAGGAAACACAGAAAATGTAACAGATCTACTAAGGAGACTGCCTACGCTAGAATACTGCTGCGCGGTGTGGGATCATTAACATATAGGACTGACAGAGTACATCTAAAAAGTTCTAAGAAGGGCAGGACGTTTTGTATTATGGCGAAATATGGGACAGAGTGTCACTGAAATGATACAGAATTTGGGCTGGACATCTAGATGGATGCATTGATGAGGGGTTGAACTGGAAAAAACACACTGAAGATCTGCTGAAACGTTTGAGTTCAGCTACTTATGCTATTAGGGTCATTGCAAATTTTGGCGATATACATCTCAATAAATTAGCTTACCACGCCTATTTTCATTCTCTGCTTTCGTGTGGCATCATATTCTGGGGTAACTCATCACTGAGTAAAAGAGTGTTCATTGCACAAAAGCGTGTAACCAGAGTAACTGCTGTAGCTCATCCAAGATCATCCTGCAGACACTTATTCGAAGAACTAGGGATCTTCACTGTAGCATCACAATATTATGAACTTATGAAATTTGTTATTAACAATCCCAACGAATTCAAAAGTAATAGCAGTGTACATGGCTACAACACTAGGTTAAAGGATGATCTTCACTACTCAAGGTTAAATCTAACTTTGGCTCAGAAAGAGGTAAATTATGCTGCCACGAAGTCTTTGGTCACTTAGCTAATAGCATCAACAGTCTGACAGATAGCCACATAGCATTTACAAGGAAATTGAAAGAATTTCTGAATGGTAATTCCCTCTACTCATTAGAAGAATCTTTGGATATAGTAAGTGGGTAATCCCCCCCCCCCCAAAAAAAAAAGAAAAAAATTAAGTGTCATATAATATTTTGTGTAATGTAATATCGTGTATAGACACCCTTTATTAACCTGACACGTTCCACATCATTACGAAGTGTCGTATTCATGGCCTGTGGAACAAGTACTAATCTAATTTTTCCTCGCAACTCGCTACAATATTCGTACGTTGCAGAGTCGCAGTCAACCCTTTACTCGCGAGGCGACTTTTCTGTATCGTATACCACGAGGTGAGGTCTCTGGGACACCTATGTTTAAACCGAGATTTAAGGCAAAAATCATTGAAATTTTTAATTTTTGCTATATAACATTTATTCTTACAATTATTTAAGTAATGTTTAAATGCTTCTAGTTTATTTTATTGCACTAAACAAAGCCTGTAGCATATTACTATTTATCACACCAAATCACATAATTTTGTGTGGTTCTTTTAAATAATGCGCATAAATAGACTGTTAGAGTAATGAATTTTACATTCTGAAAAATTATATAATCTCTGTAGCAAATAAATATCCAAATAAAACTAAATTCCAGGGCTTAAGTTTGCGCTTAAGAATTCTACCCGATAGGTACGAAAAGAAAGTCTGTCAAATTGACATTCATTGCTGGGAACAAAATTTTTCTTATTAGAACTCAGAACACATTCGCTTTTAACAGAAACTTTAAGTATTTCTTTGAAGAAATAGATAGATCCCCATCACAACTTTCCTGAAGTTTTTCCTCTGAATGATACTCTTGTTTGATGGCAGAACTTGATCACTGGCTAATGTAAAATCGTCGTCTTTTTCGTTCATTTCTTGATCTATATCATTGACACCTTCCTCCATAGACCGAGTAACAATTTGATCAAACTGGGTAAAGTTAAAAATAACACATTCGTGCCAACACGTTGTGAACTATACTGTACCGTACTGAAGAAAAGAGATACGGAGTTAACCAGGGGCGGTGTAGGAGACTCCAGCACCTATCAGTACCACCCGTCAACAATAAACACAGAAGGCGATAACGCAACCGACAACAAAACATCGTAGACTTGGCAATTTAAGGAGGGAAGGGGGAGTATAGAAGAATTTCACCACTACTGGCCTTGGAGAGCGATTTCGAAAATTTTTGCGCGGTCTGAGAGACCACACGTCGTGAGTTAAGGGTTAATTCGGTTTCAGTTTTTCTATCTAAGTTGACAGGCAAATCGCCTACAGTCGTGGTAAACTTTTTAACGCGTTTCCAAGTGCTTGACGCGCTGCCTCTAGGGTGTGCAGAACGCTCGGTTTGTTAGGCAAATCTTTTTGTTGCGTAACAAGTTCTTCGGCCTGCGAGCGCATTTTAATTGTTTCATTTGTAATATGCTCAACGATCCATTTATCTCCCTTATTGAGCTGTTGTGGTAACCTCTTGTCTCTTTCGGATTCTCTTAGCCTTTCTTTTTCATCGAGCTCCAGCTCTTTAATCCTTTCCCTCTCTTCTATTTCCCTTTCTTTCGCCTTCTATTTCTCCTCGCCTTCTAGGTCCTTATCACCTAGCATTTTCTTTACACACTGGAGTAACGTAGAGAGAAAGTCACCTTTCCCGCCGCTACTGTGCCTTCGGTACTGATCTTGTCGTCACCTGATACAGCATCTGTCCGGAAAAAGTTGAAAATTTGTGGTAAGTTCCTGTGGGACCAAACTGCTGAGGGCATCGGTCCCTAGGCTCAGACACTATGTAGTCTAACTCGAACCTCCTATGAGGGGAGCCGCGCGCACCGTGGCAAAGCGCCTGAAACCACGCAGCTACCATGTGCGGCCCTGTCTAACGTCTCCACATTACAACCAGACACTAAGATCTCTAATCCAGACTCTTCGGTTCCCAGAACCGGGAATTCAGGGCTAATATCATCTGAATCAGTACACGGTAACTCCCTGCTGTTCTTGTAAGTAGGATGTTTGTTTTTTTGCTGGTAACGCCACATAGCGCTCTATATGAAAATCACTGACTGTGCTGTGTGCACTCTGTGGCTGGTTGGCATTGTTGGAACATTCGCTAATGTAGTGTTGGGCAGTTGGATGTGAACAGCGCGTAGCGTTGCGCAGTTGGAGGTGAGCTGCCAGCAGTGGTGGATGTGGGGAGAGAGATGGCGGAATTTTGAGAGCGGATGATCTGGACGTATGTCCATCAGAGACAGTAAATTTATAAGACTGGATGTCATGAACTGCTGTATACATTATGACTTTTGAACACTGTTGAGGTAAATACATTGTTTGTTCTCCATCAAAATCTTTCATTTGCTAACTATGCCTATCAGTAGTTAGTGCCTTCCGTAGTTTGAATCTTTTATTTAGCTGGCAGTAGTGGCGCTCGCTGTATTGCAGTAGTTCGGGTAACGAAGATTTTTGTGAGGTAAGTGATTCACGAAAGGTATAGGTTATTGTTAGTCAGGGCCATTCTTTTGTAGGGATTTTTGAAAGTCAGGTTGCGTTGCGTTGAAAATATTTTGTGTCAGTTTAGTGTTTATAAGTATAGGTAAAGAGCGAAATGTCTGAGTACGTTAAGTTCTGCTCAGCTGTTTGAAAATCAAATAATGTGAGAGGTTTATCAGCACAGTTATTTATAAATTTTTCTAAGGGGACGTTTATCAGACTCTTCTGTTTCCAGAACCGGGAATTCAGGGCTAATATCATCTGAATTAGTACACGGTAACTCCTGCTATTCTGTCTCTCTAGATCTGTAATATTGTTACATTCCGCCCTCTCCTTTGTCTTTGGCCTCCCATTTTTTATGACTACGTACAAAGTACTCACTAGATACACACAAATGTAACACACAAAACACAAAAATAGAATGACACTGAAAATTTTGCAATAAACTGAATAAAAAACTGCGTCCCTTTTACCAAACCTTTTCTCCAATGATGTACTGAAACAAATCTGTGAATGGAACTATCTCCCACAGCACCAAAATGTGCAGCCACACGAAACACTTTAAAAAAATGCACGAACATAAAACAGTTATTACATTCCCCCAAGGCACTAGTTGCATGTATCCTTGAAGCTTGGTGGGCATACAACTGTCTTCTTAACTCGAATGTCCTGTCGCTTTGCAAATTTTTCAGAATCTTGCTTTGCAATGCTTCCTCCCTCTTGTAGAATCCTTTCCTATCAGCATGTATCTCGTTGTTGCAGGCGACGTGGTACATGAAAGAAAATACAATACATATTACAATAAAGTATAAATGTTGTATGACCGAACCTCACAAATGTTGTGCAACCATACGTTGGGCTCCAGTGCGTTGCTTTTAGTCGGCCGGTGTTGCCGAGCGGTTCTAGGCGCTTCAGTCTGGAAACGCGCGACCGCTTCGCTCGCAGGTTCGAATCCTGCCTCGGGCATGGATGTGTGTGATGGCCTTAGGTTAGTTAGGTTTAAGTAGTCCTAAGTTCTATGGGACTGATGACGTCAGATGTTAAGTCCCATAGTGCTCAGAGCCATTTTGTTGCTTGTGACACGTATGTTTTTGCGTTCTGTTCTGTACGTCAAGTGGTGTGTATTAAGTGTGTGTACATGTGCAGTTCATTAAACTGTAGGATTTGTGGGGACATATACGTATATTACATTCAGATGGCGCCACACACATTAAAGTGACAACGCAACTAATCACGGGCAAACTACACAATCTCTCCGTTACGGAAATATTATATGAAGGCTTAATGCCCGCGATGAAGCTCATACTACCTCGAATGCTAACAAAACAGCTCAGGTTCTTTTTGCACTGCAGTTAATACTGCTTTAATGTCATGGGTTCGCGTACAGAAATATTATTGCGTTGCATCGTTATCACTAATCATTTCGAAGTAAGTTAATTTCTGTGAATATCTGGGATAAAAGATGACCGTTATGCGGCAACCACATGAATTTAATGAAAACTACTATTAATCTTTGCAAATAAATTAAAATGACACCGAAGTTAAGGAATATAATTAAAATGCGTAAGTTACTTCCACCTCTCTGTGCTGCTTAATATTTGCAATTTTCAAATAAGGCGTTCCGGCCGTGCAAATGGCCGACAACTATCAATCATAGGTTCGTTCTGTATAGCGCGTTCTGATATTCCTAAAAAATAAGTTATTAGTCTCCTAAAATGTAAGGATGCTGTAAATACATAAATAAAGGTTTCAAGAGCAAATAAACATATATTCAACCAAAATGTAACTTAAGTACACTTACAATGCCACACACGTCTGTTCTCATCCAAGACGAAGACGAGAGTAAGTAATTATATAAAATTATTATACTGTTTCACAGTTATTAATATTTTTAACATAGAACAAAGAATGATAAAGGTAGTAAATCGATATTTTTTTTAAATACAGTGGTGTTGAATGTAAATATTTTTTCCGTACATTTTTTCGTACATCTTTGAAGAATTATAACAGTTTTAATTCATAGCCTCTTCGTAATTCCATGAATAAATATTGTTCTCCCCACGGAAGCCTGCTCGATCAACGGGCCTATCTTCGATCGAGCACGCATGGACATCATCGGACGACAACTCCAGCGTCATCCGCAAACATGAGTAACCGTCCCTGTATTCACCAAACGAGTACAGCAGGCATGGAAATCCATCCAAGAAACTGACATCCTAACATGTACAACATAATGCATTCACGTTTGCATACAAGCATTTAACATTCTGGCTGTTACACCTGTTCTTAATGTACCACCATTTCACATTTGCAATGGCTCATCTCGCCGTTACGTTAACCTGTCACCTTGTAATATTAATCACGCAAGTATGTTACCTAGACAAATGTATTGCCGGAATTCCATACTTTACTTAATTACTTTTGATGTTTCGATTTTTTTCCGTCTCTATACAGGGTGAGTCACTAACTATTGCCACCTAGAATAACTCCGAAAGTATGATAGTAGCTGAAATGTTTATGGGACAAATGTTGCGTGGGACAACGGGGGCTATAATATGACGGTATTTTGTTGTTAGGTAGGGTCGCTTCAGAGATATGAAGGTCAACTTTTTTTAATGGGATACCATAGTTTGGTACTTATTTTCTGATAGCTGCTATCGAGACAAATCCAATGATGTGTAACAGTAAGGTCTTTGAAGGTCAACGAAGATCAAGAAGGTGGCATGAACGTCCATAAACAGAAGGTGTTCGAAGTGATGGTTCAAATGGCTCTGATCACTATGAGACTTAAATTCTGAGGTCATCAATCCCCTAGAACTTAGAACTACTTAAACCTAACTAACCTAAGGACATCACACACTCACGCCCGAGGCAGGATACGAACCTGCGACAATTAGAAATGATGACCATTGGTATCAGTGCAGTGCTACGATTTTCTTATCTCTTGGAGTAATATTTTTCGCTTGTTGGGGATGGAAAAATCACATATTATTATAAATATTGTTTTAAAGGTATAAAAATGATGTTTATTTTTAACTGACGTGGGTTACGAGCATATATTAAATGTATGTACCACACCTAAATGCACCAGAACCGTATTAAGAAGTAAATTGTGTTCTGAGGTATTAGAAGGTGGAAAGGCAGAGGTGTAAGGTAGAAGCAAGAGGGAAGGTAGGTTGCCGATTGTGGTGGAGCAGTTCAACCCTTCTTAGGTCTGCAAATGAGGAGTTCCCCATTTCCTCCGTTGCACTACGTCACAAAAAGCAGCCACAAGGTGTATCACAAAGTTACACCGATTCTTCCGCAACTGGTTTTCTGGATCACTGGCGAGGCAGTGTGAAGACATTCCTTGTGGGGACAGAAATGAGCTGCTAATGAGGCAAAAGTAAGAAAAGCATACGGCCAGATTCTTAGTAAATCTCTGCACACTGTCCTACACGGTTAGAGGGGAAATTGATTCTTAGTCATCCTGTACTGCATTTGTAGCGTTCTTTCGGGAAAGGCGACTTTCTCCACCATAAGCACTTTTCAATTTTCAGTTTACACACAGACTATACCTCACCAGCATTTCCTGTTCAGTTCTCTAATATAAGTACACAAAATTATTTCACTGAGCTCGTGTTTATTTGGTGGAGCTATTTTCAGCTTTATTGTTGTTGTGGTCTTCCTGAAAATGGTTTGATGCAGCTCTCCATGCTACTCCATCCTGTGCAAGCTTCTTCATCGTCCAGTACCTACTTCAACCCACATCCTTCTGAATCTGCTTAGTGTATTCATCTCTTGGTCTCCCTCTACGACTTTTACTCTCCGCGCTACCCTCCAATGCTAAATTGGTGATCCCTTGATGCCTCAGAACATGTCCTACCGATCGATCCCTTCCTCTAGACAAGTTGTGCCACAAATTTCTCTTCCCCCCAATCCAATTGAATAACTCCTCATTAGTTGTATGATATACCTATATGTAGTACCACATTTCGAAAGATTCTGCTTTCTTCTTGTCCAAACTAGTTATCTTCCGTGTTTCACTTCCATACATGGCTACGCCCCATACAAATACTTTCAAAAACGACTTTCTGACACTTAAATCTATACTCGATGTTAACAAATTTCTCTTCTTCAGAAACGCTTTCCTCAGTCTACATTTTATATCCTCTCTACTTCGATCATCATCAGTTATTTTGCTCCCAAAATAGCAAAACTCCTTTACAACTTTAAGTGTCTCATTTCCTAATCTAATTCCCTCAGCATCACACGACTTAATTCGACTACATTGCATTATCCTCGTTTTGCTTTTGTTTCAAGACACTATCCATTCCGCTCAACTGCTGTTCTTTGCTGTCTCTGACAGAATTATAATGTCATCGGCGAACCTCAAAGTTTTTGTTTCTTCTCCATGGCTCTTAATACCTACTCCGAATTTTTCTTCTGTTTCCTTTACTGCTTTCTGAACGTACAGATTGAATAACATCGGGGATAGGCTACAATCCTGTCTCACCCCCTTCCCAACCACTGTTTCCCTTTCATGCCCCTCGACCCTTATAAGCGCCATCTGGTTTCTGTACAAATTCTAAATATCCTTTCGCTCCCTGTATTTTACCCCTGCCACCTTCAGAATTTGAAAGAGAGTATTCCAGTCAACATTGTCAAAAACTTTCTCCAAGTCTACAAATGTTAGAAACTTTGGTTTGCCTTTCCTTAATCTAGCTTCTAAGATACGTCGTAAAGTCTGTATTGCCTCACGTGTTCCAATATTTCTACGGAATCCAAACTGATCTTCCCCGAGACTTATTAAACTCATAGTTCGCTGATTTTCACGTCTGTCAGCACCTGCTTTCTTTGGGATTGGAATTATTATATTCTTTTTGAAGTCTGAGGGAATTTCGCCTGTCTCATACATCTTGCTCATCAGATGGTAGAGTTTTGTCAGGACTGGCTCTCCCAAGGTTGTCAGTAGTTCTAATGGGATGTTGTCTACTCCCGGGGCCTTGTTTCGACTCAGGTCTTTCAGTGCTCTGTCAAACTGTTCACGCAGTATCGTATCTCCTATTTCATCTTCCTCTACATCCTCCTCCATTTCCATAATATTGTCTTCAAGTACATCGTCGTTGTATAGACCCTCTATATACTCCTTCCACCTTTCTGCTTCCCCTTCTTTGCTTAGAACTGGGTTTCCATCTGAGCACTTGATATTCATACGAGTGGTTCTCTTTTCTCCAAAGGTCTCATTAATTTTCATGTAGGCAGTATCTATCTTACCCCTAGTGAGATAAGCCTCTACATCCTTATATTTGTCCTCTAGCCATCCCTGCTTAGCCATTTTGCACTTCCTGTCGACCTCATTTTTGAGACGTTTGTCTTCCTTTTTGCCTGCTTCATTTACTGCATCTTTTATTTTCTCCTTTTATCAATTAAATTAAATATTTCTTCTGTTAGCCATGGGTTTTTACTAGCCCTCGTCTTTTTACGTACTTGATTCTCTGCTGTCATCACTATTTCGTCCCTCAAAGCTACCCATTCTTCTTCTATTGTTTTTCTTTCCCCCATTCCTGTCAATTGTTCCCTTATGCTCTCCCTGAAACTCTGTACAACCTCTGGTTTAGTCAGTTTATCCAGGTTCCCTCTCCTTAAATTCCCACCTTTTTGCAGTTTCTTCAGTTTTAATCTACAGGTCCACATCTGCCTTTGGAAATGTCTTACAATTTAAAATCTGGTTCCTAAATCTCTGTCTTAACATTATATAATCTATCTGAAACCTGTCAGTATCTCCAGACTTCTTCCATGTATACAACCTTCTTATATGATTCTTGAACCAAGTGTTAGCTATGATTAAGTTGTCCTCTGTGCAAAATTCCAACAGGCTGCTTCCTCTTTCATTTCTTAGCCCCAATCCATATTCACCTACTACGTTTCCTTCCCTCCCTTTTCCTATTCTCGAATTCCAGTCACCCGTGACTATAAAACTTATGTCTCCCATCACTATCTGAATAATTTCTTTTATTTCATCATACATTTCTTCAATTTCTTCATCATCTGCAGAGCTAGTTGGAATATAAACGTCTACTACTGTAGTAGGCGTGGGCTTCATGTCTATCTTGGCCACAATAATGCGTTCACTAAGCTGTTTGTAGTAGCTTACCCGCATTCCTATTTTACTATTCGTTATTAAACCGACTCCTGCATTACCCCTGTTTAACTTTGTATTTATAACCCTGTATTCACCTGACCAAGAGTCTTGTTCCTCCTGCCACCGAACTTCACTAATTCCCACTGTATCTAACTTTAACTTATCCATTTCTCTTTTTAAATTTTCTAACCTACTTGCTCGATTAAGGCATCTGACATTCCACGCTCCGATCTGTAGAACGTCATTTTTCTTTCTCCTGATAACGACGTCCTCCTGAGTAGTCCCCGCCCGGAGATCCGAATGGGGGACTATTTTACCTCCGAAATATTTTACCCAAGAGGACGCCATCATCATTTAACCATACAGTAAAGCTGCATGCCCTCGGGAAAAATTACGACTGTAGTTTCCCCTTACTTTCAGCTGTTCGCAGTACCAGCACAGCGAGGCCGTTTTGGTTAGTGTTACAAGGCCAGATCACTCAATCATACAGACTGTTGTCCCTCCAACAACTGAAAAGGCTGCTGCCCCTCTTCAGGAACCACACGTTTGTCTGGCCTCTCAACAGATATCCCTGCATTGTGATTGCACCTACGGTACGGCTATCTGTATCGCTGAGGCACGCAAGCCTCCCCAGCAATGGCAATGTCCATGGTTCTTTAATGACTACTAATTTGAAGATGTTTAATGAGCTTTTAGTGACAAACGCTTCTATAAACAATGGAAAAGAAGATCTTAATTTTTAAGTGAGCTATGCAGTGTTGGTGGAATGGGATTGAATTGGTAAATACGGAATTTTGCTGCAATCTGTCTTTGGCAGAATATTGTAAAGCAGTATAAGCATTGTAAGGTGGCATGGTCTCCTGACCTTCATTTCTTACATATTCCATTCTCACAATCATATTCCGCACATCAAGACACTTCATTCGAACCCAAACTCGATAAGGTAGAGACAGTTTTGTATGACTTCATGTAAGCGATATGCAAATGTAATAAGTAAATTGCAAGTGCGCACCGAGGTTGAAAAAGTCGAGGCTTGCGTACACAACAGGGATTTTCGTTATAAAGAGGCAAGTAGCCCACTGGAAGGCCGTCCCTTCAGAGGGGTGAGCCAACACACACCTACTTCGGCTGGAGCGACCGTCCAGAGAGAGGACAGCTTTTGCCAGAGTGAAGGGGTAACTTGGAGCGGGAACACGTAACTAGAGCGAGTGCACTCGTACATGTATGCAAAGTGTGAGGAACAAAGTCTCTCCTCAGTACTTCACTGGGAGAGCACCTCTGTCGTTGGCGAATCGGAGTGATACTCTATATTGAGTCGCTCGCAATTAAGCGTTGTTCACTGTGTTGGTCGCCACACTTACTGTGCAGTGTGAACAAGGTCAGAGTACTAGTTAAACACCTGCGAGCGAATACTGAGTGGCATCGAGGTGGACTGGTTATCTGACTGATGTTCCACGCCAATAGACTAGGGGCGGATAGGAGTCTTTCACTTCATCAAGGCATAGGGGGAGTTTGATTGGCGAAGGTCAATCCAGATAGAAGAGATAGTTGTGTTATTTGTCAGCAACGAACGACGCTCACGGTATTGTGCGCTACAGGGTATGCGAGCCCCATCTGTCCTCCCTAACAGTACACTCCATTACATTTCTCACATGACAGCCTTCACCATACCTAGAAAAGCTATTCAAATTGTGTAGGCTTCACGCTCAGTCAATCTGCCGAGTAAATAACATTCTTAAAGAAAAGAGAGAAAAGAACCTTTCCATACTTTGTAAAATAATAGCATTCTATCCACAAGAGGCAATCCGAAAAGAACCCTGAAATTTATTAATTTATAAGAAAAAGTTTCACTTGATTTCTCAGAATTTTTTGTAATAAATAATAGTTTTCGTTTGATTAATGTTTTTCTTACACTAACTGGCAATACTCCCATACCCAAGCATTCCAGTAGTCACGTAAGAATATATAGAACATTTTTGTCTTTTCCTTACAGCGGACGACTCCAGAAGATATTTGTTGCCGAATGTTTTTCAAGCAGTTCTTGTTGCTACATTAGGAGCATCTGTCTGACTTCTGTAGTAGTGTGAGGATGAAATTGTTTATTGCAGGAGCCAAAGGGTGCTTGTTGGATCAATCCATTCCGCATCTTGACAAAATAAAACCCACACTTTCACAGAGTGTTGTAGTTACTTGGTGGTAAAATAATGACTGACTGAGAAGTTCCTGCACTTCTCTCACCAGTAATCGTGTTACTGGCAAGCCACATAAATCTCCTCCATCCAGGAACTGCTGTCGCTTGTCGAGTAGACTGGAGCCACTTACCACACATCCTCAGTATGTCTTGTAAGGTGGATCTCGATATGTCTGATGGGAAAGGAGTGGTCATATTTAAATCGGGAACAGTATTCTGCTGTAGTGCGTTGCTTGACTCGTTTTGGAATATCTGAAGTGCCATAACAGCTATGTGATATTTCCGTTACGGAGTTAGCCAATGCCTCTGGGTCGCTTCAGATGTTGCGAGAGCGGATACTGGAATGATGCAAATGTATTCCAACCATTGGTGGTGGAGACATTGTTCAGCACGTATTGACAACGTGTTACACTTGGGACAGGCACATCCGCAGCTGACATCTCCAACCGTTGAATGTTCTTACAAAACAGGTCTTTTAACAACTGCAAATAAATACTCACTTAATAAATTGAAAATAACTCCACTACATAAATACGAGTTCAGTGAAGTTATTTTGCCTGCTCACGTAGGAGAACTGGAAAGGAAATGCTGGGGAGGTATAATCTGGCTGTAAACTGAAAAGCGAGCTGCGTTCGTGGTGGGGGAAGTCGCCTTTCTAAGGAGGAATTTTTTCACTAGCATTGAAGGGCAGTGTGCACAGATTTACGTAGCTTCTGTGATATGCGTTATCACTCGTTGATACCTCTTTTCCATATAATGTTGACACACCTTGTGTAAAATTAACACGCCTGTGCATGTTTGCTCACTTCATCCCCTGTGATTCACAAGGCAAGCTGCGGAAGTACTCTGACATGAGTACGATCAGTTTCCTGGTACAGAGGTTTGTCGTGGGGACTTGGGCCGGCTCGGGATATAAGCGAGTGCCGACCGCGAGTAAGGAACAACGCTTTGAGAACGGAAGACGGCGTGTCTAAAGCAGGGCGCCGGTTATCACGTGGTTATATTGGAGGCGGCGGGAGTTGGCCGGCGCTGAACATTCTCCTGCAACTTCGTGATCTGTGGATGTGCCCACTTCCTTGGAGGGACACGCTGTTAAGGTCTTGCGAAGTGGTGGTCTGAAATCTTCGCAAAATCGCCCCAGCATGAAGACACCCAGTTAAGTACTTTAATTACCAAGAGCGCTTATTTAACTGTGATTGCGATCGCTCTCGGTATAGTAAGACGCTGCCGGACGCGTGATGTTACGTGTGTTCGATTTCATTTGATGCCTCTTACTAAGAGTGTGCCCTGCTTTCATATAATATTGATGTATTTGCAGAATGTTAGTTCATTAGCCATTATGAGCAAGCGTTTAATTTGCTTACAATATCGGTTAATCCATGTCAATACGTCCTCTGCGGGCAATCTGAGTTTTTGTCTCTAAAGGTTACCGTGTTGAGCTTTGCAGGCCCACTTAAGGTATGTGTCGTAAGTTCTTGTTAGTGTCGGTCCTCGACAGCCAGTTCATTTCCCACTCTTAGCGTTTGCTTATGAGGTACTGCGTCACTTAAAGAAAGGCGAGTGAAATCAGTTGTTGTTTAACCTCGATTTTATAGTGTTAATTGCTTGTTAAAGTTAAGAAGAGGTTTTTTGGCCTCCTGTAGTCGGGTGTGGTCTGTGTTTCAGTGAGATGAAGCAGCGGGCAACCGAAGCGTAGAGCTTCCCTTTAGATTACAAGTTTGGCTTACGGGCAGTGGACTTCGCCTGAGCTTGTGCGTTCCTCTTCTGTAGCGTGCTCTGGGTTCACATTTCGGTGGCCTACTCCATGTGGGGTTTGCAAAGGGAGTCACGTCTTGGCTCTAAGTTAAGTATTACTTCCCTCAGTCGGCTCTACCATTCGTGGTTAAACTTCCTCCTTACAAGCTTGGACCTTACTTGTGCTGTTACACATTTATCATTGTACAAAGTTGTAACTTTCTATGCCATAAAAACCCATCTTAAAAGCCAATGGCCATTTGAATAATTTCGTGGTTCACTCTGCAGGGTTCTGTAGTCTAGAAATTTGCAAGATTGCCTAAGTTGCGTTGTAATAAATATTTTCCAAGTATTCCTGGTAAAACTGAGTCTGTGTCCACTGTTATTTTACATGTAACGTTAAAGTATTGGAACTGAAAGGGTCTTAAAAAAAAACCTGTCTTAACAAGAGTTGTTTTCTTAAAGTTACGGTCAAATTCAGCCTTAGTGGCGTTTGTCAGTTTCTATGTGAGATTGTTTTTGGTAGTTAATAAACACATTGGAATTGAAATGTTCACTTTCTTGGATCTGCCCTTCCACTCTTTTTAGAGTTAAAGGTTAAGTGAAGCAGGCGTAAAGCAAAAGCGTTCCAAACCTTGTAGTTGTTTATTGTACCGTGCTGCATGAGAGAGGAAGAAGATCCACCTGCCCGCTCTTCATTTTGCCGACGTATGAAGGAGGCGTGCACACGATCACAATCTAGCAGCCTATCCTCCCTCTCCACAACGTTACAACCCAGAACACAATTTATCACTTAATACAGTACTGTTGCACTAAGATGCGGTACACGCATTTAGTATTTGCTCTTAATACACTTCAATTAACAATAAACATCAGTTTTATACCAGTAAAACACTATTTTAAATAACGTGTCATTTTTCTGTCCCCTGCACCGCAGAAACTAGTGGTCCCAGAGGAAAAAGAATAGGGCCTCTTTTGTGGGAAATTTAATGTAGTGTAGTTTAGTACTGCGAAACATTTTCGCTAGAAGTGACCTTTGGGGTCCACCCACCCGCATGCTCATGTCCGACCGATTAGGATTTTTGGAATGTTACTCATTACAATGCCTGCTGCCGCACCACAAAAATTTTCGACTACACAATTTTTTCGTTCGTTGACTGGACTATATTGTGCTCTTGGTAGAGAAGCAATAACTGTAGAACTTGTCGCTCAGCAGAGCTGAGTGACCCCGAACACGGACTAAGCAAGATGACACCTGAGCAACAAATCCTTGTGGTACATTTCAACCCCTCTAAAGCTGCCCGAGTCGTCTGCTGGAGATGTGCGTGAAAACGCGAAGGTGCAACCGCGGGTAAACCGAGGCTAGGCAAACATCATGTACTGTCGGAAACAGATCGTCTAGCATTATAGAGTATGGTTGTAAAGAATTGTATGAAATCGATGGAAGGAATGACTCGTAAGTCAAAGTCTTAAGAGCAAGCCGGCTAGCACATTGACTGTGTGCAGGGAATTACAAAGAACGGGAGACAACAGTGCAGCGACTCCTCATAAGGCGTACATTCCTGCAATCAATGCTAAGCGAAGCTTTAGGTGGCGTCAAAAGAGACGCCAATTGACAGAGGATGCCTGGAAACGAGTGATC
Source organism: Schistocerca gregaria (assembly GCF_023897955.1). Lineage (NCBI taxonomy): Eukaryota > Metazoa > Arthropoda > Insecta > Orthoptera > Acrididae > Schistocerca > Schistocerca gregaria. Next base: position 74,348,332 of record NC_064927.1, on the reverse strand, counting down.
TGAAGCGATCAGTCAGGCTATACTCTGCGAAAATCCGATGGAAGGGCCTGGGTTTGTTAATGCCTGGAGTATGTTACCTGGCATCACATGTAGGGCCAACAGCGGAGAACGGTGGAGTTGGTACTACACTATAGAGGTATTTGTAGTGGTTAAGCTGTGGTCCCTTTAGTACGCTCAAGAAAATGCCAAATGTGGAAGGATATGAATAAATTTCACAGCATTATGTACTGCATATTGTAGAGGAACAATTCGGAGACTATGACTGTTTATATCAGCATGAAAATGCTCCCTATCATAAACCAACATCTGTGAGGCACAGATTTGAGGACAGTAACATTCCTGAAATGGACTGGTTTGTTCAGAGTCCAGAACTGAACCGTATGGGACATCTCTGACTTGAGTTGGAATGTGGACTTCGCTCCAGACCCCAACGTCCAATTTCCCCCCCCCCCCCCCCTCACTCACACCAGACATTAATGATTGAAAGTATCCTCAGGAGAATTCAAGCCATCGAAAAGGCGAAGGGTGGACACAGCTCACAGCTGATACTAATTTCGACTACTCGATGTCCGGAGACTTTTGATCATACTCTATGACTCAACCGACCTGAATGCCTCTCACTCAAGACAGCCTGCCGTGCTATTTCGCGTCCTCGCATTCAGTACTACAGTGAAACTCCAAAGAAACTCGCATAGGCATGAGTATTCAGATACAGAGATATGTAAACTGGCAGAATACAGCGCTGCGGTCGGGAACGCCTGTATAAAACAAGTGTCTGGCACAGTTGTTAGATCGGTTATTTCAGCTACAATGGTAGTCAGTTCCTTCCGGCACTACTTCAGATATTAGTCGAGTCCACGCCACGCTGCGTTGCAGCACTGGGGGCCCTATACGATATTAGGCAGGTGTGCCAGTATCTTTGGCTTTTCAGCGTAGTTTTCCTGTGCTCCAGACGTAGAAACTTGCTCTCTAAAAAATCTTTTTATCTCGACCCCGTCCTGACCTTAACCTCCATTCAAACATTATCCTCTCTCTTCTTTTTAGTATCTCATTTATTTTAAACCTTTATCTTTATTCTCCTCCTCTCCTCCTTCTCTTTACTATGTTTCCCTTGTTCTTAATTACACTATTAATATGTCTTACTTTTAACCCTATTTTACCTTTCACACTGCCCTCATCATTTTTAAACATGAGCTGGGGCAGTGCTTACCAATGTAACGTCTTTGACCTCATAGTGCCTTTAAGCCCCCATCGTCCCCCCTCACACACACACACACACACACACACACACACACACACACACAATCACGCACACACAGTATTCCTTTTTGTCTCCCCTCGTCCTCAGAGCAGTTGGATACCTAACACCCTGATGCTTGAGTGACTTTGTCCTTCCTTTTTAACCTTTCTCAACACGTCCCTCTCTCCCTCCAAGGGAGAAACTATTAGTTCTGATAGTTCTGAAAGCTAGCACATCGTTGTATATTTTTATGTATGCCTATACGGTTCAGAAGGAGTGACAGAAATTAGGCAACGCTTGCGTAAAAAAGGATGAGTTGGATTAGGTAAAGCGGTACGATGCCTACGCGCGCCTGGTTAGAAGTTTTAGTGTACGGTGTATCCACGGGGCACCTTGGCTACGCCTTCTCCGTTTTCAGTTACCGAAGAATCTGTGCAATGTCTACATCTACAGCTGTACGTCGGAAGCGATCCTATGGTACGTGGGAGAGGCTGCTTTACCACTGTCACCTCCCCCTATCCTGTCCCAATCGTGAAGAACGATTGTTGATAAACCACTTTTGGAGCCTTCATGGTCTTTTCGCGAAACAACGAAGGTGGAAGCAACATACACTCTCAGAATTTTGGATGTAAACTATATGGTGATGCACAATGCTTCTCTTGTAGAGTCTGCCACGAGTTGGGTGAGTAGCTCCGTGACGCTATTTCGGAAATACTAAACGGTCCTGTGAAGAAACGCGCTACTTTCCTTCGGACTGCGGCATGGATTTTCATCGCTCATAATTTCAGGATAGCTTGAAAATCGTCTCTTGTAACTCCTGCCAAGCACTTAATTTTGAAATGCATAGTAATCGTATAGAAGGAGAAATCTGCTCAGGCCCCAGTGTAAGTGAGAACCTGGCAACAAAGGCCCACCGAATCTTAGTGATACAGCAATGAGATGGACCGAAACAATGTTTCCAGCCAAGCACTGAGACAAACTTTTTATGGTTAGTCTTGGAATATACTGAAATACTGAAGAGGTTCTTCTTCTATTAGGGAAGCATGAGACAGTGTCTGGAATGTGTGGGAGTGAAATAATTTTCCAGCACACGGATCCTCCTTTCGAACTCCAGCGAGAAGCCACCGAGTCTGAGATTCCAGTTAGGCAGAGGAACTGCCCTGCACGAATCAATTCGGAGGGACCATAAGTTTAATTCACGACAGTTGTGCACAGTCTTGAGAGCAGGAACTGTAACTATGATTTTTCCTTTTTGTGGGCGAATAGTTATATTATTGTCCAGCGCCTTCGAATGGAGTATGTCTGAGCCAAAGGTCACCGCGCTGGTTCTGTCGCCGATCTCGGCTATAGCGACGTATTTGTGTCCCAGCAAACAGACAACACTGTTCTTCAGGATCGAAACATAATAGCATTCAAATGACAGGAAGATTTTGTCAATAGAATTTTATAGTTCCTTCTTCATATGACAGAATAAAGTGTGTGTCCCTAACTATTGCCACCTAGAATAACTCTGAAAGTATGATAGTAGCTGAAACGTTTTGGGACAAATGTTGCATGGGACAACGGGGCCATATATGACGTTGGTTTTTTATTTCTAGGTGGGGTCGCGTCAGAGATATGGAGGTCAACTTTGTTTTTTTTAATGGTATGCTATAGTTTGCTACTTATTTTCTGATAGCAGCTATCGAGACGAACCCAATGATGTGTAACAGTAAGGTCTTTGCAGGTCAACGAAGGTCAGAAAGGTGTCACAAACGTCCATTTACAGAAGGTGTTCGAAGTCATGACCGCTGGTATCAGAGAAGTGCTGCAATCTGCTTATCATGGATAGAGTGGTATTCCTTATCACTTCGGCACTTATCGAAGCACATGCTCTCACAATTCTGTCACGTATATCGTCCAAATAGTAAATATTCGCCGAATACGGCGTATCCATCTAACATTCGACGGTTTCGCAATACAACACTAATAGGAACGGTAAGACTAGTATCGTCTAATCAAGCGAATGTGAATGGCGTATTCCTTCGAAGAACAAGTCGATAGGATTCTCATTTACGGAGAATGCCAACGAAATTGAGTGACAGCTGGAGACTCATACGCTGAACGCTCAGCGTACTCACCCTACACGTCGTACCTTTAAATGTGTGTATGATAATTTGAGAACAACTGGATCTTTAACGCATCGGAAACGTATCCGGCAAAGGAAAGCTACTAACCTGGAAACAGAAATTGGTACTCTTCCACTGTAGTTCGAGAGCCTTATGTTAGTTCGCGTCAAATCGCAAGAGAATCTGGCATGAGCCAGAGTAGTGTTGTTCGTGTTCTGCATCGCAATAAATATCATCGTTACCGTATCAGTCTACACCAAGAATTAACTGGTACGGATTGAATGCGTCGCATTGAACTCTGCCCATGAGCTCAACTTCAGAAGGGTGACACATTTATTAATATGATTTTATTTACTGACGAGGCTACATTTTCGAAACATGGAAATGTTAATTTGCATAACAAGCATTAGTTGGCAACTGAAAATCCATGTTGGCTGCGACAAGTTGCACACCAAGAACCGTGGTCGTTGCATGTATGGTGTGGCATTCTAACATTAGTTCTGTTATTGGAAGAAATACCTTTAGGAACAAGGAACTGGATGTGGTATCAACACGATGGGTGTGCGACACATTTTTCGCTTATGGCTAGAAATTAGCTGCTGAGGCAATTTCCAGTTCGTTGGATTGGACGCGAGGGGTTGTGTAGTGGCCGGCTCTTTCGCCAGACTTGACGTCTTTTTCTTGTGGGGATTCGTAAACGACCTTGTTTCTGAAGACGTTCTAAGTACACCTGACGATATACGAGAGAGAATTTTCAGAGCATGTGCTTCGATAAGTGTCGATGTGATAAGGAATACCACTCAATCCATGATAATAAGATTGCAGCACTGCATTGAGACCAACGGTCGTCAGTTCTAACACCTTCTGTAAATAGACGTTCATGCAACCTCTGTGACCTTCGTTGACCTTCAAAGACCTTACTGTTTCACATCATTGGATTGGTCTCGATAGCCAGTATCAGAAAATAAGTACCAAACTATAGCATCGCATTAAAAAAAAGAAAAATAACAAAACAAAATTGACCTTCATATCTCTGATGCGACACCATCTAGCAACAAAAAAGCAACTTCATATTGTGGTCCCCATTGTCCCAGGTAACATTTGTCCCTCGAACATTTCAGCTCCTATCATACTTTCGGAGTTATCCTGGGCGGCAATAGTTAGTGACTCACCTTGTATAACAAGAAAGGTGATCAAAAATGTTTCATGTAAACATCATTTTGTGAATAATGGAAAATAAAAGAACCTCAAAACGCAGAATTATGGAAAGTCTTAAGAGTAACTATGATGTATTTTCTCGAATCACTATTCGCTCAAGGACAGTATAATTTTGATAATCACAAATGGAAGCTCGTGTCACCATCGTCGAATATTCAGGACTTGTCTTTATGGCCTTCAGCCAAAAGACAGCTTTGATGACCTCTTCACGCTAGACTACCCTCTGCAAGACTCTTTGTCTGTGAGTAGCTACTGCAACCTACGTCCATTTAAACCTCTTTACTATTTTTATCCCTTCGTCTCCCTCCACAAGTTTTTACCTCACACACCTCCATCCATTACGAAACTGACGATTCTTTGACGCCTCAACCGATGCCTTCTTTCTGTGAGAGTGTGCTATAAATTTATTTTTTCCCCATTTCCATTCCGTACCTCCTCATTAGTTACTCGATCTACTCAGGTAATATCCAGCATACATGTATAGCACCACATTTCAAAAGGTTCTATTCTCTTCTTGTCTGATCTGCTTATCGTCCAAGTTTCGGTTCCGTGCAAATAAATACCTTCGTAAAAAAACTTCCTGAAACTTAAATTTAAATTCAGTGTTAAGAAGTTCCTCTGTTATAGCCTGTCTGTATTTTATGTACTCTCTATTTCGACCACCTTCAGTTATTTTGCACCTTAAGGAGTAGAACTCGTCTGGTTTTAATGTCTCTTTTCTTAATCCAATCTCCTCAACAAGGGCTGATTTAATTCGACTACATATCTTTACCCTTGTTTTGCTTTTGGTAATGTTCATGCTATAACCTCTTTCAAAGACTCTGTCTATTCCATTCAGCTCATATTCCTAGCCGTTTGCCGTGTCTCACCGAATTAAAAAGTCGTCGGCGTATGTCTCCTTCTTGAACTTTAATTTCATTTTCAAATTTCTCCTTCACTTCCTTTACTGCTTCCTCACTGTACAGATCTTGCTAAATGTACGGACTGAATAAATCACGGACAGGCTGAAACATGTCTCACACCCTTCTCAGTCATAGCTTCCCTCTGATGTTCAACTGTCGTGACTGCAGCTTTGTTTCTATACAAGTTGGAGATATGTTTTCACGCCCAGTATTTTATCCCTGCTACCTTCATAATTCGGAGGTAAATGTGCCTAGTGTATTATAACGTGCTGCTTAATTTGATTTGTAACCACTAGACATATTTCACACAATATCCGTATATCAGTTTTTTGTACTTATAACACCACCAAACCTCTCATCTCGTCCACGATGGTTAGGAGTAGAACAATATCCACAAGTTGGAAGTGAAAGGGCACAAAACCTCAGTGCCATATACAATGACTAAAGTAACTACAAGAAAAGGCGACGGTGTGAAACGCACTGCAATAAATGCTAATGATCTGGTCTCTCCATTCGACAAGGTGGACTCGCATCGCTGGAGACAGGCGTGGCTTTGGAAATGACGGCTCTTTCGCGTGCCAGCTCTGCGGTGTAGAGAGATGCGTGTGGGCGCGATTATCCCCGGTGTGTTTTTGTCCTCTCCCGGGTCGACCGTGTGATCCGGCCATTTGGTAGCTGCGCTGCGCTAATGAAGGGATTTCCGGCTTTAAAGCTTGTGCCGCGCTGTCACTAAAAACCGCGCCCAGTGGCTAACTTCATTCCCTGCTGCTGCCGCGTATGAATACCGGTCTAAACACATTATTTTTCAGCGGCGGTGCCTTTCTCTGCTGCAGTTTGTATCTGAGCCCGCCGATTCCACGTGTGATCGATTTGTCTTATATTTTTAAGGCACAAGAACCGCGTGTGACCGGGATCCTAACAGGGAAAGCCTTTCTTTTTAACTACGAAACTAGAAAAAAAAAGGTTCGAATGACTCTGAGCACTATGGGACTTAACTTCTAAGGTCATCAGTCCCCTAGAACTTAGAACTACTTAAACCCAACTAACCTAAGGACATCACACACATCCATGCGCGAGGCAGGATTCGAACTTGCGACCGTAGGGGTCGCACGGTTCCAGACTGCAGCGCCTAGAACCGCTCGGCCTCCCCGGCCGGCTCGAAAGCCTTTCTTTTTAACTACGAAACTAGAAAAAAAAGGTTCGAATGACTCTGAGCACTATGGGACTTAACTTCTAAGGTCATCAGTCCCCTAGGACTTAGAACTACTTAAACCCAACTAACCTAAGGACATCACACACATCCATGCCCGAGGCAGGATTCGAACTTGCGACCGTAGGGGTCGCACGGTTCCAGACTGCAGCGCCTAGAACCGCTCGGCCTCCCCGGCCGGCTCGAAACCAGCAATTTTTAGCTATTGTAACAGCTGTGTTTACTGATTTACGCCCCTGTATCTAGCAACACATATGAGTCACGACTGAAAATTTCTATTGGTGTTATTATTTGGGTTCTAGAAAATCCCAGAGAGGTAAGAGGAAGGTGTACCGCCGCGTGCGTGAGCAAGCGAGGTCGGATGGCCCCATAACTATATTAAAATTCCACATTCTGATGGGACAGTATCTTTGTTAAACTCTGGTGTCTCGCTACATCTACCTGAACTCAGTACCCACACGACGTAAAGGGTAGCTATGATAACGCACCAACTCAGGCACTAACTATACACACTGTAGGCACAGTTCTGTGAAAAGTGCATACAGGATGATATAAGTTGGTTCAAATGGCTCTCAGCACTACGGGACTTAACTTCTGAGGTCATCAGTCCCCTACAACTTAGAACTACTCAAACCTAACTAACCTAAGGACATCACACGCATCCATGCCCCAGGCACGATTCTAACCGGCGACCGTAGCAGTCGCTCGGTTCCAGACTGACGCTTCCAGAATCGCTCGGCCACCCCGGCCGGCCTGATATAAGTGGCAAACGGCCTGCGTAGCGCTATGACGCCACTGAAGTGGTCTACCAATGTATACTCACTGTCAAGCCGCCGGTCTAAAACCTGAATAAGACCACTGCGAGGGGTGCAGGAAGAGTCGATGAGGTCCTGAAAGTTACCGGCAGGGATGTGGAGCCAGCCCGACTCCAGCGCCGGGGACAGCTGCGCTAGGTTTCTCTGTTGAGGACCCGTGGCGCGCACAGCCCTGTCAAGGAGGTCCCACAGATTCTCGATTGGCTTTAAATCGGAGCAGCTCGGTGGCCAGAGGAGTACGGTAAACGCATCCAGGTGTTTTTTGAACTACACACGTACACTTCGAACCGTGTGGTACCTTGCATTCTGCTGCTGGTAGATGCCATTGCGTCCAGAGAAAAACTGCTTGTTGATCATCATGGATAGATTCGTACATGTGTTGATCCATTGTGCCCTCCAGCACGACGAGGTCATCCAGGGAATGACACGAAAAGATTCCCCAGACCACAACGTTCTCTGCTCCAGTCTGGTCCCTCCCGACAATTGTTGCAGGGTGCATGCTTTCACTAGTTTCATGCTGTACACGCCAATTGCTGTAAGGCATCTGGAAAGGCCACCTATCACCACCCATTGGACGTTCAGCTGCAGTACTCGCGTGCAGATCCCAGCCTTCGTCGCCGATGAGCAGGAGTGAGCACGGGTGCACGAAACAGGCGCCTGCTGCGGAGGCCCACACGCAGCAGCGTTCCTTAAACAGTCGTTGGGGAGACACTACCCACAGCCCCTCGGTTCATTTCGGCTATCAGTTGCTCAACAGTTGCACATCTACACTACTGGCCATTGAAACTGCTACACCAAGAAGAAATGCAGATCATAAACGGGTATTCATTGAACAATTATATCGCACTAGAACTGACATGTGATTACGTTTTCACCCAATTTGGGTGCATAGATCCTGAGAAATCAGTACCCAGAACACCTCTGGCCGTAACAACGGCCTTGATACGTCTGCGCATTGAGTCAAACAGAGCTTGGATGGCGTGTACAGGTACAGCTGCCCATGCAGCTTCAGCACGATACCAGAGTTCATCAAGAGTAGTGACTAGAGTACTGCGACGAGCCAGTTGCTCGTCCACCATTGACCAGACGTTTCCAATTGGTGAGAGATCTCGAGAATGAGTTGGGCAGGGCAGCAATCGAACATTTTGTGTATCCAGAAAGGCCAGTACAGGACCTGCAACATGCGGTCGTGCATTATCCTGCTGAAATGTAGGGTTTCGCAGGGATCGAATAAAGGGCAGAGCCACGGGTCGTAACACATTTGAAATGTAACGTCCACTGTTCAAAGCGCCGTCAATGCGAACAAGAGGTGACCGAGACGTGTAACCGATGGCACGCCATACCATCACGGGATGACGAATACACGCTTCCAATGTACGATCACCGCCATGTCACCAAATACGGCTGCGACCATCGTGATGCTGTAAACAGAATCTGGATAAATCCGAAAAAATGATGTTTTGCCATTCGTGCACCCAGTTTCGTCTTTGAGTACACCATCGCAGGCGCTCCTCTCTGTGAAGCAGCGTCATTGGTAACCGCAGCGATGGTCTCCGAGCTGATAGTCCATGCTGCTGCAAAACGTCGTCGAACTGTTCGCGGCCGGCCGGAGTGGCCGAGCGGTTATAGGCGCTACCGTGTGGAACCACGCTACGGTCGCAGGTTCGAATCCTGCCTCGGGAATGGATGTGTGTGATGTCGTTAGGTTAGTTAGGTTGAAGTAGTTCTAAGTTGTGGGGGACTGGTGACCTCAGACGTTAAGTCCCATAGTGCTCAGAGCCATTTGAACCATTTGAACTGTTTGTACAGATGGTTGTTATTTTCCAAACGTCACCATCTGTTGACTCAGGGATCGAGACGTGGCTGCACGATCCGTTACAGCCATGCGGGGAAAATGCCTGTCATCTCTACTGCTAGTGATACGAGGCCGTTGGGATCCAGCACGGCGTTCCGTATTACCCTCCAGAACCCACCGATTCCATATTCTGCTAACAGTCATTGGATCTCGACCAACGCGAGCAGCAATGTCGCGATACGATAAACCGCAATCGCGATAGGCTACAATCCGACATTTATTAAAGTCGGAAACGTGATGTTACGCGTTTCTCCTCCTTACACGAGGCATCACAACAACGTATGACCAGCCAACGCCGGTCAACTGCTATTTGTGTATGAGAAATCGGTTGGAAACTTTCCTCATGTTAGCACGTCGTTGTGTGAATGCTCTGAAAAGCTTATCATTTGCATATCACAGCATCTTCTTCCTGTCGGTTAAATTTCGAGTCTGTAGCGCGTCATCGTCGTAGTGTAGCAACTTCAATGGCCAGTAGTGTAGTCGCCCATACACATCTCTGCAGCCGTCGATCACACCTGTCACCTATGTATGTCTCGTGGTGCCTCGGCGCCAGTTTTGGACAGCGCCATTTTGCCGTGCACAGTGTAATTTAACCACGACGGCTTGCGAACAGTTTAGAAACGCAGTCGTGTCGGAAAAGCTTCCATCGTTGGCCCGAAGATGAGTGACCGTGCCCTTTTGGACGTGAGATAAGTTGCCCCACTTCTGTACTGCGGCAGTGCCTGCAGCATCCTTCGCGGCGCCTGACACACTTTAATATACCCTGCACTTGCAGTGCTGGCACCCGCTGTATGTGAGCTGTTATTGTGCGCTGACGTCGGACCGAGGCCGTGGTCGCATTTATGTGACTTGACCGTGTGTACATGGAGAGGCCACGGCAGGTAGAAGCACACGGCAACAAAACAGGGCAGAATGCAGATGGGGACGGAGAGCGACTGCTGCAAGTCGCAGGCTGAAATAATGCAGATACGTAGCAGAGGAGGAGGTTAAGGTAGCGTAAATAAATGACCAGTCAAACAGCGTGTCTTCTGTTGTGTACAAACGTATTTTTGAATATGGCACATTCAGGTAATAAGGTGTCTGGGGAACCCTCAGTCGTAACTGAAGTGAAATCGCAAGGAGAATAATAAAGGAAGTGATTGAGCCGTGCTGCAGCTCGCATTGGTGCTGTTTGTGGGTTTCCGCGCTTGCCGCTGGTGGCCAAGCGGTTCCAGGCGCTTGAGTCTGGAACTGCGCGACCACTACGGTCGCAGATTCGAATCCTGCACCGGCCATGGATGTGTCCTTAGGTTAGTTAGGTTTCAGTAGTTCTAAGGTCTAGGGGTCTGACGACCTGAGATGTTAAGTCCCATAGTGCTCAGAGCCATTTGAATCTCTGTTGCAGGCCAGACCGTATCGTTTAGTTGGCATGGTTGCGGTTCTTTGTCTTCTTCTCGTGTTGACTGGCGCCATTCGGTTTCGCAAGCGTTGCCTGTCCACTAGTGGCAGCAGCGGCGGTTATCGATATGCAGCAACTGTTGCCCTATCTTTGTGGCGACGTCGTCGTTTTTTCCGGGTCGTGTGAGGGGGCCAGATCGGTTGGGGACTCAGGAGGAGCCAGGTCTGTGCAGTGCGGGAACACATGCACTGCCGGATGGGAGGGCTGCGGTCACGAGGACGCACGAGCTCGTCGTAAACCAGATCCTGCCGGCTTTAAGGTGAGTGCATTTCAATTCAAGTAGAGAAACCTCCGCCATTGTAACATCTCGCGATTCTCCAGTGACTTGCATCGTGTTGCTCTTCGTAGTGTCGGAGAGGTGAAGAGCAGCGAGTGGAGTGCTTCAGGAAGGCGGATCTGATTAGCATTCCTCGACTTTTTATTACTATTTACTGCTTTCAGCTTGTTACAATTTATTAAGTGCAACCAACGGTATTTTTCCTGCCTGGTGGCCGCTAACTCCCCAGTTACCTGCCCTGGTGGTTAGTGTATATAACGGCAGCCTACGTTTCCTCGCCTTGCCGTTGCTGTCAGGTAAGGTGTGTAGTTTTGACAGCTTTCTTGAATGTGGTGGTAGTGATTCCTTTCTCGTTCCGGGCGCCCTAAGCACAGATTCTGGGTGCGTAGTGCAGTCCGCCGGTTCCGGCTTTGGCGAGTTGTTCCATTCTTGCATTTGCTTTACTGGACGTCAGGTAGCTTCAGCGAGATTATCAGTAGTCATTCGTTAGACTGCCACTAGTATGAGCTACCATCTTGTGAAGTGAATGCAACTCTTGGCTGCCTGTCTCATCGCTCCCGAAAGTGTGTGTTGCCGGACCTTCTCAGCGGTCGATGCCTAGAGCCCCATCTGTGACTGGTCCTTGCGTTCTATTATTGTTATTTTTATTACCATACCTTGTAATGCCTACATTAAAGGTTATTTATACCTAGTTAATAGTTCCAGTCGCCTTCTGGAATAAATCTAGCAGTGTAATGGTTGTGTTACAAGGTTACCATCATCTTATTTCACTCGTTTCGTAGTCAGTTGCTTGTTTCTTTTAATTAATCTTTGCTCGTATTTGCTGTTTTACGAAGGTTTCTAATTTTTTTTATATAATCGCTGTTCCTGGCATGTAAGGCGTTCAGTCGTGTTTTTGGTGATTTGCTTTAAAAAATTATTCGATTTTTATATTTTAGTAGTAAGCCTTAAAACCTTATTTACTGCCATTCCTGGCGTCTGATACCTTCTGCTGTGTTTGTGGCCACTTATTTTTTAATATTTCAGTACCTGTAAGTTGTAATTGCAGCAAGTTCTTCAATATTCTTAATTTATTGCCATCCTTGTCGTGTAAGGCCATCAGCCGTGAACACAGTGGCTCGTTTTGTTTTTAAGCATTATCTGTATCTGTATTTTTTTTTATTTGTTAAATTGTAACGCACTGATAACACTATTATTTACACAGTTGTTTACTCCTCCATTAATATAACCTGTGGTACTTTTAAATTTATTGTTGCGTCTGGAATTACTGTTTTAAAAATGAATGTGTGTAACAGTAAAAGGCAACAAGTAGTAACTGACTATTGCCACGCCCACAATTGTAACCGAATCGTGCCTTCGCTTGACTACCACCAGGTTTCGGTGATTTTTAATATTTCTCACATTTTTCAGCCAAATCCTTTCATAATTAATTTCAGTACAGATAGGAATGATGCAACTCACCACAATCAGTTATCGAATCAGTTAACATAGAGGAAGGTATCAGTGATCATAAGGCTGTGACATCATCTATGACGACAGGTCCTACAAGGACTGTTAAGGGCGGGAGGAAGATATATTTGCTCAGCAAGGGTGACAGGATACAAATTTCAGAATATCTCAGCAGTCAGCATCAAATATTCGGTGATGAGGACGGAGATATGGAGAACGGAAAAATTCTTAGGCCATTCCCGTTTTTAAGAATAGACCTATTGCGTTGACGTCAATCTGTTGTAGAATTATGGAATATGTTTTATGCTCAAGTATAATGAACAGGTCCTCTATAAAAACCAACATGGATTCCGCAAACAGAGATCCAGCGAAACTCAACTCGCTCTGTTCCTCCAGAGGACAACGGCGCTTAGGCTGGTGCCGTGTTCCTTGACTTCAGTAAGGCATTTGACACCGTCCCGCATTGCCGTTTAATGAAAAAAATATGACTTTACGGAGTATCGGAGAAGACTTGCTATTGGATTCAAGACATTCTTGCAGATAGAACTCAACACGTCGCTCTCAACGGGACAAATCGACAGACGTAAAGGTAATATCCGGATACCACACGCAAGTGTGATAGGACTGTTGCTGTTTACAATATACACAAATTATGTAGATGAAAGCGTAGGATGCTCTTTAACGCTATTCGCATTTGATGCAGTTGTCTACACTAAAGTAGCAACGACAGAAGATAGTAAGATTTAGCAGAACGACCTGCAGAGAATTGATGACTGGTGCGCTTGACTCAGAACGTAAAAAAAATGTAACATACTGCGCGTGTATAGGAAAAGAAATCCACTACTGTACAGCTACACTATTGATGACAAACAGCTGGAGACAGCGTGTGCCGTAAAATATCTAGGAGTAACTATCCAGAACTACCGTAAGTGGAATGACCACATAAAACAGATAGTGGGAGAAGCAGAACCGACAAGCATCGGAAGACTCTTAAGGAAATGTAACTCATCCATGAAAAAAGTGGCTGATAAAGCGCTTGTTATTGAGTATTGTTCATTTATCTGGGATCCCTATCAGGTAGGACTGATAGAGGAGGTAGAGAAAATCGAACGAAGAGCGGTACGTTTCATCACGGGATCGTTTAGCTGGCGAGAGAGCGTTTCGGAGATGCCAAACAAACTCCATTGGCAGATGTTACAAGAGAGGCGTTGTGCATCATGGAGAGATTTACTACTGAAATTTCGGGACAGAGATTTTCAGGCGGAGTCGGACAACATACTACTTCCCCCTACATACATCTCGTGTATTGACCACGACGAGAAAATTCGAGAAATTTGAGCCAATACGGAGGCTTACCGACAATCGTTTTTTCTGTGGTGTCACCGCCAGACACCACCCTTGCTAGGTGGTAGCCTTTAAATCGGCCGCTGTCCGATAGTATACGTCGGACCCGCGTGTTGGCACTATCAATGATTGCGCCGCTACACGGCAGGTCTAGAGAGACTTCCTAGCACTCGCCCCAGTTGTACAGCTGACTTTGCTTGCGATGGTTCACTGACTTCTACGCTCTCATTTGCCGAGACGACAGTTTGGCATAGCCTTCAGCTCCGTCATTTGCTACGACCTAGCAAGGCGCCATTATCAGTTACTATTGATACTGTGAATCATGTAATGTCAAGAGCGACGTTCACCATTAATTGATTAAAGTTAAGTATTCCACCAGCTACGTCCATTTTTCTAAATTCTAATTTCCTTGTCCTGTTGCAGACCTCACGCCAGCCTGCGTGAGCTAAAAACGCATGGCTTTCGGCCTCCTCTAGTAACACGGTGTTGGCTCTCCTGCCAACCACAACAGTTTCCATGCACTATTCGGCAGTGGAACAGGTTTGATCAGATAATGGTACCGTAAGTACCCTCCACCATATACGATTAGGTGGCTTGCGGAGTATGGTGTAGATGTAGATGAGAACGACGTGTCATCTAAAGGTAACCAAAGAACTACCTTTATTTTAGAACATTTCTCCAGACGAAGAGGACGACGTTTTAAGACAATTTGAAAACAGATAAAATGTTTGCATGTCGCAGGAACGATAATTACGTTTAAGGTGGAAGTAAATTCAGTTCAGAAAAGTAGTCTGATGTCATCAAAATCGCTGTCAGATCAGCCAGTATTAACAATAATAAACATTTCCACTGTGTGTAAACTTCAATAACTCTTCAGACATGGACCACAAGAAAAGAGTTATTATAAATAGTAACAATGAAACGAGAGAAGAGAGAGAGAACGATAAATAGTGCGTAACATTAACTGTAAAAATTAAAACCGCTTGTTGACATGCTACAGAAAATCTAAACACAGCGTCAGATTCGCGATTGTGAGACGAGCTGATTAAAGTTATTACAATGCTTATATAATGAACATATAGACACAAAATTGTTTATAAAACCAATTAAAATAAGAAACGGACACAAAATATATGCAAGTGCCTCACCGCTATTTAGATATTCATGTCAGTGAGGGAATGACCACATTTCTGTTGTTGTTTCTGTTACTTTTAAACAAATAAACAGATAGTTGTACATTATCTATTGAATAATTTGAGTAAGAATGACAAACAAAGGTTTCGCTACAAGTCCCCAACGATTATCGCTTGCGTGAGAGACCTGTTCCTTTGTCCTATGCATCCATGTGTTTATTTAATAAGATTTCGGCGACATAATGTACGTAACATTGCCATTTGAGTAACGTAGGACTACAGCGGCAGGGTGATTAAAGCTACCGTGCTGAGCAGGTTTAATGCAGTTCCGTTCGTGGCATATAAAAGTGAATAAAGCCAATTATTCTGGCTATGTTTAAAACTGAATAATGTGATACGAAATTGCTAATGAACCTAGAGTATTTGTTGTGTGTATCTCAAATATATAGCTTGCCGCTGTGGTTCCAGACGCTTCAGTCCGGAACCGCGCCGCTGCTATGGTCGCAAATTCGAATCCTGCCTCAGACATGGATGTGTGTGTCCTTAGGTTACCTAGGTTTAAATAGTTCTAAATCTAGGGGACTGATGACCTCAGTGTTAAGTCCCATAGTGCTTAGAGCCATTTGCACCATCTGAATCAAAAATATAAATGTCATATGTCTCAAGAATGGTCGCCAAATTGTATGTTGCTGTACTGAGTCAGATAGTGGTCACAGACGGGCATAGCAAAGCTCTGGGTCTCTCATCTTTGTCTTTTGCCTGTGGGTTTAGTTTTGTATCGTGCGGCTAGAGAGCCGCATGGACTCAAGTGTTACTCGCCAAGAGGTCGCTGGGGAGATACTGTTGCTAGCCCCTCGGTTCAGCTGGGCTGCCTGCTGCTTAACAGTTACATGCCTAATCGGCCACGCCTGCCACCTGCGGCCCGTACCGCATCACAGTTGCCAATTACCAAAATATTTTTGGTAACTGGCAGTTCGGAACCTAGGAATGTTTCGATGAGTTCCACTTCGGGACTTGGAAATATTCGGAACTCTAATTGCTAACAAATATTCGTAACTCTCTGTGATGCTCGACATATACTCGTGATTGGGCTGACAGTGACTGCATATTCCAACTGCGGTTAACTTTTTTTTTTACTGTATAAAGACTTGTTTGCAACTGTTGAACCTTTTGCGATTGTGTTGCAGTTTTAGTGTTTTGACGCACTGCTCCAAATCTTAAGTTCACATGCAATACTGGTTGCGAATGCTGTCCTTGCACTGCAAAAATTAATCATTTTGTGGTATCCTGAATCTGTATTGTGCAGTTACAACCTATCAGACCAATTTTCGCATAAATTTGTGTGCGATTCGAATATACAAATAATCAAACATTAATGCATTGTCTGTAGCCATTATTTTTATCTTACTTTTCCTTTTAATTATCACCATGCGTATATTGACGTGTTTAATTATATGTCTATTTGTCATTGCTAATTAACGTGCTTGCGTGCCTTAGCGATACAGATAGCCGTACGGTAGGTGCAACCACAGCGAAGGGGTATCTGTTGAGAGGCCAGATAAACGTGTGGTTCCTGAATAGGGGCAGCAGCCTTTTCAGTAGTTGCAGGGGCAACTGTCTGGATGATTGACTGATCTGACCTTGTAACACTAACCAAAACGGCCTTGCTGTGCTCGTAGTACGAACGGCTGAAAGCAAGGGGAAACTACGGCCTTAATTTTTCCCGAGGGCATGCAGCTTTAAAGTGTGGTTAAATGATGATGACGTCATCTTGGGTAAAATATTCCGGAGGTACAATAGTCCCCCATACGGATCTCCGGGCAGGGACTACTCAAGAGGACGTCGTTATCAGGCGAAATAAAACTGGCGTTCTACTGATCGGAGAGCGGAATGTCCGAGCCCTTAAACGGCAGGTAGGTTAAAAATTTAAAAAAGGAAATGGATGGGTTAAAGTTAGATATGTGGGAATTAGTGAAGTTAAGGTGGCAGGAGGAACAAGACTTCTGGTCAGGTGAATACAGTATTATAAATATAAAATCAAATTGTGGTAATGCAAGAGTAGGTTTAATAATGAATAAAAAATTGGAGTGCGGGTATGCTACTACAAACAGCATAGTGAACGCGTTATTGTGGCCAAGATAGACACGAAGCCGACGCCTACTACAGTAGTACAAGTTTATATGCCAACTAGCTCTGCAGATGACGAAGAAATTGCAGAAATGTATGATGAGGTAAAATAAATTATTCAGATAGTGAAGAGAGACGAAATTTAATAGTCATGGGTGACTGGAACTCGATAGTAGGAAAAGGGAGAGAAGGATACGTACTAGGTGAATATCGAATGTGAGTAAGGAATGAAAGAGCAAGCCGTCTGGTATAATTTTGCACAGAGCATAACTAAATCATAGCTAACAGTTCAATAATCATAAAACAATGTTGTATACATGGAAAAAGCCTGGAGATACTGGAAGGTCTCAGATAGATTATATAATGGTAAGACATTTAGCATAGGCTTTAAATTGTAGGACAATTCCAGAGGCAGATGTGGACTCTGACCACAATCTATTGGTTATAAACTGCAGATTAAAACTGAAGAAACTGCAAAAAGGTGGGAATTAAGGGAATGGGACCTGGATAAACTGACTAAACCAGAGGTTGTACAGAGTTTCAGGGAGAGCATAATGGAACAACCGACAGGATTGGGGGAAAGAAATACAGTAGAAGAAGAATGGGTAGCTTTGAGGGATGAAGTAGTGAAGGCAGCAGAGGATCAAGTAGGTAAAAAGACGAGGGCTAATAGTGATCGTTGGGTAACACAAGAAATATCGAATTTAACTGATGAAAGGAGAAAGTATAAAAATGTAGTAAATCAAGCAGGCAAAAAGGAATACAAACGTCTCAAAAATGAGATCGACGGGAAGTGCAAAATGGCTAAGCAGGGATGGCTAGAAGACAAATGGAACGATATAGATGCATGTATCACTAGGGGTAAAGTAGATACTGCCTACAGGAAACTTAAAAAGACGTTTGGAAAAAAGAGAACCACTTGTATGAATATCAAGAGCTCAGACGGAAAGCCAGTTCTAAGCTAAGAGGGGAAAGCAGAAATGTGGAGGAAGTATATAGAGGGTCTATACAAGGGCGATGTACTTGAGGACACTATTATGGAAATGGAAGAGGATGTAGATGAAGATGAAATGGAAGATACGATACTGCGTGAAGAGTTTGACAGAGCACTGAAAGACCTGAGTCGAAACAAGGCCGCGGGAGTAGACAACTTTCCATTAGAACTACTGGCAGCCTTGGGAGAACCAACCCTGACAAAACTCTACCATCTAATGAGCAAGATGTATGAGACACACTTCAAGAAGAATATAATAATTCCAATCCCAAAGAAAGCAGGTGTTAACAGATGTGAAAATTACCGAACCATCAGTTTAATGAGTCACTGCTGCAAAACACTAACGCGAATTCTTTGCAGACGAATGGAAAAACTAGTAGAAGCCGAACTCTGGGAAGATCAGTTTGGATTCCGTAGAAATGTTGGAACAACATGAGGCAATACTGACCCTACGACTTATCTTAGAAGCTAGATTAAGGAAAGGCAAACCTACGATTCTATCATTTGTAGACTTAGAGAAAGCTTTTGACAATGTTGACTGGAATGCTCGCTCTCAAATTCTGAAGGTGGCAGGGGTAAAATACAGGGAGCGAAAGGCTATTTACAATTTGTACAGAAACCAGATGGCAGTTATATGAGTCGAGGGACATGAAAGCGAAACAGTGGTTGGGAAGGGAGTGAGACATAGTTGTAGTTTATCCCCGATGTTATTCAATCAGTATATTGAGCCAGAAGTAAAGGAAACCAAAAAAAAATTAGGAGAAGGTATTAAAATCGACGGAGAAGAAATAAAAACTTTGAGGTTTGCCGATGACATTGTAATGGACTTGGAAGAACAGTTGAATGGAATGGGCAGTGTCTTGAAAGGAGGATATAAGATGAACATCAACAAACGCCAAACGAGAATAATTGAATGAATACACCAAGCAGATTCAGAAGAATGTAGGTTGCAGTAGGTACTGGGATATGAAGAAACTTGCACAGGATAGAGTAGCATGGAGAGCTGCATCCAACCAGTCTCAGGACTGAAGACCACAACAACAACAATGCGATGGTTGTCGTTCTTGCATTTCGCCAGATCAAAGGACAAGTAACAGTTTGAAACACTATATTTCCAGTTCTTTGTCTTTATGAGAGACAGAATTACAGTTCTTCAGTGAATTCCTGTATTTTTTGCGCTGCTACGTATTTAGTTCACCGCTTCCGCAGTATTAGAAAACAAATCGTCACCTTTGGTAGGGAGCATTTAGTTTTCTGACATTTCTCAACAACACATGTGGAAAGTTTTATTACCTTTTTAAAAGAAATGTAATAGGCTTTTACCCACGATGTCCTGTTTTTAGACAAAATAAGTGTGTATATTCTATGACTTCACTCAAAGCTGAGACTGAAATAATATGAAGAAAATAAGGAAAATGTACCAGACACTGTATGTTATAGAGAGAACTCTTGAAGTGATTTAGATATTAACATCCTGTCCTCACAAAATTTCCATCATTCGTAGAGTTTTTGATCTGAGGATCAACATATTTTTGCAAGACAGATACACAGGCCGTAACAAACAGATTCATCCAGTTTGTCACGTCTATATTTCCAAAACTAATAAACATTTTGTTTTTAGATGAGCAGTAAACTCAAGAAGTTTTTTTCATACCTTATCGTTGGTGTTCCATATACCCTCACTTGAGATGCACGGCATATGTCAGTGCGGTATTCAAATTGTTCCCAAACTGCAGCGAGTATGACTTGAGTTACAGCTTCCGTTATGCGATGTCACAATTCATTCATTGTTGTTGGTAACGTGGGCACATAAACAGAGTCTTTTATTACCCCTACAAGAAATAATCACATACAGTCAGGTCCGGTGACCTTGGAGGCCAATAATGTAAGGCTGAATCATTTGGTCTAGTGCGACCGATCCATCGTTCAGTAATACTTTGATTTGGAAATTCACCCGCTTCCAGATGCCAGTGTGTCGGTGCCCCATCTGTTGGTAAATAAAGTCGTTCTAATCAGTCTGCAACTGTGGGGAAAGAATGTTCTCAAGCATATAGACGTATGTTTTTCCTGTAACAGTGTCCTCGCTAAAGAAAAATGGACCATACACCTTTTCCCATGAAACTGCGCAAAACACATTAAAGTTGGAGACTCCCTCTCAAGTTATACGTCCTACCTGTAATGTGGTTGTTCTGCACCCCATAACTCACACTATGACGGTTCACCTTTCCATTTAAATAGAATGTTGCCTCTTCACTAAACATTAAGCGTGGAAGAAAACTGTCATCTTCTATCTTACCAAGAACGAAATTAAAGAACTCCACACTTTGATGTTTGTCACCTCCACAAAGAGCGTGCAGTAACTGAATTTTGCATGGTTTCATGTGTAAACGCCAGACGGACATCGGGGTCATATTGAGCTGTCGAGCTGCACGGCAAAGTGATTTTTGCGGACTCCTTGTGAAACTATGGCTGATGCGCTCTACGTCTGTGTCATACATTCGGGGATGGCCCGGCGAACTACCTTTACACACAACAAAAAACAGTTATTACTGACCGGCACTGCGCAAACGTAGAACACAAAACGCTTGCTGTTGTCCCGCACACACTGCTGCTACCTAGCGAGAACAATGTGAAACTGGAGAGTTTCCTCTTTCAAACAGTGCATTGTTCACACACATATCTCAAATAACATAATAGTTACAATTTTTTAAAATCGGATAATTCTTTTTGATATACTCTGTATAATGATCCTTATCATTAACTACGTAATATTTATAGATATGTCAGTAGTCTCAAATAGCAGACCATCTGCATCTACTTGATAAACAAATCACGCCTTAGTTTCTGACTCCAAATTCACTGAAAAGTACCTATGCTCCCATGTAGTACTTCCTTTCACATATCTAATGAAGTAAGCAAATTCTGCGCAAGAAGCTCCGGTTGTTGGGTGAGGTGGTGGAGAGATCGCCTGACTAGTGAAACCTCTCTGGCGGTCGGCGAACAAGTGTAGACACGAACAATTTGTCGATCGGGCGACCGATAAATCGGAGCTTGTGTGTGTGTGTGTGTGTGTGTAGCGCCCCCAGGCGGTGCGCCTGCGACGTCGGCTGCCCGCCCGTCACGCACGCCAGCTGGGCTGCCGGCGGCTGGGCGCGCATGCGCGCTGCGCCCGGCTATCGACCCGCGGGCAGCCCGCGGCCACAGCACGGCGTCGCGTCCTGCCCCGGCAGTGGAGTCCCGGCCAAGCAGCGGGCAGCCGGTGCGACGACGACTCGGCGGCAGCTATGAGGTACAGGTAGGCCCGCGGCGCCACGCAGTACGGCTTGCGTCGCACTCCGCCAATGCCAGCACTAGCCACGCAGAACCTGCCAGCACGCGTGGGGCCTCCGCGTTGCGGTGCGACGTCTGCGTTCACGCCGCCCTCGCGGTTTCAGCGTTTCCAGCACTTTCCGCCGCAGAAGAGCAACCCAGTAAAGTGTTTTGTTAATCTCCGTCTGAGCTTCAAACGATCAGGTGGTCGCGAACTGATGTGATGCCCTTGTGACGTCCTCTTCTAATACCAAAACCTCTACGGAATTCTTCGACATACATGATCGCGTAGCTACCTAAAATTAAACTATTGACGTTAGCTTTCTTCCATCCTGGCGCCTTCGTGAGCGGCTCAACGGTAATATTATTCAGAACGTGACGCACGCACCAACTAAAAATAGTTTTACTGTTGTGGTTTACAGCTGCAGAATCGTACGCTACTGTCTTACAGCACATCGCACGTCACTGGCACCAGCGATGTAAGTGAGTGGCAGGTATTTGATACTGTTGTACAAGGTAGGATCATCGATTAAACGTAAGATAATCCTTACAGTAAACAGGAACAACCCAATAGTAATAATTTTCAGCCATAATGGCTATGTTTGTAACCGTGACTGTGTGGGAAAATTAATTATTTCAGCTTTCTGCTACCAGTCACTTTTTATTTTATCCTTAATCTAACATAATGCAACGCGTTTCGAACATGTTTCGTTCATTTTCAAGCGTTTGTACATACATACATACATCGAAAAACGTTACTTAAAAATAAACAGTTTAAACTAGATTAATCTAGAACACTTTGTTTTCTACTGTAGCTGCTGGTGTGGCGTTTGGGGGGAAGGAGGGGGCAGTGTATATCTAGAAATCGAATTCAGTGATGTCTTCTGGTTTTCTTCTTTGTTGTTGACTATGTACATCACAGCCTGCTGATTTGTTACATTTCAGAACCCGATTCAAAGAACATTTAGACTGCTACTGGCTTGATAAATGTAACAAATCAGCAGTAGAAACTCACATTAAAGACACAGGCCACCCTTTGAAAATCGAAGACAACCTCGAAATTTTACACAAAATAGCAAAAAGTAAAAAAATGGATATCATGGAAGAAATGGAAATTTTCATACGTAACACAAACCATGGAGATAACATTCTTAATGAAATAACCGTATTCAAAAACTCAACATTCTTCAATAGTCTTAAGCCCGTTATAACTCAATAGATTCACGAAATGTCAATGTAAATAATCGACTAGAACCAAGAATATCGATAGAAAACCTCGATAATCGATACAGACTCGCATGCTACAGTCCGCCATCTTGTGTTGTGTGTATAGCATCGAAGCAATTTGTGCAGTGGCAGTCAGTGAAAAAATATAATGTGCAATGGTGTAATGTCAATCAACAGCTTCGCCATTCCACCAGTGATACAAGTGAAGCAGCAAGAAGATGTAACTGTAAGTGATCAACTGTCATATAAACACCTTTCACACTATTTTCGTAACACATAACTGATGCAAATGTATCTGCATCGGATACAGGCTGTGATATACATAGTCAACAACAAAGAAGAAAACCAGCAGAAGACATCACTGACTTCGACTTCTAGATATACACTGTTCCCCCTCCTTCCCCCCCAAATGCCAGACCAGCAGCTACAGTAAAAAACAATGGACAAAGTGTTCTAGGTTAATCTAGTTTAAAACTGTTTATTTTTAAGTAACATTTCTCGATGTATGTATGTATGTACAAACGCTTGAAAATGAACGCAACATGTTCGAAACGCGTTGCATTATGTTAGATTAAGCATAAAATAAAAAGTGACTGGTAGCAGAAACTTGAAATAAATAATTAACCCAATAGTGTGCGATTACTGAATTAGTAGCAAACATGTGGAACAAGTCAAATTGCATATTTAGAGGTAATACTAAGGAGCGAGAGGAAATCAGTATTTGGGAAGGATTAAATTTGCTTGAGAGTGTTCTAGGACGGTGTAGTATATCTGAGCATACAATTCTATGCGACAAGCTAAGGTGAGCAATTCTTCCTGTTTTGGCACTCTTTACCAACAGACTCCGATGGAATTCAGAGGCGCTCTGTTAGGGTGGTTTATGTGGTGATGCTCGGTGAGTACGCATGGGACTCCTTGAAAGAGAGGCAACATAATATTCTCTAAACGCTTTAGGGTAAATTTAGACGACAATATTCGAAAAAATGCAACTTTTCTTCGACTGCAACGTACGGGGAGTTTATTATAAAATTATCGATGTATTGAAAAATATCTACTGGCAGTCTTAGTCGACCATGAGTTGCTGTCGGACTTAAGTTGGTTCTGTTTAAATGCGCGGTTATGCCCCCAGTATCATTTGCATCGAAATTACCGTTACACTCTAGTTATTAAACAAAATATGGTGATTGCTAGCTACGAAATCAATAATACGATGATTAGCATATGATACCAAATTAAGATTTATTCATAAAACAGGATGAGCTATATTTCCAGCCTAACATGACAATCCAGTACACTCGCTAACGTAACTAGCCTAACATTGGCACAATGCGTCCTCCTTTCCTGACTCCTTAAGTCAACACTGAACCCGCAAGTGACTCTAGTGAAGTTCTGCCTGAACGGACACAGACTCAGAGAGCGCCAGACAAGGAGCTAGCGGAATACGAACTCATTTAGAATTACAGTGCCCTACTTTGGCTGACGATTGCTAATATCACCGTAATTCTCCGACGGTCGACCCAGCCAACGTCGTGATGCCGTCTTTCCCGTGTGCGGGCTCGGCTTTAACCTCCAACGTGGACGTGGTTTGCTCCTGTAAACTCCTGTACATAAGTGTTCAATTGCGGAGTCCGTCACGAGTCAATACTCAGGCTACTTGCACATATGCCAAGAGTAGTCGGTTGACTCAAGTGCGCGGCAGCAAAGGTACACTTCAGATTGCATATCAACACCACAAGTTAGTACAAATCTGTTTCTCTTCTCAGGGGAACAGATAATGCTACGTGTGTGGAGTCGTATGCTCTAAATTATTCAGACTTTGAGAGTAGCCACTGGACTCAATGCCGGTAACTTCTCCAACCTACTTCTCACCACGCTCTCCAAGCAGGGCAGCCAGACACCGCGACTGCTCTAGTCCACTGCCGACCCCCGAGCACTCCTTCAGAGTTTTTGCAAACCTGGCCGTTCTTCGCCGCATGGATTCCTGCGCGTTGGTAGCCAATCACGACACAGACTACCATGAATGCGTGCGCGTTTGTACCCAACCACGACACAGAATTCTCCCGCGGTTACTGATGCCGCCAAACTTTTAATATGTATGTCTACGCGCTCTGCGCCAATCCTATCACAGTCTTTCCACTGTCGCGCGAAACTGTCTTTCTCTCTTTCGCATGTAAGTCCTTGTCGCTCCTTGTTGTGATGGCCCAGCCTCTCCGAACGTCTTTGGTGGTCTGAAGCGCCAGCCGACGAAGGGGTCCGGCCGCGGCCATCCCGTCAGTTTGACATGACATAAACACCTTCCTTAGGGGTTCCGGCCGTGTTGCAGCCTCTGCGGCCATCTCATTAGTCTGACATGACACACACACCTTCCTTTTCTGCATACATTCTCTCCTACCGGTGGGTCAATTATCAGGTATTTTCGGTGTATCAGTACTGATTTGTCATCATGTAAGGAGCAATGTCTGCTACCTTACACGACCATCGGTTACATCGCGTAGCAGTCACGAGAATAATACGAGAGGTTAAAATGCGTGCAGAGGCACACAGGTACTCGTTTTTTCTCGCTCAATTCGCGACTGGAATGAGAAAGAAAATCGCTAACATCGCGCCAAGTATCGTCAGGCACGCAGTTGCAATGTCTGTACACTGAACAGTCAGAACATTATCTCCACCTACCTAACAGCCGGTATGTCCGTCTTCAGCGGCGGCGCATCGTGGCACGGAAGCCACGAGGCGTTGGTAGGTCCTTGCAGGAAGATGGCACCACACCTGCACACAAAAGTCACCTAATTCCCGTAAATTCCGGGAAGGGGGCGATGAGCTCTGACGTCACGTTCAATCACATCAAAGACGTGTGACATGGCGCCTTATCCTGTTGAAAAACGCCACTGCCGTCGGGAAACGTGATCGTCATGAGGGGGTGTACGTGGTCTGCAACCAGTGTACGACACTCCTTGACCTTCATGGTGCCTCGAATGAGCTCCGCTGGACGCCTGGATGCCCACGTGAATGTTCCCCAGAGTATAATGGAGCTGCCGCCAGCTTGTCTCCGTCCCGCCATACCGGTGTCAAGGGTCTGTAATACTGAAAGACGGCGGATTCGCGCCCTCCCATCGGCATGATGAAGAACGTATCGGGATTCATCAGACCGCGCAACGCCCTGCCACAGCGCCATGTCCATAGGCGATGTTCACGTGCCCATTCCTGTCGTAGCTGCCGATGTCGTGTTCTTAATATTGGCACATGCATGGGCCGTCGGTTGCCGATGCCAATTGTTAGGAGTGTTCTGCGTACTGTGTGTTCAGACACTCTTGTACTCTGCCCAGCATTACAGTCTGTCCTGTTTTACCAGTCTGCCCAGACAAGTACGTCCGCCCAACCCCACGAGGCCTGGACGTGGTTTCGCCACGTAGTGAAGGCGCTCACCACAGCTCACCACAGCAACACCCGACAAGTCGTCCAGTTTCCGAGATGCTCGTGACGAGCGTCCAGGGCATTACAATCTGCCCTCGGTCAGACTCAGATAGATCGCACGCCTTCCCCATTCTACAAACCGACAGCCCGCTCACTGACGCTACACGCACCGTGCGTGACTAGCAGTCATTTCTGGCTGCTGCCGCCTGGGTGGTTCTTATCGACAGTAGGTCGGTGGTCCTAATGTTCTGGCTGACCAGTATGGACTGTTTATATAGATGTTCATCCTGCTTTGGTGCTATCCGATTTCGTAATAAGTTACTGACATATAATTCTTTTCAGTATTCACCGTCACTGTGTTTGCGTAAATTATGAGACATTGTATGAAAGGTTATGTGTACTGTATTGTTGTGGTCTTCAGTCCCAAGATTGGTTTCTGCAGCTCTCCATACCAGTACACCGCAATCCGCAAAATGCGTACTGTGTTCACGCCTTGGTCTCCCTCTACAAATTTCAACCCCCTTACCCCTAATTCCTTTCATCACAAATTTTACACTACTGGCCATTAAAATTGCTACATCATGAATAAATGCAGATGATAAACGGGCATTCATTGGATAGATATATTATACAAGAACTGACATGTGTTCATATTTTCACGCAATTTGGGTACATAGATCCTGAGAACAACCACCTCTGGCAGTAATAACGGTCTTGATACGCTTGGGCATTGAGTCAAGCAGAGATCGGATGGCATGTACAGGTACAGCTGCCCATGCAGCTTCAACACGATACCACAGCATCAAGGATAGTGACTGGCGTATTGTGACGAGCCAGTTGCTCGCCCACCATTGACCAGACGTTTTGAATTGGTGAGAGATCTGGAGAATGTGCTGGCCAGGGCAGCAGTCGAACATTTTCTGTATTCATAAAGGCCCGTACAGGACCTGCAACATGCGGTCGTGCATTGTCCTGCTTAAATGTAGGGTTTCGCTGGGATAGAATGAAGGGTAGAGCCATGGGTCGTAACACATCTGAAATGCAACGTCCACTGTTCAAAGTGGCGTTAGTGCGAACAAGAGGTGACCGAGACGTGTAACCGATGGCACCCCATACCATCACGCCGAATATACGCTTCCAATGTGCGTTCACCGCGATGTCACCAAACACGGATCCATCCGAAAAATGACGTTTTGCCATTGGTGCACCAGGGTTCGTCTTTGAGTACACCATCGCAGGCGCTTCTGTCTGTGATGCAGCGTCAAGGTTAACCGCAGCCACGGTCTCCGAGTTGATAGTCAATGCTGCTGCAAACGTCGTCGAACTGTTCGAGCAGATGGTTGTTGTCTTGCAAACGTCCCCATCTGTTGAATCACGGATCGAGATGTGGCTGCACGATCCGTTACAGCCATGAGGAGAAGATGCCTGTCATCTCGACTGCTAGTGATACGAGGCCGTTGGGATCCAGCACGGCGTTCCGTATTACCCTCCTGAACCCACCGATTCCATATTATGCTAACAGTCATTGGATCTCCACCAACGCCAGCAGCAATTTCGCGATACGATAAACCGAAACCGCGATATCAAAGTCGGAAACGTGATGGTACGCATTTCTCCTCCTTACACGAGGCATCACAACAACGTTTCACCAGGCAACGCCGGTCAGCTGCTGTTTGTGTATGAGAAATCGATTGGAAACTTTCTCCCTGCCAGCACGTTGTAGATGTCGCTACCGGCGCCAACCTTGTGTGAATGCTCTGAAAAGCTAATCATTTGCATATCACAGCATCTTCTTCCTGTCGGTTAAATTTCGCGTCTGTAGCACGTCATCTTCGTGGTGTAGCAATTTTAATGGCCAGTAGTGTATTACTTCCTGCTACGTAGCTCTCGGAAAACGACCACGACGAGAAAATGAGAGAAGTTGGAGCCCATGCGGAGTTTCTCCGAAACCATGCTTGCCGTACGCCATTTGTCAAAACCATAGTGATGTATTGATCAGATTGTGTTGGCAGACGTATCGTCCACCATACACCATAAACTGAATTGCGGACTACAGATGCAGAAACGTAGAATGTGGGTGTAGAATAAACACTGTAATAATCACAAACAGTTTATGTGACACATTTTACAATATAGTTACATTGTCGGTGAAGCAATTTGTTGTTGTTATAAAATATTCAATTTAGACACAAAACTATTAACTCTCCCCCCAACCCTATATTATTTAAGGAATTACACACCAGCGTATTAAGCAGCTTCAAGCATATTGTTACTCCACAAATGAGATAATTTGTTAAATGTTTGTCGTTCATCGTATAACGCTTGAATACCTAAAATTCTAATAATATTCGGATTGTAGCCATAGACTAATGAGAAAGTCAAAACCGAAACTGGTAAGCTGTCTCATTATTAAATACTGTATAAATATACTCTGGGTAATTTGCGCTCAGTTTTGAGAGAAAACTAGTTTTTTATGCCTTTCCATGTTTATGTTCTCATATCTCCCAAACTATTGTGTCGCATGATGATATAATTTTGCAGGTACATTCAGTATATATGTGGATAGTGTCTGCGAAATGTGTTGCAAATAGAGTCAGTAGTAAAGAAGTAGTAAACTAAAACGTGATGCCTAATGCTAAACTTCTACTGCATGAACAACGGAAATGTTCCTTTCATTTTTTGTGGACGATTTCAGCGAGAAAATGTTCGAGAAAGGTTTGAAATTACGTTTAAAGTTTTCTGTGTGTCAGTAACTGTTGTCACTCTCAAATATTGTAGTCCGGGTGATTTTCTCACCCTGCGTTACACTAAGTCAAGACATATTCACATTTTCTAACTTATATAGTTGACTTGCGTTAAACCATTAACGGAAGATCGTAGTTGTTAATGTGTTGATTATGAAACCATTTTAAAGCAGGGCAGGCCACGGCGTGCCAGAGTTCACGCGGTCCGAGGCACGGGTTGTCGCTACCTACCCCGTAGTAGCCGGTACCTCGTGGCTTTTCATTTAGTTCTGCGGTGTGGCATTATTCGGTCAGTACAATTCTTCAGTTCGGCAGAACCGTGGTGTCAGCGCTGTGTAGCCTTCAGTATTTGTTCGTTTCGTGAAGGACGTTCACAGATTCGCTAGATGTTTGCACAAAAGCAGTGTAGCGATCTATAGCCATAAATCTTTAAAAATGAATGGGAATGACAGAAGACAGGGATGAGAGTTCTTGCGCATGTTATGCAGTCTCATAAGCGACACATACTGCAAATTGGCTGTGAAACGACATTACAAAGCATTTAAAGATTTAATCGACACTGAAAGAACAGAAAAACTACATCGACCGACAGACAGGATTTATTTATTCAGTACATCAAGAAGCACTTAGTGCTAACTTTTCAGGCATGCGGCACTTAGAGAAATTGATGGTACGAATAGCAAAATTTATGAAGTTCGAATGCATTATTCCAATGTCATTTCTAACTCTTTTCGATGGAACTAAATGAAGAGTATGTAGCGTTTATACATTACAGTCGAGGCTCACGCTCGCAACAATTTTTCAGTTTGAAATTCGGTGTTGTCGAATTTATGAAGGAAAAAGGAGTGCAGGAACGAAAATTAAAACATGTGGAATGGACTGCAGACCGCACATTTTAAGTGGACGTGACTACATACTGCCGATAGTAAGACACTGCAATATGAGAAACAACTCGTTTTCTAATTTGACGGGGATGCATTGAAACAGAAAATAGAGTTATAGAAGTGATACATTCTGACAAACCCCTCTAGTTCCCTAATCTCACTGCCATTAACGAAGACGCGAGGTCTGAAGAATTCATTCTGGCCTTTAAAAATGTACAAGGATAGTTTTCCAAAAGTTTCGAGGAGACTGTCAGCTGTTTTCGAGACCATTTGCCGTTTCAGTTGAAAGCGACACATTTCGTCTGCAGATGTAACTGATTAAACTGTCCAGTAAATCTACATTGATATCGTCAGAATTTTCACGGCTGTATAGTGATGCTGCAAAAGTGCTACAATATTTCTATCGACATATTTGTGTGAAAAACGTTTTTTTCGATTGTGAAACTAAATAAGTCACGATTATGCCACAGCCTGAGTGCGAAAATCTGTGAAATTGTTTATGTCTGTCCGTATGTAGACAGTTTGCACCATATAAAAATTCTACTAAACCAAAAGTCATTCCACAACATTACCAAACTCCTTGACTTCGGTACAGCAACCGTGATGTTGTACAGAGAATTCAGTCGTCGTTACAATAAAGATGGATTTATTAGTTCTTCATTTCCGATGCGTTTCGGCTGTATTGAAGCGCATTTTGAGACAATCGAACTATGGGGAAATAATCGTCTCACAAAATGAATCAAACGCATATAATTACATCTAGGAGAGAATGGACCAAGTATGTGTATAACGCTAAAATATGGCAGAATGTCGATTGCCGCAATTTGTACTTTGTGAAGGTTTACAGTAATGTGGAAATAATGGTAACAAAAGAGAACTTTCATATGATAAGACCAAACGTGACTTTTTAAAAATACACGTTTGTCAGCAGCATAAAAAATGATCACGTGGAGACGACGGACCTTAAACACAAAATAGGGCCTGTTTACATGTGCCATATATGCACAACCACGACTGAATTCTGTCTATAAAATTATATCAAGTCTTCAGTGAGACAAGAATTGTCAAATAATACAGATTTTTTTGTGATCTGTGTTGCTGAGAGATGTGGAGTGTAAGACTATGTGGTACGCAGTGCGACTGCGTAGCCGAGTGCGGCGGGTTCGAGGCTCAGCACGTTCGCACTGGTGCCTCTGCACGGCACGCCTGCCTCAACCTTGGCCGCTCGCGTTTTAAAGTTTTAAATTCGGTCAGTGATTACACGAAACGCCGAAAATCAAACCCGCTAGATAGGCAGCCTGCAGCTGGTGTCGGGGACCGGTTTAGCGGCTCGCAGGCGGCAGAGCGGACACTGCGCCACGCGCTCTGGCGCGCTCTCCTGGCGACGACAGCCACGGCGCGTTGCCGTGGCCACCCCGCGCTCACCTGCTACTCGCTGACCCGACCTGCCACCAAACGTCGCACGCAAATATTCTTCCGCACGTCCATGTTCCAAAACAAGGGAAATTTTTAGGTTCTGCAATGTTAAAGTGCTACAAGCTGTCAGACATTCAAAGATGTTTTTCAAAGCCTCTTTAGCGGTGAGCGTCTTCCCGTAAGGCAGCTCTCGAGGGAAAGGTGGGTGGGTCAGTTCCTGCACTGCACGCTCCACGGGTTCCAACACGAAGCGACTTATACGAGTGAGTGCCAGAGACGGTACTCAGGAGAAGCACGTGCCGAGTGCGTCGATTAAGGACGGCCGTCCTTCAGCAACAAAATTCAGGAATATGATGAGGAGGCAAAGCGCGTTGCACTTTCAGTTCAAAAGAGTAATTTCTTTTATTTCATCATACATTTCTTCATTCTTCTCATCATTTGCGAAGCTAGTTAACATATAAACTTGTACTACTATCGAATTCCATTCCGCATCATAATTAGATATTCCGTCTCCTTTAACTATCTGAATAATTCATTTTATCTCATCATACATGTCTTAAACGTCTTCATCGTCTATGGTACTAGATGGCTACTACTGTAGTGGGTATGGGCTGCAAAAAATGTTCAAATGTGTGTGAATTTCTGAAGGACCAAACGGTCCCTAGACTAACGCACTGCTTAAACAAACTTATGCTAAGAACAACAAACAAACACATACACACACACACACACACACACACACACACACACACACACACATACACATACACACACTACCACACACACACACACACACACACACACACACACACACACACACACCACACACACACGCACGCACACACACGCCAGAGAGGGGACTCGAACCTCCGGCTGGAGGAGCCGCGCAATCCGTGACATGGCGCCTCAAATCGCGCGGCCATTCCGCGCAGCAATGTGGGCTTCATGTCTACCTTGGCTACGATAATGCGTTCACTATGCTGTTCATATTAACTTACCCGCATTCCTATTTCCTTATTGATTATTAAACCCACCCTGTATTCACCTGACCAGAAGTTCTGTTACACCTACCACCGAACTTCACTTATCTATATCCAACTTTAACCTATCCATTCCCCTTTTAAATTTCTCCAACATATCTTCCCGATTGATCTATTTACCATTGCACGCTCTGATCCCTAGAACACGAGCTTCGTTACTCCTGCTAACGACGTCAGCTCGAGCAGTCCCCTCACGGAGATCCGAACTGGAGACTGATTTACCTCCGGAATATTTTAGCCAACAGAATGCCAGCATCATTTAACCATACAGTAGAGCTGCATGCCCTCAGGAACAATTACAGCTGTAGTTTCCCCTTGCTTTCAGCTGTTCGCAGCACCAGAACATCAAGACCGTTTTGGTTGATGTTACAAGGCCAGATCAATCAATCATCCATACTGTTGCGCCTGCAACTACTGGAAAGGCTGCTGCCCCAAATCAGGAACCACCCCTCCGTTGTTTCACTTGTGGTATGTCTGTATGGCTGAGGCACTCGAGCCATCCCGCTAACGTCAAGATCCAAGGATCATTGGAGGGGACATTACAATACTGAATTAGGCTCTGTATCGGAAAATAAAATAATCTGTTGCCTTGTATCGGGTGCTGCAGTTCAGTTTTGCACACTCGTATGTCGACAAATTATCCTGTGATTGAATAAATACACACCGTTCGGTAGTCACCGTTGAAACGTGAATTTACATTCAAAACATTTTCTTAAGAATTTACTTTATTTACTAACGATTCATCAAGAACATTAACACATTTAATCACACTATGTTAACGTGGAAGTAGTTGCAGGTGCGTAACTGATAAAAACAAATTAAATTTCAACAAATTGAATTTTTTTTCCTAAAAACACTTTCTTAAAAAAACAGATTTAAAAACTATAATCAGAAAGCACCTTCTAAATATTAAGTTACAATTTATTCAGAGACAGAAATAACATTTTTTTTCTGACAGTATGAGCTTCCGGGCTGAGAAGCTTGCTGCTCCCTTTTAACACGGCCGTAGTTACGACCGCTCACAACAACCTCTAAAAGACTACAGTGCTGCAAATCTGCAACACACCAGATTACCTCAAACTAAAAATTCTAACAAATCACACAAACACATAAACTATGCACCCTGTAGGAGGGATGGAAATGGTACAAACACTCACACTAAGAAATTATTTGCCACCGAAAATGCAATTTGTTTTTAAAATGACTCTTACGATGCAAAGGTGGCAACTTTGTAAAAATGACTATTTAAATAAAACCCATGAAATTCAGACTTCCATAAAATGTACAAACATGCTCTACATTACACATATACAACCTCTCGAGATAATAAAAACACATTCCAGGAATTCGGCCTTTACACCTTAAGCAATAAATTCGTTAACATCGAATCCGATAAACATGACAGAGGCAGCTATTGACGTATGGCAGGTTAACAGGGGGGTTACTAAACAACCCGAACCGGAGACTGCTCAAACCCGCCCCTACTCCACAAGGGAAAAATTTACCACCTAAATCATAAATAACCATCTTCTCCCGGCTGGGCAAACAGAGAAGAATGGTGGCACGACCCCAAAACAAAGTGGCTGGTGACCTCACCAAGAAAACAATTTAACAAGTAACTGAAACAACATATCTCCAATCACTTAACTTCTAATAAACTGAGATTCCTGGCGAAGACCTGGCCCAGCACCCACAACGCTCTCCCGAACCGTCCGCTCCCAGCCGCTTCAACGGACGCAGGAAGGCGCGCCGATCTCCCGTCTCACGGCGTCGCAGCTCACACCGGCCAGCCCCATGTCATGGTTTGACTCCTGTTGCTCTCGTGTCGATCGCGAAGCCACTATCCCTTTCTATACCGCGCGACCCACTGCACCCACGTGCGGACCCCACATGCGCTGACGCTCAAGGCGGACAAGTCATCTTGTATCTCAGTGCGCGACCGATCAACCGATCGATCCAACCGCTAATGACCGTTGCCAGAGCAACTCGAGCAGACTGGAGGCCTAACGCGCAGACTCAGATGCAGGAACTCAGCACAGACCCGGCGACCACTCGCTGAGTTCTCTTACTGGCGGAGTGGCAAGACTCTCATTTTACCGGCTGTAAAGGTTGATCCAAACGACAGACATACTTGCATTCAGACGACGGACAGGCACTCACTGCCACACAAATGCGAACGAGAGACCGACCAGCAACTGGTGACGCGAGGCTGACCCAGACTCACTGCGACTGACGAGCTGACCAGACTCGCCGACTGACCAACTGCTCGACTGGCGAGCTCATAGCGCCCCTTAAATGCACGTGAACAGGCAACCTCTCCCCGCTCCCGCCATAGGGACACACCAAAGCTGCGATTGCCTCAGCGGCGCCACCGCCAGAAACGGAGGGCGACTGCTTCACACAACGCGCTGCGGCGCGCTCTTCAAAACAGCAAATTTTACCACTGCTCGACCGTGCCATCAAGAAATATCGCACTGATTACGCTGCGACTCGCTATTACACACCACACAGTCACTCCTTGAGGGTGAAGAGAATTGTCGATCGCGAAATGTGGATTCTCAGTCTCCCAAATGTGCCAATTTTGCTTATTGACGAACACATGCAAATGAAAGTGGGCTTCGTCGCTAAACCAAACCATATATATATGCATACTAATTCCCATCTACCCCTACGGCTAACCGAGCCTGACGCAAACCTTTCACAAGTTACGCCGATTTTATTTCATATAGTTCAATTTGTGTCACCCTCTGTAAGGTATGACAGAAATCTGGGAACCAGATTTTAAAATCTAAGTCATTTCTAGAGCAGATGTGGATTCTGACCACAATTTATTGGTATTCAACTGTAGATTAAAACTGAAAAAATTGCGGATAGTTAGGAAATTAAGGAGATGGGACCCGGTACATCGAAAGAACCAGACCTTGTTGAGAGTTTCAGAGGGAGCTTTAGGCAACTGTTGAATTCAGCAGGAGACATGTGTACAGCTGAAGGCGAATGAGTAGCTTTGAGGCTGAAGAGGACAAATAGACAAAAATACCAGGCCTGGTAGGAATATTCGATAACCGAGGAGAAACTGAATTTCATTGACGGAAGCAGAAAATTTAAAAAAGCAACAAATGAACGTCTAAGAAATGAGATTGGCAGGAAGTGCAAAATGGTTAATCAGCAATGTCTGGAGGACAAATGTAAAGATTTAAAAACATTTTTCTAGGGGAAAGATGGATACCGCCTACAGGAAAATTAAACGAGCCTTTGAAGGAAAGAGAAGCGGCTGTATGAAGAAGAATTTGACAAAGCTTTAAAAGATCTAAGTCGAAACAAGGCCCCGGGGTAGACAACATTCTATCAGAACTGCTGATAGCCTTGGGAGAGCCAGCCATAACAAAACTCTTCCATCTGGTATGCAATATGTATGAGGCAGGTGAAATATGCTCAGACTTCAAGAAGAATGCAATTACAACTCCAAATAAAGCAGCTTCTGACAGGTGTGACAATTACAGAACTATCAGATTTGTAAGTCATTATTGGAAAATACTAGCCCGGTTCTTTAGAGAAGAACGGAAAAACGGGTAAAATCAGTTGTGGTTCCTGAGAAATGCAGGAAGACGCGAGGCATAGTGGCAGTATGCCTTCTCTTGGAAAACACGCCAAGTAAAGGCAAACGTACGGCTGTAGCATTTGTGGACTTCGGCATGCTTTTGACATTGTTGATTTTGGAATACTCTTTGAAATTCTGAACATAGCAGTGCTAGAAAACAGGGAGTAACACTATTTAAAACTTGTACAGAAACCGGAAGCCGGCTGTGAGAGTCATGGAGAATGAAAGGGAAGTGTTTGTTGAGAAGGAAGTGAGACAGAATTGTACCCTATAACAGATCTTATTCAGTTCGTAAATTGAGCAAACAGTGAAGAAAATAAAAAGAAAAATTTGGAGTAGGAATTAAGTTTAGAGAGAAAAATAAGAACTTTGAGGTGTGTCGATGACATTGTAATTCTGTCATAGACAGCACAGGACTTGGAAGAGCATTTCACCGGAATGGACAGCGTCTTGAAAGGAGGATATAAGGGGAACATCAACAAAAGCAAAAATACGGATGATGGAATATAGACGGATCTAATTAGGTGACACTGAGGGAATCAGGTTAGGGAACGAGACAAAGTAGTAAATTAGTTTTGCTGTTTTGGCAGCAAAATAACAGATGACAGCCAAAGTAGAGAGGGATGTAGACTCTTACTGGCAAGGAAAGTGTTTCTGATGAAGAGAAATTTGTTAACATCGAGTATAGATCGTCTATCATCGTCTCAGTTACTCCAATGACAGTTTGAATTGTTCTCGATACCATTTAGACTTCATTTTCTTCGCTTCACTTTCATGTCCTTTCAAATTACTTTAAGCTGCTCTTGTGATCTTTTGTATAAGAGCCTCTGCGTTGCCTTCAACGTGTATTTTTTCCAAGCGTCCTTTCTCCTTTTTAGCAAGTTGAGATCGGGCATTTTAGACTCAGCAGTAGTTATGTACTTTTTCACTGTTTCAGCAAACTGCTCTTTTTCACTTTATGCTACGTTTCATAACACTTAAATTGCACTTGACTACCTCCATGTTACAGTTACCTTCATCTAAAGCTGTAAAAATGGATATGGCACCACTTAAATTAAGACCTGTCATCGAGCAAGAATAGGTGGTAGTAGCTGTTGATAACGGGGTTATGAACATTACATTCGTCCATTAAAAGCACGTTTCTTTTTGATAATATACCGATCTAATCATTAGTACAAAAGCCTTTAGCTTCTTTGACTTTTAATAATTCTTTCTAGCATTAATTTCGCTAACACGATGTTAATGTCAAAAGGTGATGCAATATTGTCTTCTGACAATCAATATTTTGCGAGAGGAAATAAAATGGACGTTCCATCACTCAGCAGAAATAGCCCACTTCTTTAGTATAAAGGTATTACTACTTTAGTTACAGCCAGAGAAGTAAATAGAAATTGAGGTCTCCAACAGTAGGGTATATTACTAAGAAAATAATTTGCTAAAGTAGTTCGGACTAAAGAAGTAAGAGTCACGACAACAGTAATTTACATTAGTTTGGTGCTCTCTGCCTAAAACGGTCAAAAGTGTCTCCTTTGCCGGCCGCGGTGGTCTCGCGGTTCTGACTAATTCTGATAATGAAATGGAGAGGTGTAACTGGTGGTTTGTATGGACGCCTAAACGAATTCACATGTCAGGCTGGCGTATAGAAAGAGTTGAAAGGGTAGCGACCCTACGTGATCAGAAGTGATTCCATCTTTACCCGGTATGTTGTTTTCTGTCATCGGTACGGATATACGTCATTTGTATTTAGCATAGCAATACAAAAGATGAAATATGAGAAAGATAAGTGGTAAATACTAAAAGTCCGATGTGACTGATTCATCGATTCAGGGGATTATGGGTTCAAATGGTTCAAATGGCTCTGAGCAATCTGGGACAACTTCTCAGGTCATCAGTCCCCTAGAACTTAGAACTACTTAAACCTAACTAACCTAAGGACATCACACACATCCATACCCGAGGCAGGATTCGAACCTGCGACCGTAGCAATCGCGCGGTTCCGGACTGCGCGCCTAGAACTGCTAGACCACCGCGGCCGGCTCTGCCCTTTGTTACAATGCTACAGTATATATGACTGCATCAGGCCGCCTTAGCGGAGGCGTCATTCCATCTGTTATTACATTTTAGTGAAATCTTTAGAAACATTATTACTGATATGAAGTTAAATAAAAGTATTTAATTATGTGGTGGATGGGCGCCACATCCAAATAATAGAAACAGTAGGTGTAGTTGTATCTCTGCATCGTTGTCAAACCAGGCAATGGTGCTATACCGCAATGAGCGCAGTACGTTCTCCTGCTGACTCTTGAAATAAGCAAATTCGGATCGTCTCCAAAACAGTGAGTGGGTCCCCTACTTCTGTCCTGTCACTACCGCCAGCGTACGCAGTCGTCTTCCTGGGACCTTAAATGACTTTCTTCACATTCCATTTCTCGACTTTCGAAAAACAATTGCCTCGGTACCACATCTACGTTTGTTAGCGAAATTACGATCATAAGGACTACTTTAAACTTTAATCAGAGAGCTGATTAAAGTCTATGCCCTAAGACTTTACTCCTTTATGTAAAAACCGATCCATAAATGAACAAACCCAATCTGACAAACTGTATTTCAGATTTCGTGGAGACGAGAAACTTTTTCATAGCGCAAGGGAATAATTAAAGGAATGTTCAACTTAAGCTGAGAGAAGACAAAATTGAAACTATAATCTTTACAACAGATAACACGCAGTCACACAATATCGGGTGATTCCGTGATTATTTTTCAAAATTTCGGGGATGATGGAGAAGGGTAAGGGACCTTCGTCCGGAAACGACAGAGACGCAAGTCATAAGCGAAAATCATTCTGGTACCTCTGAGAGCAGAATACACTTCATAGTACAAATGCGTGTGGGACTGTGGATAAGCAACTTTCTGACATGGTAGTATGGACCAAAGCAAAAAAAGTTCCTAGTTTTTTTTCCTTGTTTTTGGTCCATGCCACCACCTCCAGAAATATGGAGACCAAAAAACTTGCAGTAGAAGGTACTTGTTTCACAGTATCGAAGACGAGCAAGTGCTTACAGCTTCTACGGTATGCATCTTAGAGGCAATATTTACTTGACATTTTTCCTTGATTTGGTCTGTATCACATCCTTTGAAAGTTTCCTATCGTAAAATCCTTTCAACAGTGCCTGTATCAAGGGTTTCAAACGAATTTCGTTCATAATTTTCGACTCAGTCAATTTAGGACCTGCGTCCTTTACCTCATCCGTGACAGCTTGTAACGTCATCGCGCACTCGCGCTGTGTGTGTATGTGAACTTCACCTCATAGGTGTAACTCGTGGAGTGAAGATGTGTATGCGCTCTGTATCCAACAACACCCTACAAACTGGAAAGGTATGAAGGAAATGTCGACGTCTTCATCGTTGCAGACCGTGTGCTTTCAAGTTCCAACCTGGCTAGCTGAAAATTTCATTTAAGAATAAGAAAGTGCCGTCACTCTGACAACAGTTTCTTCTCCTTTTGCTTAAATTACAGTGAAAGCGAAATGCAGTATTTTGGTGAACACACATAACAGTTGGAATTAATATCCGAAGAATGGAAAAATAACTTCAGAAGTCTCCCAAATTATGTGAACTCTGATGAGCCAAAACATTATGGCCGAGCGGTTCTAGGCGCTACAGTCTGGAACCGCGCGACTGCTACGGTCGCAAGTTCGTGTCCTGTCTCGGGTATGGATGTGTGTGATGTCCTTAGGTTAGTTAGGTTTAAGTAGTTCAGAGACCGATGACCTCAGCAGATAAGTTCCATAGTGCTCAGAGCCATTTGAACCATTTGAACCAAAATATTATGACCACCTGCTTAATAGCTTATTTGTCCATCTTTGAAACGAAATATATCACTGATTCTGCATATCAGGGATCCGACAGTTTGTTGGTAGGTTTGTGGAGGTATGTGGTATTTCATGCCTACGCACAGGTCATGTAATTCGCGTAAATAACGGGCCGCTGATTTACGTACCCAGTGATGGCTCCAGCTGGCTACCCAGACGGGTTCCATACGATTTACATCAGGTGAATTTGATCGCCGAGACATCAACGTCAGTTCACTATAATGTTCCTTATATTACTGTAATACGGTTCTGGCTCAAGGACAATTATACTGCTGAAAGATGACATCGCCGTCGGGGAAGACATCAAGCATGAAGGGATGCACATGGTTCGCAGCTGTCAGCGTGTCTTCGATTATTACCACAGATCCCATGCAAGTGAGAAAAGAAAAGCAGCTGTATGAATATCGAAAGCTCAGACGGAAAACCAGTACTAAACAAAGAAGGGAAAGCTGACATCTGGAAGGAGTATATAGAGAGTCTATGGAAGGGAGATGAAATTGAAGGCAGTATTATAGACGTAGATGAAGATGAGAAGGGCGATATGATAGTCCGATAAGAATTTTACAGAGCTTTGATAGACCCAAGTCGAAACAAGGCATTCCGTTAGAGCTTCTGATAGCCTGGGGAGAGTCAGCAATGACCAAACTCTTCCGTCTGGTAAGCAAGCTGTATGAGACAGGCGAAATACCCTCAGACTTGAAGACGTATGTAGTAATTCCTGTCTCAAAGTAAGCGGTTGCTGACAGGTGTGAAAATTACCGAACTAATAAGTCACCGTTGCAAAATACTAAAACGACTTCCTTACAGAAGAATGGAAGAGCTGATAGAAGCAGACACCGGGGAAGATCAACTTGGATTCCAGGAAAATGTGGGAACACGCGAGGCATACTGACCCACGAATTCACTTAGAACATAGATTAAGGAAAGACAAACCTACGTTTATAGCATTTGTAGACTTAAAGAGAGCTTTTGACAGTGTTCATTGGAGTACTCTCTTTAATATTCTACAGATGGCAGGGGCAAAATACAGGGAGCGACAATCTATTTACAACTTGTACAGAAACCAGTTGGCAAATATAAGAGTCGAGGGGTATGAAAGGGGAGCAGTGGTTGAGAAGGGAGTGAGACACCGCGGTGTGGCCGAGCGGTTCTAGGCGCTTTAGTATGGAACCACGCGTCCGCTACGGTCGCAGGTTCGAATCCTGCCTCGGGTATGGATATGTGTGATGTTCTTAGTAGTTCTAAGTTCTAGGGGACTGATGACCTCAGATGTTTAAGTCCCATATTGCTCAGAGCCATTTGAACCATTAAGTGAGACACGGCTGTAGCCTATCACCCACGCTATTTAATCAGTAAATCGTAAAAGCAGTAAAGGAAAGCCAGAAAAAAATTGGAGAATGGATTTAAGCCCGCTGAGAACAAATAAAAACTTTGAGGTTGCCGAAGACATTGTAATTCTGTCAGTGGCAGCAAAGGACTTGGAAGAGGACCTGAACGGAATGGACAGTGTGTTGAAAGGAAGATATAAGATGGACATCAACAAGATCAAAATGAGGATAATGTAACGTAGTCAAATTACATGAGGTGATACTAAGGGAATCAGGTTAGAAGATTAGACACTTAAAGTATTAAATGAGTTTTGCTCTTCCGGTAGCAAAATAACTGATGATGGCCGAACTAGAGAGGATATAAATGCAGACTGGCACTGGCAAGAGAAAGCGTTTCTGAAGAAGAGAAAACTATTAGCATCGAGTATAGATTTAAGTGTCAGGAAGTCCTTTCTGAAAGTATTTGTATGGAGTGTAGCTATGTATGGAAGTAATACACGTAGAATTAACAGTTGTAAGACGTGTATATTTCTATTGTATATTGTCAAACCACACTTTATGAAAGATGTTTATATTTTATTAACAGGATTAAGTAGGAATAATTAATATTTGTCATGTTGGAAATAACTGTTGTAGCAGGGAATGTCTGCACCAAAGTATTGTTGGAAAGAGACCGCAGATTGATATAATTTTAAAAAGGGCGGGAGAGACAGCGTATGGATTCATTGAGGTATTGGTTTTGTTCAAACATATACTCGAAAAATTGTGTGATTGTTGGGAAAGTAGAATTCTCGAAATTTGGCAGACTAATTAGCAGATCTTTAATGCTACTCTGTGTGGTATCTGACCAATATGCTGCTAGAAATGCTTCCTGGAATGCTTCTACTGGAAAACACTGTCTAGCAACTGGTCGCATTCTTCTCGCTGGTTCCCCTTCAAGAAAACTAGCTTACGTTGAACTGGCCACGACGGTGGGAGTGCCGCATTGAATTGTTGGATCCAACAAGTCAATGCGGCACTCCCACTGTCGTGGCCAGGTCACCAGATTTTTGCGGGAGCCGTGTATATACGAACGGTGATAAAATTCACAAGTTGACTATCACAGAGGTAAAAATACTGTTATGCTGCCTAGCGAACGTTCTGTTGCAAGTCTATGGATTAGTTCTTCATTTCGCTGACGTGAGGAAATCTATGGACTTCGGATTGTTAGTACTTGGAATACTTGGAAAAATGAAAGATGGAGATGTAATCCATTTCAGTCCTCATAAAACGTAGTATATAGACTCCAATAGATTGTTAACAACACGAAGGGTCTCAAGCAAAAAGATGAAGGAAAGATTAACGACGCTAAAACTGACGTATGAACTTAAACGCATACCACTACTTTTTACAGTGTTTCGTACTAAAATGGCCATTTTCGCACGGGGTCTTATTTGTGCGTAAAATTTAATCGTCTCTCCTAATGAACAAATTTCTTGAGGACGTATTCATACAACATTGCGGAGTCCTTATACTGAAGGAGGAAAACTTCAATGTGCCTAAGGCTATCGAAAGTTTTTGTCCTTCTTGACGCAGAAAATAGTAGTCCTGCACTGGCTGCTATATATGCTAAGATGGCAATCAGTAGTGCCAACTTTACCCTAAAATGCTTCACATAAAACTCGTCTGAAGGCCACATACGAATCCCAAACAATCTCACGGCTTAAAACCCAGACAAATAAATTTCCAGTTTTTAATTTAGACTGGAAAACTCGGCTGAAGGCCACATAAAAACTAGAAAATATTTTTTTAC
The DNA here is from genome assembly GCF_023897955.1 of Schistocerca gregaria. NCBI lineage: Eukaryota > Metazoa > Arthropoda > Insecta > Orthoptera > Acrididae > Schistocerca > Schistocerca gregaria. The sequence continues at coordinate 74,305,601 of NC_064927.1, read as the reverse complement.
AGCTTAACGCCTAAACAAAAATTGCACGAAGACCTGAACGATGCCCAACAGTAACTAAATACGCACGAAGACAAATCGGGGGTCGATGCAGATACGCACAGCCGACGCATGAACGATCGGCGAGTCAAAAAGCGTCGTCCGGTAGGACGACCGACCGACGATCCAGCAAGACAGCGGCCCGGCTCAAGTGGTGCGTGGCGGTAATGGTCGGGCGAGCCGTGTCGACGCAGACCTCACTGAGGCTCCAACCCGACTGCACCACTGGCGCATTGCAACTCCCCGGACTGCACTGCAGACGCTCCTGACTGGCAGACAACGACTGGGAAGTCACAGCAGTCAAGCGAAGATACTACGAGAGGGGATGTGTCCATAGGCACTGCTAACGCCGCTCTCCGTCAGACAATGCAGCAACTCAGTGACAGTAGTAATTTAAATTAGCGGAGTGAGGTGGAAGTACGTTAAAAACAGATGATAGAGAGAACACATGATAGAGAGAACACGAGCCACGCACGGCTCAGTTACTTCTTTTCCAGCTCTCGTTTTTTCATCTGAATGCCCATTACAGTATGATGCATCTGTGTCACTTCGAAGAACAGCGCAGCATTAAATAATACACTCCTGGAAATTGAAATAAGAACACCGTGAATTCATTGTCCCAGGAAGGGGAAACTTTATTGACACATTCCTGGAGTCAGATACATCACATGATCACACTGACAGAACCACAGGCACATAGACACAGGCAACAGAGCATGCACAATGTCGGCACTAGTACAGTGTATATCCACCTTTCGCAGCAATGCAGGCTGCTATTCTCCCATGGAGACGATCGTAGAGATGCTGGATGTAGTCCTGTGGACCGGCTTGCTATGCCATTTCCACCTGGCGCCTCAGTTGGACCAGCGTTCGTGCTGGACGTGCAGACTGCGTGAGACGTCGCTTCACCCAGTCCCAAACATGCTCAATGGGGAACAGATCCGGAGATCTTGCTGGCCAGGGTAGTTGACTTACACCTTCTAGAGCACGTTGGGTGGCACGGGATACATGCGGATGTACATTGTCCTGTTGGAACAGCAAGTTCCCTTGCCGGTCTAGGAATGGTAGAACGATGGGTTCGATGACGGTTTGGATGTACCGTGCACTATTCAGTGTCCCCTCGACGATCACCAGAGGTGTACGGCCAGTGTAGGAGATTGCTCTCCACACCATAATGCGGGGTGTTGGCCCTATGTGCCTCGGTCGTATGCAGTCCTGATTGTGGCGCTCACCTTCACAGCACCAAACACGCATACGACCATCATTGGCACCAAGGCAGAAGCGACTCTCATCGCTGAAGACGACACGTCTCCATTCGTCCCTCCATTCACGCCTGTCGCGACACCACTGGAGGCGGGCTGCACGATGTTGGGGCATGAGCGGAAGACGGCCTAACGGTGTGCGGGACCGTAGCCCAGCTTCATGGAGACGGTTGCGAATGGTCCTCGCCAATACCCCAGGAGCAACAGTGTCCCTAATTTGCTGGGAAGTGGCGGTGCGGTCCCCTACGGCACTGCGTAGGATCCTACGGTCTTGGCGTGCATCCGTGCGTCGCTGCGGTCCGGTCCCAGGTCGACGGGCACGTGCACCTTCCGCCGACCACTGACGACAACATCGATGTACTGTGGAGACCTCACGCCCCACGTGTTGAGCAATTCGGCGGTACGTCCACCCGGCCTCCCGCATGCCCACTATACGCCCTCGTTCAAAGTCCGTCAACTCCACATACGGTTCACGTCCACGCTGTCGCGGCATGCTACCAGTGTTAAAGACTGCGATGGAGCTCCGTATGCCACGGCAAACTGGCTGACACCGACGGCGGCGGTACATAAATGCTGCGCAGCTAGCGCCATTCGACGGTCAACACCGCGGTTCCTGGTGTGTCCGCTGTGCCGTGCGTGTGATCATTGCTTGTGCAGCCCTCTCGCAGTGTCCGGAGCAAGTATGGTGGGTCTGACACACGGGTGTCAATGTGTTCTTTTTTCCATTTCCAGGAGTGTAGAAACCTTGCCCGTAATAATATTGTGTAAGTTAGATGTTGACGTCCCTCCGTAAAACAGAAATATCCATTTTAGAACTTCTTACGAATTTGACACAAGTTTCACCCTCTTCACTAATAACATGATGCTGAAACGATTTCGAGGTGTACCAAATAAACTAAAATGCACATGTGTCTGTAGGTCTTGTACTTGCCCTGTGATAGTAGTGGTCACGTAACAATGGAGTTTTATTAGATACTGAAGTAGAGCATTAATAACAACACGTCGCTGTATGCAACCGAAGACGCTAAGGTTGGTGTCCTCCTCACCTTGCAAACACAGTGGCACCTGTGCAAAACCGCTGCGATGCGGAGCTTGCCTGAAGCACCTGCCATGGGAACTCAGTTGTCCCCATGACGTTTCGGGCACCTCCAACACCGACAGTTACTTCAGCAACACGCTGGTAGTGCCGGTGGTCGCGGCTATACGTCCACTGACCACCGTCCACCGCGAATATTGATGCCGCCTGCTAGCTTTGCGGACACGTGACCCGGTAAAAAGAGCATGTAAGCGGCGCCTAGGCGAGTCGGGGAAACATTCAATGACTTCAAGTGCTGTATATTGGGGAAATCCTCTAGCATCAGAGAATGTGACAAGGGCAGATTGTTATAGGTGGGAACTGATATCTCGGAAACGGCGAAGCTTGTCGGCCGTTCCTGTCCTGCCATCGTGAGCGTCTACGGGCAGTGGTTGAGCGACGCTGAAGTCGCGAATAGGCGAAAAGCTGTTGGACGTCCTCGCAGCGCATGGTGATCTGTAAAGCAGCACAGGTGGCGCTATGTGGCAGGTATCACGACAGAGTACGGTGCCGGAGCAGGCACGAGTGTTTCATTCAGTACACATTGTTAAGCGTGGGCTTCCCATATTTACCCAACGATATCATCTCGTCGTTATTGCACTGTTAGGTCCCCTGCTATACCCGCAGGACAGAAAGGGGCCAAAATGAGTGTCAGTTGCACTCGAACATTCATTTGACAAACATTACAAGAGTAAAGAAAACATTAGAAACAGAGCAAGCCAAACATTACTTTTAGAACTTAATTCCCGGCTACGTGCGCCATTCAATCTCACTCTTTAAGGGCAAAACAACTTTAATTTAAAACCGGCTGAAGGTCAATAACTTAAGGCTCAAAACAGGAATTTGAATTTTAAAATGCGGAAGGCCTTATCCTAAAATTTCTTTAAATCAGGCTGAAGGCCCGAACAATCTCACGCCTTAAGGGCAAAACAACTTTAATTTAAAATCGGCTAGAAGCCATACATAAACAAATAACAACGACAAATAAGAAAAGGCAGTACATTAAACGGCGCTCAGAAGTTGCCAACTGTCGACCTGGAATTCAAACACTAACGCTCGCTTAGGCGAGACAGGCAGTCGGCCCAAAAATTCTCAATCCGACGGCAACCCAACCGACAGACAGTCAATGGACCAAGCGACAGGATAACTTCCGCCTCACCCGACCAGCACAGAACAAGGAGTTCAATGAAACACGCAGAAGGTATCGGAGCCCAAAACGAATTACACATTCGGCTGTCAAACTACACGCCGTGCTGGACAGCCACAACACGACGAGGAAAATACAGTGCTTGAATTTAAGTCAACGGCCAGGGCAGGTAAGCGAAATGTTAACGGCCACAAGGCAGAAGATTCCGCTAGTGCACTTCAGTTAAAAAATAATCAACTTGGAAACACCCCTTGTTGCTCACGGGAATATCGCAACAGCCCACAACGAAATTCAAACGACACAATGTGAACAGTTGGGGCTGGCTGGTAGATTAAGTAAAGACTCAACTTTCGTGTCCGGGATCAGTGAGCCATGGACGTCGTAGCAGTGGGAAGAGCACCACACACTCCGACCGCGCGTGAGGCCGCCAGCGGCCACCGGCCAAACTACGCGCCACAGAGACTTCCTCGCTGCTCCACGCCAACCGACCAACTCCCCAGGCCCGGAAACGGTGAAAGGGCCAAATATACGTCGGGCCAATAGGCGACCAACCGAACGACCAACCAACGGTCGTCCCGTTCCAACCTCCTTTCGTCGGACAGTTCATGTGTGTCGCCAGCGGTCGGCGAGCACTGGCTGTCCGCGCCTCACCGGCGCTCCGTCCCCGGCTTCACTGCTGCTGCGTCCCGACTGCACTGCGAGACACACGACGACCCGGAAATACTATCGGTCGCTCCGGAGATGGCACGACAGTGCACTTATCGATACGCGCTGCTACTGCCGCTCACGGGCAAGTAAGGAGGGAAGTTAGTGGCGCCAGTACACGGAATAAGAAAACGAGGCGGCAGTACCAAGGGGCTCACACTGGGCAGAGGATAATCTAGAATGGGCCATGAATCGAAAAGGAAACGTATCGTCTGATCGGATGTTAAACCAGGTCGATGTCGTATCCAGTTACACCGTCAGTCAAGCGAACAGTTGCTAGAAACATGCACCACACCACGCATGCCAGCGGGGTGGAGACGGCGTTATGGTATGGGAGCCATCGGCCCTGGCTCTCGCGGGTCTGTTGTGGTAATGAAGGCACCACGGCAGCTGTAGACTAGACCACGTGAACATCGTAGCGGACCACCTGCATCTCTCCACGCTCGATGTGTTTGCTGACGGCGATTGCATCTTCCAATAGGATAACTGTCCCTGTCGCAAAACCGCAATCGTGATGCTGAGGTTTGAGGAGCACAATAGTGAATTTAATTTAATCTCTTGACTATCGAATTGGCTCGATCTGAACCCGATGGAACACATCCGGGCCGCTATCGGGGGGCCTAATTAACGGAGAACTGCGTCACCATGCTTAGACATCTGGTGCCACGTCTTACCGAACAGTTGACACGCAAATGGTTGGTGTATTGCGCTGCGAAGGTTGACCGACCTGCTGTTAGGTAGGTGGTCATATTCTTTGAGGTCACCAGTCTATCTGTCCCCGACTTCTTCCACCACTTATGGACATTCTTAAGACTTTATGTTCCACGTTTTCCTGACTGAAGCTGTGGCTATTTGCAGGGGTTCGGTAGCTGCCTTTCCGCAGTGATTAATTTCCCAGTCTCGAGTAGCATCTACAATTTCGTTTCCCTAATGCTCTGACACACCTTTACCCAACAGAATGTGATCTGATTTACGTGTGTGATAGAATGTCATGTTCTGCGTCATGGAATCATTACATCTACGCTGTATAAGTGCCAGGATAAGATGTGAAATCGTCTTCACCACGCGGCAAGTACGTAAGGACTCCAGAAAAAAAAACACACACACATAGAGTCCGACGCTAAGGACACTGGGCAGCAAGAATGGCACGTTGTCAGAAGAGGGTACGTCTTTCGGGTTTCCAGCGGACGCATTTCTGCTGCGCCCAGGATGACAACAGCTGCACGACTGTGTGGGGGTGGAGTCCCGCGGCAGCTGGAAACACACTGCAAAGCTGAACTACGTAGGATACTGCCGTTCTTGTGAGATAAATGTGGACATTGCTGGCAGATTCACAGTGATATTGGGGCACTACATGGACCAGACGCAATGTCGCGTTCAGCCGCAATGAAATGGTGCCAACAGTTTGACGAAGGCCGGCCACACATGGGTGGTCCCCCATATAGTCCAAATCTTGCAGCGCTGCAGGTGCAGGAGTCGATCCACCTGAAAGGAAATCGTTACCTGAGAAGGGAGTGATACATAGTTATATGCAGCGTACATTAAACATGGGAGCATATACGAGGGTGAGTCAAATGAAAACCTTAAATTTGTAATAACAAATCGAAATTTCGCACCGGTAGTCCTGTAAGATAGTAAGCGTGCTACAAACAGCGTGCGGAATGGCCTGTAGGTGTCGGCATAGCGCAGATGCACACATACCGTCGAAGTATCAGTATGAAGATGGCCGTCCCACTTGTGGCTTGCTCCAGGGAAGAACAGCGTTCTGTTATTCGCTTTTAGCGTAGTGAAGATGTGAAACCTATTGAAATTCATCGACGAATGAAGGTTCAGTACGGTTATGCATGTTTGTCACAGCAGCAAGTCCACGCATGGAGTAGGAAGTTCGCAGATGGTGTGACTTCAGTGGAAGATACTCCTCGTCCAGGTCAGGCACAACGAGCTGTGACTACAGAACATTGCAGCAGTTGAAGCCATAGTGAAGGAAAACCGCCGAGTGACACTGAATGACATTGCAGCATGTTTACAGATTAATCATGCGTCAGCATGCCACATTGTGCATAACGTGTTCCAGTTTCACAAAGTCTCTGCAAGACAGGTGCCGCGGCAGCTGATTCCTGAAATGAGAGAACCACGTGTTCATACTTGTGAAGAACTTCTTCGGCGCTTTGAACGAGAAAGTGATGGCTTCCTTGCAAGAATCGTTACTGCGGACGAAACCTGGATGCACTTCCACCAACCAAAAAGGAAGAGAGCGGCCAAGGAATGGCGCCATTCCTCATCACCGAGTGATTTCCATATGTTTGGACCACTCAGAGACGCAATGGTAGGAAAGAAGTACCGTTCTGATGAAGAGGAACGCCACGCGGTGCATGAATGGTTGTGCGGTCTCCCAAAAGAATTTTTTGTAAAGGAATTTACGCACTTTGTATGCGCTGGAGGATTTGCATTGAGCGTGGGGGAGATTGTGTTGAAAAGTGATACAGCTTTGTACCACTTCTGCACAATAAATAATATTTAAAAACGATCACACTTGTCTGTTCATCATTTCGCCTTTCGCCGAGATTCTGCATCGGCATTGTTATAATGAGGACTACGCACAAGCACAAACAGCACGCAACTCATATTATGAATATTATTCTTAAATGTATTGATGTTGAAGTTCACACAGGATATGGGCACATATTTATAAATTACCTGCCATTTCTTTCAATTGTTCTTTCCAATCAACTTTTTGTTTCAGTTATTCAAGCAGCAATTATTAATCTTTTTCCATTATTTGCCCGCCCACATTTGCCACTGTCCATGATACATTAAGAGAATCGTTGCTGTCCCTGTGTCTCTGTCATGTGACGATGGTCCACGAGGATACGCGTGTTACATCAGGGCGGTCGTCCTAGCGCCTTGCTGCACATAACGACGCAGACAGGCGGTGTTTACACCTCAGTAGCTGTTTACACCTCCTTTGTCTCTCTGTCGCATTCACAAAATTTTTGACGTTACGATTAAGGACTTTTCCAATATCCTGAACGAATATACACTACATCTACATCTACATAGATATTCCGCAAGCCACCATAGGATACGTGTACCACCGGCAAACAGAGCGAAGGAAACACGACTATCTATATGCCTTCGTATGAGCCCTAATTTCTCGTATCTTGTCTTCGCGGTCCTTACGCGCCATGTACATACGTTGGCACCAAGAGACTCGAGTGGCAGCCAGCTTCAAAAATCCAGCTCTCTAAATTTTCTCAATAGTCTTTCTCGAAAAGAACGTCGCCTTCCCTCCAGGGATCCCCATTTGACTTCCCGAAGCATCGCCGTAGCAATTATGAGTTGTTCGAACCTACCGGTAACAAATCCAGCAGCCCGCCTCTGAACTACTTCGATGTCTTGCTTCAGTCCAACTTGCTATGGATCCCAAACTGACGAATAGGTCGCACCAGAGTCCTGTATGCGGTCTCCTTTACAGTTGAACCACTTTTCCCTAATAAACTGAAGTGGACCATTCGCCTTCCCTACCACAGTTGCCCCGCATCTCGTGGTCGTGCGGTAGCGTTCTCGCTTCCCACGCTCGCGTTCCCGGGTTCGATTCCCGGCGGGATCAGGGATTTTCTCTGCCTCGTGATGGCTGGGTGTTGTGTGATGTCCTTAGGTTAGTTAGGTTTAAATAGTTCTAAGTTCTAGGGGACTGATGACCATAGATGTTAAGTCCCATAGTCCTCAGAGCCATTTGAACTATATGAACCTTACCACAGTTCTCACATGCTAGATCCATTTCGTATCACTTTGCAACGTTACGCCCAGATATTTAAGCGACTTGACTATGTCAAGTAGGACACCAGTAATACTGTATCCGAACATTACAAGTTTCATCCGCATTAACTTACATTTCCCACATTTGAGCCAGCTGCCATTCGACCAGCTAGAAATTGTGTCTACCTCGTACTTTCCTGCGGTCACTCAACTTCAACACCTTACCGCACACCACAGCATCAGCACCATTAGCAAACCCTGCCCGCCAAATCATTTATGAATACAGAGACCAACAGCAGCTCTATCACGCTTCGTTGGGGCACTCCACACGATGCCCTTTTCTATGATGAACACTCAAGGACTACATACTGCGTTATATTATTTAAAAAGTCTTCAAGCGAATCACTTATCTCGTATTCCATATGCTCGTACCTTCGTTAACAGCCTGCAATGGGCATCGTGTCAAATGCTTTCCGCAAATCAAGAAAAATGGAATCTCCCTGTTGCCCTTCGTCCATAGATCTCAGTGTATCATGTGAGAGAAAGGCAAGTTGAGTTTCGCACGAGCGACGCTTCCTAAAACCATGCTGATTCGTGGACATAAACTACTCAGTCTCAAGAAAGGTTAACATATTCGAACTGAGAATGTGTTCAAGGATTCTGCACCAAACATAAGTTAATGATATTGGTCTGTAATTTTTCTGGTCCGTTCTTTCACCCTCTTTATATTCTGGAGTCACCTGCTCTTTTCTCCAGTCAAAAAAATGGTTCAAATGGCTCTGAGCACTATGGGACTCAACTGCTGTGGTCATCAGTCCCCTAGAACTTAGAACTACTTAAACCTAACTAACCTAAGGACATCACACACATCCATGCCCGAGGCAGGATTCGAACCTGCGACCGTAGCAGTCGCACGGTTCCGGACCGCGCGCCTAGAACTGCGAGACCACCGCGGCCGGCTTCTCCAGTCACTTCGGACTTTGTGCTGCGCAAGGGATTCACTATAAATGGAAGGGGACAATGCGGCAGAGTAATCTTTGTAAAATCGATTTGGGATTCCATCCGGACCTGGTGATAAAATGCTTTCAAATCTTTCTGATTTCAAATCTTTCAGGTGCTTCACCGCGTCAGCGGTGCTTATTACTATGTTGCCCATGCGGGAGTCTGCCCGATGGTCAAATGACGGTATGTTTCTACGATTCTTCCGTGTGAACGATTTTTTTCACCTGTAATTTAAAACTTCGGCTTTCGTTTTGGTATGTGCAACTGCCACACCAGACACAAGGGACTGAATGGAAGCCTTAGACCAGGTTAGCGATTTTACATATGACCAGAATTTTCTCGGGGTCTCTGGCAGATCTTTTGCTAAGGTGTGACTATGGTAATTGTTGTACACTTCACGCATAGATCTTTTCACAGAGGCACGAGTCTCTGCTAACCTTCGTTTGTCGTCATTTGTGCGTTCTCTCTTGAACCGAGATTGCAACAGTCTTTGCTTTTTTAGCACCTTCCGAATTTCGCCATTTAACCATGGCGGGTCTTTTCCATCCCTTATCCATTTACTAGGGACATAACTCTCCAGAACACGATCTACAATCTGCTTAAACGTTGCCCACAATTCCTCTACTCCCATCTCACTGGAATTAAGTGATGTCAGCTCACTGTCTAAGGGAGATTCTAAAAACTGCTTATCTCTTCTATCTAAGAGAAACACTTTCCTAGTCTTCTTGACTGATTTATTAACTTTATTAACCATAGTTTCTATAATGACCTCATATTCGCTAATCCCTGTTTATATACTGATATTGTCGATAGGGTCCGAGCTATTTAAAGCTATAAGATATTTCCACTGCGTGCGGGCTGCCAATATAGCTGCTCATGATAGCTTTCGAAAACGTATTCAAAAGTATTTCGCGCAACTGCCTGTCTGTACCCCCGGCAATGAATGCACGGACATCCCAGTCTTAGTGCTGCATGATCTGGCTATCTGCTCGCTACTGACCGTGGACTTTCTTTGACTGACTCTAGAACTGTCACAACGGAACCGGGTGACCGGTAAAAACATCCAACAATTAACTTGGTTTCGCCTACAGCTACTATACTCGACGAGATGACTTCACTATCACACTCGACTTCTACCTCAGTAGAGACAATATTGCACTGCAATGAACACTCTCCCTTCTATGGCTTCTAATCTATCTGCATAAAGATACATACTTTCCACAATACACAAAACTTGACAGTCAAGCTAATAGTGCTAACCTGAAGCAGAATTAGGTGCATCCCTGGGTACTATTATTCACTGGCGGCCTTGTTTCGTTGCATGGAAATGTCCAGGAAGTAAAATAGGTGTTGCGTCTTTGGCAATTCGCCTTGTCTATGGACCTGGTGTTGCTCTACACTTCTAGCTTAAGCTCTCCCTATACAGAGCTTTACTTATAGCTCCTATCCAGCGCCACAGTTTACCTGCGGCAAACATAGCAACCGTGGGAGCTCTGCACAAAATTGCTCCTGTCTTTGTGGCCTCGTCTTTTAAGAGGGTTTCACTTCTGGTCCCGCGTGCGATTCAATGTGTATGACAGTTTCTCTTTCCAAGATTTTGCTGTAAAAATATGACGTCCCCTGTACTTGGAAAAGCTCGCTTTGAAAGCTTTTCCGCTTGAATGACGCAGTAGGGCCCTCCCTTTCGCACGTGAAATGTCTCGTTTGTGCGCCAAAAATTCGCCTTCTCTCCACCCTGAAAGCCGTGCTCGCGTCAACACCATCCTGGCCAAACGCATTTCAGGTGCATAAAAGCCCGTGGGGTGGACACAACGGCTTCAGTAGTTGCAGGTGGAGCAACTGAACTATGTTTTTCTTAGCTTTTTTGCAGGTCCGTACCTCCTTAAAAATATCTCTTTCTCGTTCAACTGACTTCTTTGGTTTCTTTACCCCTTCAAGACGTGCTTATAACAGGACGAGCATTTTTTATGCCATTGTGTGCTGGAAGACAAGCATCATCTGTTGAACAAACCTCGTGAAGAGCCGGCCAAGTAATGCGACAAGACGAAGCCAGCCATGGGCCAGCCGTAGCAGGCGTTAACACTGTCACAACACAACACACAGCCACGTGGCGCGTCGACGCAGCGGGCGGCTCTCCTTCGCATTGTACATCTACATCTACTTGTACATTTGAATGTACGCACCGAAACGCTTCTTTGGCGGTGTCTTCGCAGCCAGGGGCGGCCCCTTCCTATTGAAGTTATTACATTCGTGAAACTTGAATTCCTCCAGGCGCATAAAATTTTCAGAGAACTTTTTGCAGCGAGGTGACGTCTTCGACAACCAACGATATTTCGACAGTCGCAAACCCCGCCATTTTCGAGGCAGAAATACGAGACAGAGAGCTTTGAGAGGGAATTTAAAGCTGCGGTGTGCGGGACATAATACACACACACACACACACACACACACACACACACACACACACACACACACACACACACACAACAACTAGCCTCACTACACAAAGCCAGCCGGAGTGGCCGAGCGGTTCTAGGCGTTACAGTCTGGAACCGCGCGACCGCTACGGTCGATTTGTAGATGTGTGTGATGTGCTTAGGTTAGTTAGGTTTAAGTAGTTCTACGTTCTAGGGGACTGATGACCTCAGCAGTTAAGTCCCATAGTGCTCAGAGCCATTTGAACCCACTACACAAAAAAACCGACGTCACATGGCATTAGTAATTATCAAAGAGTGATTATGTAGCATTAACTCTGTCCCTCTGTTGTTTGACCAGGAAGACAGCAAGATTCAAAGCAAATTATAAAAATTGGGGACGTGGAAGTTTAACATACGGACATTGTTGAAAACATCTACTGCCAGTTTTGCTTTGGTCATTAATAAACTCTGTTGTCTTTTTATTCTGAAGACGGTTGGGTTATCCCAAGTGAAACCTAGGCAAACCTAGGTACACATTGCAAATGAGGCTGTTGTTAATTTAAAATCTGTCGTCATTACCTGTTCCTCGATTCTTTCACTGTACTTTAGTTTTCTTGGTGGAAACAATGGTCTGTTGTAATGTTCATTCCGCCACCCGGGTGCGAACTGTACAGCTGAGAACTGTCACATCACAACTAATTTTGGCACAGGCATAAAAAAAAAGAAAAACACTATTCCTGTGAGGTGAGACTCACGAGGAGACGTCACCTACTCATCGTCACCGATTCCGTCCACATTTATGGTGTCTGAAAGACTGGCACAGAAAAGACAGTGACGGAAGTCAAGTGGGAGCTCCAGATGACCAAGCCTTCCACAAAAATAGTATTTTTGGCGCGAATCGGGTGAGGCATGAGCCATTCACGTTGGCGTAGTTTCCAGGTAGTGGGTGTCGCAGCGGAGACAATATAGAATGGTAATCCGAGGGTCCTGGGGTCGAGTCCCTATTCGGAAACTTTCATTTTTATTTCCAAGTTTAACGTAAATAGCACTGCAAATTAACCAAAATAATGCTCAATACACTGTATGTATTAATATTTTCGTGAAATGCATGAAACGTATAGACAAAAGAGAATTTGGGATTGCAAATGAATTTGCCAGAAAGGATTGCACTTACATCTCCCCGAGGAGTCCGCAAATGACTTTTCAAGAAGTTAACATGGTCGATCAAACACATAGGTCGAGAGAATGAAATTCCCACTCTGCAGCGGAGTGTGAACTGACATGAAACTTCCTGGCAGATTAAAACTTTGTGCCGAACCGAGACTCGGTTACGGTAAAAATGTGGCATTTATAAGGTGTGCAAGACGTCGAGAATCTTTCCGGCATCGAGCGACGTAGCGCAGTGGTTAGCGCACTCACCCGCATCCGGGAGGATGACGGTTCAAACCCGAGTCCAGCCATCCTGATTTAGCTTATCCGTGATTTCCCTAACTCGCTTCAGGTGAGTGCCGGGATGGTTCCTGCGAACTGGCACGACCGACTTGCTTCCCTGACCGATGTCGTCGCCGTTTGGTGCCCTCCCTCGACCCAACCACCCAAAATTACTGCTTCCCCTGTTTTTACGACGCATACAGCCCCAGCACGTGTCAATCAACGGTAAAATAATGAGAGCACGTAATTTTACATCCTGATAAGAAGTTCTCCTGTGCTTACTGGAAGTTTATTTGGATCCCAAATTGTCGTTTGCCTTCCCTTTATATGCCTTTCATGAAAGTATTAATAAATACAATATACTGAGCCTTATTTAAGGCTATTTGCAGTGTCAGTAACGGCAAAATTGAAAATAAAAGAAAAAAGTTTCCACACAGGGATTCGACCCCACGACTCCTGAATTGCTTTTCTGTACTCTTTCCGTTGAACCACTCGCTGCCGCGAATATGAGCTGACATAGATTGCTAACACCTCGCCCGACCCGGGCCAAAAACGCTATTTTTTCGGAACTTTTGGCCATATGGAGTCCCCTCTTCTGTCACTTTCATTTACACGACTGGCCATTAAAATTGCTACACCAAAAAGAAATGCACATGATAAACGGGTGTTCATTGGACAAATATATTATACTAAACTGACATGTGATAACATTTTCACGCAATTTAGGTGCATTGATGCTGAGAAATCAGTACCCAGAACAACGACCTCTTGCTGTAATAACGGCCTTGATACGCCTGAGCATTGAGTCAAACAGAGCTTGGATGGCGTGTACAGGTACAGCTGCCGATGCAACTTCAACACGATACCACAGTTCATGAAGAGTAGTGACTGGCGTATTGTGACGAGCCAGTTGCACGGACACCATTTACCAGACGTTTTCAATTGGTGACAGATCTGGAGAATGTACAGTTTAGGGCAGCAGTCGAACATTTTCTGTATCTAGAAAGGCCTGTACAGGACCTGCAACATGCGGTCGAGCATTATCCTGCTGAAATTATGGTTTCGCATGGATCGAATGGAGGGTAGGGCCACGGGTCGTAACACATCTGAAATGTAACGTCCACTGTTCAGTGCGAACAAGAGGTGACCGAGATGTGTAACCAATGGCACCCCATACCATCACGCCAGGTGATACACCCCATACCATCACGCCGGGTGATACGCCAGTATGGCGATGACGAATACACGCTTCCAATGTGCTTTCACCGCTATGTAGCCAAACACGGATGCGACCATCATGATAATGTAAACAGAGCCTGGATTCATCCGAAAAAATGACGTTTTGTCATTCGTGCACCCAGGTTCGTCGTTGAGTACACCATTGCAGGCGCTCCTGTCTGTGATGCAGCACCAAGGGTAACCGCAGCCATGGTCTCCGAGCTAATAGTCCATGCTGATCCAAACGTCGTCGAACCGTTCGTGCAGATGGTTGTTGTTTTACATACTTCCCCATCTGTTGACTCTGGGATCGAGACGTGGCTGCACAATCCGCTACGGCCATGCGGATAATTTGCCTGTCATCTCGACTGCTAGTGATACGAGGTCGTTGGGATCCAGCACGGCGTTCCATGTTAACCCTCCTGAACCCACTGATTCCATATTATGCTAACAGTCATTGGATCTCCACCAACGTGAGCAGCAATGTCGCGATACCATAAACCAACCTTTATCAAAGTCGGAAAAGTGATGGTACGCATTTCTCCTCCTTAGACGAGGCATCACAACAACGTTTCAGCAGGAAACGCCGGTCAGCTGCTGTTTCTGTATGAGAAATGGGTTGTAAACTTTCCTCATGTCAGCACGTTGTAGGTGTCGCCACCTTGTGTGAATGCTCTGAAAAGCTAATCATTTGTATATGGCAGCATCTTCTATCTGTCGGTTAAATTTCGCGTCTGTAGCACGTCATCTTCGTGGTGTAGCAATCTTAATGGCCAGTAGTGTACAAACAAGCCCTGTATACACTGACAACCCAAACCATTATAACCAGCGCCCATCGCGATGTTGGATGCCACCTGATGGCGCTGCGGGTGCGTGACGCGGCAGCAAAAGAATGTAAGCGGAGCACCCACGGCCGGGGGATAACCATAGTGAAGGTATGGGCTGCAAATACCGAGAAAAATGAGGTAAGAGACTTTGATACGGGCAGATTATTATTACGCTGTGCTTGTGAACGATTATCTCGAAAACGGCGAAACTGGTCGAATGTTCACGTGCTACTACGTGAGCATCTGCGGAAAGAGGTTGGGCAGTGAAACTATCACTAGGCGCCAAATGGTTAAGGGTCCATACTTTTCACAGAAAGTTGGGTTCGGAGGCTTGTCTGCTCAGTAAAGTAGGATAGATCGTGATGTGTGGCATCTCTGCCGAGAGAAGACAATATTGCCGCACGCACAAGTGTTTCGGTGCACACCGTTCATCATACTGTAAGGTGGCAACGGTCTTGCACCTTACATGAGTCCATTTAACGTGACACTTTAGGTTTTGTGGAGTAATACAGTGTAGGAAATCTATGTGGAAACGCAATTTTGTAATTATAAGATTTTGCCGAAAGGCAGTACGCGAGACAGAGCTCGGCTACGTCCCCGCCTAGCCGCCGAAGGCCGCAGCCTGACGGTATGAATGGTGAGCTGGGGGATTTCTGTAATCCGGTTAGAGAGGCCACAGCGGCCGACAACCTCTGTGGGACGCGCGGCTGCAGGTGTTCAAGTGTTTATCAAAATAGAGCAGTGGATAGCTGGACGGGCTTTCCTGTGCGTGCTCTCGCCTCTGCCCCACTAATTTTAGGGCTTCGAGTAACTCAAGTGGGGCAGGCCAGGAGTTCCGAATAACAAACTTTCAATGCAAGAATCTGTGTTCGCTACGACGGGGAATCTTCCCGGGAAAATCTCGAGTGGTCTCTTGGGAGAAAACTCCCAGTAAACGTGTTATTGCCCACAGCTGTGGTTCTTCTCAGCCGGCGAGGGCGGAGTTTACTTGTGGAATTTTGTAGAAATAAAAGAATGGTGGAAAAGAGTTCTGTTCCCAGGCCGAACATTGGTCGGCACTGGCACACTGTGTATTTTGAGAGCTTCTAGTGATGTGATTCGCTCAGTAAAAGTTGAGGTGAGAAAACAAAGGTGAAGAGCGATCTTGCTGGACTCTCGGTAGAGATCTTCCGTTCTGGACTCTCGTACTGAGAGGACGTTAGCCAAGTCGTTTCCCATCTTGGTCTTTATTTCTGAGAGGATGTTAGCCGCGCCAGCTCGTTCCTGACGGAAACATTGTCGCAATTAGAGAAGTTTACGGACAGCAGTCTGTTGTCCGAATACTATAGGAGTGTACTTTCTGAGACGCCACACGCCAACCGCACAGCCGCGCCGTAGCCGCTGCAACAGGAACATAATGGTGAGATCGCTACCGCTACCGCTTCGGCCTGTGTTAGGAGTAACGTTAAATAGTTGTATCAATTGCAATTGCTGTTTCCTCAGAGGTTTCACGGTACTTTGGAATGTAGTGGTACTTCGTATATATGTTATAAGAGATCGCGTTTTGGACCGATTTTAACACAGTTACTGCCAATGCCAGTTACGAGGATAATTTGCAAATTGTTCATTGTTTTATTCAGCATTGATCTGAAGGTTATAATAAAATTACTGTGATTCAGTAGAGCCTTTACTTTCAGTAGTTGATCCTGAATTCACCCTTTTGCTTTATTTTATTTTTGTGTATGTGTTTGATGTCATTGAACACCCTTAGTGTTCGTGATCGTTCATGTTTGGAAGTAAAAATGGGTGTGATTTATTGTCAACACTAACACCGCAGATTAATTAGAGGTGGAAGAGCCACATTTAAATCTAGCGTTATCCATTTGTGAATACAGTTCCACTCCCAATTTCCCTGTAAGTTGTTTGTCACACGCAAAAATCGGACAAGCAACGGGTGGGGTGTTACAATACATGGTTGAATATGGAGCTCAACAGCAGACCACCCCTAGGTGTTCACGTGTTATCCCAAGGACATCGTCAACTACGATTGCAGAGGGCACGGGACCATCGGGATGCGACCGTCGATCAACGGAAATGTGCAGCCTCTTCGGCTGAATCACAGTTTTGCCACTCTAGACCGATGATCGTCTCCACAACGAGATGAACGTCTGTTCGAAACGGGCAGCGGGCCGCGGACGCAAGCTGGTGGCAGCAGTATTATGCTATGGGAGAGATTCTCCTGCACTTGCATGGGAGCTTCGGTAGAAATCGAAGACACGCTGACAGCTGCGAACCACCTGCGTGATGTCTTGCTCGATGGCGATGATATCTTTTACATGATAACTGCCCTTGTCTCACAGCCGTGTAACACTGGTTTGAGGAGCATTACACCGCACTGAGGTTGATGTCTGGCGACAAAATTCGCCTTATGTTAATCCTATGGAGACCACCTGGGTCGCTATCGGGCACCAACACCGCGCAGGCAAATCAGCACCCCCGTTCTTTACGCGAATTACATGACCTGATCACCGGTCTCTGCGTCACTATCGTGGGTTAAATTCTGAGCCCCTGCACAGAATCACACGAAGCGAGCGCATGTGACAATGTTTATGGTGATCCGTACGTTGTACGGGAAGGTTCAATTCTGTGTCCAGTTAGAGTCATTAAGATGGGTAGGTTGTGCACTGGCACAGAGTTTCATCCTCTCCCTTCGCCACCATACGAGATAAACACAACAAAATTTTGTACATGGCTGCACGTTCAGAGACCGTGAATAGTTACAATTGAAAGAAAACGGCCCTCGGTCACTATTTTTAACGAATTAACCGGTTTTCAACGTTGCTGGGAGCGTCTTCCTCAGAATTGAAATCAAAGAATGGTCTATAACATGGTCACAGAATTATGAACAAAGACGTATGATATAGAGTATATGTACAGAATCATCGTGAAAGACTGGCAGTACTTATACCTCATCTATAAAATAATAAATATGCCAAAAGGGCATTAGTCACAAAGATATTTAAGATAAAAAATCGCGAGGATGAGCCACTAAGGGCATCTCGTTACTTACGCGGTTACAGGCTGCAAACGGACTGGCGTGCGGCCAGGTGAACATGGCACTGCAACGAGCGCGCCATGTAGTAGCCGTAGTTACAATTAGGCTGCTTCACATTGAAATATAGGCAGATATGATTACGAATGAACAGTATTTGATACATAATGGAAAGCAATATTCGTTTGATAGTGGCATACAACATAACATTTTGTGTACATCAAAGCTTAAAACAGTAAGATAAAACATGAAAACATCATTATGAAAATATAGATAAGACTGAATGACAACTTGTAGAAAGCAATATTGACGTGAAATATAGCCAAGAAACATTTGATAATTAGAAAACATAGGACTACCTTAGAAGGAAAAGAACATTTCGGCAACCTGCACAATGATGGAAATGGCTCGGTGAACAGAAGGCTTTTTTATACGATTGTGGATGAGTAGAAGATGGAGGAACGATCTGGTTGGTATGTGTTACTGTAACCGTGTAAGTAACGAGCAGCCCTTAGTGGCAAGCCATCGCAATTTTTTTATCTTAAATATCCTTGTGACTAATGCCCTTTTGGCATATTTATTATTTTATAAGTGACATATAAGTACTGCCAGTCTTTCACGATGATTCTGTACTTATAGTCTGTATCATACGTTTTTACTCATAATTCTGTGTCCATGATATAGATCATTCTTTGATTTAAATTCTGAGGAAGACACTGCTAGTAGTGTTGAAACCCGGTTAATGCGTTAAATATAGTGACCGAGGGCTGTTTTCTTTCAATTATAAACACAACAGTAAACTGTACACACGTTCATTAGCTTCGCCAACACCATACAAATACAGACATGGCACCGCTGCCACATATCCTCAACGAATTAGCCCCCAATGTGCGCGGAGACAGAGTAGACTTACCGACAGGCGCCTGAACCCACCTCGTAGAATATCCCAGACAAAAATGCCATACCACATTCATATTTTCTCGTGTCACATACGCTTAAGTTCGAGAATTTCTGTGAGAAGAAATCCGGTGATCGAATGGATGAAATGATGGAAAATATAACTTCGAGATGGCTGCTCGGAAGACACTGTGGTGGAGCTTTCGTGAACAACAGGCGAGGCGCAGTCTCCGCTTTATATACGGAGGCGCAGCGCGGCACGGCGATGTGCCGTTCGCCGGGCCGCGGTCCCCGGTTCGATTTCCGATACGGGCGCGCCCGGTTCGTCAGCAGCCGCACCTTGTCAGAGAGAAGCCACGCCCCTCTCTGGCAAACACCACGCTCTCTGCCCTGCCTCCGCTGGGTCGCATACGCTCAAGCGACCTCAGTGTGCGATCGGGACAAAATCAATGAAGGCCCAAAAGACACGAAACAATATGACATTACAGTGCCTGTGTTATTCCCAATTACGATGCAAAGTAATCCGGAGGAACGGGCACTGGGCAGATATGGCCGTTATGAAATACAATAAACGTATTCGCAATTGTGAATGTGGTCAACCGTCACCTGTATAATGCAATGACAACAATGAAGATTTTAGCCGGAGCGGAATTCGAACCAGGATTTCTCGCTTATCGTCTTTCAAATAAAATGTCTCCACTGCACGGGAATATACGTAACAGATGTACGAGTATAGGTTGAAGACACGTGGTTGACGACACATGGAAATTTCGGTTTGTCCGTGGATCGTTCTCGTATAGCCAAATGGTAAGGCGACCGCCAGCAATAAGAGGCAAATCCGGGTTTGAGTCCCGGTCAGCCACAAAAAATGGTTCAAATGGCTCTGAGCACTATGGGACTTAACTTCTGATGTCATCAGTCCCATAGAACTTAGAACTACTTAAACCTAACTAACCTAAGGACATCACGCACGCGCATGCCCGAGGCAGGATTCGAACCTGGGACCGTAGCGGTAGCACGGTTCCAAACTGTAGCGCCTAGAACCGCTCGACCTCCCCGGCCTGCCCGGTCAGCCACAAATTTTCATTGTCGTCAGCTATTATACACCTGATGACTGTGCGTATTCGTATGTGTGAATACACACCACACACTTGTATATAAAATGATATCGTTGAGTAGCTGTCGGGGACGCCGAGTCTCGTAATATCCCTCGTAGTGTCTCAGATGTTCTGTAATGGCGGCGTGAACGATGCCGTCATTGCTGGCCAACATGGGCCGACTGTGTTCCACCGCCCGCCGCGTCATTTCCGACGGCAGCATCCGCTACAGCAGAAACTTTGTGCATAATGACACGTCAGCCTGCTCTGGCTCTGATGTCTTTCAATGACACGCGAACTTTTCGAAATCGTCTGCTCCACGCCAACACACGCGCAAATGACATACTGTGTTTGCCATACTCTGCAGACATTCGGGCTTGAATATCGCTTCGTGACACTCCTTCCACAGTCAAAAAGCGCGCCGCACTTCGCTATCCCTCTTTCGCGGCCTCCATAGTGAAGCCGGACACGTACACGAACCGCAGACCTCACGTCGGGCACATGCAGCAGACAAACGGCTCAGCGGCCAACGGTCACACTGTTCCACACTGAAGGCATTTCTATACGTACTCCTGCATACGTTGTCAGTGTCCGTGCCGTACTCATTATACGGTCTGCCTAGTTTCCATTTGACTGCCCGTTACATTTTTGTTTGTTATTACTGCATAATTTTATTCTAGAGTAATTTTAAAGAACGCTCTCTACTTTCATCTATCCTTTTGTCCGATCCCGTTATGTTTCGTGCATTGTAAGTATACTAAGTGTCTGTCATACCTTCGTCACTTTACTGTTACACGGTACAGCACGTTTTCATTCAGAAAGCAACTTTGGGAAGGCTTACGTCGACACATTCATTGAAATACTTTATCTGGCTGCCGCTCATCATTTCCGTATCGAGCTGTTTCTGTTCAGTCTGTCGCCTATTTGTCTGAATCTTAGCTGCGAAACTGTGTGGTAAGCTAGCAGACGTAAACACCCCCTCCCCACTTTTCCTCTCCTTCCACACACACACACACACACACACACACACACACACACACACGCGCGCGCGCGCACACGCACACATATATTGACACTTAGACACATATTTCGTGAGATATCTCACGAAATAAGTGTCTAAGTGTCAAACGAAAAAACTACAAAGGACGAAACTTGTCTAGCTTGAAGAAGGAAACCAGATGGCGCTACGGTTGGCCCGCTAGATGGCGCTGCCATAGGTCAAACGGATATCAACTGCGCTTTTTTAAAAATAGGAACCCCCATTTGTATTAAAAAATCGTGTAGTACGTAAAGAAATATGAATTGGACCACTTTATTCGCTTTGTGACAGATGGCGCTGTAATAGTCATAAACGTATGGCTCACAATTTTAGACGAACAGTTGGTAACAGGTAGGTTTTTTAAATTAAAATACAGAACGTAGGTAAGTTAACATTTTATTTCGGTTGTTCCAATGTGATACATGTACGTTTGTGAACGTATCATTTCTGAGAATGCATGCGGTTACAGCGTGATTACCTGTAAATACCACATTAACGCAATAAATGCTCAAAATGATGTCCGTCAACCTGAATGCATTTGCAATACGTGTAGCGACATTCCTCTCAACAGCGAGTAGTTCGCCTTCCGTAATGTTAGCACATGCATTGACAATGCGCTGACGCATGTTGTCAGGCGTTGTCGGTGGATCACCATAGCAATATCCTTTAACTTTCCCCACAGAAAGAAATCCGCGGACGTCAGATCCGGTGAACGTGCGGTGCTTCAACAACCAATCCACCTGTCATGAAATACGCTATTCAATACCCTTTCTACCGCACGCCAGCTCTATGTGTCGGACATCCATCATGTTGGAACTCAAGCGCCACTCTGTCATGCAGTGAAACATCTTGTAGTAATATCGGTAGAACATTACGTAGGAAATCAGCATAGATTGCACCATTTAGATTGCCATCGATAAACTGGGGATAAACTTCGCATAATGTCGCACCATACATTAACCAGCCAATGTCGTTGATGTTCCACTTGTCGCAGCCATCGTGGATTTTCCGTTGCCCAATAGTGCATATTATGCCAGTTTACGTTACCGCTATTGGTGAATGACACTTCGTAGCTAAATAGAACGCGTGCAGAAAATCTGTCATCGTCCCGTAATTTCTCTTGTGCCCAATGGCAGAACTGTACACGAATGTCAAAGTGGTCGCCACGCAATCGCTGGTGCATATAAATATGGTACGGGTGCAATCGATGTTGATGTAGCATTCTCAACACCGACGTTTTTGAGATTCCCAATTCTCGCGCAGTTTGTCTTCTACTGATGTGCGGATTAGCCGCGACAACAGCTAAAACACCTACTTGGGTGTCATCACTTGTTGCAGATCGTGGTTGACGTTTCAGATGTGGCTGAACACTTCCTGTTTCCTTAAATAACGTAACTGTCCGGCGAACGGTCCGGACACTTGGATCATGTCGTCCAGGATAGAGTGCTGTAACGATAAATGTTTGACCGGTCACGGCTCTCCTGTTGACGGGGGACCGACCCGCTCGTGTCCGGCCCTTCATGACTCGGCTCTGCCACGTACTCGCCCCATGTCTGTTGTCCGGATTCCGGACACGCGGATAACCGACCATGACCGGTCACAGCTCACGTCTCACCTCGCCTCGCCCCGGCTCGCTGCACCGTATGCGCAAATCCAACGCCCTCCCTCCCTCCCTCTCTCTCTCTCTCTCTCTCTTTGACACACACACACACACACACACACACACACACACACACACACACACACAATGTATTTGTCTCTCTCTCCCTTTTAATACAAAAGTAACGTTTCCAAGAACGGGTACGAGACACAGTTAAATTCATAAAGCAATTGGGAAGTGAAATGATATTTCAATACAATCGTGGATAGAAGACGAGTCTCATTTCAAAACAGAAGATATATTTTTCTTTTCATGAATAGGAAACATTAAATAAGTGTTTTCCCTGTAATCTAGAAGACAACCATCTTCATAAAGAAAGCATGCAAAGAACATTAAACATTTACAGACGTGACTTGTCGTACTTTTCACATGTTTGCAACATAAACAAAATTATAGTTATTGTTGATCAGCAGTAAATTACTAACGCTTTCCTGTGGCGATTTGTTAGAAACACGCCGGCTTTACTAAAGCACCTTTCACCAGGTGCGCCTGTTGCTGGGATACATAAACTACGCCGTGCAAGTGCAGCCAGGCCCGGCAGGTCTGTTCCACGCAGAGATCTACTTCATCTGCTGCTGGTGATCTGTTGTTCCTCCATTCCTTGAAACCAACTCTCCTTCTGGGCGATGATGACACAATACTTGAAGGATCTATGATAATAGAGTGTGTAAAGATTCCAGCATAGTGTAGAAGCTGTTCCAGCGTGTGTAGGCCTCTAGTTTCAACGATGATTTCAAAGACGAGCAGAGGCTACTCTCTTAATGTACCTTATAATGTATTTTGCAGTTGATGCGATGTTCGGGGCTGATGTAGCAAGAAGTTATCTTCATCGAAACTATGGCTAAGTGTGTGTTTATACAATGAGCAGCACAAGGAATCCTTTCGTGATTTTCCAAAGCCTTTATTATATTGGCACCCTTGTCGGAGACAGAAACAAAACTGTGCAACATGTCCGGCGAAATGTCCCAATCAGCCATCCTCTCTTCGATTTCTATCATAATATTTACTCCCGTCTTCTTAACTCCCGGGAATTTTGTTGTAAATAAAACATTGTTCACAACTCACCAATCTGTGTTAATGTAATGTGTTGTAAGCGTTAAATAGTGCACTGGATTTTGCGAACCAGTCCACATATTATCTGTCGCAGCACATATTTTATTAATAACTTCTGCAATAACAGAAGCCATTATGCTCTTTCGTATTGCATCAGCTCGTTCCTTGACATGTCTGCTTATATTAGAGGGATGTGGCATGACATCTGCCACGTTAACTTCTCCATAATGCGCACGTAGATGTGCTAATTCTTGGCCTAGTTCTCTGAAACATTCACCGGAAACAGCATTAAAAGGTCTCATATCTTTAGCACACATGGCAAAACACTTTGCTGTAATACTATTTTTTATTACTGCCGATATCCGTGACGGAACTGTATCTTTGTGAGGTTTCTTGCAACTGTGTTTCTTTAAATGAGTGGTTCCCGACTGGAAACACAATAATGTGGAGCAGTTTATGCACGATACGTACCCAATAGGCGCACTGTTTTCGGCTACAACCAACAGAAATTTACTCCATACTAGGCTTTTAGACCTTCCAGTTTCTTCAATGCGTAAACATTGGTTTCAATCTTACATCTTACTGCACTGTCTTCCTCGCGGTGCATGATTACAGAGAGAGAGACACCACACGGATAATAACACGTGTAATGTGTTTGAAGTTACGTGCTACGTATTCGGTCACGGCATCTATGCTCGGTCACTAGAACTAGTGAGGGCAGCCTATCCAGTTAGGGTGTGCTCGGCCCATTTCGTATTTTGTGCTCGCATACTCCGTCATGCAAGACTCTAGTCCAGGATACGGAGCAGTATACATAGCACACGCCAGTTTGGCATTTTGATCACAATAGCCATACATCAACGCGAAATCTGCCTTTTCCGCAATTGCTTAACGGTCCATTTTAACTCGGGTAATGTATCACGAAGTAAATACAGTCTGCACTGGCGGAATGTTACGTGACACCACGTACTTATACGTTTGTGACTATTACAGCGCCATCTATCACAAAGCGAAAAAAGTGGTCCAACTAAAACATTCACATTTCTTTACATACGACAAGAATATGTAATAAAAATGGGGGTGCCTATTTTAAAAAACGCAGATGATATCCGTTTGACCTATGGCAGCGCCATCTAGCGGGCCAACCATAGCGCCATCTCGTTTCCCCCTCAAGCTAGACGAGTTTCGTTCTTAGTAGTTTTTTCGTTTGACGCTTATTTCGTGAGATATTTGGCCCTATATATATAATCAAATATGTTTACGTCAATTTCATTGTGCTCCCACTTCGCAGCTGGCACACTGTCAAACCATAAAATACATAACCGCAGGCCACCCTGATACACGCGAATTTTTTGAGTTATTACACCAAGCACGTCCAGTAAGTAAGAGTACTGAACCTCTGCTGCTTGAATGCGACAGTTTTAAATAGAGTTAGCACCACTGCGCTCAAGAATAAATGTGTCGGCAGTTTGTCTCAGTCCGTTCAAAACTTTTCGAGTCGTCCCAGGTTGAAGATAATGTTTCTCTTCACGACACCTACGAAACTACTAGCGTAATGCTGTTTTCTCCTCCAAAGGTAAACGCGACGTTCCAGACTTTTAACGCAACCAAAACCTTTTTGGGGGATTCCCTCATGAAACGTTCACAAGTGGTGTCGTGAGTTTAAACATGGATGTTCATGATGAACAAAGGAGCGGACATCCCACAATCGTGACTGTTGAGATGATTAACAAGGTCTAAGAATCTGTTAATGCCAGCCGTCGAATGATTTTGAGTGAGATGGACGCAATGTAACATAGTCAACCACCCCACTCGCAGTCCTAATTTGACGCCTTCGACTTTTCAAGTTTCTTGTGGGTCGTAAAGGGTTTTCTGCCAACGATAAAGTCCGGACTGCCGTCAAACAATGGGCCAAAGAGGCGAAGGGAGCTAAGCTGTCAGGGAGCTCGAACCTCAGCGCACAAAGTGCTCTGAGAGTAAAGCGACTACATCGAAAAAGACGTAAATTTCCAATTTTTAAACGACTGAGTACTTTCAATTTTTGAAGATGTAAAAAAGTATAGACGCACATACTATCTTCCACTTAAAACGGAAAGTCAGCACAAAGCTCGTGTGACTTTTACTGAAATTGAAACGAGATCCACAGAAGAGGACTCAAAGAAAAGGCAAAAATACTGTCTTTGCAGAATGTGGAATTAGTTTAGCAACGAAATTGAAGTTAGAAGCTGCAGGTGAAATATGAAAACTCTACAACCCTGCCTGGTAGATCAACCAAACATGCTAGAGCAATCCCTTTACATTATAATACAGGGTTATTCATAAATACTGTAAATTTGGAGTTTCAGAAGATATCTCAGGGAAAACTACAAAATTTACAGAAAATAGACACTATAAACGGATAGACGAGCTCTCCAAGATTTTACAGGTGTTCAAACGTCAACACATAAGAATGCAGTTCATTGAACTCGCTGATAAAGTTTGCCTACCTGCATACACAAACTAATTCTATACGACAGTGTCTACGCGAACTATTCCTAAAGTAAGATCCACTAGGTCGCGAAGTGGATAAAACGGTGAGTCTTTGATTAATCTTTGCACAGATGTGTTGGACAGCGTCTCTAGTATGCCTGTCGATTGCATTACGTCGCTCTTTTCATAATATCAGGTCGCTCTTATAAGTTCTAAGCACACAATGAACACGTAAAGCTGCGTAGGACATTAGTGTCTCCCGACAAGTATGCTTTCTACAGGGTGTTACAAAAAGGTACGGCCAAACTTTCAGGAAACATTCCTCACACATAAATAAAGAAAAGATGTTATGTGGACATGTGTCCGGAAACGTTTAATTTCCATGTTAGAGCTCATTTTAGTTTCGTCAGTATGTTCTTCCACCTACGCTCAATGAAGCACATTATCATGATTTCATACGGGCTACTCTACCTGTGCTGCTAGAACATGTGCCTTTACAAGTTCGACACAACATGTGGTTCGTGCACGATGGAGCTCCTGCACATTTCAGTCGACGTGTTCGTACGCCTCTCAACAACAGATTCGGTGACCGATGGATTGGTAGAGGCGGACCAATTCCGTGGCATCCACGCTCTCCTGACCTCAACCCTCTTGATTTTCATTTATGGGGCCATTTGAAACCTCTTGTCTACGCAACCCCGGTACCAAATGTAGAGACTCTTCGTGCTCGTTTGTGGACGGCTGTGATACAATACGCCATTGTCCAGGGCTGCATCAGCGCATCAGGGATTCCATGCGACGGAGGGACATTTTGAACATTTTCTGTAACAAAGTGTTTGAAGTCACGCTGGTACGTTCTGTTGCTGTGTGTTTGCATTCCATGATTAATGTGATTTGAAGAGAAGTAATAAAATGAGCTCTAACATGGAAAGTAAGCGTTTCCGGACACATGTACACATAACATATTTTCTTCCTTTGTGTGTGAGTAATGTTTCCTGAAAATTTGGCCGCACCTTTTTGTAACACCCTGTATAATTTTGGAGGAGGTAGTATGGATCAAAACAAGAAAAAATGTCCACTAAATGTCGGCCCCAAAATGCATAACTTAAGAGTTATGGGCACTTGTCCAGGAGAAGAGATCTGTTTAACAGTAGCGAAGACGAAGAATTGCTCATGGCTGTTAAGGTGTGTTTATGACATTCCATGTTTACTAGACATGATTTTCTTGTTTTGGTCCATATTACCACCACTGAAAGCTGCCTACGCTACAATCTTAGCAATAACAGTACCTGTACATGTATTAAACTGGCAGCGCTATCAGATCGATTTTTGCTTATATCCAACTCGATCGCTTCCTGACCAGAGCCCTTTACCTCAAATTCATACATTTGCCCTTCTACATCATCCCTGAAAGTTTGTAACGTCATCATGGAATCATCGTTTCTCAGGCAACGTTTAATGGGGAACAACATTTTCTTGTCAAAAACGCACAATAGTATTATTTTTTCAACAGTGCTCGAGTTTTTCCTCGAAGCATGACAGTGTGAACACAAGATTCTCGTGTGACATCTCCCTGCTCCTGACGTGACGTTGCAGAAAGCAGTAGCCTCGTAGGAACAGATGCTGTGTTTTTCATGGCGGCAGCAGCAGTAAGCCGCTGTATGAGATCTAACTCTCCCCCTGGGACTGGGTGCACTTGATTTAACCTCGACAAATTTTCTCTGGTTTTTCTGTGAAGAATTCAGCCTTGAAGCAAAGAAAAACCCAACGTATCACTTCAGGCACCACATAACCACTTATAATACAATAAAAATGATTTGTGGGAAATTATTTTGAATCAACGAGATTGAACTTTTAATCACTGTTGTCTCGAACAGGCAGCAGTGTGACTTTTGTCTGCTAACTCTGAGTCTCTCTGAAGTGTCGGTGGTTCTGGTGGGTATTGGTTCTGTCTGGTGTTGTCTCTCTGTCATTGAGATAGAGATGGAAAGGGAGAGAGAGACATAGAGGGAGAGAGAGAGAGAGAGATAGATAGAGAGAGAGAATTTCCCCATTAGCTAATGGGTGCGTTGTGCAATCTCAATTCAAGTCCCCACTTGACGCGGCCGTAGACCGTAAAAGCGCTGCTGACTTACCAATGCTCTTAGGCACATTGCTGCATTTCCCAAGTTATTCACCTCGAACATGTGTCAACACGGTGGTGATATTGGTATCTGCCAGACCAGACGAATATTCGGAAGACGCTAATTAAATGTAGAACATTAGTTATTGTAAGGGCAGTATGTATACATGTACAGGGTGTCTGCTTTAACTTTAAAACAACTAAATAGCTCGAAAAATTGGCTTCGCACCAAAAAAAGACGTTTTAGATGGCAAGTTAATGTTTTATGTATGGACATCTGTGTGTGTTAGAACTGGCCATCCCCTAACCCATCCTCTTGCCTCACCCCGAGGGCAGGGTCAATTTTTTATTTTCAAATGGGAACCTCCGAATTGCAGATTCATATTCCACGCCCAAAAAGTACCTGCGGTTTAACAAAATACTTTTCGTATGTGGCAGATGGCGTTGTAATCGACAGAATCAAGTTTCTCCAATTTTTACAATTAAGGACGGACTGACTTGTTTCTACTTTACATTTTCGATAAAAATGTAAGCGTTTACGTTCTGGGCAGCTGGTGTCATTCTTAAAAATTAAATTTAATTTTGCAAATTTGATTTTACAGTAAAATTTTTACTTTAGACATTTAAAAGCCTGCCAAATAAGTTACATTTAACTTCACGTAGTTTTCTTTTCCTTTCGGGACTGGTTTCGGTGAGTCCACACACAATTAGGATTTCGGTGAGTCCGATGAATCTCAGCATCTGGGTGTTTGATTTCTGTGTGTTTCTGCGTCCAACCGCCGTAGCTTTCGCGCCGAACACAGCGCCACGTACCACGAATGAAAAAACAAGTTTCAGGTAAACTGTAGGTATGCTTTTGGCGTAGAATAAAAATCTATCCTAAAAAATGGGGTTTCCCCTGTGAAAATAAGAAGGTGACTCCCTCCCGTGGGCGAAAGAGGTTAGGAGGTGGCCAGTTTTAGCACAGACTGATGTCACCTTTGAAAAGTGGATGGGCAAATATCCATTAGGTACATTATGTATGTAGATTGTGGACAGTTGGGAATGTGGGTCTCACGGGAAGCGTGCAAGGGATAAGTCTCTTACTCTGGCTATTCATCTGTGCCCTTGGTGGGTCCAGATGGATAGAGCGCCTGCCATGTAAGCAGGAGATCCCGGGTTCGAGTCCCGGTCGGGGCACATATCTTCAGCTGTCCCCATCGAGGTATATCAACAACACCTGTCGGCAGCTGAGTGTTTCAATTAATTATTTACCTTTGAAAATATTAACTTCTCATCTCGTACATTTCTTTCATACAGATGCGTATTTTTCGAGATATTTAGTTGTTCCAACCTAACACAAATACTTTGTACATTTGTGTGTGTGTGTGTGTGTGTGTGTGTGTGTGTGTGTGTGTGTGTGTGTGTGCGCGCGACAGAGAGAGAGAGGTCGAAGTCCTCTTCGAAGGTTCTTTCTAACGACACACAATGTGGATCATGGTTCAAATGGCTCTGAGCACTATGGGACTTAACATCTATGGTCATCAGTCCCCTAGAACTTAAACCTAACTTACCTAAGGACATCACACACATCCATGCCCGAGGCAGGATTCGAACCTGCGACCGTAGCAGTCACGCGGTTCCGGACTGAGCGCCTAGAACCGCGAGACCACCGCGGCCGGCTATGTGGATCATACTCAGTTTCATAAAAAAAAGTCATTGTTATCATTTGGCGAGAATAACTGGCGTAACTATTTATTTATTTAACTTGGTATACTTACATAAATTAGGCCTCCTCTTACCTCGAAGCAGGTATCCTACAAACACAGACAGAAAACAAACCGCAGTACTAAAAAGAACTTGTGCGACTTAAAAGAAAGTTGGTTCAAAAAATGGCTCTGAGCACTATGGGACTTAATTCCTGAGGTCATCAGTGCCCTAGAACTTAGAACTACTTAAACCTAAATAACCTAAGGGCGCGGTTCCAGACTGCAGCGCCTAGAACCGATCGGTCACTCCGGCCGGCGAAAGTTGGTAGCCCTGTTTCTACATCCGAATGTCGATGTCTATGCAGATTAGAGTGGCGCTATGTGAGTCAGGTTTACTTTGAAAATACGCTGTGAAGTCGTGAGCGTTGGTTACCTTTGATTGGACGTAGAGAGTTCACGCTAGTCAAGAATGCCTTTAAGGCGACAAGGACAACGTCATCAACACCTCACTAAGTTTCAGCGTGATAGTGTAATGGGGCTACGGGAAGTTGGAAAGTTCCTTCTGCGAAATTGGAGAAATACTTGGCAGGAATGTAGCCACTGTACATGATTGCGGGCAGTGGTGGTCACGAGAATTTATTTATTCTCGAATCAGAAACATACAAATTTACAGTAGCAATACACATCAATAAATATGTACATATATATACACATATTGTATTTATATTACATGTGCCCAGTACTTTGCAACCTCCAAGGCGCTTGGAGTGGCTTGCAGGAGATCAATCTTCGTGCAGGATGTAGGGCACAAAAGGCACTGGTGCATGCGGTTTGTGGTTTGTTCTTGTCCACAATCACAGGGCGTCTCTTCTGTTATGAAGCCCCATCTCTTCAGGTTGTCTCTGGATCGTCCAACTCCTGATCGTAATCTGTTTAAAGACTTCCACACCAGCCAGCTCTCGTTGTGTCCAGGTGGTAGTTCTTAAGCTTCTGGCGTCTGCAGGTCAGGCGTCAACTTCTGCCATAACTCCAGTCTTGTCTTCTCTGGTGAAATGGTGAGCTTCTCGGATGTTCTCAGGAAGCTCTCTCGCGATCTCAGCCGTTGCTGTGGTGGATTATGTCCGTGAAGTGGATGGGCAACGTCCTGTTCCACTTTCAGTCTCTCCTTGTTGGCAGTCACTGTTCTGCGTATCCATGGTGGCGCTATTCCAGCCAGGCAGTAGAGCTTATCAGTTGCGGTAGGTCTTAAGCAACCTGTGATCAACCTGCAGGTTTCATTGAGAGCAATGTCTACTTGTCTGGCATGAGATGACCTGTACCAGACTGGAGAAGCATATTCAGCAGTAGAAAAGCACAGTGCCATTGCAGAACAGCGAATAGTTTGTGGATGAGATCCCCACTGTGTCCCCGCTAGTTTGTGAATTAGGTTGTTTCGAGCATGTAAGGCACGAAAACGACTGGGCTCCGGACGGCCATGTGGCAATACCGAGAGGGAAGACCGTCGCGTTTGGCCTATGGCTCTGGCGCATCGTACTGCGTCTACAGCAGCAAAGCAGTTGGCTCCACAGTGACACAACGAACTGTTACAAATCGGTTACTTCAAGGACAGCTGCGAGCCAGACGTCGTGTAGCTGCATTCCACTGACCCTAAACCAGCGCCATTTGCGACTTGGGGAGTCAAGCGAGAGCTCTTTGGAGGGCAGGGTGGAAGTCTGTTGTGTTTCCTGATGAAAGCTGTTTGTGTCTCGAGTGTTGGTTAGAGGGAGGACAGTTGAGCGCCTTCAAACAACCTGTCTGCGTGCTACGCAAACTAGACCCACACCTGGATTTATAGTCAGGGGTGGAATTTCATATCACAGCAGGAGCACTCTCGTGGTTGCACTGCAAGTTTGTACGTCAATCCGGTGATTCGATTTATTGTGCTGCCATTCATTAACAGCATTCCAGGGGGTGTTTTCCAACAGGATAACGCTCGTCCTCTGCCGTTGTCGTAACCGGAAATGTCTACAGTGTGTGCTGCCTTAGCCAGCTTGAACACAGATCTGTCTGCAATAGAGCACATACGGGACGTCACTGGACGACAAATCCAGCGCCACCCACAAAGAGCACTATCCATATCTTTATTGCCCGACCAAGTGCAATAGTTGTGGAACTACAACTCAAAAAGTGACAACCGGCACCTGCAGGACACAGTGCATGCTCGTTTACATGCTTGCACTCAACATTCTGGCGGTTACACCTGTTGTTAATGTATCAGCATTTCACAATGGCAATGGTTATGGTGGTGGTTGTTAGTGTTTAACGTCCCGTCGACAACGAGGTCATTAGAGACGGAGCGCAAGCTCGGGTTAGGGAAGGATTGGGAAGGAAATCGGCCGTGCCCTTTCAAAGGAACCATCCCGGCATTTGCCTGAAACGATTTAGGGAAATCACGGAAAACCTAAATCAGGATGGCCGGAGACGGGATTGAACCGTCGTCCTCCCGAACGCGAGTCCAGTGTGCTAACTACTGCGCCACCTCGCTCGGTGCAATGGTTATTTTTGCGGTTACATTGACCTGTCATCTTGCCATATTATTCACTTAAATATGTTACCTAGTCCGAAATTTCAGTATTCCACTTTAATTATTTTTTGTTGGCGTTGCGATTTTTTTCCTTTAGTGTATTTTACATTACATTCATTGCAATAAGCATGTTTAAACTAAACTTAGTGTGTAATCAATGCTGTAGAAATTACTGTAGCGCAGACTAGAACCACAGTTTACACTCGATCACGTGAAGTACACTGAAGAGCCAAAGAAACTGATACAGCTGCCTAATATCATGCAGGTCTCCCTCTAGCACGCAGAAGTGCCGCAGCACGACGCGGCATGGACTCGACTAATGGCTTAAGTAGCGCTGGAGGGAATTGACACCATTAAGCCTGCAGGGCTGTCTATAAATCCGAAAGAGTTGGGTTGTTTGGGGAAGGAAACCAGATAGCGAGGTCATCGGTCTCATCGGATTAGGGAAGGACGGTGAAGGAAGTATGCCGTGCCCTTTCAAAGGAACCATCTCGGCATTTGGTTGGAGAGATTTAGGGAAATCACGGAAAACCTAAATCAGGATGTCCGGATGCAGGATTGAACCGTCGTCCTCCAGTGTGAATCCGTATGTCTACGAGGAGGTGGAGATCTCTTCTGAACAGCACGTAGCAAGGCATCCCAGATATGCTCAATAACGTTCATGTCTGGGGAGCTTGGTGGTAAGCGGAAGTGTTTAAATTCAGAATAGTGTCCCGGAGCCACTCTATAGCAATTCTGAACGTGTAGGTTGGTCGCATTGTCCTGCTGGAATTGCCCAAGTCTGTCGTAATGCACAATGGACATGAATGGATGCAGGTATCAGACAGGATGCTTACGTACGTGTCAGAGTCGTATCTAGACGTATCAGGGGCGCCGTATCACTCCAACTGCACACGATCCACACCATTACAGAGCCTCCACCAGCTTGAACAGTACCCTGCTGACATGCTGGACCCATGAGAATGTCTCCATACCCGTTCACGTCCATCCGCTGGATACAATTTGAAACGAGAGTCGTCCGATCAAGCAGCATGTTTCCAGTCATCAAAGTCCAATGTCGGTGTGGACGGGCCCACGCGAGGCGTAAAGCTTTGTGTCGCGCAGAAATCGGCGGTAGACGATTGGGCCTTCGGCTCCGAAAGCCTATTACGATGATGTTTCGTTGAATGGTTCGCACGCTAACACATGTTGATGGCCCAGCACTGAAATCTGCAGCAGTTTGCGGAAGGGTTGCACTTCTGTTAGGCTGAACGATTCTCTTCAGTCGTCGTTGATCCCGATCTTGCAGGGTCTTTCTCCGACAGCAAGAATGTCGGAGATCTGATGTTTTACCGGATTCCTAAGATTCACGATACACTCGTGAACTGCTTGTACAGGAAAATCTCCTGTTCATCGCTACCCCTGAGATGTTATGCCCCATTGCACGTGCGCCGACTATAACACCACGTTTAAACGCACTTAAATCTTGATGTCATTCCATTGTAGCGACAGTAACCGACCTAACAACTGCGCCAGACACTTGCCTCACATAGGCGTTGCCGATCGCAGCGCTGTATTCTGCTTGTTTGCATTGTATTTGAATACGCATGCCTATACCAGTTTCTTTGGCACTTCAGCGTGTATCTCCCACATGTTTTAGACAATGTTGTGGTATGTTGCTGTTCTTATACAATATTTCTTCTGAAGATCATTGGTTTAAACTAGTTTTCGACAGATGAGTTTGTTGTAACCTAATATGTGAGAATAGGGCTGCTGTCTATGTGCGTACACTAAAGCCGGTTTGTAGCGAAGACATTAATTTATTGTCCATGCAACTTCTGCCTCTCCGTAATCTACATTTAAATTAAAAATTTAATTCACCGAGACTATAGAAAAGGAAGCATTCAGTTGCCTAGAACGGAATTTTTATTACCAACATACATCGATTCCAAAAGTTGAATGACTTGTAAGAAATACGGTTTGTCCGTAAGCGCCCTGTAGGTTCTGAGTGTGATTAAATCGCTAGTATAGGGAGATT
The DNA here is from genome assembly GCF_023897955.1 of Schistocerca gregaria. Classification (NCBI taxonomy): domain Eukaryota; kingdom Metazoa; phylum Arthropoda; class Insecta; order Orthoptera; family Acrididae; genus Schistocerca; species Schistocerca gregaria. The sequence continues at coordinate 74,271,086 of NC_064927.1, read as the reverse complement.
CTGTCCAAAAGCGCTGTGGATTTCGAACATGCGTTTCATACGCATTTTAGGAATTCGCCTTCTATATCTGGAATGTACGTGGCCGAATGATTTGCACAAATAAAAGCAATGGCACTATGCTTGTTTGCGACAAGTGTTATAATTCACATATCGCTACTTTCCGTTTGGAAAAGGAAGGGACAGAGGCTGTCACTTTTTTATGTATTTTGCTGCCTTTAGCCGTATTTCCGAGTCTTTATATTACCAAGTTATGCTGCAGTGACATTGCAAAATGGCATCCTAGCGAACCGAAGTGAAAGTGTTCCGATAAACATTGCGCTTGGACCTGTGACGCGAGCAAATTAGCGATTTATGCTCGTTCATTTTTGTCGATGTTTACTCGTTTCCTCTTTAAATTAGGAAAGCCCACAATAATATCTTACATTTATATTGTTATTATTTGGTGCATTTTACGTGCAAATGTTCAGTACATTATAGAATAAATGCAAACACGTGAATAAATATACAACAGAATAATGACCTGGAAATACACACACACACACACACACACACACACACACACACACACACACACACACACCTGCAAACGTCTCTCTTTCAAATATTTACGGAACTGAAATTCCCTTTTTATTTTCTTGTACTATATCTTTATTTTCCTTCATCCTTAAGAAAAGTAAAGTGATGATGACAAATAATTATTCTTCACATTGTGTGTACCAGTAGCGTAGCTTTCTACTGCAACTACTTTCAAAGAAGCAATTATTTGGAAATCTGTATATAATGGAGGAAATAAGACATATGTAAATGATCATTTTTATATTCAACGTAACTCACAGGAATCGCACCACCGAATTTACTTGTAAATATATGATCATACTTTAACAAAAATTAGCTCTTTGAAATTAGTTAATTATTAGAATTTATGTATATTTTTCTACACATTAAATGCTTATTGCTAATATTATATCTATAATTAACCCTGTGTGGCACAAGTTAGCTTTGAAAGGTAAATTTTTCTATTTTACGTTATTCGATTTGTATTTCACAAGCGATAGTACAGCACTATTGTTACTCCTAACCGTTAAATGTGTGAAAATGGGTGAAGTGTATTTGACTTTAAACTTTCCGTCTTGGTGCAAAATATTAGCAAAACCGTCATAAGACTGTGAAGGAGCTATTTTGATTTGATGATGGCGACATGCGCAATAAACCATGCTCATTCCCATAGACGTTCCTACCCTACGTTAAAAATCAACGAAAATATGACAGTGAATAGCGTTATAAATGAATTCCACAGTCTAACAATCGTGACATTCCCTCTCGGCCAGCAAGCGACATTTCGCAACACGATATTGGATGAGTGCAATACTAACGTTCATATTGATTTGTAACATAGTTTTTACAATAGGGAGTATGTGTAGTGCCACAAAAGTAGACAACAGCTAAAAAAATAAAACCACTTTTATCATTATTTAGTTTATTAATGATCCTGGGAGGTAAGAAACGGTACATAACAGGTCAGTTGTTTTACAATTCTCTTGTAAAGTACAGACAACTGCTGAATAATGTCTTTTCTTTCATAACAACAAAACTGCTAGTAAATACAAACAGACCCGAGATTTTGCAAAAAGACGTCGTATATCTCCCAATTAAGCAGAAGATTGTTCGCTAGACTTTCATCCAAATCAATTAATTTGAATAGTAGGAAAACGGTATGGAATGCTGTACCTACATTATTTAACGTGTCAAATAAGCCACCATAACTGTAGCTTAAGGGACAATTACACAGACGTGATAATAAATCGTCAAAAGCAGAAAAAAACAGTTCCCCAACACAGAAGAAACAAAGTCCACATTATTGCTATCAAATCTCTGAACCACAAACAGCAAGAATCTTCTACACATTCTTTTGAAGCAAAAGTAATTATATTTACAAACATATTCGTGCATTACAAAGTAGAGTTAAGTATAATATAAGGATGGGCGAATTATTAGATTCCATAAAAGATTTTAAGTGCCAAGGAAAGTGTGTATTATAATGAGAACAGACAACAGAAATACATACTTGTCATGCATGAAATATATGTTTACATTCTCTTGCTTTCAGTGTAATAATCTGCAGATATACACATATTCGAAAGTATTTATTGATGAATAACTTGTAGCTTATGTTACTGAATCAGTATGATTCGACTGTTTTTAGATGTATTTCACGATAATTCATGCCTCTTAGTAATTTATTAACGCCTGGAACGCAACTGTTTCGTTAGTTAACTATAAAATAAAAACATAAATTATCCTTACGACACATGTAGCCGTCTGCTTTCTCACCACTTGGAGCGCTACTGTCGCTTTAGCAGTCAAACGGTAAAAACTTTCGCACAAGAGAAAATGTCGTGCCTGTATGTATTAGACCGTGCGAACACTATTCAAAATACGCACCAGCAACTGACGTCACAGCAACCGCTATTATTATATAAGTGGTGAACGGCGACAGCTAGTAAATAATTCTCTCTTTACAGGCACGTAAACAGCTTTAAGTCGTACTGCTGCAACAGAGAGTAGAAATAAGCCTGGAGTAAGTTTAACGAGTCCATTCGTCAACATCAAGCTGGAACTGCCACGTCATCGTGGGACGGCGTTGTTCGGTATAGCCAATTCATGTTGGCCATCACGTACATCAGATCGAATCAAAATATTTCACAATGCATTTCAAACGGCAGTATTTACACAGGCCTATCATGTCACATTACAGCATGTCGAAGTTCCTTGGATTGAAAGTTTTGACTGTATCGTCAGCTAACCTCGCTAATTCATTTTATAGTAGTATATTTCATGCTTTTTTCTTCATAATTCTTCATTTCATCATTATGCTTTGTTTTCATGATAAATGTCAAGTGTTTCATGACGACTTGAATATTTTTTTCATACAATGTTCTTACACAAGAGAGGTCAGATATCTGAAAGCGAAAAATTATTTAGATTTTACAGTACTAGAAGAGAGCTGGCACCCATAATGTATAAAAATCAGAACATAAGTTAACAAATCTATTTTCGTTAAATAATGTTTTAAATGAAAAGGTTAGATTTAATGAACGAGAAAAACACGTTGTTTATGACGTTATTAGTTAAGTGAGAAAAAGACATAGTGGTAACGACAAACAGGCTCCTATTATTCTTTTATAGCAATAAATGTCGATGTTTTGAAATGTTGTTTCACTTCTCAGCACTTTAACAAACAAAACAGGTAAAGAACATATGTTATGAAGTTTGCTTTGGCCATTAATAAACGTTGTCGTCGTTAGTATCTCAATTTCGATACTATGCTATGACAGTATCACGGGTAGTGATTCATTACCTCACTTTCTCCGTTCTGTTCTGGATTAAGCGAACTGGCGTGACGTGACGGATAGTGTAAATGCACGAAGACGTGACTGTCACGTCGAGTGATGTCGGTTCATCTTGCTCTCCAAAGCTAAGAGCCCACTTTAGGCCAGTGCAAATTGTTACGATGTCTACAAAACGACTATACCAAACCCACAGCGCCTACAAAGGGAATCTACATCTACATTTATACTCCACAAGCCACCCAACGGTGTGTGGCGGAGGGCACTTTACTTGCCACTGTCATTACCTCCCTTTCGTGTTCCAGTCGCGTATGGTTCGCGGGAAGAACGACTGCCGGAAAGCCTCCGTGCACGCTCGAATCTCTCTGATTTTACATTAGTGATCTCCTCGGGCGGTATAAGTAGGGGGAAGCAATATATTCGTTACCTCATCCAGTAACGCACCCTCTCGAAACCTGGACAGCAAGCGATTCAGAGCGCCTCTCTTGCAGAGTCTGCCACTTGAGTTTGTTAAACATCACCATAACGCTATCACAGTTACCAAATAACCCTGTGACGAAACGCGCCGCTCTTCTTTGGATCTTCTCTATCTCCTCCGTCAACCCGATCTGGTACGGATCCCACACTGATGAGCAATACTCAAGTATAGGTCGAACGAGTGTTTTGTAAGCCACCTCCTTTGTTGATGGACTACATTTTCAAAGGACTCTCCCAAAGAATCTCAACCAGGCACCTGCCTTTCCAACAATTAATTTTATATGATCATTCCACTTCAAATCGTTCCGTACACATACTCCCAGATATTTTACAGAAGTAACTGCTACCAGTGTTTGTTCTGCTATCATATAGTCATACAATAAAGGATCCTTCTTTCTATGTATTCGCAATACATTACATTTGTCTATGTTAAGGGTCAGTTGCCACTCCCTGCACCAAGTGCCTATCCGCTGCAGACCTTCCTGCATTTCGCTGCAATTTTCTAATGCTGCCACTTCTCTGTATACGACAGTATCATCCGCGAAGTCTGTATGTCTGTACTAGCGATATAATGACATTTAAAAGTTACAGGACGCATTATGGATAAATCTGTGCCGTGCCGAGATCGAGTGATCACGGTGGCAGCGTACTTTGACAAAACCGAATCAACTCTGCGGGTGTGGATGCCCACTCCAGCGATATTTCTACTCAAAGTGCTGCAACACAGAGTATGTAGCATAGTCTAATAAACATAGTCACGACATCCTGTGGTGGGAAAGTTTTTACCGTTTGATAGCTGTAGGTCTGAGAGAGCCGACAGTCACGTGCGTTGTAAGGATAATGTTTGTTTGCTACTTAATTAACGGAATAGTTGTTATATTTTTGCGTTCCATGCGTTAGTAAGTTATCAAGAAACATGAATTATCGTGAGGTACATGTAAAGATAGCCGAATTACAATGATTCAATGACATTAAGCTTCAACTCGTTCATGAACACATACTTTCGAATATGTCATTTGCAGCTTATACAGCCGAAAGCAAGAGAATATAAACACATTTCATGCATGAAAAGCCTATGTTTTTGTTGTTGTCTGTTGTTATTATCATAGGTACTTTTCCTGCCACTTAAACTTTTTTAATAGAGTCCAATGAGTCGCCGTCTCTTACAATTCACTCGACTTTCTAATACACGAAAATTTTTGTAAATGTAATTAATTTTACTTCTAATGTGAATTTCTTGAAGATTTTTACCGTTTGTGGCTTAGATTTAGCAACAATTATGGAATTGGTTTCTCCTGTGTTAGGGAACAGTTTTATTGTTATTGACGATTTATTATTGTCTCTGTGGGGTTTTCCATTAAGCTACAGTTTATTTATTATTGGCTTATTTTATACGTTAATCATGTAGCTATTACACTATATATAGGTTTCCTACGTTCCACATTTACTGACTTGGGTGAAAGGTTAGCGAACAAAACTGCTTTGTTGAATAGGTGTACGATGTCTTTCTGTAAAAGGTCAGGTCTTCTCGTGTTTACTAGAAATTTTTTGTTATAAGAGGAAGACGACATTATTAAGGAAAAGTCTGTACGTAATAAGAGAGTTGTAAATAAACAGTCCTGTAATGCACCGTTTCCTATCTCCCTGGGTCCTAAGGAAACTAAATAATCAAAAATGTGGAGCGATTTTTTCAGTTATTGTCGATTTGTATGGCGCTACATTGCAAAAACTGTGTTAAAAATCAGTAGAAGCGTAAGTATTCGCACTGATCCGAAATCGTATTCAGAAGTTTCGTTTGTTGGCCGCTGGGGTGCTGCTGTCGCTCTGGGTAACAAAAACGCGATGGTGTGTCACGACTGTTATGTCAGACTGTGGTCTCAAGTGTAAATTGTTATGGTGAGTAAAAACACCTACACCAAGTCCATAGCGCCCAATAAGGGTATCTGTCTGCAGTAGCGATATAATGACATTCAAAACTTATAGGACGCGTTACGGACAAATCTAAGCCGTCCCGATATCACGTAGTCACGATGGCAACGTACGTTGACAACAGAAAATCAATTACACGCATGTGAATGGTCAATCCAGGGTATTTTTATTCTTTATGCTGCAGGACGTAGTATATCATAGACCATGTGTAACATAGACTGCGCATTTCCCTATCTTTTGAAGGCTTGAAACCAACATATGAGTCCCATGACCAGGGGCAAAAAGCTACTAAGTTCCTGTCATTATGCTCTGTGTGAAGTGGAGCTGACAGTTACAGTATCCCTCATTTATAACTGACATCAAGCACTGATTTTGACAATTCAACGAACTGTAGTACAACTCTTACAAACGTAGTAGCGCAGTTTACCTAATTTCTCCGAAATTGCTAATAAGAAAGAATTTGGTTATCGTTTATACATGCTGTCAAGTGGAAACGTATTGACAGTTCTTTTTAACAAGCGAAAGATTCACTGGTTTTTAGTGAATACTTTCTTTTGCACTGTGAATTCTCCTAGTTCATCGCTTCCCTTCCACAAGTGAGGAAGACAAAATAACAATTACGCACGCAGATTTACTTTTCAAATGATTCCACGAGAGTGTTTGTGAAATGTTTTAGTATACTTTGTAAGAAAGGTAAGTCGTTTATGTGCATAATATCAAATACTTACACAAAATTTTGCGTCCAATGACCAACATGCATCGTAACTGTCAACCTATGGAAATACCTCTGCAATTATTTTGAAGTAATTCACTTACACAACGGAGATTTTCGCCACTTTGCTAATCTGTAGGATACAACAAAAGACTTATCTGAGCATGTGTGAAGGTCTTTACTTCTGCAGCTAGTCAAAAGCACAACAGCGCAACATTTGAGCTGCAAACATATGTCATAAATTGTGGTTCTAGTTTAGCAGGGGATAAAACCCGTCGGCTTTGACCAATGACGTCAGAATTGGCCAGAGAGCATGTATTACAAAGATGAAAGAGCTGAGAAGAATGTTCAGAAAAAAAGGAATGCAAGAGAGAAAAACTGTACTTCACATATATAAGGGCCAGTAGTATTTTCACGTTAACGATATCGCGTGTTTGCATCTAAGTTTTTCTCCGCAAAATACAATGGAAAGAAATGACTGAAATATATTACTAGCAAAGAATACATCACGTGACATGTGTGTCAGTTGTATCTCGAAACTCTTTCGAACTGTATTGCTTAATTGCAGTACGGGATACAAGTTCAGATTACGTCGATTTCTTCGTTTTCACTAGCATGACTGTCCTGTTCTTCACTTGAACGATGTATCCTCCGCTTGAGTAAACCCTAATTGGAACACGGGATACAAATTGTAGATGTGTTGTTTATTTCGTGTCCGCTGTTACTAATAGTCGTTTCTTACGTACACATCAGAACTACTGGTGACAGAAGGACCTACGTATGTAATATATGTATACCAGACTTCCGTTGTCCTCTATATATGTACACTGGTAACGAAAAGGTGGAAATAGACGTACGTTATATTTGCAACCTGTACCTAAATTGAACTACACGGAGACAAGAAGACGACACATGTACAATTTGTATCCCGTACTTCACTATGGGGTATAGTTTTCTTGTTGCCTTGGACGCTAATAGTATCCCATTCGTTACTTGAGCTATATAGCTATACGCAACATTTGTATCTTGCTCGCCAATTGACATATATAGTGTCTGTGTAAAGGCGAAGTGAAGGACGGGATACAAATTTTAGTTGCGTTGTCAGTGTGAAGGCGAAGTGAAGGACGGGATACAAGTTGTAGTTGTGTCAGGGGTTTCGCCTGTAACGCAGCGAAAATGTCATACTGGTACTAGTGCTGGGAAACGAAAGAAGATCGACAGCTGGGAAATTTCTGTTACAAACTTCACAACACGAAATTACACATATTGGTGGAAAAAAGCAGTGAAATATGTAAAAATAGCCGACTGGTTGTATCCCCTGCTTCACTAGACCCGAAATTTCTATTATGTACTTCACAACACCAAAATACACATATTGGTGGAATAAAAAGTGAAATAAGTGAAATACAGTGAAAGAAGCAAATGGAAAAGTGAACTTACCACACGGAAATATCAAGGAGTAACCGAAGCTCGCGTAGACAGAGAGTAACGAAAATTACATACATACAAACAGACAAATCCATTCCTATAATGAAAATAAGACACTATATATTGTTCTACAGTAACAAACTAATTCACCAAATTACCTCAATGACATTACGAATAATTATTTTAATATACAATGATAGCGCTTAATCAGAGCACAGAACTGTTTTATTATCTATGCCTCTAAGTGAAGACATCACTATGACTAATGTATGACGTCATTGGTCAAAGCCGCCGGGTTGTATCCTCTGCTTCACTAGACCCTAAATTGTGCACTATAAATCCGTAATGAGGTACTCGTCTTCGTGGCCCGAGTCACGTGACTTAGATGTCGGTTTCAGTAAAATGACGCTACGCGCAGTCTTTGTTAGCTACCACAGAGTAGAAATATCTCTGGAGTGAGCATTCAGAAGCGCAGAATTGATTTTCTGTTGTCAACATACGTTGCCACAATGGTCACGTGATCTCGGGACGCCGTAGATTTGTCTGACATTTGTCCTATAAATTTTGAATGTTGTCATATCGCTAGTAAAGACAGATTCCCTTCGTAAGTGCTGTGGATTTGGTATAGACGTTTGCAGGCACCATAGCAGTTCACGTCTGATATTTGAAATAAATTGGGCTCTTAGCTTTGAAGAACAAAATCAACAAGTATGACGTCACAGAAGCTTCATGTCAGCACGTATTTACAATGTCTTTCATGTCACATCTCGTCAAGTCGCTTAACACAGTACTGAACGGCGAAATTGGGGCTTTGAGTCACCATCCCTAATATGCATAAAATGTTAGAGTATAGTAACAGAAGAGGAGCTAACAACGACAAAACTTGTCAATGGCCGAAGCAAACTTAATAACTTATGTTCTTGATCAATTATGTTTGGTAAATTACTGAGAAGTGAGACAACGTTTCAAAACATGGGCAATTATTTGCTAGGAAAAATATGTACATTCATACACATCAAAGAAAGCTTCAAACGAATTAATGAAGTGTTAAACTTATCCATTATGTTTTTTCTTACGTAATTAATAACGTCATAAACAACTGTATTTTACTCCTTCATTAAAGCTGACTTTTTTGCTTAAAATGTCATATGGTGGAATTTGCTTCGTCTACTTATGTTATTATACATATACGTTGTGGGCGTCAGCGCCGTTGTGTCACCGTAAAATCTAAATAACTTTCCGCTTTCAGATATACGACCTCGGTTGTCTAAGAAAGTGGAAAAAATATCCCAGTCGTCATGGAACATCTCCAATTTGTCACTAAAACAAAGCGCTATTATAAAATAAAGATACAACAGTAGAAAATCCACTACTATAAGGAGAATGAGCGCGGTGAAAATAGGTTAACTTACGATGTTAACAGACTGGTACCGTTAAAATTTTTTTCCCGAGAAACCTTGACGTACCGTGAAATGACGTGACGTTCCGTTGACGAACTGTGCGAATGCCCCCATTCGGAAGGTATTGTAGAATGTTTTGGTGTTATGTGACGAGAGTTGACGTTACCTGATGGCGGACGCGAATTGGCGCTAAACAATCGACGTCGTCCCTAGATCACGTGACAATTCCAGTTTAATGTTGACAACATGCGCAGGGCGCAATGCTCACTCCAGAGATATTTGTACTCTACGTTATCTACGGTCTACGGAGTATGTAGATTCGTGCAGCGTTTCAAAGAATAGCTGTGAGAAACAAAGGAGAGGCGATAGCAGTAACATCTGAGGCCGGCACGTGCGGAAATGCCCGGAGACGAGTAAATTGTGGCGGTGCCGACTGCGAGTGTAGATGGCCAGTCGGGCGGACGCGGTGACGCCGGCTCCGTGGTGGTTTCGCGGCTCGAAGAACGGCGTGTGCTCGGCCTTCATCGTGGTGGGCGTGCCGGTGGCTCTGGGGCTGATACTGGTTGGCAAGATGGTGTGCGGGGCGGCGCTGGCGCTGGTGAGGGGGGACGGCGGCGACGTGGCGGCGGCGGCCGGCGAGCGCTGCTGCATCTGCCTGGACGCGCTGCGGCTGCCCGTCGCCACCGACTGCGGCCACACCTTCTGCGGCCGCTGCCTCGTGCAGGCGCTGCGCCGGCGGCCGCGCGGACGCTGCCCGCTGTGCCGGCGCGCCGTCGCCGCCGTCAGCACGCTCTTCTCGGAGCGGGAGCGCCTGGCGCCGCCGCGGTCGCTGCTCTGCCGCCACAAGGACGCCGTGAGCGCCTTCGTCGCCGCCTACAACGGCCGCCGCGGGCACGGCACGGCGCTGCTGCGCGAGCTTCTCGCCGACATCTCCGTCGCGCTCCAGAGGTTCCTCGCCGGCCTCAGCCTCGACCCGGACCACCACTAGTTGGCGATCGTACCTCCACTTCGTCGCGCCTCCACCATTTCGTGCCAAATGTATTCCTTTCCGTACTGCTGTCCCTCAAATAAAGCTTCGCGCTTCAGTAATACTTGGCTACTTTAGTCCACACCTCTCGTAAGTCAAAAGTCTAGTGGGGTACTTACGTGTTTCGTGCAGAAATGTTGTCAGCACTTGCTGTGATGTACGATGGGAAGAAAAGAAAGTGTATCAGGTGTTTGTTTTACGAGCCAATTACAGAGTAACAGCCAATGAAGTGTTTCGAAGTAATATATTAAAAAAAAGGATGCAGCATTGCTGTAAACGAGGATTATAAATATAATTGCTCCTTGTTAGAGCCGCAGCTAGCATCTGCAAACCGAGATCAGGGTAATTTCCAAGAATGATTGCTTCTCGAAGTCGCGGCGTCCAAACGGTACATATCGAACGTGCAGTCGTAAATCGATCGGGCGTTATGAGTATGTTTACGGTAGTCACTACAGCAACGACAAAAGAAGAGCGCTACAAAAATACTTGTAATTGCAAAGGAGACGACTTACCTTACTTGTTGTCGATGTTGTCGGCATCTGAGAGTCTATGTGATGTGTACGCTACGGCTACACTCCCCTTTTTTCCATTAATTTTCGGAGGTATGTAACTTAGAGTAACTAAGGGAACAACGGAAAAGAGATAAAAATGACGATGACAAATAATTGATCAAACGCTCGCCACCAGAGTCGCGTGATCGATTTACGATCGCACGTTCGTTTGGACCCCGCGACTTCGAGAGGCAATCATTCTCGGAAATTACCGTGGTCAGCGTCGCAACCCGTGATACATTCGAAAAAGCCGTGAAATATTTCCCTACTCTTTGTTGCAGCGCAATAGATCTGAGAGAGCGCACTGACTAAGTGGATCAACGTTTTGTTAATTAAATTATCGGAGGAAATAGGGGGATCAATGTTTTTGATAAAGTCGTGGGGTGTCTAGTGAAGCAGGGGATACAACCCGTCGGCTTTGACCAATGACGTCATACATTAGTCATAGTAATGTCTTCACTTCGAGGCATAGATAGTAAAACAGTACTGTACTCCGGATAAGCGCTATCATTGTACATTAAAATAATTATTCGTAATGATATTGAGGTAATTTGGAGTACTAGTTTGTTTTTGTAGAACAATATTTTCATTATAGGAATGGATTTGTCTGTTTGTGGGTATGCAATTTTCGTTACTATCTGTCTAGGCGAGCTTCGCTTATTCCTCGATATTTCCGTGTGGTAAGTTCACGTTTCCATTTGTTTCTTTCACTGTACTTCACTATTTTGACACATTTCACTGTTTTATTCCACCAATACGTGTATTTTCGTGTTGTGAAGTACGTAATAGAAATTTCTCAGCTGTCGATCTACTTTCGTTTCCCAGCACTAGTATCACTGCGACATTTTCGAATGTGTACTTGCTGCATTACAGGCAAAACCCCCGACACAACTACAACTTGTATCCCGTCCTTCACTTCGCCTTCACACTGACAACGCAACTAAAATTTGTATCCCGTCCTTCACTTCGCCTTTACACAGACACTATATATGTCAATTGGCGAGCAAGATACAAATGTTGCGTATAGCTATATAGCTCAAGTAACGAATGGGATACTATTAGCATCCAAGGCAACAAGAAAACTATACCCCATAGTGAAGTACGGGATACAAATTGTACATGTGTCGTCTTCTTGTCTCCGTGTAGTTCAATTTAGGTACAGGTTGCTAATGTAACGTACGTCTATTTCCACCTTTTCGTTTCCAAGTGTACATATATAGAGGACAACGGAAGTCTGGTATACATGTATTACATACGTAGGTCCTTCTGTCATCAGTAGTACTGATATGTACGTAAGAAAAGTCTGTTAGTAACAGCGGAGGCGAAATAAACAACACCTCTACAATTTGTAAACTTAGGGGTTACTGAAGCGGAGGATACATCATTCAAGTGAAAACAAAGAAATCGACGTACGCTGAACTTGTATCCCGTTCTGCACTTGAGCAATACAGTTCGAAAGAGTTTCGAGATACAACTGACACACATGTCACGTGATGTATTCTTTGCTAGTAATATATTTCATTCATTTCTTTCCATTGTATTTTGCGGAGAAAAACTCAGATGCAAACACGCGGTATCGTTAACGTGAAAATACTACTGGCCCTTATATATGTGAAGTACAGTTTTTCTCTCTTGCATTCCTTTTTTTTCTGAACATTCTTCTCAGCTCTTTCATCTTTGTAATACATGCTCTCTGGTCAATTCTGACGTCATTGGTCAAAGCCGACGGGTTGTATCCCCTGCTAAACTGGACCGGAAATCGCTGGGTTCAAGCGATACATATTGAACTTGCGATCGTAAATATATCGTGCGACTCTGGTATGTTTACGTCGGTCACTACAGCAACGACAAAAGAAGGGCGTTACAAAATACCTGTAATTCCAAAGGAGATGACTTACCTTACTCGTCGTCGGTGTTGTCATGTGAAAGTCCATTACGGTTGTCTGCATGGAAAATCAGGAAGAGTCGAACCTCTTTTTTACGATCTGCCCGCAATGAAATTGTAACGGTATTTCAGCATCGAAACTGTTCTTACGAAGTTTCATACACTTCGCACCACCACAGTGTACACAGTCCCTTGTTTCCTCTTCCGGCAGTACTCCATATTTGAGACAAAAAGTCGAACAACTTTCTACGCTGGATAAACGTGGAACTAGATTCTTCCATGTGAGAGGATCCGCTGAAGAAACGTCAACAACACCAGACATCCCACTCACTAACGACACAAATCGTCTGGCTTTCCCTGGCAACTCACAAATAGTTCGCGGAGGTATGTAATTTAGAGCAAGTAAGGGAACGACGGAAAACAGATAAAAATGACGACCACAAATAATTGATCACAACGCCCGCCATCGAGGTCGCATTATCGACTTCCGATCGCACGTTCGATGTGTATCGTTTGGACCCAGCGACTTCGATAGGCAAACATTCTTGGAAATTACCAGAAAGTGTATCAGGTGTTTGTTTTACGAACCAATTACAGAGTAACATGCAATGACGTGTTTCGAAGAAATATATTCGAAAGAAAGGATGCAACATTGCTCCTTGTTTGAACTGCCGCTAGTATCTACAAACCGAGGTCAATGTTCGTTAATATATCCAACGTCCGACTCTATTGCGGATAAACATCGACCCACCTGCCTTCTCGTATACTTTAACTAAAAGACATTGATCTACTTACTCAGTGCGCTTGCGTAGACCGATTGCGTATTCATTCCACCACCGCATTTCATACACTTTGAAACGTCCCCTTAGAACAATTGTGCAAGACTTTGCTTAAACTGACACACAATATTTTTGGCGCAACGCAATCTGACTTTCAATAATCCCTACAAGAGAATGGCCCTGATTAACATTAACCTATATGTTTCACAAATCACTTACCTCACAAAAATCTTCGTTACTCGAACTACTGCAATACAGCGAGCACCACTACTGCCAGCTAAATAAAAGATTCAAACTACGGAAGGCACTAACTACTGATAGGTATAGTTAGCAAATGAAAGATTTTAATAGAGAACAAACAGTGTAGTCAAAATATATATGATAGTTCATGACACCCAGTCTTACAACTTACAAAACTCCGCCATCTCTCTCCCCACGTCCACCACTGCTGGCGGCTCACCTCCAACTGCGCAACGCTACGCGCTGTTAGCATCCAGCTGCCGCTGCCCAACACTACAATGGCAGACAACAATGCAAACCAGCCACAGACTGCACACGGCACAGCCAGTGATTTTTATACAGAGCGCTATGTGGCGGCGGTGTTACCAATAAAAAAACCTAAACAGCCTACTTACAACTTTCGTGTCTCTACAATTAATATATGAGACACGCGCCAACATCTGTCAACTTTATAGCGCTCGCTACCGTAATCACTAAATATTTCTCTCGAAATTAATACACCGAAAAACAGCAAACAAGGCAACGACTCTAATTTCGGCTCTAGATATGAATTGCATCTCTTCTTGCCTCTCACTGGTTATGCCAAAGAATTATTTCAATGTCTACGCAACAACTCACGCGTTGACAACGTATGAGCCGATCGGAGTGGCCGAGCGGTTCTAGGCGCTACACTCTGGAACCGCGCGACCGCGACAGTCGCAGGTTCGAATCCTGCCTCGGGCATCGATGTGTGTGATGTCCTTAGGTTGGTTAGGTTTAAGTAGTTCTAAGTCTAGGGGACTGATGATCTCAGAAGTTGTCCCATAGTGCTCAGAGCCATTTGAACCATTTTGCTAATTTATGAGCAGCAGATAAGCACCGAAGTGACTGCCGCTGGCCCTGATCCAGACTTTTGCGCTCTCTTACTGTCTGCACTGTTACGTCCCACAAACGTCCCATAGGCTAAATGCGTCTAACCATCGGATTAGCGGGAGCGTCAAGGTGTGCGCGGCTCTTCTTTTGCGTGCTGCTCTTGGCAGTTCGTTATAGTTAGTCGTAGCCAATCAGGTGATAACATACAGTGGACAAAGAGAGTTGTCATGGTAACATATTGATGCGTAGTGGCGCTCCGAATTTGCCGAACTTTCTGAGGATGTGGTCAACTTCATTTACGAAGCACGGGAAACTACGAACGAACAGTGTGATTGGCCACCGACATTTGACTCATGATACATCGTGATCATTTCTCATTATACACCACTTGAACCAACAGCAGCACACATCGGAAAAACCGCGGACAAAGTAAGTGGTCTTTTACCATCGCAGTTTCGTCGACAACCTTTCCTTTAAAGTCCGTCTCCCACACACTGATGTTCATTACTGACACACATGCACACACACACGTACACGCACACACTCATGCACACGCACACACACACACACACACACACACACACACACACACACACACACACAGAGAGAGAGAGAGAGAGAGAGAGAGAGAGAGAGAGGCACACACTTTTCATGCGGAAATTTATTGATAATTTCGTCTAAAATACTAATCTTCATTGTGGTGAGGAACTGATACGAGTTACTCCCGTTTTATAGACGTCCCTCTCTTTACTTCCTTCCTCATTCCGCTTACAGGCTTTTCTTTTATTGATACGAACAGTACTTCTGCTTTATATGTCTCAAACATTATCAATAAGACCGTCTCAGACCCGAAATCTACGTCGTGATGACACACATATCCGAAGCTCACTAATGTATGATGTCATTGGTCAAAGCCGACGGGTTGTATCCCTTGTTTCACTATACCCGTTTAATTTTCCAGAACTATCTTAGTTATTATGTCCAGAGTCTTGTAGCATACGTATCGATAATAGAAACACCAGGATGCTACAGATGTGGAAAACGGAAACCCAGTGTAAAATTCCTTATTACGGGTCTATGGGTATTTGCAGCTGCAAATGCCAACATACACTTGGTGCTTAGAGCTCAGCTTTGACTAGCGACTGCTGCTGTGACTTCATTTTTGATGTGTATTTTGAATTTAATTTTCTTATGACGTTATGTTTCCTCACATTTCAGTTGCTTTCTAGAGCAGTTTACTCTGCTCTGTATGAGAGTCCAAAGACTCTCTCCTCTGTTTAGGGGTAGAATTCTCAACTTCGTTAATTTATCGGCTTTTTTTCTGTAACTGTTTTTGATTCACATTGTGAATTCCAACAGGTACAGCTGCAGAGCTTTTGTTACGATACTCGATTCGTTTTCTTTCCGACATATAGTTAAATACGTTATGTATCGTAGTTCCAATTGGGCTAAAGTATATTTGTGAAAATATCGTCGATTGCTTTACGATATTATTATTTTGTTCGCGGTGTGTGTCCTTTTACCCATTAAATCCGCACAGCTTTCTTCACGATACCCGGTTTGTTTTCTTTACGATGTATGTTTCTCCTATTAATCTGTGATCGTTTATATAACTCAAACTATTTCTTTCCCGAAGCAGTAAATTGTTATAATCAAAAGTTACTGCTTTATTTTCGCTTCAGATTATGCCTAAGGAAATTAAGTTACAGTCGCCATGTTGTTTACGTCGCCTGACAAGTGCCCACTACGTCGCTGGTCATAGCCATAAGGTAGGAATATCTGCGGAGGGACTGTAGCATATTCTGCATGTCGCCAACAATATCAGGTGACGTTGGCACGTCGATGTTGTCTGCATTTTGCACTAACACCGAAATTTTAATATTAGACATATTTGCCCTGTTTCTTTCAAAGATTCTTTGGCAACGACGCTGAATTGTTGCTGCTACGGATGCAAGTTGAAATATGTCAGAGGAAAAGAAACATTTTATGGGTGACTAGCTATAAGAGCTGATTATACACTCCTGGAAATGGAAAAAAGAACACATTGACACCGGTGTGTCAGACCCACCATACTTGCTCCGGACACTGCGAGAGGGCTGTACAAGCAATGATCACACGCACGGCACAGCGGACACACCAGGAACCGCGGTGGTGGCCGTCGAATGGCGCTAGCTGCGCAGCATTTGTGCACCGCCGCCGTCAGTGTCAGCCAGTTTGCCGTGGCATACGGAGCTCCATCGCAGTCTTAACACTGGTAGCATGCCGCGACAGCGTGGACGTGAACCGTATGTGCAGTTGACGTACTTTGAGCGAGGGCGTATAGTGGGCATGCGGGAGGCCGGGTGGACGTACCGCCGAATTGCACAACACGTGGGGCGTGAGGTCTCCACAGTACATCGATGTTGTCGCCAGTGGTCGGCGGAAGGTGCACGTGCCCGTCGACCTGGGACCGGACCGCAGCGACGCACGGATGCACGCCAAGAACGTAGGATCCAACGCAGTGCCGTAGGGGACCGCACCGCCACTTCCCAGCAAATTAGGGACACTGTTGCTCCTGGAGTATCGGCGAGGACCATTCGCAACCGTCTCCATGAAGCTGGGCTACGGTCCCGCACACCGTTAGGCCGTCTTCCGCTCACGCCCCAACATCGTGCAGCCCGCCTACAGTGGTGTGGCGACAGGCGTGAATGGAGGGACGAATGGAGACGTGTCGTCTTCAGCGATGAGAGTCGCTTCTGCCTTGGTGCCAATGATGGTCGTAAGCGTGTTTGGCGCCGTGCAAGGGAGCGCCACAATCAGGACTGCATACGACCGAGGCACACAGGGCCAACACCCGGCATCATGGTGTGGGGAGCGATCTCCTACACTAGCCGTACACCTCTGGTGATCGTCGAGGGGACACTGAATAGTGCACGGTACATCCAAACTGTCATCGAACCCATCGTTCTACCATTCCTAGACCGGCAAGTGAACTTGCTGTTCCCACAGGACAATGCACGTCCGCATGTATCCCGTGCCACCCAATGTGCTCTAGAAGGTGTAAGTCAACTACCCTGGCCAGCAAGATCTCCCGATCTGTCCCCCATTGAGCATGTTTGGGACTGGATGAAGCGTCGTCTCACGCGGTCTGCACGTCCAGCACGAACGCTGGTCCAACTGAGGCGCCAGGTGGAAATGGCATGGCAAGCCGTTCCACAGAACTACATCCAGCATCTCTACGATCGTCTCCATGGGAGAATAGCAGCCTGCATTGCTGCGAAAGGTGGATATACACTGTACTAGTGCCGACATTGTGCATGCTCTGTTGCCTGTGTCTATGTGCCTGTGGTTCTGTCAGTGTGATCATGTGATGTATCTGACCCCAGGAATGTGTCAATAAAGTTTCCCCTTCCTGGGACAATGAATTCACGGTGTTCTTATTTCAGTTTCCAGGAGTGTAGTTATCATATTATTAAGCAGAGCCTCATCCGTTGAAAATATCTAGACACAATGTATACGGAGTAAATATTTAATGGTCATATATTTCGGAGACAAGTGGTGTGTGAATGTGCTACCATTCAACCTGTCAAACGTATGCACGCCCCAGCAATTTTCATCTGCAGGTAACATTTATATATGACAGTTGGAATCACTGACTCTGAATTATACACATCTCCAAACTATTTTGCTTATTTTAAAGAAGTCAGATGGAAAACTGTATACTACTTCTACCTGTCTCGTATCAGGAGGCCATTTCACAGTGCCACCGTAGCATAAATGATTAGAACAGGGACTAGGCCCTACTGTACACTGCAATCCAAAATCTACTAATAATTTTTCCTATCTCTTCTTCCCTGCAACAAAACTATTGTTACGATTGACATGACTCTCGCCCCAAAAAAGCGAAACGTTCTTTGCCTTTGTCTCTTCAAACATTTAAGCCAACTAGATTTCAGATATGAAATGAAAGTTATTAAATTGCATGTAGAAAATCCACAGTAATTTCGAGCGGAATATATCTGTACTAACGATGTTATGACATTCAAAATCTGCATAGGACTTATGGTAAACATTATACTGCATAATAGGCATGTGTGATCTGTCCTCATTTCCAAAAAGAATTCTTTTTTGTGCATTGTTGATCACGCCTGTTCTATGGTTTAAACCGAAGGCTAGTGCCGCAGCTTCCAATTTAGGCTAGTGAAAAGTTGAGCAATTTTGCATGTTGTTGTTGTGGTTTTCAGTCCTGAGACTGGTTTGATGCAGCTCTCCATGCTACTCTATCCTGTGAAAGCTTCTTCATCTCCCAGTACCTACTGCAACCTACGTCCTTCTGAATCTGCTTACTGTATTCACCTATCGGTCTCCCTCTATGATTTTTACCTTCCACGGTGCCCTCCAATACTAAATTGAGGATCCCTTGATGCCTCAGAACATGTCCTACCAACCGATCCCTTCTTCTGGTCAAGTTGTGCCACAAACATCTCTTCTCCCCAATCCTATTCAATACTTCCTCATTAGTTATGTGATCTACCCATTTAATATTCAGCATTTTTCTGTAGCACCACATTTCGAAAGCTTCTATTCTCTTCTTGTCCAAACTATTTATCGTCCATGTTTCACTCCCATACATGCCTACACTCCATACAAATACTTTCAAGAACGACTTCCTGACATTTATATCTATACTCGATGTTAACAAATTTCTCTTCTTGAGAAACGCTTTCCTTGCCATTGCCAGTCTACATTTTATATCCTCTCTACTTCAACCATCATCAGTTATTTTGCTGCCCAAATAGCCAAACTCCTTTACTACTTTAAGTGTCTCATTTCCTAATCTAATACCCTCAACATCACCCGACTTAATTCGACTACATTCCATTATCCTCGTTTTGCTTTTGTTGATGTTCAGTTTATATGCTCCTTTCAAGACACTATCCATTCCGTTCAACTGCTCTTCCAAGTCTTTTGCTGTCTCTGACAGAATTACGATGTCATCGGCGAACCTCAAAGTTTTTATTTCTTCTCCATGGATTTTAATACCTACTCCGAATTTTTCTTTTGTTTCCTTTACTGCTTGCTCAATATACAAATTGAATAACATCGAGGAGAGACTACAACCCTGTCTCTGTGTTGGAAATATGCTCTGAGAACCACCTAATATTTATTTTTGCTAATAAACGAGTTCTGTGGATACGAAACGTTGTTATTATACACTACAAGACAAAAAAAGACGTACCACGAAGAAATTATACGAATGGGATGGAGATCGACAGATGTGATGTACATGTACAAATGGTTCAAATGGCTCTGTGCACTATGGGACTTAACATCTGAGGTCATCAGTCCCCTAGAACTTAGAACTACTTAAACCTAACTAACCTAAGGACATTACACACATCCATGCCCGAGGCAGGATTCGAACCTGCGACCGAAGCGGTCCGTCCGGCAAATGATTATAATTTCTGAAAAAATGAACGATTTATTCAAGAGAATCAGCTTCACAAACAGTGCGTTGGTCCACCTCTGGGCTCTATGAAAGCAGTTAATTGGCTTGGCACTGACTGATAGAGTTGTGGATGTCCTTCTGGAGGATATTTTGCCAAATTCTGCTCAATTGTCGCGTTAGGATGGTTGGAGGGCCCTACTCAGCTTGTTCCAAACGTTCTCAATTGAGGAGAGATGCGGCGACTTTGTTGGCCCAGGTACGATTTGGTAACCTCGAAGTCAAGCGCTAGAAACTCTCGCTGCGTGCGAGCAGGCATTATCTTGCTGAAATGTAAGTCCAGGATGGTTTGCCATGAAGGGCAGCAGAACGGGGCGTAGAATATCGTCGACATACTGCTGTGCTGTTAGGGGATCGCGGATGACACCTGAAGGGATGGCATCCCAGGCAAATGCTCCTGGTTGTCGGGCAGTATCGCGGCCGACAGTTGGGCTGGTATTCCACCGCTGCCCAGAAGTCACCTGACATGTCTTCGTTGGTTATCAGCGCTCAGTTCCAAGCGGTACTTAAGACTGAAGATAACTGTACACCAGTCAATGTGTCTATAGTCGTCCTGGACAGTGGTGGGATGCCAACCTGACTGTTGCACTTCATACTGCGTGACAACCGGGAGTGGTGTTCTGGGGTACATAGAGGGCCCCTTTGGTTGTCATCTCCGGCACCCTTACGACACAGTGGTACGTCGATGATTTTCTAGGCCCCGTTTGTATCCCTTCATGGCAAGCTATTCTGGGCTTACATTTGAGCAAGAGAATGCCTTGTTCTAGCTCGGCTAGCAGCGTCATTGGGTCTCTCCCCAGCTGAGAACATTTGGAGTATTGTGGGCAGGGTCCTCCAGCCATCCTGGAATTTTGATGATCTAACGCGCCAATTGGGCAGAATTTGTTACGATATCCTCCAGGAGGACATCCTACAACTTCAAATGGTTCAAATGGCTCTGAGCACTGTGGGACTTAACTTCGGAGGTCATCAGTCCCCTAGAACTTAGAACTACTTCAACCTAACTAACCTAAGCACAACATTCACATCCATGCCCTAGACAGGATTCGATCCTGAGGCCGTAGCGGTCGCGCGCTTCCAGACTGCAGCGCCTAGAACCGCTCGGCCACCATCCTACAACTCTGTCAATCGGTGCCAAGCCTGATAACAGCTTGCATAAGGGCCAGAGGTGGACCTACGCGTTACTGACTTGCTCAGTTTGTGAAGCTCTTTTTCTTGAATAGATCATCCAATTCAGAAATTGTAAGGTCCACGTTCTTCTACTCTACATTTAATACTTATCCTTATGACAATATTTCAGTCGTGTGACTGGATTGGTTATCGGTTTGTAACTTCGCCGTGAATCAGTCGTAGCTTATTTTCGCTCCATAATGTGAGGACTACTGTTTATAAATAACTAAAATAGCAAGACATATTCAGTGACGCTGTATTACATACTAGACAAATGTACTGCCGCTATTTTGGTGCGTGTTGTAGATAATCTTGGGTCACTGCTTGCATGTCTATCCAAACATACACTAAGGTACGAAGTTTGTCGTCTGTGCATTACGTTGTTCATGAAATTTCGTTGATATTTGATTACTATAAATATATTTTGTTGTTATTAACATTGTACGAGGCAGGTGTCATCACTTTGTGATCACATATGTGTCATTCTAATGGTACTTTTAAGATCACCCGGTAATTGCGTCTGAAAGATAGTACAACAACTTAACTTTTGTATTTGTAAATAATAGATTTCAGCTATCAGTCGTCCTTTGGAATTTTTATTGGCAGATCTAGATTTCAGCTAGAAACTAGCCATTCTCAATGCACTATAATTTTTGGTCACTGCATGTAATGCCTCTTCCTCGGGCTTTGTCCACAGTCAATTGAATACTGAGTCTAGAATACTAAGCCTTGAGTACTGAGTATTGAATGAACTGTGAACAAAGCCCGAGCAACAGGCATTACATGCATTGACGAAAAATTATAGTGCATTGAGAATGGCTAGTTGCTACCTGAAATCTAGATCTGCCAATAAAAATTCCAAAGGACGACTGATAGCTGAAATCTATTATTTACAAATCAAAATAAGGGTCGCTGCGTGCAACAGCCTCTGAATGGAGGGTAACCTGATGAATCAGTTAACTTCTTTTCCATATCATTTCGGCCACTTCCACGTTATAAATTATCCATCCATGTTGTAAATTAATGCTTAGATGTATCTAATGTTTATTTTTGGCAGATAAACCAACCCCTGCGAATATGCATTCCTAAATTCTCAAATCCATTTCTTAAGAGGTTATTTTACTGTTGAAATGCGAATGAATGACGAAAGAGACGTTATGTACGCCTAATGTCTGGTTTTTTATTTAATTTTTGATGTTTAGATCAAGCGAGAATATATGGTTGAAAGAGACAGATGATTCGATTTCGAAGGTGGCTGATATCAATATTGCCACGAGAATGTTATTTCAAAAGAAGATACTGAGCCAGCTCGAGTGACAGACGGACCACGCCCGGCAGCTTCTTTTGTAATTGTCGTTTACGAAGACATAGTTACGTCAGCAGTCTAGTGTATGTCATAATGGCGACATGGCGTGTCTTTTAGTTCAGTTTGTATTGCATATAATTGTAAATTAAGCTGGCAGTCAGTTTGCTACATAATACAGCGCATTAAAGTAGAAATAGAAGATCCTATTCGATTTCATACACAAAACACGTGTGTTACATGTTGATTGAAACGAACTGAACTAAGATCAGGAGAGATAATAATCACTAATATTTGTAACTTCGTTTGTTGCGACGTGTAGCTGGAAGTAGCCCAAACAAATGCAGTTAATCATGTATTTCGAGTGACGCCCAGCATCAATGGAAAGCATCGATTTGTTCCTCGTTACAAATAAAATAACAAGGTAGTCCCAAATTAGTCTAGTGCGATATTCGTTTTGTCGATATGCATTAACAGGGCCAGTAAAACACGAAGGACGGCCAGTAATGCACCAGCGACAGCTCTGCCGTGGCAGGCGCTGCTCAGTGGCTGCTGGAGTAGCGATTCCTGTTTTACTATCTCTGTTAACACATATCGATAAAACGAATACCGCACTAGACTAATTTGAGACCCTTCTATGGAATGGGCACGTAAAATTACGATTTATAAATTATTTTGTTTGTAACTGGAAACAAACCGACGCTTTCCGTCGGCGCTGGACGTCGTATGTGAGACGTCATGAGCAGGATTTCTTTGGGCTAGCTCCAATGATAATTTAGGTTCTAAGGAACAAAGAGCTTTCATTTCAAGCAGCCCGTCAAATATACGTAGATAGAGAGCTTAAAATCGGTCTTTCACTTGTAAAGAGATCGGAGAATTCAACAGAATTATACAATAAGTGTCGGTTGAAACTCAGAGAGGAAGCTGAGGTTTTGTTTCGATCGTACCTGTTATTTTCTTATCGACTTTCGAACAGTGTGTTTCGCAAACCCCCGCAGCCTATTTGTATCTGAGTGATCGTAGCTGAACCTTATCTCACCTCAATAATTCATCCTGATCTGCTGACTAAATTGAACGGAGTCACGTTGCTAGCACCTGTACCCGATCGTTGATCACTGTTAGCATAGTTTAGTAGAATCGACGGTTAGACAGTTATTGTTGTTGTTGTTGTTGTGGTGGTGGTGGTGGTCTTCAGTCCACAGACTGGTTTGATGCAGCTCTTCATGCTACTCTATCCTGTGCAAGCTCCTTCATTTCCAAATAACATCCTTCTGAATCTGCTTAGTGTCGTGGTCTCCCTCTACGATTTTTACCCTCGACGCTGCCCTTCAGTACTAAATGGGTGATCCCTTGATGCCTCAGAACATGTCCTACCAACCGACCCCTTCTTCTAGTCAAGTTGTACCACAAACTCATCTTCTCCCCAATTCTATTTAGTGCCTTCTTTTAGTTACATGATCCACCCATCTTCAACATTCTGCTGTAGCACCAAATTTCGAAAGCTTCCATTCTCTTCTTGTCTGAACGATTTATAGTTCATGTTTCACATCCATACATGGCTATACTCCATACAAATACTTTCAGAGAAGACTTCCTGACACTTAAAACTATACTCCATGTTAACAAATTTCTCTTCTTCAGAAAAGCTTCCATTGCAATCGCCAATCTGCATTTTATATCCTCTCTACTTCGACCATCATCAGTTACTTTTCTCCTCAAATAGCAAAACTCATCTACTAATTTCTCATTTCCTAATATAATTCTCTCAGCATCACCTGATTTAATTCGACTACATTCCATTACCCTCGTTTTGCTTTTGTTTATGTTCATCTTATATCCTCCTCTCAAGACAATGTCCAATGTTATCAACTGCTCTTCCAGGTCATTTGTGTCTCTGACACAATTACAATGTCATAGGCAAACCTCAAAGTTTTTATTTATTCTCCGTGGATTTAAATTCATACTCCAAATTTTTCTCTTGTTTCCTTTACTGGTTGCTCATATACAGATTGAATAACATTGGGGATAGGCTACAACCATGTCTCACTCCCTTCCCAACCACTGATTGTCTTTCATGCCCTTCGAATCTTATAACTGCCATATGTTTTATGTGCAAATTGTAAATAGCCGTTCGCTCCTTGTATTTGGCTCGTGCCATTTTCACAATTTGAAAGAGAGTTTTCCAGTCAACATTGTCAAAAGCTTTCTCAAATCTTATAAACGTAGGTTGGCCTTTTGTTAATCTACCTTCTACGATAAGTAGTAGAGTTACAATTGCCTCACCTTTTGCTACATTTCTACGGAATCCAAACCGATCTTTCCCGAGGTCGGCTTTACCAGTTTTTCCGTTACTAAAGAATTTGTGTTAGTATTTTGCCATTGTGGCTTATTAAACTAATAGTTCGGTAATTTTCACATCTGTTAATACTAGCTTTCTTTGGGATTGGAATTATTATATTCTTCTTGAAGTCTGAAAGTATTTTGCCTGTCTCATTCATCTTGCTGACCAGATGGAAGAGTCTTGTGCTTTGTCATGACTGGCTGTCTCAACGCTATCAGTAGTTCTACTGAAGTGTTGTCTACTCCGGGGGCCTTGTTTCGACTCGGGTCTTTCAGTGCTCTGTCAAACTCTTCACGCAGTATCATATCTCTCATTTCATCTTCATCTTCGTCCTCTTCCATTTCCATAATATTGCCCTCAAGTACATCGCCCTTGTATAAACCTTCTATGCTATATACTCCTTCCACCTTTACGCTTTCCCTTCTTTGCTTAGAACTGGCTTTCCATCTGAGCTCTTGATATTCATACAAGTGGTTCTCTTTTCTCCAAACGTCTCTTTAATTTTCCTGTAAGCAGTATCTATCTTACCCCTAGCGATATATGTCTCTACATCCTTACAATTACCCTCTAGCCATCCCTGTTCAGCCATTTTGCACTTCTTGTCGATCTCGTTTTTGAGACTTTTGTACTCCTTTTTGCCTATTTTGTTTACTGTATTTTTATATATTCTCCTTTCATCAATTAAATTCAATATCGCACCGATTTGCAATGTTGTGGCTCTGATGGTACCTGATAGTAACACTAAAATTGCTATAAACGAAACGAGCACCGTCGATATTAACAGTGTCGATTGTCACCTATTTTTGGCGGCTCTTTCGGTATATGTAGGGACTGCCGAAATGGCTGTTTGTATGAATGTGATAGTGCAGTTAAATTTCAAGTGCATCCAACATAATTACATCTCACCGTACATTTCTACTACGACTCTGCATTGTTTTCGTATCAATATACAGGCTTAGATTATAGATGATGCAGACCATCATTGACATCATGAAGTGAAATCAACAGCTCGATGGCAACTAGCGACTTATGGAATAAATATTAATGTTTTGTTGTAATACTGGGCATGGATGTGTGTGATGTCCTTAGGTTAGTTAGGTTTAAGTAGTTCTAAGTTCTAGGGGACTGATGACCTCAGATGTTGAGTCACATGGTGCTTAGAGCCATTTGAACCATTTTGTTGTAATACTTTTCTACAGAGATTTATTGATTAAAATATGAAGTATTGTGCAGGATTAAATAGCACCTAAAAATGTGTGGTAGGAAGTAATGTTTCGGTCCAAAGGCAAAGTTCTTTTAAAAATGTGAACACGTTTTTTGAGAGAAAGTCAGTGAATTATAGGTTGAATTTAACAAACGTCACGTTTACTGAGCAGATGCTATTAGTCGTCTGTTTGAGGTATATTTTTGTATAACTACTATGAATTTAATAATGAACATCATTATACATCTGTTACATAAAAAAAACTCGAAATCAAGGTGAATGGTCTCTCCCTTTTTTCTTTTCAACTTCGTAACTTCTTTTTGCGCAATGTCGTTACTGGTAACAGTTTCCCCTCTTATGAATTACTAAGGAATGGTTGGACTCTTTCTTGAAATGGATGACTTTCAGGACAAACGATCACACAAAGCCACGAGCTCGTGTGTAGAGTGAATTTTTCGCCCTAATGTTTTGACACAAAGGCCTTAAATATTTGAAGAGAACTGCAGCCAAACGCTGTCTCATCAATTACTGATTCCGTTCGCATTTGTCACTTAATAAACAAAAATGGGCAACCACCAATTCAGAGGAATAAACAAGAAATTGAGAGGAAAACTTGAGTGGCAGCAGAATGTGGTGTATATACTTGTAAATGTTAATTTATGTTAAGAATCAAGGCAGAAAGCTTCATCAACACTACATAAAATAGCTGCTACTGTCTACGATAAGTTTTTCCCATTTTTCGGTTGCTTTCAATGCTGCTAACTGAAGTAATCTGCAAAAATTCTTGGCTCAAGACTTAGGAGTAAAATTTTTCAGGCACTAGAGGGGCAGTAAGTGACTCTTTACCAGATAAGCCTACTGACCTTAATCTCAAATTGCCAATATTATCTGACTCGCTGTATCAGTTTTCTCTGTATTTATCGTTTTCTAATATATTCTCATCGCGTGTAGAAATTATTTCAGGATTTGACAGGTATTCATAAAACATAAACGTTTATTTTGTGCAAAAGCCGAAAGTGAATGATAAATACATGAACTCCCTTTTTACAACAGTGTAAGAAACGTTCTCACACATTACTTTGGTGACTCGTCCGAAAATTAAATGCTTCCTGCCAAAGTGATAACAGTGCTGTGGAAACATTAATTGTATGACACGTATTGTAACAAACAGCTGGAATTTGCTCAAGAAAGAGTAATTCTGACGCTTAGACAATTTATACGCAAAAGGAATTGTAAATAGAATGCCAAAACTCTGTTCGGTACACGTTCACGTGGACAATTGTTAAACTGATAGCCATCACATTAGTATTAGAAATTTCACAGAAATTACATCAATTGTAGTTGTGCATGGCAAGGCTCAGCTCCACTTTGCATGTGCGTAATGACAGAAACTCTGCTTTATTTCACCGGTCACGTGACTTGAGATTGCTACACATGAGAACTGAATGCACAAATTCCTCGCGGCTGCACACGGCTCAAGCATGCTTCTACAAGAATCAGTTTGTTTGCCGGATGACGATGCGCTCTGGTACATAATCGGTAAGTTATTACTGTTCGAGGAGAGGATCGTACAACTAAACTAACAAGATGTGGCCTGAATGGTGAGGAAGACACAGTTCCTGATTGCACTCAGGTCCAACAGATGAACTGTATCTACTAGGACCCTGTTACAGCTCCATCGCAACATTGGGAGTCTATACAGTGATGTAACTTACTACTGATGATTTTCGGACACGAAAAAGAAAAGAGAGAAGACTGCGCACAAGCAATTACGACCGCGTGGCGAACCACTTAGGGACAGCTGGTACTGCAGCGCCATAGGCACACTGATGAGGCTATGCAAGCAGTAGGTGGGGCGCATTCGAGCTTGACACGATAACGGAAGGGTTATCGGTGTCAGATAAAGCGCAGATGTTAGGGATATAGATTGCTGACACCACGATATCGCAAAGACCTATACCAGCGGCGTGTTCCAGAAGTGCCGTAGGTGACGAATACGCGGCTTTTTCTTATCAACGGGGAACTACGGGAAGGCACGAACAGGAGACACTGTCGAGACTTGCCAGGCGACTGTCACGTGTGAACGGGCTTAACTAAAATGAGAATGTAGACGGAGCGTGTGTCTTACTGCAGTCTGTAACGATTAACTCACCTGGGGACCTTTCTGTAACGTATACTACGAGGTGTGGTAAATCATACAAAATCACTTACTTTTGTGATGTTTTTTAAATAGCACACATAATCAAATTGATAGAAAATTTTACATTGTGAATTGTATGGTATCTCTGTAGGAAGCGAAATTTCATATAAAAATAAATACCAGGATTTAAACTTGCACCTAGGAACTGCAGTTGTTATGTACAGATAAAGAAAAATCTGCAAAACCGATCCAGTGCTGGGATCTACATCTTCCTGTGCCAACACTCATAATACATTTGATTCTAACTAAAACTTTAAGTATTTTATTATAGAAACACGAAAGTCTTCTTCACCATTCTCCTCAAGTTATTCAGCGGCTTCCATGGGAAGAAGATCCTCTATTTCGCTAGCAGAATTGTCAATCATTAGGTATTGTAAAACCGTCGCCTTTCTCGTCTATATCTTGTTCGACATCACTGACATCTTCTTCGATCCGCCTGCTAACAATTTCATCAAACTTAGTATCTTTAAAACTGACTCGTTTCTGCGAACACAGTTGGTACTGCTTGTCCGTAGTTCACGAGGTGCGCTCTAGGTGACACCAGCACTTGTGAATAACGCCCAATAACACGTGTCAACAACAAACAACAAAGGCGATAATAAAGCCGACAGTAAAACATCGTATGGTTGGCGATTTTACCAGAGTAGAGGGAGTATCGAAGCATTCCGCCAGAACTGACCTTGGAGAGCGAGTTCGAAAATTCTCCCACGATCCTCAGAGACCACACCTCCTGAATTAAGGGTTAAACGGCGGTGACTGCGTACTGCGTGCTCTGTCTTGCGTTGCGGCAGTTTTTCTCAGAATCTGAGTTCTTTTATTTGCAATATTCAGTCAGTGCGTCACGTGCCTGGCTTATCTAACAATGTTAGCGGTTTGTCAGGGATCTCGTACAGCCGCACGGGCTACAGGAGCAGTGCCGGCTCGCGAGTATACATTCTGGGTGTTCACAAATTTCTAGATTTCTAAAAATTTGGGAGTGTGAAATTAATAACATCTGCTGCACAACCTTTATGCCTATCAACGTGTTTATGCAATTACAATGCCAATAAAAACAGAAATAATAATAAGAAGAAGAAGAAGAAGAAAAAGAAGAATAATTTAATAGCATCTGCTGCACCACAGTTATGTTTACCAATAAGTTTATACAAGCACAGTCCCTGCCAATGACAACAGAAATAATAATAAGAAGAAGAAGAAGGTGCATAACTAATCTGACAAAAGGAAGAATTGTTTTTGTGGAATTTTGTTGTTTTGTGCATAATTAACTACAGTTTAGGGCAATAAAGGAATAATGTGTAAGCTTTCGCAACTCTCCAGTTCCCATTTTTGTGTAAGTGGGAGTTTTCGAGCTTTTACATTTTTTCGGACAAACGTACAATATCCCAAATGTACGAGTATAAGTTCAAGAATTTACTTTCGGGCTGAAAATCAGATATTCTTAGGCTGCACGCACACAACTTGTGCTGACTGTACACTTCCTTGTTGAATGTTCGCTTGTAATCACGCTTATTCGATTTCGTCACTGTCTTAAAGGATCTACTCCCGGAGGCCCTAGTTCCTTTGCGGCTGAATTATCCTCGTAATTTACTTTTTTTTTCAGAATGAATTTTCGCTCTGTAGAGGAGTGTGCGCTGATATGAAACTTCCTGGCAGATTAAAACTGTGCCGGACCGAGACTCGAACTCAGGACCTTTACCTTCCACGGGAAAGTCCTCTACCGACTGAGATATCCAAGCACGATTCACGACCCATCCTGCCATTTGAAAAATAATTAAACTCAAGTAAAAATGTGCACCAAAACGGTCACTTGACTAGAATACAAATGAAGCGGTGAGATCCATAAGCAGTTACTGAAGGGCCTCAGCTCTGACAATCTACTGCGTAGCTTCCATTGATAATCTTGTGATCTTTTGATGTACCTCCCGATGCGCTAGGGGTACGGTATGAGAACCTCAGGTCCAACAGATACAGAAACCGGAGTTCATGGGGACGTTTCATCAACAAATTAATTTACTCGGGCGACACAACACTTAGCAGTCAGTGAAGACGTCATTGTAAGTATGCTGAAAAAATTCGAAAAGAAAGTGAAAAATCTGGCATAAGGCTAAATTTGAGGAAAACATCTGGAATGAAAACTAACGTGTTGATGGACAAACAATTGAGGAAGTCGATAAATACATTTTTTAAGGATCTACGATAGCAAAAAGCAATTCTTGCCATAAGGAAACACATACAGTTTTATATGCAGGGCATCCACAGCTGCTGAAGGTCATTTGAATGAAAACACAGTTGAGTGGGAGAGGGGGGGGGGGGGGAACGAAGGTGGGGGGTTGGTAAAACTAGGTTTTCATTGGTTACGCTACAGGTTTCTCGGCTTACAGCCACAGCCACAGCCGCAAAACTAATCTCTCTCTATAAAAGGCAATGTCCTGGCTGACTGAGTGACTCGTGATCGCGCAACCCAAACTGTTAAGAAGAGAAACTTGAAATTTGGAGAAAGTGACTTTTCGAATTTCCAAGCCTAAGGTGGCGAAATAGGGGATGAAGGTTTCTTTTGGAAAAATGTCGCTATAGATCAATTTTTAATCTAGACCTACGAAAATTGATATTTGCTTCCCGGCCGGGAATAAAGAAATACATGTTTCAGCATTTTTGGAAATTTAACCCTATGGGGTGAAATAGGGGATGAAAATATGTCCTTATTATAGAGCCGCTAATGTATTTTTAAAGCTACAACTCTGAACATTGGTATTTGACTTCTCGGTTAGATATAAAGGGATATTTGTTAGGGAATGAAAGTCGCTATGGAAGTAACTCCACAAGAACGCAAAAGGCAAATTAACAAAAACCTTGGACTCCAGCAATCAGAATCACTTTTTGGTCAGTAAATTGGGAAAAGACCTTGCTTTCATGGTCTTAGCTAGCGCGAAAAGCTTAGAAAGTGTTGCAGTTTATATGCAACATAAAAATTCGATTAAATAAAAACGAAACAAAAATTTGTACAGGGCATAGAGTCTACGCGAGTGAAACAGCGAGCGCTAAGCGAGTCGTGAACTAAAATGAAAAGAGACATGTCGTGCCTCCAGATTAAAGCCAGCACTAAGCCAGCGCCCAGACGTGTAGTCTTCATGCAACAGCTGTTACGAAGGACGTTGCGTTAAGGGCGACGTCTGCTTTCTTCTCTTGGATCGTTCTCTTCCATACCGGGCAAACGTATTCGGTTGCAGAAATAAAATATTCGGTCACACAAAAAAGCCATTGGGTAGCGTTTTCAGAACAAGAGGGTTTGCAGCCTATTCGCTGTCGACCATTTATCCAACGAAAGAACTTCTTGCTACAGCTTCCTTGGCAGTATATTTACAATGCTCCTTGTACGTGAAAAATAGGATAAAGATAACCCCTAGAGAGCTAGATGTAGATCTGAAAAAAATCAGAAGGCCAGAAATGTTCACGTACCTAAGAGGTTACGTCTATGAGAGTACTCTCGAAGAGCACGCGGAAAAAACGAACACTTGAATCTCTGTGTGCGAGCCCTGATTTCTCTGATTTTGTTTGAATGATCATTTCTCCCTACGTAGGTGGGCACCAAAAAATATTTTCACCCTCTGACGACAAATTAATTGAGAATATCCCAGCCTCAACGGAAAACGCCTTTGTTTTAATGATTACGATCCCAGTTCGCGTATCTCTCCCCTATTTAGGAATAACAGAAAACTGGCTGCCCTTCTTTTTCGATATCCTCCGTCAATCCCGTCAGATGCGCATCCCCCACCACACAGCAATTTTCCAGAAGAGTGCGGAATGGAGTAGTGTAAGCAGTCTCTTTAGAAGCCCTGTTGCATTTTCCAAGTGTTCTACCAATAAATCGCAGCCTTTGATTTGCTTCCTCCAAACATTATCTATGTCATCGTTCCAGTTTAAGTAGTTCGTAATTGCAATCTCTAAGTATTTAATTGAATTTACATCCTTAACATTTGTGTGATATATCGAGTAACCGACTTTTGGCTCATTACTTTTAGTACTAATGTGGATAACTTCACAATTTTAATTACGAGAGAGTCAATTGCCACTTTTCGCACAATACAAATATCTTGTCCAAATCATTTTGAAATTTGTTTTGATTATCGGCTCACTTTACAGAACACAGCATCATCTGCAAGCAACCTAAGAGAGCTGCTCAGATTGTCTCCAAAATCTTTTATGTAGATCAGGAACAGCAAAGGGACAAAGTAGGAATACAGAGCCGGTAGAGGTCGAGATACCTATCTCATCTCAAGATAAGGCCATCCGGTGTCGGGTTACACACTTGGTCTCGTTGCTTCCCCTTTCCCAGGGAACAGCTGGGAATAGATCAAGGTCACGCAAGGGAATTGCCCAAGCAATTGTGCTACTTACATACAATGTCATGTGGCATAAAAATAGCGAGAACACCCTTCCCTCACCTCCCCTCTCGACTGAAGAGGATCATACACCTGCTCCACACCTCCACTTTTATAAATGGGACATTTGTGTGGGAAAGAGAACTCGGAAGCTTGGTACCACACGGCTGTGTCTGCTTACGACTTACGTTAAGTTTATCAGTACCACTATTACATGACACCAACACAGATCACAACCAGACAGATATGTAAGTACCCTCGTTGTAACGTATTTTTTCCTATTTTTCATAGTTTCGCCAGTTTTACGCGTTTTTCACCCATTTTCCACAATTTTTCTATTTTATAACTGGAGGCACTCTGAAGTATAGAGAGAGGTTGTGTCTATTTGTTTTTATAACAAATTACGTCACTGTAGGTTTGCTTGTTAAGAACAGCATTATGTGGCACCAGCAAAGATCTCACCTAGGCAGATAGGTAATTACTCTCAGTATTACTTAATTCTCGTATTTTCCACAGTTTTACGTATTTTATCGGGTTTTCCACAATTTTACTGTTTATCCAATTATGCAACACTATACTCGATATCGTGTTGACGTCATGACACAAGTCTGATCTCTCTGTTACTGAGGCCAACCTCCCCAGTTCCATGTTTTATGTCTGGGACACTCTGCAGCTGGACACCATATGGAAAGGCCGAGTCTGTTTGTTAATACAAAATTATGTCTCTCGAGGTGTATATGTTTCCAAGCACCAACAGAGGTCTCACCAAGACAGATAAAACATAAGTGCTCTCAGCTTTAAGTATGCTCCACAGTTTTTGCGATTCGTAGCCATTTACGTGAGTCATGTCTCAACATCGCGTCGCATCCTGTACTTCCCATCGCAGTTCACATCGCGCGACAATGCGTCGCGTCGACGTCATGATGCTCTCAGCTTTGCTGCCACTTTATGTGTCATTGCTAAGCCGTCGCTCCATTACTAGCGTGTAAGATCATAGTCTTAGAAACGAACACTTTGGTAGGAATACTGACGCCATGGAGTACCCTATAAGCCAAAGTTATAGTAAAAGAAATACCACGCTACATTTCTAGATTTTGTGACGTCATAGTAAAATTATGATGCTTCCAGCCAAAGGTGCTGTATTTGTAGCACACCTCTAGGGAGAGCCTTCCAGTATCTATGACAACCTCAGTGAAAATCATGTCATCTGCTGAAGGGTTGATCACCTCCCTCAGACTCCAACGTGTGGGTGTGTAGCCGCGAAAGCCGATTCCAGCAATTGCCGGAAATGTTGAGGTTGGTGCCTAACATTGCCGCTGTATCATTTCTGGCCGAGAGTTCTCAGGCCCTCTGTATTAATGGCAATCAGATCCCAAGTCGTAGGTGGAAATATCAAAGGCTGGTACATACCTCGATTACGAGAATCTCCTCCCCTATATTAGCCGGATAATGCCGATACAGTATGGAATTCCTCTTACGATCGTGGTCGCCAGGTAGCGAACGGGAGACATCCACGTTTCTGTGTAAACTACGCCAGAATATCCCCCAGAA
Organism: Schistocerca gregaria; assembly: GCF_023897955.1. Classification (NCBI taxonomy): domain Eukaryota; kingdom Metazoa; phylum Arthropoda; class Insecta; order Orthoptera; family Acrididae; genus Schistocerca; species Schistocerca gregaria. The sequence continues at coordinate 74,236,826 of NC_064927.1, read as the reverse complement.
GTTTTACAGAAACTTGAACAGTGTACATGTAATCAGATGCGACCTAGTAGCTGTTGCAAATGGCGCTCAGTTGTTCAGGGAAAGGACGTCCTGTTGCAGCAAAAATCTGTCTTAACTTGTCGACGCTTTTGCAGATAAACACTGATAATAGTTTTAAATGCCAAGCACTCCCCCTGCCCACGCCTTTATAATTTCTCTTTGGAGCACCTAGATAAACCATTTTTATGTCATAGACACCGACACGCTCACCAGAGGAAATCTGTAGTGTCTTTTGCGGATAACCACTGCTAATAGTTTAAGCGCCAAGCACATCTCTCCCCACAACCCTTTCTTTCTGGACAAACTAGAAACGTGATCCCTTTCTCATTCCTCTAACCGTCACGCTTTTGAAAGTAGCGTGAGTGACTCCATTTTCAACTAGGCAACACCCCAGGTGCAATGAAGACTTGTAACAAAACAAACCCTGCAAGTACTTGCAATGTTACTATAAGCCTCTAATACGAGCCACAGGAAAATCCTGGTATGATGTGTAATTTCGACTGACCCATAAAATTCGGAAGACACACACTACACTGTCAGTACACTGCTCTATTTGCTACGAAAACGTACCTGAGTATACCACAAAGGTGAGCAGGACGTATGCCTCCAACTGCATGTGGTCCATACCTAGTGTGTTGGCGTTAGCTGTCGCCAGCACACTGGTCGGCAAAGCTGTAGCAAGGCGCTGGATCACACGCGCACATCGGGAGGGGGGCCAAAGACAGACTCGCAAGCAACACCCTCTCGACCGCCAGTGTTTAGACCGCCGCCGCTGACCGGAGGACGCAGTCAGTCACTAGCTCGGTCACTATTGTAGTGTGTAGCGACCAGAGTAGTAATTCACTAGCGTGAGGCTAACGTGGACTATTACGGAGGAGCTTGTACCACAACACGTGGACTCTCTTAAGATATGTAGCTTCCTCATTAAGTAAATAAAGAATCCAGTTAATACATGTTTGTAGCTGTGTTGTAGAAAGAGGATACCGGCCTCCAAACACAACATCTGGTAGTTTGGGGGAAAAATTAGCGACAAAATACAATCCTAGGACCACGCCGACGGTAGTGTAGATCTAACAAACATGTAAATCTAGCAATATTACATCACTATACAACTCGTATATAGATGTGGAAATAGTCATCCGAATGGCGCCTTCCAGCCAACAATGCCATACCATCATTTCAATTTCCAGTCATATACTACATTGCCACACGGAAAGGAGACAGCGAAACGGTCACAGTCCAACAGAAAGAAATAAACTCTTTGTACATACAAAGTCACGGACTTGCAGGGGTCACGATACTATAAAATGAGACCTTAGGGCTTTGTCGATCCAAGAACGCAACTCCTACAGAAGCTACTGTGAGCCTGCAGGCAGCCCTGAGAATACTGTCTAAGCTAAAGCTGTGTAACACGTCCCCGTATATGTGCCCGCCACTGGTGGGGAAGAGCCATCTCATTGGCTCCATATGCACACTGAAAGACCTCTGGGCTAGTACAACGATTACCAACATGTGCGAAGGCCTTCGCCTGGTAACTAGCGCCGCCTCTTACGGCGAATGCTCCAGCTGCCGTAGGAAAGAAACGAAATCCGCGGACCGCCCACGTGCTACCGGTATCCGAGGAAGGCGGTGACTGGCAGTGTTGACATCTGGCGAGGACACGTAACAGCCAGAGGAATAAAGCCGTACTAATATTATTTTTAATGCACGTCTGTGAGCTTCTGCACACATTCTTATTAACAAAAGAAGGATTAGGTAGTAGCAAAAACAATCCGTGCTTGTGATGGATACAATAATATCAGCAGGTGCTGAACGTTAAGATTCTACGACGAATCCACCTCTCTCATATCGCTAGAGTCGTTAGTCGATGACTCTGCAGAAATTAGGCAGTATCAGAGCCTAATATTTTTGGGGTGAACGGTAGCAGAATCTGCCTGAACAGCGAGATTTTGTTAAGTCCGTTGTACTAGGAAATAACGTCAGAAGACAGATATACAATAACTACTGTCTTGTCCGCCATCGTGGTTTGGACCGTCAAAAAAATGCGTTCTGGCAACATATGTAGTGTTACATTACGATCGATCTATTACTAGACCGGCACATACACTGTTTCCTACAAAGGAGAAGAAAGAGCTGTGATCCACCAATGTGTTTTATAACCTTGCTGACCAGATTCGTAGCAGTGATTCTTTTGTCGCTGTAACACATTCTTTTATTAACCGCTGTAGATCCTGACGACTTTTTAAGTACAGTATCAAGATATTGCATTCTACCCTTACCGAATAATCCATTAAAACTAGTCTCTTCCACAACATGTTCACAGCCAGCTAAAAATATAAGATGTATTCGATTTTTTGGAGTCAGAATCAGAAAAGACGCCACGATCATTTTCAGTAGCAGTACTCACCTGCAGTAGACAAATTGCGGAGCGATCTCAGGCATACATGTTCAGCAATTTTAATAAGTCACCTCGACAAACGACGTCTCCCGTACGTAGCAGGAAGGCGTAATTTATTCTATATCGCGACCAGCCAGACCTTTTAGAACAGACGCATAGTTGTTCTTTGCATTCTCAAATTTACCGTCTGAAGAATTTTCTGTACCCATTTGCTTGCGACGAATCGACAGTCATCTGAACGTGCAGCATGGAATACCACGTTTACAGCACATTGTTTTATACACCATTGTAGGTCCTCACTGTCTCTTTGTTAAGTGGTGTGTCGGGATACTACATCCTACCATTACTGAATAATCCATTAAAACTAGTGTTACACACCACGTACACATTCAGCTAAAAATGTAACTCTTATGTATTCATTTTAAGAGTCATAACCAGAAATTACATTGTGGTGTGACCGCAAGGCACCACACTGGCTAGGTTGTAGGCTTCAAATGGCCGCGGTCCGTCAGTACACATCGGACCCGCGAGTCGCCACTGACCACGCTAGCAGACCGAGCGCCGCCACTCGGCTGGTCTTACCAGACAAGCTGGAGCACTGGCCAGTTCTACAGCAGACTTGAATAGCAATGGTTCACCTTTTATAGTTTCAGAGATCTCACTTGCTGGCACGCTAGTTAGCATAGCCTTCAGCTAATTCAGTAGCTACGACCTAGCCAGGCACCCCATACATTTTATGCATTGTAAATTGATATATATGTGTGAAGCAATCAGTGTTCGCAGTTCAGTCTATAAATGCACTTGTAAATATTATTGCACAAAGTCAAGATCGACGTTCACCACTGATGCTCAATTACAGCTACGTATTCAATTGTATTCCGGTCTACTAACTTTCTAATCATCTAAGATGTTCCAAATACATCCCGTCATTGATCTTCACATCAGCTTACGTGATCAACGCGTGCAGTTAATGGACACCCCCTTGTGATCAGATTAACAAGGGGAAGGCCTCAGACACGGCCAACCGATTCAGTTCATATTTGGCAGGTCGCTTGTGTACAACCTAAAACGAAGGAATCTAAGATATTTTGGGTCAACATCCCCGCAATTTTGAGAAAATCGCCCTAAAGGTTATGACTAGGAATCGACTCAAAATTGGAGGGATCGATAGATAATTGTAAATAGAGCATTTTTCATCATCAGGTATAGGGAAAAGCCATACTTTTCCAGAAAGAATAACATCCCCTACGTTTCTCCGAGATTCGAACACGAGTTTTCCGATTCCCAGCCAATTACCTTGGCCATTGCGCTATCGGTGGTGTCGGCGAAAGGCGTTTACCGTGTGGGTACAGTAGCGGCAGTTATAAAAGTTTCTTTCCTCGATTTCTGGAAAATTTTGCGTTTGCGGACCCCATACCTGACGTTGAAAAATTCTCTGTTTAGAATTATCTATCGATCCCTCCAAATTTGAGTCGATTGCTCGTTATAGCCTTTAGGGGTGATTTTCTCAAAATTGCGGGGGTGTTGACCCAAAATATCTTAGAGTCCTTCGTTGTAGGTTGTACACAAGCGACCTGCTAAATTTGAACCGAATCGGTTGGCCGTGTCTGCGGCCTTGCCCTTGTAAGAGTCAAAGTGCGTGACTCAGCCGGGTCACCCTTTTTCCATGAGGCCCACAGTTCCGCCTCATACACAACATACATATAACCGGTGCCATACTATCTAGCATTACCCACCTCCCAGTAGACAACTTCCAGAATGATCTTATTGATACACATACGAAAACTTCAGGTGGTAATGGTCTACGTTTGTTCGACAAATAATGTGTCCGATATCTATCAGCAAGGCATAATTTATAAAATATCGCAACCAACCAGACACTCTATATCAGATGCGTAGTTGTTCTTTGCATTCTTAAATCTAGTCTCACTAGAATTTTCGATGCTGATTTGCTTACGACGATTAGACAGTTATCTGGACGTGCAACACCAGTGCTGTCAGTACCCTGTTTGGTATATTGTGGAACCCTTCATCAGACCATTTGGTTGTGAATGGCTGTACTTCCACCCTGTCACACCTACATTAATTCTGCGGATGGTGGTAGGTTTGTCCCGCGTCAGTTTATCTTAGTAGCGTATCTGTCACGCCGCTGTTATTGTCGGTCAACCCCTGGGATGCATATTTCGATGTAAAAAATTAAAACTATAGGGATGGAATTTTGTAACCGATAATTCGACCTTATTGACGGGAATATGTGCGACTCTTTACATCTCACCCGTATCTACCTTAAATCCCCAGAATGTTGTTCTTTAGATCTCACGACGAACTGTGACCCATGATCACTCCCCGGTGCAAAACCGCACTTTTATCCACCTGTTTTCCAGTTCTTAGTTTGACCTGCCCTTTTATGCCTTCTACTGTGTGTGTTTTTAGCTTCCTCGCTTTATAGTTTGACTTTTCTGACTGAATCTGCCCACTTTTCGCGTACGCCTCGTACGGACGTACCTTTTAAGATGCGGGAGTAATGACCCCGCTGTTTAGTCCCATAATCCCCGCTGGCCAGAGTGGCCGAGCGGTTCTAGGCGCTACAGTCTGGAACCGTGAGACTGCTACGGTCGCAGGTTCGAATCCTGCCTCGGGCATGGATGTGTGTGACGTTCTTAGGTTAGTTACGTTTAAGTAGTTCTAAGTTCTAGGGGACTGATGACCTGAGAAGTTAAGTCCCATAGTGCTCAGAGCCATTTGAACCATTTGAACCCATAATCCCCTGAATCGATGAATCAGTCACATCGGACTTTTAGTATTTACCACTTATCTTTCTCATATTTCATCTTTTGCATTGCTATGCTAAATACAAATGACGTATATCCCTACCGATGACAGAAAACAACGTACCGGGTAAAGATGGAATCACTTCTGATCACGTAGGGTCGCTACCCTTTCAACTCTTTCTATACGCCAGCCTGACATGTGACTTCGTTTAGGCGTCCATACAAACCACCAGTTACACCTCTCCATTTCATTATCAGAATTAGTCTCACTATATTTTCCCCCCAATATTCTTACACTAGACTTTTTTCCCAATACTCTTAACACACCAGTAAAAATCTCTGGGAAAGGGGACACCGGCTAAAATGGTTCAAATGGCTCTGAGCACTACGGGACTCAACTGCTGTGGTCATCAGTCCCCTAGAACTTAGAACTACTTAAACCTAACTAACCTAAGGACATCACACACATCCATGCCCGAGGCAGAATTCGAACCTGCGACCGTAGCAGTCGCACGGTTCCTGACTGCGCGCCTAGAACCGCGAGACCACCGCGGCTGGCAAAGGGGACACTTTTGACCGTTTTAGAACCCGTAAATAAAAACCATGTATCCCAATCTTGACCCTCAGCTGTAACATGTCTGCCGAACGGAGAATCATTCCATTCCTTTCTCAGTGGGAGAGGGAAAGAAATTTGTTTCTACAGCATACTAATTTATTTATGAGGAATATCCAGTAGTGCCTTGAAAAACAATCTGGCTGACAAACAACAATTTTTCGTATATTTTTACAACCAGCAAACTATGATGGGGGAGTTTTCAGGATGGCAGATAGAGCCCTGGACGACTCAGGAGTGATAGATATGACCTTCCACACCCAGTAGCGATGAGAAATGGACTGGTCGAGAATGGTCAGATAGACTTCAACATGTTAATGGTTCAGATGGCTCAGTGCACTATGGGACTTAACAGCTGAGGTCATCAGTCCCCCAGAACTTAGAACTGCTTAAACCTAACTAACCTAAGGATATCACACACATCCATACCCTAGGCAGGATTCGAACCTGCGACCATAGCAGTCGGCGGTTCCGGACTGAAGCGCCTAGAACGGCTCGGCCACCACGGCCGACTCAATATGTTAGCTAAATTTCATACGCAGCAGCATATTATGTAATATGCACCAAATACAAAATCATACCACCTCATATTTTTCATTGCAAACTTGTTCGAATTTCGTGTAGTGTCTTACTTCCACGTAAATATCACAGTAACTATGACCATTAGCGAAATTATGGGCGCATCCTAATGAACCTGACACATACAGCTGCAAGTAAAGCAACAATGAATTTTTTACCGAATAGTTTCTGTAAAATCGTTCGAGAAAGACTCCAGGGCTTTCGCCTCGATGCTGTCATCGCGGACTGGTCGAAAGGTGGCAGGCAGTGTCGGCCTCCGCTTCCGAGCAAACGAATGAACTCGCCCAGAGCTTTAGGCGAAAATTGCCCACTGCGCATGGTCCACCTTATTCCAGCGCGGACTCTACACCGTGCGGATCAGTTATAGCCACCTAAATTTACTCTGTGTCTCCTTATTTCAGCTTCGAGCAGACGTTGCATTCCTGTATAGATCATTGTGACGCCAAACCATAGGGGCTCATTACAGGACCTTCTTGGTCGACTTCGGAATGGGGACATACTGGCTGATAGAGTAGACCATTCAGTAAGCGGCCACATTATATACATACTGTTGAGTATGGTGGAACAGCTGAATATGTCGTCAACAGTAACGCAGTGCATGTTAGCTAGTACAGCTTGTGTAGTGTGGGTACAATAAAAAAATGCAGATGTCAAACCATTACAAAATGTCACTTGTACTACAGATGACAGAGAGCCACACGACGATCAGTATGTGGTACTGAGAAAATAAGCCCACCGAGAATTACGAAATTGTGTCGCAACATGTATGAGTGTTGAAGAAGGAAATTGTGTTCGCTGAAGGCACAACTCTACTTTCATAATTATATATGAGAGCTAAAAGGGAACCTGTCAATGGATGCAAAAATAGACGAGCATCTATATTGACATAAATGTTCCTGACAGTCGAGATTGACCTATCACTAGCACACAAACCAAACATATTTACTTAATGCAATGTTTTGTTCCAGTTGTACAATGATGCTTGAACTGTGATTTATTTTCAAAGAATATTCTTAAGAATTTATTTTATTTACTAGCGATTCATCAAGAACATTAACACATTTAATCACGCTATGTAAGCATGGAAGTAGTTGCCAGGGAGTAACTGGTCAAATCATAACCAAATTCCTTTTAACAAATGGGAATTGCATTCACTTTAATAGTGCCTAAAAGCATTTTTTAAAGAAACAGATTTAAAATTATAATCGGAAAGCACCCTCTAAATATCAATGTTACAATTTATTCAGAGACAGAAAGAAACAAGTTTTGACTGTATGATGTATGAGCTTTCGGGCAGAGAACCATGCCATTCCCTTCTGACACGGCCGTAGTTACGACCGCTCACAACAGCCTCTAAAAGACTACACTGGTGCAAATCTGCAACACACCAGGTTACTTTAAACTAAGAGTTTTAACAATTCACACAAGCACACAAACTATGCATCCCCCTGTAGGAGGGATGGAAATGGCACAAAACACTAACAATCAAAATATTAACCTTGACACCGACAGTGCAACTTGATTTTAACTTCTAAGAAAAGTCTGAAGCTGGAAGGGTGGAACTTCATATACTAAAATGACCATTTAAATAAAAGCCCATGAAATGCCATCTTATATAAAATTCTACAAGGTTGGCCAAACAATAGTTAAGGTGCTCTACAGTACACAGATACCGCCTCTCAAGATCATAGGCAATAATATCATAGTTTCCAAAGATCAATACATATTTAAGGTATTAGACCGTTACACTCCAAGCAATAAATTCGTTAACACACCGAATCCGACAAACATGACAGAGGCAGCTACTAACGTACGGTAGATTGATAGGGAGATTACCGAACAACCCGATCCGCAGGTTGCTCTAACCCGGCCCTACACCACAAGGGGAAAACGGACCACCCAATTTATAAACAACCTCCTTCCCGTGGGTGGGCAAACGGAGAAGAATGGTGGGAGGACCCCAAAGCAAAACGGCTGGTGACCTCACTAGGAAAACAACTAGAATTTAACAAGAGTAAATCAAACAACTTCTAATAAACTGCGATTTTTCGAGAAGACCTGACGCAGCACCCCCAAATCGCTCTCCCGAACCGTCTGCTCCCAGCCGCTTCACCGGACGCAGGAAGGATCTCCCGTCTCACGGCGTCACAGCTCGCACCGGCCAGACTGATGTGGGTTGACTCCTGTTGCTCTCGTGTCGACCGCGAAGCCACTAGCCCTCGCTATACGGCGCGGCCCACTGGACTCACGTGCGCCGGCGCTCAAGATGGACAAGTCATCTTGTGTCTCAGTGCGCGACCGACCAACCGATCGATCCAACCGCCAATGACCACTGCCTGAGCAAACTCGAGCAGACTGGCGGCCTAACGCGCAGACTCAGATGCAGGAAGTAAGCCCCGACCGGGCGACCACTCGCTGAGTTCTCTTACTGGCGGAGTGGAAAGACTCTCATTTTGCCGGCTTTAAAGGTTGATCAGAACGACAGACATACTAGCACTCTGAATGACGCACAGACACTAACTGCCTAACAAATGCGGACGAGAGACAGACTAGAAAGCTGGGGACGAGAGACTGACCCAGGCTGACCGACTGGCGAGCTCATAGCGCCTCTTAAATGCACGTGAACAGGCAACCTTTCCCCTCTCCCACCAGAGGGAGACACCAAAGCTGCGATTGCCACAGCGGCGCCAGAAACGGAGGGCGACTGCTTCACACTACGCACTGCGGCGCTCTCTTCAAAACAGGGATTTTTACCACGGCTCCTCTAAAAAGCATTTTTAAAAGAAGTGATGTGGATGCCACTGGATTTCAGTGACGTGCACGTAAGAATGCGAGGTTAGGAGCGATGCATGGTATACCACTTGAGTTTCCATACAACAGCGTCATCCTGCTGCATCTGCCTGAACCACACGCTTTGGAGTGCGTGCTGGACATTTAGCGTTGATATTCATGTCAGTTTAGGTACAGTCAAGCAGTGTTTGTTATGGGTGCCATGAAGCAAAGATGAAAAGTGTTACATTGACAACCAGGCAGCTGTAATTGCCTGAGCGTGTAAATTTTTCTATCGAGACTCAGAAGCAGAAACAGTGGTCCAATGCGTTTCACAGGACAGAGCGGATCAAGGCGTGGAAAGGAGCCAAGGTCAATTACTGTTACTTATACAAGAGGACACACAACTTTATTCCTCAGACCAATGCACAGTTTTCCCTTTAAAACAACAGAGATCAATTCATGGCTGAGAACCCAAGTAACTTCTCCAGAATAAGTTTAAATGATTGCTTTTAAAACATCAGGATTTAGAGTGATGGCTGAAGGCCTTACTTAAGTAGAATTACAATATCTTCTCGGATAAAGGCCGACATAATATTTCAGATCAACTAAGAAAATTCTTTAAAAGCCAATCATTTACAAATTCCGGCTAAAGGCCATATTAAGGAAAATTCAAGTTAATTCTTCAGCTGAAAACCCAATTTAAAAAAAAAAGTTCTTTACATAATAAAAGAGAGACTGTAAAGGTAAGCATTTACACAGTACAGCAGAAAAACATCTTGAGAAAACTGGAAGTATCTTGCCTGCTGAAGGCCCAAGCAATTACTCAAGAGTAATTAAAGACAACCTTAAGATAAACATTTACAGAACTCGGTTGAAGGCCGTTTCAAGAATTCAAAATTATTACAGAGAAACCTTACACTCAGTGATTCACATATCAAAAGCCACAAATTCTGAAACAAACGCGGCTGAAGCCCTAAATACAGAGCAACAAGAATTTTAATTGAAACACGGCTGCAGACCTAATCTTAAAGTTGTTATGAAGTTCGGATGAAGGCCATACACTAAACATAAAACAGTCAATATTAATACACAGCTGAAGGCCTGGCACAGTACCTGCGACCAAATAAAATGTCAATCACAAACAACAAACAATGGTGCTCAGAAGTGCTCTAAGAGTCGGTCTGTGGAGGAAAGTCTAACTATAGTTTAGGTGAAAGAGACAGCCAAGCGTAACACTAAACAATCGGGTTGCAGCGTCACCTACGGATGACTGATGAACCAACCAACCGCCTAATCAATTCCCTTCCACCCGACCAACAGCACGATACCAAAGGTACGAGCAAAGACGAGGATTGCAGCAGGATTATGTCTTAATAACTGGCGTATAAACACGGTCGAGGCACGATAAACACTCACACAGAAAAGAAGAACACAGCATTAACACAGCAAGGAAAACACACTGCCGGAAAACCACGCCGACGACCAGGCCAGGATACCGGAACGTTGGCGGCCACAAGTCAGAAGACACCGCTGGCACACTTTACTAATAAACTATAATCATTTCAAAGGTTAAACACCGTACAGGGACACGGCTGCAAAATTTTGCCGACTCCAACACACCATCACGTTGCTGCCTGCGGGGACAGCTCAGGATACAACAACCAGCAATCAACGAAGAGCTGTCACAACGGTCGAGCTTTCATGCCAGGTCCACTGATTACTCAACTCCAGTATGCAGGTGCGGTGGGCGACGAACTTAGCAGTTCTCGCAGCTACTGCCACACAACTCTGTCCGCACGTGAACACCGATGCGGCCCCGGCCTGATCACACGCTGCAGAGACTTTCTCGCTGCTCTGCCATAACCGAGTAACGTCTCACACACCTTGACACGGAAACATAACTGCCAGGAGTGTCCAGGGCCGCTATACGGCTGTCTTAGGAGCTATTGCGTGGAAAGAGAGGTTTGGCTATCGTCCCCCAGCGGGCGAATTGGCAAGAAAATTACGAAAGGGTGTCCACAGGGCTCTGTCCTGGGACCGCTCTTCTGGGATATAAATATGGAGCCTCTCCTAGAGAGCTTGGAGAACAGTGTGGATGTGATAGAGGCGATAGCTTACACAGACGACCTCCTTCTGCTGGTTGGCGGCCGGAGTCGCGAAGACCTTGAACCCAAAATCAATAGGACACTAACAATTCTCACACAATGGTGCCACAACACGAGAATGACAATTGCGCCTAACAAGTCGACATACCTATTACTGAAAGGCCAATTGACCAGAAATCCAACAGCAAGAATTGAGGGTTCACCAGTAATCAAAGATCATTAGAAGCTCTGAACAGTCTTATCATGAGAGGACACAGCAGATTTCATCTTCCACCGGAACTCATAAAGCTGTACCATAACACCATTCTTGCTTCCATCGTGGGTTACGGATCTGGAGTCTGGGCACACAGGCTCACGAGTGTCGTGCCCGCTATGGCCATGAGGAGGGTGCAATGCACCATGTTTCTACGCTCCATTGGAGCATACAGGACATGTCCCGGAGGGGCACTACTAACACTCATGGGGGTGTGTCCCCTGGACATTATAATCCGGGAACAGGTGGACTGGTATTGGGTGAAAAGTGGAGATGTAGAAAAAACTGAGAGTATCTTGGGAGTGCGGGTGAGGGACAAGTTTGCAATTAAAAAAAGAGGAGCTGTGGCAAGAACTCTGGGACACTGAGGAAACAGGCAGAAGGACTTACAAACTGCTCCCGAACATCAAAGAACTGCCCCAACTATCGCATTTCCAACCGAGCAAAGGACTGTTGCATTTCCTCACAGGTCATGGACCGTATCCGGTATATCTTTTCTGGTTCGGGAAAAGGGCTACCCCCGCGTGTCACTGCGAAGCCGAACAGGGTACTCCGGATCACATGATCTACGAGTGCCCTACCTTCGATGATGTAGCCAGCGATTTAAGAAACCAGCCACCAAACAACGACACTTATCAGCTAATCAGAGACCCGGCCACTTTCGACATAATAAACCGCCTTGCCAGCGAAGTGTCAGCAAAAGTCCTGCGAGAATACCGAAGGGAAAATACATGAACCTCTAAAGATGACATGATTCAACGCGACCCATTCCATATCGGCAGGGCGTGGTCTGGCCAACCGCCGTGAAGGTAGGAATCCGCCACGCTCTGGAATAGGAGGATGGTGCGCTAACACACGAATTTGACAACTGCGCGCAGATAGTGACGTAGTAGTTTTCCAAAGGGCCAGCCCGGTGCCAGCGGCATGCCCATTGGGATTAGCTCAGTGCGCACGGCCACGTAGTGGGTTTATATAAGAACTGGCACGCCTGTAACTCTGCAGGAAGGAGCCCTTAGAATAGTTAGATAAGAGTAGACAGTAGGTCCTACCCTTAAGAAACTAACTCATCATTTCCTGAAGCATGTAAGTTTACTAAAAACTAGAAACAAAAAGTAAAAATGCTGCTAATATTATTAAAATGTACTGTAGATTTGAGACCCACTAATGTATAAGGAAGAACTGATTTAGCCTACAGAACAGCAAATCAATTTTTTTTTTAACAAACGTAAAACAGTACTCTCAGGCACAATAGAAAATAAAGAGGGGAAAATGCTGTTTGGTGAAGACATGCTGAAGAGATGGAAAGAATACATAGAGGAGTTGTATGCTGGAACACCTCTTTCGGAGGAAGTAATAGGAAGAGAAGAGGAAGTAGACGAAGATGACAAGGGAGATGACATTCTGCAAGAAGAATTTTGCAGAGCTCTAAAAGAACTACAGGACAACAAAGCAACGGGTATTGATGACATCCCTGCAGAACTAATAAAGAATGCTGGTGACGGCATGAAAATGATGCTGCTTAAACTTATTAGGTCCATCTATAACACAGGAGAGATACCGACAGACTTCCAGAAATGTATCATTGTTCCTATACCAAAGAAGGCAGCAGCTACAAAATGTGAACAGCACCGAACTCTTAGCCTAATATCACATGCATCAAAAATTCTCATAAAAATAGTTCTGAAGAGAACTGAAGAGAAGGTAGAGGATATGCTGAGTGAAGATCAGTTTGGTTTCAGAAGGGGATTGGGAACAAGAGAGGCGATTCTGGCACTAAGACTCATTATCGAAAAGCAATTACAGAAAAATAAACCAACTTATATTGCCTTTATAGACATGGAAAAGGCATTTGATAACGTTATCTGGCAAGAGATGATCAGAGTGTTGAGGAAAAATGGAATAAAATACGAAGACATCCGTGTGATACTCAGTTTCTATAATAATGAGGTGGCAGTGATTAGGAACTGTCACCAGGAACAACAAGCAAATATTAGAAAAGGGGTAAGACAACGATGTGCTCTCTCTCCTCTTATATTCAATGCTTACATCCAGGAAGCTATAGACCAAGTTCGAGAAACTACTGAGGTGGGGATCAAAATTAATGGGCAGAAGATAGACATGGTACGTTATGCAGATGATATTGCTATAGTCACGGAGACAGAAGAAGATCTAGAGGAAGTCCTCAGAACAACGGAAAAAATTCTATACAATCAGTATGGAATGAGAATAAACAAGAAAAAGACTAAAGTGATGGTATGCAGTACAGGAGCAGAATATGAACCTCCGAGAATTAGAATTGGAAGAGAGGAGCTGGAAGTGATACAGGAATTTACTTACCTGGGAAGCAAAATCACAAGGGATGGTAGAAGCCGGAAAGAAATTGCGACCAGAATACAAAAGGCCAAAATTGCATTTAATCGGAGAAGGAACTTACTCACCAGCAACAACATCAGTCTGAAAATAAGGAAACGCATCATGAAAGGTTTCGTTTGGAGTGTGGCCCTATATGGATGTGAAACTTGGACAGTTGGAAGAGCAGAGAGAAGACGGCTAGAGGCCCTGGAGATGTGGTGCTATAGAAGGATGATGAAGATCAGCTGGACAGACAAAGTAACAAATGAAGAGGTGCTTAGAAGAGTACAGGAAACCAGATCTCTGTGGAGGCACATCCAAACAAGAAGAGACAAACTTGTAGGGCACATCCTACGACACAACAATATCATTGGAACAATAGCAGAAGGAGTTATTGAGGGAAGGAATCGGCGGGGGCGACCAAGGATATCATACATGCAACAGATCATGAATGACGTTGGATGTAACACATATGTGGAAATGAAGAGGAAAGCAGACAGAAGAGAGGAATGGCGCTCTGCTGCAAACCAACCTCAGGGTTGAACACTAAAGAAGAAGAATGTATAAGGTGGTGGGTTATGATGTATGATACTATTGGATTGAATAAATAATTTAAGAAAAAAAAACATTACTGCCACACCAAAGAAGTTACAGCAGTACTAGTTCGATAAACGCTACTGTTCCACTGACGGAGGCAAGTGAGCAACTCGTTCAGATAGTAACAGAGGGAGAAATAAGACCCCACTCTGTTGTTGTTATTGTCTTCTTCAGTCCTGAGACTGGTTTGATGCAGCTCTCCATGCTACTCTATCCTGTGCAAAGCTTCTTCATCTCCCAGTACCTACCGCAACGTACATCCTTCTGAATCTGCTTAGTGTATTCATCTCTTGGTCTCCCTCTACGATTTTTACCCTCCACGCTGCCCTCCAATACTAAATTGGTGATCCCTTGATGCCTCAGAACATGTCCTACCAACCTATCCCTTCTTTTAGTCAAGTTGTGCCACAAACTTCTCTTCTCCCCAATCCTATTCAATGCCTCCTCCTTAGTTATGTGATCTACCCATCTAATTTTCAGTATTCTTCTGTAGCACCACATTTCGAAAGCTTCTATTCTCTGTCCAAACTATTTATCGTCCATGTTTCACTTCCTTACATGGCTACACACCATACAAATACTTTCAAAAATGACTTCCTGACACTTAAATCTATACTCGATTAATGTTTACACTAATAGATCGAAGCACATGGAATTTATGGGCTTCTCTATTGTGTTCGCACATATTTCGTCGTCACATGGCTCCCTGAGCAATTTTGTATTTCCTGTGCTGGACAGATTGGTATCCTGAGGGCACTGAACGAGATAAGACGACGCTATGCCAAGAGATTCCTCACTTGCTGATATTCCCAGAGTGACTCCCTTACTGTTACACAGCGCTCAGCTTTCTTTGCAAAGGCAGGAGAAGAACGTCACTTTCTGCAGAGAAATGGACTGGGACTTGGGTGGCCGCACTTCTGTTTCTGCTTCCGTCTCCCTATGAGAACGCACCACATACGTGACATGGAGGCTCATATGTTGATGGGAGGCTCGAGGCTGCCCGTGAGGGACAATAGGCTGCAATCGGGGAGATGTGCAGTGTCCTTGGCTTTCCTCCCACCAGCCGTGACCAAGAGAAGACGCAGCCCTTAACACGGTAAGCACTGGAACACTATTCCCGACACAAGAATTTCTCTATTACTGAGGAACCACCAGAGTGCAAAACCTGCCAGACAGGGATGTCAGTATATAAAATTTTAATTAAGTATATTTCATATTCTGACCTAAGAACTCGTCCGTGTCTTCTGCTGGAGAGGACCACCATTTAAATGGCGCGGAAATGAGTATGGTATGAGTTTTAATATTTTGTATTACAATCTGCCCTCTCTAATTAAATAAAGGGAGAGAAATTTTAGTGTGTTACAGACTGCTGGGCCCTCTGTTATTATTAAATGGTCACCCAGCCAAAGTAGTCTCGTCCCTGTTTAAAATGTTTTCTCCCTACTCTTTGTTGTTGTTTTGGTCTTCAGTCCTGAGACTGGTTCGATGCAGATCTCCATGCTACGCTGTCCTGTGCAAGCTTCTTCATCTCCCAGCATCTACTGCAGCTTACATCCTTCTAAATATGCTTAGTGTATTCATCTCTTGGTCTCCCTCTACGATTTTTACCCTCCACGCTGCCCTCCAATACTAAATTGGTGATCCCTTGTTGCCTCAGAACATGTCCTACCAACCGATCCCTTCTTCTAGTCAAGTTGTGCCACAAACTCCTCCTCTCCCCAATTCTATTCAACACCTCCTCATTAGTTATGTGATCTACCCATCTAATCTTCAGCATTCTTCTGTAGCACCACATTTCGAAAATTTCTATTCTCTTCTTCTCCAAACTAGTTATCGTCCATGTTTCACTTCCATACATGGCTACACTCCATACAAATACTTTCAGAAATGACTTCCTGACACTTAAATCTATACTCGATTTTAACAAATTTCTCTTCTTCAGAAACACTTTCCTTGCCATTGCCAGTCTTCCTTTTTTGTCGTCATTACTTCCAACATCATGAGTTATTTTGCTCCCGAAATAGCAAAACTCCTTTACTATTTTAAGTGTCTTATTTCCTAATCTAATACCCTCAGCATCACCCGACTTAATTCGACTACATTCCATTATCCACGTTTTGCTTTTGTTGATGTTCATCTTATATCCCCCTTTCAAGACACTATCCATTCCGTTCAACGGCTCTTCCAAGTCCTTTGCTGTCTCTGACAGAATTACAATGTCATCGGCGAAGCTCAAAGTTTTTATTTCTTCTCCATGGATTTTAATACCTATTCCGAATTTTTCTTTTGTTTCCTTTACTGCTTGCTCAATACACAGATTGCGTAACATCGGGGAGAGGCTACAACCCTGTCTCACTCCCTTCCCAACCACTGCTTACCTTTCATGTCCGTTGACTCTTACAACTGCCATTTGGTTTCTGTACAAATTGTAAATAGCCTTTCGCTCCCTGTATTTTACCCCTGCCACCTTGAAAGAGAGTATTCCAGTCAACATTGTCATCAGCCTTCTCTAAGTCTACAAATACTAGAAACGTAGGTTTGCCTTTCCTTAATCTTTCTTCTAAGATAAGTCTTTAGAGTCAGTACTGCCTCACGTGTTCCAATATTTCTTCGGAATCCAAACTGATCTTCCCCGAGGTCGGCTTCTACTAGGTTTGTCTGTACAGAATTCGCGTTAGTATTTTGCAGCTGTGACTTATTAAACTGATAGTTTGGTAATTTTCACATCTGTCAACACCTGTTTTCTTTAGGATTCGAATTATTATATTCTTCTTGAAGTCTGAGGGTATTTCGCCTGTCTCATACATCTTGCTCACCAGATGGTAGAGTTTTGTCAGGACTGTCTCTCCCAAGGCCGTCAGTAGTTGCAATGGAATGTTGTCTACTCCGGAGGCCTTGTTTCGACTCAGGTCTTTCAGTGCTCTGTCAAACTCTTCACGCAGTATCGTATCTCCCATTTCATCTTCATCTACATCCTCTTCCATTTCCATAATATTGTCCTCAAGTACATCGCCCTTGTATAGACCCTCTATATACTCCTTCCACCTTTCTTTGCTTAGTAGTGGGTTTCCATCTGAGCTGTTGACATTCATACAAGTGGTTCTCTTTTCTCCAAAGATCTCCATAGTTTTCTTGTAGGCAGTATCTATTTTACCCCTAGTGAGATAAGCCTCTACATCGTTACATTTGTCCTCTAGCCATCCCTGCTTAGCCTTTTGCACTTCCTGTCGATCTCATTTTTGAGACGTCTGTATTCCTTTTTGCCTGCTTCATTTACTGCATTTTTATATTTTCTCCTTTCGTCAATTAAGTTCAATATTTCTTCTGTTACCCAAGGATTTCTACTAGCCCTCGTCTTGTCACCTACTTGATCCTCTGCTGCCTTCACTACTTCATCCCTCACAGCTACCCATTCTTCTTCTACTGTACTTTCGCTCATTTTTGTCAGTTGTTCCCTTATACTCTCCCTGAAACTCTTTACAACCTCTGGTTCTTTCAGTTTATCCAAGTCCCATCTCCTTAAATTCCCAACTTTTTGCAGTTTCTTCAGTTTTAATCTACAGTTCATAACCAGGAGATTGTGGTCAGAGTCCACATCTGCCCCTGGAAATGTCTTACTGTTTAAAATCTGGTTCCGAAATCTCTGTCTTACCATTATATAATCTATCTGATACCTTCTAGTATCTCCAGGATTCTTCCATGTATACAACCTTCTTTCATGATTCTTGAACCAAGTGTTAGCTATGATTAAGTTATGCTCTGTGCAAAACTCTACCAGGCGACTTCCTCTTTCCTTTTTTTTTAGCCCCAATCCATATTCACCTATGTTTCCTTCTCTCCCTTTTCCTACTCTCGAATTCCAGTCACCTGTGACTATTAAATTTTCGTCTCCCTTCACTACCTGAATAATTTCTTTTATCTCATCATACATTTCATCAATTTCTTCGTCATCTGCAGAGCTAGTTGGCATATAAACTTGTACTACTGTAGTAGGGATGGGCTTGGTGTCTATCTTGGTCACAATAATGCGCTCACTATGCTGTTTGTAGTAACTTACCCGCACTCGTATTTTTTTTTATTCATTACTAAACCTACTCCTGCATTACTCCTATTTGATTTTGTGTATAGGTTTATAACCGCAGCTACTGCAACACAACTCTGTCCACACGTGCACGCCGCCTGCGGTCCCGGCCTGATTACACACCGAATAGACTTCCTCACTGCTCCGCCATAACCGACTTACGCCATACACGCTTTGCCACACCAAACAAGTTACAGCAGTACTAGATCGGTAACGCTGCTGCTGCCACTGACGGAGGCAAGTGAGCAGTTCGTTCAGACAGTAACTGAGGGAGGAATAAGACCCCACTTGATGGTGGCAAAATGCCGAAAAGGGAAAACCGGATTAACGCGACCCTACCACGGCCCAGTTACAAAAGGCCTTCCACCTCAGTCTTATCTTACGAGATGTGTCCCGTATTTCAGGGGTTTCTTCGCCTCCTCGATAAACATTTCCACATCCAAGCCTGCTGCGGCCGTGGCAGGCTGACAGCAGCTGCTGTGCCCAGTTCTCTGGTGGCACGTGTCGTCGCTGCCGGGCAGCAGTTGTTCTGCGCGGGGTCCTCGCGCCCGCTTCGCAGCTTCGCTGCCCTCCTGTGCGCGGCTCCATCGTTTAGCGTGTGCTGCTGAAACGCGCCGGGAAATGTCGCTGCAAACTCGCGATAATAAATCTCCCGTGTTCGTCCGGCGTCGGGGAAATCCCATTTCCGAGAGCCTCGCCGGCACAGCGGGCGGCTGGGGTGGGGTGGGAGGCGCAGAGCGAGCGTCCCAAGAAGGCGGGCGTTGCTTCCAGCGCGCCGCCGCTCCATTGACGACAAGTTTCCAGCGCGGAGAGCCGCCCGCCTCAAAGGGAGCAGCGGGCCGTGCCGGCGCTTTGATGCCCGCACTCAGGCGTTCCAGCAAACCGGCAGAGGCCGGCCGGCCCACGACGCACTGCTTACTCCGCGACTACTGGTGCCGTAACTCAGCCGAGGACCAGAATAACGGCCACTGAACTGCCCCCATTGAGTTCTCGCACCACTGAAAGCTGAGTGATACTCATACCAGAGTCAGTTGTGTCACAAACAGCTGAAATCGACAAACTCGAAGGAAGCTCCAGCGCGTGATGGAATCCCTGTGGTCATCTACGCAGAATTTATAGCTGAGATGGCCCTCCTTTCAACCATAGTGAACCGTGAATTTACACTTTCAAAATCTTTTCTTAAAGAATGTACTTTATTTACTAGTGATTCATCAAGAACATTAACACATTTAATCACACTAGGTGAGCGTGAAAGTAGTTGCCAGGGAGTAACTGATGAACATGAAATTACCTTTAAAAAAATGGGAATTTTATTCATAAAAGCCTTTTGAAAAACAAATTTAAAATTTATAAGCAGAGAAGCATCCTCGAAATATCAAGTTACAATTTTACTTAGAGGCAGAAAGAACAATATTGACAGTATGAGCCTCCGAGCTGAGAAGCTTGCCGCTCCCTTTTAACACGGCCGTAATCACGACCGCTCACAACACTCTCTGAAAGACTCCACTGGTGCAAATCTGCAACACACCAGACTACTTTAAACAAAAACTTTTAACAACTCACACGAACACATTAACTATGCACCCCGTAAGAGGGATGGAAATGGTGCAAACACTAACAAATTAATTGCCACCGAAAGTGCAATTTGGTTTTACAATTTGTTTTTAAAAGGAGTCTTACAGTGGAAGGGTGGCAACTTTATATAGAAATAACTATTTAAATAAAACCCATGAAATTCAGACGTACATAAAATGTACAACATGCTCTACATTACACATATACCGCCTCGCAAGATGATAGGCAACATAAAAACATATTTCAGGAAATCTGCGTTTACACCTTAATTCTATAAATTCGTTAAAACCGAATCCGACAAACATGACAGACGCAGCTATTAACGTACGGCAGACCGACAAACAGACAGAGAAACAGACACTAACAAATCCGGACGAGAGACCGACCAAGAAAACAAGTAGAATTCAACAAGTAAATGAAACAACATATGAGCAATCGGTTAACTTCTAATAAACTGCGATTTCTGGCGGAGACCTGGTGTAGCACCCCCAAATGCTCTCCCGAGCCGTCCGCTGCCAGCCGTTTCAACGGATGCAGGAAGCCGCCCCGATCTCCCATCTCACGGCGTCGCAGCTCGCCCCGGCCAGACCGATGTCGTGGGTTGTCTCCTGTTGCTCTCGTGTCGGCCGCGAGGCCACTACCTCTCGCTATACTCGCGGCCCACTGGACTCACGTGGCGACCTCACATGCGCCAATGCTCCAGGCGGACCAGTCATCTTGTGTCTCAGTGCGCGACCGACCAACCGATCGATCCAACCGCCAATGACCATTGCCTGAGCAAACTCGAGCAGACTGGCGGCCTAACACATACTAGCACTCCTCACCAATGCGGGCGAGAGACAGACCCAGACTAACTTGGCTGACTAACTGACCAGACTCGCCCAACCTGACAGACTCACCATGCCGAGCTCATAGCGCCCCTTAAATGCACGTGAACAGGCAATCTTCCCCTTTCCCACCAGAGGGAGACACCAAAGCTGCGACTGCCACAGCGGCGCCACCCAGAAACGGAGGGCGACTGCTTCACACTACGCGCTGCGGCGCGCTCTTCAAAACTGCATATTTTACCACGGCTCACATAGTAATGCAATAATGCAGAGACTCGCCGCGGTAACATAGAATAAAAAGTTCTCGAGTTTCCAGCAGCGTCGATTAAAATTACACGAGCTTTCCGCCAAGCATTCCTTGGCCATTGTCATGACAGCCAGTGGACCGCTGTTACGGCCCTGTACACGCTAGCTCCCGGCTGTGAGGTCGGTAGTGCTCGCAGCATGCACTATGGCTCGGTGTTCGATGCTTGAAGAAAGCGATTACTGAATCCCACGCCGTGCCGAGCAGCAGGCCACTGTCTCTATTAAGGGTGTTATTGGCGCTTGTTATTTCGATGGCTTCCTAAATTACACAGTCCTAGAAGCCGTTACTGGGAACCACGACGCACGTTTTCTAAGGCTTGCTCAGCTAAAGCAGATTTCTCTCACACTCCTTGGTACGTTGTACCGCAGTACGTACTGTTTGTTCGACGTAGGACTGACCACACTCGCAAGGTATCTTGTAGGCTGCAGGTCTTCTGAGACTTGTTGCGTCTTTAACTCAATCAAGAACAGCTGCCAACATGAGTAACGTAGAGGTAAATATCCTCGGAGTAGTGAAGCAACTCAAATCACTTAATAAAACCAATTCTCTCGGTCCAGACAGTATACCAATTAGGTTCCTTTCGGAGTATGCTGATGCAATAGCTCCATAGTTAGCAATCATATACAACCGTTCCCTCGATGAAAGTTCCGTACCGAAAGACTTGTAAGTTGCACAGGTTACACCAGTGTTCAAGAAAGGTCCTAGGAGTTGGGTTGGGTTGGCTTGTTTGGGGGAAGAGACCAAACTACGAGGTCATCGGTCCCATCGGATTAGGGAAGGAAGTCGGCCGTGCCCTTTCAAAGGAACCATCCTGGCATTTGCATGGAGCGATTTAGGGAAATCACGGAAAACCTAAATCAGGATGGCCAGACGCTGGATTGAACCGTTGTCCTCCCGAATGCGAGTCCAGTGTGCTAACCACTGCGCCACCTCGCTCGGTGTAGTAGGAGTAATCCACTAAGTTACAGACCCACATCATTACCGTCGATATGCAGCAGGAACCGAGTTTGCAGTGGTTTTTAGTCTTTATCCTCCATAATGATGCTTTACGTCGTCTCTCAAGAGATTCCAGGAACTACAGCCATACTGTATCTCTCACTGGGTTTACTTTAAGAAAACGCTGCTCAGAACTCAGTAAACAGTTTTTCTGTGCCTGCTAATCCTTCCGTTGTTATAGCGGGAAGTCCACAAACATGTGAATACAATGTTACTTCTGTCTGAAAATATATATTGTTGCTATTAGCCACGTTTTAATTTGTACCTCATTCTGATAAGCACGACGCATATGTAAAATTCAATATCCTCCATAATGATGCTTTACGTCGTCTCTCAAGATATTCCAGGAACTACAGCCATACTGTATCTCTCACTGGGTTTACTTTAAGAAAACGCTGCTCAGAACTCAGTAAACAGTTTTTCTGTGCCTGCTAATCCTTCCGTTGTTATAGCGGGAAGTCCACAAACATGTGAATACAATGTTACTTCTGTCTGAAAATATATATTGTTGCTATTAGCCACGTTTTAATTTGTACCTCATTCTGACAAGCACGACGCATATGTAAAATTCAATTTCGTTTTCAGGGGCTCTGAGACTTTTGACTTCTCCGTTACGGCTCCGCTATTTAGCCTACTTTCCTTTACGAGCGAGGTCCTACATTGTTTTCGTGATCTTTGTTTCAAAGCACATTAGTGGCGCCCGTGCTTACTGCACGTAACACAAAGACGGAGAATACAATGAAAAAGTAGGTGTAACAGCACTGATATAAAACAATACGAGCTCACAGCGCTTCACAAGGAAAATAATATGCAGAATGTCTCGAGCTTAATATAACAATTTAAAATATATAAAAATGGTTGGTAAAACACGAGGGTATGCTGAAAAGTGCTGTTCCTGAATATTTTATCGTGTTCTCAGTATCGGTGTCACGCATGCGACAGGCGAATTTCCTACTTTGCTGACGCAAGATGCAACCCCATGTCGCCAGACAGCTCCGAATTGTAACGTGTGAAATGGTGGTATGTAACGTGACTATGTCTGTGCGTGAGGAACTGCGTGATGTATCCGCGTTTCTCCACACGTGGGGCATCCTCGCCTTCATCGTGACAACGCCAGACCACATACACTACTGGCCATTAAAATTGCTACACCACGAGGATGACGTGCTACAGACGCGAAATTTAACCGACAAGAAGAAGATGCTGACATATGCAAATGAGTAGCTTTTCAGAGCATTTACACAAGGTTGGCGCCGGTGGCGACACCTACAACGTGCTGACATGAGGAAGGTTTCCAACCGATTTCTCATACACAAACAGCAGTTGACCGGCGTTGCCTGGTGAAACGTTGTTGTGATGCCTCGTGTAAGGAGGAGAAATGCCTACCATCACGTTTCCGACTTTGATAAAGGTCGGATTGTAGACTATCGCGATTTCGGTTTATCGTATCGCGACATTGCTGCTGGCGTTGGTCGAGATCCAATGACTCTTAGCAGAATATGGAATCGGTGGGTTCAGGAGACTAATACGGAACGCCATGCTGAATGCCAACGGCCTCGTATCACTAGCAGTCGAGATGACAGGCATCTTATCCGCATGGCTGTAACGGATCGTGCAGCCACGTTTCGATCCCTGAGTCAACAGATGGGGAAGTATGTAAAACAACAACCATCTGCACGAACAGTTCGATGACGTTTGCAGCAGCATGGACTATCACCTCGGAGACCATGGCTGCGGTTACCCTTGACGCTTCATCACAGACAGGAACGCCTGCGATGGTGTACTCAACGACGAACCTGGGTGCACGAATGGCGAAACGTCATTTTTTCGGATGAATCCAGGTTCTGTTTACAGCATCATGATGGTCGAAACCGTGTTTGGCGTCATCTCGCTGAATGCACATTGGAAGCGTGTATTCGTGATCGCCATACTGGCGTATCACCCGGCGTGATGGTGTGGGGTGCCATTGGTTACATGTCTCGGTCACCTCTTGTTCGCATTGACTGCACTTTGAACAGTGGACGTGACATTTCAGATGTGTAACGACCCGTGGTTCTACCCGTCATTCGATCCCTGCGAAACGTTTCAGCAGGATAATGCACGATCACATGGTGCAGGTCCTGTACGGGCCTTTCTGGATACAGAAAATGTTAGACCTCTGCCCTGGCCAGCACTTTCTCCAGATCTCTCACCAATTGAAAACGTCTTGTCAATGGTGGCCGAGCAACTGGCTCGTCACAATAAGCCAGTCACTACTCTTGATGAACTGTGGTATCGTGTTGAAGCTGCATGGGCAGCTGTAACTGTACACGCCATCCAAGCTCTGTTTGACTCAATGCCCAGGCGCATAGAGGCCGTTATTACGGCCAGAAGTGGTTGTTCTGGGTACTGATTTCTCAGGCTCTCTGCACCCAAATTGCTTGAAAATGTAATCACATGTCAGTTCTAGTGTAGTATATTTGTCCAATGAATACCCGTTTATCATCTGCATTTCTTCTTGGTGTAGCAATTTTAATGGCCAGTAGTGTATTAGCTCCGAGACATCTGCAGCAGTCCGACACCTTGGGTTCGCCGTCATCGATCATCCTCCTTACTGTTCCGGCATGACCCCATCCGATTTTTAATTGTTTCCAGAACTTTAAACACCAACTTCGAGGATTTTGATAGTGATGAAGCTTTCAAGCAGAGGTAAGGCTGTGGCACCAACAGCAAAGTCAAACATTCTATCGGGATGTTACCAACGAACTGGTCTCTCGTTGGCCGAAGTAGGTTCGTCGCCAGGATTACCAACTTGAGAAATAAATACATAGACGTGAAGGATAAAGATGTAGTATGTTAATAAAGTTTGTTTTATTTAAAATATTTGAAAGTTTTCACATAAAAATTAGGAAGCATTAATTTTCAGCACGGCCTTGTATCTGTTTATGTTACAGGAGAAGTAATCTTGAAAGTTATTTCTTCAGTCTCTTCAAAGTATCTGTTCTCATACGCGATTGTGAACTTCCAATAATTCCTGCATTCCATTTGTAATATGTCATGCTACATCCAGTTTCGCTTTCGTAACGATCGTCAGTTCAATCTTGTCTACGTTGTGTTCGACTCGTTTCGTTCCTCAATATTGCGCATCTGTTCATCTTTCGCTGTCACTTTCAGTCTACCATAATGTGTGGCGATTGCCATTTATAACAAACAAGATGAATATGTTCAAAGAACGGCTGACAAGTCATAGGACGAAATGTGGACGAAATGTTGTATATCATGGGATTTTTCTTTCTACACTGACTTTGTGACAAGGGATGTAAGTACACATCCCCTTCACTTTCCTTTACCCTAGTGTTCAGCATATGACTGTTCAGCACTTCGAGCCAATATCATTTAGCACGTTTTGCATTCCATTCACCGTCAATCGTTGAACAGCAAATGAAGGCGTTGCCGTGGGTAAATCTGTCACCCCTCTCGTAACAAATGTCTGTATGAAAGACTTTGAAAAGAGGGCATTCGATCCGATAGAACTTAAACCAATGATGCTTTAATACTGGTGCTCCACGGTGTAAAAGAACTGTCACCCTTTTTTCAGCACTGAATTCTATCCACAAGGGTATCAAATTTATGATGGATTGAAAGGTGGCTACACTGAGTCACAGCGCCAGAGATTGCGCTCAGCTGAGAAGCTGCTGAGGGCAGTCGTAGTTCTGAGGTAGGCATGATCAGTGATTGCTGAGACGATGTCGATAGAGTACTAGTTGTGATCATGTCGTGTGCAGTTGTTCTGTTGGGCAAGACACCATATGTTGTCGATTGGGGATGTTGTAATGATCAAAGTGTATTTTTCGTCAATATATATGAAGGTAAAGAAATTTTTTTAATTTTAGATGTCCAAAATAACAATGCCGCTTGGTCACAGGTTCAGTCAACAAAGCATCTGGCTCGTGTTCTTGTATTAGACTGTAATTATGGTTTCTTTGTGCAATCATAGTATTTCTGGTTTTTTTAATTACTTCATTGTAAATGGCGTTTAAAGCATCTTGTCGTATTGAGGAAGAACCGTGCCAAATGTGTACGTTGAATTACACTTCCACACACAGAACAGTTACATTTGTGCTTTGTTGTTTCGTAGCTTTTATAGTTGCTGGGGACTTAATTAATTAATTGTGTTAACGGAAATTTCCCTTCATTCTTTGTTGTTATTCTATGCAGTCAGATTGCGTACTAATATTATTCAGGGCCAACCGGTTAGGAGACTGCGTAACCGGACAAACAGCGACTAAAATTAAAAATTATTAGCATTCTATTTAGTTAAGCCCTCATGCAGGATATGGAGGAAAGCGGCCGTTTTCCATTTCTTAGTCAGTCGCAAAGTAGATGGATCATTGGGGCATTCCGTTTACCGTAACTTACACACACGGACCTGTACTTGTAGGCTTTAGTTACCACCGTCCATCACAAACTATAGGCGTCCTTTGGACGTTCGTGCACCGTGAACATAATGAGTCTAATGGAGACAGCAGCTGAAATACCTACACCAGATCAGCAAAATGGCTCTGAACACTATGGGACATCTTAGGTTATCAGTCCCCTAGAACTTAGAACTACTTAAACCTAACCTAACCTAAGGACATCACACACATCCATGCCTGAGGCAGGATTCGAACCTGCGACCGTAGCAGTTGCGCGGCTCCGGACTAAGAACCGCGAGACCACCGCGGCCGGCCATTTACCTCTGAACCCGTGTCTATGGCCCTCTGAGTCTCGTGGACGAATAGCGCGGGCTTGGTTTCACACGGCCTTTCCGAAACCCATGCCGATTCCTACAGAGTAGATTTCTAGTCTCCAGAAAAGTCATTATACTCTAACATAATACGTGTTCCAAAATTCTACAACTGATTTACGCTAGAGATATAGGTCTATAGTTCTGCACATCTGTTCGACGTCCCTTCTTGAAAACGGGAATGACCTGTGCCCTTTTTCAATCCTTTGGAACGCTACGCTCTTCTAGAGACCTACAGTACACCGCTGCAAGAAAGGGGGCAAGTTCCTTCGCGTACTCTGTGTAAAATCGAACTGGTATCCCATCAGGTCCAGCGGCCTTTCATCTTTTGAGCGATTTCAATTGTTTCTCTATTGCGATATCTACCATTTTTTCATCTGTGCGACAATCTAGAGAAGGAACTACAGTGCAGTATTCCTCTGTGAAACAGCTGTTTATGGAAATATAAAGTACAATCAGCTACAAATTTTACATATTTACATACACCTTTACCTTTAACCCAAATAAATACAGACTCATTTTGATTAATTTTTCTTTTGCTACGAGTATACAAGACAAGAGGAGATGTTGAGTCATAAGCTGATTTACCAAAATCTTTACTACCAATTTCAAACATATGATAGATACGATAGGCAATTACATCTCTATCATTAAAACTTTCAAGGGCAGGTACACTAGGAACTCCGCTACCACCTCTTACTATGGCAACGGTGAACCATCCATTTCCATGTGAGAAACTGTCGTTTATATCCAAGCTAAATTTGATGCAGTCTTCTCGGGATTTGTTTTCTTAGTCTCTCGCGATGAGATAAGAACTGTGTTGAAGCTTCCTGCCGGCCGCGGTGGTCTCGCGGTTCTAGGCGCGCAGTCTGGAACCGTGAGACTGCTACGGTCGCAGGTTCGAATCCTGCCTCGGGCATGGATGTGCGTGATGTCCTTAGGTTAGTTAGGTTTAAGTAGTTCTACGTTCTAGGGGACTGATGACCACAGCAGTTGAGTCCCATAGTGCTCAGAGCCATTTTTTTAAAGCTTTCTCATCGAATGCTTTACATGACAATAAAAACAGTCATCGCGGGGGTATGCTAGGGGAGTGCAATTTGGAAGAAATCACTTTAATACTGCAAGGCGGCAATGCTTCTTCATCTCGAAAACTCTCGTCGTGTAACTGTGGTCGTGTTTGTCCTACCCATGCGTCTATTAACAAAAGAAATTATTGTTCCCGCTCGGAGGGCTTCATCACGTCGGTAGCAAACTTTTCGTGTAAAGATTTTGTAAGTTTCCCAGATTTCGATCAGTCAATGACGACATTCCTGTATTTTGCCGCGTAGTCATGCATTATTTATCGAATCGTTCCAAAAGAACCAGTACTCTCTTGTAGACGACAGCATCACATGCAAACCATCGAACAAGGCTGCTAAGATTACCTCTTAAATTCTTTACATAGATAAGGAACAGCAGAGGGTCTGTAACACTACCTTTGGGACGTCACAAATCACTTCTGTTTTACTCGATGACTTTCCGACAGCTACTATGAACTGTGACCTCTCTGACAGAAAATTACGAGTCTAGTCGCGTGACTGAGGCGTTATTTCATAAGTACCGCTTGTGAGGTACAGAGTTAAAAGCCTTCTGGAAAACTAGATATACGGAATCAATGTGAAATCCCTTGTCGATAGCTCTCAGCACTTCGTATAAATAAAGTGCTAGTTGTCTTTCACGAGAACGACGTATTCCAATTCCGTGTTCACTATGTGTCAATAGATCGTCCTCTTCGAGGTAATTCATAACTTTTGAACACTATATATGTTCCAGAATCCTGCTGCATTTTGACGTTAATTATATGGGCTTGTAATTTAGTGAATTACTTCTATTGCATGTCTTGAATATTAGTGTGACCTGTGCAACTTTCCATCTTTGGGTACGAATCTTTCGTCGAGCGAGTGATTGTGTATTATTGCTAGGTATGGCGCTATTGCATCAGCATACTCTGAAAGTAACGTAATTGGTATATAATCTGGACTGGAAGATTTGCTTTTATTAAGTGATTTAAGTTGCTTGACTACTCTGAGGATATATACTTCTCTCGTTGGCAGCTGGTCTTGATCCGAATTCTGGAATATTGACTTCGTCTTCTTTGGTGAAGGAACCTCGGAAGGCTGTGTTTAGTAACTCTGCTTAGTATTTCCACTGTGGTATTTCCATGCTATTGTGCAGAGAAGGCACCGATTGTGTCTTGCCGCTAGCATACCTTACATACGATCAGAATCTCTTTGAATTTTCTGCCAGGTGACATTAGTTACACGTCTCGGTCACCTCTTGTTCGCATTGACAGCACATTGAACAGTGGACGTCACATTTCAGATGTGTTACGACCCGTGTCTCTATCCTTCATTCGATCCCTATGAAACCCTACATTTTAGCAGGATAATGCACGACCGCATGTTGCAGGTCCTGTTCGGGCCTTTCTGGATACAGAAAATGTTCGACTGCTGCCCTGGCCAGCACATTCTCCAGATCTCTCACCAATTGAAAACGTCTGGTAAATGGTGTCCGTGCAACTGGCTCGTCACAATACGCCAGTCACTACTCTTGACGAACTATGATGTCGTTGTTGAAGCTGCATGGGCAGCTGTACCTGTACACGCCATCTATGCTCTGTTTGACTCAATGCCCAGGCGTATCAAGGCCGTTATTACGGCCAAAGGTGGTTGTTCTGGGTACTGATTTCCCAGGATCTATGCACCCAGATTGCGTGAAAATGTAATCAAATGCAGTTCTAGTATAATATATTTGTCCAACGAATACCCGTTTATCATCTGCGTTTCTTCTTGGTGTAGCAATTTTAATGGCCAGTAGTGTAAGATTGGTGTTCACAGCAAAGTCGTGTGTGTCAGTATTTCTCTAGGTGTAACGTGACGATCCCTGCTCCTGCGTGTTCTCCCGCAGTGAAGACGGCGTGTTGCGTTGTGTTGCAGACGGCGCAGCAGCGTCGGCTAGCGGAGGGCCATGGGTTCGCTGCCCAACCTGCACGCCATCGGCTCGGAGCGGCAGGCGGCCAGCCGCCTACAGCCCTGGGATGACTGCATGCTCGAGGTGAGCTCTGCGCTGCGACCAGCCGCTGCGCACCGCGCTCACAGCCAGCCTCACACCAGGCCGGGTAGCTCACAAAACGGCGAACGCCTGCCGCGTCATCATTCTCTACAATGCTTGCAAGCCAGAACGAAAGCACGGGAAAAAAATCGAAAAACTCAGTTCAGCATTCCGTATTAATCTCGGGGGAGTGGCATGCAGTGCCCAAAAAGTTAGGACTACCAAAATATTTATTTACTAAAAAAGTTATCAAATAAGGCGGTGTTAGCAGGAAGATAGTTCTTCAGACAATAAGAGACTGGAATAGATGGGTGAACCGATAGAGGTTGTAATGGTTCTTTATTTACGTGACCATTAAAGCACTCCAACCCCAGTTCTCGATACCAGTAATATCGTACTACTTTTCTGCGAAGTAACAGACATATTTTTGTGGCAATATTCTCATTTGGTTTTAATAATATATCGATATATTACAGTGATTTGGTTCTTGTGTGGATTCCTTTCTGTGAGACTGTCATAATCTTTGAATTACTTGTAACCGTTATGGCGCATATGCGCACAGAGCAGTCGCTTCACTTTGCAGATGTTAAGTTGTTATTTCGCTTTGTAAAAGAACAGTCATGTCTGGTGTTTGGTTAAAGCGGTAATTAAATATTTGAAGATTGATACAAAACTGTTTACTTGGTGATGTGCCAATTAAGAAGAACTATATGTGAATTTACAAGAAGATTAACAAAAAAGTGGATCGCGGACACCAGGTCAAAAATTATTTCTACCATACCATTGTTCTGATCTGGGATTGTTTGATCATTAAGAATTTCCTGAAAAACGCATTTGTTAGGTCTTCAAGTATTGCTAAAACACAGATCTGGACCTTCTAGCAGTCAAAGTGGAATCACCCTAGAATCGACAAAAGATAAGTGCCAAAATTAATGACTTTTTTTACAGTGACTACATTATTTCCATTCTGACGATACCATCCACAATCAATAACTTTGTTGTTGCCCGATAAAGCGAACATATGCTGCGTGAGAAATATTATTAATCTGATTTCTAACCTACTTGCAAGTGGTGGTATTGTTATAAGGTACTGAAAGTACCCTCCGCCACACACCGTCAAGTGGCTTGCGGAGTATGGATGTACATCTAGATGTAGATGTAGACATAGTGAGCACATATCCGTATCTCACAAACCAAGCAGCAGCAGTAGACGGTACTGAGATTTGTAAAACCGACGTTCGTCCTTCAAGATATCATGAACGTCATGTTTAATATTGCTGCATCCAAAGTGTTCGTCAGTAAATCTCGCACGATGTCCTGACTTCACATACATCATTTTGGAAACTTCTGGTCACAGATACAGTACCATACAGTGACAAACTTTTTCTGCTTCGCAACCTGGAAGCAGCGGTAAAACTAAACAAGTTCACCTTGTATGCACTTTTCTTTCAGCAAGGAACCTACTTGCAAATCAATTATCTCTAGCTGTAGTGCAAGAGGCAAATCATCACGGCTACAATCAAACGAATTCTGGAGCAGAAGAATGTCACTCTCACTTCTGTCAAGATCGAAAACCTCTTTCTAAAAGCTTCTTCAAGTCACGAGTAACTTTTTCCAGAAAATAAATGTCGGCATCTTTGATCGTAGCACAAAACTCTTTGAATCAGTAAATATAAGAAATGGTTTCTCCTTCCAGTTATGTTTAATGACAGCTTCCTTCGTGTTGTGTACATAGTTCCTCGTAGTCATCGCATACACAACTTTCCTACTAGAGCGCGCCCCGCTAAGCACAACAGCGCAGGCGCAGCGCTCGTCCGTCTCCGCACTACGAGATGGCGCTGCCATAGAGACGGACGAAATTTTGCTTCCGCCGATGCGCATATTAAAATGTAACGCAGCCAATGAGATTTCTGCTTACGTAGAACCTTTTCTCCTCACAGATCACACTCGTGCAGTGATACCTGAACGCGCGAGGTATTATAACGAGTGTAAAGACCTCCGATAAGTCAGTCTTCATTTGTCTGCACCAGTCTGCCTGAGTCTGTACCAGTCTATAGTCAAGCTTCAGTCTACGCCTAATACGATTACCATATTCCTGTAAATAGTCATGAAGATAAATGAATAGACACTTTTGGCAAGTATCAGAAATATATGTGAGAATAAGATTGACGTACCAATACCAAAGGAACTTCAGATTGTCAATTGTATATAGCATACAGAACCAAGTTAAGTAATTTATGCTTGTTATTATTTTAATAAATGTGTGTGAAAATTAATCAAGTTCTGTTTAAAGTTGGTTACCGTCAATCTGCTACTCTAAGCGTGCAAGTGGCATTTCTATCGTCTGACCTAACGGCAGAAGATAAACACGCCACGATAAGACCACGAGACATATTGCTGACACTCGCCTACTTCGTTAGAGCGACAGGTCAAATAATCTGATGGTGTGTGTACCGAAGGCCTTACAGTACGCACACCACACTCCATAATCCTTTGATGATTCTCTAGAGACCACAGACGAGATCGCCTTTCCCTGAATTATCAATTTCAGCTCTTTCCTGTGGGGTGCGATACTGAAGAAAAATAACTTTCACTCCCAGGTGTGATGAGATAGCTGTGGCTCAGCTCTATTATTTTCGGTGATGAAAACATCCGTTTCGTTTCGGTGCTTGTAAAAACGAAAGAGAACTGTTTGGCAGCTGATCCGCCCCACAGCTGTGCTACAAGGCAAGTCACAGAATTCGGCATCAGTTTCTTGAAGAAAAGTCTGGAGTTGATGGTGACTGAATGCATCACTTGAATGAAAATCGCTGGCGATGCTACTCGTTTCAGAACACAAGAGATATTTAATTCCTTCTTACAGAGTCCTTGTTGATATATGAAGCAGTTTATGAACAGAGCCGACTGGAATTTGCAAGTCTTCAAGAGCCCTGACCACTGAATATAGAAAATTTAAGGTACATAGCAACCAGGAGGTCCCCTGACATGTGAAGCTCTCCTAGTATTCTAAACATAATATTTTAGGTAGTTCAGAATGTTTCGTGTTCCATATGTCTGATTAAGCAAATTCAAGTACGGGTGAACTGACACCGCAGGCCGGATCCTTCCCCTGCTCTAAAGCACTGTCCTCGTCTCCACTTTTGCTGTAATGTGCCGACACCAGACGCCTGCGATGAGTGTACTACTCTGCCAGTCTACCATTGTGTCGCACGTAACACATTGCCTGTGATGACACGTTATTGACACACGCTTAGACGGCGCATCCGTGCTAAGAATCACCATTTTAATAGCCATTCGGAGAACTGCTCTATCCAAACTCTTGACAGCTTACAAAATTCGTGGGAAACGTTCTTCTGGCGTAAAGTACAACAGTTAGTTTCCATTTTCTGTACACCACATGAACGATTTTGATCGACTTGGGTCAGTTTACATGCTATGGATATGTGATTTATTCGTGATAAAGCACCTCGTCTTGGCCATTTGAAGGTTAACAGATATTTGTCATAAGAGTCAACGTATTCATCTCTAATACTGTTATTTATATACAAGTATCTAACTAGAAACTTAAATTTACGAATCTTTACCTTTTTAGCACAGATGCTGCCAGCTCGTAGTTGAAAATTAATCTATGGAACAGAAGACGCTGTCTGGAAGAAATGATTTTAGACTAGATTTCAGTTTCACTATGCTACATATCAGGTACTTTGTATTACTGAGCAATGAACAGAATTTTTTGAAGCTGTATACTGAACACTTTTCCGCTCCACTGACCGCTCTGGCAGTGAGCAATGACTAATAAATTTCGTTTTCCCCTCTAGAGTTATAGCTTTGGACATCACATTTCTCAAATTGTGTTGAATTATGTACTACGACTTTCGTAAACGGATGTGTTTATTGAGAAGAAGGGTCTTCGATTTCATCACTCCATTAGGAAACGTACAGAATCTTAAACATGGCTGCGAAACAGCAACTGTCTAAATCTGACTAGGTTGAAAAATCGGTCAGCCGGTTGAAATGAAGGTTCATTTGCCCTACTTCTGAAAAAGATATTTTGATAAACATTGAAACCACGGCCAAGCGCTAATAAAGCTTTACTTGCAACTGGTTGGCTCGTCAAACGTACAGAAGGCGACTGCGGCCGAGCGTTGCATATTGTTCGCACTGCTCACTTTTGTATGAGGACTTGCCGAAAAGTAAGTCCACCGAATTTTCAATATGGAAACTTTTTTTTAATAAAACAAACGTTATTTTCGTTCTACATGTCCGAAAGAACAGACACGATGTCCATATAAGTATATAGTGCTGGCAATACCGGCCATGACCTTCTTCTGTGCTGATGCACACATATTACCCGAATCTTACATTACTTGGTAAGAATGTCATTCACGAGTAAAGAGTGTGTTGCGTAGGGAAACTGCGAATGTAGTGTGTGGACATATAAGGTGAGAATGTGGGTCTCGCGGGAGGCGTGCGCGAGATAGTCCCTGCAGTCGCACTATGCTCGGTGCCCTCTTTGGCTCAGATGGAAGCCGGCACGGTATCTCAGCGTGTTCGGACAGAGGGTTAGCAGCCCTCTGTAATAAAAGAAAAAACTGAGCTAATCGATCAAGAACGAACTTAAACGGATGTCTTACGGCGTCCGCCCCGAGCAGATGCAACGAACAAAATGATGAGATTGTAAAAAATAAATAAATAAATAAAAACTAAAATAAATTGGATAGAGCGTCTGTCGTGTAAGCAGGAGATCACAGGTTCGAGTCCCGATCGGGGCACACATTTTCACCTGTCCCTGTTGATATATATCACCGCCCGTCAGCAGCAGACGGTATTAATATATAATTCTAATTAAGTCCACTTTCAGTTGCATGAGTTCGTCCATTAGCAAAATTGGCGCATTTAGGGGACTGAGAATCTGCTTTTCGCGATCGAGACGTCTGTTCACCCTCAACGGGTGACTGTGTGGTGTGCAGTGTCGAGTCACGGAATAATCGGTGCGATATTGCTTGATGGCACGGTGACTACCGAACGGTACGTGGAAGTTTTGGAGGATGATTTCATCCCCATTATCCAAAGTGACCCTGATTTCAACAATATGTGTTTCATGCAAGATGGAGCTCGACCTCATGGGAGCAGGAGAGTGTTTGATGTCCTGGGGACCGCATTCTGGCTCTGGGGTACCCAAAGGCCACTGGCATAGGCCGCCATATTTTCCAGATCAACATATGCGACTCCTTTTTGTGTGGCTACATTAAAGACAGGGTGTACAGCAATCATCTCAAAAGCATTGCTGAGCTGAAAACAGCCATTCAGAGGTCATCTATAGCATGACTTCAGCGGGTCATGCAGAATTTCGCTAGTCGTCTGCCCACATCATCGCCAATGATGGTACGCATATTGAACATGTCAGTAATTAACGAATGACAAAGCAGAAAAAACCATATGCTGCTACTAAATGATATAATAAACGTTTGACTTGAACGTCATATGTGACACACTACAAGTTCGTAATATGTAGAATTCTTACTCGCAAAGTACTTTGTATAAATTACAAACATATATAAGAAAATCTTCGTTTTTACATCGTTCCTCTCTGCACCGGCCACAGAGTCACCACTCATCAAGACAATTACGCAGACGGCGCGCAACTCGGATGTGCAACCACACTCTCCAGCCATTCTACAGCAGCGTGCTCAGTCGCCTCTCAGACTCACCCGCTACAGCCAGCCTGAATCACTACGCTTGTTGCTCATTGTTGGCCTGAGTCGAAGTTGCCTGAAACGCTCCCTGAGCATTAAATAACGATATGCCTGTTACGGAAAAAATGATTATAAAAAGAATCTGCAGATAGTGCGTGACAGCTCACAATGGAGAAGATTACTTCTATGATCATCAACAAAATCTTAATTATGTGAGAGCGATGCTAGTTAATGAAAATATATGTGTGCACCTCGCTCCATTCTTATGTCATACATCAGCTAAAATTTTCTTTTTAAAAAACGAAGTGAGGTTTTGGATCTTAGAGCCAGAAATGTTACACTGCATACAATGGCGGAATTTATAAGAATATTGCGAACTATTACAGTCTGCTATCCGTAGTCATTATACTCTGAGCAAAAATAAGTTTAATTTTTTCGAAACTGCGTAACTGTCTCCTAATGCCATGCATAAATTTTAAATTGGACTCATAGGTGCCGATAACCTTTCTCTGTAATTGTGCGAAAGCTTCGCGTTCTGCCATCTAACCCTCGGGCTCAGCGACGCTTCGAATAGCAAGGCGTCGAGACATGCGAATAAACGGCCACACCTCAGATGTTCATGGCTCTGAGCACTATGGGACTTAACGTCTGAGGTCATCAGTCCCCTAGAACTTAGAACTACTTAAACCTAACTAACCTAAGGACATCACACACATCCATGCCCGAGGCAAGATTCGAACCTGCGACCGTAGCGGTCGCGTGGTTTCAGAATGTAGCCGCTAGAACCGCACGGCCACTCCGGCCGGCGCAGATGTTCATGTGAGGTGTGACGTCGGTTAGTGATGTCACATCGGGACCAAATTTCACCACAATTCTGCCCAACGCCATCGTGGCCGTATTTCACTATGGGAAGGTTGTCACACCCATGTTGCCCACATTCCACCCCTTCTTTTGACGCCTCTGCGATGGTGGTTAGAACCACGTTTACCAGTATGAGAACGGAGTTTGGTTGCAATAATTACACGTCTGTTTTTTGAAACTCATAAACAATATTTTATTTAAAATAATCTCCATTACTATTTATACATTTCTCCCACCTCTAAAGCAGCCTATAAGTGCCACGCCAATAAAAAAAAAAGTTATTTTGAAGCGTACCAGTCACTGAGGCATTTCTGTAAATTATAAAAATACGAACTGAAGCGTTGTTTAGCCAGAGCGCGTCCTTTACTGCTTGCTCAACTGCCATCGTGTTTCTGTAGAAATTGTAAAAAGCCTTTCGCTCCCTGTATTTTACCCTTGCCACCTTCAGAATTTGAAAGAGAATATTCCGGTCCACATTGTCAAAAGCTTTCTCTAAGTCTACAAACGCTAGAAACGTAGGTTCGCCTTTCCTTAATCTTTCTTCTAAAATAAGTCGTTGGGTCAGTATTGCCTCACGTGTTCCAACATTTCGACGGAATCCAAACTGATCTTCTCTGAGGTCGGCTTCTGCCAGTTTTTCCATTCGCCTGTAAACAATTCGCGTTAGTATTTTGCAGCTGTGAATTATTAAACTGATAGTTCGGTAATTTTCACATCTGGCAACACTTGCTTTCTTTGGGATTCAAATTATTATATTCTTATTATATACATCTGGCTCGCCAGATGGTAATGGATTTTATCGACGGTTATTCCGCATTGTTCTTATCCGTCTTTCCTCTCATTATTTTTAAGACATTCGTTAGGTCAATGTTGTAATTTTAATCCTATTAATTTTATCCATGTGCTGCTTAGAGCAATAACTGTTGATCCAATTGCTTTCAAGTACTCTTATCTCTATTTTATGTATCGGCGCTATGACCAGAAGATTAGTGCAATAGAACCGCAACTGTCATCATCATCTTCGTCATCATCATCATCGCCTTCCTTTCCAGACATGTTCTCTCTTGGACATATACCTCGACAAACAGAAAGAAGAAGTTGACAGTGTTAAATTCTTGGGATTACAACTTGATTATATACTAACGGGAAGAAATCGGAACTGCAAAAAATAATCACTGTAGAGTGATGAAATTCCGAGAATACATTTGTCTAAGTGGCATACTTGGCTGATTAACGTTGCAAGGTCACTGGCTAATGTAAGCGAGAGATAAGGATTTCCACTGTGAAATGCTGATACATTAATAACCGGTGTAACCTCCAGAATGTCGAATGCAAGCAGGCAAACGTGCTTGCAGTTTGTTTAACAGGTGCCGTGTGTCAGTTTGTGGGATATACACTCCTGGAAATTGAAATATGAACACCGTGAATTCATTGTCCCAGGAAGGGGAAACTTTATTGACACATTCCTGGGGTCAGATACATCACATGATCACACTGACAGAACCACAGGCACATAGACACAGGCAACAGAGCATGCACAATGTCGGCACTAGTACAGTGTATATCCACCTTTCGCAGCAATGCAGGCTGCTATTCTCCCATGGAGACGATCGTAGAGATGCTGGATGTAGTCCTGTGGAACGGCTTGCCATGCCATTTCCACCTGGCGCCTCAGTTGGACCAGCGTTCGTGCTGGACGTGCAGACCGCGTGAGACGACGCTTCATCCAGTCCCAAACATGCTCAATGGGGGACAGATCCGGAGATCTTGCTGGCCAGGGTAGTTGACTTACACCTTCTAGAGCACGTTGGGTGGCACGGGATACATGCGGACGTGCATTGTCCTGTTGGAACAGCAAGTTCCCTTGCCGGTCTAGGAATGGTAGAACGATGGGTTCGATGACGGTTTGGATGTCCCATGCACTATTCAGTGTCCTCTCGACGATCACCAGAGGTGTACGGCCAGTGTAGGAGATCGCTCCCCACACCATGATGCCGGGTGTTGGCCCTGTGTGCCTCGGTCGTATGCAGTCCTGATTGTGGCGCTCACCTGCACGGCGCCAAACACGCATACGACCATCATTGGCACCAAGGCAGAAGCGACTCTCATCGTTGAAGACGACACGTCTCCATTCGTCCCTCCATTCACGCCTGTCGCGACACCACTGGAGGCGGGCTGCAAGATGTTGGGGCGTGAGCGGAAGGTGGCCTAACGGTGTGCGGGACCGTAGCCCAGCTTCATGGAGACGGTTGCGAATGGTCCTCGCCGATACCCCAGGAGCAACAGTGTCCCTAATTTGCTGGGAAGTGGCGGTGCGGTCCCCTACGGCACTGAGTAGGATCCTACGGTCTTGGCGTGCATCCGTGCGTCGCTGCGGTCCGGTCCCAGGTCGACGGGCAAGTGCACCTTCCGCCGACCACTGGCGACAACATCGATGTACTGTGGAGACCTCACGCCCCACAGGTTGAGCAATTCGGCGGTACGTCCACCCGGCCTCCCGCATGCCCACTATACGCCCTCGCTCAAAGTCCGTCAACTGCACATACGGTTCACGTCCACGCTGTCGCGGCATGCTACCAGTGTTAAAGACTGCGATGGAGCTCCGTATGCCACGGCAAACTGGCTGACGGCGGCGGTGCACAAATGCTGCGCAGCTAGCGCCATTCGATGGCCAACACAGCGGTTCCTTATGTGTCCGCTGTACCGTGCGTGTGATCATTGCTTGTACAGCCCTCTCGCAGTGTCCGGAGCAAGTATGGTGGGTCTGACACACCGGTGTCAATGTGTTCTTTTTTCCATTTCCAGGAGTGTAGTTCCATGCCTGTTGCACGTGGCCGATCAGAACAGGGACGGATAAAGCTGTTTGTTGTTGACGCTAGAGTTGTCATCCGATGATGTCCCATATGTGCTCGATTGGAGACAGATCTGGTGGTGCCTCAGGCCAAGGTGACATGTCGACATTCTGTAGAGCATGCTGGGTTACAACAGCGGCATGTAGGCGAGCGTTATCCTGTTGGAAAACACCCCCTGGAATGGGAGCACAACAGGTCGAATCACCAGACTGACGTACAACTTTGCAGTCAGGGTGCAAAGTGCGTGGGATGACCACGAAGTGGCACTCAGGTGGAGTCCAGTGTGTCTAGCAGGCAGATAGTTGCAGACCCTCAACTGGCCTTCTTCTGACCAACATGCGACCATGAATGGCACTGAGGCAGAACCAGCTTTCATCAGGAAACACAACAGATCTCCACCCTGCCTTCCAATGAGCTTTCGCTTGCCAGCAGTAGCAATTGGCAATGGTTTGGGGTCAGTGGAACACACGCTACAAGGCGTCTGGGTCGTTGCTCTCCTTGAAGTAACCGATACGTAACAATTCATTGTCTCCCTTAGTGCCAACTCCTGCTCAAATTCCAGCTGCATATCCACTTCTACGCGCCTGAATCATACGCCCAACACTATAGCCTTCCCTCTCGGCAGGGCCACGTGGCATTCCGAAGCCTTGACTTCTTGCGAACACCGCCGCCAACAACCATGTGGAGTAGCTACTTTTCTGCCAAATCTTTCCACAGTTTCGCAGAAGGAAAATTCAGGTTCTCGTAGCTCTGTTACACGACCTCATTCAAACTCAGTGAGGTGTTGATAATGGCGTCTTTGTCGCCCTAAAGGCATTCTTGACCAACATCAACTCACTATGTCCCCTCTCAAAGGTAACTAATGCTACGACCGTTACAGCGCGTATTTAAAGCACGACTGGTGCGAAATTTTAATAGAAATGATCTTTCAGATGTAGAGCCGCCACACTTATCAACTTTCGTTTGAGTCGCACAAATGATTGGTGTCGCGATTTTTTCCCCATCAGTGTCAATTAAACTGGCGAGAGCATGCCACAGAACTCTGTTTGGATTGCGGTTATTGTCAGACAGAGATGACACCAAAATTTTTGAAAAAGCTAGCATACTTTGCTTACTTTCCTTCCATAATGTCACGTGGGATCATTTTTTTTATCAGTAATTCACCAAGTGAAGGCTATGTTTTCCGTGTCCTAAGATGAGTAGTACGAATTATCTGTGATGTCAACTCCTGCAGGGGCCAGTTTAAGGGACTGTGAAAACTAACTACTGTTTCCCAATACATTTATACCTTCATGAAACTTGTAATATAAAAATATCTGTTTTTCAAATCAACAACTCAGTTAGTGGGATCAGTACCAGGAATGAGAAT
The DNA here is from genome assembly GCF_023897955.1 of Schistocerca gregaria. Classification (NCBI taxonomy): domain Eukaryota; kingdom Metazoa; phylum Arthropoda; class Insecta; order Orthoptera; family Acrididae; genus Schistocerca; species Schistocerca gregaria. Next base: position 74,195,925 of record NC_064927.1, on the reverse strand, counting down.
AATCTTTACTAAGATTTTAAGTCACTTACTTTAATCCAGAAAAGAAATTTTTGTTTTTCGAAAGAATTTTACTCATTCCCTTGGTTCAAATGGCTCTCAGCACTATGGGACTTAACGTCTGAGGTCATCAGTCCCCTAGAACCTAGAACTACATCAACCTAACTAACCTAAGGACACCACACACATCCATGCCCGAGGCAGGATTCGAACCTGCGACCGTAGATGTCGCGTGGCTACAGACTGTAACGCCTAGAACCGCTCGTCCACTCCGGTCGGCACTTATTCCCTTACATCAGTATTAGCCTTTTCAAAGTAATCCCTATCAGGTGTGTTATACTTGTGTCAGAGCTATTTCAAATACCGAAAAACACTTCTGGAAATCGGTATTTGTGTTGGATTTAGCTCTCGCAACGGTGCAGCTTAATCCCACACATGCTGCTAAAATGCCCGTCCTTCAACGTTTTCTTTATTTTATGTTATTTTATTTATTTTTTGAGTAGAAGAAGTCACACGAGACCATGTTGGCAAATACTGCCTCTGGGTCATCATTTCAGTTTGTTTTCGACGAAAATTGACGAACAAGCAACGAAGTGCTATTAAGTCCATTTGTTTCGCCGACGCACATCGGAAGTTTTTTACCGTATTGCTTCATGTAAACGGCGTTAAACTTCTAATTAGTAGTTCTTATTGATGGTGTGGCCTTGTCGCAAGAGCCCATGCTACACTATTCCATTAAAATCGAAAAGACAGTGAGCATCGTCTTCAAATTTCACCGCACTCGTCGAGTTTTTTCTAGTCTTGGCGACCCGGAATGCTTCCCCTGTGCGATGTCATATCCACGAAGACCTCTTTGCTGAATGTCTGTTTTGCGGCTGTTGACAGCGGCGTCATTTAACAGCGCTTGTCACAAAGCCGAATCGACATCCTCTTTGGCAGTTTTCTGTAATGTCGTGGTCATACTGTTAGGGGCCAGTGTGCCGTCGATGTCATCAGCTAGAAGGGTACTCCAGTAATAGTCGTGGAAAGTGCGCCGTGCTTTCCCACTTATCTCCCCTCTTCGGAAATTTCGATCGCCAAACTATGTTTCTTGGGTGGTTCCTGACAGACTGTTTACACGAAATATTTACATTTACCTGCAGAGCAGGCACTGTTTCTAACTCTTCGATGTCAGTTGTGAAGGTGGACGAAGGTAAGGGTGGGATTTGGGTGGCAGAAGTAAGCTGCGTCTGCCACGAGCAGGGCAAAGATAGTGACCAGTGCGTAGGTTCCCAGCAGAATAATTGGATGGTGATACTTCTTGCAGTGTAGCCGCACGTGTTGAAATATTTCTCCCATGCTGATCTGATGGATCTGCATAACGATCAGTTTGTCCAGAAGAGCGAGAAACGTCGAGTGAAGGGTGGTGTTTAGTTACAACTGGTTTTCTGCAGGCGAGATTTGAAACGAGAAATGAAGCACGTTGAGCAAGGAGAACGTCATGTTCGTTGTTATACGTCTTGTTCCGGTCCACAGGTCTGCAGTCACTATCTTCACACACTTTAATGGGTAGCTACAGGGAGAAGTTTGCTTATTTTGCTGCACTGTTCTTCTTCAATGAACGATTTACCACCTATCCATAAAAAGTCAAGCGTTCGTTGCGAACATGAAGTGCATAAATGACTGCAGGTGGTATGCAAAAACGCCAAACATAACCATTTCCACAGAACGGGGTCTGCGTCACACTCGAGCCTTATCATCAGCTCTTACCTATTGAAATGAGGTCTCGTCTGTGAGGGCTTTTCTGGAAGTATTTGTGTGGAGTGTAGCCATGTATCGATGTGAAACATGGACGATAAACAGTTTAGACAGGAAGAGAATAGAAGCTTTTTAAATATGGTGCCTCAGAAGAATGCTGAAGATTAGATGGGTGTATCACGTAACTACTGAGGAGGTACTGAATAGAATTGGGGAGAAGATGAATTTGTGGCACAACGTGACTAGAAGAAGGGGTTAGTTGTTAGGACACGTTTTGAGGCATGAGGGAAGCACGAGCGGTAAAAATTGTAGAGGGAGACTAAGAAATGAATACACTAAACAGGTTCAGTAGGATGTAGGTTGCAGTACTTTCTCGGAGATGAAGAGGCTTGCTCAAGATAGAGTAGCATGGAGAACTGCATCAAACCAGTCTCAGGACTGAAGACCACAAGAACCACCGACAAGTCACCTAAGGCTCAAAACGATATGTTGACGAGGCCTGGAGAGGCGCTGCAGACGATGTACTGCTGTTAGCAAAGGCACTCGTGTCGTCGCCTGCTGCCACAGCCCATTAATGCCAAATTACGAATGACCTAACTAAACACCTACGACATTTCACTCCCGTTCTATATGACTTTTGTTAAGGCCAGTACCACATACACACTACTTGGAGCCCTGCCAGGGTACCCACCACAGAGAAGTGCTTATATTACGCAGCAGCTCGCGTGCCCTGCAGCTGACACGAGCGGCAGCGCGCACGCCGCGCCGCGCCGCGCCTCGCTCAGCGCCTTGGCTGTGCTGCAGCGCCCTCGCCTCACGGCCCGTGTTTGCCGCGGCTGCGCAGCTGTCGGGGTGCCCGTCGCCGCGAGCCTGCCGCCTGCACCGCGCCTCGCTCAGCAGCTCGGGCGCCTCCTCCGTGCGCCGCCTCATAGCCAGCGTCCGGTCGGCGCCGCCCGCTCTCGGCCCCGGCTACCCCAGGCGCCGCCTGCTGCGCAACCACGCCGCACTCTGCCTCGGTGAGTCGGCGGAACTTCGTGTCTGCCACTGAGCCCCAACACCACAGGCAAGATGTAATTCAGGGACGGTTAACGATTATTTTGGTACAAGGTAGCCGCCTCACTACAGTTAGTTCGATCTCTTACCCAGCTTATCTTCGTATGTTTTCTGCACAGCATGAAACTCTTAAGTGCGCACTGTGTCACTTGTTTGGAACCACCACGCTTCTATTCAATATTGGTCTGTTCCATTTAGTGTTAATTTTATTAAAAATTGTAGTTTACCTTAGACAGTTACACGCATACACGTACTAACAGAGGGTTAGCCGATATGCGTATTGTAGGAGTTCACTGGATGCAATACAGGTTTTGTTCAACGACGCTATGCTGATCTGTTTCCACCACACCTGCATCCAACTCCTCCTGCCCCATCCTCTGTCCATCTGCCATCCCCATCGCTGTCTGTCCACTTCCTCCATCCCCTGTTCTGCGTCTATCTCCTCCAGCCCCATCCTCTGTCCATCTGCTACTAGCCCCTCTCTCACTGCCCACCTCCTCCCTCCAATCTTCCGCGTTCAACCCCTCCTGCCCCACCCTCTGTCCATCTGCTACTCCTCCCTCTCTCTCTCTGTCCACTTCCTCCATTCCCTGTTCTGCGTCCATCTCCTCCTGCCCCAGCCTTTGTGTATCTGCTTCTCTCTCTGTCCACCTCCTCCATCCCCCATTCTTTGTCCATCCCCTCCTGCCCCATCCTCTGTCCATCTGCTGTCCTCTCTCTGCCCACATCATCCCCTGAACTGCGTCCATCCCCTCCTGCCCCAGGCTCTATCTGCTACTCTCTGTCCAACTCCTCCATCCCCCATTCTTTGTCCATCCCCTCTTGCCCCTCCTGCCCCTTCCTGCCCAGCCTCTATCTGCTACTCTCCCCCTCTCTCTGTCCACCTCCTCCATTCCCCATTCTGCGTCTATCTCGTCCTGCCCCACCCTCAGTCCATCTGCTACTCACCCTCTCTCTCTTTCCCCACCTCCATCCTCTGTTCTGTGTCCATCCCCTCCTGCCCCAGCCTCTATCTGCTACACTCCTCTCTCTCTCTGTCCACCTCATCCATCCTGTATCTATCACCTCCTGCCCCATCCTCTGTCCATCTCTTCCTCCCCCCTCTCTCTGTCCACCTGCACCATCCCCCTGTAATGTGTCCATCCCTTCCTGTCCCATCCTCTGTCCATCTGCTACTCCCCCCCCTCTCTCTCTCTCTCCACATCTTCCATCCCCTATTCTGCGTCCTTCCCCTCCTGCCTCAGCCTCTATCTGCTACTCTCCCCTCTCTCTCTGTCCACCTCCTCCATTCTGTGTCCATCTCCTCCTGCCCCACCCTCTGCCCACTTTCTACTCCCCCTCAGTCTCTGTCCCGCTCCTCTGCCTCCTTTCTCTGTACATCTCCTTTCTATGTGCATCTCCTCTTCCCTTCCCCCTCTCTAGTTCCTCCTCTTCCCTCTCTTTGTCCATCTTGGTATATTTCGTTAAGTTTTGAAAAACTATGTAAACTTTCTTCCAAGTCACTAAGATCTCTAGTTCCCAAATACTGGATAGGCTCCAATGAAACTGTACATTATGCAACAAATAGTGCGAAATAATCAATTAAACGCACCCAAGATTGTACAGGTATCACATAGCACATATCAGCCTAAAAACATTTACAAAAATACAGTATGATAAAGATGGAAAGTCAAAGAGTAAATATTGTTCTCAATTCGTGTAATATTCTTCAGACCAACAAGTTTCTTCTACTACACACTTTCTCAGGGTTCAAGCTATCCCCCTTACCAAATTTCATCAAAATAGCTTCAGCGAATAGTAACAGTAAATTTAAACGTCATGCATGATAGGCAGTTTTACACGCGTCACGGTGTTTATGACTTATATCTCCTGAATTACTTGTAATACAATGATGTATTTTTATAGGAACGTTCAGTGGTATATGTGAACACTGTCTGCAAAATGAATCGTGAAGGCGGTTAGTAGTAAAGAAGTAACAAATTAAAACGCCATGCCTGATGAGAGAATGAACAAGGAAAATGTTGTAACCGACAAACTTTTTTTTCCTTTCTTACTATGTGGAGGTGAGGGTGGTGGGGTGTCAGCAAGAAAAAGTTTCGTAAAGGTTTGAAATAACAGGTAAAGTTTATTGCAAGTCACTAAGTGCTATGGCTATCAAATACTGAATTAATAAAATCTGGGTATTAATGCGTCACCGTCTACACTTCATTTTCATCCCCACTATTCCGCCTTTCATAGGTGAGTGGTTCTTATACCGCGAGCGATTCTTTGCGGACAGTAAATATGTATACCAACATTGGTTGAAAGCGGTGCAGTTGTTTTGGAAGTTTGTGATAAGGCCTTATGGGACTAAACTGCTGAAGTCATCGGTCCCTAAGTGTACACACTACTCAATCGAATTTTATTCTATGGACAACACACTCAGCCATGCCCGCGGGAGGACTCAAACCTCTGACGGGGACAGCCGGTGCAGTCGTTTCCGAGGTGATGAGGGACGTATACACACACATTTCTACCATATATCATTATTATTGGTGTTTTGCCCTTAAAGAGCGCATTTGGACTAAACTCTATGGTCAGTTTCTTTTGCTGCCTTGCTTGCTGCCCAAACTTCCCTCATTTGCTCGCTGTGTTTCTGTTTCCGGTCCTCTGTCCATGCTTCTTGTCGGCTTTGTGTCTTCGACTTCATCTTGGTTGCCTTTTTGGTTGCCCATATTTCTTTCATCTTCTGGCTGTGATCTTGCTTGCGTTCTTCGGTCCATTTTATGCCTGTTCGTTTGTCACATTGTATCTCATGTAGTTTACTTTTCTTAATGATTTCTAAATTTTTTTCTGTCGTTTATTGTGTCTGCTGTTATGTTGAGTTGGTTCAGGTCGTTTTCTACCTCTGCCACCCATTTGTTGTTTCTAGTGGTTACCCAGTCAAAGATCTGTTTGGTCAGCCTCTGTGATGGCATTCTGTATAGGTGTCCATAGAATTGTAGTCTGCGTTTTCTAATCTTTTCTGTGATTGTCTCCGTATGTTTGTACAGTTCCTCTGTAGGTTTGTTGATCCATATTCCATTGTTGTCACGGTGTTTATGACTTCATCTTGGTTGCCTTTTTGGTTGCCCATATTTCTTTCATCTTCTGGCTGTGATCTTGCTTGCGTTCTTCGGTCCATTTTATACCTGTTCGTTTGTCACATTGTATCTCATGTAGTTTACTTTTCTTAATGATGTTTCTAAATTTTATTCTGTCGTTTATTGTGTCTGCTGTTATGTTGAGTTGGTTCAGGTCGTTTTCTACCTCTGCCACCCATTTGTTGTTTCTAGTGGTTACCCAGTCAAAGATCTGTTTGGTCAGCCTCTGTGATGGCATTCTGTATAGGTGTCCATAGAATTGTAGTCTGCGTTTTCTAATCTTTTCTGTGATTGTCTCCGTATGTTTGTACAGTTCCTCTGTAGGTTTGTTGATCCATATTCCATTGTTGTTGGTTGCGCCAAATATTTTCCTAAGTATTTTCCGTTCTACTTTTTCTAATTGTCTGATACGTGATGCCCTAGGATTAGTGTGGTGTCTGCTGCATATAGTGCCTCGGGGAGCACCACCGTGTCGTAATGGCGTAATTTGATTTTTGTGAGATAGACTTCTTGTTGTAATGATTCCACACTACTTTGTATGCCTTGTCCAGTTTAGTCTTTCTTTCTTCGTTTGAGTCTCTGTTATGTCCACTCATCTGTAGTGTTTCACCGAGGTATTTGAAGTTTGCCGTTTTGTAAATCGTGCCATGCTTTATGTTCAGAGATGAGAGTTTCTTTCTGCTCATAAACTGTGTCTTTTCGTAAGAGATCTGTAGTCCAGTTTTGGAAGCCATTTCATGCAGTTTTTCAATAGCGGCTTTTGTTTCCTTTATACCTTTCATGACAATCGCCAAATTGTCTGCAGAAGCCAGGCGTTTAATCTGTAGGTTTCCTAAGGTTATCCCCTGTTGTGATGTTTCCCATTCTTTTATGACCTTATCTAACACCAGATTGAAAAGGAGAGGTGAGAGGCCATCGCCCTGTCGGACACCTGTGCGAATTTCAAAGAGCCCTGATAGTTCCCTACAGAACTTTACTCTGGAGGTCGTGTTGGTTAAAGTTTGCTCTGTGATAGACAGTGTTTTGTTGTATACTTTGTATTCTGCTAGAATTTTGAAGAGAGTTATCCGGTCGATAGAGTCGTACGCCTTTTTGAAGTCGACAAAGGTAATGATCAGGTTCTGTTTGTGTTGTAAAATCATTTTCAGGTACCAAATTTGTTCCGCACAAGACCGCTCTTTACGGAACCCTGCTTGGTATTCCCCAATCAAGTGGTCGGTCTGTTCAGTAAAGCTTTAGAGAGGATCTTGTACGTGACCGGTAGCAGAGATATTCCTCTGTAGCTGTTCAGGTCGGTCTTGTCACGTTTTGTGTGTAGTGGGTGTATCAGGGCAGTTTTCCAGTGGTCAGGAATTTTCATGGTCTTCCAGATGTCTTCCAAGATCCTGTGGATGTCTTTGGTGAGTCCTGGGTCTTGTAACTTCCAGATTTCCGCGATGATGCCATCTTCTCCTGATGCTCTACGATTCTTGAGTGACTTGACTATTTCTATAACTTCTTCTAGAGTTGGAGGTTCACTATCTGGATTGTACGTGCTCGTTTCTGTCATCATTTCTTCCATTGGGGGGTCCGTGTTGAGCAGTTTTTCAAAGTACTTTGTCAGAATGTCACAATTGTTTTTGGTATTGGTTTCTGGGGTTCCATCCGGTCTTCTGAAGCACAAGTTGGGTGGTTGATATCCAGTCATATTTTCTCTGAACGTTCTGTAGAAGTTTCTTGTATTGTTCTTCATGAAGTCCGATTCGATCTCCGTCAGTCGCCGTTTATCATACTGTCGTTTTTCACTGCGAATGATTTTGCTTGATTTCTTCTGTCTTTTCCAGAAGTTCATCCAATTCTCTTGGGATTTATGGCTACTAAATTCTTTCCATGCACTGATTCGTTGTTAAATAAGTTGGTCACATGTGTGGTTCGACCAACGGTGTTTCCTTGTGCGTGGTGCTTGTGCTAGTTTCATGGCCTCTCGGATTCTACTTGAAAGTTGTGTCCAGTCTGTCATTTTCTCCATTTTAATTTTGTGTAATATTTGTGTCTGGTTAGAAGTAACGTATTCTGGATCTGGTCTAACAATTTTGTTCTTCTGGAGCTTTTTCTTGGGCAAAAGACGAATCCTGATCTGTAGTAGGTGGTGGTCTGAGTCGAAGTAGCCTTTACGGGTGTCTATGTTCAAAATTTCTTTTTGTGAGTCTTTCTGGACTATTACGTGGTTGATCTGTAGTTCTTGCTTTCTGCTGGGGAATTTCCATGTGGTAAGTTTTCGTGTTGGTTTCTTGAATTTTGTTGACATAATGGCGAGGTCGTGGCTTTTGCAAAAGTCTATCAGATGTTTTCCGTTTTTATTGGTGTCCTTGTGTGGAGTATGCTTTCCTGTGGTATGTCTGTATATCTTTTCTTTTCCGAGTTTAGCGTAGAAGTCTCCCAGTATTATTTTAACTCTATGTGCAGGAATTTTTCTGATAGTTTCTTCCATTGTCGTCCACAAGTCATCAATTTCGTCCGGGTTTTTCCTGTTGTAGTCATTAGTCGGTGCATGTGCGTTGATTATTGTGTAGGACTTGTTGGCTGATTTCACTGTGATGGTGCTGATTCTTTCGTTTGGTGACGAAAAGTCGATTATACTGTCCGTGATGCACCTGTGTACTGCAAATCCTGTGCCAAAAAGCCTTAGGTTTTTCAGTTGTCTCGATGGTTTTCCTTTGTATATTTTGCAATTCTCCGTGTTGAAATGGTCTTCGTCTGTGAAACATGTTTCTTGCAGTGTACATATTTCGATTTGAAATTTTTCGAGAGTGTGTGTCAGTTCTTTCATCTTTCCTGTCTTCATCAGTGTGTTCACGTTGAGTGTGCCGACGTAGTGTTTGCGTTTGGTGTTGAGGGAGTTTGAGAAGCTCTGATTCTTCTCATGATGTCCGTGAGCCCCCGGAATCCGATGCTCACGACGATCCCCGTCTATTGACTGGGGCCCGGGGTAATGAGATTTTTCTCGTGGTACCATCATGATGTTTAGTAGTTGGATGTATGGCATGCTGTCGACTACAACCTGACTTTCCAGATCAGGATGTAGGTTGAAGCCTCCCCTGACATGTGGAGGAGACGCCTTTTGTAGCCGCCCACTGTGGGAACAGACGCTACTAGTGGTTTTGGTCCGCCCCGAGTATTTCATTTCCTCGGTACCTCCTCTATCTAGGAGGCATTACCCTGTCCGCCACCTGGGAAGGCGCTCGGTTGCGGGTCTACTAACCGACCCGAGCGGTTACTATATATATGGTTAGCGGTTACCATATCTATAAATATGTTGTTTTTTTTGGTGACCCGATTTTGTTGAAATATAGCCTATACGATGTTCCTGGCTAGGCTGAAGTTGCCAGTGAAAACTCCATAAGAATCCGTCTAATAATTTTGGAGATTAGCGCGTTCCTCTACGGAGAGACTGGAAAGTCTTAGTAAAACTTTAAACCACGATATGTTTTTCCATTCTCCGATTTTGGCGAACTAAAGTGTATGCTGTTTCCCAAACTATGCCCAAGTTACCTGCGAAAATCCCATGACAATTCGTCTAGTGCTTTTGGAGATTTGCGTGTTGAAAGACAAACTGACAGACACGACGGTTTTATACATTTATTATCATTACTTTTTTAAAGAATAGGAAGCAATCCTAATAGAGGAATTTACCACCGTTTTAAAAAGTTGTTTCTTTTCTGCAATGAAGGAAAAAAGAGAACAGGGCTCTAATTCACAGTCACGCTTAGGAGGACAGGAAATATGAAGAAGATAAGAGTTTCCTAAGGCTTAAACCCGAAAAACGAGAACTGGGCTCATGGTTGGTGCAGATCAGAAGCTAAAATACACTACTGGCCATTAAAACTGTTACACCAAGAAGAAATGCAGATGATAAACGGGTATTCATTGGACAAATATATTATACTAGAACTCACATGTGATTACATTTTCACGCAATTTGGGTGCATACATCCTGAGAAATCAGTACACACAACAACCATCTATGGCCGTAATAACGGCCTTGATACGCCTGGGCATTGAGTCAAACAGAGCTTGGATGGCGTGTACAGGTACAGCTGCCCATGCAGCTTCAACACGATACCACAGTTCATCAGGAGTAGTGACTGCCGTATTGTGGCGAGCCAGTTGCTCGGCCACCATTGACCAGACGTTTTCAATTGGTGAGAGATAGGGAGAATGTGCTGTCCAGGGCAGCAGTCGAACATTTTCTGTATCCAGAAAGGCCCGTACAGGACCTGCAACATGCAGTCGTGCATTATCCTGCTAAAATGTAGGATTTCACAGGGAACAAATGAAGGGTAGAACCATGGGTCGTAACACATCTTAAATGTGACGTCCACTGTTCAAAGTGCCGTCAATGCGAACAAGAGGAGACCGAGACATGTAACCAATGGCACCCCATACCATCACGCCGGGTGGTACGCCAGTATGGCGGTGACGAATACATGCTTCCAACGTGCGTTCACCGCGATGTCGCCAAACACGGATGCGACCATCATGATGCTGTAAACAGAACCTGGATTCATCCCAAAAAATAACATTTTGCTATTCGTGCACCCAGATTCGTCGTTGAGTACACCATCACAGGCGCTCCTGTCTGTGATGCTGCGTCAAGGGTAACCGCAGCCATGGTCTCCGAGCCGATAGTCCATGCTACTGCAAACGTCGTCGAACTGTTCGTGCAGATGGTTGTTGTCTTGCAAACTGCCCCAGGTGTTGCCTCAGGGATCGAGATGTGGCTGCACTATCCACTACAGCCGTGCGGATAAGATGCCTGTCATCTCGACTGCTAGTGATACGAGGCCGTTGGGATCCAGCACGGCGTTCCGTATTACCCTTCTGAACCCATCGATTCCAATTTCTGCTCACAGTCGTTGGATCTGGACCAACGCGAGCAGCAATGGCGTGATACGATAAACCGCAATCGTGATAGGCTAAAATCCGATCTTTATCAAAGTCGGATACGTGATGGTACATATTTCTGCTCCTTACACGAGGCATCACAACAACGTTTCACCAGGCGTCGCCGGTCAACTGCTGTTTATGTATGAGAAATCGGTTGGAAACTTTCCTCATGTCAGCACGTTGTAGGTATCGCTACCGGCGTCAATCGTGTGAATGCTCTGAAAAACTAATCATTTGCATGTCACAGCATCTTCTTCCTGTCGGTTAAATTTCGCGTCTGTAGCACATCTTCGTGGTGTAGTAGTTTTAATGGCCAGTAGTGTAGATAGTGTAGATGGTAAATGGCCGGTTTCAACTGTCAGTTTGTTCCGTCCTCCTTTGGAGTCTATGGGGTCGATTTTCATCACGAAGAACACAGCACGCCATCGACCTCAAAATGAGCTGAAGTAGGTTAAGTCTAGAATGAATTAATGCAATCATTATTACTTACCAAGTTGTAGGCATAGCGCTAGCAGCCAGCTCCATCATGCGTCTGTCCTGACCCACACTCTAGGAACGACACACTATAGCATCGATGACTAAGAGCAAACACCTGCTTCTGTGGCCTGTCTTTCACAAAGAGATCGACTCTGGGACGCTCTAAACGTCTGTCGCTTTTGGTAATACTGGCAGATCCCCACCCTAGTTCTGTGGAAGTTGCACGAGCTGCGGTGATCCTGGAGGGTGATCCCCCTAAATTTCACCTGCATTCGTCGGTCGAGTGCAGAGCGGGCCGAAGTCCCGAAACGCGACTGGTGCCATTGACTCGGCAGTGTGAGCAAGAAGTTGCTTCTGGCGCTCAAAGTGGTATGGCTGATTTTGGCCGTGTTGTGGCGTTTGAAATCTTTGCCCTTTTCGTATAGCTGTTTGCAATTTCAATATTGCGGTGGAGGTAATATGCGGTTAGCGCATATGCAGGGTGGTCCATTGATAGTGCCCGGGCCAAATATCTCACGGAATAAGTATCAAACGAAAAAACTACAAAGAACAAAACTCGTCTAGCTTGAAGGGGCAAACCAGATGGCGCTAAGGTTGACCCGCTAGATGGCGGTGCCATAGGTCAAACGGATATCAACCGCGTTTTTTAAAATAGGAACCCCCATTTTTATTACATATTCGTGTAGTACGTAAAGAAAAATGAATGTTTTAGTTAGACCACTTTTTTCGTTTTGTGATAGATGACCTGTAATAGTCATAAACATATGGTTCACAATTTTAGACGAACAGTTCGTAACAGGTAGGTTTTTTAAATTAAAATACAGCACGTAGGTTCGTTTGAACATTTTATTTCGGTTGTTCCAATATGATACATGTACCTTTGTGAACTTATCATTTCTGAGACGCATGCTCTTACAGCGTGATTACCTGTAAGTACCACATTAATGCAATAAATGCTCAAAATTATATCAGTCATGTGATGTGTGTGATGTCCTTAGGTTAGTTAGGTTTAAGTAGTTCTAAGTTCTAGGGGACTGATGACCACAGCAGTTAAGTCCCATAGTACTCAGAGCCATTTGCACCATTACGTAGTAAACCAGCATACATTGCACGATTTAGATTGCCATCGATAGAATGGGGGCCAATTATCCTTACTCCCATAATACCGCACCATACATTAACCCGCCAAGGTCGTTGATGTTCCACTTCTCGCAACCATCTTGGATTTTCCGTTGCCCAATAGTACATATTATGCCGGTTTACGTTACCGCTGTTGGTCAGTGACGCTTCGTCGGTAAAAACAACGCGTGCAAAAACTCTGTCATCGTCCCGTAATTTCTCTTGTGTCCAGTGGCAGAACTGTACACGACGTTCAAAGTCGTCGCCACGCAATTCCTGGTGCATAGAAATATGGTAAGGGTGCAGTCGATGTTGATGTAGCATTCTCAACACCGACGTTTTGAGATTTCCGATTCTTGCGCAATTTGTCTGCTACTGATGTGCGGATTAGCGGTGACAGCAGATAAAACACCTACTTGGGCACCATCATTTGTTGCAGGTCGTTGTTGACGTTTCACATGTGGCTGAACACTTCCTGTTTCCTTAAATAACGTCCGGACACTTGGATGATGTCGTCCAGTACACCGAGCAGAATACACATCAGACGCCCGTTGGGCATTTTGATCACAATAGCCATACATCAACAAGAAATCGACCTTTTCCTCAATTGGGAAACGGTCCATTTTAACACGGGTAATGTATAACGAAGTAAATACAGTCTGCACTGGCGGAATGTTACGTGATACCACGTACTCATACGTTTGTGACTATTACAGCGAAAAAAGTCATCCAACTGAAAATTCATATTTCTTTACACACGACACGAATATGTAATGCAAAATGGGGGTTCCTATTTTTAAAAAAAGGAATTGATATCCGTTTGACCTATCGCAGCGGCATCTAGAGGGTCAATCATAGCGCCATCTGGTTTGCCCCTTCAAGCTAGACGAGTTTCGTTCTTTGTAGTTTTTTTCGTTAGTTGATTATTTCGTGAGATATTTGACCCGGTCACTATCAATGGACCATCGTCTATAACAACGCTGCCTCTGGCGCGTTTCCCAACTAATCCTCGCCACAGCATATTGTCGTCTGTTCAGTCCACTTGCATTGCACCACTAACTGACCTACTGTTGCTCACCGATGATTCCTGGGGACGATACGAACGGCAAATCAGTGATCTGTGGCTTTAGAGAAATGATCACCTACACTTTATGTGTGTGCAGTCTCCAGTCTCCTCTCTTTTGCACATTCTATGAACCCATCTACACACTCATTTATGTCTATCTACTCGGTTTATACACAACCAATATCAGTGTGCCTGCACCCCAATTCCTGTGCTCCAGTTGGTTAGTTCTCATGCGGTCCTGTAGGACCTGCCTGCACGAAGTGTGAATGTCGACTCGAGTGGTATCCAGCTACGTACTCTCTCGTGCCCTTCTACCAGATCTCTACCAGTCCACTGTCTGCTGTTACCTACGCCCTTACTCCCAACCCTCCAGTCGGTCGATCCCCATGTGGTGACCGACTCGGTACCCACACACCTGTTCTTGTCGATTTACCCGGTTCGCACCTACCGACACTGCTGATATGTCTGCCCCCACCTCCTACCGTTCAGCTGATCATTTCTTAACCAGAAAGTCCTGACGACCATCTACCCGCCTCCCGCCCATTCGTGTCACCAGTGCCCGCTGCCCACCTACGTATTCGTTTCTGTCCACGCACCCCTACCCTCCGTCTTGCCGCCCCCCGCCCCCCTGTAGCCTGCCGGCCTCTGAGTGCTGCCTCCGCAGGGCAGGTGTCGTGGTCCGGCGGGCCGGCGCCGCTGCTGGCGCTGTCGGCGTGGTGGCCGGGGGCGGCGCCGGGGCGTGCCCCGCTGCTGGGGGCGGCGCTGTTCGCGGCGGCGGCGCTCTCGTGCGTCGCGGCGCCGCCGCTGGTGCGCCGGCTGGGGGCGGCGCGGCTGCTGCTGGCCGGGCACGCGCTCGCCGCCTGCTTCCTCGCCGCCCACCTGCTGCCGGTGCCCGCCGCCCTCGTGCCCGCCTACCTGCTGCAGGGCGCCGCCGTGAGTACACCACACTGCTCCGTCCGGCTGTCGCAGAAAAAGCAAACACAGATGTTTATTGTACAGGGTGAATCAAAAGTAACGCACGCTGCCACCGTAGTTCGTCATGTGCACATATCCGGTAGGAAATGGGCGTCAAAGAAAGGTAATATGGCAACGCTGTAGCTACGAGCGAAGCAGGTACCTTCATTCCATACTGCGTAGCGCACTGGTGGTAAGACGCTACAGTGAGTCGTTGGTTGTTGGTTGTTTGGGGAAGGAGACCAGACAGCGTGGTCATCGGTCTCATCGGATTACGGAAGGAAGTCGGCCGTGCCCTTTCAGAGGAACCATCCCGGCATTTGCCTGGAGTGATTTAGGGAAATCACGGAAAACCTAAATCAGGACGGCCGGACGCGGGATTGAACCGTCGTCTTCTCGAATGCGAGTCCAGTGAGTCGTGGTCGAAGTCAGGTCGAGGTTAAGAAGTTCACGATCGACTATCGAACTAATGTGGGTTTGCCGACTCGGATTGTAGTGATGGATTGGTGGATGGAAAGGTCCTCAGCGCCCGCTCAGTAACAGATTGAGACGGGTGTCAAGAAAGGACTCAGAACTGTAAGATAAAACAGAACGTAAAACACAGGCAAGAAGCTTGGAAAAATGGGCGCCTACCCACATCGAAGCGTGGGACGAAGCATGCCGCCAGCAGTAAGACATGGACAACACAGGAAGAAAGTGATAGAGGGAACTAAAGCAATGTGGCAGATAGAAGTGGCTGGCTAACCGCAAGGAAAAAAGGGAGGAGCCAGCCACTTCGCAATACACTAAAACCTCCAGCCTAAAGTTTAGGCCAGAGTACAGACACATCACGAAACTTTAAAACCCTAGACACACACGTCTCATTATTAGCTAAAACACAGGGCAGGTCCTCATCAACTTGTGCTTCTGCCCTTGCATCACGGTATAAAATGCAGTCTGTTAAAATGTGCCGGACAGAGATGTGCACACCACAAGCATCACAAAACGGGCGATCCTGTCGCCGTAATAGAAAGCTATGTGTGAGAGGACAGTGCCCAATCGGAAGACGCACGTGGGTCACTTCTTCCCGTCTGAGCATCCGGCAGGACGAACGCCACGGCCGAGTTGTTGACTTCACCAACCGCAGTTTACTGCCCGTCACCGCCACCTGTTCTTCCTCCCACAACTCCATGCACTTCTTGTGGAGTGCAGAAATGACAGACTGCAAGGGAATAGGGCACTGGACCACATCCTGTCCTCTGCAGGCCTCCTTGGCAGCCCGATCGGCCTGTTCATTGCCCCATATTCCTACATGACCAGGCAACCAGCAGAAGGATACGTCCTTACCCCGCCGTTGGAGCAAGTAGAGTTGGTCATATATCAGCTGGACCATCTCCTCTATTTGGTACAGATTCTGCAGTGATTGCAAGGCACTAAGAGCAGAGGAGAAATCGATTGCACGAACACGATTCATCCACTCCAGTGCCTTCAGGATCGCGTGGAGCTCCGCTGCGAAGACGGTATATTCATCAGGGAGGCGAATCCGGGTAACATGATCAGGGAACACTACAGAACAGCCAAGGAAATTCTCCTGTTTGGAGTCATCAGTGCAAACGACGGCAAAACCGTGATGCGCGTCTAAAATGTTGAAAAACAGAGATTGGAATGTAAAATCTGGTGCACTATCATTCTTAAAATTAGTTAAATCTTAAATAAGTCTGGGTCTCCGCAGGAGCCAAGGTGGAAATCTGCTCCAACTGCGACGGAAAACATGAAGACCAGCCGTATCCATCGCAGAGAGGCAATCCTGTGCGCGAATCTTTAAGTACGAAGGCCTCGCAGACCCATACACCGTGCACCCATAGTCGAGCAGAGATCGCACAAACGCCCTGTAAAGCTACAGCAGGTACCTTCATTCCAAACTGCATAGCACAATTGTAGGTAGGACACTACAGTGAGTCGTGGTGGAAGTCAGGACGAGGTTAAGAAGTTGACGATCGCCTATACATCTACATCTACATCTACATGACTACTCTGCAATTCACATTTAAGTGCTTGGCAGAGGGTTCATCGAACCACAATCATACTATCTCTCTACTATTCCACTCCCGAACAGCGAGCGGGAAAAACGAACACCTAAACCTTTCTGTTCGAGCTCTGATTTCTCTTACTTTATTTTTATGATCATTCCTACCTATGTAGGGTGGGCTCAACAAAATATTTTCGCATTCGGAAGAGAAAGTTGGTGACTGAAATTTCGTAAAAAGGTCTCGCCGCGACGAAAAACGTCTATGCTGTAATGACTTCCATCCCAACTCGTGTATCATATCTGCCACACTCTCTCCCCTATAACGCGATAATACAAAACGAGCTGCCCTTCTTTGCACCCTCTCGATGTCCTCCGTCAATCCCACCTGGTAAGGATCCCACACCGCGCAGCAATATTCTAACAGAGGACGAACGAGTGTAGTGTAAGCTGTCTCTTTAGTGGACTTGTTGCATCTTCTAAGTGTCCTGCCAATGAAACGCAACCTTTGGCTCGCCTTCCCGACAATATTATCTATGTGGTCCTTCCAACTGAAGTTGTTTGTAATTTTAACACCCAGGTACTTAGTTGAATTGACAGCCTTGAGAATTGTACTATTTATCGAGTAATCGAATTCCAACGGATTTCTTTTGGAACTCATGTGGATCATCTCACACTTTTCGTTATTTAGCGTCGACTGCCACCTGACACACCATACAGCAATCTTTTCTAAATCGCTTTGCAGCTGATACTGGTCTTCGGATGACCTTACTAGACGGTAAATTACAGCATCATCTGCGAACAACCTAAGAGAACTGCTCAGATTGTCACCCAGGTCATTTATATAGATCAGGAACAGTAGAGGTCCCAGGACGCTTCCCTGGGGAACACCTGATATCACTTCAGTTTTACTCGATGATTTGCCGTCTATTACTACGAACTGCGACCTTCCTGACAGGAAATCACGAATCCAGTCGCACAACTGAGACGATACCCCATAGCTCCGCAGCTTGATTAGAAGTCGCTTGTGAGGAACGGTGTCAAAAGCTTTCCGGAAATCTAGAAATACGGAATCAACTTGAGATCCCCTGTCGATAGCGGCCATTACTTCGTGCGAATAAAGAGCTAGCTGCGTTGCACAAGAGCGATGTTTTCTGAAACCATGCTGATTACGTGTCAATAGATCGTTCCCTTCGAGGTGATTCATAATGTTTGAATACAGTATATGCTCCAAAACCCTACTGCAAACCGACGTCAATGATATAGGTCTGTAGTTAAATGGATTACTCCTACTACCCTTCTTGAACACTGGTGCGACCTGCGCAATTTTCCAATCTGTAGGTACAGATCTATCGGTGAGCGAGCGGTTGTATATGAGTGCTATGTAGGGAGCTATAGTATCAGCGTAATCTGAAAGGAACCTAATCGGTATACAATCTGGACCTGAAGACTTGCCCGTATCAAGCGATTTGAGTTGCTTCGCAACCCCTAAGGTATCTACTTCTAAGAAACTCATGCTAGCAGATGTTCGTGTTTCAAATTCTGGAATATTCCATTCGTCTTCCCTGGTGAAGGAATTTCGGAAAACTGCGTTCAATAACTCCGCTTTAGCGGCGCAGTCGTCGATAACAGTACCATCGGCACTGCGCAGCGAAGGTATTGACTGCGTCTTGCCGCTTGTGTACTTTACATACGACCAGAATTTCTTCGGATTTTCTACCAAATTTCGAGACAATGTTTCGTTGTGGAACCTATTAAAGGCATCTCGCATCGAAGTACGTGCCAAATTTCGCGCGTCTGTAAATTTTAGCCCATCTTCAGGATTTCGCGTTCTTCTGAACTTCGCATGCTTTTTCCGTTGCCTCTGCAACAGCGTTCGGACCTTTTTTGTGTACCACGGGGGATCCGTTCCATCTCTTACCAATTTATGAGGTATGAATATCTCAATTGCTGTTGCTATTATATCTTTGAATTTGAGCCACATCTCGTCTACATTCGCATAGTCAGTTCGGAAGGAATGGAAATTGTCTTTTAGGAAGGCTTCTAGTGGCACTTTATCCGCTTTTTTAAATAAAATTATTTTGCGTTTGTTTCTGATGGATTTGGAAGAAATGGTATTGAGCCTATCGAGCTAATGTGGGTATGCCGACGCGGAGGATGGTTGCTTGTCTGACAGCTGAGGACACTATTAAAACAGTGTTACAATATCAAACATTTGTTATAGAGAAAATACGACAGTCGACGTACTGGCGTTGGGGCAGCTGGCGCCGGCAGGTAAGGAGCCGGAAGTGGCCACCCGGCGCGTGCGGCTGGCACAGTGGCGGCAGCAGAGTCGGCGTGTAGGCCCCGGCGCCCTCACGGTGTCGTCGCCCTGCGGCGTTAGCAGGAGTTAGGCCTAGTTTACACGACGACACTAGGTTGCACGCAACTGCGCTACCGGCCACTGCGCATGGGCGCCAAGCGTTTGTGCAACTCGTTGGTGAAACTAAACACTTTCGCCGTGTTCCAACTTTGGCGACACTGTTCAAACAAACTTCGGGCTTGCAGCCGGTCGTCGTTCAATACTTGGCGCCTTACTTCAACTGAGCACCTGTCAGTCATCTTCAGGAGAGCCGTCGCAGACTGCTCACCTGAAGACGGCAGGCAGGTGCCCAGTTGAAGTATCGTGCCAAGTATTGAACGACGACCGGCTGCAAGCCCGAAATTTGTTTGAACAGTCAATTCGCCGGGAATATTTTAAAATTCATATTTGGCGACACTAGTTGCATGAATTTTGAGGTTATATCTGTTCGTAGAGTATAGACAAACAAAATTTGCAGTGAGGAACGGAGAATATGTTCGCTTTTTGGATATCTATGCTTTGCATAGGTGTTTGTGGAATTTCAGTAATGCTGATTACAAAAATAAGCAATATCTTGCTGCTCCTGAGACCTTCACGTGCGATCAGAACACAGAAAGATTGACAACATTGAGCTGCAGGGCAAAATTTATTGAATTAGAAGCACATATAGAACTGAATTAAGAAAAATACAAGCAAATGTAATTCTAGATGTGGAAATGCTCTCATCTACAAGACTAAAATCCCATCGTTCGAGTTGGCTGACTCTTTTTTTTAAGGGATATTGTTGACAGGACGGAAGGCTACACAAATCGAGAAGCTACATTCTTTATTCAAGATTCACCTATTCAAAACGTCGCAGCAGTGCTCCCCATCCACATACGTTTGACTTTTGAAACATTGCCACTGTACAGATCTATCTTCAAGAGAGTAGTTTGCAAACCATTCTCTTCTTAATGCGTTCTGATTCGAACAACTACTGCTGTTAATGTTAATAATTATCACTGTTAATGTTAGCAATCATTGGTGTTAATGAAATACCGTCATTACCAACTAAATCGGCATCTTATAGCATGCCGTGTTTCTCGACTGTAATGCACACAATGCGATATTAAATTTCAGCATTTCATGCATTACAGTATCTTTATTCCTTATCGCAAAATTAACTCTATTTAGAAGAAACGTGAACAGTTCTGGTGACATTCTAAGATAACTGAAAGAACTTCTTGGGTCTTCCATTAGAAATTATTTCAGCAAGAATGCTGACCAACCGAGCTGACGTCTTTTCTTCATCCAGTCACGGATCGAAAAACGTTTTTTTTTTTTTTTATGCAACAAGCTTTAACTCCATCACAACTCGTGCGACGTGCAGCTGCCAAAACTTTCATTTCAGACACGACTCAGGAACCCACAAAACGACTAAACTGATGTGTATACTGGTTTCGCTGTGTCGACACTCAAATACGAAACCATTTGCCTGCAACTCATTCCACGTGAGTGGCGCAACATAATGTCGTCGTGTAAACTAGGCTTTACTGTCCGTGCTGCTACAGGCTGCCGACAGGTTTCTGGTTAATACGGCCGAAGTATCTGTGACCCCGTCATAGACTGCATCTACAAGGGTCGTTCACTAAGTAATGCCCCACATTAATATACATAGACAAACATCCTTGTTGGTGCTTCACATCTGATGTTTTTCTGTCCGCAGGCGAAGATTCGAACCGCTCTGGCAGATGTCAGAGCCGTAGTAAAGCGTGAAAATGGCGTCTGCACACGACTCACGTTACAAGCAGCGTGCTGTTATGGAATTCTTGTGTGCAGAAAAAGAAACGGTGGTGAACAGCCATAAACGTTTGTGTGCAGTGTACGGCTATGCTGCAGTTGAGAGGAGTACAGTTGGGCCATGGGTAAAGAAAGTTACGGCCTCAGGAATTCAGACACGCTGAATCTTGCGGATGCCATTATTCGTGCTGATCGGCGCATCACAAGTCGACAATTGGCTCTACAGTTGTCGATCAGCATCGGAACTGCGTCTGCAATGATCGAGACTCTCGTATATTCAGGGGCCTCTCTGTCGTTACGCGGACGCAGTTTGGTGCACTTCTCTGCGCCGGAACCAAAAAGGCAGTCCATGGGGTGGCATCATCCTCACTCCCACAGTAGAGGAAATTCAATACAGCCCCCTCAGCCGGCAAAGTCGGGCAGACAGTCTCCTGGTATTGCGATGCCAGGAGGGCCAACCGTCCATCCAGATGCATACTTGGAGACTCTAAAAAAACTCAAGAACCGTTTCCGAGGTGTTCGATCGGACAAGAATCCAGCAGAAATCTTGCTGCAGCACGCCCACACACTAGGCTGAGAAATGGGAATTGGGATGGATATCATTACCTGATCCGCCCTGGCACTCTCGGACTTCCATCTCTTTGGGCCGCTTAAAGATTCTGTACAGGGAACACACTTTGAAGATGACGAGAGTGTCAGTCGTGCAGTGAAAACATGGCTACGCCAACAGGACAAGAGCTTCTACCAGCAGTGAATACATGCTCTTCCATAACGTTGGAGTACGGCAATAGAACGCGGTGGAGACTACGTAGAAAAATAAGAATGGACAAGACATGATGTACACTACTGGCCATTAAAATTGCTACACCACGAAGATGACGTGCTACAGACGCGAAATTTAACAGACCGGAAGAAAATACTGCGATATGCAAATGATTAGCTTTTCAGAGCATTCACACAAGGTTGGCGCCGGTGGCGACATCTACAACATGCTCACATGAGGAAAGTTTCCAACCGATTTCTCATACACAAACAGAAGTTGACCGGTGTTGCCTGGTGAAACGATGTTGTGATGCCTCGTGTAAGAAGAAGAAATGCGTACCATCACGTTTCCGACTTTGATAAAGGTCGGATTCTAGCCTATCGCAATTGCGGTTTATCGTATAGCGACACTGCTGCTAGCGTTGGTCGAGATCCAATGACTGTTAGCAGAATATGGAATCGGTGGGTTCAGGAGGGTAAAGCGGAATGCCGTGGTGGATCCCAACAGCCTCGTATCACTAGCACTCGAGATGACAGGCATCTTATCCGCATGACTGTAATGGATCGTGCAGCCACGTCTCGATCCCTGAGTCAACAGATGAGGACGTTTGCAAGACAACAGCCATCTGCACGAACAGTTCGACGACGGTTGCAGCAGCATGGACTGTCAGCTCGGAGACCATGGCTGCGGTTACCCTTGACGCTCAATCGCAGATAGGAGCGCCTGCGATGGTGTACTCAACGACGAAACTTGGTGCACGAATGGCAAAACGTCAATTTTTCGGATGAATCCAGGTTCTGTTTACAGTATCATGATGGTCGCATCCGTGTTTGGCGACATCGCGGTGAATGCACGTTGGAAGCATGTATTCGTCACTGGCGTATCACCCGGTGTGATAGTATGGGGTGCCATTGGTTACACGTCTCGCTCACCTCTTGTTCTCATTGACGGCACTTTGAACAGTGGACGTTACATTTCAAATGTGTTACGACCAGTGGCTCTACCCTTCATTCGATCCCTGTGAAACCCTACATTTCAGCAGGTCCTGTACGGGCCTTTCTGGATACAGAAAAAGTTCGACTGCTGCCCTGTCCAGCACATTCTCCAGATCTCTAACCAATTGAAAACGTCTGGTCAATGGTGGCCGAGCAACTAGCTCGCCACAATACGGTAGTCACTACTCTGGATGAACTGAGGTATCGTGTTGAAGCTGCATGGGTAGCTGTACCTGTACACGTCATCCAAGGTGTGTTTGACTCAATGCCCAGGCATATCAAGGTCGATATTACGGCCAGAGGTGGTTGTCCTGGGTACTGATCTCTCAGGATCTATGCACCCAAATTGCGTGAAAATGTAGTCACATGTCAGTTCTAGTATAATATATTTGTTCAATGAATACCCGTTTATCATCTGCATTTCTTCTTGGTGTAGCAATTTCAATGGGCAGTAGGGTATTATTCACGTTGTTGTAAGACACGACCGAAGACTGCAGAGGCAGTCTCATCAACCATCTGCTCACGGAGTAAGATCCTGGTGTTGCATCACAAAATCGTGACTTTTGCAGTTACATTGGATTCATTGGGACGCCATACCAGAACACACCGTAGCAGTGACGAACTGTTGTTATAACCACCACAGTTAAAGACTGTAATGGCATTCAGGCTTATCCTCAGACAAAGATTGTATTACTCTGCAGGTCTCTATCCGAGGTACACAGATAAGCCAGGCCGAGCGGTTCCAGGCGCTTCAGTCCGGAACCGTGCTGCTGCTACGGGCGCAGGTTCGAATCCTGCTTCGGCCATGGATGTGTGTGATGTCCTTAGGTTAGTTGGATTTAAGTAGTTCTACGTTCTAGGGGACTGATGACCTCAGATGTTGTCCCATAGTGCTCAGAGCCATTTGAAGAGATATGCCAAAACATTATGACCACTGCCAATGCGACAGTGGATGCCACCTGGTGACGTCGTGGGCACGTGACGCGGTTACGAAACTGTGTAAACGGATCAGACGTGGACGGCGGATCTCCCTAGCGAAGATATGGGTTGCAAATGGGGAAATTCATCCAGATAAGCGACTTTGAGAAAGGGCAGATTATTATTGCGCAGAGCCTGTGAACGAATATCTCGAAAACGGCGAAGCTGGTTGAGTTTTCACGTCCTACTGCCGTGAGCATCTACGGTAGGAGGTACCAGGACAGTGAAACTACTTCTAGGCGCTAAATGATTGGACGTTCACGGCTCGTAACAGAGCGTGGGCTTCGGAGGCTTCTCTGCTGTGTAAAGTAGGACAGACGGTGATCTGTGGTATCTCTGCCGAAAGAGCACAATGCAGCTGTACGCACAAGTGTTTCGGAGCTGACCGTTCTTCGTGAAATGTTGAACGTGGAGCTCCGCAGCAGACCACATATTGACCCAAGACATCGTCAATTACTATTTTAGTGGGCTGGGGACCATCGGAATTCGACCCTCAGTCGATGGAAACGTGTCGGATCTTCGGCTAAATCAGATTGTTGCTACACTAGGTCGATGGATTGAGATTAAATCGAAGAAAGACGAAAGTAATGAGAAGTAGCGCAAATGAGAACAGCGAGAATCTTAACATTAGGATTGATGATCACGAAGTAAATGAATTTAAGGAATTGTACCACCAAGGCAGCAAAATTAGCAATGATGGACGGAGCAAGGAGGAAATTTCGCGAGAGAGCTTCTGTGAAGTTTGGAAGGTAGAGGTACTGGCGGAAGTGAAGTTGTTAGGACGGGTAGCTCAGTCGGTGGAGCACTTGCCAGCGAAAGGCAAAGATCTCGAATTGGAGTCTCGATCCGGCACACAGTTTTAATCTGGCAGGAAATTTCACGTCAACGAATAACTTATTATTAGGGTATTAAAAATAAATACCCGAAAACTATAGACCGTTGATGGCCTGACAGGGTTGTCGATACATATAAGAGTTGGAAGGTATACACAGAATTTACTGATGAAGGTAAAAAAAAGAAAAGAAAAAGAAACTGAGCAGCAACAGAAATTAGCTCGGTCCACATGTCAGTCCCTGTTGAAGACCCCTACACGATTGAAGTGGAAGTCAAATGAACATGTAGTAGTGTTTACAGACTTGAAATTTCCATTAAGTGCAGCACTACGGAGTCTGCAGACAGGCTCTCTGATTTATCCGAGCAGTACCCGGAACTGCTTCCAGACTTCGAGTTTCCAATACGTCAAACTTGTGTACCACTCGCTGAGTCTCATATAGTTACGAATTGACAGTTAGTATAGGTCCTATCCAAAATGCATGCATGTGGCTCATCGCAGAGGGCAACTCTCGGGATTTTTTAGGAGGTTAGTGTATAAGATGCCCACGTATTCTCGTAGAAAATCAAACAGCACATGAGTATGTAGGCAATATGAGCATATGCATATGGGGGACTGTGGAAAAAATTATGAAGAATGACATAAAATTGGTAAAATTCGAGGAAAATCTGGTATAATCACGAAAAATTGACCTTAAATACGTGAAACATTAAGAAAAATACGATAAAATGTGTAAAATCGGTAAAACTTAGTAAAATTACAGAAATTGACTGAGAATACATAAAATTAGAGAAAAATACCATAAAATGAGTACTGAGCAAAATCAATAGAATTGCGTGCTCTGGAGGAGGAGAGTAGACTGATGCTATATATACACATCTTAATAGTAGAAAGGGAAGGCATTGTAGAGACATGGTGTCAAGGCGAAAAGGCCATATTATCGTGCGCATGAGAAATACAATCGAGCTTCGGACCATGACTTCTGTTTCTGCTTGAGGAAGGTTACCTGGGACGGCGCTAAACTGCAGTAAGACTATTACATCTCCTCTCGCCACCGATAGTGGTGCTTGTCGCTCATAAGATTTCACTATTCCTTCGTATGTGTTTTAGGTTGCCAACGATCACTTTATAGAATTGTTGTGAACATCTCATAATTTCCAATCCGTAATCAGCAAGTGTCATACACCTCTGGAAACCTATCTAGTGTTTGTGTTACAAAAAATCGATGTTTCCTTTGGTGTGCAATGTAGTTGTTTTATCACCTTACACTTTGTCATCATAGTTTATCGTAGAGAATCTTACAGGGAGCATGTATGTTACGCGCTGAAAATGTATTTCTTAAAATGGTTCAGATGGCTCTGAGCACTATGGGACTTAACTTCTGATGTCATCAGTCCCATAGAACTTAGAACTACTTAAACCTAACTAAGCTAAGGACATCGCACACATACATGCCTGAGGCAGGATTCGAACCTGCGACCGTAGCGATCGCGCGGTTCCCGACTGTAACTCATAGAACCGCTCGGTCACCCCGGCCGGCTATATTTCTTACATTGTAATATTAACAGCGGTTCATTCCACACGACTAATAAGTTAGAAACCACACTGCTGTAGCATTATAGCGTGTTTAAGAGCAGAACGTGTAGCCCTTAGAATGTGTTTACGTTCCACGATCATTTCTCTCTCTCCAATATTTTCTTGGTCTGGGCACCAAACACCGGAACAATACTCCAGAGCTGATAGCACCATTGATTTATATAAAATGTTAAAGGTTTCAAACTCCATCCGTCTGGAGCTCCATCATGCATAAATCACATGTTTCTTCTTAACCGTCTGTTGTATCATCACAACACTGTCACATCCTCGACAAGCGCGAATCTGGAGAGATCTTATGCACTTGGATTGGTGCCATGACTAAGACTGGTGCAGAACAGTCTTCGCTGAACTTTGGAATGTAGCTGGTCTACTACCCCCTACATCTTTAACTGCAGGTTAAACTAGGGCAGTGTTGTATGTGTCGTTGGTCGAAAATAATGTGGAGAGATCTTTCAATCTCCAAATTTATCCTAAGAATGTGAGACTACTATATGACTCCCATCCACACATGGAAAGATAAGCAATCGTAATCGTAAATTATGCACTGTGATCGAAGTGCCAGAAATACGTATATAACCTAACTACATTGGTATAGGCCGCTGTCTGGTATACTTTCGTGGATATGTTCTAGAATTAAACATGAACGGACGTAGTGCATAATCATCTATCTGTATTCACAATCTAGTATATGGCACATAAAAAAGCAGTGGGGGGGGGGGGTGATTTAGCGGTGATACAGAAATTGGGGAACATGTTGTCATGTCATTACTTGGCATTGAAACTATGGAAAAACTGGTAAAATTGCTAAAATTTGTTGCACTATCAGCTCTGTATATCACTGGTGTCTCTTCCATCGTATTCGTCCATTGGTGCGCTGTTCAATAACACATAATAATTGACTGACACCACTTGTTTGAGATGGAGAGAGTTTTTGTCGGAGCAACAACTTCTGGGGATGGCCAGCACCGAAACAGTGATCAAATACATGGGTGCAGTATATGGAATCAATGTCTTGGTCTCTTCGAAACAGAACACCTATACATCCGCTACCCTGTCACTGTGAAAGATGAGATTAAATGTAGAGATCATCACCTTCGGGTAGCTGACTGGAAACGCTTCACAATGCCGCAGAACTCTTCTAGTTTCCATATGTTTCTATGTCTTCCATATTTTTGTCAATAAGAAACACCACCTCTATCTTTTGTTTCAGTCATACTGTTTATTGTTAGAGCAGTATAGTTTACCTCATGCAATGTCCAGCTTTCTGTGACAGTCAATGGATTGAAACATGTTTTAGCATCTAACACAGACCTCAAAGTCATGGTGGAACAACAAAACGTGCAGTGGCATACAAAGCTGTAGTCATACACTCCTTGGGTGTGTGACAGCAGAAAAAACAATCAATGTACGAAACTTTTTATGAAAGAACAACACAGGGATTGATAGTCTGTGAGATATGGTGTTCCAACAGTACAGACGATGAAACTTTACATTGGTCTGTGCGATGCCTAGCCGCGGCTTCAATGGCTCAATAGTTGTACATTTAATAAGATCGCCACATACGGCCCATGGCAGCACACAGCCGGTATTTGTTTTCGATATATTGGAAGAGGCGGACATCGTAATATCTTATCGAGTTCTCTGCTGGGTGGCGTTAGCAGAGCTTGTGCAGCTAGTAGTTTCTCTCTCTTGGATGGTACAAAATGACCAGGATAGAGAGAATATTTGGGTGACAGACATCAATACACCCTGAGAGATGCAGATTTCCTTCAGACTGCAGGAATATATGTAATTTGGAGATGCACCACAATGCAGTAGCAAAATCCTTGTCCTTCTTCTAGTTACCACATGATGTGAAGTCTTCCTAATTTTCCTGATAAGAAACACCACTTTAACTGCTTGTACTGTCTTTTCTGCTACCTCATGTTGCAGGTGTAAGCTTTGTTTGGATCTTGTTCTACAAAAAATGGCTCTGAGGACTATGGGACTTAACATCTGAGGTCATCAGTCCCCTAGAACTTAGAACTACTTAAACCTATGGGACTTAACATCTGAGGTCATCAGTCCCCTAGAACTTAGAACTACTTAAACCTAACTAACCTAAAGACATCACACACATCCATTCCCGAGGCAGGATTCGAACCTGCGACCATAGTGGTCACGGGGTTCCAGACTGAAGCGTCTAAAATCGCTCGGCCACACCGGCCGTCCCTGGTTTTACATATTGTGCATAGTGGATGGAGCTATGACATGTTCTCATTTCCGCAGAGTGGTTGAAACATGATGCTGTCGCATTAACTTAGTTCACCCTGTTTCTCCATGGGGTGTGGGAGGTCTTAATAAAGCGCTCTCCGACTTCCGCTCTGTTCTGACTTAAATTTGACTGATCACATGGACAAAGGGAAAGAGGAGAAGAGACTTAGGAAGAGTTACAAGATGTAGAGGAAATATTGAAAACCACGCTAGAGTTTTGCTGTATGGGTTCCTTAGCAGATAGATTCGGAAAAGGTGACATGTTTCGAGTTGTAGGAGTGCCACGAGGATGATTCTCCAATAACTCTAATCATTAAAAGACTTCTCCGTAGGATCTAAAGTACGTATGAGGTTGAATGGATAGATTTTATTCAAAATCGCAGACAGCATTTCTACCAGAAATCGTAACGCTATAGATCTGAAAAGCCAGTATATTGATCATAGCATTTTGTACATGCCTTACGACTTCAGTTGAGTGTTGCATTTTTTAAGTGATTCCTTCTATAGCACACCATCTACTGTACAAGATGTGATCATTTTCAGTCAACCATCAGTCAGCCTCGCCTAGTCTATAACCCCATGGATATGTCGCAGAACCTGTTACACTGCCTACGTGGTATCAAGATAGAATATGCTGCAAATAATGTTTTTTGTGATGGGAACATCCTTCCCTTTATGGCAAGATGGAGCTGCAAATATCAGCTTAACAACACGGTCTTGAGTCGAATCGCTTTATAAATGCGGTAATAAGGGTGATTTTATTATTAGTTTATATCGCTGACGACGTTTACCCATACTTTCTGTCTATTAATACACACCCTGGGATCACTATCTCGATTCAATATCGTGGTATTTGTGTGCAAGACCACTTCATTCAGAAGCAATACCATACCTCGATTTATAAAAAAATGGTTCAAGTGGCTCTGAGCACTATGGGACTTAACTTCTGAGGTTATCAGTCCCCTAGAACTTAGAACTACTTAAACCTAACTAACCTAAGGATATCATACACATCCATGCCCGAGGCAGGATTCGAACCTGCGACCGTAGCGGTCGCGCAGATCCAGACTGTAGCGGCTAGAACCGCTCGGCCACCACGGCCGGCAGATTTATAAAACATATATAGTTTTTAACATAGATATTATTATCGATACTTGTGTGTGCCTGTTGAACCAAGTCCGCTTTTTATCCAGGCTGACAGTAACATGGTCGTTGCGGTCATGTTTTTATTTGGTCACTTATAAGAGAATTACGTCTCTCTTCCTTAGACACACTGGTGCCATACACAACATAACGAATGAGGCTTGTCCATCCATCGCGGATTTTCGCTCAGTATTGTTTGGTGCCATCAGCATTAAGTTATTGGCAAAGGGTAGGATGTGTGATAAATTCGCTGTGATCAGCAGTTTTATTAAATATGTGTTGGGGGTGTAAAGTTACTACGGCCAGTGTTCCGAAATGTGCAAAGAAAATGACTATAAAGAGAGGTATGGATTTGACGTGGAAAGTTGTTACTTCAATGCACCAATAGCTGTAATGCGGATGAAGAATTTTACATGGAAAATTGTGTCGAGTCGTGAGAAGGATACAGATATTGATATTTCCAGAGCCACAGCCATCAGGAGCAGGTGTTGCCGATACTTCGCTCATTGTGAATGTTATCAGATAGGGGCTGCAATCGTAATATTTAATTGTAATTACAGTGATAAATATGTTGCTGGTTTCCTAGGATGACACTATTTTGTGTGTATGGCGCATGGCAGAGGTAGCGTATGCCCAGAATCAATGGGCATTTCCAGTTGAGACTCTCACGAGCAGCGGTAGAAAGAAAAGTTCGGGCTGGTAGACCAGTCGATCTTGCCCTCCGCTGCAGGGCTAAGTCCCAACGGAGATGCCTTCTAGATAGCTGAATGGCCAACTAATACTCAATATGCTCTGTGATGTCTCTGTGATCGCGTGTGTCACATGTATTCTCGGTGGAAAACTGAGGGATTCAGTATCGATCACTGTCAAGTGTTGGCGCTGGATATATTGATAACATCCGAATTCTTGCCACTACAGTCATCCCCAGATACACTCCATAGCTGGGGTGAGGCACTCTGGCATACACTCTTCCACAACTGTGGCAGCTTTCTACGTTCTCTGGTCTCTGAACGTTGGCGCTGGTGGCGTTCGAGGGGACAGGTTCGCTGCGTGTGGACATTGGGAGGATTGTATATACGAGTGTTTTCAGCGATCTCTGACATCTAGCCATGGCAACTACTAACATCGTGGTTTACTGCTTCTCAAGACATTGCTGTGTGTCTTGTGGTAGCATTCGTTGTCACTATCCTGTCATGCGGTAGACCATTCCTCCTCCTGCATATTCTTCGTCCTGGTATAGCTGAGAGAACCAACTTAGGAGTTAAATAGTGCTTTAAAAGCCTAACTCCAACATCAAATTCCCGATTGATCAATTTATTGTTTACAATACTGCTACTGCGAGCGTACACACCAACCCCTCTCCAGATTGTTTAAGGGCATACCATGAAACAGACTTGAAATTTGAAACTTTAAGCTACCTTCCAATTAATGCTCTTTCTACCAAATGACCTAACTGTGCCAAAATCCACCGATAGGAGGGAAGGAAAAAAATCCAGTAGGTTTTTCAAATCATGTGGTTGCTGGATCGAATCCCACCAAATATTCCATGCTTAGTATCCACCAATAGAAAGCAAGGAAAAACTGTCGCAGACAAAGGGTATCAATTTAATTAATTAGTCAAATTGAAAGAGTGGAAAGGCCTGGAATTAACTTGCATTGGCGAGGGGAGTTCCCAGATAGGTGGGAAGCAGAAGGTGGTAGGGTGGAGAGGGAAAGGGATGGTTTTTTTTTTTTTTAAGCAATAGGTTAAGGACCTGTCCATCAAAATGGAACAATAGGTTTGCCCCTGAATGTACGCTTGTCTCCGACAACTGTGTTAGGATGGAGGCCGTCCCATTACTCAGGCCGGCCTAAGTGGCCGAGCGGCTCTAGGCTCTTCAGTCGGGAACCTTGCGACCGCTACGATGCAGGTTCGAATCCTGCCTCGGGCATGGTTGTGTGTGATGTCATTAGGTTAGTTAAGTTTAAGTAGTTCTAAGTTCTAGGGCATTCGTGACCTCAGAAGTTAAGTCCCATAGTGCTCAGAGCCATTTGAACCATTACTCAGGATAATGTGATATGTCTTTCCTGTCAGCAAAGTTTTTGATCCAGTTACAAATGTGGTAAGCAGCATAAGGCTCCAGTAAGAGAACCAGAAGGTCAAAAGGCCGATACACCAACGTGCAAATCAGCTTCGTAGATGTCTGGTACAGTATCATGTTTGTGGCCCACAACTACTGAGCCATTTTCACTATATGAGAGACACCAAAGGTTTCATTTCCAGTTCAGATGGATTCCTAACAACAGTAGTAGTAGCCTAAACAAGGGAAAAAATCAGAAGAAAATAGGAGGGAAGTTCTCAACCTACAAAGTGATCAATGTGAATTATCAGTAGCATCAATCAAAACAGTTTATGTATTACTACAACCTTTAGCCCTAAATCCGAGAGACATAATATTTGCTGCGTTATTGAAGACTGTAGAAGTTGTGTGAATGAAAATCTGAACTAAATTGGATTGAACACACAGCAACAAGATGCAAGAAGACATCAATCTCTCTGAGCTGTACAAAAATTAAAAACTCTTTTCTCGTGGAACCTGGAAAAGAAACTTACACAAACACTGGCATTTCTGATTCCCGATTACAGAGATGTTATTCTGCAAGATCTCCATCAGAAAAGCTCATTGCATTTGAAATGTGATAATCGCCTATGCACGATATACAGGCTGTAATTATATACCCCTGAGAGACTTTAAAGACATTTTCCCCACAACAAAACAAGAAAAAAATGCGTAATAAACATGGGCTTTATAGTGCATATCTTAAGAGCTGTGGGCACTCGTTCAATAGAAGAAATGTGTTTCACAGTAGCGAAGATCAGCAAGTGCTCGTGGCTCTTAAATTATTCATGAACGTTCACCAGACTTCTTTTCCTTGTTTTGGCACATACTACATCCTTCCAAAACATGGAAAGTAAATAACTAGTAAGAGTGAGATGTATTTCAGAGTATTGAAGACGAACAAATGCTCGTAGCTCTTAAGGTATGGATTTTAGAGTGGATATTTTCTAGTTCTCAACGTTTGTAAACGGAATTTGTTATGCCCTGTGACATTCATCTCTTTTATTCTCCATCTTAAGCGCAGCTACTCTGGATAGCCATAACCTCTAGCTGCTTCACCATACTATCAAAGTAATGATTCCTCCTATCTCTTCTCAACTGTAATACTCTTATGCGAACAGTACAAGCAATACACTCTTTTCCATTAGAGGAAGATCCTCTCTGCCCCACCCTATCGCAAGACCACAGTCTCTAAATTGTTTCCTGTGGCAGGAAAAAGACTTTGGATGGGATGTAAAGCTGAGTCAGTTGGCCGAGCACAGGAGCCAGGATGGGAGGCAAGTTAACATCCACTCAGAATAGTTCGCCCTCTTCGCCAATGCAATCACCCGTCCCGCTCGGGTTTCTGCATTCACAGCTCGGCCCGGTGAACCTGGCTCGTGTGGCGCAACTGTGGGCGCTGTCGACGCGCCTGCCGGGCTGTGACGTCACCGCCATCGGCGCAGGCGGCGGCTTCGGGGCAGCGGCGGGAGGCGGGGGCGGCGGCGGCGTGGGGGCGGGCACGGGGGCGGCGGCGCTGCTGGCGGCGCTGTCTGCTGCGCAGGACGCGGGCCTCACGCTGGGCAGCGCGCTCGCCGCCGCGCTGCTCGCCTGGGCCGCCTCCACCGGTGAGTACCGCCCTCCCCCACCCCCACTCCTTCCTGTCCCCACCCCTGATGAAGGTGCGCGCTGCTTCGAAAGCTCGACATGTGGCTTGATAACGAGGGCGCTGTGTGCCAGTCAGATATTTTTTTTTAGATTTATGGTAAATAAAGTTCAAAATTCAAATATCAATTGGGCTAAACAGTTCCATGCAACTCTAAAGATTCTTGAGAAAATCGACTGTGAAAATTTCTGAGGAACTTTTATTTGCCTAAGTTAAGGCAATTTTGTCAATGGACCATGTGGCACACTTGACAGCGTTGCAGAATAGTAGCAGAATAGTAAGTGGGTAAATGGTGGACCACCAGTTCGAATCTTGCTACAGTCCTTTTCTTCATTACATTTTCTTTCGTTCAGTTCAAATACCTACATCATTTAAGTAAAAAATTGATTGACTATGTGCTAATTAACTCATGTCTAATCATCATATTTGTGAAAAATGCTCATCATTTTGTTTGTAATTACATATCACACACAAAATACCAGTTTTCATTGCAAATATAAAATCTTAAGTATCTGTATTGCTAATAAATTTGTAATTTTTTATACAATAGAGAACCAAGGATGGAATAATGATAATATAATGAAAAGGATAGTTGTCACTCGCCATATGGTGGGGATACTGAGGCGCCGATAGGCACAAAAAAAGACTGTCAAACAAAGCATTCAGCCAAACACGCCCTCATCGGAATTACACAAAGAACACACACACAAACACATGAGCACAACTCACACCTACATGACAGCAGTCTCTGGCTTCCAAGGCCCTACCTGACTTGGCAGCCAGAGACTGTGCTTAGGTGTGTGTAAGTTGTATTTGCATGAGTCTGTGTGTGTGTGGTGTGTGTGTGTGTGTGTGTGTGTGTGTGTGTGTGTGTGTGTGCGTGTGTATGTTGCCTAATTCTGATGAAGGCCTGTGGGGCTAAAAGCTATGTTTACAGGCTTTTCGTTGTGTGTATCTGCGACTCAGTATCTCTGCTATATGGTGAGTAAAATGCCTCTAAGCACTATGGGACTTAACATCTGAGGTCATCAGTCCCCTATACTTAGAACTAATTAAACCTAACTAACCTAAGAACACCACACACATCCATGCTCGAGGCAGGATTCGAACCTGCGACCGTAGCAGCAACGCGGTCCCGGACTGAAGTGCCTAGATATGGTGAAGAGCAACTATCCTTTTCATAACATTGTAATATTTTCTAATTTAAACAATCATCAACAATAATGTTTTATTAAGTATCGGTAAGAACTTACATTTGCAATGTGTGCAATACATAATTACAAACAAGAAGACGAATATTTTTCATTAAAAAAATATGATTAGATATGTGTTAATCGGCATATATTTGATGAATTTTATATTTATATGATGTAGGCTTTCGAACTGAACGAAAAGGTACAGTGGAGAAAGCACCATAGGGCATTAGAAAGGATGAACCACCAAGTTTCCAATTACCATTCTCCGACGCTCCTGAGTGAGCTGTGTGGCCCAGCGTAAAACTCGCCTTAACTTTCGTGAATTATACTTCCTCGGAAATCTTCAAAGTCGATGTTCTCGAGGTTTATTGAGAGTTGCACCAAAAGCACTGGGTGAGTGAAATTTGAGTTTTCAACTTCACGTACCATAAATACAAGAAAATTAGAAAAATCCGACTGCTGGGTGACCTCGCTTTAAGATAAGAAACAAATTAGTTTATTGTTGCTTAGGCCTACATTGGAAACCCCGCATTGTTTTATAGCACTGTTGACTGCATAAGAAAAAGGCGCAGGATTTTGAATGTAGGTAACAAAAACCCAATGTAGTTCTCATCTGAGGCAGTTCTTTACGTTCTTTATTTATACTTAGGTCTAGATGCAATAAAACAGTCCTTTCTCTTAAACCGGATTTTGCTGTAGGGTACCACCATCGCAAGGAACGTTGTTCACAACGAAAGTCAGCCATCGTCACATCTATAGTACAAGCAATATATTATTTCAAACTGCCGTCTGATGATGAACACGTTACTTTGGAGCAATTAATGGCGCTTTTTGCTGTAAAGAAGTTACATTGCTCGCAGTTTCTATTCCATTTTAATAATTAATGTGTATTTTCACACAGCCGCGGTCTGGTCATATCAGTTTCCGACAAGATTGCATACTTTACGACTGACACCTGAGTAAGAAAAGTGAGGCGAGCGGCACATTAGTGGTAACATTCGACGTCGTTCTCTCACTTAGCGAATTACTGTACAAGGTCAGTCAACAGAATGGGGTTTGCACGTTACGTATATATTTCAAGAAACAAAAACAAAAATTAATCGAGTTCAGTGTACCTCCGCGAATAAAGTGACCGAAAGAATTGTTGCAGTTTTTGATATAAACAAAAACAGCATTGTAAAGATTGGCAAGGAAATGTCCAAGAAGGAATAGGAAGCTGGAAAGTCATTGAAAGAGAAGACTCTGGGAAAGGGGCCGCTATAGATAAACAGATTACCAAAATAAATTAATTTGCAGAGAATGCAATACGTCGTCAGCTTTACCACTATGTCCCATAAAGAAAATCCAGCTCCCAGTAAGTTATTAGTCACCCTTAAGGAAGCACATCATTTTCAAGATAGTAACACATAGTTATTTACCATAAAGTGGGCTGAATACAAACTGTTTAACATTTTTCTACGTCTAAGAGAAAAAATTGATACTTTAGAAAGAAATATGAAAATCAAAATTGTATGGAACTATAGGCCGTGTGCGTAAGTTTAAACATATAGATTACAGTCATAGCTCATGCTTTCGTAACTTAAAAATAGAAACTTTGTGTATCAATTAACTCCATAGAGCTGTGTTAATTTTATTATTTCAATCTATTCATTGTTCTTTGAGTTGAATAGGGATATGTCAGAATTTGTTTTGGCTATAGGAGAATAAGAAAACAGCGTGATCTCCTGGTTTGAGAACAGTGCTAGGCGGTTCATTCCTGTCATATTCTTGGTCCTCTTCTGAAGAAACACTGGCAATTACTGTTTCTATTCGCTCCGCAGATTCCGAAAACACAACCCTACATTTTCAGTAAACCAAAACACAAGTAGGATAAAAGTATGCGTTAAAACTGAACTTACGGTTAATGAAACAGAATTGCAATGTTTTACCATTTAACTAAATTAAAACCATTTAAATTGTTACTTGCAAATGAAGTTAGAAGTAAGCAAATTCAGCACAATACAGTGAACAAAACATGATATTTTCCCTATGAGATTGGTATGCTACCAACTTAGACAAATACACCTTTGAATGTTATTCCCATTTGTCTTCTGACACAGTATTATACAACTTTTCTGGAAGTTTCGTTTCTGTTCACCCCAGTTTAGGGAACAGCACCATTTGGCACAACTTGGACACCCTCTATGTTCATATTTCTCTGGCCATTAGCTACTGAAGGAGAGAAAGATACAATAATGTGACTGGCCATGTTATGTAATAACAGGTTAGCTTAAATCCCAGCTATCTGTTTAACATATTAAAACTCAAAGGGTGATCGCTTGTTTCAAGCAAGCGGGGTATAAGCGTGACATTCAGATCAAAGCGTCTATTGTATTAGATGTCCCTGCCATGAATCCTGTTTTTAACATGTGACAATGTCATTTATTCTTAAGATTTAGTTCACGTATTCAGCACACCTAGCTTCTATAGCAAAAACATTTACCGTTTGTCGAAAATTCGCTAACATTATGAGGAAATATTTTTTTCTAAATTTCTTGTGTATCGTCTGCCATAGATAAAAGTGAAACGAAAACATAGTGCAGGTATTCCAGAACACAATGACGCCTGTTTCATAATTTTTCACTGAATATTTTGCCAGTTTAAGCGATCAGAATGAAACGAAAGGTGACATGTATGTTTGGTGCGAGATGTGGCAACCCGGCACCGTGTGTCGTCGTGTGCCTGATGAGATATCAGCCCCAGCGTACATTGCAAGCTCAATTATTGGACCAACAATAATCAACATCTCCAGTTCATATGGATCACATTTCTAAGCACAGTAGCAGTACAGTATTTGATAGTCAGGAGGCAACAGCAGCTGCAGTTGATGAACACAATCACTAAATTTCATTTCAGCCAACCGACATACACGTAATCTAGTACTGTGTCAGCTAACAAGTAAACACTGATTTGTACAATGCCGTATTTCTCCCGTTCCTTGCAAGTGCAATGTCAAAGAGAAGAAAGATGCTAATCTAAGGAAAATAAATTAGACGTGCTGCGTAGGAAGGACGAATGACAATCAGTTAAAAACATTGCTGCTTAGTTTTTAGCATTGGAACTTGGACAGTGTCAGACTGGAAAGAAACGAAAGCGTTTGGTATCAAACTGATGATGGTGGACTAATTAGAAAGCAACAGGACAACCAAAAGGCAAAGAATGATTCACTAGGTGACGCACCTTTGATGTGGTTCAGTGTAAAGAGGGAAAGAGTCCATTGTGGGCCCAATATGCCACGTAAAAACGATAAGTTTAAACAGGAAGCTTTCTAACGGTGGTCCTAACTTCACAGCCAGCCAGGTTTGGTTACGATGGTGGAAAGATGGAATATGTCACCTTTCAGTAAGTGATGGAAACCTTTCAGGGGCTAGAGTAGCTGCTGAAAAAAGGTTTTTTTGGCAAGTTGACTCCAGATAAAGTTTTGATGTACAGTCCGACCTTTTGGCAAGGTGCTGCCATTCCCTTTTCTTGCACAAAAACACTAATTACAAGTTTGGTTGTGGTCAGGAGTTTGGAACAAAACACGACCTTCCGTCTGGCGACATTTGCACGAACAATTAACGCTGTGAGACACTGCAGTGCCTCGAAAGAAGCTAAGTCTGACATACTGTTATTTCAAACCCAGCCAGAGTCGTACACCAAACACAGCGCCTTCTCACAGCGTAGGTCGTCAGTGAGAGGGCAGCTTGTGCCTCGGTTGTCTGCAACGCTGGTTCCCCTTCACTTACCCTGCCGCAGAGTCCAGTCTGCAAAGCGCGCCTGCAGCCCGCTGCCCACACTTGGCGCCGCCTGGTCAAGTGGACACATGCGAGACGGCCTGAGCGACGGGCCACAACCGGGCCAGTCCCGCACATAATTTCGACGGATCTCTCCTACCGATTTCATGCTCACCCACTAACGTGCATACGACGCCTGTCGGGTGTGTAGTGCATTTAAAATTAGTTGCGACATCTGTTGTTTGGTCCAATGGAGAGAACGTGTCGCCATTGCCCAGGTAACAATGGCGAGCCGGCTTTCGCCACCACGCCACACGTGGTTCGGCTGGTAAGTCGCCCCTGTTGCCATCCCGTGGATAAACAGTAGTGCGTGGTGTTGCGTATTAGATGCACCTGCGTTCATTAGCTCTCTTTGTAGTGCTATTTCTTGGCGTTGAAGTATTCTGCAGTAATCATGTATTGTGAACAAGTGTTGCATGTTGGCGTCACTTTAATACACTACGGGCCACTAAAATTGCTACACCACGAAGATGACGTGCTACATACGCGAAATTTAAGTGACAGGAAGAAGATGCTGTGACATGAAAAAGATTAGCTTTTCAGACCATTCACACAAGGTTGGTGCCGGTGGCGACACCTACAACGTGCTGACACGAGGAAATTTTCCAACCGATTTCTCATACACAAACAGCAGTTGACCGGCGTTGCCTGATAAACCGTTGTTGTGATGTCTCGTGTAAGGAGGAGAAATGCGTACCATCACGTTTCCGACTTTGATTGTCGCATTGTAGCCTATCACTATTGCGGTTTATCGTATCGCGACATTACTCCTCGCGTTGGTCGAGATCCGATTACTGTTAGCAGAATATTGAATCGGTGGGTTCAGGAGGGTAATACGGAACGCCGTGCTGGATCCCAACGGCCTCGTATCACTAGCAGTCGAGATGACAGGCATCTCATCCGCACGGCTGTAACGGATAGTGCAGCCACATCTCGATCCCTGAGGCAACAGATGGGGACTTCTGCAAGACAACAACCATCTGCACGAACAGTTCAACGACGTTTGCAGCAGCATGGACAATCAGCTCGGAGACCGTGGCTGCGGTTACCCTTAACACTGCATCACAGACAGGAGCGCCTGCAATGGTATAGTTGACGACGAACCTGGGTGCACGAATGGCAAAACGTCATTTTTTCGGATGAATCCAGGTTCTGTTTACAGCATCATGATGGTCGCATCCGTGTTTGGCGACATCGCGGTAAACGCACATTGTTGGCACATTGTTCGCACTGACGGCACTTTGAACGGTGGACGTTACATTTCAGATGTGTTACGACCCGTGGCTCTACACTTCATTCGATCCCTGCGAAATCCTACATTTCGGCAGGATAATGCACTACCGCATGTTGCAGGTCCTGTACGGGCCTTTCTGGATACAGAAAATGTTCGACTGCTGCCCTGGCCAGCACATTCTCCAGATCTCTCACCAATTGAAAACGTCTGGTCAATGGTGGCCGAGCAACTGGCTCGTCACAATACGCCAGTCACTACTCTTGATGAACTGTGGTATCGTGTTGAAGCTGCATGGGCAGGTGTACCTGTCCACGCCATCCAAGCTCTGTTTTTCTCAATGCCCAGGCGTATCAAGGCCGTTATTACGGCCAGAGGTGGTTGCTCTGGGTACTGATTTCTCAGGATGTATGCACCCAAATTGCGTGAAAATATAATCACACGTCAGTTCTAGTATAATATATTTGTCCAATCAATAACCGTTTATCATTTGGATTTCTTCTTGGTGTAGCAATTTTAATGGCCAGTAGTGTAACTACAGTGCAGCATGTCTGAACATGATGTCCGCCTTAGACGTTGTCGACCAAGAACACTATCATCGGCTGTGAAGATTTTCTGGTGCACATATCACTCTATTGTGAAGGATAAAGCGCTAACAATGCAGTGGATGAAAGCAGATACAAGGGTTGCCAAAAAAGTAATGTTGCAAGCTTGCTACTGTCTTTTGCAATTAGGTCTTTAAGAAAAAGGCTAAGATAATGTTAATCAGAACACAGGGAGGAGTTTTGATCTAAATAACAATAGATTTATTCATTCTTAACATCACAAGGCAAGAAAATTGGCAAAGGGAACATCACACAAACATTTTTATTTGACAAACGCTTTCACTAATATGGGGTCTATGGTGAACAAAGTGATCAGCTGGGGGTCAACACATGACACCAACCGGAACACTAATCGCTTTATCTGACTTCATACACGTGAATGCGGGGAATGGCACTAAAACTACGCAAGAATCAAGCATCTATTCTCTACTATTCACTAAAGAAAAATATCGTTTCGAAGAACAGGGTGCAGAGAAGCATATATTGGAGCTCTACGCCGTAGCAGTGAATACTTTACCCTTCTGCTGGTCACGGCAGCACACCACGATGCGTTCGGCGACTGAAGTCATGGACGGCAGCAATCTGTTATTAATGGCGAGCGCCCCAAAAATGCAAGTACGCGGTCTTGCGTTCTACTAATTAGAAAGGCAGGTACATCTCTATGAGCCTCTGAAACCCCGATGGATTCCAGTGTGAAGGTGGGCCCATTTGCTGGTCTGCCAAACCAATTTCACTCCGTGTTTGACGGAATGTGTCAAATGTTTGGGCAGCAGACTCAAAACAAATAAGTGCACCCATGCACCATGCATTGTGTGCGTCATGCTAGAAGCAGTACCTCTGTTGGTTCAGAAGGTAACTGCCACAGGCCCTAAGTGGCACACTAGCAAAGGACACAAGTCTCACAGTTTATGTAGAGACCTGCAGTTCTTTACCAGCGAAGCACCAGTAAAAGAGAAACCACTTCTCTTTCTCTCTGATTTCGCCATCAGATCAGTAGCAAAGCACATGTACATCTCAGACTACTCCCACTTTAGCAAAAGCCAACCACGAGCTGGAGCGCCGCCATCGAAGATAGAGACTGCCCTTTGCTCTGCATACACAGATTTGACCAATCAGAGACTTTATAGTTAGTTGGGAGAAAGGGAAAAAAAGATTCAGCTTCGCGGCATCTTTCCCACGCATTTACGCCATGTCTTTTGCCAACAACATGACCTGGATGGAACCACAGCCCTCCAAAAAGAAATCGTTATCTCCCCTGTTGCGTCCGTTTCGAACTTCCCTAAGAATGGCCATAAACAGATATGTTTTGTAACAAAGTGTGAACGTCTCGGCGCCAGTGGCCTGCCCCACAGAAATTCAAAGCAGGCTCACAGTTGTCTCATTGGCTTCCTGCCTCCAAAGGGCCCATCCTTTGCTTTATAGCCAGTCTTCAATGAAGTGCCCATTGCGGCGGCGACTTCTTGGCGCTAGGCAGCTTACCCGGACGCTGCCGCCGACCGACAACTGCCATCCAACGTGTCTGCACAATGAGAGCACGGAACTCAGCAGTCCGCAAATGTTTTCACCCAGGTTCTGCAGAAAAACGTTCCCCTAGGCCTTCAGCCGCCATACGGTGTTGTTACGTTTGAATCGGCACCCTATTCCTTCGAACCGCTATCCCTTTACTAGAGCAGACAAGCAGCAGTGTTAACTACTGTCCACAATTTCATCAGGATGAATGAAGTCAGATCGCATCCAGGTATAGCAACCAAGTATTACGGTTCAGCTTGCCTAAGAATATTATGCAGCATAACACGGTATTAAAAGTGAGAGAGCGCTGCACTCTCTCTATGTACCACATTTTTTTCTTAAACAATTATTTACTGAACATAATGAGAATTACACACACGACAGAATGCCGTTTTATCTACACACCCTAATTTTCCACGTAACCTCGACTCCGTTCTATTGCGCGAAACGAGGCCGTGTCTGCCCTGCCGCAGCTAACCCTTGTCCTGGTGGCGGAACCAGTGCTTCACTTAGTGAGCCATATCCTCGTCGTCCTCTAAACGTCTTCCACTAATGGCATCCTTTAATGGCTCAAACTGGCCAATGACAACAACTGCCTGCTGCAACATGTCAGGTGTGACATCCGTGGACGGCCTCCGCGACCGTTGCAAATTGTGGAGCTCCACTGAAATGCCTGAATCGTGAATTTAGTTTCAAAACCTTTTCTTAAGAATTTACTTTATTTACTAGCGATTCGTCAAGAACATTAACACATTTAATCATACTATGTGAGCGTGGTTGTAGTTTCCAGGGAGTAACAGATGAAATCAAATTTTTTAAGAAACAAATTAAATTTATTAGCTGAAAGCACCCTGTAAATATCAGTATTCAGAGGCAGAAGAAAACAAATTTTTGAGTGTATGAGCTTTCGGGCTGAGAACCTTGCCGCTCCCTTCTGAGAAGGCCATAGTCACGACCGCTCACGACAACCTCTGAAAGACTACACAGGCGCAAATGTGCAACACACCAGATTACCTTAAAGTAAAAGTTTTAACAATTCACGCAAGCACACAAACTATGCATCCCGTAGGAGGGATGGAAATGGTACAAAACACTAAAATTAAAAGATTAAATTGCCACCGAAGGTGCAACTTGATTTTAATTTCTAAGAAAAGTCTTACGGTGGAAGGGTGGCAACCTTATATACTAAAATGACCATTTAAATAAAAGCCCATGAAATGCAATCTTACATAAAATGATAGGTTGGCCAAACATGCTCTACAGTACACATATACCGCCTCTCAATATGATAGGCAGGATAAAAACATCTTTCAGGAATTAGGCCGTTACACTTCAAGCAATAAATTCGTTAACACACCGAATCCGACAAACATGACAGAGGCAGCTATTAACGTATCGCAGACTGATATAGAGATCACCGAACGACCCTAACCGCAGGTTGCTTTAACCCGCCCCTACTCCACAAGGGAAAAACGGACCAACCAATTAATAAATAACCCCCTTACGCGGGTGGGCAAACGGAGAAGAATGGTGGGAGAACCCCAAAACAAAGCGGCTGGTGACCTCACCAAGAAAACAAGTAGAATTTAACAAGTAAATGAAACATCGTATCACCAATCACTTAACGTCTAATAAACTGCGATTTCCAGAACCGTCCTCTGCCAGCCGCAACAACCGACTTAGGAAGGTGCGCCGAACTCCTGTCTCACAGCGTCGCAGCTCGCGCCGGCCAGACCGATGTCGTGGGTTGACTCCTGTTGCTCTCATGTGGGCCGCGAAGCTACTACCCCTCGCTACACGGCGCGGCCCACTGGACTCACGTGGCGACCTCACATGCGCCGACGCTCCAGGCGGACAAGTCATCTTGTGTCTCAGTGCGCGACCGACCAACCGATCGATCGAACCGCCAATGAGCGTTGCCTGAGCAAACTCGAGCAGACTGGCGGCCTAACGCGCAGACTCAGATGCAGGAACTAACCCCCGACCGGGCGACCACTCGCTGAGTTCTCTCACTGCGCTACAAATTCGGACGAGAGACAGACTAGCAAGCTGGGGACGAGAGACTGACCCAGACTGATTCCAGACTCACACAGACTGACCGAGACTCACTGACTGGCGAGCTCATAGCGCCCCTTAAATGCACGTCAACAGGCAACCTTTCCCCTTTCCCACCAGAGGGAGACACCAAAGCTGCGACTGTCACAGCGGCGCCACCGCCAGAAACGGAGGGCGACTGCTTCACACTATGGGCTGCGGCGCGCTCTTCAAAACAGCATT
Source organism: Schistocerca gregaria (assembly GCF_023897955.1). Lineage (NCBI taxonomy): Eukaryota > Metazoa > Arthropoda > Insecta > Orthoptera > Acrididae > Schistocerca > Schistocerca gregaria. Next base: position 74,152,412 of record NC_064927.1, on the reverse strand, counting down.
TTTTTTTTACCACGCCTTCTGATGACCTGACCCTCTGTGCCCAGCGTCTAACTGTACTTCTGTCGACAACAGATGCTCCATACACTTTTCACAAGCGTTTGTGAATATTCCCCCAGTATCTTTCTCTGCAGTGAGAAATGCAATGTCAGCACATTGCTTGTAACGTGCATCACCTACAGATGCAATTTGGAACTATACTGCCGCTACGCTATCTGTCGGAAGTGATGGAAAATTGGCGCACTCACAAGAGAATTCAAATAATACATATGTAACGTTTCGCATTTGTAGCACTGTTTTTGGCTGAGAAGAAAATGCGGTGCATTACTTTCTAGGCAACCATCGTATTTTGCTCTAGGTAGAAAGGAATGTTCAATTGGATAAAGTTGAATGTAGCGTGTATGTGGCAGAGTTCAGTACTTACAGTGCTGTACAAACCAACCACTGCACGCTAACATGTCAACGAACTAGCTGGCGCTAAAGGACACAATTTAATCAGGCGTTCACCGTATCGTGCTCATTTAAATCAGGGAGAATATGTGAGCCTAGGTGAAAACTAATTTACGCTCGGTGGGGTTTAAATGCTAACAAAAGAAGCCATTGTGACGCTTACACTACAGGACTGATCCCGAGTTGCCGTGTTAAAATCTGCTTCTTTTGCCAGAACACAGCACTAAAGTTGAAAAAGAAATTGCGACAGAATCCTGAAACAGTACAATATTAAACTAGCAACTGAGAGCAAGACAGATTAATGGAACAGCTCATTCTCAGTACAAAAATCATTGTGTAACTTGTTCACTTATATCGTTGCAAAACCAACAGCGATTTTCGTTTCACCAGCTATCGATGGTCCTTAAAAATTACGTTATTTCATTGAAAAAAAATCTGTAGTCGCTTCAATATAGCGTTAGATATGGAAGTTTCATATGGCAAAATATGTGCGCCATCATTTTCCAAACTCTTGCTTCGATTTCTCAGACCGTTTGTGAGATACAATGGATTTATGAATATTTGATTCCGGCTTTTTCAGTGGCGCATGCGTCGCTCAACACAAGTTGGCAACTACTCTCCCTTCCACCTGCTCCGCAATGAACTGTCAAAAATGGCAACTAATTTTAAACGTGTTGTAGACACTCAGCTCTGCCCACAGTCCGAGTCGCTTCGTGTGTGGCCTAAGTCGGTGGGTTTCCGTGATTTACCCACTGACTGCACACCGAAGCGACGGATTTCAGTACTTGCGACTGTCTCTCGTCGAAAGTACGTTATACAGGGCGACGATTTCACGCACTACTTTACTGGAGTACACTTTTAGATTTTAGTATGGACAAGAGTACGAAGGAAACTATGGCAGTGGCCGGAGACGTGACTACTGTGAACTACTACGTCTTTAGAAAGGAAATCACACAGCACGAGTCAAAAATGGACTGCCCAAAACATATTCCAGACATATCGATCTGAATCGGAATCGTGAGCATTTCTCTGAGAATTGAAAACGTCCGATGTGTGAGAAAGCGGACGTTACTGATGCTTTGTTGAGCACCGTACTTCGTAATACCCGTAAAATTACGGCTGTAATGCAGTTATGCGTAATACATTAAGGGGCACAGCACAAGCAAAATTTTATTGGCACTTCCCTTACATAAAATTACCATAATATTGGTTTATAATGTTCATCTTCTCCCTTTTTTCAGAGGCTTGCACCTTTCTGAAATTCGATTTCATATTTTATAGCTTAGATTTGTACGCCAGCTGCACCGAAGGTGGAGGTTGTTGTATCTCCCTTCTGAGGACGACGTACAGAAGGAAGAGCGGCCAGGTCTTGAGCGTGGCCAGTCCATGAGGCTGAACTAACTAAATAAAGCGGGCAACCCGTGGGGAGGCGGTTCAAGTCGAGTTTCGTTGCTTGGGACTCAGAGGCAGGGAAGACCCGTCTGTTCTACTCAAGGTCTGGCTCACAAGACAGCAAAGCAGCTGCGTTCTGCACTGCAGAATCATCCACAGTCAACGGCCTAGCGTCTTCCGTCAGAAATTCTATAAATCTTTCTCTGTCTTCTGAAACTTTGCCAATATTTCGCATCACAGATTATACAGGGTCAGTCACTAACTATTGCCACCTAGAATAACTCCGAAAGTATGATAGGAACTAAACAATTTGTGGGACAAATGTTGCATGGGACAGCAGGAGCTATGGTTTTTTGTTGCTAGACAGGGTCGCGTCAAAGACATGAAGGTCAACTTTGTTTTTTGTTTTTTTTTTTAAAATGGGATGCTGTAGTTTGGTACTTATTTTCTGATAGTAGCTATCAAGACGAATCCAACAGTAAGGTGTTTGAAGGTCAACTTAAGTCACAAAGGTGGCATGAACGTACATTTGCAGAAGGTGTTCGAAGTGGTGATGGATTCATCTCGATAGTCGCTATCAGAAAATAAGTACCAAACTATAGCATCTCATTTAAAAAACAAAGTTGACCTTCATATCTCTGAAGCGATCCCACCTAGCAACAAAAAACCAACGTCATATTTATGTTATTTTGTGGGCATTGAACATTGACAGTTATGGAAAGAAACAGTTCTAAAATGTGACTCAATTGACCAATATCCTGAATCTTTTTTGGGAAATTGTAACCACCCACAGTTTTTATAACTGTTTGTTCTTTAAAAATATTTATTTTTAAATCACCAGCTACACTAGCAGACTGGTAAAAATGGCACAAAATCTGAAGCGTCAATAAAAAATACACATTCTTTTTTCTTCGCTATGGTCGAACTTTCACAAAATTTTTCCCTTTGTAAGCAGTCAGTAAATTTACTAAATGCTGTGAACCTTCTTCTTCCCTCAAACAGTTTACATGTACACAGGGATACAGATCTTGCAGCGGAGAAAGTGCTGTTGTCCAGCCTTGTCCTTCTCGCTTCATGGTCCTCTCGATTACTCTTGATCACTAAGACATTGAGGGCAGCTGTGAAAAACTTATGGCATAGCTTCAGCTCTAACTCGTGGTATGTACAATGTAGCCACTATTTTCCGTCCAGATTTTTCATCAAAGCTCTCAGTATGTTCCAAAATATCGTCTTTTGGAAAATGTAGTTCACATTCCTGAAAATTATTTCGTAAACAATGGTAGAAATTAAAGACTCATCCGAATGAATTATGTCTCACAGCTTAGAAACTGCATGTTCTTAAGAAAAATTTCGATTAATTTATCACAACATGGATAATTACTCTATGACGTTTATTGTGAGAAGCATTCACTGTTAATGTGCACGTCAAACAAATAGTGCCTTCAAAAACATCGTAATATAGAAATACACGCAATTGTGACATACGGCCTGTTGAACTGAGTGCTCAGAATTCGTTTACCTAGTAAGGCTAATGACACAGTATCACTACTGGTACCTGGTACAGTATCGTACAGGACTACTAAAGGTATAAATAAATCACAAAGACCTGTAAGAACCTGTTAAACACAACAGCACTACTCCTTTCACTTACTGTGGAATATTTGTTTGGTGAAAACGCATCCCTATGAATGGAGGCAATCCGCTTACGACGAAGATCTTCGACTTGAGGAAAGGAAAATACATGGACCTTAGTTACATATAGATAATTTCGGCATTAAAGAAGCGTCCGATTCCACCCGTCTGCTTTAAAAATTTCCTTTCCAGCGAGGAACACAACAGTTGTGCACTATTGTGAAAATGCTCACTAAAATTGACGTAGTCTCAAAATCGCAATAAATAACACAACAAACAGCTCTGGATGTTCAACATTCACAACGCCATGTGGTAATGCCTAGCCATTGTGACGTCACTGAATACTGATGATGTAGCGCCGGGGCCGTCTGTAGAGGCAGTGTTGGGAAAAGGCGGCAGCCACAGATCTATGATATTTCCTATTTCCTAACCGGGACCAAACATGATAGTGGAGCACCCCCCCCCCCCCCCCCCCGCCCCCCACTCCCCCTCGCCCACATCTTTCTGAAGAGTTCGATATATAAAACACGTATGTTGGGGCAAATATGACCCACCAGGTTAGCCGAGAGTGCTATTGCGCTGCTTCCTAGACTCGGGTAGGCGCACCAGCCCCAATCGAATGCGCCCAGCGGATTAACGACGAGGGCCGGTGTGCAGGCCAGCCTGGATGTAGTTTTTACGCGGTTTTCCACATCCTGTTAGGTAAATACCGGGCTGGTCCCCACATCCGACCTCAGTTACACGACTCGCAGACATTTGAAACACGTTTGCACTATTTCATGATTAACACTAGTCGCAGACAGCTGGAGTACAGTGATTTTGTCCCGGAGGGGTACAGGGCGGCAGCAGGAAGGGCATCGGCCACCCCTTCAAATTAACCACGACAAATCCGATTGTAACAGTGCCGACCCTGCACCAACTGCGGGACAAAGAGTCAAGCAATACAATATGTTAGAGCAAATTTAAGACATGTTATTTGGCCTTAAGTGTGCCAAAGTGCAGTGCCACGGCTCTTCACACAGCATTCTTCTATCTCGCGTCCCTAGATCCACGCCTGAAACGCGGTGTCACTGGGAAGAGGGTTGGCGGGGCGAGGCGGAGGAATAGCGTGCTGTTATTGAAGGTGTGAAGGGGTATGCAGATGTGTGGGCGTGGTAAGGTGCGGCGGTAGGGGAAGAGAAGACGCGGTGATGTTCGAAAGGAGGAGAAAGGCAGCTGCCCTGCTGAAGCGTGGAGCGCCCCCACCGCTCTGTCCATAGGGCGGACAAACCTTTGGTTTGTGTTCAGTATTGTGTGGTCGGCCAGTATTCGCCGCCGTTATTTCGGGACGAGCTGGATCTGCTTGCCACGAGGCGCCAGCCGCTGTCTTCACACATTGGAAGCAGCCGCGACGAATCCTGGGCCGGTGCCGCCTTGCCGCTTGCAGGGAGACGGACAAGTAGAGGGCGCAGTTGGCTGTCGACACACGTGCGCTGCATCTGTTGCCAGGTCCTCCTGGCAGTGTAAAATGCTATGCGTCCGTGATGCTCCTGTTGCAGCCAGTCAACGAATATCTTAGGTACGTAATTGGTTTAAGAAATGCTATTTCAAAGCCTCAGTCAAATCTTTACAAGTTGTCTCTCAGAGCTACTTTAGGTGTGCCGAGGCGGCTCTGTCCAGTTAAAGCTTCTGACAAGAGACGCCTTCACCTCTCGGCTGTCATTAAACCGTAGGCTTTAGCGAGTAACATGCGTGGAAGGAAGGCCACTTGTGTGAACTCTGCAGAGCCCTGCAGGGCTGAGCACAGTTGCTTCGCTCTCTTGTGAGGCAGACTTCGAGTGCAACAGACGTCTTTCTTAGGAGGCTGAGCCTCTGGCTCTGAGCTCCACGACTGGCCACCAACAGAAGTTAACGTCAACCGCTTTGCCTCCTGTTGTCCAGTTGACTTAGTTAGTTCGGCTTCCTGGACTGGCTTACGTCTGGTAACTTCCTACTTACACGCGCCCCTTTCTACCCTGTGCTCTGAAACACACTAATAAGCTAAGACATTATGACAACCTGATTAACAGCGTGTTTATCCGTCTTTGGAACGAAATACATCACTGATTCTGCGTATCGGGGCTCCGAGAGTTTGTTGGTAGGTTTGTTGAGGCATGTGGCATTAGATATCTACACACGAGTCATGTAACTCGCCTAAATAACGGACCGCTGATCTTCATACGCTGTGATGGTGTCCGATAGTTATCCGTATGTGTACGGCGAATTTGGTCGCTGAGACATCTATGTGAGTTTACTAGAATGATCCTCAAACCACTGTAGCACGGTTCTGGCACTGAGAGGCGGACAGTTACAGTGTTGAAAGATGCAACCGCCACCGGGGAAGACATCAAGTACAAACGGATGCTGGTGGTCCGCAGTTGTCAACCAACGTGTCAACAATTAATACCACACGTCCCGCGCAAGCGCAAGGGAATGTCTCCCGTAGCATAATACCGCTCCCACCAGCCTGCGAAACTGGCGCGCTGCACGTTTCGGGCCGCCGTTCACCTCGATGTCGGCGTTCGTGGAGACGACCACCGACCTGGTGTAGCAAAAATGTGATTCACCCGAAGAGCTGGCGTGTTTCCATCGATCTACAGTATCCCGATGGTCCCGTGGCCACTGCTGTCGTAATTGACAGTACTGTTGACTTGTTGGGTCAACATGTGAACACATAGGGGTGGTCTGCTGCGGAGCTTCGTGTTCAGCTGTGCATGATGAACAGTGTGCTCCGAAATCACTTTTGCGTGCACCAGAATAGTCCTGTTCCGGAACTAGCGAGATGGTGCAGCAGCACACTGGACACGCATTCGGGACGACGATATTTCAAACCCGCGTCCGGCCATCCAGATTTCGGTTTCCCCTGATTTCCCTAAATGGCTCCAGGCAAATTCCGGGACGGTTCCTTTGACAGGGAACGGCCGATTTCCTTCCCTGCCCTTGACAAAATCCGAGCTTGTGCTCCATCTCTAATGATCTCGTTGTCGACGGGCCACTAAACCTTCCTTCCTCCCTCTTTCGGCAGAGATGCCACAGATCACCATCCATTTTACTTTACAGAGCACACAACCCTCAGAATCCCAATTTCTGTGAAGAGTCGAGAACGTCTAACTATTTTGCGTCTAGTGGTAGTTTAATTGTCCTACCTCTTTCTGTAGATAACAGTAGCACGTGAACATTCGACAAGTTTCTCCGTTTTTGAGATACTCGTTCCCCAGCTTGGCATAATAGTATCCTGCCATTAGTCAAAGTCGTTTATCTCACTGGATTGCCCCACACGGAGCCCATATTTTCGCTGGGGTGATCCCCCGTTTGTCTGCTCCGCTTACATACTTTTGTTACCGCGTCACGTGCTCGCAATGCAACCTGGCGGCATGCAACGTCGCGGTGGGCAATGGCCATGATGCTCTCGCTTGCCAGTGTATATTCTTTTTATTTGATCTCTTGTTGACTCGATTAAAGTCAGCCGTGGATGGTCACTCGTAACACCGGACCACCTCTGCACTGTTGTCACAAGCCAGATCCTACTGCTCTCCTCCTCCCCAGCCTCGCTCAGATTTCATTACACTTTGGTCCACAGGTGGAATACTGCCCACAAATGCTTTAAATACCTCCTTGTACGCCCTATTTTCTTACATCCGTGTTCGTGTGGGAAATTTGTTGTGTATCGGATAACTTTTTTGATGTGGTCATCGGTCCACTCGTTCGCTGTAGGTATAGGAACTAAAATTTGCTGTCGTCTGAAAACGAGAGGAAAATTCACACACTTAATGCACGTGACTTGTATGGGAGCGAATAATATACAGGCTGTTACAAAAAGGTATGGCCAAACTTTCAGGAAACATTCCTCAGACACAAAGAAAGAAAATATGTTATGTGGACATGTGCCCGGAAACGCTTACTTTCCATGTTAGAGCTCATTTTATTGCTTCTCTTCAAATCACATTAATCATGGAATGGAAACACACAGCAACAGAACGTACCAGCGTGACTTCCAACACTTTGTTACAGGAAATGTTCAAAATGTCCTCCGTTAGCGAGGATACATGCATCGCATGGAATCCCTGATGCGCTGATGCAGCTCCGGAGAATGGCGTATTGTATCACAGCCGTCCACAATACGAGCACGAAGAGTCTCTACATTTGGTACCAGGGTTGCGTAGACAAGAGCTTTCAAATGCCCCCATAAATGAAAGTCAAGAGGGTTGAGGTCAGGAGATCGTGGAGGCCAAGGACTTGGTCCGCCTCTACCATTCCATCGGTCACCGAATCTGTTGTTGAGAAGCGTACGAACACATCGACTGAAATGTGGAGGAGCTCCATCGTGCATGAACCACATGTTGTGTCGTACTTGTAAAGGCACATGTTCTAGCAGCACAGGTAGAGTATCCCGTATGAGACCATGATAACGTGCTGCGTTGAGCGTAGGTGGAAGGACATGGGGCCGAATCAAGACATCATCAGCAATGCCTGACCAAACGTTCACAAGAAATCTGTGTTGATGACGTGATTGCACAAGTCAACATTACCTTCGTTCAATTCGGCCAACTGGCGGTGAATCGAGGAAGTACAGTACATACTGACGAAACTAAAATGAGCTCTAACATGGAAATTAAGCGTTTCCGGACACATGTCCATATAACATCTTTTCTTTATTTGTGTGTGAGGAATGTTTCCTGAAACTTTGGCCGTACCTTTTTGTAACACGTTGTATAGTCTCGCTCTACGAGGCATTGGCTGCAGCTCCACCTGCTTGACACAGACTGTAGTTCTGAGCAGGGCGCGCGTGGGTGCCGGCAGTGTCACCGACGCCGGGCGCGGTCTGCGGCGCGTCTGCCTGCCCGCCGGCCTCGGACGCCGACGCCGATGCCGACGCCGACGCCGCTGCGGGCGACGTTTCGGAGACGCCGGCGCCGGCGTCGTCAGGCGCCGAAGAACTGGGCTGCCGCGCGGGTCCGCTGCTGGCGGCCGTGCTGCTGGGCTTGGCCGTGGCCGGCGCCGCGCTCTCCGCCGCCTGCCTGGACCGCCTGCCCGCGCCGCCGCCGCCGCCCAGCCGCCCCCGGCCGCCCCCCGCGCCCGCCCGCGCCGCCCCCGCCGCCGCCGACGGCCGCCTGCCCGCCCGCGTGGCGCGCGCCTTCGCCGCTCCTCCACTCGCCCTCTTCGTCGGGCTGGGGCAGGCCTTCATGATGGCCGACTTCTCCAGGGTACGGCACTGGCGCACACTTCGTCTTCACCTGCACTAAGAATAAACCAGATGTAAACATTACGCCACGTATTCTTCCGCGTTTCTTGAATCTTCACGTGGAACGGAAGCCAGTCCGTGTCCAATACAGTCAAGTTCGATCACAAGGATATGTTTGATGCTGTGTTACACACATACACTGAAGAGCCAGAGAAACTGGTCCACCTGCCTAGTATCGTGTAGAGTTCCCGCAAGCACGCAGAAGTGCCGCAACACGACGATGCATAGACTTGACTAATGTCTCAAGTAGTGCTGGAGTGAATTGATGTCATGAATCCTGCAGGGATGTCCATAAATCCGTAATAATACGAGGGTGTGGAGTTCCCTTCTGAATAGCACTTTGCAAGGCGTCCTAGATATGCTCAATAATGTTCATGTCTGGGGAGTTTGGTCGCCAGCGAAAGTGTCATCTGTCAGAGTCGTACGTAAACGTATCAGGGGTCCTATATCACTCCAAATGCACACGCCCCACACCATTACAGAGCCTCCACCAGCTTCAACAGTCCCCTTTTGAGATGCAGCATCCATGGGTTCATGAGGTTCTCTCCATACCCGTACACGTCCATCAGCTCGATACCATTTGAAACTAGATGCGCCCGATCAGGCAACATGTTTCCAGTCACCAACAGTCCAATGTCGCTGTTGGCGGGCCCAGGCGAGGCGCAAAGCTCTGTGTCGTGCAGTCATCAAGCGTGCACGATTGGGCCATCGCCTCCGAAAAGCCCATATCGATGATGTCTCGTTGAACGGTTCGCACGCTGACAATTGTTGATGGCCCAGCACTGAATTCTGCAGCAATCTGCAGAAGCGTTGCACTTCCGTGGAGTTGAACGATTCTCTTCAGTCATCGTTGGTCCCATTCTTCCAGGATCTTTTTCTGGCCGCAGCGATCTTGGAGATTTAATGTTTCACTAGATTCCTGCTATTAACGGTACATTCGTGAAATGGGCGTACGGGAAAACCTCCACTTCAGCGCTACCTCGGAGATCCTGTGTCCCATCACTTGTGCGCCGTCTATAACACCACGTTCAGGCGCACTTGAATCTTGATAAGCCGCCATTGCAGCAGCAGTAGCCGATGTGACAACTGCGCCGGACACTTGTCTTGTATAGGCGTAGCCGACCGCAGCGCCATATTCTGCCTGTTTACGTGTCTCTGTATCTGAATACGCGTGCCTATACCAGTATCTTTGTCGCTTCAGTGCAGATTGAACTATAATGTGGGACAACAGCTTTACCGGTGCATTAAACTTGGACAGCACTGGGCAGCCAGGTGGTCCAACTAACCTGCAATTACGTTAGCAGTTGCTGATCAGACGGAAAAGCGACAAGCAAAGAAACAATATAGCATCGAATGTCATTTAATTTTTGAAGAGAATGAAATAATATTCGGCAAAACTCCAGTACTACCGCATGCTTCTTAGTCGACCAGAGGGGAAGTATGCTCTCGTTCTCACCTAACAGTATTCTAATTATAAACAAGAGTGATTAGTCTTAACTTAATCATAGGGCAGTTTTTCTGAGCGAGCTATGTGTGGTGCAAAAGCATACTGCAGAGATCTCACCGTTCTCTTGAATACTGAAGCCACTAAAGGTATCAATTACAGTCAGTCGTCTGGTAATCTCCTAGGTGCTGCCTAATTCGAATCCGAGAAATACATTTCACTTCTGGAAATGTTATGTGTTACCTTTATAACGAGTGGATCAACAACAGAATTCCTGAAGCCACTCAGTCGCCGCATTTTCTCGTCTTCTTTTAAGAAGTGTTGTTTTACATCCCGTCAGCGTTAGGCAGTGACAGGTGAAAAAGCTGCATGTGTTAGTTCCAGTACGTCCCACACCATAGAGGTCTTGTTATTTCTTGGGCCAAATCCTTTAACTTAGCTCCAGATCAAATCTGTTGGGTTTATTTTGTAATGGTACAGTGACAAATGTATAAATGCAGTATTTGTACGATGTGCTCGATATTGTGAAAATTATTGTTCTTCATGTTTCTACGAGATTTATCGCTCTGGTTCGTATGAGATTACATCTGAAGTATAAAACAATGGGCACAGTCCCAATTAAGATTATCTGTTTTTTTTATTTTTGCCCTAAGAAATTAAACTAATGTTTTCTTAATTGAAGCAACCTCTATCAATAATCGTTCATAAAGTATCGATAATTAAGAATTTATATTTAAAATGAGAACAGGAATGTCGCGTGCAATATGTAATTAGAAACAAGAAGAGGTACATTATTCACAAAAAGACGATGAATTTTACAATTCAGAGTGAACGAAAAATTAATGACTAAGGTGAGAACTGAACCAGCGATGCACTACGTTATCAATCTACTACGCTATCAGTTCCGCTATACATCGAATGTGTACGCGTATCTCAACTGTGTCAAATGCAGTCCCTCAGAAATTTTCAAAGCCAATTTTTTTCTGTAAATTTATGAAAAACATTAAGAACAACCTATTTCCAGACACTTTTTAACCATGTTCCACACGCATGTTTCACTACGGAAGAGGATGCAGCCTTAGCCATTTTCATACTGAGTTTTAACAGCGGAGAATCAGAGCACAACAATACAGAGATTGCGACTGTATATTACTTTTGAAATAAAAACTACATAGCTAAAGAGAGATTAAGAAAAAATTTGATGGCTGTTAATACATTATAATATTTTGAAGCTTTGTTTAACGTAACTTAGTAACAATATATCTAATACATAACTAGGAGCCACTTCCAAGAGCGTAACAATACCAGTGTGCGTTTGCTGCGGCTTCTGAGCAATCATCACGTTTATGTTTGTTTACACCAGTTTCAGTGCTATGGTGAACAGAATATAGAGACGGTGACCACCAAATGAACACAAGCGATACAGTCACTTGTGATTTTACGACCGAATTCTTCATCAGTTCCCTCGCTCGAGTGAAACAAGTGTGTGGGAGCTAGGGTTGCCAAACACACTGTTCGTAACGTGCTCTTCCGTTTGTTCGCCCTATTTGAGTCTCTTAGAATTATATTTTAAGGAATAAATACGGCGTGAAGACAAAATGCTACACTTGAACTTTGGCATGCGATTCCTCATTAAAATTGAGGTAGCAAAATCAGTTCGGGTAAATTTAGAAACGCTTCTATGAAAGGGCGGAGCTGGCAACTCTGTCACATCATGCAGAGAAATGTGTAACACCCCGTACAACCCTAGCAGCCGTCATGACACACTGCTGGGACATCAAACCCACGTCTACCGTGGACATTCGGTTCGAAACCAGACTACCTTCAGTAGTCGTGAGGTGAGCAGGCCTCATTTACGTCTCACCTGTCATGCTACTTCTGAGCCAGCGCGCATTTGTTTACTTCAGCGTAGCAGCCAGTCTTCCTGTCTAAACTCGTCGACTATCCTGGCGCCTTCCTCTCGCCAAGTCGCAATTAAATTAACTTTTCTATTGGGTCGTTAACGACGAAAATTGCATGAAGTAGAACGGTTTGTACAGGACGAAATGCGTCCCTCGCCTCAAGATATTGTAGGAATTCAGTTTTCCATCCCTAGATTCACTTTGTACGTAAAACTGGTGAATGAAGAGTTCCAATACTCTGATGGCCATATACACTAGTGATCAAAAGTATCTGGACACCCCCAAAACACACGTTTTTCATATTAGGTGTATTTTGCTGCCACCTACTGCTAGGTACTCCATATCAGCGACCTCAGTAGTCATTTGACACCGTGAGAGAACAGAATGGGCCTCTCCGCGGGATTCATGGACTTCGAACGTGGTCAGGTGATTGGGTGTCACTTATGTCATACGCCTGTACGCGAGATTTCCTTATTCCTGAACATCCCTAGGGCCACTGTGCCCGATGTGATAGTGAAGTGGAAATGTGAAGGTACACAAACAGCACAAAAGCGTACAGGCCGATCTCGTCCGTTCACTGACGGAGACCGCCGGCAGCTGAAGAGAGTAGTACTGTGTAATATGCAGACCACCACACAGGAATTCCAAACTGCATCAGGATCCACTGCAAGTACTATGACAGTTTGGCGGGAGGTGAGAAAACTTGGATTTCATGATCGACTGGCTGCTCATAAGCCACACGTCACGCTGGTAAATCCCAAACGACGCCTCACTTGGGGTAAGGTGCGTAAATATTGGACGATTGAACAGTGGAAATACGTTGTGTGAAGTGACGAATCACCGTACACAATGTGGCGATCCGATGGTAGGGCGTGGGTATGGCGAATGGCCGGTGAACGTCATCTGACAGCGTGTGTAGTACCAACAGTAAAATCCGGAGGCGGTGATGTTGCGGTGTGGTCGTGTTTTCCATGGAGGTGTCCTGCACCCCTTGCTGTTTTGCGTGGCACTATCACAGCACAGTCCTACATTGATGTTTTAAGCACCTTCTTGCTTCCCACTGTTGAAGAGAATTCGGGTATGGCGATGGCACCTGCTCATAATGCACAGTCTGTGGCGGAGTTGTTACACGACAATTACATCCCTGTAAAGGACTGGCCTACACAGAGTCCTAACCTGAATCCTACAGAATACCTATGGGATGTTTTGGAACGCCGACTTCGTGCCAGGACTCACCAGCCGACATGGATACCTCTCCTCAGTGCAGCACTCCGTGAAGAATGGGCTGCCATTCCCCAAGAAACCTTCCAGCACCTGATTGAACGCACGCCTGCGAGAGTGGAAGCTGTCATCAAGGGTAAGGGTGGACCAACACCATGTAGAATTCCAGCATTACCGATGGAGGGCGCCACGAACTTGTAAGTCATTTCAGTCACGTGTCCAGATACTTTTGATCACATAGTGTAGGGGCTGCCGTGGTTGGCCATGCTGGTTTTGGCCTGCGTACACTGAGGATTTTCAAACTCCCATTGGAGGTACCATAGGATGGTGTGGTGCCCACCTTTACACCTTACAGCAACGACATCAGTTATATAGCTGAAATGTAGAAGATGTGTTCTCAGTGGCGTCCGTCAGATAAAAATTGAACTGAGGAAACATGTGCCTTCTTACTTGGTTATTTCTGGCTCCAGTACTATCATCATGTAAGATCGCCAGCCATGCACTTGTTCAGGTTGTGAACTGGAAGGTCATACACATCGCATCTGAATGTCTCCAACATAAACTGGTTCAGACGCTGATCAGAGACGTTTTTCTTTCTGCAGTGCCCAGTGTGTTACCTATGTATTACACATCTGTGATGTGGCTGCCTGCTGCAACCTCTTTGAATCACTCGACACCAGCGGCAACTCCCGTCGGTTACACAATGGACATTTTGCCTGTTTTTCCTGCTAGTGGAGGTGTTACCAATGGACGATGGCTGCCAACAGATGCAAGCTGTCTGTCCTTACACCATGACTGTTGATCATGGAGCTGTACCGACCTCCACTTTTCTGCCATTTGGCTACATGCTGTACAACAACCATTCAACCTTCAACATGAAACAACATGTTAGGAAGCAACGATCTGAGAAAACAGAAGAGACAGTCCTGTAGCCCTTTAGGCACGTGCACAAGTTGATCATCCTCCCACTACTGGTGTGCTGTGCTCCAACACACTGGCATCAGATGAGGTGGCATCTCTCCCCATCTCCATCTTCAGTCAGCATCCATCTACAGACACCAACCTCCCCCCACCTGTCTCCAATGTGTTTGCCTCCTTTCTGTGTCTGATGCTACCTCTGGGTGTACCTCTGATTGTGCTCCACTGATCTCGTCCAGTGAGACATTCTCTCCTGGGAAGATGATGTCGATGCTGGACATGCACAACGATGTACCCCCATTAGTCAGGTCGCCTCCCTCCCCATTGCAGTGATTTGCTCTTGCACAGGGGCCTAACAGGGAGCCCCCTCTGCTTCCCCTGTGCCTGCATCGTCCAGCCTCCTGCTGCTGGCAGCTTTACAGACCTACCGCTTAGCCACTGTCAATGTCAATACTATTCGCACGCACCATAAACTGGCATTACGCTATGAAATGCTGTGTGCTGTGGAAGCTGATGTTCCCCTCCTTAAGGAGGTACATTTTGCAACCTTTTGAGTTACCCATGGATTTGTGGATCTCCTCTCCCATGCTTCCCCTACTGGTAGTGGGGTGGTGATCCTCTTACATGATGGTATCCTCGCTGATACAGTTTCGTATCCGCCTGATGCCAGAGGTATGGCTCTCAAGATTCTTGACATCAAGATAATCAATGTCTGTGTGCCATCTGGTTCCGGTTACCTGGTTACCACTACGGTCATTCTTCTTTCTTTCCTGAGGCCACTCTTTCCAGAGGCCTCTCTTTGTGGGCCAGCAGGACGCCTTAATCATAGGAGGTGACTTCAACCTCACCCAGGCGCCGAAAGACCAATTGCCACATCTTCTCTGTGGGTGGCACTAGCGACAATTGTCCAGTACCTCAACCTTGTGAACTCTAGAGATTATGTCTGTAGTGATTGTCAACCATTCTTCCATTCGCCTCAATCGTGTTTATATCTCCCGCAATATTGTTGGTGGGGCGCAAGCTGCCGAAATCTGACTAGCTGCATTCTCTGATCATGACGCATATATCTGTGCCATCAGTCTTTGCCGCCAAAGGGTGTGGCGTGGCCAGGGACAATGGGAACTGAACATGATCCATCTAATTTCACCTGATAGCCAGCTGCACATCAAGACCTCTTGGACAGACTTGTCATCAACAGCGTGATGCATATCAGTCTGTCCTGTCATGGTGCGTCATCTGAGCAAAGCCTGCCTTCCATAGGGCATTGATTTGTTATGGAAGGGATGTTGTGGCGACAAACCCAGGAGTTTCACTTCACCATTCTCTGGGATTGTGCTATGGTGCCACCAGAGCGTCAGGCGATGGTGAATTGTGCCAAGGCACAGCTCACTGCCCTCTCTCGACATTACCTTGAAAGAGCTACGGTCAGGGCACAAACATACGATGATTTAATGCAGGAGCATCTGCCTACGTACCACATGATATCAGAATGTCGCCACCGTTCTTGCGACTGATAATGGATGGTAGTTAGATACTCAGCGCGATATAGGGTTTTCCCTTCATGGACATTGTGTTATGCTGTAGTCTGCACAACGTAACCACCCTGCCCACACTACAGCATTGCTAAGACTTCAGTGGTCTCCCGACTCTCCTTTGGCTTGGTTCCTGAGAATGGAAAGATGGATCTGCTTGCCAACATCACGAAAGACGAAGTCGATGATGCTATCCAGGTGGTTTCTATGAATAAATCACCCAGCCCTGACGGCCTCCCACTAGACTTTTATCGGAAGTTTCGTCCCTAAATGGCGGCGGTGTGAATGGAGATTTGTCAGGACCTTATCTCGCCTGTCATGCAAATCCCAGGCGGTTTCCTTGATAGTCTTCTCACACCCACCCACAAGCTATGGGTACAGCATGGATATACAATTATCACCCCGTTACATTGCTCAACAATGACATGAAGATCTTTATCCAGCTGTTGGCTTCGTGGCTTAAACGGATGGCCCAGTACGTGGTTTCTCCTGCTCAAACCTCTTTGGGATGTGCCAATAACATCGGCACTGCCCTCTGTCGCAATCGAGACATGATCGCTCTTCCTCACACTCGTCGTGTGCCTTGACTTTGGCTGCCCTCGATTTCAGCCAGACGTTCAGCTAAGTGGATCACGACTGTTTGGAAAGGGTGCTCGACTCTCTGATACTACCGTCGACGTCGTAATGCGTCTCCTTCGTTGAGCAACGTCCTCTATATTCTACAATGACGGCTCATTCCTCCTGTCTTGATCTGTCATTTGGGGCATCAAAGCTGCCCGCTGTGTTATATGCTTCCGCCATAAAACCATTGCTCTGTAGCCTCCATCAATTCCAGTCTACAATGCCTCTTGGTGGCCATGTATTCAACTGCACTGCTTATGCTACTGGACTCATCCTCATTCTTGGTGGCGGTGCTGAGGTGAGGAGTCAAATGTTCAGTTGTGTGCGAAATCTTAACTGCTAAGGCCATCAGTCCCTAAGCTTACACACTACTTAACCTAACTTATCCTAAGGACAAACACACACACCCATGCCTGAGGAAGGACTCGAACCTCCGCCTGACCCAGCCGCACAGTCGATGACTTCAGCGCCATAGACCGCTCGGCTAATCCCGCGCGGCTCGGAGTCATGGGCATGAGTTACACCTCCAGTGAAGATTGTGGTAGCTGCCTTAATATCCTCAAATCGAGCGCTATGGCTATAGGTGTGGGGCTTCCTCCAGCCACTGCTGCTCCACTGCATGTGGGTGCTACTATCTAATGCCTAAGACTGGAGTTCACAAGTGATATGCAGCACAAAAGTGTCCACAACCACCTTCGACACTATGAACTGGACTCCTAGCTCATTGTTTATTAGCCCTCAACTTTCTGCAATGGTCACAAAAAGTAAATGTACAAGGAGCGCCCACAAACTAGGTTTCCCTATGTTGTTTCCTTCAAAGTTGACCTATTTAGCAAGAAAAATTGGGCAACAGATCTATGATGAGACAGTCAAACACAGGGCAGACGTGTCTCACCAAGGGCCAGAACCGCAGCAGCAATGCTCTGAAATGGTGTCTCTTATGCATTCTCCGCACCTGTGAGGTAAAGTCAATGACGAGGTTCCTTAATGCCAAAACACAGCGCCCATCGAAATTCATCGTCAGCTCTGTCAGGTCTACGGGCACAACATCATGAGCAAACAGATGGTGTGTCACTATTGTAGACTTTTACTGAAGGTCGTCAAAGTGTCCATGATGAAGAACATAGTGGGCGATCATCCCTCATTAATGATCACCTCATTGAGCCGGTGGGGCAGCCCATCCTAGAGAACCGTCTCCTCACGATTACGGAGATCAGCAGCCAATTTCCACAGATATTGTGGTCCTTGTTGCATGAAATTATCACTAAGCACCTGCTGTCCAAGAATTTCTTGATCAGGTGGGTGCCGAAAAGCCTGACGCCTGAGCATAAAACGAATCACTTTGCGGCAGCACTGACATTTCTGCAGAGGTATCGTAAAGACGGCGGCGAGCTCCTCGGCTGGGTCGTCACGGGCAATGATGTGTAGAATTCTCACTTGAACCTGGAAACCAAGCAGCAGTCAGTGCATTGGCGTTGAAATCGAGAATTATCAGGATCAGGAAAGTGACATGGAAGGACAAGGTCCCTTTAACTAACGTCATTTATACTTGAACAACAACAACATTTATTTTTATATACACTCCTGGAAATTGAAATAAGAACACCGTGAATTCATTGTCCCAGGAAGGGGAAACTTTATTGACACATTCCTGGGGTCAGATACATCACATGATCACACTGACAGAACCACAGGCAACAGAGCATGCACAATGTCGGCACTAGTACAGTGTATATCCACCTTTCGCAGCAATGCAGGCTGATATTCTCCCATGGAGACGATCGTAGAGATGCTGGATGTAGTCCTGTGGAACGGCTTGCCATGCCATTTCCACCTGGCGCCTCAGTTGGACCAGCGTTCGTGCTGGACGTGCAGACCGCGTGAGACGACGCTTCATCCAGTCCCAAACATGCTCAATGGGGGACAGATCCGGAGATCTTGCTGGCCAGGGTAGTTGACTTACACCTTCTAGAGCACGTTGGGTGGCACGGGATATATGCGGACGTGCATTGTCCTGTTGGAACAGCAAGTTCCCTTGCCGGTCTAGGAATGGTAGAACGATGGGTTCGATGACGGTTTGGATGTACCGTGCACTATTCACTGTCCCCTCGACGATCACCAGAGGTGTACGGCCAGTGTAGGAGATCGCTCCCCACACCATGATGCCGGGTGTTGGCCCTGTGTGCCTCGGTCGTATGCAGTCCTGATTGTGGCGCTCACCTGCACGGCGCCAAACACGCATACGACCATCATTGGCACCAAGGCAGAAGCGACTCTCATCGCTGAAGACGACACGTCTCCATTCGTCCCTCCATTCACGCCTTTCGCGACACCACTGGAGGCGGGCTGCACGATGTTGGGGCGTGAGTGGAAGACGGCCTAACGGTGTGCGGGACCGTAGCCCAGCTTCATGGAGACGGTTGCGAATGGTCCTCGCCGATACCCCAGGAGCAATAGTGTCCCTAATTTGCTGGGAAGTGGCGGTGCGGTCCCCTACGGCACTGCGTAGGATCCTACGGTCTTGGCGTGCATCCGTGCGTCGCTGCGGTCCGGTCCCAGGTCGACGGGCACGTGCACCTTCCGCCGACCACTGGCGACAACATCGATGTACTGTGGAGACCTCACGCCCCACGTGTTGAGCAATTCGGCGGTACGTCCACCCGGCCTCCCGCATGCCCACTATACGCCCTCGCTCAAAGTCCGTCAACTGCACATACGGTTCACGTCCACGCTGTCGCGGCATGCTACCAGTGTTAAAGACTGTGATGGAGCTCCGTATGCCACGGCAAACTGGCTGACACTGACGGCGGCGGTGCACAAATGCTGCGCAGCTAGCGCCATTCGACGGCCAACACCGCGGTTCCTGGTGTGTCCGCTGTGCCGTGCGTGTGATCATTGCTTGTACAGCCCTCTCGCAGTGTCCGGAGTAAGTATGGTGGGTCTGACACACCGGTGTCAATGTGTTCTTTTTTCCATTTCCAGGAATGTATTTCCTTTGCTAACAGGTCCCCTTTGAAAAACAGGTAGAAAAATTGAAATTAATTTACTGTCACAGGGGTTTAAAATGGTAAGATAGCCGTTTGCACAGGCAAGTCTTTTAAATACCTGGGCGTAAAGTTGCAAAGCGATGTGAGGAGGAACGAGCATGTGAAAACTGTGGTGGGGAGAATTTTTATTGAGAGAATTATTCATGTTTATTGGGAGAATTTTAGGAAAGAGTGGTTCACCTGTAAAGACGACCGCGTACAGGATTGTGGTGCGACCTATTCTTGAGTATTCCTCGAGTGTTTGGGATCCTTAGCAGGTCGGATTGAAGGAAGTCATTGAAGCAGTTCAAAGGCAGACTGCTAGATTTATTACCAGGAGTTTGAACAATTCATGTTACAGGTATGTTTCGGGAACTGGAATGGAATCCCAGGAGGGAAGGTGATCTTCTTTTTGAGAAACACTGTTGAGAAAATTTAGAGACCTGCATTTGAAGTTGGCTGCTGAACGATTCAGCTACCGCTAACATACATCGCTTGTAAGAACCAGGAAGATGAGATACGAAAAATCAGGGCTCATACGCAGGCGTACAGGCAGTCGTTTTTCCGTCGCTCTATTTGTGACTGGAACAGGATGTGAAGTGCAAGGTACGCTTCGCCACGCACTGTACGGAGGCTTGTGGAGTGTCTGTGTAGATGTAGATGACCTCAAACAAATTCAAGAAGTAAGACGTTAACTATACTGGATTTAAAAAAAATTAAATTGAGCAAGTTTAAATAAACCAGCCAATTAAAAAAATTAAAACAGTTTTAGTTAAATTTCTTCGACCGAATTCAAGTCCAAGACATTAGGCGGACCCCCAAAAGAAAAATATTAATGAGGAAAACATAGGGACTTGCCAAAGGTTTACACAAAAAAATTACTTTAAAACTTAGAAAAAGAGTACACTACGTATTGCCACCGACATGTTAACACTCTCCCTGCAACTTAGTAAGTGCTGTTAACAAATGAGACCGATAAGTGTCTGACTGGATTGTACTACAAGTAAAGTTATGGTTTAACCATGAGTACACTAATAGAGCGTTTCCAGTAAGCTGATATGACCTCTGAAATAAGATTCGTTAACTGAGAACTACAGAAATGGAGCTGTAATTTCTTCCAGGAAGAAGTATAATAAACAACTCGCTAGGGTTTTACTGTGAGCGGGAGCTCACAACATGCACAAAAGGGCTGGATAATAGTAATACCAGAGAGCCCACCAACTTCTAAAACACCGTGAAAACAAACATTAAAACTTAGAGCAACTGGTTGTCTTGCATAAGAATTTTAAAACTAACTCATTAAAAAAATGAAACGAGATGAGACATAGGCCTCTGATATAGCTATGTGTGACAACTGGGCGCGCTACATAGACATTACAGTATTAACAATGGGTAAATTTTTGTGAGAGAGAATGCTGGCCAGCAGATTAAGACAGTGCATGACAACTCAATGGAACATGAGCATATGTTCAAATCGTGCCGATCCACAGCCCATGGGCGTCGCACCAAGCACTGCTGCTGAGCCCCCCCCCCCCCCCTTTTCCCATCTGGCTCCAAGCTGTGCGAATCTTTGCAGCCTCGACGCGACTCTAGCGGTAGCTGTTGAAACTAGGTGAGGCAGCGACAACCGCACAAGAGAGTAATCCAACACCATGTTGGGGCGCCAGCTGAAAGTTACCGATAGTGAAATGAGGCACCATGGCTGAGGCGTTACAGCCGATTTCAGGTCACCGTTTTGTGACTGACTCTTGCACCAAGCGGAATATACGAACAGTTTGTAAATAACATGATACTGATTGACGAATCTAACTTCAATCACGAAGAGATTTTCAGTCTCTACAACAGGCACAACTGGTCGCAGCACAAACCACATGTCATACGTGAATGTGGCTTTCAGGCACGCTTTGGGGTAAACGTGCGTTCCATGTTCCAGTTGACGTTCAGCGAGAGCTATGGTTTTAGCATCATAGCGTGCTGCCACACTTTGGAATGAATGTGTATAACTATTTGAAAGAAATGTTTCCAAAGAAATGGATTGGCCTCTGCTTTCCACAGATCTTAATCCATTAGATTTTTATTTATGGAAACACTTAGCGGAGCAAGTTTATAGTAGACCATCCATGATCCAGCAAGTGGCGACGTGTTTGCATATGCAGGGTAGTCACTTTGAATATCTTCTCTAAATTGAACGTTGCTCGTACCTGTATGTACCGGCTCTGTGAAGATAAACCTAGACATCAAACGAACAATTTGATGCTTTAACTAGAAAGAAAAAAAAAGTTTGCCGCGAACTCGACTCGAAGGTTGTAGTCTGCATATTCATTCCACATAACATTTTCTAGTCTTACTTATTTTTGTTCTTTTTTTGTTTTTTTGCCTTACGTCCCGTTTTTTTTTTTTTTTTTTTTTTTTTTTTTTTTACGGAGAATCACTTCTAGAGCTCGCCACATGCAGCGTCGATACTCCACGAGCGCTGCAACCAATAGCCAGCGTCAGACTGGAGGAGTCAAGGCCGGTAGGGATCGAATTCCGAGTCCTCTCCTCCTACCACCGAAGTGCGCTGTCACATTTTTTAAAATTTAAATCAACAAGTACAAACGATAATGTGAACGAAGAAAAGCCATCTTGCCCGCTAGGATCACCTTATCGAAGCGGGCGGCCAGTAAGAGGTAGTCATGCGGATCAGTTTCTAACATTCGTGCGTGGGGCCGCAGTTCAGTCTGTGTTCGCCCGTGTCTACCGTCACGCAGCGGGGGCACATGGAATCGTCGGAAATTTCTCGTTAGTGACCACATACCGCGTCGACCACACCAAAGTGGACAGCAAGGGGGCGTGGATGCCTCGCCTGCATCCAATCGGCCATGGCGTGTCGTCAGACAATGTCGTTAGCCGGACTCCAGCATTGGAGAACTCTAAAATAAATCTTCCGTGTCTCCAGTATAGCTCCCAACATATAGCTGTGCCCGCAAAAAACGTCCTAGCATGCGATAAATGTCCAACAGGTACCGGGGGGCACAGTATGTGTGGGGCCACCTCTGCTATCAGGATGCCCGGAACACTATTGGTGAAAGCCAGAATCGCCGCATTGAGCGAAGGTACAGCGCCAGTGCTCTGTGAGTGAGTCCAACACCTCCTTTGTGAAAGGATAAAGTGTCCGAACACTGCCTGTATCCCGGAAGCCATCGTGTCTGTCATCGATAATTCGTGGGTGTAATGTTAAAGTTGAGAAGCCACGTACACATTGACGTACTAAGCTCGTTGCAGAATGTCCAACGATCTAAATTTGTTGAGGCGAGCCTGTGTGCGGAGTCGTTATAAGACGTTACGATACGTAAAGGCCGCCGTACGTCGTATTTGTCGATGGAACGATACCCCTAAACATCTGACCACTGGGACCTTTGTCAGGTCTCACTCAACTAATGAAACACCTCCGGCAGACCGCAGAGTTCGTGGTGCCAGTTCTTGGCCACGCTGCGCGCAGTTATAACGTTACCAGAGCCTCGTTTTTGAAATCGCATTTCTATTAAACCTGTTGGTGGGACAAGGTTTCGCTCGATACACTTCAATCTTGAATTGCGATGAGGATCGCCAAGTGTGGCATTTTTTCTTCGTCCTGTAAAATCTTAAAACTTATACTCTTTAAAAATGACTTTGTTACGTTTTTTCGTTGTGCTGAATTTCGTGAATGTTGGCAAGCTTGAGCTTCCAAACTGTAGCAACAATCAACGACATTAATTTACATTGCTTTCTCCACCTTTTACAGTATGATTCAATCACTGTCAGAAGTACTTTCTTAATCCGTCAGTCTTATCACGTTAAATATGTTTCAGAGTGAAGAAGGTCCATCAAAAATTCATCTGCGAAAAAAGTTTGAATTTCAAAGCAAACATTACCAAGAAATGGAAAGATACGTTTCTGTGGGTTAAGCCAGGACCAGATGAGAGCTGATCGCTTTGTACTTTGTGCAGAAAATATTTTACTATTTCACTCAGTGGACAAACTGACCTGAGGCAAAATGTACAATAAGGGGGATATGATTAAGGAACAGTATAATTCTAGAAATTCAAATGAACTATCGGGCTATTTTATTAATTTAAACAGTCAAGAAGAGCACGATAAAAGCACCACAATGAAATATAATCTAAGTTGTTCGAGTCTGGACTCTGAATGCAAACTTGTGTACTATGTTTTTAGTATACCAGTTGCTGAGAAAAGAAATCCCTAACTTACTTAAAGCTAATTGTTCTAATCATCTCACACAGAACATAGTAAGTTTTCAGTTGACAGACTAGATACCGATGTAGGAAATGTCGTCTTAAAAATAAAGAATTACTTCACTGCCTCGGCCAGAAAACGAGCACAACTACAATCATTCTTTGAATTTATGAATTTGGAATGGATTAAGATTTTGAGGCATGTTCCAACTAGATGGCTCTCATTAACACTAGCCATTTCTTGACTGTTTTAGAACTCGAAAGCAATTAAAGGTTACTTCCATAGTATTCTTGATTACCCAAAATTGCTAAGATTTCCAGGAAATGCAAACCAGAGCCGAGGAAACAGTGTTACTGGAATCTACTTAAATTTATTTAGTACAATTGTAAGTCAGTTGGAAATGACAGCTAGAACATTAAGGACTTCACCAGAGACACACAAACAAATGAGACTTCTCAATACCAAAATCTAGAATAATATGGAAGACAATTTTTTTGGTAGCAAAGAAAAAGAACTCCTAAATGGATCGCCTATTCCCATCGCAGAAAAAGGCAACTGGAACACCTTAACGGTTTTTATATCAATATGCTCCAGTATCTGCAAGAAAGATATGATTTGACAGGCAACAGCCCTTATGCATCCCTTCCAGTATCTGCTTTACAGGAAAGAACTGACTTCAAAGAATTCGAAAATACGGTAAAGTCTTCCAGTTAAATGTAGATATTTGCATAGGTCACCTATATGAGGAGTTAAAGCAGTTATCGACGCTACTTTAGCACCAAAGTGAACAAAGACGGTGATTATGACGAAAACTTGCTTAAATTCTTTTTTTCAGAACCTGAGCAAAGTGCATGAAATATTTCCAAAGTACTTGGATGTTTGTTCAGTATCTCTGGCTCCAATGTCTTTGTGGAACGAATTTTTTTCATTCATGAAGAGTAAGTGGAGTGACCCAAGAAACAGAGGTTCAGAGGATTTAATCAAATCCGAACTCCAGATGACAATGAGCTTGAAAGCATGATCTGCTCACAATATTTTAAAATATGTAAAGAGTGTTATTCAGTTATTAAAAAAGAGCCGAATCAATCTCAGTCTGACTGACTAGCCCTTAGAAATGATAAATATGAATTTTTTTGCATTCTTTAGATGTGTATTTCTGTAGTATTAATATTTTGTGCACTCTGTTAAATATATGGAAGGGCTATGTAATTTTTTGTGTAATATATATATATATATATATATATATATATATATATATATATATATATATATATATGTGTGTGTGTGTGTGTGTATTTTAGTTTTCAAAATATTACTATAAACAAATAACAAATTGTCATTCCTTTCGTTTTTGCTTTCCAATTTCTGGCAACTCTAGGAGACGCAACCGAATGAAAACCATGGATCATATCTGCTGCATGCGCTTCTGAGCAGAAACATTCGATCGTTTTGCCATTGTTAAGTTGTCAATGATGACTGCACTCTGTTTATAAGCTGTCGTCAATGCTGTTGTCGTTCCGATACTTGCTTGTTATTGAGTTCCAATAAGTAGCGATTAGTTCAGATTTTCGTCCATGTTTGTGGCTAGGCGTTTTCTTAATTAGTGAACTTTGTTTCTGGATCTGCATGCGGAGGGAATCAAAGAAATCAAATGACGATAAAAAGGGTTTCTCAAGATGTATTCAGTGCGATATGCACAATCTACAAGGATGAAATTTGTCTTTGCTTTCTCGTGGAAGACCTTGAAACTTTTTTCTTTTGCACTGGAGTTTACTTTTTCACCTGTTTCTTCCTCTGTTAATTCTATTTCCCTCAGGTGAGCTGTAACTTCTTTGATTCACGTCATTAATGATTTTGTGTTTCTTTCATAAAAGTCCCAGATTCTTCTTAGTATCCCTTTTTCTTCTATCCTTCTTAGGTGTCCATAGACTACAAGTCTTCTCTTCCCTATTGTTTCCAATATTGGTTCTGTCCTTTTATAAACTTGTTTATTATTACTTAATTTCCATTGCCCATTGTAATATTCTTGATTATTTTCCTTTTTTTGTTCTCTGTTTCACATAATCGGATAGTTAAACTTAACGACATAGATTTCTTGTTAACCACATGTTCTTAGTTAATTGAAAAGCCATTTCCATTTTCTTTGACCTTGATAAGTTAGAATCCTTGTCCCAATCATTTGGCTATATTATTTCTCCAGTTGTTGTTGTAGTCTTCAGTCCAGAGACTGTTTTGATGCAGCTCTCCATGCTACTCTATCCTGTGCACCACGCTGCCCTCCAATGCTAAATTTGTGATCCCCTGATGCCTTAGAACATGTCCTACCAACCGGACCCTTCTTCTTGTCAAGTTGTGCCACATACTCCCCTTCTCCCCAATTCTATTCAATACCTCCCCATTAGTTACGTGATCTACCCATCTAATCTTCAACATTCTTCTGTAGCACCACATTTCGAAAGCTTCTATTCTGTTCTTGTCCAGACTACTTATCATCTATGTTTCACTTCCACACAAGGCTCCACTCCATACAAATGCTTTCAGAAATGACTTCCTGACACTTTAATCTACATTCGATGTTAACAAATTTCTCTTCTTGAAAAACGCTTTCCTTGCCATTGCCAGTCTACATTTTATATCCTCTCTACTCCGACCATCATTAGTTATTTTGCTCCCCAAATAGCAAAACACATTTACTACTTTAAGCATTTCATTTCCTAATCTAATACCCTCAGCATTTAATTCGACTACATTCCATTATCCTCGTTTTGCTTTTGTTGATGTTTATCTTATATTCTCCTTTCAAGATACTGTCCATTCCGTTCAGCTGCTCTTCCAGGCACTTTGCTGTCTCTGACAGAATTACAATGTCATCGGCGAACCTCAAAGTTTTTATTTCATCTCCACTGATTTTAATACCTACTCCGAATTTTTCTTTTGTTTCCTTTACTGCTTGCTCAATATACAGATTGAATAACATCGGGGATAGGCTACAACCCTGTCTCACTCCCTTCCCAACCACTGCTTCCCTTTCATACCCCTCGACTCTTATTACTGGCATCTGGTTTCTGTACAAATTGTAAATAGCCTTTCGCTCCCTGTACTTTACCCTTGCCACCTTCAGAATTTGAAGGATAGTATTCCAGTCAACATTGTCAAAAACTTTCTCTAAGTCTACAAATGCGGTAAACTTTGACTTGCCTTTCCTTAATCTACAGTATTTTCTAAGATAAGTCGTAGGGTCAGTATTGCCTCACGTGTTCCAATATTTCTATGGGATCCAAACTGATCTTCCCCGAGGTCGGATTCTAGCAGTTTTTCCATTCGTCTGTAAAGAATTCGTGTTAGTATTTTGCACCTGTGGTACCGAGCGAGGTGGCGCAGTGATCAGCAGACTGCAGTGGCATTCGGGAGGACGACGGTTCAATCTCGCGTCCGGCTATCCTAATTTAGGTTTTCCGTGACTCCCCAAAATCACACGAGGCTAATGCCGGGATGGTTCCTTTGAAAGGACACGGCTTCCCTAATCCGATGAGACTAATGATTTCGCTGTCGGCCGGCTGCTGTAGCTAAGTGGTTCTATTCGCTAGAGTCCAGAACCTCGCTGCTGCTACGGTCGCAGGTTCGAATGCTGCCTCGGTTATGGATGTGTGTGATGTCCTTAGGTTAGCTAGGTTTAAGTAGTTCTCAGTTCTAGGGGACTGATGACCTCAGATGTTAAGTCCCATGGTGCTTAGAGCCATTAGAACTATTTTGGAACCTAGCTGTCTGGTCTTCTCCCAACTCTTGTCTTCATTCTTTAAGCCCACGTTGCGAGGTTCATAGAGAGATAGATTCGAGGCTACAGAGTGAGGGCGGCGTGTAATTAAGTCTGCCGCTTTGCCCGCTGCGAGTGCTGCAGTGACGCTTAGCCTGTAAGGAGCCGGGAGAGACTGTGCCAGTGAGGAGTCTGGCCGTGTGCTGCCCGCAGTGGTACGTGGCGTGCGTGCTGAGCCTACCCAGCGTGTCGCTGTGCTTCGTGGCGCTGGGCGCGCTGCGCTGCGTCGCCAGCCTCACGCTCAACCTGGTGCTGCCTCACATCTGCCGCCTTCTCGCCGTCGGTACGTACAAACAACTCTGCCGCGCTGCCTCTGCCTTTGCACCTCTACCTGTCTGCCAGCCGCCGCCGCTGCTCCGCCTGCGAGCACCTCAGCTATTTAGCTTACGCAACTGTCACTGTTTACCTTATACGTGGTGTGTGCGAAAAGTAACGAGACTGAATTTTTATCTACCAAAGTTTTTATTTTTATATTTTTCGAACTACAGTATCCTCTCCAAAGCAGTTCCTTTGGCAACTACAAACAGTCTTGGTAACGCTGAAAGGCTTCAGCTGATAGAGCCTTCAACATGTCACTCATATTCTACATCGACATCCATACTCCGCAAGCCACCTGACGGTGTCTCGTATTGTTCGTGGAAAGAAGGATTGTCGGTATGCCTCTGTGTGGGCTCTAATCTCTCTGATTTTATCCTCATGGTCTCTTCGCGAGATATACGTAGGAGGGAGCAATATACTGCTTGACTCCTCGGTGAATGTGTGTTCTCG
The DNA here is from genome assembly GCF_023897955.1 of Schistocerca gregaria. Taxonomy (NCBI): domain Eukaryota; kingdom Metazoa; phylum Arthropoda; class Insecta; order Orthoptera; family Acrididae; genus Schistocerca; species Schistocerca gregaria. Next base: position 74,124,221 of record NC_064927.1, on the reverse strand, counting down.
AAATTTCAAAAAAAGCCCGTACCGAGCTACTGAGCGTCTCTCT